>NC_069126.1:36145456-37505188 GCF_026914265.1 Mya arenaria
GTACAAGAGCGGGATTGTCCGTAACATTTCCACCTTTCACACTTGATAATGATCTTAACTTGAAATTGATCTTGGGTTAAGAAGTAAAATATATCACAACACTCCACAGGGTTTTTTTTATGTATAAAATATGACTATTTAATTTATTTTATGGTGGCCTTTGAAAACAGACAGAGCATATAAGAGTTTGATATGATTTTAAATTATTTTGTGTGGCCTTTGAAAACAGACAGAGCATGTAAGAGTTTGTCATGCTTATGATTAAGTGTGACAATGATCGTACTCCAAAAAGTATACCTATAATATGATATGACTATTTGTAAATACTTAGTAGACTGACATCACTGCATTACTCGTCATTTTCACTCGTCAGTGCTGTCAGATTAGATGAAATTACACCTAACTGTCACATATATTGGAGGTTGACTTTTGATATCATTTTTGAGACAGTGAGAAGGTATGTTTGTTTTTGTTTGTCCGAGCCTGTCACCTTTAATGTTATATTTCAGTGTTTGTTTGTGAAGTATATGGTTAGGATAAGTCTGTGTTTTTGACCTGAGTTTTATTAATTACAAGTTAAATGTTTTGTTTTTAATATGCAATATGTTACTTGTTGTTATTCTTTATTTTATATGATCAAGCAACCATGTTGTTAGGTTACAGGCTGAATTAAGATTTGAAGTTTGAGTTGGTGCAACTTAGGGTGAAAAAACGGGCTCCAATTGTGGTATTGTTGAGGGCAGCTAAGGGCTTTCACCTTAGGGAATTTGGGCTAATTATACTCTAAAATGGCACATTCAGGTGTATTTATGTATAATTTTAATACCATATTGACAAGCAAAAGTCACTTGCAGAGTTTGTTTTTTGTTGTTTTTTTAGGGGGAAGGGGCAAGAATAGCAAAGGCCATAGGAATTCTTGTTTTGAATTATGAATGTAATTTTCATTATGGACAAGTTCTATTGGAACCTGAGAAATTAAAACAGAAGACTAATTCTACTATTTCATGTTCTTCCCTTGTGTACGGAATAGACTCATCATTTCTACTTCTGTACAAGCAATCTGAGGATAGAATATGTAGGAATGTACATTAATGTGTAAGGAGGACAGCTGATGAGGACTTTCCTATCCTGAAATAGTATTGATTCATAAACAGAAAATTGCCAGGAAATGAGTGAATTGATGGTTTGTTTACTTTATTCAGGGTCATTTATTTGGTTTGGATTAATGTTCCTGAGTCATTGATATGATGTTGGTGGTCAATATGCCAGTGTTTGAACACCTGTTCATGATGCAAAATAATTGAGTGTTAATGTAGCAAGCTATTTCAGGGCTGTGTGCATTGGAAATGCTGCTGAGTTGCTGTTGCTGCCACTAATGATGATGATGATGATGATGGTGATGATGGGTTTATTGTGTTGATTCTGATTATGGTCAAGGATTGCTGATAACAACAGAGGCTGTGACATGTTTGTTTATTGATTCTCTTAAATATCTTAATCTGAAGATAAGGCTTCTATGGCTGTTTCTGCTGCTCCTGCTGCTACTTCTGATGATGATGATGATGATGATGATGATGATGATGATGATGATGATGATGATGATGATGATGATATGATGATGATAATGATGATGGTGCAGCAAATTGAAAATAAAAGAAAATCTCTGAATTTCTATTTATTTGTTCAATTGGTTTAATATTTCAGAACAAAGGTGGATGATGAGTATATAATAATATTGTTTTCATTGTTTTTGAGGATTTAGGTTCAATTGAATGATGAGTCTAGCATCTGCTTTTGTTCCGAAATGTTAAACAAAATTGAGCAAATAAATGGAATTTAGAAGCTTTCGTACTTTTCAATATTTCTATTTTTCTTGCGGAAGATCCCCCAAACCCCTCTTGCAAGAGGAAGTAACCCCCTCCCCCATCCTTACTAGTCACCAATCCGTTACAAAGAGCCTGTGATACAAAAGTAACAACCTTGTCCATTCCAAAATGCTGGCTCGAGCACTGTACTGTAATAATTGTTTATTATGATTTTTGTTAATTTGAATGATGAGTCAAGTGTGAACTGAATTTTGTCACTTTTTATTCAACTGTCATTTAAAGTATTTAGTGGTCAACATGGTATTTTGTCTAATGAGAGGGCAGTATTTCTCAAGTTTTCCAATACATTTATATCAGTTAATCAGCAATCATGTGAAGTGGTAGATTTGAACAGTGGCTGGCCCAATAAGTTGGTAGTTTACACAATAAAATGTAGACCACTTAAAAACTTTAAGATTGTTAGTGTTACACAAATCAATTGGTTATGCAACTGGGTCGCATCAAACCATTTATATTTGTAAGTATGTTAATACATATACTAACAATCTTTAACCATTGCTAAAAACAAAAAACCCGTACTAACAAACTGTATACGATGACAAATCAGAATGATAAAGTTCCTGTTCAAGACATCTGCTTACCATCTAGTCATGAAATCATGACGAAGGCTCAGCGCAACACAAATGTATCTTCATGCAAAAACTGTAGCAATTACTGCCGATTTAACTGTTACCTGCATGATGGGAGAATGTGTAATGTCTGCACGTGCAATATTGATATCATAACTTTACGACAGCCCCTGGGCTTGAATTTTCCACGTTCATTTCATTATTTGTTTCCCCTGGGGTTTTATTGACACCAGACATGAGTAGTAAATAATTAATAAACTGTGTAACATCACTTGTCAATATTTTTGCTGCACTTACCTTGGTTTGTTGTCATTTCGTGTTTGGGAATTGATTGTGAATTTTGTAAGTACAAAGTTTCTTATAAATTCTTGCAGTTTTTTTTTAGTTTGTATGTTTTTTTTAAGAAAAAATTCAAGCTATAAGTTATTGTCTTAGCCTTGGTGTCGCTGTTGTTAGTGGCAACATTGGAGGTGGCAGTTGTGCATCATCTTACTGAAACCTTGGCCATTATTATATTAGTGTTTTTTTATGTTAGACTTATTTTCAAACCTTTTATTCAACAAACCTTTGAGATTTTCATGAATGGCACTTTATTGCTGCATTTGCAAAATGTGTAGGAGTCAATGCTCCCCTTCCCCCCAAAATATATTTTTTTTAATAGGATTTTATTACCTGGCGGGGTGTGGGGGGGAGTTTGAACTATATAAGGGGAATGAAGCCAAATTTTGGCCCCAAAAAGGGCGGAAAAAAACCGTATATTAAGCTAAAAAAAAATGAAGATATTTCAAAAGAACAATGTGCACATAGCAAGCCCATAGCTGTGGCTTTTATTATTATCATGTTAAGCGCCTTGTTTGACTGAAATACAAACAAATAGAGCGTTGGCGTTGTTTTAAGACAGATAGTTGAATTTGGAGGCTTGCATTATCATAATCTTATTAAAGAGCTCTTTTAAATGATGAATGATTCAGACTGAGGATTGGCACTTATCTTAGGGTTTTAGGGGCAAAGTTATTGCAGAAAAATACTTAATGTCACTGGCGATATTTTGGAACATTATTTCCTCTCCATGTAATGTACATACTCTACATAACTTTTAAGAAACATTGTGTCTGCTTGGAAATAAATGTCTGCATTATTCCGATGTATATTGATCGTGAAATTTGCCTGCCAAGCAACTGTGAAATAATAGAAATTTCTGGAATATTGTAGCTTCTTGTTATGTATGCATCTTTTTTCCGACAACATTTCTAGATTTCAGGGGAATTGGATATATAGGAACGGGTTTGTTCAGCAGATTTATGATGAATGATGGGTTTGTTTAGAATTCTTGATATATATCGGGGTATTACTTTTTGTACAACTTGTATTTAACCTCATATCTGAAATGATAATTTTTATATAAAAAAATTGTAGGGTTTTTGAGATAAATAAGTAATACGGTAGTTACTGCACTCACAGCCTGAGTTTTTGAAATCATGAGCTCTTTGTGCAAATGTATAATTTCAATCATGAGAGTTGTAGGTAGTTTAAACATCTTTTATTCATCATGTATATCAAACATCAGATTGCAACATTAAATGTTATTCTATTATGAACATGATACATTGAATCATATTAAAAAGAAGCAGTGGAGGATTTAACTGTTTTGTTTCATGTTGTTAAGGATAACGTTCAATAACTAGTGTGAGTAGCATTGTAATTTATCTTCATGATAGTTATTGAACGGTTTTGCTTTGCCTACACTGATATGTGAGTTACTGTATACATGAAACAAAGAAAACGCTCAATAACTAGTGTAAAATATACGTGAATATCATGGTTATTTATCGGCAAGGTTTTGAAAGATTAAGCTCACGATTAAGATTACTGATATGGGAGTTAATGTACAGATGAAACAAGGAAAACACACTCATACATGGTACAACTGAAGGTTACTGTTCCTGTATTACAAATTAAACAAGTTTTTTCCAAAGGAGTGATTTATTTCTACTACATAAACTATGACCAGTTTACAGTTTACTCATACATGGTTTTGAGTCGAAACTTGGGTAACTAGATCATGAAGCGTGACATCACGACCCAATATTTGGATCGACTCACCGGAATACTTTGATCAAAATTATAAGATGCTGTCAAAGCCTTGGGGTCCAAAATCGGCGCTAACATTTTTAACTTGTAAATTTTGTCTAGGTAATTGTCAAAGCCCTTGGTGATGGCATGGTTTTGAATTTAACCTTGGCCAAGATAGTTTTAAAATGCCAAAATGAAACTTTGTAAGCGTTAAATATGACAATGCACATGACTCTTTTTATATGTTGGATGTCTTAAACTGTTATAAAATATAAAGCATTGACATACAGAATTTTGAATGAACTTTATTCATTATGCATACTCAAGGTTGTGTGCGTATTTTATCTTCAGGCATATCATACATAAAACTGATGATAAAAGCAATAGTTTGTAGAAAGTTCATTCATAATATGAGATTTATGGTCTGGTAATGTAAACTATGTGTATGAACTTCTGATTTACACCTTCTACCGACATTAAAGTTATGTACAAGTAGCTTGTTACAGATGATGTTATCATTGCCCTCATACAATTGCTTGGAGGCGATGACAGAATCTTTAAACTGTGCCAATATTGGAGGCAGAGTAAGATAAGCTTGAACTGCTCCCTGAGTGTTGTGGTATAATGAATTTATTTTGTAACAAATATACACTGTGCACATGTTTGAAGTGCTAGTAGATTTTTTTTCTCTGCAATTTTCAGGATGAAGTAAGAAACCGGTGCAACAGTTAGCGAGAGATCAGAATCAAGCGTGACAGATGGAATACTTGATTGCCAGGATTGTTAAGTTGCAGATGAGATGAATAAAGCCGGATTTTTGGAAGTGTGAGCATTTTATTACTAGTGGAAACGTTTAATGTCACATTTCGCAAAGTGTGACATACGAGTGTGAAAATGGCCGACCCAACCACGGAGAAGCTGCAGAGTATGAATATTCAAGGTACAGGGAATTAATGTGTATACATGAGAAACTTTGTTTTTAAGAAAATTTAAATAAAACATTTAATTTATTACTATCTTTAAAAAGGGTAACCAAGGATTGAAATAATTTCTGAATGTATGTATGTGGTTAATGTACAAATTTTCTTTCAGCCAATGAGCATAAAATAGAAAGTGGCTTTTTTAACCATGCAAACTTGTACAGAAATGTTATCAAATAAATAATTTTCATTTTAATTATATGACTAAATTAAGAAACCGGATAACATTTTATGAGTTTAATCTTTATTTAGAGTTTAAGTACTTCATAGGATTGATGTTAAAATTGCATAATTTATGTTCTCAAAAGTTTATTTTATTCAAACAAATTGCCTGAGGTATTTTGTTACATATTTCTCTTCTTACAGATTCAGATTATAATCTGAGAATAAAAAACATCTCTATTTATGTAAAAAAGCTTCAATACGTTTACTTTGATGTAATGTCGAAATCAGATATTTAAGGATTCATTCAGATTTTGTTGTTTGAAGTGGCTGACCATACAGTGCATTGAACTGCTAAAACAACTTGCAACATTCTTGTGAAGCGATAATAAATGATAATGAATGATAGTGTCCCATTATATCTTAATTCATTCAACAATTTTGTGTTGAATTTGAATAATGGTGTTGTTTATTCAGCGATATCATTCAGCAGGTGATCGCATTCATTCAGGGATATGTGCTACTGCACAGGCAAATTGGGGATAATGAGAATTGATTTCTGGCCTATCAATCATTTATAAAGTATCTGAAAAACTGTACAATATTTGTTAATTAGATGGTCAATTATTATTGTTACATCATGGTTATTGAATTTCAATATTTTATCATAAAGCTTTTTTTACTAAATTTTGAAAATTGATTTTTTTTATTCTGAAGGATTCAAAAATTATGAATTATGGATTGATTTGAGCCCTTAAAATGTATGAATTCAATACATATTTATTGGGTTTGCATCTTTTGTGGCTGAAATCATGATTTATTGATTGATCAAGTCTTTCATGGCTGAATTCATGACATATTGAATATGAGTCTTTAATGGCTGAATTCATGACATATTGAAAAAATTGAGTCTTTCATGGCTGAATTCTTGACATATTGATTGATTCGAGTCTTTTATGGCTGAATTCATGACAAAGTGATTGATTTGAGTCTTTAATGGCTTAATTCATGACATATTTAATGGTTTGAGTCTTTAATGGCTGAATTCATGACATATTTAATGGTTTGAGTCTTTAATGGCTTGTATGTTATATAGTCCATTAACATTGCCATTCAATGTTTTCAAGTTTTGATGTGACGTATGTTTGACTCTTAAAATGATTCCAATTTTCTGTCATTTTATGGTAATATGGATAAACTTGCCTTACTGTAATGACTGTTGTGGACAGTTGGATTATGAGGATTATGTGAGATGATACACTTGGGTCAAACTCTGGGCATTGTATCATTCTTGGTTATCTTTAAGGCCACACTAGGTCGATCTGATCCGTTCTACCATGGTGTCTCTCTGCATGTGGACACATGCCCAAGATACTAACAATTGTTCTGGGCCTAATTTATGACTGTTCACTTAACATTTTGAGTCTGAGTTTCAGACTGAGAAATGCACAATTTTAATTTTGTTGTTAAAATGCAACTACAGTCGCAAATAGGATAAACATTACTGTGCCTGTAACAATTAACTTGTTCTACAAACAGGCACACCTCTTTTGTCAAAATGAGTTATATTATAGATTTTTTGAATTATTGAAGAATCAATTTTTTCTGAGCCTGAGTTATGAAGAATGTGGGGAGCATTTCAATACCTAGGAGAGATTTCCAACAGTAGAACTGCTCTAGGTATGAACTGCTTGGATTCATGATATAGCACCTCCCCAGAGCCATATTCACTTACGTATAGAATCTAAGTTTAAGACTCAGACTCAGAAAACCAATTGATGTTGTAAAAAAGCTATTACTGCAGCATTTAAAGATAGTAAAAATGTTTTATGTGCATGTAACAAATAATTATTTTATTTTACAATCAATTTTTTGAAAAATTGAAGAATTTAGTTTTCTCAGCCTCAGTCCCAAACTCAGACTCGAGACATTAGTGACTTCAGAACCTGGCCTTATAACTCTTTTACTGTACAGAGATGATCTTTAGTGTCTTAAGTTCTTATTGAGAACTTACCAGTAAGAAACTAAAGATCATCTCTGTAGAGTAAAAGAGCTTAAAGTACTATCTTAAAGTCATCTTTGTCTGAAATCGTTCTTTAACATGGACTGTGAGTAAGTGTATAATTGTATCATTTCAGTGTTTCATTATTGTATTCTGTATTTTGCCAGTTGTTTCTAAAAAAACTGTTATATTTTTTTATACTGTATCTTCAACAAGTTCAATGCTGTCAAAACATTTTTATAGTTTTAATTATCTGGAAATCTTTGACAGAAATATAATGAGAAACAGCTGTTCATTGGGGTATGTTTTCTTCAAGGACATGTGTCTGACTCATTGGAATTTAAATTAGCAGAAATTACTGATCCTCATGTAAATTTCTAAGCATTGGGAACATTAATGTTTAAGATACATACTTTATTCTTCAGGATAAAGAACATTGCATTTTCTGGAGTATTTATTGTAGGTGGGTGGGGGGTCCAGGAATATTGAAAGTGTATAATGATGATATCACTTTTTGCTTGGTAGTTTTGTGTTAAGCCAGTGTATGGACATGCTGGGGGTCAAACCAAGGACCTGATGTATGCAGCTCAGAGGCCAGTTTCAATAAAGGATTCTAGTCATAATTTAAAAAATCGTAAATCTGTATAAACGTCACAAATTATAAAGCACCTTGATGGTTTTTATTTCT
The DNA here is from genome assembly GCF_026914265.1 of Mya arenaria. Lineage (NCBI taxonomy): Eukaryota > Metazoa > Mollusca > Bivalvia > Myida > Myidae > Mya > Mya arenaria. The sequence continues at coordinate 36,153,817 of NC_069126.1, forward strand.
GTAACGTGTGAATTTTTCAGTGGTCGCAAATAAGGGCTATTCCAGTAAAACATATGTCCCACCCCAGGAAGGCACTTTCAAAATGGACCATCCCCCTTCAGAAGTTTATTTGATGAGAAAAGAACCCCCTTTAGAATATTTTCTGAGCAAATTCGGACCCCCTTGAGAAGTTTTTTTTTTTTATACCTCTATATATATGCAAAGATTATTTGCAATTACTCTTTTGTAACTCTTTGATCAGGTGAGCTATATAGGACCTTATAGCTCACCCTAGTTTCTAAGCCAATCATCACCCAGAGATTTTCAAATCTTTGCTTGAATAGGTTTCATATAAGATCACATCTGCACCCAATAAGTTAATTATTATAACTAGGTCAACAGACATGGCGCGCGCCAAATGAACTTCGAGCAGCCAATGGGCACGCTGTATACGGCCTTGTTCGATGATTGGCTTAGAAACTAGGGTGAACTATAAGTCGGTTACAGCTCATGTAATGGAAAATAACAAAACTTATTACTGGGCTTTGCTTGTAATAAATTTTGTTATTTTCCATTAATAAATTTGGTTATTTTCCATTATATGGACTATAACCTACACACCACGGTTCTCTTGTTTCTTCATATGTTGCTATAAGTGCATATTAAGCCACATGAGGCTGAAACTTTCACCCATGTAATTATATACAACCTAAAAATACCTTGTGGTTGAAATGTTAAGGGGACGAAACATTCGGATTTATAACATTTACACAATACGTACAAATTATGATTTCTAATAAAATTCTAGACAACTGTTGTCAATTTCAGGGGGTCGGCACTAACCATTTTTCCAAGGGATCCCGAAGGGACACCAACATTTGAAATCAGGTGTCCCTTCCTGAAATTAGGAGTCCCTTCCACTTTTTACATTTTTTCATTGTTGAGCCTGTTTTAATATTAAATTCAACATCCTTTTACTTTTCAATTTGTAATGCAAGTATAAACCACCATAATTATTATACATGTTTTCAGCAGCATGTAATGACAGGTTAGTAGCACTGAATGGCAGTGAGGTATATTTTGGTCTCTAAGTTGGTAGATTGGGTTCAAAAGCGGGAGAATGTCTAAGTCCCTTTTGTTTTCAGTCAAAAACAGAGATGGATACAATGTAAACAAAAACTTGATGTTGTTACTATTTTTAGATTTTTGGAAAATACGCATAAAATACATCATGGTTCAGGGTCTTGTCAAATGTCGGTGCTTTTCATTAAGAAACTGTAGGAATATTACATCTGGCTTGTGAAAACTCCAATCAATATTTAGTAGAGCTGTTGATAAACCAATCAGACTGCCCAACAGTCGTAGTGCATACTGGAAGAGCAGACGACCAAAAATTGTGTATACATGTTAATTTTCGCGCCAAAAAGTCATAAAATTTTATAAATTTATTGAATTAATGAATAAAACCCTGCAAATTTTATTTCTATTATTTTTTATCAAGGCATAAAATATATGTCTTTAAAATTAACAAAGAATATTGATAAGTTGAAATGCCAATTAACAAAGAATGCTGAATGTAGGATGCAGTTCTTTTGTGTCGTAAATGTTACTGTAAATACTCAAAGGTCGCATCATATTATATAAAAGGTATCATCAGAGTTGGCATCTTTTTGGGCGGTTCTGACACATAAGCAAAACAATTCCACATAAGTATTTTACCGATAATAAATCTCTGTCAGCTCTGACCTTGTTTAAAATGTAAACAACAAAACGGAAGCGTTAACCTGCATGCGCCTGTGAAATGACCTGTTTATTTATAGATTCATGACGTAACTATAGTCAAATAGTCAGCTATACTTTCGCTTTGATGAGTCCGATAATGATAATTAATAATATTGTTTTGACATGTGCTGTCAAGAAATTTAGGGAGCCCGAATTTAGGTAATAAATTAATTAAATGCTACTTATTTATTGATATTTAGCGTTTATCAGTCAGAAATTTAAGTGTCCCGACGGAATACCGGACTTCGAAGTTCAGGTGTCCCTCCTGAAAAACTGGTGTCCTCGGGATCCCGGGACCCCGTTAGTGTCGAACACTGCAATTTGGTATACTTACCACGAAACGTATCCACACATGCGGCGCAACTATTGGTTTCTAGCCAATTTTGTAGGTTGGTCTTCGACCACGACTTTACAAATTCTGGCGCCTCCGCCATCTTGTTGTCAAGGGACGCAACTTCTTCTGATTTCCGGTACCGCGAAACCGACTCGTAATATCGCGAAAATTTGTATCCAAACCAATTCTGTACACGACGTTCGGTAAAATATGTTATATGGATAAAAAAAAACGGTATTTCACCATCGGGCAGTGAATATAAATGAGCAGATACGGTCAGAAGCAAAAAAGAAAATGACGCCCCCCTATAGAAGCGAAATTGGACTTATCACCACCCCCTACAGTAGCAAATTAAGAAAAAGACCTACCCCCTACAGAATTTCTTTATTTTGCCGTCCTGGGGTGGGACATATGTTTAACTGGAATAGCCCTAAGCACAATCCCACAAGCCCTGCACTGGTAAAATGCTCTCCGGGCTTGTTAAAATTGTGGGTTTAATACAGCAGGGCTTGTTAAAAAATGTAATGCCGAGCAGCAGTATACATATGAATTCAGGCTTGTTCATCCAAAAGACTAATTTCGTTGACTGATTTTTACTACTGTCTGATGTTAAGTTTGTACACAAAAAGCAGCAGCAAAATAAAGAAAATATAACACTATTAAAGATAATAAAATAATAATTCTATTTAGGACTAATATCAAATAAGATCTGTATTGAATCAAGCCCCAGGATCTTTATAGTTGTGGACGAAATCATAGGGAAGTGAGTTTGTTTTGATTTCTATGATACTCTTAATCTTGTATTGTATTCAGTCACATTACATCACAATTTATCTTTACATATTCAAGTCCTCACTTAACCCTGAAATCAAGCTACTTAAGTAGTCCATTTTTCTTGTCAGATCGGATGTTGTCATTTAATTAAATTGCCCTCCAAAAAGCTGAGCAATAAATTTTCATGGTCGAATAAAAATTAGTTGTAGCATGATTTATTTTCTACATCATTCAACAAAGTTCATTCATTCCCCCCAAAAAACCAAGCCGTATTTTTATATTTATTGTTAAGAGATTTAAGTATTGCTGTAATATTTGTAAAACCTTGATTGGAAATAATATTTATGGGAAGGCATACATTCCTATCTGCTCAATTTGTTTCACTATAGTACTGGTATAAAAACTAAAGAAAGTTTCAGTTGGCAAAAACAAACAAATGGATTTATTTTCCGAAACATACAGTATCTTATTATCAAATCTGGTCTTACATATAAATACCAATTGTTTTCAGAAATAACAACAAACTTACCTTGAGGGAAACGAGGATGTTTGGCAGACTCACAATGATGATGAATATTTGTGTTGTATCTGAGGGATTTTCTCAGAGTTATAGTAACAACCTGTTCAGGACAAGTGTTATTTGTCTAGTGCCCATTCCCTCAACCAAGAGAGTTGATCCCAACCAGGGCAAGAGTTATTTAGCGATATACATGTAGGTGTCTGCCTCTCACCCAAGAGGTAGTGAGTTTGGTCCCTACCAGGGAAGAGTTGTCTAGTGGTATAGGTGTCTGCCTCTCACCCAAGAGGTAGTGGGTTTGATCCCAACCAGGGTAAGAGTTGTCTAGTGGTATAGGTGTCTGCCTCTCACCCAAGAGGTAGTGGGTTTGGTCCCTACCAGGGTAAGAGTTGTCTAGTGGTATAGGTGTCTGCCTCTCACCCAAGAGGTAGTGGGTTTGATCCCTACCAGGGTAAGAGTTGTCTAGTGGTATAGGTGTCTGCCTCTCACCCAAGAGGTAGTGGGTTTGATCCCAACCAGGGCAAGAGTTATCTAGCGATATAGGTGTCTGCCTCTCACCCAAGAGGTAGTGGGTTTGATCCCAACCAGGGCAAGAGTTATCTAGCGATATAGGTGTCTGCCTCTCACCCAAGAGGTAGTGGGCTTGAGTCCAATCAGGAGTACATTCTCTAAGCCCCTCAAAAAGGACAGATGAGTACTGAATTCTACTCAGGAATCTGTATCAAGAGTGATTCATAACAGCTTACAATTTGCTTCACAAATGAGCTTAAATAAATGAGTATAAACTTCTTAAGATAAACTGTCATTCTGGGGGTATAAGTTCAGGGTGTTTATAGTTATTCCAATGACAAAATTCATGACATGTATATACTGGAATTTTAATGCTTTTAAAAAAAGCAATACAAAATCCCCATACTTCAAACCAAATTGACAATCCCAAACTTCTTAGAAAACCGGCCTGACCAATATGTACCAAACCATTGGTAATCTGTGGTAATCTAATAAATTAATTGAGTTATCAGAAAGAATGAACATGATGCTATGGACAAGATATTGATGTGGAGGTAATTGAATCATCCGCCAGACTGCTTAGGTTACAGTTAATGCTGATTAGGTGGGTTGACAGTAAACTGCAGCATTAGTTGTCTTGTTTTCAGTATATTCTGACAGGCTAAGTGATGTGAATTGTTATTTCATAGCTGTGTTCATCTTATTTAAATGCATTGCAGCTACCGGTAGTTGTTCAAGATATCGTAGTGTATATATTTAAGAATTTATGTATGATAATTGTGGTTGTGGTGATTATAAATTGTTTTATTTCGCAGAATTTGAGGGAAGTGAATTTGATCCACTGTCATCAGTGAAATCAATGGAGACAGATCATCAAAATGGCCTGGATTTAATGGACTGCGGTATGAATGGACAGACTGACAAACAAGTGTCATTTGATCAAGGTTTGCCTGACCCTGGTTTCATGCCAGAGAGTGAAGGTCAGTTTATGAACCAAGGTCAAGGTCAGGCTAGGAATTTATACAGTAGGAATATGAGTGATGGCGAGATACTTGGATATCAGAATGAATACGGAGAATCCTCCATAACTGGACAGCATGAATACTATGGCGATGAGGAGAATAATCTCGTTGACTTTGGAGATGGGGCAAATGCTGAAATTGGAGGTCAAGGTCATTTCCAACAAACTTCTCAAAATGTGCCACAAATTGATGTTGATGATCAGTCTAGCTCAAACTATAATGATGAATATATAGAAAATGATTATGTTCCAAGTGATGAATATAGTGATAATGTTGGAGGTCAAGGTGATACAGCTGAAGAGACATTCGATAGTGCAGGGGCCTATGGATCTGATGAACCTGTGCCTGAAAACTGGCACCCAGATATGAGCCCAGATCGTCGGAGAAGGTCAAGGTCCCCTGATAGATCTGTGTCGCCCAGGGTAGATTCTGACAATAAAATACAGCTGATGTCTCCAGAGCGAAGGAGAAGGTCAGTGTCACCAGAAAGATCAGTATCCCCTCCGAGGATAGAGCCAGACAACCAGGGGGACCAGGATACAGATTTGATCAGCTCTCCTTCAGAATATTCCCAGGCAGATCAGGCAGAGGGATACCAAATAGAGGACTTGAGGTCCCAAAGCTCACAACCGGGGTGGTCAGAAACAGAATCACTAGATTCTAGATCAGAGACTGAGGGGGGTACACCTCGTAGATCAAAAATGCCAAAACCAAAAATGAAAAGGCCCTTGGAGTTACCTCCCTGGAATGATAATGTGGTAATTCCTCCACTTCCGCGGGCCAAACCGACCATGATTGGTAAACAGGCTGATATTCCACCACCATCTCCACAAAAATTAAGACCTAAAACAGCACCTGCGCGCACTTCACATAGAGGTTAACATTTTCTAGCATCATGAGGCTTGTTTTCAGTTTGTACCACAATATATTTCATGTTTATGTTTATAAACTTAGCATGCTGCATTGTGCATCTTGCAATTTTGATTGAAAGTTCATGTATTCAGTTGCTGCTTGTTATATAAATGTGCAATTGATTATTTTGACATACATGTACCATTTATTTTGATTCATATCAATAGTTCTTATTTTTTCGGTTGTTTGATATTGTATGTATATTTTATTTTTATTATACAGGCTGGGATAAGGCTGTTTTTCTAAAAACACAGATTCAAATTATAAGAAAAAATGTGCATTTTACTAAATCTGTCTATAACACGTCTCATTTCAAAAAGTGAGGAGTGATATATCGTAGAACTATAAGTCTAATTTTCGCCTGATCCCTTAGAAACAATTTTAGTATGTTGGTAAATAATATTCTGCGCAGAAATATATAAATTATTACATATTGTATTCTTATTATGAGTCTGATCTTATAAACATGGCTTGTATTCCTTGTTTTGCATCCGGCTTGTCTGGTTATTTTAATTTTCTTTGTTTTTTTGATATTTTGTTTGATCTCGATAACATCCTGTTGATAATTAAGTTAAGAAAATAAAAGTCTACATAGGATCATAGTCTGATTCCCTGGGTACTTGATTTAGATTTTGATCCGCATTGTGTACTGTCCGTCTGGGACAATTGATAAGAAGGATGGTATTCAATCTGCAAGCAAATTGTTGCAAACTTTATTGTATGAAATTATGCAATCATCGATAACTCCGTCAGTAGCCTGCCCGACTTCACACTGCAATAAATATTGCGTAGTTAGGTTCGAGTTGCATTAAAATATCAAACTTTTGTCAACTTACTTACTTTAAAATATCAAACTTTTGTCAACTTACTTACAGCAGCTGAAAGTGAAAACTTTTTATATGATCCCACGGTAATTGTGTCCTGTTATCAGACTGTGTACTGTGCATGCTGACAAGTACATAGGATTAGTTTTTTTGATTATATACAGTAGGAAGGTACTATTGATCTCAGAATTATAAAAAATTCAGGAAACACATTTCACCAAATGCTAGAATAAATATCTTAACAATTAAAATTGTAAATTTCAAGGCGTATCCCTATTTTGAGCATACGGTAATGTGTTTCAATAAAAATATTGTTATAACTTTTATCATAAAGATTCTGCTGGTAGCTTTAATTTACTTGTGTCCCCAAGCACACTTTAGCGGCTTATGTTTTCGACTGAGTTATCTTATTTGAAGGGCCCCTGGGGATCTGTCGTAATATTATTTCCTCAACTTTATATTCATTTGCAAGTTCAATACAGAAATAAGGCAAATCAACGAAAATAACACTGAGATAAGTTCATTTTACAACTTAGATTGACTCTCAGGTCTTTATTGAAACCTCCTCAAAGGTACTGACTTCAACTTTGTATCCTCACTTTTCTCTTCTATACAATTTGTGTTTCGATTTTACAATCATATCAATATAACGATAGAGAATAAAACTGTATCGTCAGACTATGGCTAATAATTTTAGACATGAAAATGAGCTCTCGGAGACCATGAGAGAATTATTCTATGCTTGTTATTATGTTATATTCATTTCTGCATGCAGACTGTGAGTGTACCATGATTTGTTTTGTATTGAGTCATCGCCATTAGACATCAGCATTATTCAGTTTGCAAGCATGATTTTCCTGCTTTCGTTATTTGTGTTGCATCATGATGGAAGTTTTGGCCCAAAGTCGAAAGCTCTGATTTGCCAAAAACACATACTGTTGCAATTAGAATAAATTGAACATAATAAAAATGCGTCACAATGTTTCTTTTTGACTGAAAATGAGGCTGAAATCCGGCCTGATTCACAATCCCAAAAAGTATACCTTTTTTTGACAAAAATTGGACTCAAAATTTGCATTCCAATTTTTAAAATTTTATAAAGTCAATTAGAACAGTTGTGTTCAAATGCACCTTTAATCTCTTGAAATTCTGTATATTAAAGTGCCTTTGCTTTGTTTCTTTGGTTTAAATAGACTTTTGTAAATTCACAATTTTAGGCATTTTGTTGCTATTTTCATATTCTATGGCCAGTGGCCCCATTTTAAAAAAGGTGAGACAAAAACACTGTGTCAATAACTGATTTTTGTAACAAACAAAATTTGGGCCAAAAATCCTGTGCTGGGAAATATGATTTTGTTTGTTATGATTTATTTCACAAACATAACGCCTTTGCCATATAATACAGAATATTTCTCAATTCACCACCACCTTAAACCAACCTTTCATTAAAATATATTCATGCCATGAACAGTCCATACATACATGTATAATACTGTAACTTTATTGTAATCTTAAGATGTTCTTTTGTGATGTCATCAAGTTTAGAAGATGGTTTTGCTAGATTAATGATAACAAGCTTTTCAACTTAAAAGTTGGTTTTCCCATAATAATTTGACTTACTATACATGTATCTTACTTATTGCTAGATTTTTTTTTATTTCTTATTTTTCTTAACTGACAAGCTGTGTTTGCTGTGCTTTCAGATGCGTCCTCCGACAGCGGCGTAGAGGACGACAAGGCTGGAAAATCACCTGTAAAGGTACAAGAACTGATTCTGCTTTAGTTATCAAGATTATAATAATGATAACTATTAAGTTGATAATAATAATAATAATAATAATAATAATATAATCATAATAATCATAATAATCAATACTATTACTACTACTACTACTAATAATAATTATAATATTGATGATGATGATGATGATGATGATGATGATGACAAGGCAACAATAACAACAACAATAATGATGATAATAGCAACTTTATGTGAATGGTCTAAAAATCAAATTTTGATATTCACATTGACTTCCAGTATAAGTATTGAGCATGAATTTCGAGAATCTGTCAAAAATATTTTTGCCATAGCCATGGTGTTATAATCATCGATGTCACATATGCATGGGACAAGGGTTATCAGTTATCAGTTATCAGCGCAGTTTGATCAGATATCTAAATGAGAATGTTCAGTGTTTGACTGATTATGTCATGACCATAATATTTGCCAATTCCTGAAACCTTTCGGAGGCATAATTCTCCATTATTCTAATTATCGTAAGTGCGAGTGTCACAGTGTCAAATAGTCATAATGTGTTGTTAATTCCAGAAGGTCCCAAAACCTTTCATATTTTAATGTGGCTAGGTACTTTCTGGTATTTAAACCCCTCGCAACGAAGCCTAGTCATCACATAGAAAAATAATCAGAGGGCTAATTGTTCACATCTAGATTATTAATGCATTGTTGCATTAATGCTTTGATTGTTCGTAAACCAAAGTTAATGTGGCAAGTCAGCCAATTGCCTGCTAATTTTCAATAAAAATGAAAAGTCCCTTGTTTGAACCATGGGGTCAAATAAAAATTTAGAGCCGAACTATTTTATAATACTGTTGCTATTGTTACATAGTGGTAAACATCTGACCCGCCTTTCTGATTTAATCTTTAATGTTTATTTCAAATTAATGAGTGTTTCAAAGTGTTAGAAATTTAGCACATATTGTATTACTAATTGCACATTTACAGCTTCTTTCTAGAGATTTTATGATGCGGTCCATTTTTGGTTAAACTTTGTTCTTTTCACAAGGCTAAGATGTTTCTGGCCTTAGATGCGAATGAAAATTATGGATTAAAGTCGATAAAATAAAACAAAAAACTTGTGAAATCCTTCGTTGTATTAAAAATGATTGAATTCTTCTGTAATTTGTTGCTGAAGTTGGATATGAAAATGAATATTTTAATTTTTTTGTGGATAATCTAAATCGTTTTAGATCATCTTTGATGTTAAATATAAATTAATATTATAAATTGAATAGTTAAACAAATCAGAAATAAGCTTATTCACAATGTTAGTGTGTTGTCGAAAAAGACGGCAGAGAAAACCATGTCCTGCGTGTCACATGGTTAGAGACAAGTATTATTACAGTGGTGTGCGACCTATGTGTCGAGTTTGTAGTCAGCAAAATGAGGATGAGTCACATTGCTTTTCTGGATTATGTAAAGGATTGTTTAATAAGAAACATGAGGAATATGTGGTAACTAATATTTTTTCATATTTTGATAATAAATATAGGACAGTTATCAATACATATATTATATGTGATAATATGATATAAAAAAAAAAACGAAGTTGAGTTTTAAGTTTCATTTCTGAAAAATTTTGGGGGTGGTGGTCGGGGCATGGGGGGGGGGCTTCTCATACAAAATAACCAATCGGTTAAGAGATTTTAAGATCTTATAATTATTCATGTTGTCTGCCTGAAACCTTAAAGGGACTGTACACCAGATTGGCACCAAAAAAAGTTTTTTTCTGTAACAAATCTCAGGACAATTATTTAATAGAATGTGTTATGCTTTGATATCATAATTATAAAAAAAGTACCAAAATGTAAAAAAAAAATTGTGTTGGAGCTTGGGTTCAAACCCGTGTCGCCAAAATTGCAATTCAGCGTCGTATTCACTGAGCTATGACAGCTTACTTTAAATGGGTGACATAATTTAGCTATACGCCTACCTCGGTAATATCATGTGATAACACCGACTAGCCAATCACGCATAAGAAATGAATTCTACCTGGTAGACATACCCAGTAATCTTTTTTAATGAAAAAAATACTAAATGACTGCTAAACTTGAATAAATTGTAAACTTTAATGTGGTACTTCAGTTCATGCCAAGTTTATGTCAGTTTTCGACAATTTTCTTCTTTTTTTCGCTATTTTATCATACAGAGTACAGGCCCTTTAATATATATTCGGGCCTTTGTGTCTTATAAATCAAATCTTGCTAATATCTACTGTAAATAATGTTAAAACAGTGCACGCCAAAATAATATTATTTACAGAGTATGGCTTTGGATAATGACACCTCAGGTTCCCCATCAGACATGCGATTTATGTCTTCTATTGATTGTGTCTTTGGTTGATCCTCCATCAGAGGCTGGAAAGGAGATATTTATTTATTAGAAATGAACGCTTGAGAGGCTGGTAATTGAAGAATGGTATTAGGATGCAATCAACTGTGATACAAAAAGAGTAGGGCTGGTATAACGCACAGAAAGTTATGATTTTCTCTGAATATCGTATCATCTTTTATGTCATTTTTATATAACTATTCTTTAAAGGGACTAGACACCAGATGGTCCCAAAATCGGCAAATATAGTATTTCCTCAAAACAAGTTTAGAATTGTCAATACAAGCTACTATGAGGCTGATTGTACATCATTTTACATGATCAGAAGAATATTTTGTCACTGTTTCAGCTGAATTTACCCGTTCAAAAAACAGCGCATTATGGTTTCCCATTTTAAAGTGTGTATATTTAGCATGTGAAAATGAAGTAATTAGTACAGATATATATACCGATGCTATTTCAAAATTTACTAGTATTTACGTGGTAGACAACCACAGTAAATTTGGAATTTGTAACATCGGCAAAAACTGCAAAAGATTCATGTGTAGTAAGCGATTTGATACATCAATAAGTAAGATTCAATGCTTTGTAAACAACGATATCAAATTTATGTAAATATTTGAAAATTTTCTTTTTTTCTTGCAATGGTATCATCTAGACACTTTATATTGTAAGATAGACTCTTATTTTCTTCCCAATGCATGAAGAGCAAACATACATGATACACAAGTAAAAAATACAATATATATATCGAATATACACTGAGTATACACAGAACAAAATAATTAAACGATGTAGGTCAAAAGTACAGTAATCATACCGGGCAGTTTAGTTGACATGAAGTTAAAAGAACTGAAGCTGAATGATGCAGAGCAATTGAGAAAACTACAACAAAAATATAGATTCTAGATTTTTTATTGGCATATGATTGAATTTTCTGAAGAAAAGCTGTACAGATATCATAGAAATTGTTAAAACTACAATTATAAGATGTACGAGGGGTGATCCAGAATTACTTGGACTTCTTGCATATATTCTATATTTATCATCTAAATCATTTAAAAATTCATGAATATCTTTTTCAAAGTGTTCTGCACAGATGATATGAATTTTAGATCTGTGAATTTAATGAGTTTTGAAAAAATATGGGTTTTAAAATAACAGGAACGCACGGTTGGCGCACCGTCTAAAATCTACGTTTATAAACATTTTATGTATCTTTCACGACACACTTTTCTTCCACGTTTATATACGAAATTCTGCCAAATTACGTCATATATTACGCTGATGTCATACTAATATACTGTTCAAATTTTTGATGTCATTTCCGTTTTTAAGTCGTTGTTTCCTGAGTTGATTAAACGTACAGTCTGGGATACAACATTGCGTAATCAAACTTTGTAAAAGCGCGAGCAGTGATAAAGTTTTGCATTGGATTGGGGAAAACACCGACACAGACTGTGAAAATGATGGCCGAGGCGAAATTGAAGCAACCTGTGTGCCGTTCATTAGCATTCAACTGGCATCAACGTTTTAGAGAAGGGCGAGATTCCTTAGAAGACAATAAGGGAAGAGGACGGAAGAAGACAAGGGGCTTGAGGTTAGTGACGTCGGTGAAGAACACCATCGAAGGGGGTCGGCGTTTGACAGTCCGTGATGTGACAAGGGTCGTCGGGGCGGGGTACGGAAGTGTGCAAAGGATTTTAACGGCAATATATAGGCATACGTAAGGTTTGTGCGAGATGGGTCCCTCGATTGTTGGACTTGGAGACGGTCGGGCATCCGCCATAACAGCCAGATCTTTCGCCAATGGATTGCGCCGGTATTCCCAGAAATCAAGAGTCAGCTTAGATTACATCGTTTTCATTCATTCCATCAACTGTAATTTAATATGCATATTGCAATACCCACGTTTGCTAAAGAGTGGTATTCGATTGTTTATACGCAGAGGATTACGCGCCATGAAAAGTGTGTCAGTGTTGGTGGGAAATACTTCGAAAAAATGTGACGCTTTTATGAACGCAACGTCACTAAAGTCATTGGACTGCGCCGGTCGGGTTTAACCATATGTCATTAATGCATTGTAATTCAGCAAAAAATAGATATATTGTTCTAAAAATTTCAGGAATTATACCAGATATGTTATATGTATTGTATGTGAGTTTTCTATGTTCTATGTGAAACAATATTCAAATTATTAAAAAAGTCCACGTAATTCTTGATTAACCCTTGTATATAAGTGAATGTTTATTAAGCAATGTCGCAGCAATTTACAAAGTTTATTTATCTTCTAAGTGAAGATGAATCAGGGCCATTCTGTTTCTAAGCATCACCTTGAAAGACTACATCAGGCTTTTACCTTATATTGGTACACAATGACGAATATGTCCGCATTTAACCATATAAATATTAGTGTTATGTAACCTCTTCACAAGGACAAGATAAGCTGGTGGTGTATCTTGTTCTCAAGTGTTCTCGTTGAGTTGAAGGGTTATGATAAACCTTTAAGTACCAGTAGTTTGAAACTTAAATGTTCCACTTATAAAGTTTAACATTTTAAGTTTAGAATTTGTTGGAATATTTCCTTTTGTGACTTGAAACTTATTTTGGATTTAACGACGAATGTCTGTAATGCTGAGAAAAACGGTAATCATGTATAGATTGCTTGATGTAATAATGTACAAAAGTACATTATCTTAAAACAAACATAATTAACATTTATTCGCTATAGGATTTGTTGTATTTAAATATATAGCTCATTCTGTTTTTCAATGAAAACAAGTCACAGTATTTTTTAAGCCTTCGAGTCAATGGCATTGTCATTTAGCACAAAAGATATAATATTGGCAATAAGAACGAATGTTCAAGATTTTCAAATAAGCCATCTCTAGACAATATGCACATGCACAGTATGGCCCATAACTCTAGCCTTTCACAATTAAAGAGTTATATCCCTTGTTTGATTGGCAGGGGGACCCTGCAACACATGAGCATTGGAGGTCCATCTTACATGCTCTTGTTTAAGAAAATAATTATAAATCCTCCAAAATGGAGAGAATGAAGTAAAAGAGAAGACGACTTAGCTAGCTTAAGAATGGTTTTGTTCAATTTGCAAACCAAGTTATACAATTTCTGCAATGCAGATTTGTGACTTTGCATGCTCTGAACTGTCTACTGGGTTCTATTAATGATTTTGGCACCAGCTGAGGTGTCAAAACAAATCCATTACGGCATTTATCCATTATGGCATTAGTCTAATAATAGCTAGTTTCCAGGTTTGGTAAAGCATGCAGACATTTTATTAAATAAAATATAGCCTTGGTTTTTCCAACTAAGTTTCCTCAAGAATGATGTGTCTGCTGCCATAGGTTCAATGATGTTAACTGTCATCAGGTTTGGAAGGATGCATCTGGCTCAGATTAGATCCTGATCTGTTGGGGAATCCTTCAATTCCATGTTATGAAGGAGAAGTGGTGTTTCACAGAGATGTCTGCCTTTTTAACTTGTCTGCTTGTCATAGAAAAAGTCTAGCTATCGATGTAGCCCAAGTGTCTGTCACTTGTCAGTGTCATACTGTTTAATTTTGTATGATTTTCACAGGCTTAGTGCAAAATGGTTGTAACTCCAAAAAGAAATAGAAGGCGTTGTAGCAGTCTTGGGCTAAGCCCTCATTTTGTGTTTGAGCATAAAAAAATGTCTGTGTAAATCAACCAATCAATTAATTGATTTAAAGAAAAATTTAGAAACATTGTATTTTTATATCATAGAAAAGTTTGGAAAGGAAGACATGTTCTCTGTCAAACAGTACCAAACACTTGAAAGTTTTAACAGCTCAAGAACTTATTTACAAAATCTTATGTTCTTTATATTTAGTAAATTCAACATTTTTTTTACCAGACCCTCGCAAATGTTACCAAACTTGGCTGGTGGATCGAACGGGTTACACAAACTGCTCTGTTATCTTAATTGCATTACACAATCAGCACAGCTACACAGTGTCAGTTTGACCAGTGAACACATAATTACATGAATACTTACACAAACAAAATTGTCCATTCCGGATGCTCACCTGTTGATATTGTCCATTCCAGAGCTCAGGGATACCGAGGAAGTATGGAGTGGACTCAAACAACATGCAGTACAAGCCGGGCGGAGGCAATGTGCAGGTGTTCTCCCAGAAGGTTGTTAATACCAAGGAGATTAAACCGCGCACCGATACCACTCGTCCTCGGTCAGCTATGAGTCCCAGGCCAACACGTAAAGGTACATTTTATGAATATATGTTATTGAATGTGAGCTTAGGCTTTAAAAAATCTTCATCTACAGTGAGCAGGTCAACTTTCATCTTTAAAGTTTAAATGTATATCTACTTAGCACTAGAAGATTAAGCATTTAAGCGACACTCAAAATGCACAATTACAATTTCAGACAAGAAATCTTGTAGATTTTCTAGGGGGAGTAATCCCAAAACCCCATGCAAACAATTAATGCTATATACATTTTGGTTCTGAGGCAGGGACGCACATCAAAAGGTTGTTCAAACATGAATTCAAAGATTGACCCTGATAAGTATTTTTTTAAATAAGAATATAAAAACCTGAAACACTAAAGTTATAAAAACTCTATGTTTTGCCTATTAATTTCAAAGTTGCATTCATCGTCTGTCTTACTTGTTGCCATTTGTTGAGAGTTTAACTCCTATTATTCGAAAATGTCACACTGATTTTGACCATTTTATTTGTCTTTCAGAGTCACCTTTATCCCCTAAACCATCCCCCAACACAAAATTTGTGCAATCCAAGATTGGCTCCTTAGCTAATACCAAACATGTTCCGGGTGGTGGCAATGTAAGTGTTTTATTAAGGATTGATTGCACATTTTGTATCTGTGTTCATGCTTAATGAAGGTAGAAGGGCAAAAAAGCCAATCCATTAATCGGGCTCATAATAGAGCGATTCTTGGGACTTTGCAAGCATGCCTTTCTACGTTTATACAGCATGAACACACGTTAAAATAAAATAAACCTCTTTTTTTACATTTTAAATACTTTTTCTTTATGATGAAAAGTAAAATCTTCTGCAACAGATTATTAGCAGTAAACAAAGAGTAATTGTGAGATGAAATTGGTGTTAAAGAAAAGCGAATAATTGTTACATGTATTTGTTAAATGACTTCAAGCTTTCCTAATCAGGGCGCAAAACGGATATAAGACATGACGTTATAACAAGTCGCAGCTCAACAGAGCTTTAGAGCTACAACATGGAATGATTGCTCAACTTTTAAGATTTAACATTTGTAACAATTTAAAAATACAATTTTGAGCAATGACAGTGATTAGGTAAAAATACTGTTTTGAGCAATGATGATGATGATGATGATGCTGATGATGATGTAAAAATACAAAATACAATTCTGAGCAATGATGATGATATATTGAGGTATTTGCTATATTTTTGGCCAAACGTGATCTTGTCTATTGCTAGGTTAAAGTATTAGATGCAAAGGTTGACTTTACGAACGTTAGCAGCAAAGTTGGCTCCAAGGATAAAATCCACCACAAGCCTGCAGGAGGAGACAAGAAGGTACATATAAATAACAGCTAGGGTCCCCATGAATACGTTTTGTATTCAAGCTGGCTGAAAAAGTATTGGAAAGAAAATTTAACCCAAAGAAATTTTCCTTTTTTTATTGATTGTATCAAATCCATATTTTATCTGACTATATATATATACATCAGTTTAGTAGTTTATCAAGTTTCTTGCTTAATAAAGTTTTAGAGATATGTTTCATTTGATTAAGACACATTGATTTTGTTTGACAAAATGATTGTTTTAATAATGGACATTTTCAGTAAGTTTGTACGTTTTAAAATTTGATATAATGCTATTCCATAATGCTGGTTCTTTCTGCAGATACCTGTTGAGATAGTTAACACTGCCTAATTTTGCCTAGATGGTTCAGCTCCTGATTCAAAGCAATGAAATCTTGAATCTAACTATCCAGGAATTGATAGTCATTGTAGGGAATGGGTATAAAATCTGGCTAAAATCTGGTATCCGCAAAAAGGCCTATTGATTCATCTTTACATTACAAATAATAAAATAGTATTACTTTTCCTTCTTAGTTTGTGGTTAGATTATTCTTAATGTGTACATGTGTCAAGATTATTTGAAGTGTGAGTTTATACAATATATAAGTGTGACTAGTAATGCCGCTTCATATTTTACTGCATGCAAACTATTATACGAGTGTCGGTGGTGGATTGTGGAATTATTACGAGTGAGCCGGTTAATATTTACTGGCCATTTTTAACATAAGCAAAATTAAGTTTCTATACATTTCTATTGCCCATAAAGGGTCCTATATCATTTAATATTGCTTGTGTGAATTATTGATGTACTGGACCCCGTTCCAGTAAGATATCTAAGTCGTAAAGGTTATGTTGCTTAAGAAATGCTATCAGAAATGATTTATTTTTCAGTTTAAGATTCTGAAGTTTTAAGCATGTTTTTTTTTAGAAAAAAAAACATTTTAGAGTAAAATAGAATTTAAAATGATAAATTAGCAAATTATTTCAGTTATTTTATGTTAAGTGCAGACTATTAAAATGCGAGAACATTATCAGATGAGAATTGCTAAATCATAAGGAAAGTTAGTAATAACTAAAATGCTAACTATATCTGAATAACTTTGCAGGAAATCATTTTTCATGACACATATTCAAAATATGTATGTAAACTAAAAGAAAATTGTCAGTTTTTACTATGAACTTTGTGTAGAAGATTATACCATTTAAAAATCTCTGTTCATCAGATTGTAGATTATTTCAAAGTAAACATCAACTTATCAAATGACACATTTATGCATTCATTAAATGGCAATCTGTACTCTATTATTTTCTTCAGATATTCCTTTGAATATTAGGACAAAACCGGTTTAACAGCTCTCTTGGTTTTTCTTTTTTCCCATCACAGATAGAATCTCAGAAGTTGGCATGGAAGACTGAGTCGCGTGTCGGCAGCATGAAGAACGCCAGTCACTCACCAGGAGGTGGAAATGTTAAAGTATGCTTGCTTACGTTGTCATATATTTTGCAAGTTATAGCAAATATCCATTTGCTAATTTTGGTTTGTGCGTATAATATTTGTTTATATATACATGTTTTTCTCTCTGCAGATGCAGGGTTAGCAGTTTTACAATTTCTTTTTGTTTTAGAACAAATATTTGTGAAGTCGCCGAGTTAAATAGTGATCATATGTGTTATTTGCTTGCATTCACACAAACAAATAAAATCATTCACAAAAAGTTTTTAGTTTGACCTGATTTCTAATCATTTAGCTAAACTTACACCATAAAGCTTCATATGCCAATGATAAAAGTTTTGATGATTTTTGATGTAAAAAAATAATAAAAATCTATGCGAAGAGTAAGACTGTTACTTACAAGAAGACGGAAGAAAACAATTTTTTGGTTTGACCATAGTTCAAGGTAAGCAGCTTTATAAACATTACTAAGTAAGTAAAAGCACAAGTTTTCCGAAGCTTTTAGTTTAGTGCATGTTTAGCCTATGTCCAATATCCATAAAAGCATGCTAAAATTATCCTTGATAAATTTGCGTGAAAATATTTACTGTGTGGCAATTTAATGCTTTGTTAGTATGTAGAAATCCTACAGAAATAATAATTTCAATGTCATACATTGTTTAAATGCTAAGAAATTAAAACCTCTTTCAGGAAGATGGGCATGCTCCTGATTACATAAAGAAAAAAGATGGTCATTTACAAGAAGTGGAAATAGATATTGAACCAGTGTCCTCCTCACAGCTTCATTCATTTCCAGTAGATCTGTCAGATATTTCTCTTGAATGTGACCGTCAGCCAGCCACCAATTTGGCAACACAAAAGTATCTGTCCAAATCTTTGCAGGCAGTTAATGTTGGTGGCCTAGAAAGTAGGCCAAAGTATTTGCTAGCAAGTCAACAATATCTCAATGAGATTCCAGCTTCCCTGGATTTAAATGTGAGAAGTTCCAAGAAAAGAGGCAGTGGGGCTGTGGTAATAAGTGTATTAGAACCAAGTTCTGATGAAGAAGAATGTATGAATAGTCCAGATAATGTAATAGATGGCTCTGATGATGATGATGATGATGAAGATGCCTGTCCAGATTATGACAATCTGTCACAAGGGTCAGATGAAAATGATCCAGAAACAATTGATGACAAGGATCAGATTCATGCAAATGAAGATGAAGGTAAAGCATCCAAATTAGATGATAAATCACTGCATGATGATGTTAACCAACTGGATAAGGAAGAGATGGAATTACTGGAAGCACTTGATGACATGTTGAACAACATTTCCACTTACAGCTACAATGTTGGTCAGTCTTCAACATTGCCACCAAAACATTTGAGATATTCCGACAGACAGTGGAAAAGTGACTTTAATATTTCAACTCCAGGGCTTAGTTTGTCTGTTCCACCATTTGAGAGAAATGATGCTGATTCTGATATAAAAGCTAAGAATAAAAGACATTCAGTGACCTTTGCAGATGAGAGTAATACTGAAATGGGTAAACCAAATGCTGCTCAACACACTTATAAAAGTGAGATATCTGATACGAAACCAGATGTTGAAAATACTGCACGCGCGAAAGGGAAAGAAAGGAAACCAGAACTTTTTGAATTACATGAATCAAAACCATACAACAATTTCCCTCTGAAAACCTTTAATCAGATCATACCAGTGTATGAAAAAAGGGAAACTCAAGTAAAGCCAGAAGTGGGTTTGATTGGTAAAGTGAAGGGAATGTTTGCTAGCAAAGACAAATCAGAAGAAAAACAGGGTGAGTCAAATATGCTTTGCTCTGGCAATGTTGTGAAAAGAAAAAGGTCAAGCTCTTTCAAAAGAAAGAAGAGAAATAGAAAAGGCTATGTTCACGTACCTAAGGAAGATAAGGAAAATGATCAGATGATGAAATACTTTGGTTATTATGGTTTGACATTACAGAAAAATGGTGACAGGGTTAAACAAAGTAAACCAAACAATACACATCTGGATTCGGCAAGAGTTAAAAAAGGTTGGAAATGGGTCACAAATGAAGGACAAGCAACTGTTGATGACACTAAAGGTAGTGGAAGGAAAAGAGCAAAGGATGAGAAGGAGAGTGTTGTTATTAATGTAAATGGAAAACCTGAGATTTGTAGAGCAAAGAATGAAGAAACTAAAGTGCTACTAGATGACCTAGAAATGGAAGAAGCTGATGGTATGGATGTTGACAATCCGGATGTTGATACTGAAACAGATGGTACAAGTGAGAGTTGCAGCGGGTCGCTTGGTGAAGTCAACATGGCATTCGTGGATGAAGGCGGCGTTACTGTCATTTCAGCACACGGGAGTGATAACAACAGACGAAAGGAAGCTGTTGTTGATGAATATCACGGGTATAATAGAGCAAAGAGTAATAGACAGGATTCAGATACAGATATGATGGCCATGTCATCACAGAATAGGATGGAGAAAAGAGAGAAAGGGAGATTTAGTGATTACTTTGATATGTCCGGTAAATATAAATATCCTGGAGACACTAATCGATTTGACAAAGGAAATTGTTATCCATATCCTTATGAGGGTGAATTGTACAGAAATGAAGAAAGGCTAATGAAGGAACAGCTTTGCAGTGGAGATAAGGACGGTGTGCAACCAGATGCAGGGATTATAAACGATGCCTATGTGTATGATGAAGTTCCATCAGTAGAAGAAACAGACAGTGACAATACAAGCCTCGACGAAAGGCATACAAGTGTGGTAGAAATAAAGATAAATCCAGCTAGGCAACAAGGTGCTGAAAATATGTGTAGTCCAATGACCAAATACAAATACTTACCTGACAAAACAGATAGTCCAGAAGTGTTCAGAAAGGCAGAGCATTGTGATGATAGAGATGTAGCTGCACCTAAAACTGAAAAAGTGTGTGAAGAAAGAGAAACTATGAGATCTAAGAAGAATGAAGAAGATTCTTTCACACTTGAACATGACAAATTTGGATATACTGTTATTAGAAAAGCAACACGACCATCAGAAGAAGAAAATTGCCATGGGGACAAAAAAGGTGATACAAGTGAACAAATACTTCATGTTAAATCTGCTAAACATACACTACAGCAGACAAGTCCTATGAAAGAAACTAGACAGGACCTGCTTGAAAGTGTGAGGAACTTTCCAAAAAAGAAAGAAGAGGTGATTTATGCAAAACCGAACAAAACAAGACATTTGAGTGGTTCCTTTAAAAGACAGCTGTCAAATGGAATTACAGTAGATGATGTTGAAAAGAAAATCAGTATGGTTGAAGAACTAAGGACTGTACTGTCCAGCATATCGGATAAGGAGAACAACTTTCTCAAATCGCTGCAGAGATACAGAGGTAGCGAAAATGGCTCAAGGCCAGGATCATTGAGGATTTCTGTAAAACCAGCTAGACTCAGGTTTGATCGGGATACAAGACGATTAGGATATTCGACAAGTTTTTCTGGCAAGGCAAATTGGGAAAATGAAATACCAAAAGAAAATGGGGGTTTTCAATTAAGGGGAAATAATAGAAGCAAAAGCATGTTCTTAAGCAGGTCATCATTGCCAACAGATATGGATGAGGATGAAATTGAGGATGTTGACCCACAAATCGAAAAGAGAAACTACACAGATGCTCATTGCCATGGAACTAATACCAAGACAAATGGTCATGGTGATGACAGCTTTGAATTAAATGGAAATGGAAGTAGTGAAAGTGGGAATGAAATAAGTAAAACCATTGAAGGATTTTCTGAGTTTAGCTCAAAGCTTGATGAACTATTTGATGCTTTCCTCAAGAAAGAAATGGAATGGCTTGACAAAGATACATGTGTTGGTGATTCTGCTGGTTATCGTGGTGATAATGCAAATGAGAAACTGGATGAGTCTGATGTTGTTCTGAAAGTGTTGAAAGATCAGTTACTGGGAAGTGACACCAGAGATGTTGTCACTGAAATGGAGAGTGACATTCATGATTTGAATGAAATGGAAAATGCTGACTGGCCTGACCCAGAAGTTATGCAGGGCTATGAATATTGCGTGGAAACAGTTATCGATGATGATCCAAATATGGTGAACCATTGCACTGTGTGATTTGTGTTATATATGAGTGGCTACTGTAAAATATGTATAAAGTGTATAGATTGAAGCTTTCAATATGTTTATATGCTTTAACATATTTATTCTGTGTACCAGTAGTATTGAATAAATGAAATTTGTACCATTGTATGTTGTTTGAAAATAATTTGTTTGCTTTCTTACTAATATCTTGCATGTGTACAGCTTATGCATGTGCAAAATAAGAAACCATACCTTTTGAAAAGTTTTTTTTTTATAATTTAAGCCATTTTAGTTAAATGGTTTTCGTTTCAAAAGCAATATTAAGCATAATTTCAGCAACATGTTGTATCTATTGTTTTGCTTAAATCCTTATGCTTAAATAATTGCAAAGCATTTTTAAACAATATTCACACCTGCTTAACGATCACCTTCAGCACAAATGGTGCTACTGTGAAATGAAGGTGTGCGTCTTCCAGTGGTGTAAGTGTGCATGCATTTTTACGAAATTAGCGGTAGGTATTGTCAGTTTTAGGTCATTTTCATACACTTTAGCATAATGTTATATGAACAATCCAGCTCCACTGGAACACGCATACCTCAATATAATGGCAACACCTCTGATGTATCATGTGTACTTCGAGCAGGTGTGACATTTAATCGATGCTTCCCCATTTTCATAATGGTTAACATTTCTTTGCCATTAACTTTGTATAATGCAGCTTTGCTTTCATGGTTTGGTTTGCTGTTTTTGCCAGGTGATGTCACAGAGATTGTCGTGGTCCGCAAAGTCTCGAGTTGGTTCCCTTAACAACGCGACTCACTCCCCTGGCGGTGGTAACGTTAAAGTAGGGAAATATTTTCTGTGGATTTGTGACATAAAAGTTCCAAGTATTGTCTTATTCGGTTCTTCTTTGGTGTTCATTGTTCAATCACTTTTAGTTTCATTTCTTCTTTGTTATTTATAAATCCTAATTTAAGCCAAATATAGTAAGTGTGTGATTTTTACTGGTTTCTGTATTCTTATAGAACAATATGAAGATTGGTATTGTGGTAGAAAAATTGGTGTTACACTCTGAAAAAAATTTAAAACATTTTGAATCTTGATGGTGGGAGAGATCTCATGGTGTATATGTTCGCCTCTCATCCAAGGCTTTATGGGTTTGATACCCACCTTACTTCTCATAGCCTCTCCATATGGATATCAGCACTGGTTTCTACCTAGGACAGACTGGAGCATGAGTCGAGCTTAAACAATTCAGAATAAACTAAAGGTAAAATCACTTAATGAAGGCAACAAAGGCATTACTCTCTTGTCATCCTTAAGTCTTTTGGCAAACTCTTCAAGTTCCTGCTTTTAGGTAGAGATGAAGCATTTATTATGGTCAGCCACCCCAAGAATCGGATCACTGACTAATGTCCATTACAGCCCTGGTGGGGGGCAGGATTAAAGTATATACTCACTAGTGTGTTTCAGTGTGTGTGTTTGTGTGCGTGTGCGTGCATGTGCGTGTGTGTGGTTTGGTGGGGTGGGGTTAAAGGGCCTTGGCTCATTTTTACATAAATACAGTATAACTTACGGAAAATAAAAAATACTTTCATTGTTAAATGTCATACATGTTAGTTGTAGGATATTGAAATATGTAGATTAGTGCATTAGATGTTGTCATTGGTAATAACAATCAAAATTAATAATGTTTAGTGAAGCAAATAAGCTTCACTTAAGACAACTCATATTTTCATTTCGTTGTGTGCCAGCACAATGCACTGTGTGTGTGAAGGTGGTTGGGTTTTTACAAACTTTGCTTTCCTTAAATTGTAAAAATTAATAAAGGTTATTAAAATCATTTTGCCTTTTAGTATAATTACGGAACGATGCATTGAAACATTCTTGTAAATCGAATTAAGTCATTTGTTTCATCATTTAAAACTTCATTCTTATTGGTTTTGCGATGTTTTTATTATGGCATGAGCAATGCATGATATTTCTGGCATTCTGTTAATGATCCTTTTTATTGTAGGAAACAGACACACACAAGATCAAACAAAGATCACAAACATGTCTTTAAGTCATAATAGTTAATGTCCCTATATTAAATGAGTTGTTTCCCCTGTTTTAGATTTTGGACCAGAAGGTTGAGGTCAAGGCCCAGGCAAAGGTCGGGTCGACAGCGAACCTGAAACACAAACCAGGAGGCGGAGATAAAAAGGTTTGGGACTGTTACTAACTAGGGATTGTCCGATATTGATGAAATGCTATTTTTACACATTTTGTTTCATATTTAGCTCACCAGAGCACTCAGTGCTCAGAGTGAGCTATTGTGATCGGTCTTTGTCGGTCATTCATCCATCTGTCCGTCAACAATTGCTTAAAAAACCCATCTCCTCTGAAACTACCTGGCTAAATTCAATGAAACTTCACAGGAAGCTTCCTTGGGTGTCCCTCTTCAAAAATACAACAAGGGTCATGATTGATTAACAACAACAACAACAACAAAATATCCGATTTCCAGTTTTGCTTTAAAAAACATCTCCTCTGAAACTACCGGTCCAAATTCAATGAAACTTTACAGGAAGCTTCCTAGCCAGACACTCTACAAAAAAACAACAAGGGGTCACGATTGATCCAACAACAACAGCAACAACAAAAAAATGGCTGACTTCCTGGTTTGCTTTAAAAAATATCTCT
The DNA here is from genome assembly GCF_026914265.1 of Mya arenaria. NCBI lineage: Eukaryota > Metazoa > Mollusca > Bivalvia > Myida > Myidae > Mya > Mya arenaria. The sequence goes on from NC_069126.1 coordinate 36,178,412, forward strand.
TCTGAAACTACCGCTCCAAATTCAATGAAACTTTACAGGAAGCTTCCTTGGGTGACCTTCTACAAAAATACAACAAGGGGTCACGATTAATCAACAACAGCAGCAACAAAATGGCTGACTTCCTGTTTTGCTTTAAAAAACATCTCCTCTGAAACTACCAATCAAAATTCAATGAAGCTTTACAGGAAACTTCCTTATGTGACCTTCTACAAAAATACAACAAGGGGTCACGATCAAACAACAACAACAACAAAAAAATGGCCAACTTCCTGTTTTGCTTTAAAAAAGCATCTCCTCTAAAACTCCAGTCGAAATTCAATGAAACTTTACAGAAAGCTTTCTTGGTAACCTTCTACAAAAATACAACAAGGTGCATGGGTGAAAGTTTTCCGGACTGCTCCGGAAGTTCCGGATTTTCGATGTCCTCAGGGATCACTTTTCAAAATCGTGTAAATCCGTTGAGATTTCAGAGGGGGGTAGGGGGTATAGGCCTACCTCAACCCTGACTTTGACTTTCAAATTGTTGAAAAGAAAATGAAAGTAAATTTCAGTGACTCGATCTGTTTTGCGATTTTTTTTTAGTAACGATTCGTCATTGCAAGGTGCTCGCTTACGGTTTTTACGAAGATAGCCGGGAGCGTGTTCGGCTACAGCCTTAAATAGACTAGCTGGGTTCGACCGTTTCCGCCTATAAGTTCCGAACGGGAAAGCCAATTGTTTCCAATCGGGAATGTTCGCGATCATCAAGACATTGCAGACGCTTTTTAAACGCCTAGGTAGCAGTGAATTACAATATAATACGACAATTCTGATTGGCTCACTGTAGGCTGTAGTCCAATAAAATAGCTGGTCTTTTGGCGGTTAGTTGATTGTTTCAAAAAACAACAACATTATTCTTGTGATAAAAGATTGTTGCAAAAAATATTGAAAATGAAGTTTCTACCCCCAGCCTACAACACTAAGGACTTGAACAAGAGCTGTTTACAGAAAATCATGCATTTTCTGCATGATAATAAGTCAGTTTCTTTGGCAATCATATAATCCTGGAAAAGCGCTGAACAAGCACTCAAAATCACTAATTCCCAGGAGCTTCTGGGGGGCTTCGCCTCCCTGGGCCCCCTACAAGGGCTTTGCCCTGGACCAACCAGGGGCCGAGGCGGCCCCCAGGCCCCCAGCTAAATTTTCAGGATTCTCAAGATTTCCAACTTTCACCCATGAAGGTGTCACGATTGATCAACAACAACAACAATCTGGCCAACTTCCTGTTTTGCTTTAAAAAAATCTCTGAAACTACCAGGCCAAATTCAATGAAACTTTACAGGTAGCTTCATTGCATGACCCTTTACAAATATAAAACAAGGCATCGTCATCAGTAAACATATGTTTGAATTGAAACATTTTTATTAATCCTTTATCACAGAGTTGTGGCCCTTTGCTTAGGTGAGCGTTTTAGGGCTGTCATGGCCCTCTTGTTTGAATTATAGCTGTAACTGATATTAAGTTGTCACAGTCAAAAAGCTTTAACTGAGATAAAGCTGTTACTGAGATATTGCAATACCGAGATACAGTTGTAATTGAAATATAGCTGTTACTGAGATGAAGTTGAAACTGAAATACAATTATTACTGAGATAAAGTTGTTACTGAGATATTGAGATACAGTTGTAATTGAGATAAAGCTGTCATTGAGATATAGCTGTTAATGAGAGAAAGTTGAAATTGAGATACAATTGTTATTAAGATACAGAGGTAACTAAGTTACAGTTGTCACTGAGATATAGATGTCTCTTAAATATAACTGTCACTGAGATATAGTTGTAAATGAGATAAAAGCTGTAACTGATATATAGCTGTAATTGAAATGAAGTTGAACCTGAGATCTAGCTGTCACCAAGATAGAGTTGTTATTGAGATAATAGAACTGTTATTGAACTTTAGCTGTTTATGAGCTGAAGTTGTAACTGAGATATAGCTGTCACTGAGATATTTCATATACTCACTGCTGTCACTGTTAACATCTTTCAGGGATTTAATTTTTGTTTCATAGGTAATGAGTATAACAATATTCTTAATATATACTACTCTTGTTTCTTAATTATACAAAAAGCTACAGGGACACAGTCTTACGAAAAATAGCTGTCAATACCAATAAAACACCTTATCCAACAAAGCTCATGGTTTTAAAGTATAGTTGTAAATGTTTAATAATTTTAAACTTTTCCTTCAGATTGAGACACAAAAGCTCGAGTTCAAGGAATCAGCAAAACCAAAGGTCGGGTCGATGGACAAGGTCAAACACAAGCCCGGGGGAGGGGATGTGAGGGTAAATATTTTTGAAAGCAATAATTAAGTCTTTCTATTTTCAAGATCACTAACATTCCTTTTATTTTCGATTTCATCTAAATACAAGAATCTTGCTTTAAAATTGGGTATAAATTGCCTTTTATTGGGTATAAATTGGGTATAAATTGGGTGTAGGAGTACAATGATGAACCCATAAGAAACAAAACTTAAGTTATTCCCCCTGAATATTATAAATAAAGAATAATAATATTGTACTTGTCTGGTCTATTAATGAAGGTAATTTCAGATGAGCATTTGCATACACATTGTCGGTTACCAGTGTATTAATAACGTATAACGCCTTGGCATATTGACTACAGGGACATCATACTCAAGAATTATTAACAAGGTTTAATCTGGACATTTAATTGGGTGCATCGGACACACCTCAGGCAATATGGAAATAGCTGAGAAGTTATATGAATGAATATTCATGCATTACAATGGTTCGCTAGCCTATTTTCCCTTGGTATTTTCTGTAGAATAGTCAATATAATATAGCATGGGTGTCGATGATGTTGCCTTCAATACAATCATTGAAATGCTAGGCTAAATTTATTTTTCTTTATTATTTTTTTTTTAAATGTATGGGCTCATGTATTACTGCTAAAATTATCATGCATTTACACTGTGGAACTGTTTTTATGCAACTTGGCAAGATTCGGGATGAAAAGTTGGAGTGGAGGGCAACGCCGAAGGTTGAATCTCTAGTAAATGCCGAACATGTTCCCGGCGGGGGAAATGTCAAAGTATGACTGGTTGTCAGTGTTGTTGTATTCCAGTCTATGATATGTATATTTATGATACAGTTGACCCCTTTGGCTCAAACTCCCAGGGACCGATAAAAATACGTCAAGCCTCGAAAAAAATTCGAGCCAAACTCGCCTTCAGAATAAAGAAATCGGTTCTTTACATCCAGTTCGAGCCAACGAGGAATTCGAGCCAAGCAAGTTCGAGCCAACGGGGTTCGACTGTAGTTCCATTTCTAGTTCTATATTCTGTTTGTATCGATAGTTCCATTTCATGTCTAAGCATATATGTTTGTATCTTAAGTTGAATTCCATATCTCAACATATACTGTTTGTATCATTATAGTTCTATTTCATGTCTCAACATATACTGTTTGTATCGTTTGGTGGTCATTTATCAATTTCTTTCATTCTTTTACCCTTCATTACTGTTTTCTTTCCCGTTACTTAGAACTAGTCAGTACTTAGAGTGTTAGTTTTGTGAAAATATTGTAGTGATTCTGTAGTCCTTTATATGGATACCTCCTGTTGCCGCATTTTACACTTTGTAGTCAGCCTGGATAGTTCAGCTCCTGATTTGAACTATCAGGATAGTCTTTTAAGTGATTTTGGTGCAAGATTGGGCGTAAAATAGTAACAGACGGAAATGTTCCATAATATTTCTTGTCTAGATGAATTGTTGGTATGGTTTTCAATACTTTGAAATTTACTTCTTAGAAAGATTATGTTCTTGCTTCCCAATTTTTCTACTCTACATTTTCACCAGCCTTTTTTTATATCTTATATAAATCACTTGAAATTTTACAATTGTTTCTAAAGTTGTTTCAGTATTTGGAGATTTCCCAACCATAATGTAGCCAAAATTCCCACTCTCGTTGATCATTATGAAAATTAGTTTTATGTAACCATTTGAAACATGTCGAGACTTGACCTGGAGAGTCCAGATGATTCATGCCTGCTTTGAAATCAGCAAGCGGAAATATTTAAAGGTCCTGACTGTAACGACAGGATTTATTGTGTCTTCTAACGATTCACTAAAGGCACTAAAACAATCAAAATCAGGGAGCTAGTCTGTTAATTCTAGGTACTGCATGCCCCAATGAGGTGTCATGCCCTCGCTAGGGTTCGGTCCCTGCAGAACATTCACCACCAACCTGCGGGAGGTAATGTCCAAGTAAGAGCCACACCTAGCGTGACCTGCACACTTTCTGCAATGTTTAAAGACAGTGTGAACTTTTTGTTGAGTTTGCAGGCATCTCAAGTCATCCATTTTGTTTTGGATTTGTTTCATTTGAAGAAAAAGTAGACGCAGTTTGTCATTTCTGTGTATTTGCTCTCATCATCATCATCATCATCGTTGTCATCATCATCATTATCATTCATCATCATCATCTTCATCATCATTATCATCATCATCATCATTATCATTTATCATCATCATCATCATCATCATCATCATCATCATCATCATCATCATCATCATCATCATCATCATCATTATCATCATCATACAAAAAACTGAGATAGTCATGGCTTGAAACATTTTGATGGTTATGCACATTCATGCAGCAAGTCCTATAACTCCTTTATTTGCCCTGGTGGGGATGGATAATGAGTGTATTATCACAGTTACTGTTCTTTACTTTTTCCACAAATAAGAAAATTTTGACACATTGCATATTTCAATTTTTAGTCATTTAATGAAAGCAGTTTGTTTTATTATGTGCTCTCAATGTTGGTGAACTGGAGCAAAATTGCAATGACCAACCTGAAAGTGCATCACACTTAATGCAGCTGTGCTCTTACGGACATGTTTTACATTACTGGCATCATTGTACATGTAAAAGTTGTAAGGTCACGTATTGTTTAATAAATGGTTCTTTATTGCAGGCTTATTGAAACCTTCAGTCACAAAAGATATTTAGTCGTATCATGAAAATGAGACAATCAAAAACATAATCTTCCTCTGATCCCATCTCTACACAATCATGCTAAATGCATGTTTTACTCAAAGCATCAATCAAAACTTCATATAAAACATTCTACAACCAAAAAAGCCTGCTCCCTGTTAAAGTCAGTTGATGACCTTCACCTTTCTTTCTGTATTTCAGATTTTAGATGAGAAGGTTGACTTCACAGAGAAAGCGAAACCCAAGGTCGGCTCCATGGACAAGGTCAAACACACCCCTGGGGGCGGGGACAAAAAGGTCAGTCAAGATCACAGGTTAACGTGATTACCATAAACAATTTGAAATTATTCAACTAACTAGTTCGATGTACTTTCCAGTGCAGTAACATAAAAGTGGACATAATCTCCTGTTTTTAAACTGAAATGTAAGAAATGTATTTTGATTCGGCCTGCTTGCTCCAATATCTCTTTCAATGCAGCAGAAACAGGAAAAAAAAGGTATTAAACAGGCACAAATAGGTTGATGCATTTTTTTATATATATTTTAATGCCTTATAATGTTTCGCTCATCTGACTTGAATGATTAAATCAAAATAAAGCTAATGATTTGTGTACATATGAAAAGGTTTTGTCACTGAAGAGCTGATCACTCTGAACATTTAGACCAGTTTTAAAAAAATTGTTATGTCCCTTGGATTAAGGTCAGATCAATTTTTTTTAGGTTAATCTGTTCGAGATTAGTTGGCAAAAATTAAAAATATCTTGGCAGTGGTCTTTAACAAATTAGTTTCAATGGTTAAAGACAATAGCTTGGTATTTAATATCTGGCACTGATTTGAAGTTTTTCAATAGATTTACTTTCTACAATAAGTTTTAAAAGTTGTTATATTTATTTTTAACTCAGATTAAATTTCTAAGATTGTTCACTTTCAATTTGAAACAAAAAGATTTAGAAGATAGGTCATAAAAACATGTATCATATTTATATACTAATTAAACTTTATTGTTTTGTTTTCTGAACATTTTCTTTGGGGCTTATACATGAAGTAATTGTTTGCCTACATTTGATAGCACCTTTTTTGTGATCTATACACAAATTCTGACGAGCAACAAGATTTAAAGTCAGATTTGATTGCCGAAACCAAAATTTAAGATTGAAGGTTAAATTGTCAAACTTCACCCAAATATATTCTCTAATGCCAAAAAGATAAAAAATAAACCCTTTCTTAAACATCTTGTGTGTTGTTTATTTACAATGTTTGAAGAAGATGAAAAAATGATTTCAGCATGATTTGACAGTATTTTCAGATTCATTTTTTTCTATTATAAACAGTTGTGTCTAAATCAAATATATTAGATTTCATTTACTTGTATAGGAAAAACTTAAAATTATATGGCTAAGTGTTGGAAGGCGTTCGTTTCTACAATGGGTTGAACGAAAAGAGAGATTAAATAGCCTGTTTTTATTGCAGTCTAGAAGCGGAATAGCCTTTTCACATGTTTAAACTAAAATTTAAAATAATTCAATTGAAATTCTGGCAAGCCTTTAACTGTTCTGTGGTAATCAGTAGCATAAATAATGTTGATATTGAATAAACAGAAGTGCAAATGCTCATTTCAATGTAAACTAATTTTACTCATATCTTGTGAATGAACTAAGAGTAAAAATTAGGTAATGTACTCATTAATATTTAAGTTAATTCATTCCGTAGAAAATTTAACCCCACACAAATTCATTCTCATTCAGCGAGAGTATTAATTTAGAGATAAGACCTATTTTCAGAGCACTGTCTCTATATTGGAACTGATAGACATATGTAAACAAATGAAACTTTAATTTTGTAACGTTGCTATTTAACTTTCAATTGCAACATCGGGAGTAAAGATACACTGTGTAAACTTCGGTATTGACGTCTTGTTTCTTCCTAATTATTTTCCGCCTGCTCCAAATGGCGGGCCCCTGTGTTGGAATTTGATAGGCTTATAATGTTTCAAATGATTGGAGATCAATAACTCATTATTGGTAATGAAATTCTAATCAGACCGGGTTTTTAATCTGTGAAAATGGCAGGTTAGCTTTTTTTGACATAAGCGACATGCAGGTTTTGTTATGACTGATTGGCCAATGTCGTTTGGAAGTTGATTGGCTGACCTCATATGGATGTAAAGTGCATGTTACACTGATTCTTACTATGCTGGACTGTAATTAGATTACTGTTTGATAAAAACTTTATGTAATCTGCATTCTTTGATCGTATTCAAGAGATCCTAATCCAGAAGCTAACTGCTAGTTGAAATTTGGGCATGCATGTAGATATGTGCTTCGTTGGTATTGACGGGAATGTGATTTCAACAGACAAGTGGTTGACTTTATAACATCTACAATCTTTTCATCTTCAAGAAAGCATTCTGATCACTAAATAATGAGGTTAAAAAAACTCCTGATGTCATGGTAAACTTCTTGTTTATAAAAAAGGAAGCATGAACAAGACAATTTATTTGTAGCTTCAGTGTTTGATGATCTACACAAATCTTTATAGACTACGTCATAGGATTAAATATCATCTTCTTGGTAAATACACGAACGAAACTCCAGCATCATGAGCAGAACAAGCTCGCAGCCATCATTGTCTCCGATCTCGCTAGTAGATCACAAACAGGATGAGAAGAAAGGTGGTAAAAAGACAGAAGATGTGAACTTTAACTTTCAGTCTCTCAATGTTAACTCCTCTCTGGAATCTGATAAACTGAACCAGTCTAGTGAAACAGGAGAAACTCTGAATCAGTCTACCTCCACAGCTATTGATAAGGCTTTGGCTGTGAACGTCAAGAAACCGCGAGATATAAGTCCTATCAGTGATGGCGACATTTCAAGGAGTTCTCCTGCTTATTCGGAGCAATGGGAGGAATATTCATCCCCTCGGAAAACTGCAATGTCAAGCCAGATGGGCCAGTTTACGCATCGTTCTCGAGAGAGTGGCCGTCTGTCGCCAGTTCTGGATGAGACAAGCATTGACATGAGTGATCAGCCTTCACAACAGCACAGGTTTAATGAACCGTTGAAGATACGTAAGGGACGAAACTTTGTAGATTTTAAGCCCCCTTCTCCAACTGTCGTGCACGTTCCTAACAGAAGTTTTGCTCATGGTCGGTGGACAAATGTAACTGTCCAGAGAAAAAATGGCCGCTATGTGGTCATTGAACAGCGACCAGTCTATACCCAGTTTACAGACTCGTCAACCGTGAAACGAGGATATCAGAAAGATCTTTTTGGGCCTGATAAATCATGGACAAAGAAAAAAGCTCCATGGAGCTGGTCAACGAAAGGCAGTTATATTGGAAGATCTGTGAACAGGGGGTTTCAAGAGCCGTACTTGCCACCAATGAAGGAGAGGTACTCTCATGTAGCATCTAGGGTCGGTTCCATGGATTATGCCGACCATGTCCCTGGGGGCGGGACTCACAAAGTGCCAAGTTTCAAGCTGAAATGGGAAGCAGAGGCGAAAATTGGATCATTACCACCCCCAACAACTAGGTCTGAGGGAGCGCCTGGCCTGAAACTTCCCAGCATATCACCGCGATATGGTGCGAGTGCAGATTCTGAGTCGTTTACGACCATACATTACACGCCAGGGGGAAATGTTGTCTTGCGTAAACAGAGGTACTTGGATGCTAAGTCCCAGGTGGGGTCATTAGACAATGTCAGTTATTCACCAGGTGGAGGGGATATTTCCATACCCCAAAAGTCCATCAAGTGGAAGAAGGAATCAAAAATTGGTTCTTTAGACAATATTACCCATCTACCAAAGAGCAGTAATGTTCAAATATTCAGTGATAAACTCAAATGGAAAACTGAACCAAAAGTTGGTTCCCTTGACAACGCTCATCATATTCCAAGGACGAAAAAGTTCAAAGTTCCGAATTTCAAACAAGACTGGGGCAAAGCTGTGGCATCGAGAGTTGACTCATTATCTAACGTGGAACACACGCCCAGGGGAGGCAATGTGCAGATTATTGATGTACCAAAGAAATGGAAAGGGAAGTCCAAGATTGACAGTAAATGGAAGTTTAATTATGACTATAAAAGCTTGTTTGGTGATGATTATGATGAAGTGGACAGACAGACATTCAGCAATGCCAGCAGTTACCCATACACTGTGTAGATTGGTGAAAATTAACATTTAACACAATTGTGTTTATTTTTCATATCTCATTAATTTGTCTAAATGATTTAGCGGAATAGTGCCAACTGTATTTATTACCTTTACAAATATTTGCATATTTTTTTATTGAATAATTCAATAATTTATTTTTCATAATAAAAATAAAAAGACAATATGGGTCAAATCTTTCACATCGATGTTTGAATGATGTTTCTACATATATTTAGCTAACCTAGTCCTGAGGGCTAGGGTAAGGGTAGATGGGTTGACTGTCCTCCATCATCAACAATTGGTTTGTTCACACTCTATAGGCTGCAATTTTAGATGATGCATGCTTGTGAAAACTGGCCAAAATGATTGTTTTGAGAAATTCAAATATGGGTCAATATGGGTCACTGTGTCAAATCTTTATAGGCTGCTATTTTCAATCTTTGTGAAACTTGATCAAAATGAAGTCTAAACATGGGTCATCTCTGCTTTAAAACTAGTTCAATAGGTCAAATCTTGTATTTGCTGCTATTTTCATAAAACCTTTGTGAAACCCGATCAGAAAGATTGTCTTTAAGAATGACTCTGGTATATCATTGATAAAAAGACTATGCCATTAGGTCCAATCATAGAAAGGCTTTCTTCATTTAAACAGTACGAATCCTGGTCAAAATGACTAAGTGTTGATGAAATCTTGTGTGATGAATATGGCTCGTCGGGATAAGAATATAGGTCACAAACTCATATAGGTAATAAAACTTTATTTATGCAACAGAAGCTGCATATCTTCTTGGATCCTTACGAAAATTGGTCATAATGTTTGGCAAAGTATTGAATAACATTTTATTGGCTCATTAGTCTAATTCAGCCAAAATGGCACTGTACTATGGAGAGCATATAATTTGCTGGTCATCTGGAATTGATGACGATGATATACCTACAATGTAGACTATAACCTCATGACCTAATCACTGCTGCTACTGATTATGATGCTAATGCTGATAATTGAATAATGTTTTAGGTATAAAGAAGTAAATGGGTCTCTGTCTTCACACTACTGTGTTTGTTTTCGGAGTTTTATTAGTGATTTCGCTGGAGTTTAATTGATTCTATGTTGGATGTTTGAGACAGGTTTCATTGATAGTTTATTGTTTAAAAAGATGATACTTTTTCCGAATATTGCACTCTATACTTATTAATAGAAATTAATGGCATTAAAATTCAAGATTAATGAAAATCAAAGGAAACTGAGGCTGAGTTATGCAGTAGAATTTCAAGATAATTTTGAATTAAACCTCCATGTGTGTGTGTTTTTTATATGAAGGAAATGTTATAAATGGCACTGAATAAACAAGTCAGCCAATAGCTAGATGAAAAGGTTACCATTTAATGGCAATTTAAATCTTCCTCAAATTTTATGTCAATTTAAATATTTGTCAAAGTGAGTTTAAAATCACCCAGGTATAAAGTTTGAAAGGAAATGGAAGGAGAAAACATTTAAAGCGGGTGAATATATTTAATGGACATCCTAGTTCACAAGATTATACAAAGTGGAGAAAACTTTGTCAGTAGTTTGTAAAACATAAAAAGTATGTTGTCTCCCTTTTTAATTTATTTGAAAGGTTTTGTAAAAAAAGAATATATATATATATATGTATAAATCAGTGTTCTCAATAAGAACCAGCTTATGGCTGAAATGGACGGTTCAAAATTAATTGATTTTGGGCCAGTTCAAATTTGAAAAAATAAGTTCATTTTAAGTAGAATAATACCTTAGTAGTAGCTGGTAGGTTACTTTACTATTGGAGACGATTAAACTGATACTTATTGAGAACCCTGCAATGTGTATTTAAATAATTATAATTACTGAGGAAATGCAGAAATGAATTAAAAAAAGTCTTAAATAAACAGTCATAAATATAATATGAAAATTTAAGCTTGGCTTATAAAATATAACAAACGCATTTCCAAATACATCAGATCAAAAGCTTAATGAGATAAAATGTACTTATTAATTATGATACATTAATGTAAAACTAAAGAGCTTTCTTAAAGTTTGAATGAAACTAGTTGAATCCTGTTCTTGTGAGTTTGTCCCAGGGAAAGTATGTCAGATATCGGCCACTTGTCCGATCCTTAGCAACGGTGTATGATTGGCACAGAGCCGGCGAGTACCTACAGAACCATATATGACTGTCAGGGTTAGTAAATTAGGGCATTAATGCATTATCTCAACATAAAAATCTGAACAGTTACAACGGTCTGTCTTTTGATGACTTTCTTTTAACTTGGAATGCTATGCCTCATTATTTCTCGATCAAATTTCGCATTTAGCTTTACTTGTATTGTCTTCTGTTTTTAAAGTATGTACATGCTTGACTGTATATTTAAAGTTTAAAGCTGTCAATATATTCTTATGGTATTGATCAAGCTTGGCAGATTTGAATTACATTTTACTAGACAGTTTCAAGTGTCCTTATAATTCCAAACTTTCATTTAATTTGATACCACTTATCTCGTTTATTTGCTTAGTCTTTTTCAGTTGTATGCAACAAAAGACTTATGTTGAATCGAAATAAATGATCAGATTCACAGTTGTATAACATCTTTATCACCGACATGTGTTCTTGTGTAAATGATTCTGAAAAATTAAGTCATTTAAGTTATTTAAAAGTCTCAAAGAAAATGAAAGATTTCTAAATACTATTCAAACTTTAAATATCACCAATCACAATTCTTTTATTGTTTAAAGCCATTTAAATAGATAACATAGTCATACGAGGAATGATATTTGATAATAGATTTTGGTCGCTGTATACTATCGGACAGCATGTTTCGTTTAGCCTATTGAAAACTAATCATTGTGATCAATGCCTGCGTAAACTAGCTCCCCTTAATCTAGCTCCCCGCTCCAAGTGGAAATATGATTCGTCCATAGTTACAGCTCTTTAAATGACTTTTATTTTCACCCATTGTATTTATTTGACATATTTGGAAGATCTCAGACAAAATTTCATTTTGCAATTTTTAATTTCCATTTCAACAAATTAATTATGAGATAACTTCATAAACAATGAAAAAAATGACTTCTGGAACATCAATTTCTAAGAAATTTCAAGACAACATTGTATATCTGTGTCTTCTGAAAAGCTTCTAAGAGCAGGTGTGATAACGGTCTGCTGAGAAAGATCAGTGGCTTATCAAACTCGAAAGAACTACTTTTTTTCTTTCCTGGAGGTGGAATTTAAATGAGTTTTGATTTATCTGGTTAAAAACTTTATTGCGGGGTTATATATATAATATGAATGCTGCTCATTGAACTGCATTGATTTACAAACTTAAAATCATTTTATTGATCTTATAATTGAAGAAGTTTGCTTTTTACTCGATTGATGATAATTTATGATAACTTTAGATGTATGAAAGAAGCACTATCTTGTGAATGTGTGTTTAATCCAGCGGACTTGATATCTGCGTCTCTTGATGCTGTTTGTTGAGTTTCTATGGATCAAAACTGAAGAGTGCATTCCGCTTTTTATTGGACGTCAGTGATTGATTGATTAATTGCGTTGCTGATCATAATATCAGAAGCAATTATTAAGGTTTATCTGACTTTAAACCATGCTTGTTTTGTTAATATTATCTACGGTCATAAAATTATAGGTGTTCATAATTCTGTCAGAAACTGTTTAGTAGAGAGTAATGTCTTAAGAAGATTAGGTGACAATTGAAAGTGAAATCTGATTTGACCATGAAGTGAAGAGTACCGATTGCAATTTATTGTTATATTCGTTCTCACCCGAACAATAAGCTATATGAAAGCTTATTGATTGTTCGAGATTCATGTTTGAAAAATAAACATTATAACGGAATTGTTCGAGTACATTTTTGTGACGAGATTCCCTAGAGATATACTGAGTGTATGAACATAAAAAAGAAAGAAGAAAGTGTATATTATGGGTGTTATTTATTTAAAACAGGTGAAAATACTACAGTGTACAGCTTAGTACAATAATGATTGGTTTTTCAATGGGATTATTTGGATCATTTTTAAATGTATTTGCATTGACTATTAAAACAAATAGTGGTGAATAAAGGACTTACATACTTTGTAGCCTGCTGGATACGTTAAGCAGTAAGCGGCATTTGACATTATATATATATATACAAAAGAATATAGTGGAACACAAACATTGGTAGAATAGGCAGGTATTATTGCTATGTTTGTGTTAATAAAAGACAACTGTCTTAAACAAATATTCTGAGATGTGTCAGTTACAAAGGTGAGGACTTAGATTTGGAATCGTAATGCAAGTTTATGAATTCTTGAGTATGCTGTGCAAGTGATATGGATCTTATTTAATGCAAGGTTTGATTTTGATATTAAAAATAGAAAAAGGAAAAGAAAAAATTGAAGGACTGAAATTTCAATCTTGTGGTATATGACCATTAATTAACCAAAATGCCGTCCAAATATCAGAATTCTGATCTTCCAAAGGGCTTTGATTTTGGTTGGGAAAGTGGGCCAAAGGTTCACTCCCTTGATAATGTCAACCACAAGCCAGGGGGAGGTAATAAAATTATTCCTCAGGAAAGGTTACACTGGACCAAGGAGGCGAAGGTTGGCTCCATCGATAAACGGCACATGGAACTAGCACGGCCTCGCAGTCTTTACGGCGGAAACACTGGTGAATATAAAGTAAGACTTTTGCCATACAGAAATGACTTCTATAAGAATTTCAAAAATGTCGAGTATGACGATCAAGGAAGACCGTATATAAAAGTGCACAATGAGAGAATAAAAGCTGAGTCGAAAGTTGGATCCCTACAGAATATTGACCATAAGCCTGGTGGCGGAAATGTGCACATTGAGAATAGAAAACCGGAGTGGTTGGTTGGTTCAAAAGTTGGCTCTCTTGAAAATGCAAAGCATGAACCAGGCGGAGGGAATGTGACAATTGTGAAGGAGAAACTGAAATGGCATGCTGAGCCCAAAATTGGATCGTTAGAAAACAGAGATCACCGTCCGGGAGGCGGGGATGTACATGTTCCCACTCAAAAACTTCTCTGGGAGGCAAACCCCAAAATTGGTTCCCTTGAAAACGCTCATCATGTTCCACGACAACCAACAAAAAGAATTATCAACGAACCAGTACATTATAATGCTCCTCCAAAGATTGGCTCATTGGATAATAGAGACTTTGTTCCCGGTGGTGGCAATGTTCCCATTTTTGACACGAAACTTCAGTGGGATGCAAAACCGAAAGTGGGATCCCTTGATAACAAAAATCACGTACCCCAGGGCGGACGGGTGACAATAAGCAGTCTGCCGACTCGCTGGGAGGCCGGACCAAAAGTTGGATCGCTTGAAAATGCCCATCACAAACCAACTGGAGGTAATGTGGAGATCATTAACAGACCTACACGCTGGCAAGCTGCCCCGAAAGTCGGTTCCCTTGCATTGGCTGACCACCAGCCTGGAGGAGGAAATGTACCAATATTCAGTGATAGGCCTAGCTGGAATGGGACACCTCGCGTCGGATCTCTGATAAATGCTCATCATAAACCAGGGGGCGGAAATGTCTCAATCTCAACGAGTCCAACACCTGCGTACAGCAGAACTGTGTCGCCACGGATTGGTTCCATGGACAATGCTCATTACAAGCCAGGACATCTAACGGGGCCTCCGAAAATGAATTGGGGCAAAGACGAGGTCATGTGGCCACAATTCGAGCTTGGACGAACATCGAGAAACCAAAGTAGAGCAATATCTAGAAATTCAGCTCAAACCGTTCCTTGACCTTAGTTTTAAATGTAAGTATTTCCAATAGTACTAAGTGCAACAGTATTAAATTGTTTTCGTTTTGCAATATTGTGAATCATGGATCATTTAACAATGATCATGCATAGTTGCATACTTGCATTTAAAATTCTTCAAAATCCTGGAAAAATTGTACACCACCAGTCATTTATCCCTGGACAAAGTTTATGTCTTCAATAATGAATTCTACTTAAGTCTTTCCAAGTGCAGGGCATTGTTTTATGTTCCTGTTGTCTTCACCTTATAAATATTCTTCATTGTTGGTCCTTAATGCAGTTTGTGTTGGACTTACTTTTTTCTAGTGTTATAAATGACATTTTGTCCACTGGGATGGGAGTGTTTTTCAAATAAACTGGACATTTATTTTGGTAAATCTGCAGTTAGTTGTAATTAATTTTAATCCAGAAGATTGGCTGATTTAGACAGTTGCTGGGTCAGTAGACAAAATAAAATTTTGAACACTAAGCAGGTTAATGTTTGTTAATATATTTTTGTCAAATTAAAGTGGTCATCTGTTGGGCATGACCTTGTTCAATTGGATGAATGCATATTTACAAACACTTCTTATACTTAATGCACCAAACAAAGCAGTTAGCGTATACAAGCAGTTGGTTAAAGAGTTTAACAACGACTAAATTATGGAAACTCTGAAGGAAGATCTTGAACGGGATATTTGTGAAATGAAAAGATTTTGCTATCATGATGCTTGCCTAAAACTGGTATGTTCACACTTCTATGACCCTTGGTGTAGTGGTAATGTATCTGTTCTGTCTGGTTTCCAAGGTGTATCATGTGTTTGTAGATCTAAACAAACATGCCAAATTTATGTAACATTTTAAAGATGTACTTTACTATTGATGTTGGTAATCCTCTTCAAGCATTCGTCATGTTGTAATTGATATTTATGCCGTCTTAGCATTTCAAAAAAGATATCTATATCAGAAACCATAAAAACCAATGAATGCCAAGCGGACAGCTGTACTTTGTCAATATGATTTAATTCAAACTTTTTCATCAAAAAATGGTGCATAGATTTAAATTCTGAATAGCATTTTAGATTTAATAACCGCCTCCTGTTTAAATGGAATGGCTCCCATTATAGTTCTGTATTCACAGTATGATGAAGAACTGTTTGAGTTTGTGGAGGTGTTTGCGTTTTGTAAATACTTACTTTTGAAATGATTATGTTATATTTTAGTGAGTGGTTGTTGGAATAGAAAAATTCAGTATGATTTTGTGTGATAGTAGTTCAGAGCGCAAAGAACCACTTTTCTTTCATGGTTGACCTGTTTTTCCGTATTTTACCCAACCTGGAGATCTCTATCTTCCCCTCCCTGATTAAGTCCACTCATGTACCACAATGTGCCATTTCAGAATGATAATTTAAAATATAATGAAAGTGAAATGTCTTATAAGGTGATGTTCTAAAAATGATCTTTTGCCAGCAGTCTTATATCACTGGTTTCTAGACATTGATGCGGAAATTGCCTTGTTCGAAGACAAAAGATAAATCTGTGAGAGTGCAGCTTTAAGTGGATTTTAAATTCCTGTGCCTTCCTTAAAAAAGTAAATTTTACTTATTGAAGAAGAATGTAAGAAGACAATGGAAATCAACTCCGCTTCATGAATTTCCAAAGATTTGTTTCATTTACTTTTTCAGTGATCCTTAACAAAAGAACATTGAATTAAATAGCATTCAGCTATTATGGGCACAGAACAGATAATTCTTCATGTCATAATGCCGTTTTGTATATGCTATAATGCCGTTTTGTAATTTAGCTATCCAATTCGATAAGCTAGTATTCTATTTCGTTATGTTATTTAAACGATTTCAAATGAAGAAATGAATTTATGACAGTGTAATATATCATTCCGGTCGATTGGTTTTGTAAAAGATCTTGGTTACACATGTGTCCTGGTGGTGATTTGTTCTTGAAGGAACAGCTTGATACTGGAATGAATATGTGCTTGGTGACATTCAAATTCTAAGTTTATAAATGTTGGTCATATAATGCTGCACTGTTTGTTCATTTTTATGGGAATTGTGTTACAAAATGTTTATTTATGGTTAAGCTGTCTAGCCAAAGACTGTGTTTGTAAAACTTTGAAAAAAAAAATGCTTGTAAGCCTTTGGCTGATCTAGGCTGATCTGATTGGAATAGAAGCTTGACAACAGGTAGAGAAGTTCAAAATGGCTGACTGGTTGTATGTTCCGCCAATTGATATGGGTTGGGAGGCATCGGCCAAGGTTCAATCATTAGATAATGTGAATCATATGCCAGGGGGTGGGGCCACGGTCATCCCAACCCAGCCCGTACACTGGAAAGCCTCCCCAAAGGTCGGATCCATCGACAAGGAACATCTGAAAAAACTTCGGGCTGAGACCCCTGAGGTTCGAGATATGACAAAGAGGATAAAGTTGCCAAACAATGTACCCACTGATGGCTTGAAAAATGTGGAGTTTGATGAAAAAGGTGCTTACTTGATTGTTGAGAAGGAGAGAATCAAAGCTGAGCCGAAGGTTGGCTCACTCGAAAACAGAGACTATCAACCGAAGGAAAGCCATGTACGAATCCATGACCAGCAACCTTACTGGGAGAAGAGGGCAAAAGTGGACAGTTTGGAAAATGTGGACTACACTCCTCGACAGAGAGGGGTCAAAATACACAGTGAGAAACTCCGTTGGAAAGCCGAACCAAAGTTAAAGAGTTTAGAGAATGTAAAATTTCAGCCACAGGGAGGAGGTGTCAAGGTTTACTCTCAGAAGCTCAATTGGACAGAGAAGTCCAAAGTAAACTCAAAGGAAAATATGCGCTACCATCCACCACCCTCAACAAGAAAGATAATTAACCAGCCATTGAAAATCAAGGCTGAACGGAGAGTCGATGATGATAATCATGGTTACGAGCCCCACAAGGGACATGTCGAAATAATAAATGAGCCTCTACACTGGAGGGCCACTCCTAGAGTTGACGCTGACAATCTCCGATACCAGCCAGGGGGCGGCCATGTTCATATACCAAAACAGAACCTGAACTGGGACGCAAAGCCAAGAGTTAATTCCCTTGAGAACAGAATGTATTCGCCGTCAGGCGGCGATGTTCACATTGTTAATGAAAAGCTACAGTGGCGGTCGATGCCAAAAGTACAGTCATTGACTAATGTCGAATATAAACCTCGTGGCGGTGATGTAAGAATACAGAAAGCTCATTTACACTGGTCGAAAATACCAAAGGTGAACTCGTTAGAAAATGTGGGATACCTGCCAAAAGCTAGTAATGTAAAGATCCAGAGTCAGTCGTTAGACTTTAAAGATGGTGTTTTGCCCAAAATAGACACTCTATCTAATGTTCACCATCGGCCAGCAAACCTTGGAAAGAAACGGAAAATCCAGTACGGGAAATATGATGTGAAATACCCTGAGCAGAAAGGCTACCTAAGTATGACAGCTGATCTCAGAAACTATAGTTCTACCTCAGATTTTTCACAGTCGTCACCAGCAACAGTACCCTGACGATATGTAAGTCAACCCTTAACGTCTTACAACATCACTGCTGTTATTTCTGGACTTTTGGGGAACAAGAGTTGAAGAACTAGCTTTGAATGTAGAAATTAGACCTTGTACTAAATATGTAATAATACATTTACATGTTCATACATAGTATTTAGAGCTTACTATGTCTTTATGATAAATTGTTACATGCTAAGGACTGTCGAATATTTTTGCAATGTTTACTTCATACTAAGATAATTGATCACAAACTTATCACGCATTAATGCAATGATCAATTTTAACTACGGTAAAAGAATATCCCTTGTTGTAAGATACGAAAGGGTCTTCTTACATATTTATTGTGTGCATATTTCTCTAACATGATGCATTTAATTGGAACAACCTCAGACTTCTTTTTTTGGTGTGAGAAATGGGGCAAAAATTACAAAACTCCCGAGTCATTTAATTATTTGAACTGAAACGCCTGGACTAATTGTCATCCATTGAATATGTAATATTTAAAAGGCATTGTTTGTTGTAATTTATAGCATTGCGTCAATTTAAAGGTAGCCTGTAAATGATAGGGTTCTGATCGATACATGATAGATCTTTTATCATGAGATCAGACCAAAACAATCTGTAAACTCGATGTATTTTAAAATTTGGTACAAAAGCATTGTCACCACTGATAGTTCAAGATAAGGACATCTCCATGGCTCGATGTAATGTGCAAGACTAGGAGTAAACATGGCACAAGACAAACATGGCTTGCACTGGGATGAAGAAATGCACTTTCAGTAAATAAAACACATGATAACATTGTTTGTAGTAAATGTGCAGTTTCGGCTATAATATAAAGTCCGTTGTTATCCACCAAACTCCTACAATAGACGGTATAATATAAATTATTGCATATTTTATGTGCATGATAACTGGCCCTGATTAGTAATTTTCTTTTGGGTGCTGGAGGTACTTGGTTTGATTCTCTTCTGATAATATGAAAATGGCAGATGATGTAGCTTAGTACAAGAGAAGAGATTTTCTAAACATGGAGCACCCAATACGGTTTATGTTTTTTTAAAAACCAAGGAATCTTTGTGAACAAAGCTATGAATTTCTACCCAGACCTTCAATCTCACTGTGACTCTTCTCGTCTGCTTTTTTCACAGTGAAATCTATGGACTCTATTGGTCGAAGTGCATGATTGATTGTAAATTTATCAAAGTTGAATAGGTGATAGTTGTGGCATCGGTGTCACCGCAGACAATGTGAATTCCATCCCAAATAGGGGTACTCTTTTGTAGCCACTCAAAAGTGAAACCAGCACTGGTTTCTCGGCCACCTCACAAAATTGAGACCAGTACTGGTTTCTACGCCACCTCTCAAAATTGACACTAGTACTGGTCTCTATTCTGGAAACAACTTGAAAAGACTGTCAAGGTGATTTGAATAAGAGTCACTTGTATAGACAAAGGATGTAATTCAAATATCAATTTATTATCTACTTACAACTTGGTTGGATGAAGTTTTTATCTCCAAATAGGTAAACAATATCTCTGAACAGTATGATACCCTTTTGGCCCTACTTACTTAAGATAATCCCCATGAAAAAGGAGGTGCTCAATACTTTACGACAGCTGATTAAGACTGAGCCCTTGAACATTGAAGTCTGTCAAGTATTGGGCTGATGTTTGGATGGATCCTAGCCTATATCTGTTTTATCTCCACAATCCCAGGGCAACTGTGCTGAAGTAGGTGTGGGGTAGTGGCTCCCACTCCTGGGGTCAGTCTTTGGGGGGTTTGGTTTATCAAGTTTGATGTTTTTCCCATCTCGCTGATGATAGAAAGGGCTAACAGGTGCGGCATTTCTTGTTCTTTACTATTTCTTTTAAATCATTTTAAATCTATTACTTCTGTAAAAGGTGATACATGTATAGTTCTGTGATAACCAAAATTGATAGGAGAGTGAAATGAGAGTTAGTTTATGTGCATAGCAATTAAACTGTTTCTGCTATGCTTGTTTTAGGGCGATGATTAATTTATACATTATGCTGTGTAAGGGGGCTTTAAATTAAATGCTAGATTTCATCCCCGCCCACCCCCTTTTTTCTGCCACCCTTTAAATTTTATTTACTCAAATAAAAGTGTTAAATTGGGGTCTGTATTTGCGAATAAGTTTGGTACTGTCCAGGAATAGCATTTATTCATACCAAACTGTGTTGATGTAAAAAAAAAGCAGACTTGTTACGATGGTGTTCGTAACACATGTTTATTTTCCCTAATGCAATAAGAAAGAGCATGAAGACATATTTGTTGGTGAAACAGTCATCTAAGAAAAAATAAAATGTTACCCAACCCCACCCCCGCCCCCATTTAAAAAAAACAAGAGGCCCAAAAGGGCCTATGCTCTACTGGCATGGCTTTTGTGGTCATATCAATCCAGAGCATGTATGTATGGGTAAAAGGCAACAGACATATAGTTTATGTTTTGTGTTTGGGTTACCTGAAAACGTAGCACGTTCAACATCTGAGCCCAGAAAGTATTGTAAGCAGATAAGTTGCATGAACTATTTTAATATGTGCCAAGTAAAAGTCATCTGACAAAAAAAAAAAAAAATGCTTTCAAAACTGTACTCATAGTAAAAATTTATGTAATTTTAAAAGTTAAAAAAAGTTGGTCAAAAGGTCAAAGTCAAGGGCATCCAAGGACAACATTGATCAATTTGAACAAACATTCACAATCAATTGTGCTGAGATGGATGCACGAACACACAAAAAGATTTTCAAACCTTTCCAGATTTATGTTTACCAAACCTGTGAACCTTGGGTGTGGCCAGTAATGACACCAGGTGCATAACTTAAACATTCACAACCAATTTTGTAAAGATGAATGCGCAAATTACAGAACTTAAAGCTAAAAAATGGCCTTTGGGCTTTCAACAAGAACAAGGCTGAGTAATTCACAAAATCAACTGCAGAAGCAAAAAGCAAATTGTCTCTCAAAATCCTAGACTTGCAAATTGTCTCCCTTAACTCTAGACTTGAATTTACATATACATGTAAACTTGGCTAAAAATAGAATTCACTCATGCAGACCTGGCTAAAAATAGAAAGCATTTCTTTAAAACTTTCATGGCCCATAATCTAGGCATTCATGGGCGGATCTTGCTAGTTTTCGAAAGGAACCAAGCTCTAATGGATATCTAGTTACTGTACAAGTTTCATCGAGATACAATCAAAACTGAAGACTGTATCGTGTTCACAACCAATAGTATACACAATAGCATTTTTTTATACTATCAAGGGCCATAATCTAGGCATGCATGGGCGGATATGGCTGGTTTTCGAAAGGAACCGAGCTCTAATGGATATCTAGATACTGTACAAGTTTCATCGAGATACAATCAAAACTGAAGACTGTATCGTGTTCACAAGCAATTGTTTACAGACGCACGAACGCACGACCGCACAGATGCACATACTACGTACACATTACCATCGCATAAGCTCTTCTGGCCTTTGGCCAGTAGAGCTAAAAATGGATGAAAATCTAGCAATTGATTGATATTGGCCTAATGTACTTAATGATTCTACATGGTCAATAGTTCAGTGGCAAAGATTTTAATAAAAATTTGTAACTTGGCTTAAAGAATAGCAGTCTAAGCCAAAACTGATAATGTCTCTTTAAATGAGTTTTGATTTCATTTCAAAAAAAGTTATTTGGAATGTGATCGAGGTTGAGATATATCTTTTGAATATACATTAACTGTTTCTGTCTTGAAGAAGATAAATGGTATGGGGAACAAAATGAAGGGTCTTTTGATGTTGGTAAATGCAAAGACAGATTGTAGCTCTCAAGGAATCATTGCTAATTTTTGTTTTGTTGTAAGTATTAAAAAAAGAAACACAAAGAGATGCAACAGCCCAATTAGCGAAAATAAATCTCTGTGTCAGTGAAATCCAGACTTTGAGTTATCCAAACAGAATGATATGAGTCAGCAAATTTGTGAACCAACATTCCAAGATATTTCCAAGTGTTTTTTTTTTCATTTGATAAGCCTTGGTTCGAATCATGAGGATTGATACAATCTGTTGTATCTTTTAAATGATTGTTAAATGCCAAAGTATCTATCCCCAGCTATAACCAACTTGAGAAGTTGTAGACATAATGACTTTGATGCCTTCAAAAGAAAATTAGTAAGAGTTGCATCACGGTTTGCCAACTTAATTGCTTAGTAAAGCAAAAAGAAATAAATTTTTTCTTAGTGTTTGGCGCAAATGTCTCTATTGTTTTAGACGCAAACCACTAAATAAACCACTAATGAAACCAATTTGTGACTTAATGGAACTTCTGTTGTTTTTATCAGAGGCTTTCTAAATGATAAAATCAGAACCTGTCCGGCAGTCCCATGGCAGAGACATGGGCATAAACACTACATATATGAAGCAGGCGTTGCTATACCAATAACCATAATGACTAGAACTAGGCCTGGGAAGATATTAACAACACTATTAGCAGCTAATCATTCATCACATATTTTTGACTGGTGAAGTATGTTGTTAGCATAGCATAATTTGCCAAGGTGTTTTGTGGAATATCTTGATATCACTTGATAAGAATCATAACCTGATTTCAAATGTCTCTAATTGTCTCAGGATTCTGGATCTTATAAATCTTATCTTATGAAGTCTGCTAGAGAAATGAAAGTGTTGTTGTTTCCAATTTTATTTGATCACTTATATACAATATATATATACAATATCACAATAATATAACAGAAATAGTCCAATGTTTTGAACACTTTAAATAAAATAACAGACATGCTTATTGAGCATGAACCTACATTTTACTGTCTTACCAATAAATTACTTCTGTTGCATAATCTTTTATAATTAACTCAAGGGAAATAATTCATTTATAAGGATTCAAGGGACATAATTCATCAATATGTTGTGTGATATGCTCCATGAATTTTAATGTTTCAATGGATTTTATTTGTATATGAAATTGATAATTCTTATAAGGGACATATTTTATATGTTAATTAGAATTTCAAAGAAAATGATGCTCTGATGGTATGTTTTATTGGGTCTAACTCATACATGTTTCAAGGGACATAATTTATCCTTTAGAAAACATGAGAAATATTGTATAACTCTTTTAACCATAGGTTTTCCATGTTTGTGTATTTCAGATAGAAACACAGAAGTTAAAGTTCAAGGAAAGCGCACGAGCCCGTACGGACACTGGAGCCAATTCTGGGGAGAAACAGAGGTCACGTAGCTCGACGCACTCGCGCTCCGAGAGTGTGACTTCCTCTCAGGACGGAAGCCAGTCTGCAGGGATAGATGACAGCCAATGACACAGCCATGCATAGTCACATGTAACCCCAGTCACATTCACCAAAAAGGGTCGCCCGCCCACCTACTCAACATCTCCATCAAGGGTTTCCTCATCCGCCTAATTTTCCGACTTTAGGGCCCATATTTTACTTACGAGTTTAGTTAGAGTATGAGACTCAACTTAAGTAAATCTTTTTTTTTTTAAAAGATAAAAATTAAAAAAGAAATAATTCTTTTGAATAAAAAATAGTCAAAAATTTGCACTGTAACAAATACAGCAATTTTCACCATATGCATAGCGCTTTTTAATTTCGAATCCAAGACTCAGACTTGGGACGTAAGTGAAAATGGGCCAGATTGGATAACCATTACCTATCATCATTCTGCCAGTCCATATGGTCACTCTCATGGGCTCTACTTGGACATTTGCTACCCCAGCCATTAGATGTCACCCTCGTCATTATTGTAGGCATTGATGTCAGCTTAGTTTTTGGCATAATTGTACTTTTCATTTCATTTTTGAAGCCATCTTTGTCAACGTCTGCATATATAAGGTCTCAATTCATGCCTATGTATTAGGTCTCACATTTTAAAAAGTGAACTGTTTGTTAAGTTTCATCACAATTTAATCATTTTTTCAAGACCGTCATAAATTGTATACCATCTTTTAATTTCACAAGAATTAAAGTCAATGTTAGCTTGAGGTCTTTAAAGTATTATAAAAAAAAGATATTCCTTGGACAAACATTGATAACATCGGATGTAATATTCCCCCAGTTTATTGTTAGTGTATTTCATAAGCATACATCTTTGTTACATTTTATTAACACACAGTTTTATGTATTACAGACAAAATAATTATACATGTACATTTTTCATGTCACATTATAGTACATGAAGTTAGGGAATCACAATCTTATTTATTTACTTTTATACTCACCCATTTATGATTATTTTTGACCTCAGTAGAATTTGCCATATAACATGCTTGTCATCGCTTTGTTTTATGGACATTTAGATGATATTAATGTCTCAGTGATCAAAAGGCTACAAATCTAGCACATCTTTTAGTTACAACAGGGCCCTTAATCTACTCTTTTTGCCCGAATATGGGATGCAGTCTACCAACCATCCCACCACCCTCTTTAAAATTTATACAATGAGTCATAAATAGATGTATGTGTCATAATTTGGAATTATTTTGATCAATAGTGAACCAGTAAAATTATGGGTATTGTAGTCAAAAATACTTATTTTCAAATCCCCCAATTTATTTGAAATAACTCTGTCAAAGGGATGCAACCCCTATCCCCTATTATATTGAGGGTCCTGAAAACTATAAGTTGATTGCTGTTATAATTTCACCATTACATTCAAGTTTATTTATATTCCAAGGGTGTTCATATATATATATATATATATATATATATATATATATATATAATTTGACAGTTGAATAATTAACAAAATGTAAAAATAGAGTACCCAACTTTTGGCTTATTTCAAATGATATTTTCAAAATGATAATTAAAGATTATAAATGATACCTATATTTAGCCACAGAGCTAGTCTGAAGTGTTTCGACAAAAATCTGAACCCTCTAAAGGTTTCTATTTTAAATCGTTTTATTATACCTAAATTATGAGAGAATTACCCTAATAAATAATTTACATTTTTGCAAGACTCTTTAATGGCTTTCTATATCAATTGTACAGAGTCAGTGTTGTACATGTTATTACGACTATGTATACTTAGTGATGTTTTGGTAACAGCTCTCGTAGGAAGGTCAATATGCCCTGTTAGTTGTCTTCTATAATATAGTATACATGAGAAACATGCTTCATCAACATATCTAGAAATTAGTGTCGTTTAAAAAGTTGCTAAAATTATTGTTGCAAAATATCGCTGTCAGTCTTTAGAAAATATTCGTCAGAACATGCCATATACCTTAAGTATTTAACTTCTCTGAAGTTGCATTGTCAAATACATATACCTTGTGTAGATAAATTGTAGTTGTATCAGGTGACATTTTACACCAATCAAAGTTCATGCTTTAGTAGTAGTTTAAGTGTTATAATATCCCTGCAGACTGTGCTTATGGCCCCGTTGTTTTTCTATTTATATACACAAAAATAAGCATAAGTTGTATGATTGAATGCACAATGTATGATTGTAAACATGTTGCTGTTAACATGATTATGTTACCATGGTCATGCTCATGTTGTTGTAATCATGTGTATGTTGCCATATCTCCATTCATTTTGTTTGCAAGGGGAAGTTATCCTAAAGTTATTTTACAAGAAGCGTGAAAAATTATCTGTTCATGATAAAATATTTCTTTTTATATACAATCAACAGACTTTTGATGATAACATGTGGTTCACCTCAAATATTGAAGATATCAAAGCAATACAGATAAACAGGGGGGGCTTCCCTGACTTTCCCATAGCATGTGACTTTTTCAGAATTATGCCATGTTGAAAAGTTTATATTTCACACGCTGTATTCAATATCACACTTAACTTGTCCCTAGACAGGCCTCAGTGATTCCATTCACTCCATTGGCCAGTTATTTTTACAGTCCAATCAAAACACTTGGATTCCAATCTTAAATCTAAGCTTAATTTAAGTTGGTTTCTCATCTTAAATTAAGTTAGATCTAAGTTTGTTTTTGATAAAGCTCTTGGATAAAAAAAAAAATAATTGATAAGATTTTGCAAGCACAGATACTTTATTCCGCTAGTATGTGTTACGATGTATGAATGGGTGGTTTCTTGAATGATAGCTGTGTTATGGTTGCGTAAATGATACATTGACACTGGTTTAATATATTTCTATGATTACCATTGCTATCATATTGTCAGCGCATTCAGAGTCAATGTTGTGATGTTGCTATTTCAATAATATTTGTTCGGAATTTTTTTTTTACCATATTTAATTATACAAACATGTAGAGTTTTAAATGTTGATTATCACAAAAGGGTTGAATGCAAACTGTTTCAAGTATTGATATAAATTTGATTATTAAATTTATTGTTTTTCACTTTCACAGGTTTTTGATTTTTTGTATGCTAAATGAGTGACTTGTTTAAAACAACCAAAAAAAGAATAAAAGAAACATGATTTTGTGGTGTACTATAGCAAGTTGTCTGATGAAATTATCTACTTGAAAAATAATTTTAAATTTAAAACTACCAATAATCATTGATCAAGCTCTTGATAGAAATCATGTTCATGAATGGAAATGTGTTTGTAAGACAATTTCAACTGGGCTTTTTAAATAACCTGTTAAGATTGTTTCTGTTTATTATTGCCTGGATTTATTTTTATTTTGATTGTTTAGGGTTTGTTTCAGTCGATTTAGTTGTACAGCTGTACTGTGTAGCTAATTTTATTAATCATTCTCATATGCCGGCATAACGATTTTCTTATACAAATTTGTACTTGGAATTTTACATTTGTTCAAGATGTTGTTTTTTGTATTATTATTTTGTGTCACCATTATCATCATTTTAGAGATTTTACATACAATGTAGCGTGACTTGCCATTGTTCATGTGTACTTATTTATTTTATGAATCTAGCAGGTATACATATGATTTGTTTTATACTTGTAATTACTTTACATTGAAATGGATAACTCTTGTTTAACAGATTTTTTTTAACTTTCATAGTTTTAAGGTTGTAAACTTTTTTAAGTTTTACAATTTAAGGACACAAGTTTGATTTCATAAAATGTTTAGATATAAGTACAAAACATTAATTGGGTTAATTTAAAGGGGCTCGTTCACAGGTTAAATGTTGGCGACAGTCTTTTTCAACTAAGTTATAATTGATTTATTTTACTTTCTTTTATTAACAACCATCAAACACCAACTAGCAGATAAACATTTTAGCAGAGTTTTATAAATCCGAACTTTAAACCATTCGATTTTCAATAATTACTTACCAAAATTTAGTTTTTTGGCAAAATAGAGCACTTTATTCGACACACATTGTTCAATATTGGTTAACAATTGAGCTCTTGTTTGAA
Source organism: Mya arenaria (assembly GCF_026914265.1). Classification (NCBI taxonomy): domain Eukaryota; kingdom Metazoa; phylum Mollusca; class Bivalvia; order Myida; family Myidae; genus Mya; species Mya arenaria. The sequence goes on from NC_069126.1 coordinate 36,206,252, forward strand.
CTGGTGATGATGTTTTTTCACTGTAACAAGAATTTTATTTACATTTCACACGAATAAATGTTTCCCATGTCTAACCCTATAAATGTGAACGGGTCCTTTTAAAAAGATTGTATTCTTTCCGTTAAATGTTATAATCTTATAGCCTATGAATGAAGTTTAATGTCTACAAAAATGAGTATTTTTTTTTTTTTTTTTTATTTGTTAAAACTGTTCTTTGTTTAGAAATATTTGCAATATTTTTAAGGATTTTTGGATGCATGCATTCTAATTAAACATTTCTGTAGTTGAACTCAATGGTAGTTATTGTGAGCTATTTTATAACACATTACCCATGCTTGGAGGATACTTTGGAGATAAGTGGTCAGCCTATGAAGATATTGTTTCTGTAATTTCAAAGATATTGTACGCCTATCTATAGTTATCTTTAAATTACATCTAGCTTGTATCTTAATGCTGATCTGTACTCAATAAAATCTAAAAAAAATCGAGAGAGATGTCCTGATTGTTGGATTGTTCCTTCACAATATAATCTTTAAGAAACTGTGTTGAATGCTTGGAAGACTCGGGTTATCTTCTAAGTGTGGCTTGATATTCAAGTCAAAGATCAAAGCCATCACAGTGACTAGACCATGGTTGTCCCCAGAACAACACATACTGCCTGAGAAGTAGGTCTATGAGCTACAGAATGTCTGTCAGACGAGATTTACACTATAACCAGATAGTTACTATAGTCAGTTCAGAGTTCGAGGGGTGAATGCGAAAAGGTTCTAAGTGACATTAAATAAAGAAGCAGATAGAACCTTTTGCACTTTCACCCCTGGAGTAGCAACCCTTGATACAGATAATTTCCATTAGATGTGTTGTAACCACACACGGGTATTTCTGACAAAGAAGTAAAATCTCCTCGCATTGCTTTTATAGTAAGCACATCAACATCTAGGGATGCATCGTTACAATAAAAGAGATACCTACCGGGTATATTATGTTTCTTAACTAGAATTTTGCTGCCTCGCAGAGACCACAAATTTGATTCGGGTTGTTTTATAGACAGTAAACTGTAAATGACCTTAGGACTTTTTCGAGTCATAGGTAGACCTTTCCCGGTCTTTTTCTATTGGTTTTTAGCTCTACTGGCCAAAGGCCAGAAGAGCTTATGCGATGGTAATGTGTACGTAGTATGTGCATCCGTGCGGTCGTGCGTCTGTAAACAATTGCTTGTGAACACGATACAGTCTTCAGTTTTGATTGTATCTCGATGAAACTTGTACAGTATCTAGATATCCATTAGAGCTCAGTTCCTTTCGAAAACCAGCCAGATCCGCCCATGCATGCCTAGATTATGGCCCTTGATAGTATAAAAAAATGCTATTGTGTAAACAATTGGTTGTGAACACGATACAGTCTTCAGTTTTGATTATATCTCGATGAAACTTGTACAGTATCTAGATATCCTTAGAACTTGGTTCCTTTCGAAAACCAGCAAGATCTGCCCATGAATGCCTAGATTATGGGCCATGAAAGTTTTAAAGAAATGCTTTCTATTTTTAGCCAGGTCTGCATGAGCGAATTCTATTTTTAGCCAAGTTTACATGTATATGTTAATTCAAGTCTAGAGTTAAGGGAGACAATTTGCAAGTCTAGGATTTTGAGAGACAATTTGCTTTTTGCTTCTGCAGTTGATTTTGTGAATTACTCTGCCTTGTTCTTGTTGAAAGCCCAAAGGCCATTTTTTAGCTTTAAGTTCTGTAGTTTGCGCATTCATCTTAACAAAATTGATTGTGAATGTTTAAGTTATGCACCTGGTGTCATTACTGGCCACACCCAGGGTTCACAGGTTTGGTAAACATAAATCTGGAAAGGTTTGAAAATCTTTTTGTGTGTTCGTGCATCCATCTCAGCACAATTGATTGTGAATGTTTGTTCAAATTGATCAATGTTGTCCTAGGATGCCCTTGACTTTGACCTTTTGACCACTTTTTTTAACTTTTAAAACTACAGAAAATTTTACTATGAGTACAGTTTTGAAAGCATTTTTTTTTTGTCAGATGACTTTTACTTGGCACATATTAAAATAGTTCATGCAACTAATCTGCTTACAATACTTTCTGGGCTCAGATGTTGAACGTGCTACGTTTTCAGGTAACCCAAACACAAAACATAAACTATATGTCTGTTGCCTTTTACCCATACATACATGCTCTGGATTGATATGACCACAAAAGCCATGCCAGTAGAGCATAGGCCCTTTTGGGCCTCTTGTTTTCTATTTAAAACACAAATCAGGCTCTTCTGTGGTGTTCTGGAATAGCACGCTGCTTAAGAAACGCACCCCAGATCTACCCTTGCCTGGTCTTGTGTAACCATTTGTTTAGCTACGGAAATATTATTGGAAAAACAAAATGAACAACTTTGAAGTATTTTTCCTTTAATTTAGTTTGCATTTCATAATTATACATATAACAATATTCGACATATACTGAGATAACACCTACAAACACAAACAGAAATCTTACCTAATCATACACTTCATAAATAACCATAAATGGTGCTTTTAGCTGATATATATATTACAGAAATGATCAATGAAATTATATCATATATTCTTAGATATTTTATCTTATAGTAAAAATATTAACTTTCTAAAGACAAATGAATAATGAATATTTGTGTATTCTTAAAATCGTATTCAAACAAATTTATCAGTTTTCTTTTTTTACCATGTTACATTTTCAAGTAAAACCTTATAATATCAAAATTTAAATGGAAAATTGTTTTATCTAATACTTAAAATCTTGTTTCATATTGTAAATATTCTGCCAAGGAAAAGCAAAATCGATAGAAATGACAATTGAGATTCGAAACGTCTAGAAAATAAGCATGGAATATCTTTATTTGAGTATAGCTCAAATGAGAACACGTGCCGAAATAGCGGTAAGCGGTTTGCTACAAAATTTAATGTAATAGTCCTTTTTGCAGATACCTTCTGTTGCCAAACATTACTCGGCGGTTTCGCCTCAATAGTTCAGCTACAGGTTCAAACAATGAAGCCATGGTCGGAACTACCCAGAAATGGATAGCTTTTGTAGTAATTTTTGAAAATTTGTAAAACAGTCTCCGCAGAAAGGTCTACTGCTACTATGCTGATATAATATAAATGTATGAGAATTCTTTACTGCATATCTAAGGAATAGAACACTACTGGCCTATGCAGATATTCAAACAAGGTTCAAGTATTTCTTTGTTGCGTTTTAAATACAGCACTTGCAAGGAAATATTTGATGATCACTACTGGCCTATGCAGATATTCAAACAAGGTTCAAGTATTTCTTTGTTGCGTTTTAAATACAGCACTTGCAAGGAAATATTTGATGATCACGTTGAGTAATGAAAAGAAGACTATCAATGACAGTGAAAAAAATTGCACAAATTCTGGATTATGTAAACGATTCCTTTTGAATATGATTCTAATATCAATTATTAATATGAAACTGATCATGAATGAAAATTTAATAACTTCTCCCTTAAAAACGTTTTGTGTTTATTTTTTTTCAATTATGTGAAAATATTTGTATCGGTTCAAAACTAACAAATAATACAGAATCAAGAAATTGAAATATGCCATTATGAATAAATAATATATAATTGTACACTGAGACAGAAATTATTATTGAAAAGATAAATATTAAGATATTAAATTTTATGAAATACACTTTTTACAATATAATTGGAAAGAAAATCAATATTGGGTATAACAAGTACCCGGTAATAAAAGATTTGATTTTTTTTCAAACCTTAACTTGGGGTCAAATCATTCAATTTACCACCATAAAAATTTGAAGATTTTTTTTGTCTCTTACCAAAGCACAATTAGCTAATATCGAAATTTATTTAAAAATGATTTATTCTCCGGTCATATAGTGTTGTAAAATACGCTTTTATGAGGCAATTCATAGTGTATTTAGTCTATGATGCATTCAAGTCTACAAAGGCTGCCATTGAAAATAGCTACTCTAGTAATACTGATAATTTATACTATATAATCAGTAGTTGAGTTTTCAGCCTATGGTAAAAAGAAATATACTTCATTCCATCCAATGATCTTATCTTAAATAATTGTTTTTTTTATAAAAAAAACAAAAAACAAATTTAATCCTTGATTTTATGAAACTTAAACTGTGTATGTGCCATTTTCTTGCCTAAAAATGTTAAAAATTTACACAAAGCAACTGTTACAGATTACTGTCACTCCGGGTAACTTTTATAAAATCCATTCTACTCGGAAATATCTACAAAAGGTTGACTATTGTATAAACCCTAGCTACCTAACATTAGAGGCTGATATATGGACTTCACACCATTATAGTCCAAGCAATTATCAATTTTAAAAAAAATTGTCTTTTATTGCACATTTTAACTGTAATGCCAGGCGTATGACGCACATGTACCCTGACATACATATCTCAATTAAAACCCACTGGTATTTACACATCCCGCACTTCATTGCAAGTTCAATTTCTCCTCTTTTTTCCATAGCACGCTGCACTTATTATACACCTAAGGGACACAACCATGAATTCACTAACCGGAACTGCAGTTGAAAGCAGAAACATTGCGGTCTTCACAACAATGACTGTATGCTTTTTAAAGTTTGCTGCTTCCCAAACTATTTCTGTTTATTTTAATACTTAATGGCTATATATCTGCTTGAGTTTACTTGTTTCCGTAGCTTACTTCTTACGTTCTTCCTTGACAAAAGCGTACAACACTAATTTATGAATGACCGCTGACATGGCAAGTTTCGAAATATGCGAAAACAGGGCAAGCGGAACCAGAAATAAATACAAATATGGTAGTAATTTCACAACAGTTCTGGATCACAAAATGGCGAATATAATAAATGGTTCCACACTTTATTTATGTCCTATTTTCCAGATAATACTCCCTATAATGGAATATCACTCTTCAGCACTTGTATTGCTAAATTACACTGGCTTGCAATTTTTCGAGGACGTCATTTTTCCCCCCACCCCCTCCGCCCCCACCCCCCTGGTGGGCGCTCCCCCGTCTCCGTGGTAATGTGGGGTTTTCTGGGCAGCCGCTGTTCACAAGAAGTTCCACACATTCTTGGGACCCGGAACTTTTAGCGTACCACAGAGCATTCCTTCCCTCGTGGTCAACGACTCGCACATTGGCATTTTGCTGAAAGGTATGTCACAAATTGCAAGTTGTAACTTAAATGATAAATAAATTAAACAGATACATTTGTAAAATCTCATGAGGAATGTGTTCTTTTTCAAATGTGTCCAAGGACAGTTTTCACAGCATATTAATATTTTACCTCAAAAAATCTGACCATCTTGATACAGACTGAACACGTATTTCAGGTCAAATATAAACAAAGGGGCTATACCCAATGTTTGTCTGTTGTTTTATCAGACAAAAAAAGGGCATCACTCAAAGAGTCTTAAACCCAGAGTTGTTGACCTTGCTGTATATTTATATATGTGCCTTTTGTCTTTGGCAATATTTTTTATTTGAATATCTTTTACCAGTTTTTGAGTTATGGCCAAGGCTATGATATGGACTTCTTAAACTTTTTTTTCCACAAATTAAACTCAAAATCAATACAGCCATTGTAATTGCTTCTTAAACATATCTACATATACTACAGTCCATCAAATGATTGACGTCGCCTGAACATACTCCACTTGCCTGATTTTATGATTACAACAACATGACAAGGTATCAGGTTAAAACTAGTAAAATTGAATAGGTTCACCTACCCATAACAGTAGTTGCACAAACACCACATTGCCAAGAGCGGCTGCTATATGGAGGGCCGTACGTCCGTCATCTTTGCTGTACGGGGCGGTAATATCCTCGGCCACGGCGTGACCCAGTATCAGCACTATGTTTCTGATGTCCTCCCGTACAAGAGCATCTATTAATTGCTGGAATTGGATAATAATAATTGTGAAATACATATATAAATTTTATTGAAACAAAAAGCGCTGTCCTCGTGCTCAAGGGCATGAAAATACAATTATGTGAGTGATTTAGACTAGTATATTATACAATTTCCTAAGCATCCTGTCTTTAAAAAAAATAGAGTTATAATAAAAACATCTAAAATACTTAATCTATGGAAATTGGAGATAAGACTGATCAAATTCCTCATGTCCTTGTGTAATGGGGCATCCATTAATAGACATTATTCAGAACTCAAAATCCTTGGAGGTTTCCTGGATTACCACATGAGCCCTGTGGTTTAAATAAATATAGATTCTACTGTTTTATATCTAAAAATGTAATATTTAAGCCCTTTTAAAATACTTTGAAACCAACAATACACTTCCTTCTTCCCATTCCCAAGTAACTATTCCATCCAAGCATGTGGTCCTACCTGGTTAAGGGGAATATCAATATAAGGTGGTGGAGGTAAAAACTCTTTTGCTTCGTATTTTGCTCTAATCCACTTCTCCTTCTCCTCCCTGCAAACAAATATAACACCAATACTTATACATCATTTATCATCAATACTAATATAACATCAATACTTATACATCATTTATCATCAATACTAATATAACATCAATACTTATACATCATTTATCATCAATACTAATATAGCATCAATACTTATACATCATTTATCATCAATACTAATATAACATCAATACTTATACATCATTTATCATCAACACTAATATAACATCAATACTTATACATCATTTATCATCAATACTAATATAACATCAATACTAATATATCATCAATATTAATATATCATCAATACTAATCTATCATCAATACTAATACAGTATCAATACTAATATATCATCAATACTAATCTATCATCAATATTAATATATTATCAATACTAATCTATCATCAGTACTCATATATCATCAATACTTAAACAGTATCAATACTAATACAACATGATAGTTAAAAGTTCTATCATGAAAATTATACTACATTAGTAAAAAAAAAATTGTATTGAACCTGATGAAATAGAGATTAGAAGTAAAATAAAATAAAATTATACATCAAGAACATACATTGCTTATCGCTTCACTAAGGAGTGCTCATCCTAGTGCGGAGCCCTACACTATGAAGAGCTGAGCCCTGCACAAAGGAGTACTTAACCCTACACTTAGGAGTGTTAATAGTGCCGGTCCTTGCACCTTGGAGTGCCTAGCCCTTTACTAAGGATGGTTGAACATACACTAAAGAACGCTAAGCAGTAAGGCATGTTAAGCCCTGCACAAAGGAGTGCCTAGCCCTACACAAATACTGCTTAGCCCTACATTAATATAAGCCCTAAGAAAATCATCTTTATAAGCTTTTAGCTTTTTATCAAATTCTTAAATATTAAGAATGTAATATATTTTGTCACTTGTATATTTTCATGAAATAAATATGTTTAAACCAATATAAGCCCTACACTTACCTCGGAGTAGCGGTTGAGGGTTTTACCCGGCCTTTACAGTTAAACTCCCACACCGTATTGGCTAGGTTGTTGCCTACAGACGTCATCACATGAATCAGGTCTAACCTAGAAAACAAACACGGAATATGGAATAAACAATGGTATGAAAATACATTTAACAGTAATAAATATTTAATGTTACAACATGTAAAACACTGTCCCAAGTCAGGTTTAACAGTGATAAACAGGCTGGGTTTGGCAAGTTGTCTAGATTCCTCAAATCAGTAACCTAGAAAGACATAATGGTTTCTCCATGGTAATTGCATGGCATTTTATCCTTATTATTTACTTTGGTTACGAGGAAAGCAGGGTTAAGGGGCTTAGACCACTGTAGAAATAGTTCTCAAAGCCTTTTATATTCATTCCAAGGCACTTCTTTCTACTTATAATGCAATTCGCTATCAAAAAACAGCAATCTGGAATTAAAAGCCCTCAATTTAGATTAAGATCCTGGAATTAATCCTGAACATTATTATTCTTGATCCATATACTTACGGCCACTCGTCCAGGCCTAGCGACCTGACTCGGGATATATGTGTTCCTAGATTTCTATGGATTCCTGAGCATTCTATACAGATGAGGGTCCCCAAATTTAGACTCGCCCACTCCGGTGCTAGAAAGTACAGAAAATACATGAATTTGATTCAAGAATACAAAATGAGATCAATATTCATAGAATTACTATATAACACTATGGTGTCTATTAAATTTGTCAAATGTGGAACGGCAGCTATAAAATTAGTCGCAAGTAGTACCTATGAAATTTATCAAATGTGACTCCTATGAAATTTATCAAATGTGACTCCTATGAAATTTATCAAATGTGACTCCTATGAAATTTATCAAATGTGACTCCTATGAAATTTATCAAATGTGACTCCTATGAAATTTATCAAATGTGACGCCTATGAAATTTGTCAAAAGTATCTCCTATAAAATTTGTCAAAAGTATCTCCTATAAAATTTGCCAAATGCTACGCCTATAAAATTTGTCAAATGCTACGCCTATAAAATTTGTCAAATGCTACGCCTATAAAATTTGTCAAAAGTATCTCCTATAAAATTTGTCAAATGCTACGCCTATAAAATTTGTCAAATGCTACGCCTATAAAATTTGTCAAATGCTACGCCTATGAAATTTGTCAAATGTGACGCCTATGAAATTTGTCAAATGCTACGCCTATAAAATTTGTCAAATGCTACACCTATAAAATTTGTCAAATGCTACGCCTATAAAATTTGTCAAATGCTACGCCTATAAAATTTGTCAAAAGTATCTCCTATAAAATTTGTCAAATGTGTCTCCTATAAAATTTGTCAAATGCGACGCCTATAAAATTTGTCAAATGCTACACAGTGTAAAGTAAATTGTGTTAACATCTTCATAAACTAAGAAATAAATGTTTTTTAATGTCTCATGATTGGTTATAAGGGAATAAAACCATAGTGGCGGTAGCATGTAAGATGGGGTTTTTTATGATTGTGTTTCTTGTTCACTTGGATTATCTAGAAATCAAAGATTGTATGAACAGAATCTAAAAACATTTGGTCTCACTATCAAATATTCATTTATGGTGACTGCACAGTAAACAAGAATCGTTAAGTTCCTTCAGATACCTGGAGTAGCGCAGTCTGCACAGAGGTTATTCCCACGTGTGTTACGGATGGCGAGTATTCCTGCAGGGTCGGTGGTCGACTGCTTCTTCCCGCTACTCTCGTTACCCTGGAGACTGGCCAGGATCTGCTGCTCTATCGATGTCACCCACTCATCACGCTCCTACACAGGGGAGAAATCCAGTCAATAAATAACTAAACCAGTCAGAGTTTAAAAAGTGAGGAACCAGTCAGGCTTACAATTACCAGTCAATATTTAACTAAACCAGTCAGAGGTAAACAGTGAGGAACCAGTCAAGTTAATAATAACAAACCAGTCAATACTTATATGATAATATATTATGTATGAAAATGGTAAAATCACTTAAATTATATAAAAACTTTTACAATTATTAAAAGGTACCTAGATATTAAAAATACTTCAACTGTTTAAATAAAATGCATCTACAAATATCAAATAAAAGTGACCGTGCTCATTTTTTGTCGCTTTTTATCTGGAAAAATGCAAAAACTCCAATACCATCTTAAAACAGCAATCAAGCAATCCACAATTCTATGCAAACAACGCATTCAAGCACGACTTAAAAGGCTTTCCTTTATGCTTTACAGCAAAGCATAATGTTATTTTTAATGCTCTTAATAGATTTTGGTTTCAGCATATTAATAGTTATAAAAGCAGCATATCAGGGAATAAGCAGGAGTTATTTGTTTTGAAATGACATCACCAAAATGACATCATAACTATATGTTTTTAACATGATTTTCCAATTAACAGCAATTATCTTAAACTGACATTTTTCTTAAGTTTTAGCATAAAAGAAAAACAAAAAAGTTAAATTTTGGTCTAAAATCAAAATATGTTCGCCTAGTGATCGCAGAAAATAATATTGGCACTTGTGAAAATCTTGCTTTCTGCGATAAGTGAAATTAGTTTGGAACTTGCATGGAAATTCAAAAACTATCCCCTAAACATTGCTGCAAAGCTAGCACTTACATCAATACTGCATGCCTCAAACTGCCACTGTTTATTGAAGAGGGAGACAATGTGGAATTCATACCCTTCCTGGTCTGAATACAACAGAGAAACAAGCCATACAGTACAACATCTACATGCACATATCCAACTGTCGCATGCTCGAAATTTGTCTGGCCGGTGTTGTGTATCAACCTGATTTTAAGACTCACTTTCTTCCTGCAAAGATGCTGAGAGAGTAGATGGTATGGCATGGGAACTGGACTTTAATGCCGTTAACATAAAGTAATGCTGCTGAAAGGTATCTCTCAGTTGAACACAGGACATAACTTGGCAGTGATTTCAGCCAGAGTGATGGAATTTGGTATCTATATCGTGGCTAATTGGCACATATAACATACCATTTTTTGTGCCAACTCTGATTTGCATGTCTAGTCACAAGTTGACGTAATGATCAAAAGGATATTCCATGATTGCAAAATGTATTAACCCTTACCATGAAGGGTAAAAATGTTCACTTATTTATGTGCAACCTTATGTATTAAATCACCAATAGATCGTTTCTTTCCATAGTTCATGATTATGTACATGCTTTAAAGTCCAGTTGCCAGGCTGGTCACTATCTTTAGTCTTTGCTGGCTCATGGTCTTCGCAATTTCTTCAATGAATCATCTACAGCCTGACAGGCCCAGAACCTCCAAAAGGCTACATGGCACTTACAAACAGCCATGATCTGGCAGGCGTGTGCAATGATAAAATTTCCATGCGGACTTTCAAGCAGAATGGCGTGCATTTTTCTTCTCAAGAGGCGTGCTGACAATTAAGGCAAAACATAATCAATGTTCGTTTCCGAATACACTGTCGAATATAATATGATGGGATTTTTCTCGTTATTTTCACACTTAAAATTGTCACCATTTTGTCTGGGTCAATGTTAACTCCAGTGCTCTAAGAAAACAGTACATTTATGCTACCCAAAAGATTTCCTTTTTACTTTTAAACAGTCAAATCAAATGTGTACGGTGGCAATAAAAAAAAGAGTTGTTTGGAAACCGGAAACAAACATTTTTTGTAACGCCTTATCCATAGGTAGTTTCATCACTCAACAACTTTGAAAATGTTCTTGAAGAAAATAATGACTTTAAAGAATTTATTAATATGTTTAAAGATAAAAATCTAACAGTCTTCCAATAACAATGATGTTAGCTTTGTAATCTTGACCTGATAGTTGCTGAGGGATAAAACTACACCACACAACAGCATGCCAAACCAGCAATGTACACGGGCACCGGTACTCACTTCACTCGAGTTGGCCTCAAAATGCCACTGTTTGTTGTACAGCGACACGATCACAAACTCACAGTCATCATCTGTGAGCAGGGCAATTATAAACATTATTAAAAGGCTCATTTTTTCCTCTTAGGATTTCACTATGTTTGCGGATCAAAGTATATATCAACTTTTTATGCTTTGATTTAGCAAAGTTTGGTTTATAAATATTTCATTTTCGAAGAAATTTTTTGACAAGAGGCAGAATATGGCCATTTAATGTCAGGCATTGTAAATTGTATATGAAGATATATCAGCAATTACATGAAAGGATACTTAATAAACACATCAAATATAATATCATGAAAAGACAAACACAAAAAAAATCCTGACTCAGAGATTTTTGGTATTTACTATTTAATTGTGTTTAAAAATAATTAAATAAGGAAACAGAAACTTACCATCACCCTGGCCGGAGTCCTTGATTCCGCCACTTTTCGCTCTCCGATGTCGCTTCTTCACATTCGGAGTTTCTATTTTTGAGCCTATATTTGAGTTATTATTTACTTGTAACTTGTTCAAATCTCCATTTGGAATACCTGAAAAAAAGGGTATTTTTCATTTAAAAGATCTAGAGCAGGTACAGAATGACAACACCAATCCCAACATGTGCACTTAACATTTTGTTAGCACTACACCAGTACTGTGGGATTTTTGACTGACAAAGTTTCCTTTGAATGGTTTTTATGCTCCCCTTCGAAGAAGAGGGGTATATTGCTTTGCACATGTCGGTCGGTTGGTATGTCGGTCGGACTGTGGGTAGACCAAAGCTTGTCCGAGTGATAACTCAACAATTCCTTGACACATAGTCTTCAAACTTCACATGAATATAGGGCATGACAAGTAGAAGATACCTATTGATTTTAAGGGCCATTCGGTCAAAGGTCAAGGTCACAGTGACCTTAAATGGTAAAAGGATTTTAAAGCTTGTCCAAGTGATTAATCAACAATGCCTAGACCTATGGTCATCAAACTTGACATGGAGGCTGGCCCTGACCAGTAGATGACCCCTATTGATTTTAGGGGTCATCAGGTCAAAGGTCAAGGTCACAGTGACCTTGAATGCGAAAATGTTGTTTGAGTGATAACTCGACAATGCCTGCACCCATGGCCCTCAAACTTGACTAGGGGGTTGGGCCTGATCTGTAGATGACCCCTTTTAATTAAGGGGTCATCGGGTCAAAGGTCAAGGTCACAGTGACCTTTAACCCTTTAGCACATAGACAAGTGGCCAGATTACACCTCCCAGTCAATAGCCATCTTACTGATAAGCAGTCCTTATCTGCATAGGTACTTTTCTGGATATTTGAAAATGAGAAAATGAATACAGCAGTATGACCTTAAAATCAATGTTACTCCAAATAATTGTGTCCAAATCTTTTTTATGTGAATTCATTTTTTATAGATAATTAAATTATCTAATAAATGGTGTCAATGATGAAATATTAAATTATTTTATTTCAGCTGTGAATGTATTTTCAAGATGGATTTGTAACATTTCTTTGAAATGTCATAATTGCATTAAATCAAAGGGTAATAAAATGCTGGGATCGATCTAATTTTTATTACCCCTATCATAAAAAAGACCCATCTGGATTAAAAAGCGGACAATTTATGTTCTTGTGTATTAGTACACAGAAATATGTCAGGAATATCCGGTGTCATCCAGCTGAGAGATCCAGTCCAAGGTGTCTGTTTAACTTTATTACCCCCTCATAAAATTGTTTACAAAAAAAGAAAGCCGATAAATGATTTTCCGGTATGAATAAAAAGATCTAGATCAAACAAAACGCTTGCACATGACCTATTTTACAGCCACAACTATGATGGACATTATATAAGCTTCACAGAAAATTTACCCATCATTTTCTCATTTACTAATTGTTTCTTTTGTTTGTAAACAAAATATTACCTTTAAGTAAATATAATCTCAATTGATTTCAATGGTAAAATGAACTGACGTAATATATTTAATGATTTACGCATCAATGAATTTGGTGGAAATTCCATACAGTACTTAGCTCGTGGTCTAATTACGTCACAATGGGATATCACACCTGCGATTGGGAGTATAAACACCTTCTCAATTTAGCAGACGATATTTTCAAGGGAAAATCAATACACAAAAGGTTAAACTTTAATTTTATAAACATCCGGGATATTGTTTACAAAAAGAAAGATGCAAAATTGAAATATTGAAATGACCCTATTGAAATATGCGGGCCATGCGTTTACATCCAGTAATGGATACGGTCGGCCAAATGCGTATACATCTGGTAATGAGCTATGTCGGCCTATCTCGTATACATGCGCTAAAGGGTTAACACAGAAGGTTGTCTGTGTGATAACTTGACACTGCCTTAACCCATGGCCCTCAAACTTGATTTGGAGGTCCATGCATATTTCGTTCAATTGTTCAAATAATCCTGACAACATGGCGCTCAGGGGGGCATAATGTTTGGCAAACATCTCTTGTTTATATAAATGAAATAAACAAAAGATTTGAGCTTCAGCAAGAATCGAACCTATGACCAAAGATTATTCACCGGCCACAGAAAAGAGCACTTCAGACTGAGCTATAGAGGATAAAATATTAAAACATCAAAAGTTCTGAACCATTATCTTCGCAACAATTTGCTTGCAGTAAAACAAAAATTTGCAAGTCAAAAATGTCCCACCTGACAGTATGAAGTCTGGATGTAAATGAACACGCAGGTATCAGATGATGAAAAAATACAGAGCAAAATCAAGGTCTGGCGAATATTGTTATTAAAATAAGAAAAAATTAGAAACATTAATAAGATTACTAATATAAGACAATCAGATGTTATAACTACGATGGTTAATTGCAAACTCATTTTGTCAAAAGGGACGCAAATTCATGCTTATGTCACACAGCTGTTGAATGCAAACATTACACAACAAATATTGTCAATCTCAGAAACATATAGGCCATATACATTAACATGCCGTACCACAAGGAAGGTTATTTTCATTATGAACACATTCCACAAAGCCAGTTTTTCTTCCAAATGCTTTAACAAATGCGCTGCAGAGCGAACTTGATTGTCTGTCATGGTTTTTCAGAAGAAAAAGGGGCATTCGTCATTTATATGATATGAGCCAGACTGTACACCTGCATACAATATGCTCTAGCAACATGTGGACCAAATTTCATTGAAATATTTTAAAACAAGTTTAGAGTTATGGAAAATGTGCAGTTTTTCCACAACAACGTTGACACAAATAGACACCAAGGGTATAACAATACCTAGACTTTAACTTTCTTCGTAAGACATACAAGCTTATAAATGAGTAAAGTACATGCTAGTATTGTTTTGATAACCATAAACATTTCCTTCATTGCAGGTAACTCCAAACCTCATATGAGCACTCCAGTGTACGCACAACTATTCATTTGTTCATATGCACAATTTCAGGCATAACTAGACAAATATCGATTCATAGGCCTTTCCATTCATGTGCATATAGATTCTGGCTTCATTAATAGATACCAAGTTTCATTTGTTTATCTTAAACATTTTATTAGCTATGGCCAAGGTTTAAGTTTTTGAACAACGACGATGATGATGATGAAGATGATGATGATGAAGATGATGATGATGATGATGATGATGATGATGATGATGATGATGATGATGATGGTGATGATGATAATGATGATGATCCCACCATGGACATAAACACTGGAGGCTGTTGAAACCAGACTCATATCAGCTACTGTTTACCCTCTGACCTAGAAGAGTTTTGTAACAGAGCAGATCTACTGTTGAAAATATCTTCTAAGTATGAAACAGCTTCTAGGATGTTTGATGTTGTTGTTTTTTACTTTGAATGATTCAACGCAGCTTTAAGAAGTCTTTGCATCTGAGCAGAAAAAACCTAGTAACCATTCTACAAACTTACACAAAGTAAAATGCTTAAAGACAACGCACCTGGAGTTAGTGAGTTAGGTATTACAAATGCATCATCTAGATTGGTTCTATCATCTACTGAGCCCTCCTTGGATTTGCCTGCAAGTCGCAAACAAGTATAGAGTTACATCACAAGGCACAAGTCACAGATACAGCATTGAACTCTGTGAAATCATTTACTGTTTGAAACACAATTATCTTTACGTCCTAATTTCATGTTAAATCTCAAAATTTGTACAAATTTGCTTATTATTTCTCAATTTTAATTTCAATGAAGATTTAAGTTCATGTACCATGTACAATTTGACATTGCCATCTCAAGGATTTCCTGAGCACAGAAAACTTTATTCTAAACCAGGGACTCCCATTTTGACCTTACTGTACCCCCCTTCGATCCCCCATAAACGTTCATTGAGCACAAACCCTTAACTTGGACCCCAAAGAAGTAACAGAGACCCCCAATTTGTCAAGCATAAGGGTCTTAAAACCTCTAGCTGTAAATCCTAGGGAAAACACCTGCCATCTGTTCTAAGCAAAAGTAATGTCAACATACTTTCTTTAACATTATACCAGAACTAATTTTCCATCTATCAAAGCATAATTAATTTCTAAGGGAGGTAACTTCTGGACTTATTGATCAAAGAGTTATGGTTCTTCAAATAGGTACAAGTACATAGTGCCATTAACCAATCTCCAATTGTCATTCATTCTGACTTCCTTAAATAAGCGTCTGTATGCCAAACATGTCAATTGAAGACAATGGTTTTGGAAATATGCACACCTCGATCTTGTCATTAACCACTCTGTAATTATTATTGTTCAAATACACTTTTTTCTTTTCAAAGCCTGATATACAGTTGGTGAATAAACATGTTTCCCAACAACATCTGAGTTCTAGCATTATATCAAGTCTCCCATAAGCACTGTCCCCAGGGCCTTAAATATGCAGCACTTATTCTTTTAAATTGGTTACCATGCCATCATTGCTTAAGTAAAAGCATTTCAGCTCTCAATATTCTAATATTCTATATGCTGATACATTTAGGAACTATAGCTTTCAAAAGTGGATATTATCATCGATTGTGCAATGGTATTCAATGATTTCACAGAGACTATCAAACACATGCCATCCATAATGGAAATGTTTCAGAAATAAATACAATTAAGACAGCAAATGTTAAATAAACAACTATTAGAACTACATTTATTTAAACAGCAGAAGTAAAAGATCAGTAGCAAAAAGACAGAACAACAAATGCATCGAATGTTTCATGCTACATATTTAGTGGTCATATAGTGGTTATATTTTGTCCAATGAGAAGGCAGTATTTCTTCTTCTTTTTTGTAAATCAGCAGTCAGTCATTATTGATTTTAATCAGATGAAGCGGTTGATATTAAAAGTGGCTGGCCCAGTTAGTGGATAGTATACTCAATATAATATAGACCACTAAAAACTTAATTAAGTATACGTATTAACAAAAAATGAATGGTTATGCCACTGCGTTGTATCAAAGTTTCAAACTATTTATTTTGTTTTAAGCACATACTAACAATCTTTAACCATTACTAAATGTTATAGTTACGGTAACTTATTCTACTCAATCAAATATTGTTATATGTAACAAAATAAATGTCCAAATTGTAACTAAGGAGGCATTCTCAAACAATGTTAATCACTTCAATAATACAAAACACTGGTTAGACACCACTGAACAGTAAATTGATAATCAAACCATAAACATATAAATTGATCTTTTCAAAGATTTTTTGCACAAAAACTCTTTTCTCACATAATATTTCATACAACAAGAGTGCTACAGAGGAAACACCAATGCTTGTCTGTTCTTTTCTCCCAGTCAAACAAATGCCATAACTTCACAATTATTAAAGCCAGAGTTATTGGCCTTGCTTAAATTGTCAGTAATGTCTCTGGCAGTACTGCCTCTCCATGTTTTATTTGAATATTTCAACTGGTTTGGAGAAATGGCCAAGGTGAGTTTTTGCAAGACGGTGAGGAAAGAAACAAGGCTATGACAATATCTCATCTTATTCTTCGAAAAACTGACATGTTATAAATGTAGCAAATTGCTTGAAAATGAGGATAATTCTCAGTAAATCATACCTCCTATAGAGAGATTGTTCATCTCCATGGCCATATTGCCATTGTTGGTGGGGTCCTGGGTGGAGCTGGTTGACCTTGAACCTCGAGGTCGCATACCAGGTACCTTTACGGTCACATTACCAAGAGGGATCTCTTTACAACGGACGTCTTCCATATAGTCCTAGGTAAAAAATAGCATACATTTATAACATCTGAACAATACCATGCAGGCTTGGTTCTGGCTGACCTTGAACCCCAATGTCATATTCCAGCGACCTTGACTGTCATGTTACCAAGGGTGATTTCCTTTGATACATTTGAACACATTGACTTAAACATGTGGTTTTGGTACTTTTTGACCTTGGCCCCTTGATATGACCTTGACTGTAACGTTAACACTACTTTACAATGAGCATGTTCCAGGTACAGCTAAACAGAGAGGAAATAACATTGTTTATGGCGGATGGCGATACAGCAATAATTTGGATTGATGCTCATTGAGTATGACCCAAAATAGCAATATTTACTTTTATGTTACGTATCTTAAAGAGCATTACTTCTGAACAGGGGGTAGGGCTGTGTATCGCCGGGCAGAAGGCGATCCGATTCGAATCGCTATCTTTGACATGCGATCCACGAATCAATTCACAATTAACTTGGTTATAAAGCAATATATATTTTGAAAGTAAATTAATTATAAAAGTATAACAAACACTTCATTTTTGTTTAGTTTTCATTTTTTGTCATCCTTTAATTCAAACCCGAAATATTTCCAGATTTTAGAAGAATAGGATGCTGGGTCATTTCTATATGGATTTTATGTTTTTGTTGACGGGGATGCCATGTTGACATTGAATTGCAGACGAAAATAAATGATAGCTGTACATAAGTTTCGCATTTTATTTTATTATTGTAAATCTTTTTTTTTTATAATTTCTATAATGCCCTTTGACTTTTTATTTCTTATTTCTATATATGTATTCTTTTTAAAACATTATATTTCCTTAAAACATTGACAAGAAGCATTCTATTCGAACACCGTACACTGAATTGAATGCTAGGTCTGTATGAATTAACTTCCGGTTGCGTCAGTGTAACGTATTTCGGACATTTCTGATAAACAATGCATTATATTTTTTTTAAAACAACCACAATATTTGCTGGAATTGAATTAAATCATTTGGTTTTGTTCTTATATTAAATTTTGCACTTAAATCGCGATCCAGTGATCTCAGCACTAGTATTTGTGTCGAATATTTTGCTTTGACTCGCGATTACTCGGGTACTCGTTACAGCCCTAACAGGGGGTGTTATAATTAAGTTTAATTTTAGCTATAAACAAGCTTTATACAGTGAAATAATTCTAAACAAGCAGCCCACGAATGTCTATGTTCTACTGGCATGACTTCAATACTTAAATGATACATAACTCATTGCAGAAGTTGTCTCCCTTAGAGTATACTTTTGCTAGGGCTATAGCATTTCAAGGGCCATAATCCAGTCATGCATGGGCAGATTTGGCTGGTTTAAAAAAGGAACTGAGCTCTCATGGATATCTAACTACTTTATAAGTTTAACACACTGTATTGCATTCACAAGCAATTGTTTATGAACGCACGGACGACAGACAACGCACAAACCCTAAAATGCCAGTAGAGTTTAAAATTGCTACCATACATAACTTTTAAATGCTGTTATAAGGCCCTGATTTATGAATCACCATGACTACTCACATGTAGACTGGGATGGTATGTGAGTCTGCCGTCGTCCAGTAATGTGACATACTTCTTCTTCCAGTCCTTATTTAGACCATGGCTCTTCTTGTACAGGTAGCCCTGGAATAGAACCGTGTGGATCCTTATATACTTTGTCCCCAGACAAGACCTGTCTTTAAGAGGGAGAAAAAAACAATAAAAAGCATGTTTACAACTGAATTTCACTTTAGACAGGTTTATTGCTGCATATCCCTTTACACAGGTTAATTGCTAAATTTCACTTAACAAAGGTGTACTGCTGATAGATTTATTGCTGAATATCAATAAATGTCTTGTGTGAAAATATGTTTAATCATATATTTAACAACGAATATCAATCTAGTTATATATATCCTACGAAATTACTAATATCCAAGCAGCCTGTCCACCCTTCTGCATATCCCCTCTTTCTGAGGTATGACCTGGTCCTATCAAACTCCTCATCCCCATTCTTTTCCTCTGACTAACTCCCCTTGTCCTTGACTCTCTACCCCCACCCACTCACTCCTCCTACCCCTTGGACCTCTTCCCGTACCTGTTTACTGGGAGTTACTCACCTTGTTACTGGCCCATTTCTTTGTCTATGACACCTAGCCACTCATGTTTACCTGTTTGATGGTCAGACCCATCACCCCATTTTGTTTACATCTTTTTTGTTCTCCTCTTTCCTTTATCCTTGCCTTTATACTGACTGGCCCCTTCAACATGCTGCCCCACTCCATAGAACTCTTCCCTTGTACCTGTTTGATGGGTATGGCTCGTCCACATCTCCATCTCTCTTCTCTGTCTGGCCCTTGTCCTTGTCTTTATAACGTCAGTCACTCAATCATGCTGCCCCACCCCATAGAACTCTTCCCTCATACCTGTTTGATGGGTATGACTCTTCCACACCCCACTTTCTCTCCTTCCTTTCTCTTCTCCTCTGTCTAGCCTGTCTAGCCCTTGTCCTTGTCTTTATAACCCCGGCACCTCAATCATGCTGCCCCACCCCATAGAACTCTTCCCTCATACCTGTTTGATGGGTATGACTCGTCCACACCCGACTTTCTCTCCATCTAGTGTCTTCTCCTCTGTCTGGCCCTTGTCCTTGTCTTTATCTTTGTCCTTGTTCTTCGGCTGAAAGTCATCAACCCCCAAGTGACATTGGTGCTAACGTACCAAAAATTGATATGAGGCCGACTCACCCTCATATCAGTTTTCACAACTCTTACACCAATGTAGAGATTAACTACACAAAGGATAACCCTTGGCAATTAAGTGCACATGGAATTTGATTCAATCTAATATTTTGTCGAATGAAGTGCTAGGAAATTATGAAATAAGTAATCTGTTTTAGGCATCATATCAAATGTTACCTTTATATCTTTCTAAAGCGTTACAGCAAGCGCTGCTATGAGCATGTTTGTATTTATACAAAAAATTATTTAATATGTTATTGGTTGAAATCATATCAAGACAGAAAAAAATCGAGACTAGTAAGATGTTTGACAGACTAAATCTTCGTACAATGGGATTTTAATAATTTTCAAAACCATAATATTGGCAAAAGTAAATATAAAGTTTTGGGCTTGATACCCAAATCTTTAATTGCACAATTGCTATGACCTTAATTTTATTATATTCTAAAAACATTTTAAACATTTTTAAAAATCACATTTATTTAAGTATTACAATCTAAGTGTTGCAATATAATTCTAAACTAAGAGGCAAACTGCTGTGTAAAATTAGTAGCCAAATAGCTTACAACCAACAAATGGATAATATAACCCAATGCCAAAAATATCACAAATAAAAACAACGTATTTTGCAAAACCTTGCCACCATGATAAACAGATTCTGGCTATAAAGAAATAGTAACAAAAGGGCCGCGGAACAAGCACCATTGCTCACCTGTTGTTTTTCAGTGTAATAAGGGGCATAACTCAACAAATATTAAAGTCGGAGTTATGCGCCTTGCTGTATATGATTTTCATTTGAATATCTTGAATGATTCTTGAGTTATGGCCTAGGTCAAAGTTTTTACAAACCAACGACGTCGACAAGTTATAATGCCTATAAAGTCTATCACAATACCTCAACTTCCTTTACAGATAAGCCAAAAATCATAAACTAGGCTCCATTCACCATATTTTATATAGCCAATGCTGTTTTGTAAATTGGAAGTTGAATATTCTTATAGAAACAGAAACAATCTTGCTGTAGAAATACTAATTACTGGGTTAGTGCTTTGTTTAAAATTAGTTTAGTTGTTTTACTATCTGATTACATGCTACAAGACTGTTAATAAAGAAGATTATTTCTATAAGTATAATCAACAAGCATAAAGATTTTATTAGGATTCATGTCTTGTCTCAAATCGTTTTTAATAAATTTATGCAAGGAAAAAGGCAAGAATGGAAAAACTTGAATGAAACACAGCAGAAAAGCTAATAAGAAAGACATAATTAAACTATTATTTATTGAACTTGAAACACTAAACAGGCTCAGTCTATGTTTCAGACATATTTTCACATTGATTACCAAACAAGTATTTGCTGTTTTGAATAGTTTAATGCTGGTTATTTGCAATATTCACTACGCTTATACTAGTGTGTTTTCTGTGCTTGGAATAATAATAAACAGCTGACTAAAAGTCGGTGGTAAATTTCAAATGCAGAGCGCTATTCCAGATTAGCAATGACCTGACTTTTAAAAGCCCTTTTGGCTAAAAATAGAATTACGTTAACCAATAGAAAACTAGCAGGAAAGGTTAAGCCCCACCTTAAGAGTCCATGATTGTGGTTAAACAGTTCATTTTAGATGCAATTTTTCTACCTTAATGCACCAGTCAATTGTAACCACAGCCCCCTCCCCCCCCCCAGTTGGTCTTAGCAGGGCGGGAAATTTACCCGGGCTTGGCTGGACCGAAAGTCAAAGTCCCCGCTATTCCCCACACCTGGGAGGAGGGGCCTTGGTTACAATTGACTGGTGCATAATCAATCGCATTTCTAAAACAGCTGTCTTGTTGTGTTCCGTTGCATAGAATTTATTCTTAAAGAACACTCAAAAACTAACAGTGTAATTAACCAACACACAACATTGTTTCAATATTCAGTTTTATCATTATATTTAAATACATTTCCTGAAGACATGTTGTTAGGCTTGTTTCATCTACATTTTTTGCTGTCAAATATGTCTGAAACAAAAGTAAACTTTGGCCTCGTGTGTATTTCTTACTTTATGTGAGAACACATTCAAATGTATAGGCTGAGTATGGTATCTTGTCGGCTTTAAAGAGAAACATTCATATCCATTATAATTTACCAAATGAAAAGTCAATGTATTAAATTCAAATAATGCTTGAAAAATGCATATATCATAAAGCTAAATCAAAGCTTAAAATCAATTAAAGGGACTAGTTCTTGTTTTATGGGGTCAGCCATCAAAAATAATAAATGTGTAATGTGAACAGACTGCTTGCTTCAATCATAAAATATCCTGAAAGTTCAAATAAGTGCTCTATTGTTAATAATTATTGAAAACAAGAGTGCCAAAAGTCACAAAATACGCCCCCCTAATTAAAGGACATCAAGTTAATAAGGGATAAGTGGTTGTACATTATTCGGACAAGACCGATTTTAGGGAACTTATTTAACTATTACTCGGACAAGACCGATTTTAGGGAACTTATTTAACTATTACTCAGACAAGACCGATTTTAGGGAACTTATTTAACTATTACTCGGACAAGACCGATTGTAGGGAACTTATTTAACTATTACTCAGACAAGACCGATTTTAGGGAACTTATTTAACTATTACCGGTACTATTGAGTGACTCGATATGGCTGGTTAAAAAGAAATTGTCCAAGATATTATTCCAAAACACATTCTGACCAAATTTGGTGTTGATTGGACTAAAGCTTCTAAATGAATTGATGAGAAAATACCAATTTCAGGTAATTTCTACATTTAAAGGGTGAAAACTCTTGAAGGACTCTAGCGAAAGTGCTGTTTATCTAATTTGTCAGAGATGTAATGCCCATACTAATTCTAACCAAATTTTGTGATGATTGGACAAGATTGGACAAGACTGGTATTAGGTAATTTCTATAATTCAAGGGCAATAACTCTCAAGAAATGATAGCAATATGAGTTGTTACTGAACTTGTCCCAGATTTAGTACCAATACACATTCTGACCAATTTTGGTGATGATTGGACAAAGGCTTCTAAAATTAATGAGCGAACCACTAACTTGACCCCACCTGAAATCGCCCGCCAGCCAGTATGTCGCAGGTAAAACTAGAAGACTTTCCAGTCTTTTTAAACAGGATTAAAAATAAATATGACAAAAAATGCTCTATTTCTAAAAAAGAATCATTGGCACCATAAAACTTGTGAACATGTCCCTTTAAAGCGGAAAATGAAAATAATGCAAGATATGATATGAACAAAATGGTGAAAGAACAGAATATAATCATAAAATGACTGTTTAGAATTTTATACAATACAATACAACACTGCATCGATTAATCGCATCTATGGGCCCATCTTGCCAATAAAAACGAATATGCTTATAGAGAGTTGTCCCCTTAACACCAAAACAGTTATATTTAAATGAAATTTAGCAAAAAAAATTATAACTGAAAAAAAGTCATTTTCATTTAAAATCCATAAATCTTTCTACATTAAACTAACCAGTCAATATCAACAAATTTGGAAAATATATTCAAGATTAACATGATTATACTATGCTTGTTGGTAACATGGGCCCTTAATTCCATGAAGGATGTTTCCATTTATAATGAGTCTCCTAGTCTGCATGCAATTATAATAGTGATTAGTTTTAACTCTTAACTTCCTAATCCCCTCCATGGCACTGGGACTTTCGGCTTCTCATCAAATTTCATATCATTACCTCAACATTTTCCTTGCCATCGAATAGTTGTATAAATTATAAATTTTGTCACCATTTATATATAAATTATAGATTTTGGCACCGTTTACATAACCTATGGCATTAAAGATCTGATATTGGACCAAAAGACGTGTGTATAAATAATTTTTACTCAAACAGTGTAAATAACATATAGTTGATACACATTTTCCCCCCCCATAAAACAGTTAAATTAGTGTTTCACTTCACATACAAAACCTACAGTAGTACTATTAAGCGTTTTTCTTCAACGAACCCAAAATAATAAACTAAGACCAACAAAACATACACAACGGCTTTAAAAAAAAGGTCAAACTTAAGTCCCGAAAGCGAATAAGGTGAAGGTTAGAAACGTAAGAACTTATCTCACATTGAATAGATTTGATCGTCGTCTGTTTTTACGGCTCTGAGTCGGGGTGCTAGTGGGGGTTGGGAGGTCTTTAGGGTCTGGTTTGTCCTGCAATGGAATGAGGGGCGTGGTGGTTAGTAAAGCTACGAGAATATGTGTCACACACAGTACAATACACATGTAGTATCACACGCTATGGTAAATATGGACGGAGCTGGAGTATGCAGCACATTCAACATACTATATACACAATAATAATATAAACAAGTGCACGGAATTCGGAACTAAGAATCACTGAAATTTTATTCATTTAGTCTTGCTTTGAAGAAAACAAAATTGTTTTCAGTTAAATTGAGATGCATTGTCAATGAGTTAACAATTTTTAAAGGGTCTCTCAATTTATGTCCAATATAAAAACCCAACACATTATAACGTTCAGAATACCGTGCACAAGTTACACACCCATCATACCTGCACTGAATTTTGGAAATTAAATTATGATATTTTGCCAATATATGGATAAAAATATAATATCAGATTCTTCATACCAAATATGGAAAAAAAATCAATTTTTATTGAAATTGTAGAAATAGAAACTGAGAAAAATCTTACTAAAACAGTTCAGCAATACATACATTAGAACAGAATTTAGCAAGACTTGGCAAAACTATTTGAAACGCAACACAATAAGCAAACTATCATCAGACTTTTTTGTTTGTTTTGAAACAATGCAGAAAATTAATTATATATTGATTATTATTATATGATGATTATTAATTAATTAATAAAAAGCAGGTAATGATAGGTGAATGAAACTGAAAATCCAAAGAATGTGGTGGAAAATTAAGATACAGAAAACCAAAATGAATAAATAACAGAAAGGGACTGTTAAATAATATAAAGTAAATAACATAAAACTTTACAACAGTATTTTGCACACATTCGAGGTTATAAGATACATTTTGTAAAGTTATCATAGAACATTTTATACAGGTATGATAATATAACATATATATATTGTGTCCTAATACATATTGCGTCCTTAGACCCATGATATGAAAACAAACTTTATCTTATTTTCAAACATGCTTAACATGCTGATAAGCCATTCAAAGTCTTTATTTCTCAATTCTTTTGAATCTTGATTATTGTAAGCATTGCACTTAATCACATTTAAATATTAATATATTATCTATGTTTTAATGCTCATGATCTAAGTAATGTTATCTGAAGTAAATACTGTAAAACAAGTCTTTTTTTTTTAAATTATCTAATGAAAATATGGTTCATAAAATGGGTCATTTAAGATAGTTGTTAGATAAAGATCCACATACAAACATATATTTTAACTATGTATTTTCCACATATATACACAGAGACACTTATACACAGATACAATTACAGAGCAAATGATATGAATGGAGCCTTGTTTTGTGTTCTTATTTTTTATATCACAGGTTACAACCAATGAATTGTTTCCACAGCTTTTCCACAACAAGATTGATTACATCCACATAGGACGATATAATTTCAAACACTGAACGCAACAATCAGTATAACTGTAACTCTTGATTTATAAAAATACAAACTGGTGTTACATAACAATATCTATGGTACTACTTTTAGCATACAAACATATTGCACAGTCATGCTTAAGAATTTACAGGAAATTTTAGAGCCTTTTTGTAAACTCGAATTCCTTCAATCAGTTGTGTTGCCTGTTGGTAGTTCTCATATTTTTTCTAGGTAAGGATCACCTTGACATTTGACCTATTGACCCTAAAATCAATAGGGGTCATCTACTGAACCCAAAAAATGAATAGCGGTCATCTACTGGGATTGACCAATAAGCATACCAAGTCGGCTCACACTACACCATTCAATTATTGATTGAAAATCAATTGTTAAAGGGTCTTACTCATGGTTTGTAAAATGCACTTTTTACAAAAAAATAGAGGATTATCATTTGTTTCCATGTAAGACAAAGTTATCCATATGTGTCTGCCATTCGTCGCAGGCTTTATAAAAAATAAATGGCAAAGACAAACAAGAACAATGCAAATTTTTTATAACATATTCCAGAACAGTATTATAACACTGAGAATGTAAATTGATCAAACCATTTTGGAACATTTCAAAGGAGCAGAACTAGGTAACACAAACAAGGCACGAGTCTAGAGCTACATGTAGGTCTACAATGCACGTGAGAATGAGAACCACGCCCTATAGTACAGTATAAACCTACGCCCTGTCAAGACAGCGTGGTGGTCTAACCTAGATGTGAGTACACGCTCGTAACATAGTAACGAGTAACTGTGGTATCAACTGGCTGTCATGCTCTTTAATGGCTCATTCTGTTACCATCGCAACATCGCTCCAAAATGTCTCTTTGTTACGAGAAGAAAGATTTATCAAAAAAAAATAATTCTTAGATTTTATCAAATTTGCATTTTTTGATACAACTTTTACATTGAAATACATTATTGAAAGCCAATTCTTGGCTGAAATATAGAATCTTAAAAAAGGGTTAATAATTTTAAAGCCAAATAAAACTGAGACATTGTGACATTGTGTTACCATGGTAACGTATCTGAGCATACCCGAGAAGATCGGTTGCTCAAGTTGGGTGTAACAGGAACGTTTTCATGGACCTGTAATTCCATCATATACCGCTCCATTTTGTCCTACAAGTCGAAATAGCATAACGTCTTGAGATTTAAAGTTTAAAAAGCACTGGATTTGCATGGTTTTACTGGACATACCAGTGTACCCTGAAAAAAGAGTTATTTTGTCAATTCTTTGTTAAACACACAACATGCACATACAGGTTTATACAAATTTAGCACATTCATGTAATTCATATTCTAAGTTACAAAATTAATAAAATATTTTTTTGTTTTCATATAAAAACATTCTACGACATGCTAATATTGTGCACTCACTTCATACAAGACTAAGTCTAAAACAAATACAGAGTATCATTTTAGTTATTAGCATTTACTAATATTTGAGTGTCATTAAAATGTTAACAGTCTACAATATTTCTAGCAATTGTTCGATACATATTATACAATTATTACTAACTAATAAAATACATTGCAAAAATAACTGGCATTCATGCTTTTTCCGTGCATCACATTCTAAAATTAATGAAAAATTAGAACAAATCATGCAAAACAGACAAAGAGTTATACAAGTTATACATTCTAAATCATACATTCTAAATTCTCAGTGTTTGGTAGCAATGACTGTACAAATGGTACGTAATAATGTCGGTTACAATGTATAATGACATGTATTACATGATACATGGGTTGGTGACATTGGAGAGACTTCATCTGCTACAGCGGCGTACATCAGTCTGAGCCCCGTTACAATCTAAATATTGCCCAACCATTTGTTTTATCGCCCCTCCTCCCTCCCATGGATGTAAATTGGCGTGGGTGAGGATGACCAGCAAGTGGCGATGTGCAACAATCAAATCAGTGGTACAATTTTGTATCCAGCCCGATTCGAAGAATTGTGTGACTGGTGTACGCTGCTGTTGTGTTGCCAGTTTCATGATTATAATATCCATAACCAGTGCTACACTGCACTTACTCTTTTTCAAACCCGAAACTTTTACTTATTAAAACATCCAAATTTCTTAGAATTTTCTTCGATAGAATAGTTCATGCAATCCTGCCATATAGAAGGAGATTGTACAGGAGATTTACATTCTATGATGACACTATATGATTGGGTGTTCATGAAAATGATTGCGTAAAAACATGTGCTGTTGCAGTTTAAACGATGAATTGTATAACAAGAGGGCCAAGATGGCTTTTTATGCTCACCTGGGTTTGCAGACAATCATCTCAGTGCAATTATTTTCTAAAGGGACGGTATAATTTTGAAATCTGGCCAGCTGTTTCTGAGGAGGAGATTTTCAACATCTTCACATCTTCCATGTACTGAAACTAGCCCCTCCCCCTGTCTGCAGTTTTAAACAAACCAACATGGCTTGAAGGAATTTGATAAAGGACTCCTATAGGAACATTTCTGTGGAATTATTTTGAAATCTGGCCAATGGTTTTTGAGAAGCTTTTCCTTTTGGTTGCCATGGTAACCAGAGTTCTACATGGATGCATTTTATTTTAAGGAATATGGAAGAGGACTACCCCAGGAACATTCATGTGAAATTTGGTTGCAATTGGCCTTGTGGTTATGGAAGGTTGTTGTTTGAATGAAAATGTTGATGACAGATAACTGACAACAGACGATGACAATCGACGGACAGTCACTTATCACAACAGCTCAACCTTTAGCACTTCGTGCTCAGGTGAGCTCAAAAGGCAAATGTAACAATATGATTTTAAAAGCATTTCTTAATTCATTGGAAAAAGTGAAAAATTACAAAACAAATGAACAAGACTTCAAAAGATGTTTGTTTTTTTCATTATTAAAAAAGTTAGTTAGATTAATTTTATCAGCCAATCACATAATTATAAAGAGCCATTTTCATGTTATTCAGAATGGCTAAAGTCTGTTAGTTGACTCTTATTTTTCTAAGCTCAACAGCCATGTTAGGGTTATAGGACCTGAAGCAAATGATATCAAAAGCGTACATATATTATAGACATCTCTCTATAGTGTACAAATTATCTTCCCAGTAAAGAAACAACAACTGTTTCCATGGCAACCATGCTTTTTTTCAATTGAACAAGATAAATTAAGTTGATGTTGTTTTTGATGTTGTTGTTTTTTTCATAAAAATATAGCAAAATAAAATTTATTTATGTTTTATTTTTTAGATAAAATGAATGATTGACTCAACTTTGATAATTGTTACCATGGCAACATAATGAGTTTGCAATTCACAGTGTTATTTCCTTTTTCACACTGGAAACTTACACTAAGAAAAGATGATTTCAAAAACTTTGAGTTTTTCCGACTTAGAACAGGCGTTGTCTGGGACTGTGTGTATTGTCGGATCGTTGCCGCTCCCTGTCGAGTTAAAACCAAACAAAAGAACATGCAGTAGCCATAGCAACAGAAATATAATGACAAATTAGGTAAAATAAATAATACATCTTTCATGCTACAAATTTCAAATATGCATCACAACAAACTACGCAAACAAAATCAATATAACATCAAACTTAAGTATATGGCAGACATTTTATTTAACCCAAGGGATAAACGTTTCCAATTATGATCTGCCATGTGAGTTTCAAATCAGATTAAAAGCATTAAACAGAAATCATAAAAGGAAAGTAGATTGTACATTTAATACAGGAGTTGTGTGTTTTAAGATTAAAACAGAAAGCGTTCAACTTTTTACAGTACATAAAAGGAAAGAATCTTGTACATTGAATTCAGGAGTGTTTTTGTTTTTTGAAAGTGTCTTTTTGTTTTTTGAAAGTATAAAAAAAGAAAACATTTAAATTTTTACAGCACATAAAAAGAAAGTAGCTTATACGTTTGAAATGGAGTTATTTTATATTTTTAAACTCTCAGCAAAGGTGTAATAATGCATTCTATTTTGTGGTGAATTTAAAAGAAAGGGGTATCAAATTAATTTTTTTATTGGCTTAACTGAGTGAACAATGATAGATCAACTTAAAATTGTCATTGGAACTGAAGATGAAATTATTATCTGAATTGAGTATAAATTATAAACGAGAGCAAAACCAGCTTATGCCAACCATCTTCTGTTTGTTCTCAGTCCATCAAGGAACATAACAGTACAAATATCAAAAGCCACAGCTATGGGTCTCTATATATGTGTGCGTGTTCTCACTTGTAACATGTGTACTATTTTCATGTGCATATCTTTAACATTTTTCTATTTATACTCAAGGTTTAAGTTCTTTTCATAACAATAATGTTGATCTTGACACCAAGGCAATGAATGTTGACCTTGACACCAAGGCATTAAATGTTGACCTTGATACCAAGGCAATGAATGTTGACATTGACACCAAGACAATGAAAGTTGACCTTGACACCAAGACAATGAAAGTTGACCTTGACACCAAGGCAATGTTGACCTTGACACCAAGGCATTGAATGTTGACCTTGATACCAAGGCAATGAATGTTGACCTTGACACCAAGGCAATGTTGACCTTGACACCAAGGCAATGAAAGTTGACATTGACACCAAGGCAATGAATGTTGACCTTGACACCAAGGCAATGAATGTTGACCTTGACACCAAGGCAATGTTGACATTGACACCAAGGCAATGAAAGTTCACATTGACACCAAGGCAATAAATGTTGACCTTGACACCAAGACAATGAAAGTTGACCTTGACACCAAGGCAATGAATGTTGACCTTGACACCAAGGCAATGACAAGACCTTTTTTGTCTTTAATAAAAAACAGACGCCATAATAATAAATTGACAATTCACACCTTCACACCAACAGCTTGCTGTGTATCATCGTGCTGTGTGTAAGTAAGTAGTTTAAACTCGTGCATTTGCCCGAGGGTGTGAGTAAGCCAAAACTGCATGGGGGACTTGATCCTCGAGCCAATCGACTTGGTGAAGAAATTCTTGCCACATCGCTTCAGTTTCAGAAATTTCTGGTTGGCTGGGCTAACGACTTTGTCCTTCCGACGCTTACATGGAGGTATGAATATTGGTTAACCCATTATATAGAATAAAATTGAATTACAAATTGCATAAGGTTTTTAATCAAGGGCTCAGCTCAAAACTGATTTAACTCTTCTATTTTTAAGCACAATTACTACCTTTTTGTGCAGATACCTTGATATGGTGACAGTGCAAGATTCCAATCAGTTTAAAACATAAAACATTTAAAATATTTTACGATCCAATAATGAAATCTTTTTGAAAGTTTAAATCTTTGAAAGCATTGTACTTGTCAAACTATATTTAAAGTGGTATTGAGTTTACAAAAAAAGACCATTTTTATGTAATGGTCAGTTTTTATGAAATTCTGTTCCAACACCATAATTATGAATGATATATGTTCGAGGATACATTTAAATATGGAAAGTAAGTATATGTATTAGTGAATATACATAATATGTTACAACGTCTGCAAAAAAGAGTAAAAAAGTTGAGTTCATTTTTGCAGAACACTATGCCTTAAAAAGCAGGCAATTATTGCTATTTCGATTTTATCTCGAATTTAATATAACAGATTATTTTTATTTTATTATCCAATTGCTTATGAATTTTATTTTATTCTAACAATAATTTGAGTGCCTCTAAAACACTCATTTTCACAGACAATGTTGTATATGAATACACACACCATGATTGATTTTTAAATAATTGCGATTTATCATATCTGATTGTGTAAGTTCATTTATTAAACTTGATCATTTTCTTATTAATTTCTGAATATCAAATTACTGTGAACAGCATAGTTATTGTTCTGTGGGTCGTTTCATTAAAAGGATCTTCAGTAAAAACTTAACAATA
The DNA here is from genome assembly GCF_026914265.1 of Mya arenaria. Classification (NCBI taxonomy): domain Eukaryota; kingdom Metazoa; phylum Mollusca; class Bivalvia; order Myida; family Myidae; genus Mya; species Mya arenaria. Next base: position 36,238,157 of record NC_069126.1, read on the forward strand.
ATCCTTACTCTGTATAAATTTCACAAATATCAAAAAGTAAATAAAAAGATATAAACTTTGTGTTCATTTTTATCACAGCTTAAAGCTTAGTTTGCACAATTATATAGACGAATAATGAAAATATACCACTGAGATCATTCCAATTTACGATATAAATCGACTGAGATCTTAATTGAAACGACTCCAAGATATTATTCAAAGTTAGTAAACTAGTAATTCACTGCCAAATATTGTAAAATTAATGGATTGCTATTTAATTGCAATATACATAGATATTGGAGATATTGTGTATGATGAGTATGCAATGATTTTGGGAACAGGTGCGTCAATGATTCAGTCCACCATGAAAGCACTATGGGAAAGGCTAACCCAGCCCCACCAGGAGTGATGGATTGCTAAACTTAAGGGAAGCCACTAATGCGAAATTGAAGGACTACTTTTTGCAGATGAACTTTGTATTTCAGGTTGATGAAGCATCAAATGGTCATGACTATTGCATGACTTGCCGATGGATTACACACATCAAAGGAACCAAATATTTGCAATTAATCTGCAACTTACTTTTTGAGGCCTCATTATAGGGGACTAGCGGCGGAGGCAATTGTTTTAATTTTTTAATCGCGTAGCTAACAACTTGATTCATTTATGTATTATTACACCCTTGCATCTAACATTGTTTAATTTGCTATTGGTAAAAAACATATTTGAATGAAACAAAAAATTGGCTGTTTTTATAGTATTTTGCAGCCTAACCAAATCAAATTGAGCTTTTTCTCACATTCTGTTTTTACTAACAAGTAAGGCTAACAAACTTTTCAAAATAAAACTTTAACAATACACAAAGCTTGGAAATGTGATTTTTGACAGCTCACATAACATGTAACTCTGTGATCAGCAAGCAAGAATATGCATGTCAAATAATCTTGTACAAACGTTGCAAACTTTGCAAACTCCACTTACACTAAATGAGTTAGACTTCTGGACGACGTTCGACTGTTTCTTACTACTTTTACGCGACGAGAGAGGGGTGGATTGTGGGTAACTATCTACGTCGTCCTAAAAATGAAAACCAAAAAGCACATGCAACATGCATGAAATAAAACACAAAATAACGAAAATAGTATAAATAAAGAAAACACCAACTTTATACATGTGTTATAGCAGATTATTAGATCCCTTTTTTATACACAGGGGAATTGTTAAGTACCTTTAAAATATTCACAAGTCAGCATGTTTATAATTATTAGAACATGTTAAAAGCAAAACATTTGTCACGCCTTTATTGGAAATTATTACTTAAATTTTACAAACAAGATAATTAACTTTAAAATTAAAACCATAATTAACATGAATTTGATACTTTATGAAATATGATAGACTTTATCAAATTAGCTTGAGTTGCATAAAAAAAGACAAAAGCTATAAATTCTAGTTTTCAATCTCATAATACATTATCACACATATAAAGGATATCTAACATATATTTTATCATTTTTCTTCTGGCATATTTGAATCTTAGCAGCCTTTCATAAAACAATATAAACATATATATATACCTTGTGATGCAAAAAAGATAGCATTTGAAAACACTGATGCAAATTCAAAAGAAACCACAATACTCAACCTGATCTTAGTTTATATATATATACAGTAAGAAATAAACGAACGAAAAACAAGTTGTGTTATCATAATTACTGCAGTCTTTTATATTAACTTTCATAGAATATACATGTGTAAGACATGTTGATGTTTTTTGTTGAAGACAGTATTTATTATCTAAAACTAATTATTCCTGAAACATTTTACTTTATGCTAAGAATGATTGGCTCTTATCAAAGATAGACAAAATTGATAGCAACTTTTGGGAAAAATAGTTTTGTTTACCATCCAAGAAAAGTTATCCAGGGAATGTCAAAAATAATAAAATTCTCACTTTTATGTCACCAACTTTGAACTGAGCTAGCTTATAACAGGCTCAAATGAAATCAGTTAAATATCTAAGTTTTAATGTTGGTTTAATAAATAATGCATAATCTATAGGAATGTCCATCTAAAAACCATGTTTAAAAGACTGCAGCACATAATGACCCCTAACAGAAAATATTAAAAGAAAAAATGAACTGCCACAGAAATAAGGTTTTCCATAAAAATATCAACTAAAAGTTATTTTTTTTTTTTAATAAATTTCATATTCTTTGAAAAAACGTTAAATATGAAAAAATATATGAAAATGAAAATAAATTTAAGAGCTGGCATTCTGATATAAAGCTAGTGAGGCAAAAACTAAAATATTGAGAGGCGAAAACATAATTCTTATCATTTGATTCCAGACATAAGCCTCAAAGCAAAAGCAAATAATCACAATGTTTCAATCATGACCAGATTTCTGCGCAAAGCCTTCAACACTAAGTCAAATTACTTTTTATCTTCAACTCGAAATGTTAAAACACAATGAAGGGTATAAGTAAATTCTATTAATAAACGGCAAAACATTACGCACAAAGCGTTATAAAATTTGAAGGCATCAAGGTCAAATTATGTTTGACCTTGACCTCAGAATTGAACCAAGCAACAAACACCTGAACTACATTTGACCTTGAGCTAGAAATGTTACCAAGAAACCAGCGTCAAATGACCTTGATCTTGAACTCATAAGGATGCTAGGCAAATAAAATTTGATGACATTTGACCTTGGACCTAAGAAACCAGGGGTCAGGGGTCACACATACCTCATCATCTAGAGGCAGCTGCTGCTGATCCTTCTGTTTGTGTTTGTCCTTCTTCTTGTCGGATTTATCTCGAGATTCCTTCTCCTTTCCCATATCTTTAGGTGTGGGCGGTACCTGTGTAAAAGGGTTTAGTTCATACTTAGGCCAGAGTTTTTTTATCTTTAGATTTACGGGAGATTTTTCAAAAAGTTGGGTAAGGAGGAGGAAATAAAAATAAAAATAAAATGCATAAAATGTCCCGAAGGAGAAATAAATAAAAATAAAACGGATTTTTCTCCGATTTTTTTTATTTTTTTAAATCTTCTTATATCATGAAGACAAAACACACCTTACTTGTGTCAGCTATTTCATAGGCTGAAAAAAGGGTGATAGATCACCATAAAGTTTCAAAAGCATAATTATAAGATCCTTTTAATGACTGAAAATATTGACCTCAACACTGTGGAGTTCAAGCGCTCATTGAAATTAATTGTATATATCTGTTCGAATGCATCTATGCATATGAGGTGCATATATTATCAACCCATGGATTTTATGAAACATGTCAGTGTAATAAAGAAGTTTAAATGGCCATTTCTAACCTTTTGCCCACAGTATAAGCATATCCTTTCCATTGTGAAGTAATCAAACATTGAACAAAGTTTCAGACACGGTATAATAAGGAGGTCAAATGTGTTTTTAACGAAATAGTACCGTGACAATTTACCGTGATGTGGTTTTGATATAGAAAAAATAACCAAAAAAAGTCGACGCCCTGATGGAAATTCTTCTTCACTTCAAAGTTTGACAGGGCTTACGGATACACAGACAGTCAAAAGCTACATTTATGTACTTCACCAAAGAAAATTCGGGAGCATTAAGATAAATTTGACAAGTGTTATATGTTTCAAAAAACCAGGTCTAAGAACTGATTTTAGAATCAGTCCTGAAAAATATCCTTCTAATTCCAGCTATGCCCGTTGGCAATAAGCAACAGATATGTTTGACTTCTTGCACTGACTGCCAGATATCTTATGTTCTGACAGATTTTTTGTTTTATCGGAAACACACACTATGTTATTATTACATCATTTTCAGTACTCTATAACGATTTAAATTCTAAATCATTATTAAACTAATTAACAACTACGAATATCACGATACCTTGTGTTTTTCTCTTCAAATATGTGATCGTGAAGTAGTGTGTTCAATGCTCCCCAGAGTCAAATTCAGACAAAAATATCCATTTTGACTATGATGAACACGATATCATTTTGCAGTTTGTGTTTGTCAGAAGCTATACATTTTTGCACTGTAATCCAATTCATCCTTGTTAATATACGACGTGCGCCAACGACTTTTAATAGACAAAACAACCCAAGAATTTCTGTCTCCTTATTTTGACCGGAAGTTTCGCAATCATTCCACGAAACGCGAACAACATACTGAATTTATATAAAAAATCACAATAAACACGCTTTAAGTTCTCCATGGTTTGATTTAACTAATGAAACATAAACATCGGAACGTTTTTGTTGTAAAACATTTCTATATAGCTGCAGAAATTGCGAGAAATAAGGGGTATGACAAAAACTACTTTCACTTTTGACAGGCCGTTGTTATGGTAACGGGTACCTGTTCTGTTTCCCCGCGTATTTCCGACTGGTTTACGTGGTTTGTGCAGTAAAAAGACCTATAATTAATGACAATTGGTACACCAGTTGGTTCTGGGATATGGGTTATAGAACACTAATTTTATTTTCTTCTTAACATTGGAGCAACGTTCGTCGGAAAAAATAAAAATAAAACTACGAAAATGAATTTTATTTTTATTTGGGTTTTGCAATATTTAGGTACGGCGCTCCCGTAAATCTAAAGATATAAAAACTCTGGCCTTATTATTTTCGTTTGATTGTGAAAACAGCTGGAGCTGATATGGATCAACATCGAATCTCTTATGTGGTTATAAACCAGTACTGGTGTTCTTTTTCAGAGGCCATGAGAAAGAACTACTGATGGGGATTGAAGCCACAAAGGGGATCGAAGCCACAACCTCTTGGGTGAGAAGCAGACACCCACTCTTACCCAGATTTTGTTGTGTATTGAATACTGACAATGTTAAGTATGTATGTATTTTACAAAAATGTGTGTGTATATTAGTCCATATAAGTAATTTGTGATCTTCTCATTTTTTATTTAATGTTTGGGGCCAAAGGCTTAGGCATTGCCTACATTACCAATAAAACTTGAATCTTAATTATGATAATAGTTTACATACAGCAATAAAAACAATATTTCTTCATGAAGTTAAGTCTACAGACGATAAAAAGTACCCAGGCATGATGCTCAAACAAACAGTGATATTAGTTTTAAAATGATATGAGAAGCCTTTCTTTTTACAATATAAAATATACTCTGTACAGAAATGCACAGTATTTCTGGTGTTGATTACAGAATAGCCAAAAATGGTTGGGTTAGAGTTACATCCTTTGCAAAAACAGGTAGGGAAGGTAGGTTTTTATTTATTTCACTCTATTTTTTTGTTAGGCTTTATGTTAGAACATTATTGTGATCATTGAAGAATGGTGTTTTAAAAAACTTTAGGATCGACGCCTTTTTTGTTTTAGGGTCGGGTAACCCTAACCAAACATATTTTTTTAGGCCTAAGATAAACACTTATTGAAAACTTTGTAATATTTTGACTGTGATCCCACCAAGATCACTGTGGCGAGGAGAATCGTTACCGTAGCAATGGTTCCAGGCTCATGCCTCGTAATGAGCGTCCCGCTACTGGACGTTGACTGGCTACTATTGCTGTGGGTGTCGTACGGTTTGGATGATTGTGAAGCGTAGAAGGGGCGCTGGGAGTGGTTAGGGGTACTTGGCACGTTTGGCAGGGCTGAAGGCATACTGGGGTAACGAAACTGCACTATTCTAGAACACGCTGAAATAGAAAGGGAGTTCATCTTTATAAAGCAATGATGATGAACGGCAATCGTGATTGCCAAAATATAGCAGGGCTTCCCCCAGAAAAATAATCAGATGAAACAAATTTTGGGGAAGGTGCATGCTATCCCCTTTATTGTTGTGATCATTTAAAGGTTTTGAAACTGTTATTGGTGTGTTCTGGCACTATCTAAAGACATCAAAAAAAAAAATTACTTCAAAAATCTTCTTTTCTATTTTTTACTTTTCAATAAAACCTTTATAATTGTACTGAATGATTAAATCATCATCCATCCATCCATACAATGTTGTAAAAGGTCCAGTCATGATGTATTTACACATTTATACCCTAAAATAAACATTATCATTATACGATTGCTCATTGACATCTTGTCTGCAGTGGCTTGTCTGATAAGACACCTCCATCACTTACATTTCAACATGCAGTTTTAACAGCCAGTCAGCGCAATCCTAGCTCACAAAATCTCAATTCGATAACATCTGTCTGACTTTAATTTCTCATAATACTTCAAATGAAGACGAAATTCTTAAAACAAATAGCATTAAACACATAGAGGAAAATATTAGTCTTGTATCCCTTCGTGGCCTAATTGAATTTTGACAGCAGCAGCAGTTGTAAGAAAATTCCAACTCATTTTTTTCACAGGTTGGGAATCTTTCAGACAAACTGATGGAATTGGCTACACATGGCATGTTTATTATCAGTGTGAACAGTTTGATAAGTTTCATACCAATATTTTTACATCTCTTACAGTTTCTGAGTCAGGGCTGTTAGTTTCTGAGTCAGGGCTGTTAGTTTCTGAGCCAGGGCTGTTACAGTTTCAAAGTCAGGGCTGTTACAGTTACTGAGTAAGGGCTGTTCCAGTTTCTGAGTCAAGGCTCTTACAGTTTCTGAGCCAGGACTGTTACAGTTTCTGAGCCAGAGCTGTTAGTTTCCGAGTCAGGGCTGTTACAGTTTCTGAGCAAGGGCTTTTAGTTTCTGAGCCAGGGCTGTTATATTCTGAGCCAGTGCTATTACAGTTTCAGAGTCAGGGCTGTTACAGTTTCTGACCCATGGCTGTAACAGTTTCTGAGTCAGGGCTGTTAGTTTCTGAGTCAGAGCAGTTAGTTTCTGAGTCAGAGCTGTTAACATTTCTGGGTCAGGGCTGCTAGTTTCTGAGCCAGGGCTGATATGGCTTCTTAGTCGGGACTGTTATAGTTTCTGACCCACAGCTGTGACAGTTCCTGAGGCAGGGCTGTTACAGTTTCTAAGCAAGGGCTAAAACAGTTTCTGATTCAGGGCTATTAAAATACTGCACAACACTTAAAATGATCAGAACTATGGAGACAATGAAACAAGTGCTATGGAAATTTTTGTTTTTTGTTTATTTAAACAAGCATACTAAAAATGTACACTTTCTTACCATCTTGAAAGACTCTCTCTACGTTGAGGCCGTAGGTGGCACAAGTTTCGTAGTATGAACACCGCTTTAAGTCGTTGGCCAGTTTTCGCGCTCTTGTATCGTCTATCACACGAGGGTTACTCTCGCTTATAGCATCTGAAAGTAGAAAAAAGAAATGGTCCGTGAGTTTATGACATTTAACAGTGCCAAAATTAATTAAATAATGAGCGGTTATCAAGTAGCATGGAAAATCTGAGTACCATATGCAATTTTCAGGCTATGCACCCAGGACAGAGATTTCCATCTGAATCTGCATTCCCTGGTTTTATAAAAAATAAACATTAGTCATATTGGGACCCCATAAAATTACCAGGGACCGCAAATTTGTCAAACATGCGGGTCAAAGGACCCCTGCTGAAAATTCCAAAGGAAAACCTTAATAATTTTAATTCCATTTTTCATGGATGAAATAAGCTTTATAGCATCGGTTACATGACATAACAGTCATTTATCGAAATAAATTTCAGAAAATTTATACTTTTGAACATCACAGCACGTGCACTAATACAACCTGATAAAACGTGATCTTAATTTCCATATAATTCCATTGAAACCATGTCAACCCAAATTCCTACAATATCTGACGTAGTCCGAATGTCAACTCATAATTCCAATCAAGTCCACTAGGGATCAGAATGTCACCAGGCCGTAAGCTAGGCCAAATATTGTTATCGTAGCAATACAGAGGGGAATTACATTTTCTTGGATACCATCATTTTCCTTAATTATATTGTCTTAGGAAATCAATGGGATAGTTTCCCAGATATATAAGGAAAACGAAAGCTTTAGAAGATAAGCTACAATTTTTTTTTTTCCTCTGAAAAGACCATGACATATACATGCACAAAACAAGAGCTCCGCAGAGCGACTCCAATGCTTATCTGTTTTTTTATATATTTTTTCATCTGAAAAGAGCATGACATATCCATGCTTAAAACAAGAGCTCCGCAGAGCCAACTCAAATGCTCGTCTGTTTTTTGTTGTTGTTGCTTTTTTAAAAAGGGGGATAACTAAAAAATAATTAAAGTTATTAGCCATGATAAACATGTGCATGTTTCTTGAAGATCATATCAAATGTTATTTGAAGACTTATTTTTTATTATTATTTTTAGTTATGAACAAGGTTATGCACAGCTTTTGCACAATGATGACGCAGACAGCGCCAAAAACAACACCAAGGATATCACAATACCTTAACTTCTATCTTTGGAAAAAAAACAAGCTTGCAAAACAATGCATTATGAGGCACATACTTCAATATACTCACACAGGGCAAGCAGCTTCACTTTGTTTGAAGACTCCATATAAGTCACAGCTTTCAAGTAAAGTTTTATGATTAAGAATTTTGCAGATTTTCGCAGATTTTCTTAGGCAATCTATTTTTTTACACAAAAACTAAAATTTTTACCATTATCAAGTCAAGTCAATTATGAAATTCCAAACACATGAACAAACTTTCAAAATAAATCTCTCCTCTTTATAAACAACCTCTCAATTCACAGAATCGGAAAAAATAAAGTTATTAAACATCATCCACCCACTATCAACACAAAGACTAGAGGGCCTGGATGCATGTGAAGTATGCCGGTAACTGCTTTATCATTTAGGGATCTTCAGAGCTCCCTTTTCCCTGTGGGGTCTGGGACATTAAACCACAAGTACCCTCTCTCAGATTTCTTGGCAATAGATAAATATGTGGTAACTTCTCTCATAACATGAAGTATTCAATGATTTTTTGGCTTTTAGACTTCAACCGTATGTTAGCATTGTTCTTGACATTAGAAAACACAACTGTCAAGAATACTCAATAAAATATACACAATTATAACCACATTTACACATATTGAAGGTTCTGTAATAATGCATGCTTATAATGTTGTAAACATAAGTGGTAGCATCAGTCTAAGATGATGGACAAAAACAACCCCCATCTTTGACTGATTATTAAACAGTAACAGCTACATTGTTATTTATCATCCCAGCCTAATGGAATTAAGTAATCCTTTCATTTAATAATGAATTTCATTTGAATTCACTCAGATTCAAAAATATCCATGTGAAAATATCTGCAGATTTTTTAATATATTTAAAATGAAATGTTAACAGAAGTTTAAACAGAATTCCATACAATATTTAACTTCTATTCCGCATTCACTATATAATTTTTTCCCATTCACTATGTAACTTTTTTCTCATTCACTATACAACTTAGTTTTCCCATTCACTACGTAACTTTTTTCTCATTCACTATACAACTTAGTTTTTCCATTTACTACATAACTTTTTCCCCATTTACAATATCATTTTTTTTCCACAAATCTGTAAAGTATTCCATAACTCACCTGCAGACCACAAAACATGGAAACTCCTGATAAATCCCAATACTTGACCTATTGTAACCTTTTATATTAGCTCAATCTTACTTCATTTCCTGCCCAAAAGTAAACCTTATCAGGAAGCTTTAAGGGGCCTGGATCCTTTTTTTGTCAACAAAACACTGTTCAACACACATACATCAATGTTTACTCTGTCACTTCTGATTTAAAACAGCTCATCCTTTATTAAAATTGATTCGTTCATGATAACCAATAATGGTTCAAATATACAAAATTTCAAATCCTTTCTTTGCACTTCGATAGAAAACGTGTATTAATCACAAAGCCAAACTTAAATCCCCATTTCATAAAATATCATAAATCATCAATTTATATCCTTTCTAAAACTTCATTCCACATGATTTTTTCTTTCTAAAACTGAAGATTAATCTAATCCAGACTCAATTGAGAGATGCCTCTACCATGTGTTAGGCCACTGGTCAGTTGCCTCCAGATGGACTGTTGTTTGTCCTCCCTGGCTCTACCAATAATCCATGCCCGGATTCAGACAATTTACTCCTAACTCATGGCCACACACTGGCATTCCAGCCAATACAGAAGTTAAAGCTGCACTCTCAAAGATTAAATGTTGTAAGAACTTTTTTATTTTTTTTATTTTTTTATTTTGGAACGATCCCATTTTTGCGAAAATGCATGGACACCAGTTATATTAGACTGATGACAAAAAAATCAGATCGCAGGTTTTCATACTTTTGTAAAAAAATGTTTTATGCATTTTTCTTAAAGCGTTAGTAACGCTTTTAGCTCCATAAATCATTAATTTTCGAACATAAATGTTAAAAATTGGAACTGATCTTTTGTGAGCAGTCTTAAATCACTAGTTTTCAGATACTTACGCAAAAATTGGCTCATTCCAAGTTATAAAATAAAAAAAGTACTCGAAACGGTTAATCTGTGAGAGTGCAGCTTTAACATGTAGAAAATTAGCAGGAAGATATTTTGAAGATTTTTTGCACATGTTTGTTCATTTATTTTTTCCTCCAAAGAAATATGAAGATTTTAAAACAAGAGGTTTTTATGTTACAATAATGACTACATTTCTAGCTTCCTGACTCATTCATTATCATGTAAACTACATTATCTCAACATTTCAACACAATACATTAACCAGATATTTGGCAACATCATTTTTTTTAAAACCTTGAAAATAGATGTGCCAGAAAAAATGGGTGAATAATATGAACTATTTCATTGAAAGATGAAAGTATAATAGCCACAGGTTGACCACTGTCAGAAACACTACAAACTGGACATAAGGGAAGGTTTTATTGCATTGTCGGCATCTTGAACTGGTTTTATAAACTTACAATTCAACACTTAATAAAGTATTTCAACAGGTCAGTAAATAGCCCTAAATGGCAATTTCAGAAATGGTACATTTAGCCTTTTATGTGAAAACTTTCTCTCAATTAACAATATTGGTGAAAGTTTTTGCACTTTCCACATTCCCAGCCAACTCAAAATGTCTACTATAAAATGGTCCATAGATTTGGGGCTTAATTTGTCATGATAAACTACATTTAAATCGGAATCAAACAAAACTGCAAACACAAGGAGCAAGTCTGAAGGTCTAGTATTACAAAACCAAAACTTAGAACAAGAGTGCCGCGAAGCGCACTCCAATGCTCGCCTGTTGTTTTTCAGTATAAAAAGGGGCATAACTATGTAATAATCAAAGCAAGAGTAATGGGCCTTGCAGTACAAATTTACGTGTGTATAGTCTCCTGCAATTTGTCCAAGTGTACCATATTTCATTTGAATGATATTTGAGTCATGGCCAAGGCTTATTAGGGTTTGCATGCCAACAACAACAACGACGCCAAGGCTATGACAAATACCTAAAAACAACAACAAAAAGGGTGAACAAATATTTGAAACCTGATCCATCACAATGTGCCAGGGAACAATAGAACCAGATTAAAACAGCAGCATTTTTTTTACCCTAATCTGTCACAGCCGATTACAATTGGCTCCTGCTTAACAGCTGATTGCAATTCATGAATCTGGGTAAAGCAAAGTCTACAACAGTGCACACAAGTTTTATACTAATGCTGCAAAGCCTGGAGGAACCCAGGACTTTAAATTGCGTTACTAAAGTTCAAAAACCACGAGCTGCCAGAAACAGTACCTTTGTTTCACATTTAACATTGAATTGCTCCAGTTTTTACACAGATTTTTTTATAACATTTTTACATGACATCTGAACTTTTTAATTTCATTAATAACTTTAATTTTCCTCTTCTAATACTTTTTAATTATAACCTACAAAACTGTTACCTGTTTTAATTAAGATCCAAAGGAAAAAACTTCACATTCCATACAAAAACTCAGCCTCTTCTGGTAATGAGCAAAATTACAGACAACTTGAAAGCATTAACACAGAAATATTTGAAAACATAAAATGAGGAAATTCAGGCTAATAAAATCATATTTCATAACATGTGCAGCTTTTTATCACAAGTTCAAATCATAAAATGTGTTTAGGAAACAGATAAATCGGTAACCATTTGCTATCAACTTTTTGGAGATTTCAATCATTTTTCAGAAAACACATTTATACACAAGATTAATTAGAAATAAACTGGGTGAGTCAGCATTCCGGGGTAACTTAAGAAGATAATGTTTGTACCTGAGTAAAACAATATTTAGTTTATCCATTTCTAAACTGCAACCTTAGGCCACGATTAATTAAAAGTTTGTTTGGTGTTTCTCAACAACTCAAAAAATACCTGAGACCAGACAGTTGGCTTTTTACCTGTCCCGTGGTGATATTTTTCTTAGTTTTCTTTAGGCAATAATATGAACAAGAGGCCCATGAGGGCTTTTGCTCTACTGGCATGCCTTTTTGGTAATTCATCGAGCTCACGTTCAAAGCACAATACTCAGTGAACCATGTTTCACTAAGGGCAAGGGGAACAAATTACTACAAGTATACATAACTCCCTGTATAAAGTTGTCTCCCTTAGAAAAATATTTTGCATTTCAAGGGCCATAATCCCATCATACATTGGCGGATCTAATCTGTGGTTTTCAAAGGGAACCTAGCTATAAAGGATATCTTACTACTCTTAAAGTTTGATTCAGATACAATCAAAACTGAACACTGTCACATTCACAAGCTATTGTTTATGGAAGCACGGACAATGCGCCATTTGAAAGCTCTTCTGGCCTTGTGCCAGTAGAGCTAAATACAAAACCTACCTACCCACACCTTAAACATGTTGGTGGGGAAATGCCAAGCAAATGTTTTATTTATTGTGTGGCCACAATTTCCACAAGAGGTATTGAACTGATAGCATTCCTATCGTCACTAAAGTAAGCTTTTATTACATGGAAAATGAAAACGCTCAGAATTCAAGACATTTTTATATTATTATGATGTCTTTTCAATAAAATTGCAACACCCATTGGCATTAAAGCAATATTGTCTGAGTCGTTGAAATTAGACTTAAGGATGAAGAAGCCCAAATTCTTATACTATTGCTTGACATCAAATTTTTGCACAAGCCCTGGTATATGAAATTAAAATTTGTGCAAGCCTTGAAGACATTTTACCAGTACAGGGCTTGCGGGCCTGTGTTAATTTCGACCACTGTTGTCTATTTGCAACAAAATTGCAATACCCAAATGCATTGAAATATGATGTCTTTTTGCAACAAAATGGCAACACCCAAATGCATTCAGACTTCATTTCAATTTTATTTATGCTAGCACTTGAATTTTTCCAGCCGAAACCCTAAAATTTCAGCAAGATTGAAAAACACCCAGACAGAGAACAGCATTCTGCAAAATCTATCATCTGGAAGCAGGTCCCGGAGAAATCTGCATGTTTTTATTCAAGCTTTCATCAGATATAACTGCAGTTTCATAATTATGTCAGAGTTTCAAGATGAATATCTGAGTTTTTCCGAGAAAGCTCTCCAAACAAAATTGGCAGTATCGGTCAGGGTTTGGCAAAATATTATTATTTTTTACATTATTATAAACATATTTATTATTAGCTTGCCAAACAAGCCTGAACATTTTAAGTTATAAGACAAAACAGAGATATGATTGACCTGGCAGCTGTATGACTGAAACCAGTCCAGCATTGGATTCAGGGGGCGCTTTAGGCCCCCATTGGGGGTCAAAAGGGGTGAGGCACCATGACATCGAAGCAAAACTGGATTTGTAGAAGCCTTTATGACGAGTCTACTGACTTCAAATTTGAAGCAAACTGGTGTGTCAATACTAACAACAAATAACTAACAACCAAAATCAACCAGCTAACTTTTTTCGAGAGTATTTTTTTTTTTTTTTTTTTATAAATATTATTTATTTTTTTGATCCCTATAGCCAAAATATCAAGAGAAATAAGCTGACAAATCACATCCCTGACAAAATTAATGATCACATACCTGCATTTGCCTTGAATACCTCTGATGCACAATTAAAGTCTTATTAAAGAAATATTAAATTTGTGAAATCCACCTTTGTCTCCAATTTTTGCAGTATTTTTATAAGGGAATTATTTTGCATAAAATAATATGAAAGAATAATTTTACCATCCCAGACAGTGAGCAACACAGTCAACTATGGCTCCAGATGTTATCAACCAGCTCTTAAATCTGTTTTGGGCATCCACTGATAGTGCGCTTTGTTTACCATAAAAAGTGTTTAAGAAAGATGAAAAAACTTCCTTATAAACCAGAGGACCATTTTCATTAAAGGATCTTAGTCCGAAGTTAATTAAACTACTATCTGCATAAACATCCTGAACAGATACAAACAGATTTTTTTTAATTTCCTCCACTTTGTGCTCATTTTCAATGTTGGCAGAAGGTCACTTCATATTTTTATATAAAGAGATCAAAATATGATATTAAGATCATTTTAATTCATGAGTAAGACGAACCAAGATGTTTATTTAAACAGACCCCATGACAGCTACCAAAACAGAAAAGGACCATCAAAAGAAATGACAATGATCATACTTGTTGCAAATGGATACACGATGCATCTGTTATGTTTTTTGGATTAACAAGCCTGAAATCCTCATACTTGGTTGAAGAAGCCCATATCCTGAAACAAGCCTGAATTATTCTACTTGGATAAACAAGCCCAAATCCTTATACAAGTGTTTGGCATAACAGCATTTCAAAAAGCCCTGCTCAAAGACACATCGAGACTTGTGCTTATTCGACCACCGTCTCTGAACATAACTATAAATTTGAAAACGCAGAAAAAGTTAATGCATGTTTGATGGTTTATTAAACTGCATGCAATTTCAATTCCATCCTTAGCTATTATCTCGTCTCCACACAGCTGTAAATACAAAAACCTGCGGAAACATTTACTAGAGAAGCACCAACACTTCACAGCAGGCCAGCTAACTCTTATCTCAAGTTTCTACTACACTTCAGCGGTTATCTCCCTTCCTTATCAGATAGATTTCAGTTGCGATAATGGGGAATTCCACTTGCCGTTAGATAATTTCAAGACCTAATAAAAATAGCTTACTTCCACTGAGGCTAAGACTCATTTAGATAAATCAATGAATTTAAATGCCCAAAACAACCCTAATCAAACAAATTTACTCAAGTGTATCATGATAATAAAATGTTGACCGAGTTATATGATCGTAGAACATGCACACAGAATTTAAACACAAGGTACGATTTCATAAATTCATATCAGCGCTGTACATTACTAAGACTTAGTTTTGTTACATCTGCTGAAATAAAGAATTCACTTATTTCTTGAATAAAAACCCATTAGCTTTTAACACCTGATCTCTTACTGCTATAATTGATGACACTGTTTTCCGTATAGAGTACAGGAGTTTTTCTCCCCACAAAGTGCACTGTATGTAATGTAATTGTTCCTGGTTTATTACAGAAACATGATAGCAAAATAAAAGAAATGAGTTTCTTGGTAACAACATTCTGGGATGTGATTGATCTGGCAGCTGAAGGGCTGAAACCATTTCAGAGATTGGTTAGGGGGGCGTTTTAGGCCCCCAAAGGGGGTCAAAGGAGGTGAAGCACCCTGCCGCAGAGAGGCCCTTTTTTCTCCGGACTTTTGCCCTCAATATGGCCGCCATGATAGATTTAAGGCAAGTTTGAGTCAATACTAACAACAAATAAAGTAACAACCAAACGCAACCACATAACTTGTTTTAATCAGGTAAATAATTCAAATAAAGTCTCTGGAGCCACTATATCCTAACATGGTTTAACAATAATATTAGCAATACAATAAAAACAAAATCCTTGCTTGTTAATACAGCTTAAGTTCTTTCAAACCCTGGGAATAGTCGAACCAATGGAATCCCTACAAGATATCAAACTTCTGGGGAAGAGATTCAAACATCTACAAGGGGAATCAAACCCTTGATGTGTTAAGTTCATTTTGTGGAACTAGGCCCTGGTGACAAAAGGACAATTTTTATTATATACTAACAGAATGAGGACTTTTGTAATCCCTGCAAAGGTTCTTTTATAATCCCTGCAAAGGGGTATTTCTGCTAACCCAACGATGATTTAATTTTGCCTTGAAAAAACATATATTTCTTTTGACCCTAAGAAGGAGAAAATTGCTTACCTTGGGTACCGACGAGTATAAGGGGGATTTCAGCAGTATTTCTGAAGTGGGTCATTTTCAGGTAGTACTGGTACACGGACTGGAAACTGACCTCATTCTCCAGGCTGAACACAAATATCACGGCATCTACCCACTGTGTGAACTGAAATTTAAATGCAAATATCAAAGTGTCTGTTCACTCGATTAAATTTACTTTAAACACAAATATGACAGCATCAACTAATTGGGTGAACTGAATGTGAACACACATATCACAGCATGTGTCTACTGTGTGAAAAGAAATGTAAAAACAAACATCAAGTGTCTTCCCACTGCGTGAGCTGAAATGTGAACATCACAGCATTTGCCGACTTAATGAACTGGAAAGTGGACACAAATATCAACATTGCAGCGTCTGCCTGGAGCATTTTTTCCGTCATGCCTACAAAAATGAGCTACAGAAGCTGATAATGCATCCATGAAAACGTGGCCTCAACTGACATCATGCTATATCAGATAAAGTTGCTCTTGATATAACCTAATTTGTTTAACAAAAGAATACATTGAATCTTAGTCCACATACAGAATACATTGAATCTTAGTCCACATACATTGGTTATGCCTAATCAATCTCTCCATTGGTTAAACAGCAGTTTTTTTTCACTTACATTAAGCC
Source organism: Mya arenaria (assembly GCF_026914265.1). Classification (NCBI taxonomy): domain Eukaryota; kingdom Metazoa; phylum Mollusca; class Bivalvia; order Myida; family Myidae; genus Mya; species Mya arenaria. Next base: position 36,254,907 of record NC_069126.1, read on the forward strand.
ATTAGAATTGTGTGAATTTACCTTTACATATTTCAAAAAAACAAAACAAAGCAAAACCACCTAAGATGATGGATTTCAAATTTAAAGAGAATTACAGTGTACTTAAATATATCTGTACCACGTGTAAAATGTTTAAAAAAACTTTTGTTTTAGTTTCAAGTTGTGAAATTTTAGTAACAAATAGTGGGGAAAAAAACTTTGGGGATTTAAAAATGGGGCCAATTTTCGGTCAAAATGAAACTCTGATCAAATATGAATATTTATATCAGGGTGGTTTAGGGTTGTTCAGCATCAATTCTAGTTTAGTCAAGAACATCATGTTCAGATGCCTTAAAGAGGCATAAGTCATCATGTACTGGAGCTATGGTAATGGAACTTGCTTCAAATATGCCCATTGTAAATGTTATAACGTGTACAATGTTTCACATCATCACTCTGAGAACAGCCAAAAATAAACATCAATGGTAACAAAGCTACAGACAACAGACAAACTTAAAATGATCCAAATATTACATCTGCATCATCTAATATACCTGCATCTCTGGTATTCCCCCCTCGTCTCGGATCAGGAGAAGATAACTCTGACCATCTATTATGACCTCCTTCTTAAATCGACCACCTGAGATAGAAGTTGCATTCTTCAGTTCTGTATAATGGCGGTCAAATTGAGGCCAAAATGGCAAACAATCTTACATCCTTTGTTTTGTTTCATGGCAAATGTAAAACAAGAGCACCACATATTGAATGCCAATGCTCCTCTTTTTATTTCTGCAATGAAACAAGGGGCATAACTCAACAATTATTCAAGCCAGAGTTATGGGCCTTGTTTTACATGTGTGTATTGTCTCAAGAAAACATTTGTCCCAACTTTCATTAGAATATCTTGGTTTATAACAGTAATTGAGTAATTGGTACAGTTTTAAGTTTCTGCACTTGATGACAGTGTCGTTGGAAGACATTTATCACAATACCTTGCAGCGTTCGACACAAACGGGAGTCCGGTAGTCCGAGACTCCTAAAATTCGGCTCGGACTACCGGATTTTCCGTCTAGGCAGTCCGTCGGACTCCTTCATTTCAAAATCCAATTGTACACAAATCGTATCCGAAGGTTAAAAGTATCCAAAAGCTCGTATGTTTATTTTGCGACTCGTCAAATCGTTATCATTTAGACGCTCTTAAAAGTAGTAAGTGACGTCATAGACTGGTATTCATGTATCTTTTAAAGTTTGTAATATTGTAACTAAATCGATAAAACCCGCCAAATGGTGTTTACCAAAAATATTTCTCGTTGATTTTAGATGTAAACAATGTTTATGTCAAGGGTAAAATGGATTTCGCCACCGGCAGCGAAAATAAAAGAACTGAAAAAAAAAAAAAATCATAAAGAGTTTGTAATTTATAGAGAAAGGAAATTCAGCAAGCATGGTTAAAACAATTGTCTTGGCTGATGTTTGAACTGACATCTGTATGAGTACCTGACTGTAGGGAGCTTTGTCACTGTGCGCTCTAACGTGCGATTGAAAGCCATCAAAACTCTTTTAAGGGCCATGATAATATTATAAGCTAAGAAAATGCAAAAAAGGGAAAAATAATTAAGTTAATCACCAGCTGACTGCTTGTTAATTCAGCTGAACAAAGCTATCTTTGACAGGTAGTGCATTCTGTTTATGGATGCTGAACATTATTCAGAAATAAAGACAGTCCTACACAGACTATGTCACCATGTACCAAGCTTATATTGCAAAGTCTGTTAGCATTGACACAACATATAAGGCATGTCAGTGTCTCATTGCACTGATTGCGCAGATGAATGTTCCAGTTAAACAAAATTCAGTATTTGATAATGCCCCCGTTCAATTCCCTTATATCTGATGGCTCCACAGCCGCTTCACAAGAGGCCAAGGTTCTATATGCTAGATCGTCAGTTCATGGCAATTTTTTCAAGTCATATTAGAATCTATAAGATAAATAGTTTCAGTCATGTTCATGTTATTTGAATAAAACAAATAAAATATAACTTAAATGTGCTCTCAGAATACAAATCTCTAGTTTGCCTTTCAGAAATGAAATACCAAAGGCTCTGTGAAATCATTGTATAAATAGTCATCAGTGCTCCAGCCAAATGACAATTTTGATGTGAATTAAATTAGCCTTTATGGGACACTTGCAAGGGCCAGTACTCAACTTTTTATGTAATGTGATGTTACTTCTTTCAATACGGTACTTAGAGTTTGTTACCTCAGCTGTTAACTTTAAGTTAGAGTCAAAAGTATGTACATTTATAATTCATTTCTGGACATTGACTGGCAAACAAAAGGGCACAGCAGGGTGTAGTAAAATGGCAACCGGGTACTAGAAAAGGGCAGCGGGTGTCCCAACCTGTTATTTAGGGCTAGGTGGAGCATTGAGTCAATAAATTTGAATAAATGTTCTAATTATCCTGGACTCCTTATTTTTATGCCGGACTCCTTGATTTTGGAATTAAGGAGTCCGGTGGACTCCTTCTCTTAAAGTCTTAGTGTCAAACACTGCCTTGACCTTTTTCTTCGAAAAAAAGTCGAGCTAAAGATCTTACAGTGGTCTAGTGTCATGGCAAATGAAGAATTATGCAAAAGCTGGCCTGTCATTTATTTCCTTTGGGATATTCCATTCTGATTGTATAAAAAAAACTCTTCTACTTTTTTCAATATGTTCTTGAATTACAACTAAAACATACCAACAGCAAGGCTATGACAAGGCCTTGACTACTCTGTCAATGAAAAGGTCGACCATACAAGAGTCGCTCTGACATATACATTGACCAAGATTCAGACATAAGATGCAGACGATGCTGACACCAATACTTTTGTTCCAAAGTATACCTATAAATTCTTAATCTGTATCTATTACAAAATGACTCCTGGTAATATCACAAGTATGGTACTGTGTTATTTTCAATATACGTAAAAAGTGACACCTGAACATCTTTAATTTAATACTTATGAATAATTATAACATAACCTGAATAAAAGTAATTCTCACTGTTCCTGTCGGGATTTTACAATATCACATGTTTTTATGATATGTAATTATTTATGTTGCACATGTGTATGTATGTTTTGATACCCTCACATGATTATTTAAGTTGAAGCAATCAATTGCTGTTGTGACAGTTTGAACGTCTATGCAATAAGGGTTATAATTGTTAATTGTTGTTACTAAGACAATACTTTCATTTTTTCTATGAAAAGCATCAATGACAATTAAATTTACAACTGCGTCTCTATGTTGTGGAGACAGCGTTTCTTACCTTCGGGTGACTCCTCCTGCATGTATGACCCTGTCAGGTATCGGTGGACGAGGGCCGACTTCCCACTCTGTACATGGCCCAGGATACCCTGTAACGAGGACAACATGGTCAAATATTCAACATGGTAAAATGTTCTTACAGGAGGATAAAGTATGATGGAAGGTTGCAAGAAAAAAGTGAAAAATTATTTTCTGTTAACATTTAACTGTTATGACTATGTTTTATTTGAATACTGTTCCTGTGTACAGCATACGGCCCATGACTTCTTTAAGCCCTTGAAAGTCATGAAAATGATTAAATGGGGTACAGGTTATGGAAGGGATAACCAATTTACTGCTTCACAGTTGTTGCCAATACCAAAAATAAAAGTCAACACCAAAGTTCTACCAGCAATATTGTTGAACAAAGGGATTTTCTGAACTTTAAAAATGTTTCTTTTAATCGTTTAGACTCACCAGTTTTAGGTCAGGGACGGACCGACTCAAAGTCCACTCTTGACTGTTGACAAAGGAATCTGAAAATATACAAATATGTGAGTTTATTTGACAATGATTACACTGATTCATTTTCATTCAGAATGTTGAATCGATCAGGCAACTGACATTATGCAGAGCCGCGGTTATTTGAAAACTCATAATATTTAAACCAATGAAAATGGAGAAAGAACCTTAGACAAGCAAGTGAACACTGACTGTCAACTTTTACCCTCCCATACGGAAATGACATCCTCTTCATCGAAGCAAACATTTTTAAATGCATCATTTTCACTTTTAAAAATGAACTCACATCTCAAAATTCATGTTAAATTAATTTTCTCACTCTGTATAATATGTACTATATATGTTTCAACTGTAGAATTATTCATATGTAATTTAAAACCAAAAAAAAATGATACACTTGTGCACCAAATTTTTGATAAGTCACTTGGAAAATATCCGCAACTTTTAATGACTTTCATTATTTTGAGATTTAGAAAGCTTGAATATAATCATCTTTCTATGTCGTGAAATTACTAAAATCATTGTAAATCACTAAAATCAACATTCACATGCAAAAGAGTGACTTCCAAACTATCAAGTATTATAACTCTGTAATTACTGAAGGACAACTGAATCTGAATTTATATACAAGTATATAGGGTCAATTACTTGGGAGTGTCTTCTGGATATATGAATTATTAGAATATCATAAATTCAATTAGGTCGATAATTGCTTCAAGTGGTATTTCTGAACAATAAAAGAAACTTGAAACACTGAATACATGGAGACACTATCCTTTACATGTTCATTGAGAAATTGCTTCTAACAAAGTGTTTCTTGTAAATTAAAACAAGGTCAAAACAAGTGTATTTCATTCAAAAACTTTTCCTATCTTTTCATCATTACATGGGATTTAAATGTTTCTTTAAGCCTTGTTCAACCATGATCCATCATAAAGATTGGCTACCCCTTGATGATGAGCAAATTGCAAAGAGTTCAGGTCCTGCTTTGTAATCTTTGGAAAGTGTAGATAAAAAGGCTAATAAAAGCAGAGTCAAACTGTTAACTGCTCTTAATATTTTGTTCCTAGAATGTTAATCTATATTTGCCTTACAACAGCTCATAACCAGCAAACAAAGATGTTGTAAATGAACATAAGAAATAAACAATATGAAATAATTCCACTGTCACTTGCACAAATTTGTGTTGAATGCAGATAACTTCAGGGGTCTTATAAGTAAGATAGATATTACAAGATACTTATTACACACTACTTATTACACACTACTTATTACAAGATACTTATAACACACTAATTATCACAGGCTACTTATTACACACTACTTATTACAAGATACTTATAACACACTAATTATCACAGGCTACTTATTACACACTACTTATTACAAGATACTTATAACACACTAATTATCACAGGCTACTTGTTACACACTACTTATTACAAGATACTTATTACACACTAATTATTACAGGCTACTAATTACACACAAATTTTTACAAGACACTAATATATATTACAGGCTACTTGTTACACACTACTTGTTACACACTACTTATTACAAGATACTTATTACACACTAATTATCACAGGCTACTTGTTACACACTACTTATTACTCATTATCACAGGCTACTTGTTACACACTACTTATTACAAAATACTTATAACACACTAATTATCACAGGCTACTTGTTACACACTACTTATTACAAAATACTTATTACACACTAATTATCACAGGCTACTTTTACACACTACTTATTACAATACACTTATTACACACTAATTATCACAGGCTACTTGTTACACACTACTTATTACAAGATACTTATAACACACTAATTATCACAGGCTACTTGTTACACACTACTTATTACACACTACTTATTACTCATTATCACAGGCTACTTGTTACACACTACTTGTTACACACTACTTATTACAAGATACTTATTACACACTAATTATCACAGGCTACTTGTTACACACTACTTATTACTCATTATCACAGGCTACTTGTTACACACTACTTGTTACACACTACTTATTACTCATTATCATAGGCTACTTGTTACACACTACTTATTACTCATTATCATAGGCTACTTGTTACACACTACTTGTTACACACTACTTATTACTCATTATCATAGGCTACTTGTTACACACTACTTATTACTCATTATCATAGGCTACTTGTTACACACTACTTGTTACACACTACTTATTACTTATTATCACAGGCTACTTGTTACACACTACGTATTACTTATTATCACAGGCTACTTGTTACACACTACTTATTACAAGATACTTATCACATACTAATTATCACAGGCTATTTATTACACACTACTTATTACAAGATACTTATTACATGGGTGAAAGTTGCAAATTTTCACCCATGTTATTACAAGATACTTTTACTCACTATCATCTCTTGCCTTCAGCACAGATCAGAAGACCTACTTGAATTACATGTTTTAATGTGTTAATTTATACAGTAAAACATTAACTGCAAGAAAAAGGTTCAGCTTTCATTTCAGTCGTTGCATTTGATACAAAGGCTAGCTTACCAAGTTTTACAAGAAAAACAGTTCCTGGTATAATATTCATTATCCTTATATAGGGAGTGATCAGGGAGATTTGTTCTATATTGGATTACCTCCCCACAGAAGCCAGACAATCTGCAGATATTGCACAATACAGGCGGGAGAAATCAATAGGCCCCTGACATTTCATAAATGAGGTTTCATCTAAGTCTCCATTTACCATGATATGTAAACCAGAGCACCGCCAAACAAATGCCAAAGCTCGTTTGTTATTTTACAGTCTAAAAAGGGGAGTAACTCAACAATTTGATGGAAGCCAAAGTCATGGGTCTTTATATCTGTGCATTGTCTCTGGCAACATGCAAACTAAGTTTCATTTGAATATTTTGAATGTTTCTGAGTTTGGCCAGTGTTAATGTTTTACACAACGATGACACAAAAGCCCTAAAATCTACAACAAAAGCACCAAGGCTAAGACAACACCTAAGCTTCTTTCTAAAGCCAAACCAAAAGACGTTTAAACATCTGAATAAATTTTTCTGTCTATTTTTTTTTTTTGTGGCATTAATTCTGCATCATGATATTTATTTCTAGGATGTGCTGTGCATCAATATGATTAATTCTAATCTTTTCTTAAAGTATTGGCTATAATTAACTACTTCCTATGAATCTAGGACATGGCAGATCAATACAGGATGAGGAAATAACTCAACATGCTTTTGCAATTAAAGAATTCATATCACTATCCTCCAGGACCATCTACCTCTAAAAACCATCCTCTCATTTATGCTAATTTGCTCCAATTAATGTGAAACTGACCCAAAGCCTAGAGCATCACCATCCATCAATGAATTATCCAGGAAAATAGGCACTTCCAGCAGAAAATAATGCTGAGAAAGTAACTACAACCCTTACAAAAAAACTTTATTGTCAGCTCAATTTTGACATATAAAAGCTGATTTTCTGTGTGTACATTTTCTGGATTAAAACCAGTACTTGTGAACATTTCATAGGCTTTGAGTATGTTTGATGCATGTTGAATCCACAACCTGTTGATTGAGGGCTGGACACCTATACCACTACACTGAATGTCAGCCTTTCTGCCAAGATGTCCAGATTACGATCAGCGGTCAGAGACAGTTCTTGTGGCCTTTCACATATGGACAATCAGTAATGTTGGGTTTGCCCAAAGAAGCCGCCTCAAGAGTAATTAAAATAAGCTAAAAGCTTTCTACAAAAACAAACTTAAAAAATGGTATAAAAAAACTTGGACCTTTTATCTAAAAAAATAATTTTAACAACCAGTCTTTAAAAAGTAAAAATTCAGAGACGTCCTTGGGTAATCTTTATTTAACTTTGAACATTATCTTTGATGTTTACAAAAAAAGAAATGTCTGAGCTGTAGCAAAACAATGTTAAATGTATATTATATACAAGAACTGACTTCAAGCAAATGTAAGATTATACATCTTATGTAACCAAGGGACATACATACATGCCATATTTTCTGAAGACCATTCTGTGGGATTTGTTCTGAAAGGCTGTAAATTCAGAGGGATTTTGGTAGTATTCAGGGGGATTTTTTAGCAAATTTAAGTTGGCGAAATTTCAAAGATTTTTAGACGCAAGTAAGAAAAAATGTATTCACATATATTTTGCTATGTTAACCTCGAACTTTTTCATTATACATAATTATTTTATGTCATGATTTTAATCATATTCTTATGATACACTGTAAATTAAATTTAACTTCCTCCAAAGTCTTTTAAAAAATTCTGCTTAATACTATCAGCTATAAAGACATTCAGACACTAAGAAAATTGAATGAAAATTATTAATTTCTTCCTTTTCCCAAATAGTAATATTTCTTTGCCTTTGATTATTACTTCAAATTAATTGATCACTTGTTGTTAAGATTTCCTTAAATTGGCATTTATCAAACCTTTTTTAAACAGTCATTTCGCCCTTGCGGAGTTGTTTCTTTAAATTCAGTTTCACTCACATACTGTGGTTTCACTTTGTCATTATTGCCTGATGTAAAACATCTAAAAAAAAAAAAAATTCTGGGGGATTTTTATCTCCCGCTAGGAGACCGGGGGATGGATCGAAATTCTGGGGGATTTTCCCCCCCATGGCGGGGGATATGGCATGTATGGACATAATTCAACTAATATTTCAATATTAAGAAAGCAAAAAAGGAAATGTTTCTTAATGGTGTAATTAATAATTAATGGTGGAACAATATGTAGACTAGTTCTAATTTCCAGAAAAAAATCTTTTATTCCAGGCTATTACAGTCTAGACAGTCCTAATATTGTTAATGGCAAGGAGACAGAATTCAATTTACATGTTTACACTCTTTTAATGACATAACTAATCTAAACCTCAAGAAAAAGCAAGACAAACTGGATTAGCCGATTAACTGGATCAGACGAATTACTCTAGTTTTCAAAACTTACTTGATCGTTTGCCACCAAAGTATTGACTGTCACTTTTTGACCTCCGATACGGCAACGACATCCTTTTCAGCGTAGTGAACATTTTTAACGGCGTCATTTTTAACTTTACAAAATGCACTCACAGCTCAAAATTGCATGTAATATTTTAAACTCCGTGAAATATTTACCATATTCTTTCACCTGTAGAATATTTATACGAAATTTAATACCAACGAAATGTCACACTTGAGCATCTTGTTTTCATTTCAGTCGGTTGGGAAATACCCCGAACTGTTAATGACTTTCATGATTGTGAAAATTTAAGAAGCCCATTGTTATCACCTTCCTATGTCATGCAATCACTCAAATCATTATTCAGATGCAGAAAATAACTTCCAATTTATCCAGTATCATAACTGGCACAACGCTCGTGCACTAAATTAATATTTGCAACTGTAATTCCCATCATATTTCTCTTCACAATTTGTGCCGTTCAACTTGTTTTACTTTTTTGTTCAATAACCAACAGAAAACCAGGAACAAGATTAATGTTCTCGATTTAACAGATAGTTTCCGATTTAACAGACTCCCGATTTAATAGCAATGTTCCTACTATAATAGCTCTGCTGCCGATTTAAAAGTAATGTCCCTGTAATGTTTTTCATTTAACAGTTATAATATCAATTTAACAGTAATGCTCCTGATCTAACAATAATGTTCCAGTAATGTTCCCGATTCAACCATTATGTTCCTGATTTAACAGTTATGTTCCCAATTTAACAGTTAAATGTTCCCGATTTAACAGTAATGTACCCGATATACCAGTAATGTTTTCAAGGACTTCTTCAAAGCACTTGATTCCACATAGAGTTTGTTGGTTGTGGACATGTTCAATCAATAACTGCACCTGTTATCTTATGATCCCAACAAAACATCGCTGATAATGACCACCAATAATTTTTTCTCATTCCACAACATTAATCGACAAAAATCAAGATAATTGTCTGTCACTCTAAGGTGGTTTCCATGATACGGCACACTTTCATTTCTTTGCAAATAAAATTAAATGTGTAATTACCACAGAATAATGTATCTTCCAATTATTTAAAGTAAAGGATCCTTTTAATGTTAAATGTGTCTTTTTGTAGAATAAGTGCCAACAACCCCTTTAAGGTGTCTTTTGCATACCCTACATTAAAAAAATGACATTAAGGAATGTTAGCACATATCATTATACTTAATTAATGAAATGAAATTAGCATTTCTAGGTTAATGGCATTCAATGATTTGGCATCAAGAGAGCATCATTAATCAATATTGAATCAATACAACTTCTAACGGAATTTCAGCACCACTACATTCATGAATAGGAAATTTTCAAATTTATGCCAACACCAAATCCATTCAGTCCAATAGCAGAAACAACAGCAGTTGTGGGCCTTGCATTTGTTTAAAGTTAACAAAATCAGAGCAACAGCACCTGCAGTTGTTTTGGGGAAAAAAGAGCAACTTTCCTAAGTTGTTATCATTAACAAAATAGAGCATGGCATTTCATCTTTCAGTAAGCTGACAGCCTCACCTCTGTCAGTAATAACAGATAAATATTTAATGTTCAGCTCCACTTTGCTTATTTTAGCAAATTACCATCAAACTTTTTTTCCAAGGTAAATATAATTTTTCTAGAACTTGGAATTAGTCAGGCTGGAGAGCTCTAGGTGGTCAATAATTAATAATGAACCAGCCATTCAAAGTTAACATTATTGTAACATGAGTAACATGACTAATAAAACGCCATAACCTCAATACCTTCAGTCTTTGAAAAAGTTCACCTGACCAAAACAAAACATGAAACAAGGCCATCGGAAAAACTGACTCATTTCTAGAATCAATAAGTCAACAGGGTGCAGTCTCTTAGTCTATGAAAGGTTAAATGAAAAGACATTTAGCAATTGATTCATCCTAAGACTCTTCAATGTGTTTTTTACTGACCATTTTAGAACTAACATTTGGTACCATTCCCGTTGCTAAACAGATACTTTTCCCCAAATAATATTTTCATCAAAAAATACCCGAGGTACGATTTCTGTATGGAAGAATACTTGTATTCTTCAAGAAATAAACATGATCACATTTTTTTTTATCTTTTCTGTTCATTTTTTGAAATCTTGTTCATTTTTATGCAAATTTGGAATTCCCAATCTAAGGTAAAATGACACATTCTTCCAAATCATAAAGGCCTTGGCCTAATTCAAATTGGTTTAAAAAAAACACTGCTATTTATAACACACTTGAGTTGTTTCTTTCAATTGGTATTCAGCTAGGATTCAAAACACTCATTCAACAATTCATGTCATTATTTTCATGTTAGAATATCTTTGCATAAATCACATTTATTAAGTGAAAAATGGTCTAAAAATGTTCAACACCACCCAATTAAGTTTTATTCAGTGTTTATATTTCCAGAAACTAATCCACGAAATTGTTTCCTTTGATGCCCTACTGGCCACTGCTGGCTTAAATCAACCAGACCCTTGAAGGCTTACAACCAGAAACATGGCAATAATTGAGACGCATTTATTGTAATGTTTTAATCAAAAATTGTACGAAAAATTCTCAGATTTTCACTGCAATACAATTGCACCGAGATATCTATCCATAACATTAGAAAATTACTTATGAATTCTTTCAATTCTTGTTTACTTCTACAAATAATTTTCTTGCAAAAATCCTGTTGCACTAACACACAAAATCAAAATGAAATTCCAAACTGAAGACCGATTCTAAAACAAGGATTCTTAATATCACAAAAAGTTAGTAAAACTCATTATTTTCAATTTCGCATCAGCCTGAAGCCATTCAACTCAAGAACCCTGAAGAAGACATCAAAATTTCAACTTCACTCTATCTGAAAGTAATCATCCCAAATCACACGGGAATTTTAGATTGCCTAAAAACATAGTGCAATACCTGGATTTTTTACCTACCAAACACTTGTTACATTTTCTTCCTTAACCAAACCCTATCCCGTTACTTTGTTCTTTTTTTTTAGAAACCTTATCAGCCATTACCAGTTTTAGGCTCTGGATAAGATGGGGTGTTTTTTTCTCTCACTTTTATACAACCACATCATGTTGTATCTAGTGTCCTCTATGTCCTATCATGTTTGCCCCCTCCACCTACCCCAAAGGTGCAGTTTTTTAGATGTTTATTTCTGTTAATGGATTTCAGATGCAAACATAATTAAACCACTTTTACACACAATCATTCAGTTCATTTTCAGGTCAGAATCTTTAAGATAATCATTTTTCATTTAAATAATATTGTCCCCAGGCGGTTAGAAAAAAACAAACATTATAATGGGAAAAAAAACGACGGTGAGAATCGAAAAATGGCATCCTTTTGCCTTATTAGTTAAATATCATCTAGTGTCTACACTCATTCCTCATTCCTCCACTAATGAGATCACCAGTAGGAATCATATTAATAAAAATTAATATGTAAATGGGTTTGAGTCCTGACGATTACCAGACATATGCAATCATTTAAAAAACTTCCAACAAAACCAAATTCCCATTTAGTCGTTATTTTGGTTTTATTAAGTGGGGAAAACTACGAAGCTTGTGCATACACGCTGGCTAGAGTAGAGGCATTTTGTGCCAAACACTAAGAAAGTAAGCATTTATTTGTAATCTTCCAAACAATTAAGTCGGCACTGGGCTGCAAAATTAGTTAAGAAGTCAGAAAATAAACAATAACTTTCATTTGTTATCAGGGATGATAACAGTCCAAAAGTCTCATTCCTGAAATTTTAAACTCATAGTGGGAGGACCTCAGGGCCTGAATGAGGTACTAAGGCCCTTAGAAGGGTTAATTTCATATTGTTTTCAAACCCATGTAATGAAAAATATATTTATTTCAAAATATTTCTAACAACTTTTTATTGCATATGACTAGCAGAAAGCTAACCAGCAGACTAAAATTAAAAGCTCCAAATACTTAATCTGAACTATATCTTCACCTTTCAAGGGAAGCAAATCTTGCAGCATTATCCAAAGTCTGGCACTGGTAATACCCAAGTATCTTCATGGGTAGAAATCAGAACTCATATCATCAATATTGAGACGAGATGTCATAAGAAAGTTCTCCTGGTGGCATTCCAACCCAGAAGTGCTTGGGTGAGAGGCACACACTTACATGTAGCTCATTTTACCACCAACCTTGCTACTTCAAACACTTACCATGGGGTGAACCAGAAAAGAAACGAAGGAGTTTTTTCGTATATCAATGTCACTGTTAAATTTTTCATTGCAAAATCCAAATGACTTCTTAGTGAGACATTGCTCTTAAACCAAGTGACACTTAACGGGTCTTCTTTATGGCCATTTGTCTACTTATAGGTCATTATGTGTTCATGTATTACATACAACACAAGTATATTTCAAGGAAGCCACAGCAAATGAGTTCATTTGAAATACAGGAGCCATAACTGCTGCATAGTTTATTGGTCCAATACAAGTAAGCAGATCATAAAGTATATATGACATCATGGCCAAATATATGAATACGAATTTATCAACACAAATACACCAACAACCAAAATAAAGTGCATGAAATGCTTGGCTCTGATTGGTCTATTTGAAGCAATAAACTAAAACATGATTTGGGGTTCTTTATTAAATTTGACGCAGCAATTCTTGACATCCTTTAGAAATTTGTACAACTTATTTGCTACAAAATACCCTCACGGTTGAGATATTAACCTTTTAGCAGTTGGAGACTACCTAGTCCCTTCCTCTCCAACCAAGAAACGGTCCTGTGATAGTAACAATATTCTATTTCATTTTCTGCTTTTTACACAATTAAAAGGAAACTTGTTGCGCAAATTATGCAATGCATTAAATACTATTTCATAGCCTGCTTCTAAAACACTTCAAACAGAAAAAATGGTGTTTCAGCAATAACAATACTTATGTAACACTGGGACAGCAGTAATTTTTTGTCTGTTACCACCTCACGTAACCATCAGTTCAATACTTGTCCCTTCTGGGAGAGAAGCTTACAAATCTGTGCCTAACAAGGTTTAAAATCTGTAACATTTCTGCAGAAAAACCAGACAATTCTCACCAAAGCTGTATGCGGAGAATCAGAGAATCCTTTTTTTCTCGGAAAAATGTGTTTGACATAAAATCATTTTTCTTGTCAAATGTTAAATTTTATTTCATTTGCTTTGGCGGTCTTCAAAAAGAGCATCACAAGTCATGCTGGCGATTCCTGACGAATGAAAGTTTATTATTCAATAAAAGGCCTCCAGCCCATAAAACATGTTACAATGCAAATTATAGAAATGAACAGTATTTCCACAATACCAAGAAAACAAATGATTTTCGCGGATGTCATTAAATCTTCAATAACAAGTATGTCTTTATCCAATAAACAATAAAAATGTCAAGGCTCAGGGCACCATTTCCGGCAGTCCAGAAGGCAGCATTGAGTTCCGCCGTGCAAACATTGCCCAGCAAAAACACTACATGCAGATGCTAGGGTTCATACATTTTGTGACATTGGCCAAGGGGCATCACTATAAAATTACTTAAGAAAGAGTGATTGGCCTTCCTACACATGTGTGTATTGTCAATTTACAACCATTTTCGAGTTACTGAAACCCCTTTTATGACAATTATCGTACACTTTGGTTACCGTTGAAAAGCTAGTAAGAAGCAACTAGATAAGTTAAATACAATGCAGACTTAAAACATGAATATTACATACGCGTAATATAGATTACAATGCACCAGACGGAGAGAACATCTTCAGACAACACTAATACTGTACTTGGTTTAATTCCTACCTGAGGTCAGTATCAAGTCCATGTACATGCCACATAGTTTGCTGATCATCATTGATATGGTTCATGTATATTCCACCACTTTTGTCAATATTATGAAATACCAGTATCAAACTAACCACATTCAACAAAACTGGTATATTTTGCAAATTTTGCCCTCAAACAAGAAAACACAAACTATTTTTAATTAACTTTTGTCATTTTATGGCTTTGAAGGCTACATAAAAGCTAATATCAGTAATATCGTCTGATAATAGAACTGTCTGGCCGGAGTCAGATTTCTTTTCTAACACTGGCTGTCTGTCAATCGTTTGCCCTTGATACAATAGAAAGCATTACCGATGCTAGATCACTGATACCAGACGCATCACAAGTCTCCACAATGCAATACAAAATATTCAATCTACAAGTCTAGTTTCACTCTCATAAAAGGATGTAAATTAGTCAATAATTCGACAATAAGTGTTTAAAGAAACAAAAGAACGGCTTTAAAGGAAAGCAGGCTGACAGCACTTATATCTTCTGTCGTTGTTTCAGATAATTCCACGGCATTGTATCTTTAAATTATTCCATAGTCTCGCCAATTGGCTAAGAGAAAACCTACTTTTTTCCTTATCTTTTCTTGACTGTAGAAATTGATCATCTTGGAACAAGGGCATGGTAAAAGTTCAACTACAAAATTACAAGTTGATCCATTGTTTTATTCCAGAGATTGAACTTAGCACTAGCCCAATAACCATGCACACTGTAAATGGCTTTTTGGACAAATTCTCGCTTTTAAAAAGCAGAGCTTGCTAAACAAATTTGATGCCAAGCACTTCGGCAAAATTTCTGGAATGTTCATCGAAACTTAACCTTAGATGTGAAGGGATCACAATCCTTCCTGATTTTTTTTATCCTTTTCCACAAATTTCATCCAAATCCTGCACTCCTGTGTCCTAATGCCTAAATCAAAACCACATTATTTGATTTGTACATGGTTATTAACTTCATATGTACATGTACATTTAATACATCTCTCATATTTTCAGGCAACATCTTTCGCAATTAATTTTTTTTTTATCACATTCAAGGTTGTATATATATTTCGTATTTCTAAATACCATTGAGACAGATCATTTCAAGAAAGCAATATTTCAACAATTAACTGCAATTCAGATTCCATATTACAGACACCACTTGAATAATAGTCTATTTTTTTCTAATTTATTATACACAATCACCCAGTGTTTATGTCTCTTTTATTCTTCAATGGGCACGTGGATTATCTCATTTGAAAACAAACTTGATTCATCCTTGAATTCCAGAACCACTTTACTGCATTAATTCCATTACTACAAATTAACACACAATTAAACTGATAATTATAAATGCTGATGGTGTAGGAAGGTTGAAGGGAGAGGGTCCATAGAGACACTTCAATAATAGCAGTTAAATGGAATTTCTTTTTCCTCAATTGTCATTATACAGGAAAATAATGGCAATAGGGTGGGAAGGGTCAAGGGAGACAACTCTAACAACAGGAGTTTGACAGTTTTTCAATTTTCTCAATTGGCACTATAGAGGATAATGGCGTATGAAGGGTCACATAACAGTTTGATTGCTTTTTGTTTTTCTCAATTGCCACTATAGAGGATAATGGCGTATGAAGGCTCCCATAACAGTTTGATTGCTTTTCGTTTTTCTCAATTGACATTATAGAGGATAATGATGAATGAAGGCTCCCATAACAGTTTGATTGCTTTTTGTTTTTCTCAATTGCCATTATAGAGGATAATGGCGTATGAAGGCTCCCATAACAGTTTGATTGCTTTTCGTTTTTTTCTCAATTGCCATTATATAGGATAATGATGAATGAAGGCTCCCATAACAGTTTGATTGCTTTTCGTTTTTTTCTCAATTGCCATTATAGAGGATAATGATGAATGAAGGCTCCCATAACAGTCTGATTGCTTTTTGTTTTTCTCAATTGCCATTATAGAGGATAATGGCGTATGAAGGCTCCCATAACAGTTTGATTGCTTTTCGCTTTTTCTCAATTGCCATTATAGAGGATAATGATGAATGAAGGCTCCCATAACAGTTTGATTGCTTTTCGTTTTTCTCAATTGCCATTATAGAGGATAATGATGAATGAAGGCTCCCATAACAGTTTGATTGCTTTTCGTTTTTCTCAATTGCCATTATAGAGTATAATGATGAATGAAGGCTCCCATAACAGTTTGATTGCTTTTCGTTTTTTCTCAATTGCCATTACAGAGGATAATGATGAATGAAGGCTCCCATAACAGTTTGATTGCTTTTCGTTTTTCTCAATTGCCATTATAGAGGATAATGATGAATGAAGGCTCCCATAACCATTTAATTGCTTTTTGTTTTTCTCAATTGACATTATAGAGGATAATGGCGTATGAAGGCTCCCATAACAGTTTGATTGCTTTTTGTTTTTCTCAATTGCCATTATAGAGGATAATGGCGTATGAAGGCTCCCATAACAGTTTGATTGCTTTTCGTTTTTCTCAATTGCCATTATAGAGGATAATGATGAATGAAGGCTCCCATAACAGTTTGATTGCTTTTCGTTTTCTCAATTGCCATTATAGAGGTCTTCCAATATTATGAGTTAAATGGCCTTCTATTTTAGGATAATGGCAATAGTGTACGAGGTGCCAAGGGAGACAACTCCCATAACAAGAGTCTGACAGCTTTTCGATTTTCTCAATTGCCATTATAGAGGATAATGGCAATAGTGTAGGAAGGGCCAACGGGACAATGGCCATAACAGGATATAATGGCCTTCCTTTTTTTCTCAAATTTCATAATAGAGGATAGTGGTGTAGGAAGGGTCAAGGGAGACAACTCCCATATTATGAGTTTGAATATAACCTTTCTTTTTTCTCTCCATTGTCATTACAGAGAATAATGACAATGGTGTAAAAAGGGTCAAGAGAGACCACTCCCTCATCAAAAGGGAAATAACCTCCCATTGTCATTACAGGAAGCAAGTATGGATTAGGCATCAAGAAAGGACACGATTCTCTTGCTAAATATAAATCTTCCATTAAGAAGCACCTCAAATTAATTGGCAAATAATATATGCTACCAGTACATGTAATCATCAAGAAAATGATCGATCATACTGAACAACCATAGTGGAAAAGCGAAAATGGAAATAATGGTTAATCTCTAATTTAAGTATATTTATATTAATATTGGTATATAAATATAGAGGATAATAGAGGTTTTTAACAACAAGCGGTCTTGATAATGGGCATATTGTGCATAAATATGCATACAAATATACAAAATTGCGAAAGTTGGTCCCCAGCAAATTAAAGAAGGAAAAAAATACTTTTCATCTAGAGACATACAGCTCATAGTTTGTATCTAAAATATGATATTATATCATTTTGGGCACATATTTTTTAATATGAGAATAACAACATAACCGAGGTCATAGAATGCTCATAAAATATCATTCATAGACTTCTATATCCGTAGTAAACAGGCAGAGTGATGGACACGCAATTGACCACCAGACTTATGAGGTAACCAGTTTTCAAATATTTTTTTGAAATACCGATTTGCTCTAAAAATAAAGGAGTCAGGCTACTCATTTCTTATCCTTTGCATTGTTTAGACAACATAGAATGTCTTATACATCTCAATATTGTTTCAACATAATGAATCCCCAAGGATGAAATTCAAAGTTTGAAACACGATTTTTTAAAACATTGAAAGTCATAGAAATTATTCTTTGAATAAGCCCAACTCCTACACTATTCAGCATAGATTGGCATACAAACCTTTAACAAGCCGTGATATAAATTCCAGAATATGAGCAAGCCAGGAGAGCATTTTACCCGCCAATGGGCTTGTGCTTTTTTCATTCAGTGACATTTTATGGATGTTATGGCATTAACAAATAACCAATTAATGATAAGCAAAAACAAATACGATCAATAAAAATGTTATGGATCACATTGTTGTCTTCTTCTCTTTCAAAAATTGCATAGTGGTAATAAAATCCCCAGAGTCAAAATTACAAAATGTAGGAACATATGTTCTGACCATGATGAACACATATATTTGTTTTTACAGATTGTTTGAGTTTAACGGCAAATCTGAATGTTATTTTAGTATCATTTGTTCTGTAAACAAGTGCATCCTTCTCAAATTCCAATAAGAACCAGTTACTGTGCAATGACATTTTTTTCTCACTTTTACTTTCAGATTCACTTTAATGTTTTGCTCTAAGTAAACAAAAATCTTCAGCTTGCCTATTGCCTGTATTTTTACTTTGTTCTATTTAATAAATGGCAAAGCAATCAAAAAGTTAGACAATTAGAAAACTATTCTATACATTGTCAATGGTTAAAAAAATACATTAAACAGTTCTCCTTTTAAAAATAAAGAAAAAAGAAATAAACGTGCAACTGTTTCCCATGCATTTTAGATGCTGCAAAAGCTGCTTATTTTTCTGTAATTCATTAAAAACAGAAAGATATCATTTTATGAATAAGAAACAATTTAACAAAAAATTTATGTATTAGCATTCTTGTTTTTTAAGTTTTCAAGGCTATTATATCTGTCGAAAAGTGCCTAAGGTATCCTTTAATTCACATCATGTGCCAGGGACCAACACAGTAAAATTTGCCTTATAAAATGTGATTCTTGTTTTTATGGCCTTCTTTTAAAATTTAATGCATTTTTACAAACATACATGTGCAATGTGCAATTCCAGTCTTTGCCTTAATTTTTTTCAGCACCTGTCCTTTCGGGCAAGTAATTGAAGAAAACCACTTGCCCCCAAACATTTTTGAAAAATCCAACAAAAATCAATTTGTAGTTTTCATTTATTACCTTAAGTATAACAGCAAATTGTTCTTCAGTCAGCTCAAAGTCATCAAATACTTTAAATTCATCATTTTGTAACCAAAACAAAAACAAAAAGGAGAGAAGCATTTAATTAGTAAGTGTCCAAGTGTCGGGCAGACGCTTTTTAATTGAATTTTACAAATGCCGAACACGCAGAATGCTGTGACGTCACCAATTCATGCATAAATATACGAAAGTCAATATTAAGAAGTTCATTCAGGATTTGTGAATTGTTGCTGAAGAAATTATAAAAACTGAGGGATTTAAATATCAGAAAAATGCACTTGCCCATTCGGACAACCACCTGAGAATTTTGACTTGTCCGAAACAGTATTTACTTGTCCCGGGCTTCGGTCAACCCAGTTATGACGAAGAATGGAATTCAATGGCCTTCACCAGAGCAACAACAACACACAGACAAGCATGATGATAGGAAAAATAAGGTTGAGTGTAAAAGACAAGGAAAGCAATGACTACCAAAATTTATTTTCTTTTTGCACTAAAAAATGACAGCGGTTACAGGATCATAACAAATGCCATCTATTTGTCCTTGTCTAAGTGACCTGCAAATGCAAAATTAAGACAACACTGCCAGATATCAAGTAAAAGTAGTCAGAGCAAAAGAACCGTATCATCTCATAGTGCAACATTACCTCAGTGTGAAATTGACCTTTGAAGATAAGAGCACAAATTTTACGAGCGGTATACATTCCCAGGTGCTCTACAATTATGTAAAGTTTGATTGAAATATCATAAATGACGAAATAGTTGTGGCTGAGACACAACACCTGTTGATATTCTTGAATTCAGAATGATATGTTATTCATGTGAAATTACAATCCAATCTTCATCTTTAATTCGCATCTAGATTTCTGATACTCAGTTGCAATGTCATGTGACTTCAACAGGGTTCTCACATGGCTCATCACAGGTCAAAACAAATGTGAACAAACAAGAAAATCACGACAATTTCTAAATAACTTTTTTGACACAAAAGATATGAAAATATTTCTCAGTGACAGTCTATAGATGACTATGCTATTCGACACGCCTTCTGGGGACCAGCCAACCATTACAATAGCAACTAACAACGCGATTATATGGCCGACACGGGTCGCCTTCTTACTATCAGTCAACTTTCACAAAAGCCTAAGCTGTGTATTGTCAATATTGATAACTGTTTTGATTAAGGGTGGTAGCTGCTGGGATTAAGGCATATCTGAGCAATAAATGCAAGTCGGTAATTAACCTCGCCACAAGAAGGCTTGTTGGCCCGTTCAAGCAGTAACAATGCCAGGGGTGCTAAAAATCTCAAAGTGGTTAGAAGAATGATGTGGATCAGTCAATATCATTGCTGCAATGTGAATTTCAGCGACAGTAGCAGGGATAATTCTAGTAAGGCCAGAGTTTTTTTATCTTTAGATTTACGGGAGATTTTTCAAAAAGTTGGGTAAGGAGGAGGAAATAAAAATAAAAATAAAATGCATAAAATGTCCCAAAGGAGAAATAAATAAAAATAAAACGGATTTTTCTCCGATTTTTTTATTTTTTAAATCTTCTTATATCATGAAGACAAAACACACCTTACTTGTGTCAGCTATTTCATAGGCTGAAAAAAGGGTGATAGATCACCATAAAGTTTCAAAAGCATAATTAAAAGATCTTTTTATTGACTGAAAATATTGACCTCAACACTGTGAGTTCAAGCGCTCATTGAAATTAATTGTATATATTTGTTCGAATGCATCTATGCATATGAGGTGCATATATTATCAACCCATGGATTTTATGAAACATTTCAGTGTAATAAAGAAGTTTAAATTGCCAATTCTAACCTTTTGCCCACAATATAAGCATATCCTTTCCATTGTAAAGTAATCAAACATTGAACACAGTTTCAGACACGGTATAATAAGGAGGTCAAATGTGTTTTTCTGTCTTTAACGAAATAGCACCGTGACAATTTACCGTGATGTGGTTTTTATATAGAAAATATAACCAAAAAAAGTAGAAGCCTCTTCACTTGAAAGTTTGACAGGGCTTACGGATACACAGACAGTCAAAATCTACATTTATGTACTTCACCAAAGAAAATTCGGGAGAATTAAGATAAATTTTACAAGTGTTATATGTTTCAAAAAACCAGGTCTAAGAACTGATTTTAGAATCAGTCCTGAAAAATATCCTTCTAATTCCAGCTATGCCCGTTGGCAATAAGCAACGAATAAGTTTGACTTCTTGCACTGACTGCCAGATATCTTATGTTCAGATTTTTTCTGTTTTATCGGAAACACACACTATGTTATTATTACATCATTTTCAGTATTCTATAACGATTTAAATTCTAAATCATTATTAAACTAATTAACAACTACGAATATCACGATACCTTGTGTTTTTCTCTTCAAATATGTGATCGTGAAGCAGTGTGTTCAATGCTCCCCAGAGTCAAATTCAGACAAAAATATCCATTTTGACTATGATGAACACGATATCATTTTGCAGTTTGTGTTTGTCAGAAGCTATACATTTTTGCGCTGTAATCCAATTCATCCTTGTTAATATACGACGTGCTCCAACGACTTTTAATAGACAATACAACCCACGAATTTCTGTCTCCTTATTTTGACCGGAAGTTTCGCAATCATTCCACGAAACGCGAACAACATACTGAATCTACAAAAAAATCACAATAAACACGCTCTAAGTTCACCACGGTTTGATTTAAATAATGAAACATAAACATCGGAACGTTTTTGTAGTAAAACATTTCTATATAGCTGCAGAAATTGTGAGAAATAAGGGGTATGACAAAAACTACTTTCACTTTTGACAGGACGTTGTTATGGTAACGGGTACCTGTTCTGTTTCCCCGCGTATTTCCGACTGGTTTACGTGGTTTGTGCAGTAAAAAGACCGATAATGAATGACAATTGGTACACCAGTTGATTCTGAGATATGGGTTATAGAACACTAATTTTATTTTTTTCTTAACCTTGGAGCAACGTTCGTCGGAAAAAATAAAAATAGAACTACGAAAATGAATTTTATTTTTATTTGGGTTTTGCAATATTTAGGTACGGCGCTCCCGTAAATCTAAAGATATAAAAACTCTGGCCTAAGCGATTTCCGCGATTTCTCGCATAAAAATCGCTCAAATCGCATCCAAATCATATAAATGCGAGATATTCTCGCGCTTGATCGCAGTTTGTGTATTTTGTGTCTTTTCCCTTTTGTTGTTTTACAAAATAAAGCATCGTAATCGCTGATGGCTTATTGTTTATATTAATTGAATTACGGACGAATTGCCTCCCCTACATTGAACACATTCGTGTTATCGAATGTTTTAATCGATATCGTCCACGCACTTGTTTCCAAGCGTTTTTGCGACCCGGAATAGTTTTGTTTACACGGGTTACCACTGTATTTTAAAGGCGTCTACAATATCGGAAGCGTCAAAATGTCAAATCAGAAAACGTTGTTTGCATTCCTTGAAAAAAGTCTCTGGACGAAAATAAAATACCAGCTTCAGATGAAAACAAAAATGGAAAGCCTTCATCTCCCCCCAAAAAAGTCAATGCACCTATCAGCTAAAATGGCTAAATCCTATTTTTTGCTCAAGTATGATGAGTATGAATGTTCATGATGTCGGAACTGTTAACAAGTGTTTTCTTCTAGTCAAACAAATGTATATATCATATCTATATATCTATATATATTGTAAATTTGTAAATATACCGTATTGATATTTATGAATAAAGTTATTGTTATGCATTGTTTTTTCACTGCGTTATCCATGTATTATAAAAATCTCACTGAAATTAAAATTCTCTCACCAATTTTGGACAAATGGGAGCAATTCTCTCATTGAAAATCTTACATAGAATTATCCCTGCAGTAGCATTAAGAAAATGATGAGCATACAAACTTCAGCAACATATTGTTGATATGTCAACAAGTACGCACAGATTGCAAGGAAACTTTAAGCAATTATGTTTAATACTAGCCACAATAATGCGCGTATAGGGAACTTTTTTAACATTTGGATATTCATTTTGTTCCCTAAACACCACAAGTCGACTGATCCATACCAATGTAAAATATATTCTTCAACTGTAACTCCACAATATTTAACACCATATTGTTAAATAAAAACACAAAAGTTAAACATAAATTATTTTTAGCCAATACCTTTCTCTTATTACACATAAGTGTTTATTGAAACACAAATATAGATCGATCTGTCGACAAAGCATCACCATTTTTTAACTATCTAGCAGGTACCCGTTATCTTTCCGCTCAATATACTCAGCGCTGGTATATGTCATTCTTGGCTAGGAATACAACAAGTGGGATATGGACGCGTAGAGTCGCCAACACAAAAATCGTCAGACTCTGAAGCGGCTATTTACATGGACTAGTTTAAGGCCGAAGTTATGAGTAAGGTAATTGGTGATAATAGTGGACAATTATATCATATGATCTTTGACTTATGTACACTTAAAACAGTTTAAGGAAAAAACAGTAGCAGTCATGATTTTCTCCTACCAGATGAAGATCTACGTTGACGTCTATAATGCAACGACACTCCCTAAAAGTAAAAGCTACCCCACCCACTTCCTAAATTTTACAAAAATCAACATAACGAAAGGTCACATTAGCATGTCATGCATTGTACTTTCATCAACATAACAATATGCATCATTTGTTAATATACCTTCAATACAAACAACATGTTCCCGGATCTGTTGTTGAATAAGTGGATCTGGAATAGCATCAATCAGATCGTAAATCGCATAGATACTTGGGTGAACACTTTCAAATCGTTGGATTTCTTGGCGTACAGCCAATGAATTACTAAGGTATGGCTGTATTGGGCTTCTCTGGTTCATGTTTGTGTTTTAAAGGAATTATAATTGCAAAGGGAAGGCCATGGTACAAGAAAAATGCCAATGTTGTCAAAATTCTGCGATTCCGACATTTCCAAAATGGCTCATCACTGAGCATGCGCAATGGAAAGCACCATCTTTGCGCATAATAAACACACTTCCGGTAATGTAGGTCAGATGCAACTACTCAATTTAAGTTCAAAATGTTTACGATCAGAGAGAGGCATCGAGTCCTGTCATTTAATTAAAAAAATATATAGAGCACGAGTGTTTGTTTTCGTGCAAGATCGCAATAAATTTCATCGAGTGAGTATCAAAGCCTGTGTAACAACGAGTAAAATATTTTTTGGTTGATGCTCACAAACAATTTGACTGTTTATTAAATGCATGAAATGGGTATAAATTAAATTTAATAATTGTTTGTTTTTTTCACATAAAAACGAGCCATTTCACAAATGAAGTCGTTGAAATTGTACCACAGCCCCGTGCGCTCTAGCGTTTGATTTGGAAGTGCAAGCGGTGTAAAATTTCAAAACAGTGAAATATATCAAATTGGTTTTTTTACTGTTTGCAGAAATAACTTTAAATCACCGGAGGCATATCAAAAAAGTGCGTGTACACCATCCTTTGTCGTTATGCTATAGAATCGATGTGATAACAGTTTTAACAGTTTACACTTTAAATTTATGCTCACTGACATTCAACGAATGATAGAGACCAATAAGGAATTTAGATTGGACGTTATTTGATTTACAACGCTTTGTGAAGAAAGTTATATATATAACCTATAACCCTTAAGCTAAGTCACTCTCGCTGGCACGATTTTGCACGAGCGTGTGATATTGTGTTGTGGAGCGTGTGATATTGTGTTGTGGAGCGTGTGATATTGTGTTGTGGAGCGTAACGGAGAACCAGAAGAAACCCAACTTGTCCGGCTTGTGACCACCAACCAAAATCACATTTTAACCAATTTATATACACAATTCCCCATAACTAAAGATTCAACCTTAGCAAATCACAAAAGTACAACTGTACTAGTGATTAATCAAAACACTGAACCTACTACCCGGTAAAGTTTAATAGAAGAGTACACATTCGTGACCTCGCTGAACTATGTATTATCAGTGACGGAAGATTAATGGAAGCTAGACTTGTTGACTTTTAGTGAAACATTTAAACCCAATACATTTATTACCAAAACATTCAAAAAGAAAAGAAACACTGCTGTCCACTTGGTCATGTGGTCATAAAACCAGACCAGGCCCTTTGTTGTTCTTGGATTTGTCCCTGAAATTTAATTTGATTCGGATCGTACAGATGTATTTTTTTAAGGGGGGGGGGGGGGGGTATTTGATTTTTGCTCCTGAGCTTGTCCATGGAATATTGAAACTATTTTAATGTAAACATGACAATAAGTTTATTGATCACAGCAGTTGCCTTGCTTTCTGTAAACGCCATGTTTGGAGCTGACAGCAAACGTAGGCTACGACAAATTAATATTTTTGTTGCACGGATTTTGGCTGAAAATCAATTGGGGTGAGCTTGCGAAATAAAAAATTATGAGTATTTTTTTTCAATTTTGTTTAATAACAAGCGAAAAAAAATGTTTCCTACATAAGTTATTATTTAGAATGATAAACCTGAATGATCTCTTCTAACAAATACCCACGGAAAAAGTATCTCAGTCATCCGAAACTTGTCATTGTTGAGACATGTAATAGCATATGTTTTCAACATGGCTGAACAATTGAAATGATGTTTGTTTTTGTTGTTTTTTGAATTTTTAATATGTTTTATTCGTATTATTATATTGGCATTTTCTGAAAAACATGTGCGCTCTTAGTTATATTCCCTTTCTGTTTTTTTCCTGAATGCATTACGCATTTAGGGACCTTCACATTAAACTCACGTCATGCATTTACATCATATAAACTGTTCCGTATTTCGCTCCTTTCATATAAGGTTAGGTAAATAAAAATGAATTAGGTCATTACTTCAGATAAAACAATTTATTAAAGTGGCGAATTAATCAGTTCGATACATGTTATCAATAAATCCATAGTTTTGAAAGCGCAACGACAAACAAGACACGCAAAGAAAAGTTATCTTAAATTCCTTTCGAGCAACTCTGTTTCCATATATTAGTGATATAGGAAGCATTTCAAACCTTCTTGAGTCGTGTTTATTTTGGTCAAAACCCACCTGTGTACAATGACATTGCTTGGCATTTATTAAATAAATTACTTAATATCTTGCATAAGTAATGCACCATATAATGGGATGCATGCATTTGACGAAAATTCTGACTTGGACGTGGTTTTAAATGGAAATATAGCAAAGGAGTTTTGACATTATGTGTTCGCAAAAAGTAATTGGCGATCTTTAATAGCACCGTAGCTGCTTTGTCATATAATCTTTATAGGACCACCGTGGACTTATTTTGATCAAAGCACCGGCGACATTAAGAAAATTAGAAATGTTTTACTAGTTTTAATCGAAAATTACGTTACGATAGATATACTTCATGTGCAATCATAAAAAACTGTTAATTTCAAGGATGGATTTCCTAATTATTATTCTAGGAACGATGGTTTCCTACCACGGTAAGTAAATCTGAATATAACGACACAAGACCCATCAATTTTATATCACATGTGTATATAAATATGAAATTATAAAATACTCTTCAAATAAGCCAAAATTCTTAACATATCAATGGCAGTAAGACCACATTGTGGGATGAAAGTTTTATCTTCTTATATATTAATGCCACTTAGAAACTGTTTGCACCCACTTCTCGATATCAAGGTCACCAGACAAAGATTAAACAAAAATGCCGTGACATCGTTTAAAACAAATGCAACAATTAGTTAACCAATCGATGTTTAAACAACATTCAGATGAGCGATCAAGACAAATCATATTAAAACGATAGAAATACATGAAGACAAAATTATTATATAAAAAAATTATGCATAGTAGGGAATGGTCCAGTAGTCATAGACCAACTACATTTTTGCTGTAGCTTAAATGAAAAACAGACAACGAGCACCAATGGTATTATACATATGAAGTAATTCGAAGTTTCCCTCGTTTGGTTTTGGCAAAGATATATTGTCATAATTTCAGTAGCAAGTGCAGCACAGGCAACTCCACCAGACAACAGAGGAACAGAGTTCATTCTGATGTTTATGGAGAACTTGAGACTAGGTACGCAGGTGTTTAACTTGGAACTTTACTGCACAACGCAGGAGAAGACACCAGTGTCCGTCCATGTTACATCGCCATTGTGGAGCAGTCCGAAAGTAGACACCACGTTTTCTGTAGTTGAGGGACAAGTTCAGAAAGTGATTATTGCATCGGATTTAAGAATGACTGGAAGTGGTGTAGACAATAAAGCCATTCTAGTGACCGCCAACAAAGAAGTGGCATGCTATGGTGCAAATAAAGAAACCCTGTCGAATGATGGATATTTGGGCCTGCCCGTTGATGCTTTGGGGACAGACTATTACGCTATTGTACATAGTCCACCAACTATCAAAGCTGAGGTCGGTCTTGCTTCAACGGAAGATGGAACAAATGTGAAGATAACCCTGCCGTCCGGAAATGGACCTACCGATGTAACATTTCAGGGAAAGACATATCATGCAGGGGACACCATTTCAGTGAACTTGAACAAATTCCAAACGTTACAGATTCAAAGTGATGGTGACTTGACAGGTATATACCTATTATTTTTTTCATATTTCTGTCTTACTGTTAAAAAAACATACGTCCAATCATATAAATTATGAGAAGTAAAAGCAATATTAAACACATTTTAAAACAATGAACCACTACAACAATCATTATATCACAAGAATTACTACCGAGAAAGGATTTTTTTTGTTACGTTGCATCATCATGTATATTGTATAAGAAAAGTCTGATGTGAAAAAAATATACCGGATTATACAGTGTGTGCGTATACCACGTGATAAATTGCGTCATAAATGCTACGTCGGAAGGCAATATTTTGTCTTGAATGAAGACTTTAAACAAAGATAACTTCACTATTTCTTCACCATTTTTAATGACTCATAGCGAAGTCAACGCCGCTTATGGAGCCCCGCCTTCGGTCCTTTACCAGAGTTTGATTGAGAGTTTAGTTTCTTAAAACACTTCGACAAACCTTTTCACAATACGGCCGTCGGACGGAGAACTGTCAAAACATTATCTTGGAAACAGGTTTGTCGAAGTGTTTGATGAAACTAATCACCTTATCAATCTTCGTTAATAAAACGAAGGCGGTGCTCTTTAAGCGGCATAATCTGCCCTTTGTTTCAGTTAAAAACTTAAAATGGTGTAGTAAAAGAAAAGTTACTTTTGTCGTAGCATACATGACGTAATTTATCACGTGGTATACACACACTATTATACATAAAACCTAATTAATCATTAGAAGTTACATGTTATGTTCGAGAAAGACTATGCAATCCTGATTTCAAATTTTATAGGTACGCATATTGAAGCTTCTCATCCTGTCGCTGCATTTAGTGGAAACATAAAAACAAACATTGGTAAGGGCAGCTTTTCTGACCACTTGGTAGAGCAGCTTGTTCCCTCGGACAGATGGGGCAAGGAGTTTGTAACTGCGCCTATTCCTGGACGAACAGTTGGAGATGTATTTCGAGTAGTGGCAAAGGAGGACAACACTGTGGTAACGGTTCCAGGTAAGTCACCGATTCATTTAAACGCAGGGGAGAGAGCAGTCTTCGAGATTCCATCAACCCAATACAGTCACATCACTTCCTCCAAGCCTATAATGATGGCACAGTTTGTAAAGAGCCAGCAGAATTCGACTGAACCCGCTGACCCGTCTATGATGATCATTCCTCCTTACGAACAGTTCGGATCAGATTATACATTCACTATGCCAGAATACTCTCACCCGGAGTATGGAAACAACTCCATTTATCGGTATCAAAACGAGTTCATGATCGTTGCCAAGAAGTCCGACATAAGCGGTTTGCTTCTGGACGGGAAGCCATTTCCACAGACGCAATGGGTGGACATACCTGGGAGCAACTTGGTTGGCTCGTATGTTACGTTGCCTCATGGTCCTCATACAGTACGACACAGCGACCCTTTGTCCACGTTTGGTGGCTACCTTTATGGACATGCATATCACGAGTCGTACGGGTTTCCAACGGGGATGCGCACAGCTATTATTTATAATCCAGTAAGTAGCTATGATATTGTACTCCGCTTAGAAAATGTTGAACATGGTACAATGTAAGTAAATGTATTGGAGATCCATTTTCCCTTTGAATCGAGTTAATATTATTGTCTTCCGACGCATCTCGGCCAACCCCTACATATTGTCTACAAGTATCATCAGTGGTAATAGTTTGCCTTTCAAAGAATTTACTGGTATTTATTAAAAAAAATAAAAACTATTGGGACAAAACTGTTTGAAAATGATATTATTTACATTGTTTGGAACGGATGACTTGACTTATATTGTTTTTGTTAAAATGTTTGGGAAAGATTACCTTTATAATTTTGGTGTCAAAAATTATGATTTTCTAAACAGAATTGCAAGCCGACGCCGAGTGTCCCAGGTGATGGGATTGATAATGACTGCGACAATAAAATTGACGAGGAGCTCTGTACGCTCGACAATAAAAGAAAAGGTATTTTAAATTGTTGTTTTTGCCTCAAAAGTTACATTTTGCTGCGTGTTTTTTTTAAATAAAATATTTTTATTGATGATACATGTGATTTACACATGTTTGAAGTCCTGGTGCACCACAAAAATAAGAATCATTCATTACTATACAATTCGTCGCCTTATTCCTAAAAATGCCAGACATTTTTACACTATTATAGAAAATCAGCTTAAAAATTCAATTTTCAATGAAAAAATGTTGTGGATATCATTATCATAAAACTAAACTTTTGATATCGCCAAGAAATAGAGCTTATTTTTTTCTACGATTACAGTTTTAGAAAAAAATACCATATTCCACTAGATTGAAGATACATGTGACATTAAGATAATAAGCGACGAACTATGGAATGAACAGTTTGACAGATATCTTTTTGTACTCTTATAAATAAGGGTTACAGTGATGAAAAACAATGAAACACTGAATAAATAAGAGCCAAAAAAGAGGAACATAAACAATAATACCAATAATAACATATGTGCTTAAAGTGCCCTTTTTTATTTTGCACAATGACAACTATTTTTCCCTGTTATAGTTAATAAATATGCTCAAGTATACTTACTATTCACAATAACGTTCACTTTTGACTACAAATTGCTGTTGTTGTACTCATCAGAACACGAAACAGTCTTGTAATCATGATATAAAGCTTAATTTCCAAAGGAATGCCTTAAATGTATGTTATATAAATTTAAATCAAACGCTACTTGTAAGATGAAATCCTAAAAGATCACTAGTCCGCTCTGACCTAAAATGCAAACAAGTTACGTCCCTTTTACATAATTTCGCCATTTGTTTTAAAGGTTTTTAATTTCGAATGCTTATCATTACATTGTTAATTCTATCGTAGACTGTAGTCACTGCAGTGTCCGGCAACATTCATGAACTATAAATTGTTTACTACACTGTATGTTTTCCCTTATAAGACGATGACGGGGATGGAAGAATTGACGAAGACTGTGTGAAGACTACACCAAGTAAGTCGTCGTGGCAGTTGACTGGGTTGTAAATCAAACACTTAGTTGATCACTGATAATATTCTATAATTTTAAAAGATAAAAACATATGATTGGATTATGAAATTGATTAACTGAAAACCTTCGCCCATTGATATAAACAACAAATTACCAGTATTGCTTTTGTGACCGGTCAAATTGAGTCTTTAGATGTAGGCATACATGTACATGTAGTCCAAATAATAGATGCAGGACTAAGTGAATCACTTTCAAAGTGTACCATTTCAGGAACTAGTGAACCACATATTATCACTGTTTAAATGCAATTCTTCACACTATTACTACACTGCAAAGATGGTTTATTTAGCAGTTTGAACTTGAACAATCATGAAAACCTAGGACTTTTAAAATATCATGACAAATAAGAAAGTAGTGATTTTAAATAAGAACTTTTGAGAAACTGCTGAGTACAGTAACATAAAAACAAGACATGCATAGATATGATGATATATTTATTATTATCAATAAATCAACAACACAATGCAGCACAAATAATTGATATTAATAAAAAGCACATGATACAAAGCACATAATGATAACAAATAAATAAAGCATCTTAAGCACTTGATTAACCACACTAGACCATTCCAAAAAAACATAAAACAATACATAGCAAACAAATTTTATTTTAATTGTTCAAAATACTAATACTTTAACACTTTGATATGATTAACAATGTATTCATATTGCCTTTAAATCACTTATAATCAAGAAAATAAACTCTGAAATCTAAAATAACATTCAGACAATATTCACCATATAACCATATGGATGGTTCACTTTGTCTGTCCAAGTGGTTCACTTAAAGTGGTTCACTTAGTTCTTCATTCCCTAATAATTGTACGTTGAAGGATTTGCTATGATTTTAATGTGGCAAATCCTGTAAAAAGTAAATCTTATGGTTTAGACGTCAGTGAAGTCTTTTCGTATATTCTTTTTAAAGCATATTATATTCACTAGGATTTCTTATTAATTGTTTAATAAAAAGCTTGTCCCCATCTTCTTCTTTTACAAATCTGGGGGATTTTTCCTTCCGCCATTGGATATGACATGTACGCCATTATCAATATCAATAAATAATAATAAGTAAGTGGCTTACTGAAATTAGGGATGAATTTTTGAAATGCTTGTTAAATAATTGCCTCTTGATAAATTTGTAATTATCTGCCTACTATATGTGTTTTGAAATCATTATATTATCAAAATAAATGCTAGTTAAACCAAATAATTGCCTAAGAAAACGTGAAATGCACACAACCATTGTACATATATAAAAATATAGATAAGTTTGGATATGTGATAAAAGAATATTTATTTCATTTTTTTAACAAATTGGCCTATTACTGAAGTACTTAACCTATCCCAAAATATTAAATATATGTTTAAGAAGTTCTAATAATTGCATGTATAAATTTCTAGTTGATGGTCAGTGGGGAAACTGGGGCACCTGGAGTTCATCTTGCTCTGTTACATGTGGTGATGGCGTACTGACGAGGGTGAGACTATGTGATGCCCCGAAGCCAAAGTTTGGGGGGATAAACTGCACGGGCAATGACCAAGAAACAAAATCCTGCTACAGTGGACAGCCTTGCCCCTGTAAAACATGTTCTTATGGATAATTTATAAATGATTTTGATTCACATTGAAAATGGTTGCTACAGATATTAGGATAACATCATCTTTTATTATTTTACATTCAATTTACACAACACTGGTTGTCATTCAACCAGTAAAATGACCAATAAAAGAATTATATTTTGTCAATAAGTAATAGCACATGGTTTTATAATCCTCTGACAAACAAACTTTGACAATTAATTTACCTGTTGGAGCTCAGCTCCCATTCGGGTCAAATTACAAAATTATAAATTGATAGTATGCTGGCTCATAGGTTGTGTCATTCATTATAGTATAATAGCGAGATATTTACAATATATTTTTTACAGAAACTGAAATTATGGAAATTTTCTTAAAACCCATTTCACTGAGAATACTACTGAATTAACATCAATTACAACATTTCCAGTGGATGTCAATTCCTTTTGCTCTAAGAACAGCAGAGGGATAGCCCCAAATCCCGTAAATTGTGCCCAGTACATTGACTGCAGTCGAACCAGCCCCTTGGGTCAGCCCCATCTGTTCGAGTGCCCATATCCTGACCTCTTTAACAATGTCACGATGCAGTGTGATGACTTTGAACATGTCCAGTGTGGGCGGAGAATGGAGCCTATGGACCCATGTATGTGTGTTTGTGAATCACATTTTTTTTAACTGGGTGATGTAATTAAGATGATCTTTAAAAATGAAATTGATAGATTGCTTAAATGGTTTGGTTAAAAGTATGTGCCCACCAAAATTCTGTTGTCAGATAGAAATTGTAATAAATGTTATGAATTTAGAAAAAAAAAAACCTAAACATTATTTTCATGTATTGAATACAAAAAATTGACTCCCAGTCAAATTGTTTTCAAAAATTTACTAACGGAAAATTTTATACAACATTACAGGTGACTACATTCAGAACAAGTGTAATGGTTCTGACCCAAACTGCCCACCATGTCGGGACCGCTGGCCGACGTGTGTCGGTGTTGACGACGGAAAACAGCCACAGTCAGTATTTGCCCCAGAGTACAAGGATTGCAAGAAAAACCGCACCATGGGCCAGGGAAAGTGCGCTATCGGCTTCTTTAACCCCCAGCTGCATAAGTGCACACCACACAATCCAGGTAAGTGACCTCTTCAAGTATTGTTAAATTTAGTGTCCGTCCATTTCATACTTGCCATATTTCTGAGAGACTTTCCATTGGTTTAAGGTCTGAATTCCTGGGGATTTTGATATAAGACCAGAGGATTTTCACACAAAAAATTAACGCAATATTGACATAATATAATACAGAATGAATGTTTACTAACATTTATTTATTGCTCTGATATTCATTCTAGATAAGAATAAATAACATATTATATTATAAAATCATCATGTCAATTCATAGCATAAATATCTAATTCATCAGCATTATAAGAAGAAAAGCTCATGGTATACATATACATTTAGAACCTGATAGCACAAAGAAGCCTTAAAATAAGACATGATATATTGTGAATTTGCAGCACTATATAAACTTAACTTTTTAATAGCACATTCGCTTATCAATATTGTTCATTTCTTCGATTTTTCAAATACCGGTAGTCAGATTTGTTTAAATTTTCAATTGATCATGTTTTTAAAAGTTGATAAAAATGTGTCATTTGGCATTGATAAAAAAATATGTGTCAACATTGTAATTAACAAAGTCATTAATGGAGTCTATTTGTCTGTCCACATTATGTTTACTTTGTTACTGTATAGTTTTAAAAGCAAATTTCCACCTTTGTTAATCACCTAATTTGTTTTATAGAATCTTACTTTGCTGTTAATTATTCTCCCATACACATGGCTATTTTTAGGCACATTGGGTTTCTATTGCCGACAACACCCCACGGAACTTCTGGCAGAGCCTAGTAGCTGTGCCAAGTATTACGACTGTTCCAAGAAAGGCCACACTTTGAATGACTTTGTTGCCGAGTGCACCTACCCGGACCTGTTTTCAACCACGACAGGGAAGTGTGGGAACTTCACGTCGGTTTCCTGTCCACCCAGGATGGAGCCACAAGCTCCTTGTAGGTTCACAGGGGTCATCTTTACAATAAACATGCAATAAAATATTATATCATGAATTACGTTATAATGATGTTACGTTAGTGTCACAAAACTAATTGAAAGATTCACTTGCCAATTTAAATGAGTTTTTGTCTTATGTTTCCATTCATATTATTTTTTTTGGAAAAAATACCAACTATTGTGATATCAATAATTTCATAAGTGTCACTAGGTTGTAGGTTTCCATTCATACAATTTGTTTTGAACAAAAGACAATATACTGTGAAAAAAATCATTAGTGTCACTTAGTTGTAGATTTACTAGCAAATTTAATTGAGTTGTCTTACTTACCATTTGTACAATTTATTTGAGATAAATGCCATACTTGTATGATAAATTTGTTGATAAAAAAGACACACAAGGTGCAGCTAAATTATATCTTTAGGAATCAAGAAAATCCTTGGTTTTATACAATAACGCACAACTGGCAATATCAAACTGACCAGTCACCAATGGTCAATCAAATGATTAGTTGACCAATAATATGATTATATTTTTATCAAAATTTGTCATGAATATTCTATTAGTGCCTGGACATTTCTTGAAGCTGCACAAGCTAAAAAAAAACAGTTTTAAGGGAAATTGTTGCAATTTAAGATATGTAATATATATGTATCATTGGTTTCAGGCCAGTACGACCAAAACAAATGTCCAGCGGGTAACTCTACTTGCGTATGTCCAGACAACCATGCTGACTGCCGAAGTCAGCCAGACGGTCAGCAGTCATGGCCGGGTAAACTCTGGGGGCCTCTGTATGTGGAGTGTGACACCAACAGGACCCTTGGTCAACACAAGTGCAAGGATGGGCTCTACTATCACCCTGTACAAAAGAACTGTACTGATGTCGTCCAGCCTTGTAAGTCTTTCTCGTAACAGCAATATTCATTGTTGCCTTTCGTTTTAAATGACTTGTAGAGTCTTCAAACTGAGTATACACCTTGGTCAAGGCCATTGATCTCAATTGATTTTGAGGTCAGTAGGTCAAATGTCAAGGTCAAGGTGCCTTTGAGCGTCAAAGAGGCCACGGATATGAAGACACCATTGATTATAACAATTGCATGTATGTTTTTTTTGCTAACTATACTTGATGAGATTTCATTTTCTCTTTTCTAGCAGAAATCAAGGATGTATGTACTGCCAATCCTAAGATGGTCTACCCTGATTCCCAGAATTGCCAGAAATACATCAACTGTTCTGCCCAGAATACGTTGCTAGGCAACCACATTGTTGAGTGCACCTATCCTGACCTCTTCTCTATGACAACCAAGGCCTGTGAACAGTTCGATACAGTCAACTGTGACAAGAGACACGAACCAATGGCCCCATGTATGCATCTTTGATTTAATTGTTTTGTATGAAATTAAAGTTTTACTACATGAAATGGAAAACAAAAGCAAAAAATGCTTCATTGTCAAGAATAAAACAAAACATGCAAGACAAACTTTGAACTACTAAAGGTCTTAATTAATAATTTATTTGCCTCCCATAACTACAAAAATTAAAAATCATATAGTTTTCTTAATATTTTTTTATCCCAATTGCCATAATGAATAAAGAAATTGCAAAAAATGATTTTTGTTTGTGCAATCCAGGTGACTATGACCAAAACAAGTGTTCCCCTGGCAACTCAACCTGTAACTGTCCTAACCTGTTGCCCAGTTGCGTTAGCAAAGCTGATGGGAACCAGTCTTTCCCCTCCCACATGTGGAAACCAGACTATATCACCTGCAACAAAAACAGGACAGTGATTCCCACAAAGAAATGTACCAAGGGGTACTTTCATCCTGTCACCAAACAGTGCACTGAGCAAGTTGCAAAACGTAAGCTTGTCTTCAAGTACACATTTTAAGCTCATCTTTGTTTCAAATAAAAAATTGTATTGGTATATTTTTTGTCTCATTGTCGACAGTGGTATTGTGTTTCTTCAGCAAAATAACCATAACCCAAAAACTGTTTAAGATATTCAAATGAAATTTGGCCAGAGACAATATGCACATTTATAGCAAGTCCCATAACTCTACCTTAACAAATGTTTAGTTATTCCCATTGTTCGAATGAAAACTAAACTGACGAACAATGGGGACGACTCTGTGCAGCTTTTGATTTTGCATGTGCTGTCCAATTTGCGTTTTTAAAAGTAATGTTCAGAATGATTACAATGATAAGATATGTTATATATATTGATATATATTTGTTTGAGCTAAAATGCACATAGGTATTTCAAATCAAATAAAGTTACCAGTAGTTACATTGGCAATTTTTTTGCAGAATTTAATGTTTCAACTTTGTCACTCTTTCAGATCACTTGGCAGTTTTATAATTTTCCTGAAAATCACTACTAGTTTACTCAAAACTTTCAATATAATTTAGCTGATGCCAGTCCATACTGCCAGGCCAATCCCAGCGCCATATTTCCATGGCCAGACAGCTGCGCCCAGTATGTCAACTGCTCTGCTTTGGTGGCAGGGGGTGCATCCTCAGACCCCGTATCTGAGTGTAAATATCCAGACCTGTTCTCCACGACCACTATGAAGTGTCAGGATTTTGCAACTGTTCAGTGTGGACTGAGACCTGAGCCACAGGCACCCTGTAAGTGATATTTAGCTTGTACGTTTTTCAAACAAGACATGTTTTTTCCATCTATTGACATTGTCATATGTAGACAAAGAAATGTTTTGTTTGATATCAACCCTAGTGAACTCCCGCTGAGGCAGAGACCCCAACATTTATTTATTAAGAGATTTTCATCCATGTTAAGTCTTTCTATGTTGTTTTGTGATGTTGTGTGTCTCTCGTTTCGTGTCTGCTATTCCGTAAAGTTTGTGCTTCAAAACAGGGCCTCTCGTTTTTAATTGTATTATTATTGAGTGATGAAGTGGGAATTCTCTTTCCGTATACCATGTACAGTTTTTGTTTTGTGTTACAGGTGAATATAAGCAAAATAATTGCAGTGTGTCAGACCCCAATTGTGTCCCTTGTCCTAGTCGACTCCCCAGTTGTGTCGGCAAGGCAGATGGGAACCAGTCTTTTCCCTCCCGGATGTGGAAACCAGACTATGTAGAATGTTACAAGAACAGAACAGTGATTCCAACCAAGAATTGCACCAAGGGGTACTTTCATCCTATCTTGATGATGTGTACCGAGGATGTGAACAAAAGTAAGTGGATTGGAACAAATGGGAGGACAAGCCTGAAGTTGTTTGCTAACAAACTGATTTAAACCCCCAGTAAACTTTATTTGTTTGACTATGAAACTTTTGTCTTTAAAAAATATCTTGGTTAAATTGTAGGCTACTGGGTCCTTGTAGCTCCCATTTTTATGCCCCTGAAGGTGGGCATATTAAAATCGCACTGTCCGTCCGTCTGTGTGTCCGGCTCAATAACTCGTGTCCAGGCTGTAACTTTCCCTTGTATGGACAGATTTTAAAATAACTTGCCTCATGTGTTCCACATACCAAGATGACGTGTCGCGTGCAAGACCCGTGTCCCTACCTCTAAGGTCAAGGTCACACTTAGTGTTTATTCACAATGGAGTGCTGCATATAAGGACATAGAGAATAGGTTGTCGTGTCCGGGCTGTAACTTTCTCTTGTATGGACAGATTTTAAAATACCTTGCCACATGTGTCCTACATACCAAGACGACGTGTCATGTGCAAGACCCGTGTCCCTACCTCTAAGGTCAAGGTCACACTAAGTGTTTATTCACAATGGAGTGATGCATATAAGGACATAGAGTATAAGTTGTCGTGTCCGGGCTGTAACTTTCCCTTGTATGGACAGATTTTAAAATAACTTGCCACATGTGTTCCACATACCAAGACGATGTGTCGTGTGCAAGACCCGTGTCCCTACCTCTAAGGTCAAGGTCACACTTAGTGTTTATTCACAATGGAGTGATGCATATAAGGACATAGAGTATAGGTTGTCGTGTCCGGGCTATAACTTTCCCTTGTATGGACAGATTTAAAAATACCTTGCCACATGTGTTCCACATACCAAGACAATGTGTCGTGTGCAAGACCCGTGTCCCTACCTCTAAGGTCAAGGTTACACTTAGGTGTTTATTCACAATGGAATGCTGCATATATAAGGACATAGAGTATAGGTTGTCATGTCCGGGCTGTAACTTTCTCTTGTATGGACAGATTTTAAAATGACTTGCCACATGTGTCCGACATACCAAGACGTCATGTCACGTGCAAGACCCATGTCCCTACCTCTAAGGTCAAGGTCACACTTAGTGTTTATTCACAATGGAATGCTGCTTATAAGGACATAACAGTGTAGGTTGTCAATTATGGGTGGTATTTTTTATGTTTAGAGGCAATTAAAATAACTTGCCATATGTATTTGACACGTAAAGGCAAGATCAACTTTTCATTTACTGACCTTGTTCATAGGTCAATGTCACATTCGGAGGCATTCGTCACATACTGTGACAGCTCTTGTTTTTATTGATTTCCAGATTGCCATTGTTATCTGAAGTATTTTCAGTGTTAATCTGAAATGGTAACTGATTGTTATGAATCATTAGGTATAAGAAAATCTTCAATAAATTTTGACTCTGCATTGTACTGTGTGCAAAATAACAAGAACTCATCAGGGTTTGTAAAAGTGATTTCTGTACAATAATATTTTAATAATATTTTTTTAATTCAGTACCGTAGCAACAGTTTATGTTGGTTAAACTATTAATTATAACATTTCTGTTTAAAACTTCTGATAACTATTATATTATTATAATTTAGCTTATTGATACATTGTTAACATTCTCCATATAACAATATGATATCTACAGTTTATTGTTTACTCTATTATCTAAAAGTACCATCTTATACACGTTGAACACATATTATGACATTTGTCTTTTCTTTGTACGAATACTGTAACGAGATGCTTTATGCATAAGTTGAAATAAAATCTGTTCTGTTCTGTTCTGTTCTGATAACCTTGCAATGTCACATGGATATGGATTAAGTGTTTGTTGGACTTCTACCATGTGCCTTTAAGGAAGGTCAGCATTAATTGTTCGGCTACTGGGCTTGTCCCTGTAGTTTTCATGGTATTATAAATGTTAAAACTTAACCTGCCTATCTTGTCTAAGTCATGATATTGTGAGAGCGTTGGACTCGTCTTTGGCCTTGGCGTCATTGTTGGTGATGTACAAGAACTTAAACATGGCCATAACTTAAAAATAATTTGAGACGTTCAAATGAAATTTGGTACAGATGTTGCCAGTGAGAATATGCAAATGTAAGGAAAAGCTAATAATTTAGACTTCAAGAATTGTCCAGTTATTCCCCCTTTTTTACCAATAAATATCAGATAAGCATTTGGCGTTCGCTCCACTACACTCTTGTTGTTGCTGTATATTCTTGGCTTATATTACTTGTTTATCATGGTGGTGTAAAATCGATATTAATTTTCCTTAAATAACTGCTCCATGTCTGTTGTAGCGGATGCCCCAGACTTTTGTCACGCAAACCCTTCTGCTGTTTTGCCTTTGGCTGACAATTGTGCGCAGTTCATCAACTGTACCACACTCTTGTCCGGTGCCACGCTGGACCCAGTGAAAGAGTGCAGATACCCTGACCTGTTCTCCACCGTATCCCTGCAATGTGAGAAGTTTGAGTCTGTGACATGTGACAAGAGACATGAGCCGATGGCCCCATGTAAGTAATTTTGTATTTCTCTTTTCAAAGCACATGCTACTGACATACGTACATTGTTGACTTAAAAGGAACATTTGCAATGCAATGGTGTTTTAACTCATATCTTATTGAACATTTTTTTTAGATATCAAGTTTTGATTATGGAATCTTTTCAGCCAGTTAATCCCCTTGTTGTATGACTTTAGGTTAAAGAGCCATATCTATGAGGTTACCAGTAGGCGAGTAGTTCTTGGACACTTTTTAATGTTTTATCTTGATAACTTTATTTTATAATATTCCCTTGATGTTTGAAGAAATCTGAATTATTTTTTTTTTATAAAAAATCAGTTCTTCTTCTGTTGAAAAGTGGAATATGTAAAATAAAGAGAAATAAAATAAATCAACTCTACGCTACGAATGAGGCGTTCAAATTTTCGTTGGTCAATAGTAGTTCTGGCTCGCAGATTGTTTTATTGATTATGTTTAAAAGTGAAATATTTTAACCTCAAATTTTTTTAGATTTTTTTATGACATGAGTTGTACCAGGGTATCTTTTTATTTAACACCTTTGGAATGTAAACGTTCCACTAAAAATGAATATTTCCTTACAATGTATAATGTTGTCTGAACAAAAAAGGTAGTATACTGAAAAAATCGTCTTACTTGACTGTTGCCTGTTTTTTATGGTGTGCTTTTAGCACATACACATTGCAATTGTGATTCCGAGCTGAAGTTAGATGTGATGTTGTAAACAACTGGCTGGAAACTTTTGGAATTAGGCTTTTTATAATCCTTTCTTGATGAAAAGTGTTGGTACATTTTTGAGATGTTTCAAGCAACTGATTGATAATACCCAGGCCCCAATTTCTCGAAACTTCTTAAGCTTAAAAGGCTCAAGTCGCTTATTTCCAAAATACATACTAAAAATGAATTCTGATAAATGAAAAATGGTTTATTCTGATAATCATACAGATTATTCCTACATAATTTCTAAAAATTCTTGAAGAAGTAAATATAACACATTTTATAGAATAACAAAAATAGTGAGATTAGCTTAATCCTTTTATAAGCAACTTAAGAAGTTTCGAGAAATTGGGGCCTGGCATTTAAAATATAACTACCAAAATGAGGCAAAAATCGTGAACGTCTTAGAACTACTGCTGTCCGAGAATCACTCGCCTACTGCTATAAATAGAGGAGTAAGAAGGTGTATCTTTGATGGAAAGAGTTAAATGATTAAATTGGATAATAGTAACAATTGGATAAATATGCACAAATTAATAAGCATTTTGGCCAGCTTTGACCAGACTGAAGAATGTATTGATATCCAGTTTCATGCAACTGGCTGCAAATCAGCTTATTTATGGCCTCAATGCCTGAATGGTGTGTATTTCAGTTGAACTATGGCTATGCCAGATAGGTAAACAAAGAAAAGTTTATTAAGGGATGTGTAACTCTTGCAGGTGAATATACGTCCAATCAGTGCAAGCCGCAGGACCCTGGTTGTGTTCCTTGCACGTCACGTCTGCCATCTTGCGTCACGTTGCCAGACGGGGTTCACGTATTTGTAGGCAGGGAGTGGAAGGCTGACCACATCACATGCTACAAAAACAGGACCCAGATACCGACAGACAAGTGTGCCAATGGTTTCTTTCACCCTGTAAAAGAAATATGTACCAAGGACTTGGATAAAGGTAACATTTTTATCGTGTCATGGTGATGACATATAGCATTTTTTAAATGTTTTTTTTATAAGTTTGTTTTAACACTGTAAATGTTCAAATGTAGTAAATACTTGTTTTATTTAAGGTTTTTGTTCTTAGAACAATGCATATCATGCTCAAATTCATTTGAGCATTTAAAAATACCTCAGAAATTTTCTCAACCTTTACATTTTTTACTAAATGCTGTCAAAGGTCTACCCT
Organism: Mya arenaria; assembly: GCF_026914265.1. Taxonomy (NCBI): domain Eukaryota; kingdom Metazoa; phylum Mollusca; class Bivalvia; order Myida; family Myidae; genus Mya; species Mya arenaria. Next base: position 36,297,304 of record NC_069126.1, read on the forward strand.
TGAAGTGAAGCTTTGGCAGGTCACTCCTTTGACTCATATGACTTCAGCTTGTTGTTGAATAAAATAAATGTTTTTTCTTTTGAGACATCTTTTAATTCCCCTTACACACATTTAACCAGGGGTCTTGGGCATCCCCTGGTAACATTTATAAATACCGGTAACATGTCAACATTTTAAACATAAAAAAAATGATGATTGCATGAATAAACAATAATTGAGCATATACGATAATCATAATATTTCGTGCAAATTTGTACTATATACAGATATGTTTCATTACATCATATCTATTACACACTAGTTTGACAATATTGGTATGTTTGATATTTAAAATGATATTTATTTGATGTTTAATTTATGTTTTAAGACATATTCTTTCATTTCTTTTTTGTTCGCCAAATTTTAGTTGATGCCAAGCCATACTGTCAGGCAAACCCAACGCACATAGTTCCTATGGGGAATAACTGTGCCCAGTTTATTGACTGTGCACGGGTGCTCAGCACTAACCCTACTAACCCAGTGAGTGAATGCACATACCCGGACCTGTACTCCACTGTGACAAGGTCATGCCAGCGTTTCACCACCGTGACTTGTGACACCAGACCAGAACCTCAGGCTCCTTGTGAGTAGTTGTGTACACTGACTTCATGGATTAAGACTGGGGTGGTATTCAACAACCAACTTAGATTGATCTTAAGTTTACGATTAGAATCTACATGTTTTGATTGGTCTGTTTATTTAGCTGACCAATAAGCTAAAAGGAATCACTAAGGCATTTCTGAGGATAAGGATAAGACCAGTTTTGAATACTGGCCTAGGTGTGAACAAATTTAGCAAAACTTATTACTTTTGAAGCAATGATAAAAGTGTTATTCCACTGTGAGTTTTTTTATGTCAATTAATTAGTTATGGGCATATATTCAAGCATTATATAGACTTCATTACTTTGAAAATGTCACATATTCTGCTGTATTCTTCTCTTGCCAATGTAAAAATGGTTTAACATTTCACTTATGCTCAGGTGAGTATGATCAAAACTTATGCCCGGCTGGTAACTCAACATGTGAGAAGTGCCTGGTTCGGTTACCCAGTTGTGTGGGTCTACGGGACGGCGCACAGCCTTTCCCCACCCGCCTTTGGCTGGCTGATTATGTGGAGTGCTACAAAAATCGGACGGTTTCCGTGACTAAGTGCGTCCAGGGAACCATCTTTGACCCCACACAGCAGGCCTGTGTGTCAGATATACCAAGAGGTAAGTGCTGTATACAATTTGTTATGTTTTATGGTTTCTATATGTTACCCAGCACAGTAAAGGCTTGTGTCACTTATATAAAATATATATTGAGTATTTTGTCTCATATGAATCTATGTTTGGATTAATTATGTAGCGATCATGAATTGCTACTTACGTGCTTGTAAATACATTTAAAAACTGTACCGAAACTAAAAAAAACACACAATATTTTGAAAAACACTTATTATTTTGGGCAAGGAATTTAATTCTTAGAACTTTAGTCTATGATGATTTGTTTTTACAAAATTTGTTATGTTTCTTTGTAAAATGCTTAGAAGTACCTATCAAAATCACAATCTAGACAAAGCTAGGTGCTGACATGATCATGAAACATTTCAGACAAGATGGACAGCTATTGCAAGGCGTACCCGACGGCTGTGATGGTGGACCCGATCAACTGTGCAACGTATTTCAACTGTTCCGCCCAGAACACGAGCCTCGGTCATCACCTGATGGAGTGTAAATACCCGGACCTGTTCTCTGAGGTGACACACTCGTGTCAGGCCTTTGACACGGTCACATGTCACACCAGGCATGAACCCAAGGCTCCGTGTAAGTGAAATGGGAGTTTGAGATTGCATTTTATAATACTAGATAGTTAATTTAGCTTACTGTTAATTCTTGGCCCTTCACTTGATTTCAAAAGGCAAAACAGAGTCATACCAATAAGTATTAAAACTGTCATTTATATTTATAAGGCCTAATTAAAAATGGTTTTATGCTGCTTTTATGACAAAATTATTTGGGTCGGTAGGGGTAGTGTGTTTTGTTCTTTTTTTAATAAGGCATGTAAGATAACTGTCAAGGGATTTTTTCATTGTCATATGGAGCAAATTACTAGTGCACCATTTGGTGCTGGAATAAATCAAGGTTTGAAATTAGCAGAGCAGCCATTTTTTCGGACTAAAAATTTAGGATACCGCATTTTAGGGGATATATTTATTGGGTTTAATAATTAAGGTTATGTATACTGGGAAAAGGTGTATCGTCTTATAAGAAATTGTATACTACACAAATTATGGCAAAGAGTTTGACTTTAGAATTATTATACACAGGTTTATCTATTTATTTCATTATGAAGGTGTTCGCATTTCATTTGCAGGTGAATATAATCAGAATCTGTGTAACCAGTCAGACCCGACATGCCAACCATGTCCCGAGCGACTTCCAAGCTGTGTGACCATCCCAGATGGGCAGCAAGCCATCCCTACGAGATTGTGGTCGGCCGATTATGTCGTCTGCAACAAGGAGAGGACGATGGAAGTAAAAAAATGTCAGACAGGATATTTCAACCCTGCCACTAAGATGTGCCAAGACACTGTTACAAAACGTAAGCATTCATTTTTGTTGTTGATTGATCACATGACAAATACTGTTTTGTTTTAGTTATATAGACTTTGTCAACCGAAGACGTTTGTTATAATTTAAAAAAAAAATCCAGCTTATGGCAAGCCAAACTATGAGGCAGTTTTTGCATGCTAGCTTTGGCAGCTAGCACTGCTTAGAACCTCAAAAGAATGGTCTAGACATATTGAGAGTCAATTTTCTTGTGTTACAGCCTATGCCAATCCGTATTGCAAGGCCCACCCTAATTCTGTGATCGCCCTACCAAGTAGCTGTGCGGAATACATAAACTGTACGGCATATATGGGTGGTCAGGCTGCAGACCCAGTGATGGAGTGCCCCTACCCCCAGCTGTTTGATAACATCACCCTGACATGTGGCAACTTTGAGAATGTCAACTGTGGACAGAGACCTGAGCCTATGGCACCTTGTGAGTACAATATATATATCTGATATTATTCCTTGTAAAATAGAAATCATAAATATTGCTATGGAAGCGATTTTTTAGCCTTTCAGACATTTATTCTACACATATTCCACACATATGCTATAATGTATAGTACAATTTCTGATGAATATACAATTGTTTATGCTAGAATCAATAACTGGTTTTATCAATTCCAATGCTAAACTTCTGAAATGAGCAACAAACTTAATTAAAAGTTCTTATAATTATGCCCCTCTTTGAAGAAGCGTTGGTATATTGCATTGCAGATGTCAGTCCATCGGTTGGTCGGGCCATATACAAAACCTTGTCTGATTGATAACAAGTGTATAGTTTGGCCTATGGTCCTAAAACTTAGGGATATTGGTAATGATGCAGATGACCCCTATTGATTTTTGAACATAAAAACCTTGTCTATTCATTATAAAGAAAACACTTAGACCTAAGGTCCGCAAACTTGGTTGAGAGGCTTTTCATGACCTGCAGATCTCTATTGATTTTTAGATCAACGGATATAAGTCACTGGATTATATCATACTTGTGCTCTAACTATGTAACAAAATTTTCGACAGTTTAGTAATTCCAGAATGTCATTTTCGCTTATAAACTATAACACATCAACTACTAGACCGTCATACAGAACTTGTCAATAACTATACTGACTATCATCAAACTGTAGGGATGTTGATCATACCCTTAATTTACCCCACATACATTTAATGCATAATGACTTATTTGCTGACTTAAGGGGGGGGGGGACATATATATTTTTGGAATCTCTTGTGCTCCGATAATGGCTAGCTAGCCGACAAGGCCCAATCCAGTCATGCGATTGTGACAGCTTTTTGAGCTATGGTAGGCAAATGACATCAATTTATTCAATGTCATGTGTATCTTGTTAATGTTAATAAAATATTTAGGTTATACTAATAGAATAGAATTCAATTTTCATTAACCTGATTAGAAATGCAATGTGTTTTTTTCCAAATTAAATGTTAACATGGTACACTGCAATAAAGATTTAAACATGTGTTTCATAGCATAAATAGTAATATTTTATTTACTGTTATAAAAGAATACCGATTAATAAAAATAATCTGTTTAACATGTCAGCTAATGAATCAACTTTTGAACATAACAAATTATGGTACCATCACAAGTGGGTTCAGTCACTTAAAAACCTAAAAACACTGCCATTCGAATGGTCCTCAATAACAGCAAGTTTGGTGTTTTCTCTGTCAAAATAGACATCCTCTACAGTCTTTGTAGTATTGCCTTTTCCTTCTTTTTTCATGTAAAGAATGGTTCTGTATTTGACTCCACTTTCTTGAAGCTGAATAATTCGACCATGGCAGGCAATGTAAATATTTCCCTCGTAGTCGGTGGATACTCCTCTTGGTTCAACCATAGCCTTTGATTGAAATATGAAAAGGACGGTTCCCTTGGTGTCAAAAGCGTACAAGAGATTCTTCTTCGTGTCTGTAGCATACAGAATGTTTTCTTCCGTGTTTGAAGTAAGGTATTCAGGCTGCTCGAACAGTGGGCACCTGTTTTTGTCGTACAAAATCTGCTGCTTCAGTACACCTTCAAAAGTGTAAACATGGATTTGCCATTTCGGAGTTTCAAAACTTCCATCCTGTTCATGTACAAGGGCTAAACCATTGTCGAACTTGGTTAATCCATAACAATATCCCGGTGTCTTAAAAACAACTGATGCTGTTTTCATGTCTCTCTCCATTGTGCAAACGCTTTTGTAGAGACGAAATGTAAAGTATGTTAACTCTTTCCCAGTTACAAAATAAAACAGCTTCTGTGATGTATCTGTACTGTCAAATACTTCAAGGTTTTTAAATGTAATGTCATTAGATGACACAAACTTACCATCTTGACTATCCATTATGCCTACAGATATGTGAAGGAAAAGTTTGGACAAAATATAGGTATGCAATGCTACAAATCTGGTAACAGTATTGTTTTCTGTGTTGCTGAATCCGATAAGTTTATTTCCAAGTAAATAATCGTAGGGAAGATGAATAGTTGATAGTAAAGCTAAATGCCTGCTTTTCAACATTTTCTCTGTCACATCTTCACAATTTATAAACTCATGGTCTTTGGTTAAACTTATCTTTTTATGCATTTTAAAACACTGTATGCATAAGTATTGCTTACATTGTGAGCAGTATGTATTTGCCTCTTGTGTATTGTCACAAATGTCACAGTAATTGTCTTCTTCAGAACTTGAAGGCAAAATATCGTCTTCGAGTGTTTGCGTAGCCATATTTGATATGGTTGTCTTGCATTGTTGTTTCTTTGATGACCAACAATCGTCTTCGAGTGTTTGTGTGGCCACATTTGATACTGTTGCCTTACATTCTGGTATCTGTGGTTCGTAATCCAATGAGGCATAAGCCAATACATTTTGCGAGAAGTTTTCTTGATGATACTGTTGGAAGAGGAATGTTAAAAAATGTAGGATTAGAATCGGAAGAACGACCATGCAAGAGAATTCCCAGGCCTCAGTGTCCATCTTGCTTCTTTGATCTTCAAGTTATAAAAGTAACAGACATCAATTGACATCAATTTAATTTTGTATTGTTTTTTTTTCTCTTTTGGTTAAATGTAATCAGAACGTCTGCTTAATTAACACTGGTGGTCACTCAACAATTAGATTAAGCCATAAAAGGATAATATTTTGTCAATAAATATAAGCACATGTTTGAATAATCCAACGGGTTGTTTTGACATTTTCTGACGAACAACTGCTGACAAGTAACCAGGTGAAGTTAGGCTCTCATTTGCTTCATACAAAATCAATGTATGAAAGAACCTTGGCAGGCTTTTAGAAAAATATCTCAACCAAAGTGTTGTTTTTTCTTTTCAGTTGAATTCCAATTTGTCTTCTTTGGTAAGAGACATGGTCTTTCAAAATATGCAGCTCAATAAGGACCCCCTCTGTTTACATTCAAATTTCATATTGAAAAACCATAATGGAATATTATTGATTGCATTCAAGTTTGTGAATATAGTGAATGCTATTTGCAAACAACTTAAATGTTCTTCCTTATCACAAATTATATATAATATATATACAATTATAGACTTCTGTTTTGGTATATATGTTGTTTTATTAGCGGCATTAGTCAATATTTTTTTACAGGTTAGCAAAACTACAAATTGACCAAAGCAGTGGTCTCCTATTGTTATATTACTTGGTTAAATGTAAAAGAGATAACTGATGTAGTAATAATACTTGTACATTACAATCATTACAGTGATTTTTTTGGCCCTTTCCCCTCATGAAAAAGTAAAAAATTTCCCCTACCCCTGATTTTTTTTTTAAAATTAAGATTGACTTCTAAACATTCAGCACTTGTAGAAATAAAGTGCCTTTCATGAATATGTTGATAGGTTTGTTGATTAAAACGGTTGAAAATGAGTTGAACATTACGTGACCATGTTGAAATTGTTCCCTTTTTTGCCAAAACAACACTATTTTTCCTCTATCAAAGAGCCAGACACCATTCCCTTAAAAGTGGAAAAAAACTACACCCAGCAAATAAAGCAGTCAATATAACGAAAGTGTGCAATGATAGTAAAGAATTCATAGAGTGTTGGTAACCAACAAAGTGCAAGTACGAATGCTGCATCCCCTTTCTTCTTATAGTTTTAAAAACATATATTAGATGTTGATATTTGTATGTCATCATGTTGCCAGAGACATTATAAATCCAACCAGAGAAATTTATGATGGCTTCTTACAATGGAATGGTTTTTACAGAAGAAACTACATTATGACTCATATTATATTATAGCTGTCTTGAAAACCAAGCTGGTAAATAAGTATAAACTAATAGTATAAAGTGAGCTGCTTAATTAGGACATTATAAAAGATGGAATGTTTTAAAAAGTATTTTTAGAATGTATATCTAAACTTTATCTACATTCCCAGGTGAGTATCACCAGTACATGACCATGTGTGGCCCTGCAGACCCCTACTGTGTCCCCTGTGACTCAACCTACCCCAGCTGTGTGGGGCTGCCAGATGGGGACCAGTCTTTTCCTTCCCGCATGTGGAAACCAGACTACGTCACCTGCAACAAGAACAGGACGGTGATTCCCACAAAGAAATGTACCAAGGGCTACTTTCATCCCATTTTGAAAACTTGCATGGAGGATGTTAATAAAAGTGAATATAAGTTTTATAATTTTTGAAGTTTTTCAGTTGACGAGATTCTTCGCTTACTTATGACCTTACTTTTCTGTAGCAGCTGACATATTTGTCATTTATGAATTCAGATTTACCCTACTTTGAAAAAGAAGACAAATAACTAAATTAGAATTTACGCGACCATTCCCTGAACTCCATTTCAATAAGTAACTTAAAAACGCCCTGTTCATCTTTGGGTCCCTATCCTACAGCTGACGCAAACGCCTACTGTCAAGCCAACCCGCGGGACATGTTGCCAATGTGGAGCGACTGCAGCAAATACTACAACTGTGCAGCTACATTACGTGGCCAGGGCGTGGTTCAGGAGTGCACGTACCCAGACCTGTTCTCAACTTTCTCCCTGACTTGCCAGGATTTCACAACTGTACAGTGTCATAACAGACTGGAGCCACAGGCACCTTGTTAGTATTTTTTTGATAAACTTTGCGTTGTGTTCATCTCATGCTTTAAATTGTTTTTAATAGCAACGATCTTATAAATAGCTGGTATTTCCATTAAAAAATTGAAACTTGTAAAAGAAACTGTATCTGAATTTAGATGGCATAACAGCCCATTGATAAAGTTATTTTATCCTATCAAAGACCCTGATGTTCCTGGTGTTAAATGTCTTGGAAAAAATCTTTATTGAATACAATTATTGTTATTCACATACTTAATACCAGCATATAACTGATGTTTATTTGTACAAGTTTTAATAACCTCAGAAAACTAGCTTCATAAACTACCAGTACATGCGTATTTTCTGACCTGTAATTTTACAGTGACTGTAAGGAAATTCAGTATGTATGTGTATTTGATACTGAGTCAATGTTCTCGTCAGGTGAGTATGATGCAAACATGTGCCCACTGATGGACCCTAATTGCGAGCCCTGTCCGAGTCGTCTCCCGTCATGTGTAGCGCTGCCGGACGGGGATGAGCCCGCTGTCACACACCGGTGGACCGACATGTACGTGCACTGCTACAAGAACCGAACCATGAAGATCGAGCACTGCCCCACCGGGTCTGTGTTCAATCCCGATAAACTGGCATGTGTCACCAAAATCACCTCAGGTGTGCTGCTTTTTTTATAATTATGAAATTCATTTTCCAGTGCATTAAAATATTAAATGATATAGGTTTTTGTCATAATTTTATGAATATTTATTTACTAAAAATAGCCTGGGATACATTCAAACAACTGCATTAATATGCATTCAATATGTGAAAATTAAAAGTTTTGATGATATGAAAAAGTGAGAAGTAGAATGAGAAGTGTATTTTGAGCTTCCAAGCAATATGTAAAAGGTATGATATAATTGATACCATGAATTACCATGAATTATGACATATTGAAGGTGACATAGATTCATACTGCCGAGCCAACCCGAGGTCTGTGAAGCCCCATGAGACGAACTGTGCCCAGTACTACAACTGCTCCAACCTACACTCAAGGTATGCCAGGGTGTGGGGCTGGCTGGGGGTTGGAATCATAAATTATACCATATTGTAGGTGACATAGATTTGGCATGCAGAGCCAGCCCATGTTCTTCGATGAAGTTCCATAATATCAACTGTCTCCAGTACTACAACTGCTCTGACTTACACTCCAGGAACGCTCACGCTCAAGCGGGGGGGGGGGCATAAATTTTACCACATCAAAGGTAATAAAGCTTCATACTGCCGACTCATCCCACTTTTGATGAAGCCCTATGAGACAACAGCTCCGGCCAACACTTCAGGGTATTCTTGTTTAGAAGGGCAGTGTATCTGGAGCTATGAGGTACTATCTGTTTCTGCTGAAACACCTTAAATTGCGCCCTATTTAAGACAGTGCCATATTTGATTGATTTATGTAAGTGTTCTGTGTGTATATTTAGATGTATTATTGCAGATATGGGAACTACATACATGAATGTGACTACCCTGACCTGTTCTCCACTGTGACATTGAGATGTGCCCCGTTTGAAACTGTGCCTTGTGGAAATAGACAGGAACCTCAGGCACCTTGTATGTAACCATTTGTTAAAGTACTTTAATATTTTAGAAATTGTTATACCCTAGATAGATATATCTAGGGGCTATGTCGCCAGGGGCGTAGCCAGCGTTACGCACTTATGCATGTGCGTAACATCAATTTGAAAAATGAAAAAATAAATATGGCCACAATTGGCATCAACGTCGATGGCTAAGCTAAATATTGATATCAGAATAAAGGGAAGATCAACTATAGTAAGCATTGTTTCTTTGTGGCATGTACCTCCAAAAGTATTGCACCTACACTCATGAAACTTCATAGGAATGTTGGTCTGAGCATTTGAAATTGTGCACCTGCAATTTGTTTGAAATTTGGTCTTACAATAGATATGATAGTAACTTGCAAAAACGCACTGTTAATAACAGGGTAAGTCAGTACTAGTGTTTAAGATATGTGATACAGTGGGTATTGTGAAGTTTACCATAAGTGTCAATGTATGCAAGTTTAATGTGAGGATTCAAGAAGGTTTTTAGAAATTAATAACACATAGGTTTCAGCACTATGTTAAGGGTCAGGATTGAAAATCGTGCCCAAAATAAAACGATGATCATAAGTAAATTTGGTTATTTGATCCATTATTGATTATATCATCAAAACTGAATATATATGCATAAAAAAAATTGTTGGTGCCTGATATTCATGAATTATAGAAAACAACATACGGCCAATCAGATATATCTTCTTTGATTTGAATATAACACTAAGTTGTCATCAAGATCATCAGGAGAGTCATACTGCCAGTTCATAGTGGGTTAAAACACTTGAATTTGGTAAAACTCACCAATGAGATTTGGTCATACAAATTTCAATTAAAGTTCTTGTTTAATGAGATTTAACTTCTAGCAATAACAAACTTTTGAAATTCATTATTGATTTTGGCTGATTTTGTTAGTAAACAATCGATTTTCAACAATCCTCAATCACCATTTTATCCCTGCTTCCAGGTGACTACCTGCAGAATCGCTGTGACGGGAGTGATCCAGCGTGTGTGCCGTGTCCCGACAGACTGCCCTCATGTTTGGGGCTTCCTGATGGGAAAAACCCAGTCGCTGGGAAGGAGTGGAGCCAGAATTACGTCGTCTGTCACAAGAACAGGACAGAGAATGTGGGCCAGTGTAGTACCAAGTATTTTCATCCGATGACCAGGACTTGCACAGATTCACTAAATAGAGGTTAGATTAAAAGATGTAAAGAATGAATATTTAGGTGATGCTTTTAACATAAGAAAACTCTGAGTAAGTAATTGCTAAATCAAATGTATACACACCATAATTTTTATCCTATTGTGTGAATCATTAACAATGAATTCCTCCAAAAAAAAAATCTCCAAAAAAGTGTCATATTCCATAAGACTTGCAGTATAAATAAATTACTATGTTAAACCTTTTAGATTAAGTTTCTATTATCTTTTTACCAGGTGATTTGAAGGATTTTTGTAAGAAAAACCCAACAGCTATTTTACCTGCGGAAGACAACTGTGGCCAGTACTTCAACTGCTCTGACCCCCAGTCACCGCTGGGGCCATACATCGGGGAGTGTTCATACCCCAACCTCTTCTCCCGGTTCACAATGACTTGTGGTCCATTCAGGAATACACTATGTGACTCCAGGCCCGAGCCACAGGCGCCATGTAAGTAAAGTATGCCTTATGGGGTTTAAATACATGAATAAGCACTTACTTATCTTAATGAAGTTGATATCTATAAGAATCTTATAGTATGCTTGTTATAAACTATATCAGACAATTGTATGAAATTTATTTCCACATGCCACAGTAAGGGAAATGGGAGACTTACTCTAGAAATTAATATTAGTTCCTTGTTAAGTGCTTCTTGGGCCCTTAACCTTTAATCTACTTAGTAAAGCTTTAAATTTAAATATGAAATTATTTTAAAGCAAGATTTTTATGAATTTTGTCTGAAATGCCACAGAAATAATGAATAAAAATGGGATAGATAACTACTCTTGGAATGAATTTGTGGAACATGGACATTCTTATTTTGCTTGTTATTTGTGCAAATGTTGCAATTCCCTCTCAATGATTTATGATTTTTGACCAGCATCACAATTATGATTTCATTTCACTATTCCTATGGGCAAATATTTCTTCCTAGGCCAGTATGAGCAGAACCTGTGCGCAAAGACCAATCAGAGTTGTGCCCCTTGTCCGGACCGCCTCCCCAGCTGTGTGGGGCTCCCAGACGGGACTCAGGCAGACTCCACCCACCTGTGGGGCTCGCAATACATTGAGTGCTTCATGAATCGAACCATGACAACAAGGAATTGCCAGAATGGCGGCTTTTTTCACCCAAGATTGCGGATGTGCAAGAATACTGTCGACCCAGGTAAAATCATATTTTATACCAAAACTAATGCTGAGTTTCTTTAGAAAATTTATAAGTATGAAAATCGACAATCAATTCAAGGGTTGAAAGGGAAAATGTTCTATCATCTGTTTTATTTAATGTGACTTAGAACCTTTTAACATTCACCCCTCGAACTGTCAGTTTTAAAGAAAAAGTCAAGATAGCAATATATATTCTCTTATTTTCAAATATATGGTCATCTGAGGAAATTGGCAAATATTTATTAAATGTTTGCATTTTGCTTTAAAGTGATTTCATTTGTAAATGTTTTGTGGCAGGAAAATAATCTTGGTAGCTTTTGTCACGACCTCAAGTAATTTGAGTTTAGAATTTTGTTTTTGTCTGCCGCGAACTTGAACTCAATGTTTTATATTGTACATTTCATGTATAAACATGTATTTAAGAATATCGAATGTACATTAATTACTCATTCCGATCAGTCTAGATTTACCATGTGTAGTGTGTGTGTCATCTATACACACTTTGTTATTTAATACCCAACAGATAACAAAAACAAAATGGCAACCAAACAAAATCCCCTCTTCATATTTTCTTTTGATGATTGGACACTTTCTTTTGGTGTTTGGGTGACATTTCTATAAGGGAGCTAACTTATGTTTACTAAGTTATTATCAGTTTATCCCAAACAATCAGTTTAGTGTAGCCGTACGATGCTTTGGATGAGTCATTGCAAACTGGCGTCTCTTAAGCGTTTCGCTAGTACGTCTGAAGCTGAAGCCAATGAAAAAAGTTTGCGCATGGTATGAAACCACTGAGAGTGTTTACAATTATCCAATAAACCATCAGGTACTAACAGTGTAACAAATAATACTATTCAATCAAACACTCCTCTGTTCCAGTGGATGTCCCAGACTACTGCAAGGCCCACCCAGGGGCGGTAGTGACCAACCCAGACAATTGTGCAGTGTTCTACAACTGCTCCCAGCCCCAGTCGGGCTACACCCAGGAGTGCCGTTACCCAGACCTGTTTGATGATGTGACCAAGATGTGCCACGACTTTGAGCATGTGGACTGTACCTCCAGACCTGAGCCCATGGCCCCATGTACGTAAATCTTTGTCTGCTTTTAGGTTCAGTATAAAGAATGTGTGTTAAGACATGTTTAGATTTACATAGACCTTGGCTTGTCTTTGTTTAAGTGGTATAGTCAAGATTAATGTGTTGAAGGTTGGAATTTTTGGTACAAATTTAATCTTTCGGCGAAAATGAGTTATTGAATTTTATTCAATATATTTATTGAAATTTTTAGTACAATTTGTACTTAATAAATCAAGGAGTCTGATTTTGACCCAAAGATCTGTGGCTTGATTTACATAGTACATTCATGACTGGTAAGTTGCATGTTGAAATGCTTTGTGTTGAACTAATGTTTGAAATATATTTAACATAAATCTAAAATGCATGAAGTACATATATCTTTGTTTATTTTAGCTTTGAACTTAATGAAAGCATTGCCAAGGAAAACATCAAATACATTTAGGCTGATTGTTTCAAATTCATTTGCAGGTCAATACAAGCAGAACCAATGTAGCCCTACAGCCATGAACTGTATCGGCTGTGATGTCCGGCTCCCATCATGTGTGGGCCTGCAGGACGGGAACCAACCAGTACCCAGCAGACTCTGGGGACCAGACTACCTCAAGTGTTATAAAAATAGAACAGTGGGGCAGGAGAAATGTCAGACTGGCTTCTTCCATCCGACACTGAAGAAATGTACAACTGATGTTGGTAAAAGTAGGTACATGTATTACAATCTACAACCAAATAAGGAAGCCAATTTGTAATCATCTTAGATATCAATAACATTGCATCTGAATTTTGCATTAAGTCCTCAAAGAAATATGAAAGCTATTAGATAAAATGGTAGGTGGGGGATTATGATGTTTAAGAATAAAACAAACTCAATATTTTACAAAGTAGAAATATTGTCTTTGTTTATCTATGTTGAAACATAGATAATTTTAATTAAGGATTTGAAGGATATTTATTCTAAAAAAATAAAAGAAACCCAATAATTATATGTTCAATTCTTATTTAAGGCATTTCTTTTTTCCAGATGGCATAGCCCCTTTTTGTGATAGACACCCAAGCGCTGTTATCCCATACCCGGACAACTGCGCCCAGTATGTGAACTGTTCCCTGGTGACGCCCAGCGCCATCCCCATACAGGAGTGCACGTACCCTGACCTGTTTGCGGCCGACACTCTCACATGTAGCACTTTCACCACTGTGGATTGTGACACCAGGATGGAACCTCAGGCACCTTGTAAGTGGATTTTGTTGTAGACTGATTAAGCTTGTCTGCTGTATGGTAAAAACCTTTACCTTTGCCATAATTTAAAAATCTTCCAATGTATCCAAAGATGGTACACATGTTGCCAGAGACAATAGGCACATAATACTTATTTCAAATTATACCCCTAGTTTGACTAAGAAAAAACTCAAGCTGGAAGAGCGTTTGAGTTCATTCTTTGACGTTCTAGTTATTTTACTATATAAATATGTTTGAAAAATAAAAAAACTTTAATTTGGAAGTTAAAAATCAGGGTACATATTCACGAATATATATAGTGAAAATTGTAAGTAATTAACAAAGAAATCTATATAGTCTACATACTCTCTCCTGCATTTTTTATAACAAAAACAAAACAAACAGTTTATGCTTTTCAAAGTTATAAAAGAAAAGAACATAAATTGTACAGGTGAGTATGACCAGAACAAGTGTTCCCCTGGGGATCTGATGTGTTCCCCATGCCCCCAAAGGCTGCCGAGCTGTGTTGGGACCACGGACGGGGCCCACGCTTTTACCGGCAGGGAATGGACCAAGTTTTACATAGAGTGTCTCAAAAACAGGACGGTGGCACTCAACACTTGTCCCACTGGAGCAGTGTTTGAACCATACCAGTCATCCTGTGTCTCAAAGATTGACAAAAGTAAGTACCTTGTACTCTGTTTCTCACTTTTGAGTTGATTGTTGTGAATACTAGTCTGATAAGTATACATTAATATACCATTTTGCTGTTTATCTCAGAAAACACTAGCTTCTCCAAACATCCTAATTGTCTGGTTAAATTTGATTGTTATAGAATAATACAATGAAAAATATGGGGCCCAGTAGTCGAAAATTCAAAAATAAACTCTGGGCAAGGGCCCAAATGACAATGAGCTATAGACACAAACATATTGACATCATATACACAAATACAAACACCAAAAACACCAATAATCATATTTATTTGCAACCCTGTTTGAATAGTTTGTTTCTCTAAACTCTATCGTGATGACCCATTTTTAAGCCATAGCTATTATCATAGTTGAAATTATCGGTTGTTTTTAAATAGTATTAAATGGTAATAGTTAATTTCTCCATTTTCCTCCATAGATGCTGTCCAGTCATTTTGCCAGCACAATGGTCAGGCTATCAAAGAGCACCCGGACAACTGTGCCCAGTATTATGACTGCTCCCAGCCAGCAAGCCCGCTAGGACCCTTCCTTATGGAGTGTGACTACCCCAAACTGTTCTCCATTCAGACTCTCACATGTGTACAGTTTGATAGTGTCACCTGTGGAGCTAGGAATGAACCTATGGCCCCCTGTAAGTGCAGGGTTTTTTCCCCACTATTTTCGGAAGGCGACCATGGCCTTTCTGATATGAAAAAATGTGTAACTTTTGACAAAGTCTTTTCTTTTGGAAAAATTAACAAGAATTCTAAATTGAAAAATGTAAAGACTGTGCTAAGGTTTGTTCCTTAAATGGAAATTGGACTTACTTTTTTTAATTTGGGGAAAAGTTTACTGGTATGTTTTGGCATCGGTTATATGGATCAAAATTGGTCATAGCATTTTGTGAACTTCAGTTTTGTTTCCTTACCACATTACAATGCTATAAGTAGAAAAGGTCACTCAAAATTTTCCAAATTGAGTCATATTTTTAACTTGGTGTGTTTAAACCAACAGCAACAGTTGTAATATTCTTTGCTTAAAATCATAACAAAAATGTATTTGAATTAATCGTTACCATTGCCTTTCCTCCTCTCCATAGGTGACTATCTGAAGAACCTGTGTACACCCCAGATGGTTGGCTGTGTGCCATGCACAACCCGCCTTCCCACCTGTGACGGGCTTCCAGACGGTCCCCAGCCCTACCCAGGGCGCACATGGCTTGCAGACTACATTACATGCAATAAAAACAGGACCGTTTCCGTGGAGAAGTGCAGTCAGGGATTCTTCCATCCCCAGCTCAAAGCCTGTGTTAACCAGATTGATAACAGTGCGTTGAACATTTACCAATAATACGAGGGTTAAAGGAACAGATATATATTGTAAAAATATTTGTAAAATGATAAAGATTTAGTTCAATGCAATCTACATTGAGGTTAAAAAATTGATATATTTTTTCAAATGCTACATTTCGATTTTCGGTATCCATGACGACACATATATTTCTACTGACTCAAGTAAAAAATATCTCAACCATAAAAGAAAAAAAAATATTTGTACAAATTAACAAACGTTTTCAATGACATTTGTTCTTTTTATGTTAAAATCCATGAACCTCCAGAACAGCCTTCATATAATCTCTAGTGGAAGCAATTGATGTAAAATGATGTAAGATGTAAAATAGTCCTCAGTGATGTTAAACA
This sequence comes from Mya arenaria, assembly GCF_026914265.1. Taxonomy (NCBI): domain Eukaryota; kingdom Metazoa; phylum Mollusca; class Bivalvia; order Myida; family Myidae; genus Mya; species Mya arenaria. The sequence continues at coordinate 36,313,659 of NC_069126.1, forward strand.
GTTAAGCTTTTGGAAAATAGTTGTTTTGGGTGCTTAAAATGTTAGCTGCCAGTCAAACATTAACATTATTTTAGCTTGTCTGTTTTTTGTAGAAAAAAACTTGCGATGCTAAAATAGCCTTGGTGTCATCGTCAGAATGTGAATTCTTTAAACTTGGCTGTATCATTATATTCAAATAAAACTTGGTACTAATGTTGTTTGAGACAATGGGCAAATGGCTCTGGCTTTAAGAAGTGTTGAGTAATGTTCCTTGTTGGACTGGAGATGTGTTGGCGTTCACTCCAGGGAACTAGTGCTGAGAAGAATCATTAAATTTGTAATGATTGGTTAAAAGAAGAACTAATTTCAGTTATGAAAATAGAGGAATTTAATTAATAAGGAAATTTAAATTAGCCATCTAACTTGTTAAATTTTATTCCTAATTTGTTTCATGACTTGTCTTCACGACGTTATATACTTCCAGCCAACATTGTGGATTACTGCAAGGCCCATCCCGGGGACTTTGTGACCGACCCCCAGAACTGTGCCCGCTACTTCAATTGTAGCAACCCCCAATCCCCCCTGGGCCCCTATGTGGAAGAGTGTACATACCCGGACCTGTACTCCCCCGCCCTACGATCGTGTGTGCCGTTTGACACAGTGGACTGCCTGGCCAGACATGAGCCAACCTCACCTTGTATGTATAATTTTATGCTAGGGCAGTACTTATCAATCATCATAAATGATTTTATCATATTATATATATTATTGTTATTGATTTTGAATTAAGCAAGATGCTAAACATTGAAGACCTAATCATTGGGCCCTAGAAAATCCCCATGCTTTTGGGTTTCAGGTGAGTACCTGAGGAACCAGTGCTTTGCCCAGGACCCTCAGTGTGTCCCCTGTTCCCAGAGGCAGCCCTCCTGTCAGGGCCTCCCAGATGGGCCCAATCCTTTGGTGGGCCTCACATGGAAACCAGACTATGTCACGTGCAGAAAGAACAGGACAGTGCTGACAGAGAGGTGCAGCAAGGGATACTTCAACCCCAATACAAGGGCCTGTGGGACAGACGTCAACCCAGGTAAATTGATACCATTTGTTGCAAAGTTTCCATAAGATAAGATACTGCTATGTGCGAAATCGTTCAATACTAAATTCAATTATCCATAGTATATTTATATACACCTGTATTTAATAATTTGACAATGTTTGATATAAAAATGTTACCTTGAATTTACTAACAATTTTATTTTTTTTGTATTTAATTTTTACAGATGAACATTGCATTGAACAGGTCCCCCGCACAATATCTGTTTGTTTTTTATTTCAAAATCAGAAATCACATACATTTTCACTATCATCATAACATGTAACATCTTGGATCCCAGTTGACATCGTGCCATATTGCCATGCCAACCCCCAGGCGATAGTTCCCCGGGTGGACAACTGTGCCCAGTACTACACCTGCAGCAGGGTGGTTGGGAATGTGGCTTCTGTGGACGAGTGTACATACCCCGACCTATTCTCAAGGTCGTCTTTCAAGTGTGAACCATTCGAGCAAGTGGACTGTGACTCCAGGCCCGAACCCCAGGCTCCATGTAAGTTTTCATTGTATTTTGGCTTCTTCAAATCTGTCTTATGTTTTTTTGTGCTCTTAAAATTTTGAAATAAAAATGTTTAATAGTTAAGAATATGTTAAACATGTTTAGTGCATATGCTATGAGAATAAGAAATTGAGATTATTATTTTATTTGTACTTTATCAATGTAATTGTAGAATCGAAACCCAATTCTTTGGTACACATTCATTAATAATATTTAATATGTGTCTTTGCTACTGTAGAAACTATTCTAGTGACTTATGGGCCATCCTATCAATGAACATATTGTATGTTAGATGGTTCAACTCGTTTATTCTTAGTCATTGAAATATATTTTTAAACAAATTGTTAGGCTGGAAATGTTATATCTAAAGGTTTATTTGAAATAATAAATGAAAATTATAATTCGATTTCTGTCACTGACTCTTAATACTTTACTGAATTTCACGATCTTACAATATATTTGCATACTTTCATTGATCAAATCGTCCCTTTGGCTCTACCCATTGTATAGTAATGTCAAGAATGTTACAAATATAACTTTTATAAATATAATTGTGATGCAGGTCAATACAACCAGAACCTATGCCCGCCCAGTGACCCAAGCTGTACCCCTTGTGTGGCTAGGCTGCCCAGCTGTGTGGGGATCCAGGATGGCTACCAGCCTCTAGGGGGTCAGGCCTGGGGGTCAGGCTATGTGCAGTGTAGGAAAAACAGGACCATGAGCACTCAACAGTGCCCCCAGGGGTCGTTCTTCAGCCCCCAGGAACACAGGTGTACACAGAATATAAACTCAGGTAAGTGGGATCAGTTTGGATTGATGATTTGTGTCCTGATGAATATATATATATATATATTATTATCAACAATGAACCATTTCAAAGACAAAAGGTCAAGTTATTGTGATTGCCTATGTGTTGTCTTCAGCATTGTCATGCAATAATTATAACCTTGCATATCATTAATAAAACAAAACATCAACTATTTTGATATGAAACTTAATACATATGCTGTCAAAGACAATGTGAACATTTGTTGTAAAGCCCAGACCTCTTACTTTAATCATTTTACTGAAGAAAAACAAACAGATAAGCGTGGCATCCATTTTGTTTTCCTTATGCTTTATAGGAAATGCAATTAAAGTACAAGTGTTCCTTATGATCATAATCATACATGTTATAAAAGATTGATTTTCTTCAGCCTTTCTAACATATGTAAAAGAAAATCATGCGAAAAGGACCTCAGGAAAATAGCAGTATTAAGCAGAAGTTCCTGTAAACATGTTTACTCTGACAAGTCTATTTTTCACTTATCCGATATTTAACAATTTGTATTCAGTGGACATAGACAGTTTCTGCAAGGCCCATCCAACCATGGTTCGTCCCCATCCAACCAACTGTGCCAAATATTATGACTGCTCGGCCTCTGCATTCGGGGGTAACCTGCTTCGAGAGTGCCCCTATCCCCAGCTGTTTGACCCCACGACCTTGACCTGCCAGCAGTTTGACAAGGTCACTTGTGGGGCCAGATTTGAACCTGTCTCTCCCTGTAAGTGTTTACAATGAATAAATGAAATGGTAACTTGTATGTTATTTTTTGTAAAGTTACTTTCTGCCTCTTGAGATTAATGGTTTGAGTAAATTTGACCAAGGGTACACTCGTTCCGAAAGTATTTGTGTACTAAGCAATATCGTGTGAACGGCATACCTTTCATAAAAAAAATCATTAAATTTTGCTGGAGAAATTAACATAGGGGTTATAACTATAACAGTATTAAAAAAAATAAATCAGTGACAGTTTATTCTTGTCCAATATTATTTTGTAAATTTTCAAAAAAAAAATCTTTTCCAGGTGACTATGCCACCCATCAATGCCCAGTAGGCCAGATCAACTGTATCCCATGTACCCAGCGGCAGCCATCTTGTAATGGGCTCCAGGACGGGAACCAGCCTTTCCCGGGGTTGCTATGGCAACAACAATATGTTGTCTGCAATAGGAACCGGACCATATCCGTGGAGAGGTGCTTAGGCTCTCAGCTATTTAATCCAAATACAAAACGCTGCATTGATGTGAAAGACCTTACAAACCGTAAGTGACTGTGTAGAATATTACCAAACATCACTTTAAGTCTGAAAATTATGTTGACAAAAACATGGCATTATTTAAGATTTCGTTGGATACGAAAATGTTCTGTTGTCTATTTCTTTAAAAAATTATGTGGTTTTGCTTTTAATACCAGATTCATTAAAGATTCTTGTTGATTTTAGTCATAAATTGAAATAATCTTAGTACCAAAGTTTCATTATTTTGCCACAATTTGTTTGAATTGAACTTTAGCCAACATTGAAAATGACCATGAAGTTGAGGCGATAAAGAAAAATAATGAATTGCCATTTGTAACGGTTATACAGATTTAAGATAATTGAAGTTAAAACTAATATCTTTTATTGAAACATTCCCTATTCTTACGAAGTTTATTGCATGGATCATCCTTGACCTGACGTTTCTTGCCAAGGGTATTGTATTATTTCACGCCTCCAACATAAATGAAGCAACACCATTAGTCCAGGACTGGTAACGCGGTGACCCCATATTTTTCCATATTGGATCAACAAATTTATATCGTACCAAAATGGTGTCTATTTTCTGATTCCAATGAATAAATGAAACAGGTTGTAGACTTGATATATTCAATTTTAGCTCTCACCCGATATGGTTTCCTTTGCCCCTTATATCTGATTTCGGGTCAACTACTAACTACTTACTTATAATATTATAACTATATACACCAGGGGCTCGCTGATTAAGTTGCCCCTGCATAAATAATTGATTGATCATGAAACCTTTGAACTAAACACTCTATAATTGACTTGAATAACATGTAAACGATCCTTTTTTTCCTAGCGGAGATTCAGGACTATTGCCGCGCCCACCCAACAGCAGTTCTTGCTGACCCGTCAGATTGTTCCCGCTACTATCAGTGTGGGGCATTTAGTGCACAAGTGCACCAGCAGTGTCAGTACCCAGACCTGTTCTCTCCACCCAGCGGGAGATGTGTCGCCTTCAGTCTTGTCGATTGCCAGAATCGGATGGAGCCTGTGGCACCTTGTTAGTGGCATACCGTATATATATGGCTTTTAAATCATTTTTAACCTTTTAATTTTTAAATGAGAGACACTGAAAAAGAAGCATGGTAGATTGTTTTGAATTCCATGACTACACATGCTATTAAAGTGACTCGCACATGGTTTGTAAATGCACTTTTTTTAATTATGAAATAAAGTGTGGCAAATCATAAGGTGTGTTAGAACAAAAATACAAAAAGCTGGAACCCTTCATCAAATGATGATATTTGCTACCCGTTTTTGATGACCACAATTTTCAATGGCATTAGTAATGCAGTTGAAAATTAATTACAGCTGTGGTGTTGCATGATTGGTTGATTGACACTATCATGATGTTATCAATGTATCCTCAGTATTTCAACATATCCATCATATTTGTCAAAGTCCCGGTGGACGTGAAATCTGCTTTGCCATTTTCTACTCTTTTCTTGACTTTACTGGTGTTGGTTCCACTAAAACCAAAATACATTTTTCTGAAATTTCAATATCATAGAGTAAAATAATGATAAATAAGTGTTTTCAGATTCCTTACCAGGAAAACTAATTTTTGGTCCTAAAACATGAGCGAGTCACTTTAAGATAATGGTCCTTCCGTATTTCTATAAATCTTTTGAAAATACTTGGTTCACATCTCTTATCAATTATTCACAGAAGTTTTATAACGAACTCTGTAAGGTAGAACTAACATGTACCGGATAGTTGCTTTTAGTTTCGTCATCAATAAGATAACAACCTTTAACGTGATTAAAATCAACACTGTTATCATTGGATTTTATTTTGAATATAATAATTGTAAAGTTCCTTCAATTTCTCATCATTAATGTGAACATCTTGCCAAATTATATGAATATTTCATAATTTCCCTTTCAGGTGAGTACGACCACAACAAATGCAGCAGTGTAGATGCTAACTGTGTACCTTGTAACCTCCGCTTGCCGGATTGCCGAAACCTGCCTAACGGAGATAATGCCATCCCCGGCATGCTGTGGTCGCTCAACTACATCAGTTGCCAGAGCAACAGAACTGTGGAGGTTAAGCGGTGCCGAACGGGGGTATTCGATCCAAACATACACAGCTGTAGTAATAATGTAGGACCCAGTAAGTGATGAGTTTATTTTGTTCTCTAAAAAACAGGCCCCAATTTCTTATTAGCTTATGATGATAATACCAAAAATTTATATATTAGCATTACCAGCAATATCATTTTGGCCTTGATTTTGATGAGCTTCAAAGAGCCTTATAAGCAAAGTTGGGTGTATGAAGCTTGGACTAGAATTGCCTTTGTCTAGTTAAATATGAAAACTTATTTAATAATCTCTAAACACTGAATGAATAAGTGTTTACAAACAGGATTGTTCAGCACAATTTGTATGACTTTATAAGCTAATTTTTACACAGATCACATCAACGATCTGTGTTTCTCCAACCCGACCGCCATTGTCGCCCACCCAACAAACTGCGCCCAGTATTTTGACTGCACCAAGGTGAGCACCCAGTTTGGGCACTACCTGGTCGAGTGCCCATACCCACAGCTGTTTGATGAGGCCAGCCTAACATGTAAGAGCTTCCGGGACGTGCAGTGTACCAACAAGGCGGAGCCCAAAGCTCCTTGTGAGTGACATTTGGATTTCTTTAGTTAGATAAATATATAAGAGTATTGGTAAGAAAAGTCAAATATCTCTCACATTTTATTACTGCGATTGAAAATGGATAAAATATATGAAGTCAAGAAATCAAGGTGAAACTGATGTTATTTTTGGTAAGTTTGTTTTCATGTTACATTCTGGACCAGAGATAATTATTTACATTTAATTGAGTTGAGTTGAGTGAGTTAAGTTGAATTTAACGGGAATTTCTTGACAGTTTAAAAAGCATAACTATTACATGTATGATACCATATATAATACCTATAAATAATGTAGTTGGTTAGTGAATGTGTGTCTTTTTAAAAATAACTAAAACATTTAAATAATTTGATAATGATAATAATTATGTGAACTTCTCTTAACCATGTTACTGTATTGGGTTCAGTGGAAAACAGACAGAACTTCTGTTATTTGTTTATTCTGTTTGAATTGAAATGCTTTTTATACCAAACCATCAAAACCAATACTTTTTTCTTTACTTGACATAGGTTATTGTTTTCTGTGCATGAGTTTTTGTAAAATGCATGTACCATATTTTTTGGCAAACTGCAAAGTTATGATGGGGGAAATGCATTTAAACTTCAATGACATGATAAATGGGGAAGCTACATTATGATGTCAGTGCATAAAAGGAGAATCATATTCCCTTTTTTCAGGTGAGTATTTCCAGAACCTGTGCCACGCGGGTAACCTCACATGCACCCCATGCCCATCCCGCCTGCCCAGCTGTGTGGGGCTGCCTGATGGGAACAACCCGCTCCCGGGGTCCACCTGGGCACCCGAATACATGACCTGCCAGACTGGGCGCACCTTCGCCATACATAGGTGCCCCTCTGGAGTGTTTGACCCCGCCAGGAAGATGTGTCAGTCTAGTGTCCAGCCTGGTAAGTGGTTGTTTCTCTGTTTCTGCTTTAAGACAAGAAATGTGTAATGTATTTCAAGTTAAATTTTCAGATTTGAGGATTATGTTATATGAATAATGCAATTTTGTTATTTTCAATATTTCTTATTTAAACTTTTTCTGCAGAATTTCCTTAAAATTTTGTCATATTTCAAAAATATAATTATTATGACAGTATTTCATTATAACACTGTCATTTATGATACAAGAACAATTATTTTCTATCTTAAAATGTTTCAGTTGACATACCGCAGTACTGTCGCTCCAACCCCTCTGCGGTGCTCCCGGACCCCTCGAACTGTGGAAAGTACTACAACTGTAGCCACCCGGACACAGGCTACACTCAGGAGTGTATCTATCCACTACTGTTCTCGGACAAAACAAGCTCCTGTGACAACTTCCAGGATGTACAGTGTGGCACCAGGCCTGAACCACAGAGCCCTTGTGAGGATCCATGTTTATATATATATATATATATATATTTGTTTTTTAATGGAGGGAAGCTGTTACAGTCTGCAGATTTTATTTCAAGAGTATAGCATTTAATGGTATTATTTTACCTTTATATATCTAACAAAAATTATTGTTGTTTGAAGTTAGTGTTGCCTTACAAATGCTTAAGGTACAATTAAGTAATTTTAGATTGCCTGGTGATGCATATTTTTGTGGTATCGTTTAAAAGGGTTCTATAAATAAAACAAATATATGTAAAAAATATTCCTTACAAGCTTCTTGCATTGAAAAAATGCAAAATAGGTTGTGTCATGTCTGATTTCAATTGACATGATGAACAAAATAAAAACTGCGATAATTTCATCTTTATATTTCAGTCATTTATATGACATACAGATATTAGCAGTCAGCAAGCAATACGCTTTCAAATTTAACATTTTTGCGAATGGCTCAATGAAATGACAGGCTTATTTGAACATTAAATACCTTAATTGTCCGGTTTGCACAGTGGTCAGCACACTCGCTTCTCACCAAAGCGAGCCAATTGCGATTCCCAGCCTGGGCACATACATGTATGAGTTTGGTTGGTGGTCACCAAGCTAGATAAGTGGGTTTTCTCCGGGTTCTCTGTTCTTCTCCACCACACGAGACCACACTCTCGCACAACATCCTGCCATCAAGAGTGCTATAGCATCAGTCAATATAACCTTCTTTACAATCATTGTAAAATAAATACAGTTTAAACTAAATGGCACAAACATCCTCTGGTCCAGGCATTATTATGTAAACAATTGTCATAACAATCTTTATCAAGCAATCTTTGTGATGTTGTGGGTTCTAGCCCCACCAGATTTTTTTTTGACTTCTTAAATTGGACTGTACTTGGCCCTGTTTTAGATTGCAAAGCTTAAAATATATCATAAATTTTCAGACATAGCATCGTTTTGGCGGTAAACTGCACTGTGCTTCAATAAAAATATATTGTAAGGTCACTTATCATTTAGATTCTGCACTTATCTTTACATGTACCTAATTTTATATCTTATTGATACAGGCCCAGGTTCCTTCCCAGGAAGCTGACACAAGGATGACTCAAACCAGCCTAAAGCTGGCTTTACTGTCAAACTAATCTAACAAATTATAAATTATATAACTAAAGATAAACTTGCCAATTTTCTGCAGGTGAGTACACCCAAAACCAGTGTAAGACTGCCGACCTCGCTTGTGTCCCCTGCTCCCAGCGGTTCCCATCCTGTAAGGGGCTGCCAGATGGGATCAATGGGGCACCGGGCCACATGTGGACAGACATGTATATACAGTGCCAGAAGAACCGGACCATTGCCGTACAGCACTGCCGACAGGGTTTCTTTAACCCGTTCAAGAAACAATGTGTTGAGAATGTAGATCCAAGTGAGTGTTGGTTTTCAAATCTGTTAACAGTTTTGTTTTCTTCTTTAAAAGAGTTTTCGCAGTGTAATGTTTACAAGAAAAGTATTTTTGAACATGCATATGTTAATAAGATACATCACAAATAAGCATTGATGTTGATTTTTGGTTAAAAGTTTTTTTTTGTTATTTCAGGGATCTACTATGTTATTATTTCTATGTTAAAATCATTGATTGAAGGTCAATGTAAACAATATAATAATCTCTATTTTCAGGTCAAATAACCCAGGTATGTCAGGCGAACCCAACAGCGGTACTGCCCGACCCGACAAACTGTGCGAGCTACTATGACTGCAGTGCCCGGGCGGGTCTCGGGGCGGGCTACAGGAAGGAGTGCAGGTACCCAGACCTCTTCTCCGTGGCAACTGGGGCGTGTGGGAATTTTACAACTGTGGACTGTGATAAAAGGCTCGAACCTCAGGCACCTTGTGAGTACTTCACATTGCCAAAATTAATTCCCACAGGCACATCACACTGACATTGTTTTTTTTTCTAATGAAAACTGTGTAAACGTTCCCACTGTTAGTTGCACAAGTTCCATGATCATAATTCCAGCACACTTGATAAGGCTCCAATGAAATTTCTTTGTCGATAATCCTATTTTAAAATGTAATAATTAAGAACATTTGCCCAATGACAAGTATTGTGCACATAACTGAAATTAACAATGTTTTGATGAGCACCTGGAATGAAAACAATGATTCTGAGTATCTTGAATGAATTGAATATACAGAGCTATTATAGAATAAAAATATATACGTTGAGCAACCAGGGTGGAAAACCATTATGCGAAATAATGTGAATGAAAAAAGATATGCTGAGTAACTGGAATAAAGAAATAAATTGAGTTACTGCCCTTTCAGGTGAGTACAACCAGAACCAGTGTGTGACCTTCAACTGTCGTCCGTGCCAGGAGACACACGCTGACTGCCGAGGACAGCCAGACAGCTATGTGCCGTACCCTGGCAAGCAATGGACGGCTGATTATGTATATTGCCTCAAGAACAGGACCCTCATCACTGCCCACTGCACCACCCCGATGATATTTGATCCCATCACCAGGAAATGCTCGCCATACCTAGATCCTTGTTAGTAGTGTTTTATTATATCCTTTCAGTTGAATTATAGAGAATTATCAGTGAAAAAAAATGATATCTCACTGTTTCAAACAGTGACATAACATTTTGATATTTTATACAGTTTTGACAATTTAGCCTGCTCATACTTTCAAACCAAATGTCAGTGCGCACAGGGTTCAGACACAATTTCAATTATGTCATTTCTGAAATGATGTTATGTTTGCATACAATATAACGTGCCTTTCACAACTAAATGTCATTTTATTTCCATTTTAGGCATAAAATTACACCACTTATAAAATATTTCCTTTGGTGTTCAACCAGAGAAATATATAACAAATCAAACAATTATCCACTTAGTAGCTGTTATCTTACAGTTAAAAAAAACAAACACAAAAATTCAAACAGAATTATTACAATGCCAGTGTTGCCCCAGTCATAATCATAACATGTTACATTTTTTGTCATTGATTACTAGTTCTAGTAGAGTATAACCTATCATAATTATACCCCCGACAAACAAAGTTTGAAGGGGGTATATTGGAGTCACCCTGTGGTCGGTCGGTCCGTCGGTCAGTCTGTTGCAATTTACCTTGTCCGGAGCATAACTTAAAAACTCCTGGATGGAATTGGATTTATCTTCATACAATGGTAGAGCATAATGAGAGGAAGTGCAGTGTACAATAACCATAACTCTATTCTTGCCTATTACTGAGTTATTGCCCTTTGTTACTTTTTTTGTCCGGAGTATAACAGAAAAGTACTGGAAGGAATTGATTGGAACTTCATACAATGGTAAAGCACAATTAGTGGAAGTGCAGTGTTCAAGAACCATAACTATACTTTAGCTAATTACTGAGTTATTGCCCTTTATTTGTTTTTTTTTGCTGTCATGTTTTTTTCAAGACATTAACTTGCAAACTACTAGATGGAATTTATTAAAACTTAATACAATGTTAAAGCACAATGTGCAGTGCACAAGAACCATAACTCTATTTCAGCCAATTACAGAGTTACTGCCCTTTGTTACTTTTTTCTTGTCCGAAGCATAACTTGAAAACAATTGTATGGAATTTAATAAAACTTCATACAGTGATAGATCATAATGAGAGGGAGTGCAGTGTACAGGAACCGCAATTCTATTTCAGCCAATTACAGAGTTACTGCCCTTTGTTACTTTTTTCTTGTCCGAAGCATAACTTGAAAACTATTGTATGGAATTTAATAAAACTTCATACAGTGATAGATCATAATGAGAGGGAGTGCAGTGTACAGGAACTGCAATTCTTTTTCAGCCAATTACAGAGTTACTGCCCTTTGTTACTTTTTTCTTGTCCAAAGCATAACTTGAAAACTATTGTATGGAATTTAATAAAACTTCATACAGTGATAGATCATAATGAGAGGGAGTGCAGTGTACAGGAACCGCAATTCTATTTCAGCTAATTACAGAGTTACTGCCCTTTGTTACTTTTTCTTGTCCGAAGCACAACTTGAAAACTACCGGATGGAATGTAATAAAACTTTATATAATGTTACAGCACAATGAGAAGGAGTTCAGTGTACATGAATCATTACACTATTTTTGCAAATTACAGAGTTATTGCCTTTTTCTGTGTTTTTTTTTGTCAAACTTTTGTCCGCACAGTAACTTGAAAACTACAAGATGGAATTTCATAAAACTTCATACAATGATAAATCATAATGAGAGGCGGCATTCGGGGGTATTAATCACCTTCAGTGATAGCTCTAGTTATTTAATGGAATGAAGCACATGTTGTTTTTTTGTTTCTATAATGATTATCCTATTACCCATTCTTAAATATTTGTATCACATGTGAACTGCCATAAATTTAAGGCCACGCCAAATAATTTTTTATTGTTAATATTTCGGAATAAAAATAAAAAATAACTAAATAAGAAATAAATAATTCCATTTTGGCAAAACCAGTTTTTTATAAAATAGATATTTAATGAAATTGATAATACTTCAATCTCTTTTTGAAATGTAAGTTAAAGGAAGTACATGAACCTTAGAAATTGTTCATTTTATATAACTATTTCAGTTTTCCAGAAGTTTTCAGAGATATGTAATAACATGTACCAGTAGTTGCCTCTTTAGATGCAACATGACTTCATGACAGTAATGCATTTTTGGACACTTGCATATATATTTTTTATGTTTAATGTAGGAGTGTTTGCTTTTTGTCCGCTTGAGGTGAGCAAGAACTTGTTGTTTTTAAAAAAAAAGAGAATCTGGACTGAACCTCATCAGGGCTGTATCTTTACCATGCGTTATAATAGGATTTTCAAAAAACTTGTCTGTGTCAAAGGGTCTTTCAACGGGCTCTTTATGTCACCATTTGACGTCATGTTACTATAAAATAGGTGCCATCAGTTTGATGTGGCTTAATCAAGCTCACTCTCTCATCCAGCTGAAGTTCCAGACTACTGTAAGACTCACCCCCAGGCTGTGATCCCCCACGCCTACAATGCAGCTCAGTATTACGACTGTTCCCAACCGTCCCCAACCGTTGGTCCCCCGTACCTGCAGGAGTGTACATACCCCGATCTGTTTCATGCGGGGAATTCGAAGTGCCAAGGTTTCCCTACTGTACCAACAGACCAGAGACCTGTGCCCCAGGCTCCTTGTAAGTAGCATTTTGTAGAATCAATCAGTCAGTGATCAAGGATAATTCTGGTATGTTAATATTCATAGTGATATTTGATGTATTTCGGCGATAATGGGGCTTTCTTAGAAAACTGTCTGTGGCAGATATCAAATGCATAAATCAATGAGACAAAGAAGTATAAGATAGAACAACATAATCTCCTGGGGCTATATACAGTCTGTTCTTTTTACAAATAATTTAAAGGCAGTAAACTTCATTTTGAAAAATATTTTAAAAAATACATGCAATGGAAATGTACAAAGTAGAACAAAAGTACAAAAATCTCATATAAAATATTCGCCATATTCCACCCTGTAAAGAAATAAAAGAAGTGTTGTTCAGTTTCTGGCTAAAATCAAAATATCTATTTTTTATATGTATTTGGTACAAGTGAATACAGTTTCTTAAAATAATAATGGGTATTCCATAATGGAGTTTAACTTTATATAATGAGTTTTTATTTCTCTCTTTATTTTGCAATTTTCATTGAACTTGAGCACTAGGTATGTTATCAAATGCACAGTACATGAAGTATATTACTTCTTAGTATTTCACTAGGTTTATAGAAAGAATCATACTTGACTGCCTTTAAATAGCAAGCCAATATTCAGTGAAGCATTTTTACCCAAAGAATATTTTCTTAATGCATATAACTTGCTAAGTATATGCAAACATCAGTTAAATTATTTACCATTTTAATACACTGCTTTATGTACTATTATTCCCCTCCCCCTCAGGTGAGTATGCGAGGAACCAGTGCTCTGCCCAGGATCCACAGTGTGTGCCCTGCCCCCAGCGCCTGCCCAGCTGTGTGGGGCTCCCAGATGGACCCAACCCCATTGAGGGACGGACATGGAGCCCGGACTATGTCAACTGCCACCTCAATCGCACCTTGGGCACTGCCAACTGTAACTCCGGAGTTTTTGATCCAAATAAGAAACAGTGTATGCAGCAGAACGCGCCTGGACCAAGTGAGTTATTGATTTATTGAAAAAACATTAAAGAAAATAATAGACAAGGGTCTTATTGATGCTTACTTAAAACCAATGGAATTATCAATTTATCAATGTTTGCATATGGAAAATAGGCTTAATCCAATGAATTGCAAAAAATAAGACCTCATGAAATAAACTCAATTCCTCAGCACCAGACAGACATAACTCATTCCATTTTTATATAAAGATGCTTCCTGCTCTTGAGCTGAGCCCCAAGTTATGTCATATTATGGTGACTAATGCTTTAAAATTCCAATATTTCTTGAGCCTTTTGGCAAGTTCACCTAAAACTGTTTAACTATTATTGCAGATACAAGTTTGGAGAATAAGTATCCCTATGAATTTGTCATCATCTTACTTATGCAGTAAAAATTAAAATTGACAATGTACAGTTGGCACTTAACAATTAAACAGTGTTTATTTCTACTCCCCCTTTATTGCGTAAGTAGCTTTTGTTGGCATGGTGGTGAATATGAAACTTTGGAATAAGAGTGATGGCTGTATCAGTGTGAATGTGACCGTTTGTTTTCTTGTGTCCAGTGAGTATAGCTGACCAGTGCAGACAAGACAGTACCCAGCTCATTCCTGACAGTAGGAGTTGTGCCCTGTACTATAACTGCTCCAAGATCATTGGCACACTCAGCCCCCTCCTACCTGCACAGCTAGAGGTAAGGCCATAATCCTTAAATAATAGTTGTGCCCTTTCCTAAGATGGCTCTAGGATCATGGGCGCACAGCCCACTTCAACCTTTACAGCAGAGGTAAGCCCATCCCTGCAGCCTCTAACCCTCCACAATAATAATATTGCCCTGTACTAAGACTGTTCCAAGATCATCAGCATATTCATATATAAGTTTTGCCCACTGTTGTTTTGCCAACTGTCAGTGGTATTTTGATTTTGACCTCTGTATTTCTTTAGACCTTGCGGTCAAGGATAACCCGGGAAAGTGCAAGCACTTATTTCCAACGGGGTCCTTTGTTTTTTACTGAAGGGACCATGCGGAAGAGACATTGGTGGGATACAAGGAAGTCCGGGTGCGATACCCTAGCTCTTTTTCGAAGAGACCCCTTGGTTCTTTTACATGCTGGGTGTAAAGCACTGATACACGGGTTACAACTTTCCTGGGTTAAACCAGTACTGAGTACACCACTTTTCCAAGCCCTACCCTTTAAATGCCAAGCGCCAGGCAAGGGAGCTACTTGAACCAACTTTTAACGTCTTTCGGTATGACGCGGCCAGGGATTGAAACCACAACCTTTCACTTCGTAGGCAGACGCCTTAAGCACTAGGCTATGGAGACAGTTCTAGCTAAACATTATCAAGAGGGTCTGCATCTTAGTTCTTGTTTACTGATTATTCCATACATATAGTTGCACTTATTCTGTCTTGTTATTGAGCTGGCTTCCACAGCGCCACTTTTGAGTGGCCTATCCATTTGCAATCGTGTGTTTAATTCCCATCACTTGAACAAAGTATTTAATTAATGCTATACGTTACATTACATTTTGTTCAAAAACCTATAAAAAATGAAAACACCATTAAGTAAGTGCTTATGTATGAATGGCAGCAATGATGATTTCATGCTTTTTCGTTAAGAACATTGATATGTATTGTGTATTATGTTACAGGAATGTGACTACCCCAAGCTGTACTCCACCCAGTATCGACGGTGTCTAGACTTCCAGACCGTGCAGTGTGATGACAGGCATGAGGTTATGGCACCATGTAAGTAGTGTTTTTAATGGATTTTTGGTTAAGATATACAGTAGAACACCGCTATTTCGAAGTCGTCGGGACCCAGCTAAATACTTCAAAATAACGATTATTCGAAATAAACATTGAGAGAAATAATCCAAAGTTCCACAAACGATTGTCTCCAAAATCTGGCGCATCCGAATTCTACTCTACCGGCGTCACAAAATATTTGTGTTGTGAAATTTCAAATGGGTGCAATATACCATTGTATTTTACACTATGTAAAGCGATGTTTAATAAAATTCCGAAACATATATTTTTTATTGTTTTATTTACACAAATAATAATATTATAGTAACATTTATATATAACAGAAACATATAATAGCACAAATTAGAGCACAAATTGTAAAAAATGTAGCACATTAGCACTATATAGCACAAAATAGCACATAGTATATAAGAGGACACCGGAACACTTAAAATAATCACTATTCAGTCTTTCTTGAAGAACGCTGTAATGTCCTGCTGCACTGCGTTGTTTCTGTTGAGTTGTTTCTTGGTGACGTATTGGTGACCATTAACCCAAGGCATTCCTTAAACCGCGATAATTTCACCTTATTATAACGTTAATTGGTCTGTCACGCCAATGTCAGCGTAGGTGTGAAAACACAACAAAGCGGGGAGCATGAGTCGTCTGCTAGCGGATTCGAAAATTACATCGATTATTTTTTGTGCACAGTTTCGTATTCGAAATAAAGATTGATAAATACACGTGAAAAACGTATTTGGGACCGATTATTTAGTTCGAAAAATCGATTTATTCGAAATAGTGAACTTCCATTTAAGCATTAATTTTTACATTGAATAAAGAAGGAAAAAAATCGGGACCAAAAAAAAGTTTGAAATACCAATTAATTCTGTTTATCGGTGTTTGAAGTAGCAGTGTTCTACTGTAGAAGAATAAGAGGAAATTACATTTCCTAAACAGAGCCCTTAAAGTTAGGTGCATCTCATCTGGGGATTTCTGGAGTAGGAGATTTTCAGCCCAGCTAAACTGGAATAGGGTAGAAACATATATATTTATATATTAAAAACTAGGTCATATAAGGCTCAGATGCCATGGACATAGCTAACAATTCATTACATGTATTATATCAATTGCAAAGGTGTGAGAAGTTTATCCCCTTAATTGCTAAATTTGGGTAAAAATGGAAGGGGAAAATGGGTTACTAAGGCCCCTTTTTATTCAGTAGCAGATGTATAGCATTATAATGGGCCTAGCTACGCTTCTTGGTGACATTGACATTTTGCACAGTGCACAGAAAGATATTTCGAAATAAGTTTATTATGTTGTTTTCTTCCAGTAGGCAGGCTATGAGCCTATATTTACATGTTTTGCATTGCATTTTTGATAAGCCTTTGAGTTGGGCTTTGAATGTGGCCTGCATTATGGGACAGCCTTGGTATCTTATCAGTTCACTCTTTGGCTGTGTGTTGACTTTAATTCTCACCTTGCCCTTGCACTCAGATATTGCATCGTGTGACTGGTGTAGAACTTTGCCCCCCTTTATAGGTGCAAACATATTAACTACAATTATACTTAAAGGAGTTGTAACGCTAAAATACTGACAATCACTTGTATTTATGGCTTGCCCTAATTGTATTTGTTATTTAGGTTTTGAATGAAGAAAAATCACATTGAAACCCTTTACATGTATAATGGAATGGTTTTTGTATGTTTTTTAATGTGTATGGCTTCCTCTTTGTAACTAGTACTCTAAATTTTGCAAAAAAAGTCATTTAAAGGTGATTGTCACAAATCAGCATTATACAGGGATGTGATTTGTCCGCAGATTCACAGATTTCCACATCTGTAATGGCTCCAGGAATTTTTTAAAAGATATAGATAACTGGTTACTTTTAGTTGTTACTGTATTAATATTGTTCTTTAAAAAGTATCCACTCTCTTGTTTGCTTCAAATTTGAAGACAGGAGAGCCCTGAAAAGGGCTTCTAAAAAAACAGTTTTGCTTCTGTGGCAGGGTGTTTCACCCTCTCAAGCACCGCCCAAACCCAACACCAAAATAGTTTCAACCCTTCAGCTGGCTGGTCAATCACATCCCTGGCATACAATTCAGAAACAATTCAGGCAAATATGTTCCATTCCATGCTTGGTTTAAGGAATCCAACAAAGCAAAAACTTTCAACTTGATCATAATGTCTTTGTACCATAATGAGATGATACGATCGTAAACATTAGTCACATGACTACTGCAATGCTAGTTGTTCTAGTGGAATTTCTGATTTGCATATTCATTCTTAGGTAACCAAAATTTTTGAACCATTTCTAAACCAATTATATTTTTCACTGATGATGTCCATCAATCTTTTGGTCTGGGATGTGAACCAATCTCGATCCATAGCTTTTAGTTTGCTCTTAGCTTTAGTCAGCCATTCTTGTTACTATTCCATCAGTTTTTTGGTGGGGCATTTTTACAAATTATATACTGGAAAAAGACGAGTACTCATGTGTGAACTGACATGTAAAACCATTTGACAATGAACGATTTTAACCATGTTGATGGTTAAAATAAGGTAAACTTACCTGATATAGAAAACATTTACATATCAGTAGTTTTGTTTTAAGGTCTACTACAAAACTAAATAGAAAATATTAACTTTGTTTATATTTTTATGCCCCTGAAGGTGGGCATATTAAAATCGCACCGTCCGTCCGTCCGTCCGTCCGTCCGTCCGTCCGTCCGTCCGTCCGTCCGTCCGTCCGTCCGTCTGTCCGTCCTGCTCTGTAACTTTCCCTTGTATGGACAGATTTTAAAATAACTTGCCACATGTGTTCCACATACCAAGACGACATGTGGCGTGCAAGACTCGTGACCCTACCTCAAAGGTCAAGGTCACACTTAGTGTTTATTCACAATGGAGTGCTGCAAATAAGGACATAGAGTATAGGTTGTCGTGTCCAGGCTGTAACTTTCTCTTGTATGGACAGATTTTAAAATAACTTGCCACATGTGTACCACATACCAAGACGACGTGTCGCGTGCAAGACCCGTGTCCCTACCTCAAAGGTCAAGGTCACACTTAGTGTTAATTCACAATGGAGTGCTGCATATAAGGACATAGAGTATAGGTTGTCGTGTCCGGGCTGTAACTTTCCCTTGTATGGACAGATTTTAAAATAACTTGCCAAATGTGTTCCACATACCAAGACGACGTGTCGCGTGCAAAACCCGTGTCCCTACCTCAAAGGTCAAGGTCACACTTAGTGTTTATTCACAATGGAGTGCTGCATATAAGGACATAGAGTATAGGTTGTCGTGTCCGGGCTGTAACTTTCTCTTGTATGGACAGATTTTAAAATAACTTGCCACATGTGTTCCAAATACCAAGACGACGTGTCGCGTGTAAGACCTGTGTCCCTACCTCAAAGGTCAAGGTCACACTTAGTGTTTATTTACAATGGAGTGCTGCATATAAGGACATAGAGTATAGGTTGTCGTGTCCGGGCTGTAACTTTCCCTTGTATGGACAGATTTTAAAATAACTTGCCACATGTGTTCCACATACCAAGACGACATGTCGCGTGCAAGAACCGTGTCCCTACCTTAAAGGTCAAGGTCACACTTAGTGTTTATTCACAATGGAGTGCTGCATATAAGGACATAGAGTATAGGTTGTCGTGTCCGGGCTGTTACTTTCCCTTGTATGGACAGATTTTAAAATAACTTGCCACATGTGTTCCACATACCAAGACGACGTGTCGCGTGCAAGAACCGTGTCCCTACCTTAAAGGTCAAGGTCACACTTAGTGTTTATTCACAATGGAGTGCTGTTTATTCACAATGGAGTGCTGCATATAAGGACATAGAGTATAGGTTGTCATGTCCGGGCTGTAACTTTCCCTTGTATGGACAGATTTTAAAATAACTTGCCACATGTGTTCCACATACCAAGACAACGTGTCGCGTGCAAGACTCGTGTCCCTACCTCAAAGGTCAAGGTCACACTTAGTGTTTATTCACAATGGAGTGCTGCATACAAGGACATAGGGTATAGGTTGTAGTGTCCGGGCTGTAACTTTCCCTTGTATGGACAGATTTTAAAATAACTTGCTACATGTGTTCCACATACGAAGACGACGTGTCCTGTGCAAGACCCATGTCCCTACCTCTAAGGTGAAAGATACACTAAGTGTTAATTCACAAGGGAATTCTGAATATAAGGACATAACAGTGTAGGTTGTCAAGTATGGGTGGTATTTTCAGAGGAAATTTAAAATAACTTGCCATATGTATTTGACACATAAAGGCAAGATCAACTTTTCATGTACTGACCTTGTTCGTAGGTCAATGTCACATTCGGGGGCATTTGTCACATACTGTGACAGCTCTTGTTTTGTTTATAATTTTTGTCATTTTCTCATATGTGATCATGTAGCTTTAATGGGACATGTTTTATAGGGACAGACATCAACTTAAGATTCATGTGTAAAATGGGTAAACTGCTCATACGGATCGTAAATCGTCACTAGAGATATAAGTTCTAATAAGAATTCATGTTTAGCTGTTCTGTTTTTTTCAATGAAAAAAAGTTGAGGTATTGTCATCTTGGCATCATTTCTTTCGTTTTGCAAAAACTTATACCTTTGACAAACCTCAAAAATCATTCAAGATATTTGAATTTATACATGTTGCCAGAGATAATATGCTGTGATTTTATTTTGCCAAACATGAAAAATATCAAAGTCCTTAGATCACCTCAGCAATTCATGAAAGAATATGCAAATACGCAATTTTGAAGTATTCTTCAGCCATTGCCTTAAATAGATACCCCAAACACCTATATTTTTTTCAATGAGTTTTGTTGACATTAAAGTGACACTCTTATTCAAAATCAATACATACACATGTATAGCAAACATAAATTTTGAGAGATACACCTTTAACTACTTACTAAATAATTCATTTATGGAAAATACAAATTACTGATAACAAGATTGTAACCGTGTATTTAATCGCTGAAAACGCAAAAATATTAAATGATTGGTGAATGCTAAAAAATTTACTGTAATTTACTATCGTCTCATAAGGTAGAAATACCTTTCTTTCAAATTAAACTCCGTATCCTTCATAAGAAGCATTGTTTTTGACATTTATTCATCCTTTTTGGTATATTTAAACAATTCTATTAATTGTGGTAAGACTGATTTGGGAGTAAGCGTGCATCTTTAAAATAAAACAAACACACAATATGTATGTCCCTTGTTCGACTGAAAAAACTACACCTGACAGGCAATGGCATTCGCTCTGCGGCGGAACTCTAGTTTCATAAATATTTAAAAATGAAACAAAAAATACTTTCTTTTATCATCAAGTAAAAGTAACACTTTTGAAAACCCAATGATTTTAGTCTTTCGAATTACAAATTCCTGTTCAAATAAAGACATCTGTCAGTTACTGTTTTTGCATGTTTGATTACAATACAACTTTAATGAATGGCAGGTAATATTTTTCGCAGAGAGTAACTGATGAGCACATGTTGCCAGAGGCAATATATACATGTACAGTAAGGTCCGTAACTCTGCCCTTAATGACTGCTGAGTGAGGCTCCTTTTTCTTTTGAAGACAAAAAAAACAATAACAGGCAAGCATTGTAGTTCACTCTCCAGTGCTCTTGTTTTTAGATTTGCCCTGCCTTTGTGGTTTATCTGTAGAAATAGTAAAAACTTATATATTTATCACATTTTATTGCTTTTGAATAACAAACATGAAAAAAATATTCAATCTATAAACCTATTTTGGAAAATAATTGACCAGGATTTTATTTTAGCAGTCAGCACAAAGACAAACAATATTATAGATGCTAATACATATACCGTAATTTTGGAAAAATAACAACACAGGTTTTATGTAAGCATCAGCACTTCGGAAGAAAAAGAATGGACCAAGATTTTATGTCATCATTCAGTACACTAATAGAAAAAGAATGGACCAAATTTTATGTAAAGCAGTCAGCATTTTATGTCAGCATTCAGCACAAAAGTAGAAAAATAATGCACCAGGGTTTTATGTCAACAGTCAGCATTTTTTGTCAGCAGTTTGCACAAGAGAAGAAAAATAATGCACCAGCATTTTATGTCAGCAGTCAGCAAAATAGTATAGAAATAATGCCACAGGGTTGTATGTTAGCAGTCAGCATTTTACGTCAGCAATTTGCACAAGAGTAGAAATATAATGGACCAGGATTGTATGTTAGCAGACAGCACAAAAGTAAAATAAGAAAGATAAACAGTAAATGTAAACTGTTATAACAATATTATCGATGGTAATATATATGCTGTACCATGGCACAGACTGTTATCATGAATAAACAAGGAACTTCTGACAAACAAAAAACAACATGAAGGTTTTTTATAACTTGGCAATAAGCACTTAAGCGAACAGCTGGCGCAAAAGTAGACAAATGGAATTTAAACTTAAATAAAATAATTATAGATTTAAAGTTCCGTTTATCATTATGATTGTGTGTTCTAGTTAATGCAATACTTACTGGACCCAATTTCTTAAGTGTAACAAGCTTATATTCTTTATTTTATTAAGCCAAATGTCAAACTTGATTTTATAAAATAAAAAAAACGGTTTATTTTGATTATCATAAGATCAGACTACAGATGTTCGGAAAAATTGGGGCTAGTTGCCATGATTATGAACATGTCAATACTCAGAAAAGCACTTTTATTTAATTACACAGAATCGTCTATCAATTCCTCCCAGCGTGCACTCCTACTAAATTCGTCCAAATTTTAAGTCTACTTGTTATATCATTATAAGGGAAAAAAAGTCATAAATTATGCTCAAAGTGCACCATTTTGGACTTGAAATTGTAAAAGAAATTCTTGGGTGAGTCCCCCCAAAACCCTGCCAACACTTTAAACTAACAAAGCAAAATGCTGGATCTGCCACTGGAGGCTGTTCATAATCATGCCCCCAGACCTCTGTTTTGTTAGTAAATGTACATGGTAGAAATAATTGCGCTAAATACTGAATGCTGTGTTTATTACCATGTTACCCTTTTATGACATATATCAAATTGGTATTAGTAACAATGAAAGACATGTAAAAAACAAAATAAACACTTATGAATGGCTTTTAAATTATTTTCAAAAGCTAAGGTATAACAAAATTAAGTGGAGGTTAAACATTTAAAACAATAACAACATTAGGAGTAAAATCACAGAACTTAGAATCATATCATGGGTTTATTTGTCTTGTCTTTAAATTTTGCCTTTATTTGTCAAATGCAAAACCTTTTAGTGGAAGTTGTAGTCTGTAATCAGCAGAAATAAAATTGCATATTATTAACGTGATCAATCAATATATCAACCAAGGCCATAATTTTATTGTGCATCTAGGATCTAAATATATCTTTTCTTAAAAAAGACTTTGAAAATGACTGAGTCCACTTCATCACACAATAAAATCACTTCAGACACACATGTACAATGTATGAACTAAACTTTCCTTGATAAAGATGTTAAAAAAGACTGAGTCCACTTCATAGCACAATGAAATCACTAACAATATATGAACTTTGATCCATTTAAATGAAACACCCTATTTTATACCCTGCATCAATGGTATTTAATGGTCAAATAATGTTCTGTTTTATGGTTTTAAACCAAACTGTAACTTAACAAGGAATCTTACATTACATGCTATAATTTTAAATTTTGTGTACATACTTGATGATAAATACCTGCTTGTAATGTATTGAGATAGTTACCAAATTGAAAAAAATATCTTGAATCTAATGCACCAGTCAATTGTAACCACTGCCCCCCTCCCCATGTAGTTTGATAGCGGGGGAAATGGGCCATGTTTTTACCTTCCAAATGGCCCCGCAGTGCCGAGTGAATGCGGTGGTTTTGTTTTCGCGTGAAAAATAGCGGGGAATGTGCCCAAGCTAGGATGTCCCCTGTGTGTGGGGGCATTTGGCGGGGATTTTATCAGCAGTTTGTCCCCGCAGGGCGGAGACCTGTGGGGGCCCTGGTTACAATTGACTGATGCATAAGCAGTTTATCTATTTCATCAATAGTACAGTGATATGATCATTGGAGCTTCCAAGAATGAGCTCGTTTCTCTCGCTGTTGAACCACATGGCCTTCAACGGAGACTGCATCTTAACCTCTGTCAGCGAGATCCTTTGTTTTCCCTCATTGTCAATTTGAATGACCTTTGCAGCCGATTCTCCGCACACAAACACAGTTCCATTAAAAGCAGAGCACACGCAGGTCGTGTCCTTGAGATTTTCATCTTGAAACATGCTTGTAAGGTTTCCTCTGTTGTCAATCGTGATCAATCGATCATTGTCATTGTCAGGTATATAAATCCGGCTTCCCTCGCGGTCGACTGCAAACGTGTATTTTGTGAATCCAGAGTCATACTCATAGATCGTTTCCAGGAATTCACCACTCATGTCATACATATAAACGTTGTTACCATCTCCAATAAAGAGATGATTGTTCCTGTGAACGATCATACCACAGTAGTGTTGAAGGCTTATCTTTTTCCCAAGCTTACATTTAGCTCTCTCTGTTGTGTCGGAACCAACAGTTTTGTACACTTTTATAAACTGAATGTCGCTTTTTCGGTCAATATGGCTCACAGAAACGGCGAGACGATTTTCTTTCACATTGCACACTCCCCGCGGGTATTTGAGCGGACACACACCCACAACTCGGTAATCACTGTTTACAAACTTGAGGTTATCATTATCATCATCGAGAAGCACCACATAACCATTAGCGAGTTGGCACATATCAGTTATATGACACTCTCGCTTATCAGTCTGAACTCGGATGGAGAAATCTTTCCGCCCATATTTTTTGTACGAAAGATCAACCCCTTCCATTGGTAGATCAGGGTGCAGGTCTGGGGACCTGTGCACAAATCCCAGTTTTTTGTACTCTATCAATTTTTCCTTGATCTTTGTATTAAAATCAAACGTTATCGTGTATTCCTCAGAGTGAGGCTGAATAAGTTTTTCTGCCTCTTCAATCTTCTTCAAACATTGCCTGTAGGTTACGAAAATTTCTGCTTCTTGTTCATTGTACTTGGAATCAATTTTTTCTATGAAACTTTTGAGATCTTGCTGCATTAGTTCCGCTTGATGGATATCTCTTTCAATGTCACCATCTAGGATATCTAAATTAGCTTTAAGTTCGTGCCTGGTGTTTTCTTCCATTGCGTCAAGGATGCCAATGATCTCGGCTCTCATTCTTGCAATGGATTGCAAATGAAGGTCGTAAAGTTTATGGAGACTGGCATGATTCTCCAACTTGAGACGTTTTACATTGTCCAGTTCCATCAGCATTTGGTGTACATCTAGTGGAAGACTGCGAAAGGAGCAATTCTCTTTGATCCCCTTTGAGGCATTGTCCAATTTTTTCATCAAATGACATGACCTGAAATTTAAGTTGAAACATCAGTACTGGTACTGAATTGCACATACTTTTATTAGAAGACTTTGTTGTTCATTATGGCTTATGTTACTTTATTTTTTGTACAAAATAAGACATTGTTAAGCTTTATAACAGGATTTTTAATGGAACATCACAAGATTTGAAACAAAAATGTTTTTATATGAACCCACTGCATAAATATTTAAATTAATTAATTATAAAGCATAAATAAAGCAGAGATTATGTAAAAGTTGTGTTAAAGTTGTGTGTTTTTTAAAATAAATTGTAAACATGTAGAAATAACTACTGATAAGCCATTTGTTACATATTCACTTCACTACAATGTTGCAAAATGATGAAATCGTACTCATGTTGGGGGAAGCATTTTCCACACAGCAGTTGTCCATGGTTACCGCAGAACCATGTGAGAGGTTCGTAATCGTGGACTGAGCACATCGAATCGAGGTCGTTGAAGTAACCATCCAGATGCGGGGCAGACCGTTGGGATATCAGTCTGGCATTTCTTGTACTCCCGGCCCGATCACGTGATAGTGATTGGTAGCCTGCAGGGGGCCCCCAAGTGTGTCGGGACTCGACATGACTCTCGCTGGAACTTCTACCACGTGGCTCATCCATTTTAGCGTATCAATGTGTTGGAGGTAGAGGTTTGAATGTCCCAACATTGAAGGAAGGATGGTGTTTCTACTGAAAATATAAATGTGCCTATTTATTTTATTTGCATGATAATATAAAGAAAGTGAAGAAAACAAGTCATACCTTTTCTTTTGCATATCTTCGATGTCAAGGAGGCCAAATATTATGTAGGAAAGATGCAGCAATGCAATTTCTTAAATATTTATGTAAAATATTCTTGTTTTAAACCATAGGAAACAATGATTATAAGATCTGGTGATTCTTATCTTACAATACCGGAAGAAATACTCAAAACATTTGCTCCTTTGATGGTTTTCATAATGGTTTAATTGTATACAATTGCAATTGTTTTCATATTATTTTAATAAGTACCAAGTTTATTGTCTTCATACTGGAGCTATCATTTAAATGCTATTTAACATCAACCTTGACTATAACGTGCTTCTTAGGGTTCCAACCCGCAGTTCCAAATTGCAAAAAATTCTTTCAAAGTAGAAAAAGATAAATAAAAAAGGCATGAAAGCAAAAACAAAAGACATTTCAATCACACATCCCAACACGCAGTTCCAAATTGCAAAAAATTCTTTCAAAGTAGAAAAAGATAAATAAAAAAGGCATGAAAGCAAAAACAAAAGACATTTCAATCACACATCCCAACACGCAGTTCCAAATTGCAAAAAATTCTTTCAAAGTAGAAAAAGATAAATAAAAAAGGCATGAAAGCAAAAACAAAAGACATTTCAATACACACATATAAAAAGTTTTCAGATTCAGATTCAATGTCACCTAAAGTTCACCATCAGATAGAGAGGTGGTTGCGGTCACATTGCATTTACCACTTAACTTTTTAGTTTACAGGGTACAATTTCAATGAGTCATTTTAATCATAACTAATTCGACAAGTTTACAAAATAGCCACCCTTTTAAGCCACTTACCTGATTAAACTTAAAACTTTAAATATTGTTAATTTATAATGTTCAGATATACAGTATACAACATGTTTAAAAGCTTGTCCAAATCATGAATGTCTGGCAATTATATTTTTCAAGTAAATACTTAATTGCACTTCAAATTGTGTTTATAGTGACTATGAGAAATGAGAAATTTCATTCAGTGCTATATAAGCTTCAGTTAGAGATGTATGCAGACATTCAATTTATTGATCTAAAATATAATAACACAATGATTTTTCCGCAATAATTTCGTTTTATGTTTTATGGGTAGAATATTTAAAAAAAGAATGTATAAAGAAGATAATTAATAAAAAAGAAATGTAATTAAATAGCCTTACCTTGACTCAAGTATGCTCACGATGTGAATCACGAGGGTTCTATATGTTTGTAAACACTCTTCTTTACGTGATATCTGTGTAACAATATCCCGACTGATCTGTCAAAACACCCTTTATAATTTACGTAATAGCTGTATAACAAAATCCCGGCTGATCTCAGTCAAACACTGTGAATGGAAATTTTTATGTCAGAAATATAGCATAGTCAGTATTTTGAAACCCATCGATTGTGTGTCAGTTCACCTTAGTTATTTCAAAATCTAGCTCAGTGCAAACTCCAGCTTAGTGCGTACCAGTAGTGGTTTGCTGTATCACAAATATTTATCTCCAGTCCTGAACAGTATTGGAATTACATGTGTGTCTCTTATCCTGTTATCGGCTTTATGTCTGTTAGCAAAAAAATCCACTCTTTTGCACTTTTATTATTGGTAGCATTTGCTCTACAGGAAAATAACACTTCTTATCCAGTTTATAATTGAACCAATCAGTAATCTGAATGTTCAGTCAAAATATGTGCCTCATTTATTTATTGGAATGAATTTCAATCTTTATTCAAACCAACTAGGACGTTTTATTCAGAAGGAAAACAATTTCAATAGCTTCACGTAGGTATGTTTTTCAACCAGTTTATTAAACCTTTTCAATGAGTGTTTTTTGAGCAGTGGCAGTTTGGCAATATATCAAGCAAATAAACAGTGTCAAGGTTTATTTTGATTCCGATTTACTTTTCTGGCCCACTTGATATTTTTAAGTTCACTTGTCTAAATTTTGGTTTGCATTGGTTGTTTTATTTTTAATGTTCTAATTATTTGCCGATCAATGTAGTAGGTTTATTGTAAACTACATCTCAAACAGTGAAAATGGAATAGCATTTCTCTGCTTCTCCACAGATGGCAGTTACATTGACAAGACCCACCCTAGGACCAGATTATAATCAGTTATGATAATTTATAATAGAATATATTGGGAATTTTTTGGAAATTTTGGTTGATATGTAGGATTTTGAGATTATAGATCATGTTCTTATCATTTTGGTTTTGAAAAAAAAAAATGGATTTTTTTTTTTTAAAAATTGGAGAGGGGGGTAGGCATGGCAAATAGATGGGTCCTTCAACGTTTATGCCGCCTGTGTGGTTTTCATGGCAAATAGGGTGGGTCCTTTCAACATTACTCCGGCCTGTATGGTTTTCCAGCATTTGATAAAAATTTTATTGGTTTATAAGAACAAGTCATGGGCTTAAAGGAAGATAACATGTAACAACCCTCAATTTCAATATTGATTACATTTAAATGTACAACTGTCTTGCACGTAGCCCACAAAATGTATTAAAAAAACTATTATGAATCCTGGCATGTCTTTTTTGGCTTGATATATTAACTTTTGTGAGATATTTTAAGCAATGATAAATAAATGATCCAATTGAGATCAATTCAATCATTAATTTGATAAAACCTTGACATGGTTCTTAACATATAAAATTTGAACAGAGTGTTCAAAAAAGATAATAATCTAATACCAACTTAATAGGTCTATTGTTCAGAACGTTGTTAAAGACAACAATGCTGAAATGTAAGCACATCATCAACTGTTTGATATTCAAAAGTTAACAACAATGTTGTTAATCATGTTGTTAACTTAAACAAAGTTCTGAACAATCGGCCCATTGTTTCAAAAATTATGTTGGAAACTACTGAAATAGGATTTCTGAAGTTGATAGGTAGATATATTTAATATATGCTCTCCGGTGGTTTAAAATAAAATTGATAATTCACTGTTTCAAACAGTGAAAATATCAAATTGATATTTTTCACTGTTTTGAAATTTAAGCCTCCTCTCAGTTCCATATCAGACGTTAGCACGCACAGGGCTGGCACACAATTTCAACGATGTCCTTTTTAGAAATGACTTTACATGCGCGTACAAAATTGCAGGTTTTTCTAAAATAGTGTAATTAAATGACCTTTTAATCCAATTTTAGGCATATAGTAGAAAGAAAAATTGTTTGTTTTATTGTAAGATAGCAATATATTTATGCCACTTGTGTAATATATCTTTTGGTGCTAACTTGGTGAAATATATTACGATCTTACACTGAAACAAACAATTATTCGCTATATGTTATTTTTGAAACTATGGCAATGAAACCAATATTGCACAACCATATGTTACTTTTCCTGATATATATTTTCAGGCCAGTATCTCCAAAACCAGTGCACGGGCAACGATGCCACCTGCAAACCATGCCCAGAGAGGCTACCCAGCTGTATTGGGCTCCCTGATGGAAACAACCCTGTGCCTGGGCGGTTCTGGACGGAGGAGTATGTGCACTGCTTCAAGAACCGCACCCTTGGGACGGATCGCTGTCAGGGCAGTTACTTCAACCCTAACACACGGCGGTGTAGCAACGATATCTCTAGTGGTATGTCAACAATGTTACTAGTATAAAAAAGTACCTACATTATTAGAAAGTAGCATTTCATCTGCTGATGCATTTTAAAGCTGCACTTTCACAGATTGAACGTTTTGACAACTTTTTTATTTTTTGTCTTGGAAAAAGCAAATTCTTGCGTAAATATCTGCAAACCAATGATAAAAGACTGCTGACAAAAAATAAGATTGTAGATTTTCATATCTCCGTTCGAATTAGTTTTGTGGCTTAAACCGTTACTAACGGTTTAGAAAAATGCATAAAACATCATTTTTTGAACTTAAATATAAAAATTTGTGTTCTATTTTTTTGTCAGCAGTCTTATATAACTGGTTTGCATGCATTTTCACAAAAATTCACTCGTTCCAAGATGAAAAATTAAAATGTTGTGAAAACGTTCAATCTGTGAGAGTTCAGCTTTAAATATTCAGGTAAGTGTTTGTAACTATCAGAAATGTTATCTTCAAAGATGGGTGACTCAAGGGAGTTTTATCAATGAAATTTCAAATGATGATAAAAACCACATAGACAATATTTATATGATTGCATAATTATTTCCGATGGTATGTCAACCATAATATTTTGCAATTGTTTGAATATAAGTGTCATGGTACTTGTATATCAGACAAAACTAAAGGATATCATAACTTAAATAACAATATTAGACTAAGCCATGATTTCACACATTTTCTGCAAATTAAAGAACTTGTGAAATCCTATTAAAACTTCATAGTGTTTGAATTACAGCATTATTTTTTATGATTTATACACTATTGAGCGCAGTGACAATAATGCAATGAAAACTACGGGGACAAGCCCAATAGTCAAAAGTTCAAATATAAGCCCTGTTTAGAAGCACAGGGCAAGGGCCCAAATAATCACCACACACCCATGTGCACACATGTATAAAAACATATAGAATCCTCCTTATATCACCATTTGTCAAACATTTCTTCATTTATGTTTATTTACAAAAATATCCTCCAATTACTGACTCTTTCTGTTGCCTAGGTAACCTTGATGACTACTGCAAACAGCACCCTACAGCAAAGGTGGCCAACACTGACAACTGTGCCCAGTTCTACGACTGTGCTGTGTCCACATTCAGGTGAGTTTGCAACTGCCATGGACAAACCTAGTGATACAGACAAACATTGTGGTAGGAACACCGGCAAAAAATTTGAGGCAGAAATGTCCTTGACCTTCATAGCAGCTGGAGTTAACCTCAAATTGGCCTAGCTATGCCTCTGACGCATTTTGTAGTCTAGTATTTGCCATTTTTTTTATGTATGCATTTTCATTTTCATATTCAATTTTAATGATATTGTTTAGCATGGGATGTTATGGATTTCACACAGTAGGACTGAATTATTTGTCATCAACTGAAAAACTGCGTTCAAAATAGCTATGAATCTAATCCTAAATAAGCACTGAACAGAGATTTATGAAACTTTATAGGAATGTTTTCCAATATAAGAAATGGTGTAGTAGGTGTTGGGTGTCGGAAATTCCCAAAGCTTGTTACAAATAAAAGAAGTAAAGGGTTATGGCTACAAGTGTAGAGGGGGCAGGGGCAGACACACAACTCCTGTGATACAAGTTTTAAAAGTAATTAACACTTAGCATGTTCTTGAACACTACACAGAGGTTTGATATTTATACCAAGTTGGGTGCCATGTAGGTCATGTAACACTTAACCTCTAGTAATGTTTTAGAATTTGTTGCAAGCAATCACTGCAGACAACAGTGTCACAACTCTCAAGGACATCACAGAGGTGTGAGATCTTCAGCAAGTAGGTCATGGTCCACTAAACCTTTCCGTTTCAGACCTGGTATTGGAGTTCCTGCTGCATGCAAGTACATAAGACAAAAGTGTCACTATGCAGACCTATCCTCTACACAGCAGTGTTGGTCATGGACCATTAAGCACTTTTATCCAGTGTTTTTCAGGATTGGTATCCCAGTTTCCACTGCTGACGTTAGACTGCAGTATCACTACCCTGAACCTTCAGTCGGGCGTCTGTAGGTCATATATCTTTCACTGCCAACGTTATGAACCACTAAATGTTGTTGTATTTCAGAATTTTATCCCAGTTCCTGCTGCTAGCAAATTTTAAAATGGTGTGAAAACTTCACAAAGCTGGGTGCCTGTCACTACCAGGGTCATAAATGCCTTAGCTTTGTTGTATTGCAGAATTGGTATCCCAGTTTCTGCTGCTAGCAAATACGCCAGACGGCAATATCACTACCCTGAACCTAGTCTCCACTATTTCAAAGTAATGTAAAACCTTCACAAAGCTGGGCGCCTGTCACTGCCAAGGTCATGAACGACTGAACTTTGTTGTATTGCAGAATTGGTATCCCAGTTCCTGCTGTTAGCAAATACGTTAAACGGCAATATCACTACCCGGAACTAGTTTCCACCACTTGTAGTACCGTGAAGCTGTCACAAATTTGCGCACCTTTAGTTTATATACATGTACCTTTCATTGCCAAGGTGTTGAACCACTAAACCTTGTTGTATCGCAGAATTGGTATCCCAGTTCCAGCTGCAAGCAAGTACATCAGACAGGAGTGTCATTACCCAGACCTATTCTCCACAATCACACAACGGTGTGAGACCTTTACCAAGGTCAACTGTGACAAGAGACCGGAACCTCAGGCACCATGTAGGTCATGTTAAATTCGTATTCATCAAACAATGTTTTGATTAATTATTGTAGTGTCATCCTGATAAAAGTAAAATAATGACTAACCCTTACCTTACAGCAGGAAATATAGTTTGTCTTTGAATAGCATGTGTTAAATTGGACTCACTTCAGTTCTTTGGTGAATATCTTCCTATTTTGATAATCTTCGAGTACAACCTACAATTTCAGCCAATGAAATTGAGTATAGGCAATCATTATGAACTAGGCTTAATTATAAAGAATTATGACTTTCGAGGGTGTTTAAAGGTCTGCCTTCAGCCACTCATCCAATACACACTCCCTGTAGGAGGTTTTGTATTAACAATCGTTATTAACTCGTTCTCTAAGCGAACTCCGCCTATTCTTAATGATACAAATTTACTTCATGCCATCTAACTATAACGTATCACAATGCATCTACTGTATAATCTTTTGATCCCACATCAGGTGAATATGAACAGAACAAGTGCCAGTCAGGTGATCCCTCCTGTGTAGCATGCCCATCACGCCTGCCCAGCTGTGTGGGGCTCCCTGACGGAAATGTGGGCATCCCGGGTCAGGAATACACACCCAGATATGTCAACTGTCTCCTGAACCGGACAATGGACGTCAAAAAGTGCCAGCAGGGATTTTTTGACCCAGGCGTGAAGATTTGTGTCACCGAAATTAACTCTGGTAAGAGATAAGCAGCATGTAGCTTGCATGCTTTTCATGTATTGTTGAAGTATTCGAGTCGTCTTCAGCAGCATTTGCACGCCAAAAAATCTTGAAAAAGGGTCATAGCTAATAAGCTGTGCTTATATTGATAGGAATGCACTGACAAAGTGTAGTATCTTTAAGTGTAGGTCTCAACACTCCATCTTTAATATGTTAGGAGTTACATCCAATGCTTCACAAATACCGTATGTAGCTTTCTTGCTTTTCCAGGGAATATTGGGCCTCTACTGACATTGTAACTCCCAGGTTTTTCTTCCCCACTCCCCTACCAAACAGTCGCTGTGCCCAGTTCAACAACCTGGCCATCAGCCTGAAACAAAACATTATTTCAATTGTCCATTTTTCCTAGTTTGATTTACCCCTACTGCCAGCATAACACAAAGGTTGTTCTACTGAACCCCTATTTTGAATGTTTGGCACTACAACTGTACAGTGACAGGTTATATGTTTGATTGATTATTTCAAATGCTTTTTTATTCAAGGTAACATTGGCCCCTACTGCCAGCGTAACCCCAAAGCTGTTCTACCCCACCCCACAAACTGTGCGTGGTACTATGACTGCTCCATCAATGGCATTACCAGACAGAGTGTCTACCCCTTCGACATTGAGTATGTTCAGGTCAGTGAATATCATTTACACCATTTTCCTAGAAAAAAGTAACAATCAGAAAAAGAACTTAATAAGTTAATTCTTGTCTTTGAAAAACCACCTCATTTTCACAGTTTGTTTTAGATGCAGATTTTCTTTACAATGGCCGGGTCTTAGCAAGGCAGGAAGTTATCATCCAGGAGACAATATGAAGGAGTGTTTTGTACATGTGATTTTGTCATAAAGCACAGTTAACGCACCCAATATCTTGTTGTCTCCAATAAACAATGGTTATGTTTCCTACCGAGGAAGCAAACTTGAGTGTTGTTCATATTAGCCTTAGCATAATAGCTTTCCTCACAACCATTTGCTGAAGTAACTTAGTAAAAACTAGAGTTATTTAATTAAGAATAGTTTATTTGCCAGAACTGTTAATGTCAAGTTCTTCTTCTTGGACATGTGTTTATCAAATCTCTATATTAGAAGGGACATAAATACAGAAAGCATGTCATTCCATTACTAAGGGACATAACTACATTTAGCATGTCGGTTATAACAAAAGGGAGATAACTACATATTGCTTGTCAGTATTTATCAAAAGGGACTTAACTACATAATTATAGCCTACAAGTACATGTCGAATGACTTTGTATCTTTTGAAACTAGTTAAGTTTTATAGGTATAAAAAATTAAGAAAAAAACACATCATACTTTGAATGAGCTCAACCTTAGGGGTCCTTTTGGTATTATCTATTTCACCATGAAGAGTAAGAGTTTCAAGATTCAAATGATATCTTTAAATATAAGAATGGAGGATAATTACAGGAGTTTCCATACCTGGATCTACTCTATATAGGCTGTAAGTATAGTCGCTCCCATGGATTAAATTACATCAACTACAACTGACTTATAGTCAGACTTATTATGAAAGTCAGTTAAATAGATCCTTAAGTATAATGTCATGCTCCCATATATGAATTGACTCAGTCACATACACCAATAACCAAGATAGAGTGCATGAAATACTTGGCTCTGATTGGCTTGCTTGAAGGGATGAACTTTAAGAAATGATAGAGCTACAGCACAAACATATTAACTAACAACATAAGTATAAAATGTATATTATAGGAGTGTCCATACCCGGATCTGTTTTCGGCAGCCACCATGAAATGTGAAAATTTCAAGAGTGTCTCCTGCAGGGGGCACTTTGAACCTCAGGCTCCGTGTAAGTATATAAATGACTATGTTAGGAGTTTTTTATGCTTTTATTTAATAAAAACTTTAATGGAGATTTTACATACAAACTAATGTAGCTATTATGGTGATTGCTTTCAAGAAATGAGCTTTGACTCATGTTCAAAAACAATATTGAATAAAAACAAAAAAAGGGCATCTTTATTAAGGAACACATATTCTTGTCCATGTAAATGCTCAATTATTACCAAGAAGTTTTGAACTTGACATACGCCTCACATTGATTTCATGGTTTTCCATTGATGTATTACAGGTGAATATTTTAAGAATCGCTGTGACCCTTCAGAGGCGAGTTGCATCCCCTGCCCGAACCGACTTCCCAGTTGCAAGAGCCTTCCAGACGGACAACAGGTTGTCGCTAACCTCTACAATCATGAGCAATACCTTGTGCAGTGTGACACAAGCCGCACCCTCTCCTCCCAGCTGTGTACCCCAGGTTCACTCCTGTGTGCGGGTAAACCAGCACTGACCACTCGTAGTCCTATACTTACCACCCAGCCCAGGACGACCACTCCTAGGCCAACACAGCCGCAAGGTAGGATTTTTGGCATAAAATAAAAATTCCACGTATTTTTTGTTTTATGTTATTTTTTTGTTGTACCTGTACATTGTTAGAACACATAATCCCCACATAACCAGGTGTACATGACATCCACTTTGGTCAAGTGGTAGGAAACCACCCGCTGTGGACAGAATTACTACTGTATGTGCCTGTTCACCTGAACATTGTTATAACACATTATCCTCTCCGTATGATCCATGTCAATCGAACCTGAAGAAGAGTTTTAAAATCCCAACAGGTGTTTGTGACATCCACCGAGGTCAAGTGGTAGGAAATCCTGCCCATTGTGGCCAGTACTACAACTGTACGCGTCTGTTCCCGCCATACTTGTTTGAGTGCCAGTATCCGCAGGAATTCTCTGACATCACACACCATTGTGAAAACTTCAAGACAGTCTCATGTAACGGAAGGACAGAGTACAAGGCTCCTTGTAAGTTTTGTTTCAAAGATTTTAATAAATTTTACATTTTATTATTTCAAATGCATAGTTATTTTAAAGCTGCATTCTCACAGATTGAAAGTTTTGACAACTTTTTTAATTTTTTGGTTTATGAACGGGCCATTTTTTGTGAAAATACATGGAAACCAGTTATATAAGACTGCTGACAAAAAATTAGATCACAGATTTTTATATTTAAGTAAAGCAAAAACTTGCTCTTTCTAAGACAAAAAATAAAAAGTTGTAAAAATGGTTTATCTGTGAGAGTGCAGCTTTAAGATGCAAGTTAAATTTTATGAGAGAATAAAGCTGTGTTCATATTTTAAGTTTGAATTCATGCTTATAAAAGTCTGTCTTTACACCTTTAAAAAAATGTATTGTTTATGTTTGGATTACATTACTCAGTTAAGGGAGACAATTTCTGTGTCACATTCATAATAACTGAGATAGTTACTGCCCTTTACGATTAATGTCATGTAAAAAAAAAATATACTTTCCCTGTGTAATGATGATACCAGTGAAAATTCCGAACACTGCAGCCTGAACACTGCAGCCTGTAGTAAATTGATTTGAACTAAGAAAATTTATTCTCGTATCTGTTATCAATAGGGGAAACTTAGGGAAACATTGATCATCTCTTGCAGGCGACTATACCCAGAATGAGTGTCACATTGGCTCCATGTCCTGCTTACCCTGTCCCCAAAGGAAGCCTTCATGTGTTGGGGTGTCTGACGGGAACCACCCCTTCCCTGGGCGGGAAGGGACAGCCAGCTACATCACATGTGACACCGGGCGCACCACATTCATTGGCCAGTGTCCGAGTGGTGTGTTTGACCGCTACCGGGGCAGCTGTATCACACCCACCACCACCACAACCACCCTGGCTACCACAGTGGATCCCAGTAATAAAGTGTTTCTTTTCTTAGAACAATGATGCTTTTAAGTTCATCTTTTCTTTAACCTTGGTGTCATCATCTTGCACATCTTGCTCAAACTTAACCATTGCAATAACTTAAGATATTCCATGTATAATTATGAAACTTGGTACATGTCATGTTGCCAGAGACTATGTGCATATTATAGCCTATTGCTCTGGCTTTGATAATTGGATAGCCGAGCGACTTTTAAGATTAATAAAGAGATCTATATTTAATTGAAGATTGAATGTTTGCTGAATATTTTCAGCAAAGTGACTTATTTTATGTTGCCATTGTCTCTTTTTGCCACTGAAAAGTTTTTGTCTCATGTATTCATCATCATCATCATTATTTATGCATGCTTTTTATTAGTATTTTCTTTCATCAAACCAAATAATGTCATGTTCAAATGTTTATTGTTTGATCAAATCTTTTTTGTGCTGTTCTATTTTTATCACCAATGATAATCTATTTCAACAAAGGTAATCCGCTGAGTTACTGCCCGTCCCATCCACGAAACGTGATCCCCGACCCTACCAACTGTCATCGGTACTACCAGTGCAGCACGTACACCACACCCCTGGGGGCGTACCTCATGGAGTGTCCGTACCCTCAGGTGTTTGACGCCACATGGACAATGTGCAGGAATCAAGCCTACGTCAGCTGTGGGACCAGACCACAACCCCACTCTCAGTGTAATAAAAACAGAAAACGTCTTACTAGAAATGCCAATATTAAGCCAGACCCATTCCAAACTTTCAATGTTAGATGAAATTAACTTTTGATACAAAACTTATTATTGCAAATCTTGTCTATCCTGATCAAGTATTATAATTGTGTTCATTAGAATATATATGAGAAAAATATTAAGTTTACACTTAATGATTTTTGTCAAGGAGTTAGTTGTGTTCAGACTTTTCAAAATTTATTAAGGAGATCTTAAACAGGCAGGTAGAGGGGCCATTTTATAGGGTTTTGATGTCACAAGAGGTGGGCATATTATAATGGTACTGTTTGTCCGTGCATACCTCTGTCTGTGTTTTTCATGTCTTGGCTGTAACTTTGTCATGTATAGTGTGATTTTGTAATAACCTTTCACAGATGTGATGAACACAAATGCCATGTTGTCATGTGCAATACTAACTTCCCTACTCCACAGGTCAAGGTCACACTTAGAGATAAATTAGTATGGAAAGCTGTATCTATGCACATAGAGAATAGATTGTGTCTGCACTTTAACTTTGTCAGGCAAAGGGGGATTTTGAAATAACATTTCAAAGTTTATGTGTTGCACACAAGACCCGCTTCACTACCTGTGTCCAGGCTGTAACTCTGTTATGCAAGGGCGTATTTTGAAATAATCTGGCACATATGATTAGCACATAAAGATGACCAATGTCCCTGCCTTAAGTTCAAGGTCACACTTATTCATTATGGAATGCTCCATATATGCACATACAGTGTAGTTGGTCACATTTTGGTAGAATTTTAAAATAAAGTGGCACAGATGTTCCACACATAAATTCGACATTTTGCGCACAAGATCCACGTCCCTACCCTGCAGGTCAAGGCTACATTTACCAGTTAATCCTTATGGAATGCTTGGTATATGTACATAGAGTATAGATTGTTGTGTCTGTAACTTTGTCATGCAAGGAGGGATTTTGAAATTACATGGCACATAAAGGTACATAAAGGCTACATGTTGGATGCAAGACGCAGGTCATTATCTCAGGAGGTGATACATCAGTTAGTGAGATTCAATGTGTACACAATGTTATCAATTTAATGTAAGTTTTTGACAATTTTCATTCTTGCAATTGTATCAGCTGGTGTCTAGTCCCTTTAATAAAATCTATGGAAAAAAACAACAACAACTGAGCAAGGGTTTGATGTTAGTTGTAATCTTGTAATCATCGTCAAGTTTAAATAACTCTGTTGTAACCTTTCAACCAAAGACAATCACTGAACGTTTTAAAGGCAATTATTTAAGGAATTTATGATCGTAAACTTTTAATGTGTGTAAAGAGAATGGGTAGGTGGCCAATTTGTTTCAATTTAATAATTATGATTCTTTATTAATGTAAAGATTAGATAAATATGTTGACTTATAATGCCTAAATAAACACTGGGCACTTGTTTCTATGTACAAACAGGTTTGGGTACTTTTACTTGAAGACTTTTGACGCAATTGTGATACCTTTTCGTGACCTCGTGTAAAAGTCATTAGTCTGCAATTAAGGAATGATGGATCGTTATTAATTTGTGATATCGCTGTTATAAATTCGAAATTGGTCGCCACTAAGCTTTGCAGTCCCAGATCTCTGTGAAGTGATCCCGATTTATATAGTTTATATTAGGATCATGACTCGTTTGTTTGGCTATGCAAACATCCATATAGTCATCAGTGACTTAAGTTTTAAACTTACCTGTTTATCTAAGAGAAACTCAAGGTATTATGATAGCCTTGGTGTAGTTGGCAATACAGTGGTTTAAGGATAGGTGAGCGATTTAGGGCCTTCATGGTTCTCTTGGAAAAACATAAAATCATGTTTTATATACCTCACATATAAATCAGGGCTAGAAATGCATAACTATTGACAAAACATGTAAATTGATTGACACATCAGGCGTGTAGCTGTTTTTGTTGTACCCAAAACCCCAAATTTGAAATACCCCCTCCCACACCTACCCCCAAGGCATCATTCTGCGTAATCAAAAATTGGCCCTAGCTACGCGCCTACACATATTACACGTTCAGGAGAACTGAGGGTTGGAGCTCAATTTATTTGCATGGTTAATCATAACTAGTTTGGATTTATGTGTCAGAGTATTAAGAATATGATTTTTTGTACCAAGAGTATCATAAAGGCCCTAACTCACCTATCCTCAAACCAGTGTGTTTGGCAGGATAGACATTTATCATAGTGCAAAGACTTCAGCCTTGGCCATAACTCAAGAAAACTTCCAAGATAAATGTTTAGCAAGGCATGTAACTCTGGCTTAAATATTTATTGAGTAAATGACTTTCATTGTACACATATGCTATGATCAAAATGACTTTCAGTGTTCACATATGCTATAATCAAAATGACTTTCAGTGTTCACATATGCTATAATCAAAATGACTTTCAGTGTTCACATATGCTATAATCAAAATGCCTTTCAGTGTTCACATATGCTATGATCAAAATGACTTTCAGTGTTCACATATGCTATAATCAAAATGACTTTCAGTGTTCACATATGATCAAAATGCCTTTCAGTGTTCACATATGCTATAATCAAAATGACTTTCAGTGTTCACATATGCTATGATCAAAATGACTTTCAGTGTTCACATATGCTATAATCAAAATGACTTTCATTGTACACATATGCTATGATCAAAATGACTTTCAGTGTTCACATATGCTATGATCAAAATGACTTTCAGTGTTCACATATGCTATAATCAAAATGACTTTTAGTGTTCACATATGCTATGATCAAAATAACTTTCAGTGTTCACATATGCTATAATCAAAATGACTTTCAGTGTTCACATATGCTATGATCAAAATGACTTTAAGTGTTCACATATGCTATAATCAAAATGACTTTCATTGTACATAAATAATATATTCTATAATCAAAACACTTAAATAGTACACATTTGAAAGACTTTAAATGACTTTCAGAGTACACACATGATTAAATTTGAATGCCTTCATTGTATACATATGGTATAAGCATAATGTCTTTCATTGTACACATATGGTATAAGCATAATGTCTTTTCATTGTACACATATGGTATAAGCATAATGACTTTCATTGTTCACATATGGTATAAGCATAATGACTTTCATTGTACACATATCGTATAAGCATAATGACTTTCATTGTACACATATCGTATAAGCATAATGACTTTCATTGTACACATATGGTATAAGCATAATGTCTTTCATTGTACACATATGGTATAAGCATAATGTCTTTCATTGTACACATATGGTATAAGCATAATGTCTTTCATTGTACACATATGGTATAAGCATAATGACTTTCATTGTACACATATGATATAAGCATAATGACTTTCATTGTACACATATGATATAAGCATAATGCCTTTCATTGTACACATATCTTTGTATAATTCCGGTGGCTACAAGGACATATCTTGTGTAATTCAGGTGACTACAAGCTGTACCAGTGTATCGGCATTGACTGTCTACGGTGTATGGGCGGGAACCCTATAACCCAAGCCCCCACAACACATCCTCCCATCACCCACACTACACGAGCTGCAGGCCCGAACTGTGTGGGCAAGCCGGATGGGCTCAACCCATACCCCGGGCGTGAGCTGACTGGTTACTACATTGTGTGTGATCAGAACAGACTGATTGAGACGGGGATATGTATTATTGATAAGATATTGGACCCAGTCAGGAGGAGGTGCTCCTACCCAGCAGATCCTGGTAAGGTAGAAGTAATATTACAGGGATATTAAACTGCTTTAGCAGATAAGTTCAAATTTGATAATTGTTTCGAGTGAAAAACTAAGGCACCATGTTGAAACAAAGGAAAATGCTGTTAAATCCTTTGAAGCCTTAATTTTGGCCAAAGTTAATGAAACTTAATCTGAATGTTTGTCTTTATCAATTTTGTCAAGATTGATTAAGTCACTATAGGTCAATGAAGGAAAGAATAAAGACTGAAGAGGACACAATATTGGTCCAAGTTCAATGATTTTTTTCAGAATTTTTGTCTGCTACAATCAAGGTCAAGTTCAATACTTGTCAAATGCTTTCGAAAGGAGGAAAATAGCTTAAAAAAAATCATATACCCAGATCAGTTCAAATAAATGTATTGTAAAAACCCGAGGGGCCAAAATTTTGGTCCAAATTCAATGAAACTTACTCAGAATGTTTTCCTCCCATTAAATCAAGATAACTTTTGATACTGGGTCATTACATGTGCAATCAAAAACAATGTAAACAACAAGGTCACTAGGCATATCAGAGTAAAACCTTGTTAAATTCTAGAGGCCAAAATTTTGTCCCAAAATTAGAAACTTGGTGAAGATGATTGTCCCTGTAAAATCTTGTTCTGCTATTTACAGCTGATGTGCTCAGTAAGTGTACTTGTGTTTCACACTTCTTTAACATTACATAATTTATCCTTCTCTTTACCCACATCCAGATGTGATAGGAGCTTACTGCCAGAAGAACCCGGGTGAGCTGATCCCAAGTGTTTCCAACTGTGCCCAGTACTACCAATGTGGCTCCGTAACCAATGGTTACCAGAACACCCTGGGTGAATGTGGCTACCCACAGCTGTTCTCCACGATTGACAACTCTTGTAAATCCTACACGCTTGTACAGTGTGGACAGAGGGTGGAGCCGGTTTCTCCTTGTGAGTACTGAAACTTTAGTTGTGATAAGTTTTGAGTGAATTTTAAAAGTGATACCATCTGTAGCTTGTCTGTTTTTAAAAGGAAATCGAATTGTCATGGACAGTTTGTTTTTCATAATGTTGCCAATAACTCTAAAACAATGAAGTTATTCGAATTAAATGTGGTAAATATGTTGCCAGAGAAAATGCCCATGTGAAGTGAAGCCTGTAACTTTGGTTTTAATAGGTGTTAGATTTGGGTAAAAAAGCAACAACATATAAGCATTTGCATCAGCTTGTTCTTATAACATCACACAGACAAGCAGCTCAGCATTTGCATTACCTCGGCAGTGCTTGCTCATCACCTTTTAAATAATACTAGATGATGGTCTAGTTAACCAACCAACCAATGGAACAACTTTTAAGAGCTGAACAATTGTTATTAACTATTAAACAAAAATGGTATTACATGTAAACTGAGTCATAAATTATGGGCAAACCAGGACTATTTTGAGGAAACTATATTGTATGATCACTTCTGTTAAATCTTTATTGCTAGAATCATGGCTGTGTTTAATCTATGTATTCTTCAATTGTTGCATGCATACTTTGTATGTTTCAGGTGAATACATGAAGAATCAATGTACCCTGTCAGTGCCCAATTGTACACCCTGTGAGCAGCGGTTCACTAGCTGCAAGGGGCTCCCAGACGGGCCCAACCCATACCCTGGGGTCTCAGTCTCCGCCCAGTACCTTGTCTGTGACCTTGGGCGCACTGTGAGGTCCGAGCTGTGCCCCACTGGGTACTTCAGCTCCACATCCAGGCAGTGTGTCGGTGGCCTCATTGGGCGCAAATAGGCCCGGGTCTTAAGGGCTCAATAAAGTGGTCTATATTGTCTTTGCATGACTAATTGATTAGTCAACTCTTGTATATTTTTTTGAATATTATTGTGTTTGGCATGTCTATGCTATTTTCAAGTGCTATGAACATAAACCACTCATTATCAAAGACTTTGAGAAAGATGAATGTTATCCAGAATGTGAAATATGGATTGCTTTGTTTATCGTGAGAAATGGGAAGATCAAAACAAAAATTGAATATCGAGAGCTTTGTTTCAGTTTACCAATCCCATGTTGACAATGTATTGCATACCTACAGGTAGTAATTGACTTTAGATTTTGGAGCTTGTTTTGACATTTTTTTAAGGTCTTCAAACGAATTTGTGTTACAAGAAATTGAAAATATGACATGATTAGACAGGTTTTGTAAATAAATTTTGGTGCATGTACATGTGTATGTTATTTATTTTAGTACTGTTATTTCATTATATCATGGCTGGTCAAGTTTTAAGAAAAAATAAAATAAAGGAATAACATGGCAGTGTGATTGTTAGGCATGAAGAATAACATTAGCCCTGATTTTTCGCTCACAAAGTAAATTGTCCAACTTCTTTCTACATGTCAACATCCTAGCAGTCACATTTTTGACCCAATTTTCATCAATTTTTATCTGAATTTGAATGTTTATAAGTCCTACATGTAGGTAAAGTTTGATTATGGTTCATGTTGGGTAAACAAAAGTGGGTCACTATTTCAAATAGTGTGCGAACTTAACAATCTAGAGCCATATTTTGAGGCTGGTGTAAAAGTTACATAGTGAAAATATTTCGTTTGATGTGTTTTAGGTAAAGTGAGTGTAAACTATGTTTAAAAGTATATAAAGGTCACTTGATAAAGATTCTTTATCAAGTGACCTTTATATACTTTTAAACATAGTTTACACTCACTTTAAAGAATAAGTATGACCATTTAAAGGTTAAAGAGGCTTAATTTGCCGTCATGACTTCATGAACTTGAAATAAGGTCAAATTTTGGGTCAGATTACTGTCTCAGTTTAAAGGGAAAACTTGTTCACAAATATAGAAGTCGGAAATTTATATCCGAAATCTATCCTGTTAAATTGGGCCGAATTGATGCCATGCTGAAATCTTGGGCTTAATTTATTATGGCTCATGCCTGGTCAAAAAGTAGGTCATGTCAAAGGTTAAAAACCCTTGTT
The DNA here is from genome assembly GCF_026914265.1 of Mya arenaria. Lineage (NCBI taxonomy): Eukaryota > Metazoa > Mollusca > Bivalvia > Myida > Myidae > Mya > Mya arenaria. The sequence continues at coordinate 36,357,719 of NC_069126.1, forward strand.
ATCATTCTAGTGGCAACAGTTTCTTCAAGGGTATCTTAGTTTAAAAACTTGTCCACAATAATTCTAGGTTATTATATTGGCAATTCTAGTCAAAAATAGGTCAGTAGGTCAACTTCATATTTTCCTTGTTAACATTTGTGGCCACATTTTTATCAAATTTTCACGACTTTTTTGCAGAATGTTTGTTAGTTTTTAATAAGATCTAGAAAAATGGATAACGTCAGGTCAAAAATATGTCCAGGTAAATATTAGAACAAAGAGTTAACACTGTGGAAGCTACTTTTTTTCTTTTGCCCTTGCTGATTTAATACTTTATGACCCAATTTAGGCTATTGAAGAATTTGTAGGTCAAGGTCACAGTGCTTTCTGAAAACAGCCAGATGTTTTCCGACCTATGTTCCAATTGTAGACTAATACTGATCTGTCTCCTACGTGTACATGTGTCTAATAGGATTAAAATGACTGTGTACAAAGGGTCAAAGTCATAGTTGCCATAATTGAAATGATTGACCTTGGATTAGATGCCATTCAAATGTAAATGACCCCTTTGATGGAAAATGTACCGAAAACGCTATATGAGTTCATTTGCATCATGAATGCGGAAAGTTTCCACAAACTGTGTAGCTTCATTGCCATGCGATAGACGAATGCTTTCATCCGATAGATACATGCGTATAGCTATTGTGTTCATTCGCGATTAAAATATTTTAGCGTCAACATGCACAACGACAGGATGGCCGGAATTTGTGCAAACTATTGAATGCGAATTCCATATCATCCGTATGCAATAAATTCTCAATTGATTAAGCGCGTTTTTACATCTTCGAGTGAATAATGACCTTGTGAATCAAAGGACAGCCCGTCAAAACATGCAGCAGGTCTGATTTACGCCTTTGCTATGTTCGAACAAATCAACATATAATTTATAAAATGATCTCATCCTGTTTCATGACAGAAATCATGACCTCATCCGAAATATTGTCAACATTATGATACGGCTATTTGTTTGATAATTTTCTTACGAGGGGCGCAGCCGCCAAATGGTTGTTTAATATCCAATGCGTTCCTTGGTGGTCGGGGTAGCCACGCTGGTTATCGCAGTTGTGTTTAGTAAGGTAAATGGTATAATGTTGTAACTTTGTGAAGTTGAAAAATGCGTGAAAGTAACTAAATATTTACCGTCTGTTACGTCAAAACAATCAAATTAAACATCTTCACCAACTATGTGATTCTTAAGACTGTTGAAAGCTTAAGTGTCCCAGCCTAATCTCTCAGCTTTAATTTCATTATAAGCACGGAATGGAGTGATTTCAAACTTTGTCTTCATCATTTCCTGCTTTTGTACAATTATTTAAGGCTAGAACTTAGTTCAGAATTTGAAAATGCGAATTCAATTTGGAGTGTACAACAAACATGCTTTTAATGCAGAAACATGGCAAAACCGGGTCCAATATTTACAAAAACACCGGTAATGGATGACTTTTTCATTTGTTGTACGTATATATGGCGAGTTTTAATGGGCACGGGTTTAAACTCGTTTCGTGATCTTCGCGCGTGGAAGACGGCCGTTACGTCTTTTATGCAATTCAAACGATGTTTTGGCATGAATTAACTCACTTACGTTTTGAGATGGAGTTTGAGATTAAAGACTTAAAAATGTTAATTTTTATTTGATCGTTCAGATGTTAAAATAACCGCAATGATAGAAAAAATGGTTATTTTTGTTGCAAATGCCATGTATAACAATTATTTAAATATTTTCTGTGAAAAAACATACTAAATAGTAGCTTATATATGACATTTTAGATTTTTGTTTCTCCGAGTCTTAAGTCGCAAGACTCAGACTCAATACGTGAAAGAAACACGGGCCTAAGGTTCATATGCACTAAGGCTATGACCAAAGACTGAAACCTTCAAATCCTGAGTTGTTTTATCTCTTTTTTAACAAGTTTAATTAGTATATAATAACCCTTACCAAACTGGATGATATCAATGGCTTTTTTGTTAGTAAAAATATCACATTTCTAAAACTGGATCTTTAATTGAGACGGAGGACGTTAGTGAAGACTGACCCCTTTCACTTAATGGTGGGCCGGATATCGGCCGTAGTCGATTAATCTTCGCTGCGGGCCGAAAGTCAACGATCGGCGATGATCGGACCGTTATCGATTGTTCGAATATTGTTTGTGTTTGTTGTTTTGTTTACAATTTGACAAAAAATGCTCGTTGGTTGTTTGAAAAAGTTACAAACTACATACATATTTCACTTCTTTAAAAATAGCAACACTAACAAAACAAGACATATCAGATAAATAAGTCCGTCTGTTTGTCCGATTAATCTATAAGGAAAATCCAGTTGATTGCCCATCAATTATTATTGCCACTACAAACTTATATTTACTATCAATAGAATCATTGTTTTCTGATAGTTTTCTTAGTAGTTTTCATAAATTTGAAACCAGGCCGTTTACGGCAATGGATGGGGCCTCTGGCAACTGACTTGACTATTCCGCCAATGGCCTACAATACTATGTACGTTATCTACCAACAACAACTTTACAAAAACGACAAAAACTCACATTTATTTTCGGAAGAAATACTTATTTTTATTTCGTCATAACGAGATATTATTTTATTTACTCGAGTAAAAGGATTTCGTTAAAACGGAATATTATTTCGTCATAACGGATTAAACTTATTTCCCTTGTTATGAAACATTTCGAGATATGAAACATTTATAATAACGGTATTAGACAAGTAAATAATCATATAGATATATTTATTTGTATTTCGTTGCAACGGAATATTATACCGTTTGTAAGAAATAATCATGCCGTTATGGCGAAATATGATTCCGTGATAATGAAATATACGTCAAAAATACGAAAATATATTTTTTTATTTTGAAATAGAAATGAATATTCCTACTGAAAATAAATGTTTGTGTTGGTCATTTTGGGAGTTTCGTCTTTAAATTTCGAAAGAGCAACTTAAACGCCTGCTTTGAAAGTATACTGGCAGTCAACAAAAACACCATGTTATCGTCGTTATTTTATTTTTGACTGGCAATATATATCAAACACATACTAAGAGGATAATTGTTTCATATTCGTAATTGCCAAAAGGCCGTTCATGGAAGGAATGGAAGTTGGTGTGAAAATATTACTACGTTAGTTACAATGCACTGACACCATAAAGGTCTTGTAAAATAGTGTTGCCCCCATCACAGTTACTTGGTATTTGGACTGCATTTTTACAATTTCATACAATCTTAATGAATGATTAAGATTGTATGAAATTGTAAAATATTTAATATGTAAAAATAAACGACAAAAAGTTGATTATTTGTTTATTATGTGTATCGTAGATTACTAAAACACATTTTTTATGATTCTCAGTCCAAGAGATCACCATAGGGACCAATCGCTCGACTGGCCAAAAATGCAGTCCAAATACCAAGTAACTGTGGCCCCCATTGCCCAAAAGCCTTTGAAGTTTTAAGATGCCTTTTAAAAAACTGACCCGTCGTGGTCTTAAGTCAAATCAAACATTACATATCTTGAGAATACAGGAAAGGATTACATAAACCTACTTAAAGTTACACTTTTTTAATACACAAGGTACGCTTTATAGGAAGCGCACTAATTAGGTATAATTAAAACAGTTATGACCCACCTTAAAAGTATACTTATGTATTACGTCTTTTGGATCTCATCCTGTGCCAAGATTAAAATACAAACAGAAGAAATGCCATTTCCTCGGATCTAATCAGCACGAGAATTCAGTTTTCCTTAAAGGCGCACGATAAAGGTTGATGCCAAAAAAGTTCTTCTTTATTTTAATGCATCATCATGTTAAACTCATTTGACTTAAATGATAAAAACAAAAACTTGATTTGTGTACAGACCAAAAAAACTATTAGCGATTTTTTGGCGCTCTTTTAACTGGATTTTGTGGTCCCTTAGCTATTATTTAAAAGAAAATATATCTAAAGGCGCTCTTTTAACTGTAAAATTTTAGCCACGTAGCTATTAATTGAAAAAAAAACACCTTGATTTCTCTACAGATAAAACAATATTAGCAATACTTTGACTCCCTTTTAACTGAGGATTTTGTGGTCACGGAGCAATTAAAAAAACATATCTTAAGGCGATTTTTTAACTGTGGAAGGTTTGGCCACGTAGCTATTAGTTGAAAAAAACCCAACAACAGCAACACTTTATATAAAGGCTAGTATTGTTTTAACTGTCCACATATCATATGCTTCTTTTTGTTTTCATCAATAAAGACAAATGAGTTAAACATAATCATGCATTAAAACTGCATCAAGTCATAGTATGCCCCTTTAAATGGACTCTCTCACAGAAGCTCGAATGTCGGAGATTGCCCCTACAGCTGCCTTTGCTACTCGGCTCCATTTTAATAGCCTATGCTGGGTCTGACCTGAAATCAGACACGACACGACTAATAAAATTGTCTGGTTACGCCGTAGTTCAGTTACGACGAGTTTTGGTAGTGATTACCCAATCTCGCAACACCCAACGAATTTTGGTACCAAAACTCCTTTGATATTGACACACTGCTCAAAGTAGTCATGACAAGGGTATGATTTAAAAACACAAACTACACCACCACCAACAACAACGATAACAACAATATCAACAACCCGACAATCATCATCATCATCATCATCATCGGTGGTGACGAACATAATGATGCTGAAATAATATTTTCTTCAAAACTATCAAATAACGTTCCACTGCACGATCCGAACTTGACATATAAGTACTAGGCTTTTTTATTAAGCACAGTACAATCATCTGGTGGGACAATCTTCTATTCTTTCTCAGATATTTCCCGTAAGCAACCTTTTTTAAAGTGTTTAAATTGAGTATTTTTGTTGGGTTGAGTTACAAAAGGTGAGATACTTATTTGAACAGAAATATTAGAAAATTTCTGTCATACTTTCAAATATATATAAAGAAAATGGCCGAATTAATCTAATTAGTCTTCCAACGGAGTCTTGCAAAAGAATAGGTTTATTACATTAAACGCAACATTTAAATTTTCCATGTCCGACCCTATGTCTGCTTTTTTAGTCTATTTGACATTGTGCAAATGAAGAAACAGTTTGCCTTATTTTGATATAACTGTGCGGATATGTTGTCAAGATAGGGATGAGTTTAAAAAAATGTTTTTTTAGTTAATTGTTTTTCGAAAAGTTGCTATTTGTCGAGATCGGCAGTGGTGTCTCCTCTATCGACTAAAAGTTTGGATGAAGAAGTCTAATTTATTAATTTATAAAAGTTTACTTTTCAAAGCGTATGCCGTCGGTGGTCGTTGGGTAGTATCATTGTAGATTATGTTCATTTCATATCAATGAATGTGCTCACTAGTTTTCCATTAATCAAGCAACACGTCACCATTATCAATCAGTTGTGGTTTAAGTACAACTACTCCCTATCTTCGACAAATGCATTTGAGGAATTTCTCATGAAAACAATATTTCATATTGAGTTGCGTCATACAAGGTGTAGTCCAAACCCATCGAAGTGGGTACTCAAATACAGGCATGGGTGCGACAGTTATTGATATGATATTGTACAGGGCCGAACCAAGGGAAAACATCGGGCCAGTTCTATGTTGTTGAAACTCCGCAATTCAACCCGAATGAAAGAATGTAGATACCCAACCACAACATCGTATTTTAATCCAAATTTATGTTTTGCATGAAACACCCCGTCAAAGACATGGTGTTTTAATCCTCAATAAATGAATTGCATAAAACACCCCGTCAAAAACATGGTGTTTTAATCCGCAATTAATCCATTGCATGAAAAACCCTGTCAAAAACATGTTGTTTTAATCCTCAATAAATACATTGCATGAAACACCCCGTCAAAGACATGGTGTTTTAATCCGCAATTATTACATTGCATGGAACACCCCGTCAAAGACATGGTGTTTTAATCCTCAATAAATACATTGCATGAAACACCCCGTCAAAGACATGGTGTTTTAATCCGCAATTATTACATTGCATGGAACACCCCGTCAAAGACATGGTGTTTTAATCCGCAATTATTACATTGCATGGAACACTCCGTCAAAGACATGGTGTTTTAATCCGCAATTATTACATTGCATGAACCACTCCATCAAAGTCATGGAGTTTTAATCCCCAAGAAGTACATTGCGTGAAACACCCAATCAAAGACATGTTGCTTTAATTCCCAAGAAATACATTGCGTAGAACACCCCATCAAAGACATGGAGTTTTAATTCTCAAGAAATACATTGCATGAAGGATCCCATCGAAACATAGTGTTTTAATCCCTAGGAAATACATTGCGTGAAGGGCACCATCAAAGACATGGTGTTTTAATCCCCAAGATATACATTGCAAGAAATATCCCATCAAAGACAGGGCGATCTAATCCCCTATAAATATATTGCGTGAAGAACCCCATCAAAGACATAATGGTTTAATCCCCAATGTATTCATTTCAAGAAACATCCCATCAAAGACATGGTGTTTTAATTCCCTATAAATACTTTGCATGAAGGAGCCCATTAAGGACATGGTGTTTTAATCGCCAAAAATACCCTGCGTGAAGGACCCCATCAAATACCTGTTTTTTAATCCCTAAGAAATACATTGAATGAAGGACCCCAACAAAGACATGTTTAAATACCGCCTTAGATATACATTTGATGAAGGACCCGGATCCATCAAAGACATGTTTTTAATGCCGAAGAAATATATTGAATGAAGGACTCCATCAAGGACTTGTTTTTAATGCCGAAGAAATACTTTGAATGAAGGATTCCATCAAAGACATGTTTTTAATGCCGAAGAGATACATTGAATGAAGGACTCCATCAAAGACATGGTTTTAATGCCGAAGTAAAAACATTGAATGAAGGACTCCATCAAAGACATGTTTTAATGCCGAAGAAATACATTGTATTCATCAGTAAAGACCCAGTAATTGGATCTCTTAGAAAGATAATCCTCATGAAATATTGTGGTGCTTAAATCAGCAGAAAATACACTGTACTTGAATTCGCAGACAAACATGGTGTTTTACAAGAAAATGTATTGAGTTTGAATCATCAAAGAAGAAATAATGTTTAAAGTCCCTAAGAAAAAACAAGGTATTTCCTTTTTCAGGAAACATTTTAATTCCCAGTGCAAAACCCAGGAAAAACATTGTATTTTACTCAAAAGAAAAGGTATTCTGGTTTTTGCACTTCTCATCAAGGCTACACAAATATAAGATGAGTTAATTCCTTCCTCGGGCATTGGACGTTCGGTCGCCAGAAAAAAAAATTGTGCAGTTAAAGGGCTGATAACATATGCATGAAGGGTTTAATCCTTGAGCACCAGTAAAAAACTATGTGCAGTTAAAGCAGTGCCTACATATGCATAATGAGTTTAATCCTCGGGCATTGAGCATTCGATTCATGGGTGAGTTTAATTCTCGGGCATTGAGCATTCGATTGCCAATAAAATAGTTTTTGCTGTTGAAACATTGACCATATATGCATGATGAGTTTAATCCTCGGGCAATGAGCATTCGATTGCCAATACAATACTTTGTGCAGTTGAAACATTGACAACATATGCATGGTGTGTTTAATCCTCGGGCATTGAGCATTCGATTGCAAATAAAATAGTTTGCGCAGTTGAAACATTGACCATATATGCATGATGAGTTTAATCCTCGGGCGATGAGCATTCGATTGCCAATACAATACTTTATGCAGTTGAAACATTGACAACATATGCATGGTGTGTTTAATCCTCGGGCATTGAGCATTCGATTGCCAATAAAATAGTTTGTGCAGTTGAAACATTGACCATATATGCATGATGAGTTTAATCCTCGGGCAATGAGCATTCGATTGCCAATACAATACTTTATGCAGTTGAAACATTGACAACATATGCATGGTGTGTTTAATCCTCGGGCATTCAGCATTCGATTGTCAATAAAATAGTTTGTGCAGTTAAAAATTTGACAACATATGCATGATGAGTTTAATCCTCGGACAATGAGCATTCGATTTCCAATACTAATAATAATAATAATAATAATAATAATAATAATAATAATAATAATAATATATTTATTTAGAGAAGGTATACACGCACTTATACATGTACATTCCTATACAAGAACGTTTTGAATATAATTAGTCTATACAAATTATGTTTAATTAGCATAACAATTATTTCAATATACATCATGTACACGCCGACTCAATAAAACACAACAATTTATAAAAATTGTTATTGCATGGTGTGTTTAATCCTCGGGCATTGAGCATTCGATTGCCAATAAAATAGTTTGTGCAGTTGAAACATTGACCCATATGCATAATGAGTTTAGTCCTTGGGCATTGAGCATTCGATTGCCAATAAAAAAGTTTTTGCAGTTGAAACATTGACCCATATGCATGATGAGGTAAATCCTCGGGCAATGAGCAATCGATTGCCAATAAAATAGTTTGTGCAGTTGAAACATTGACAGCATATTCTAGGTGAGTGTTATCCTCGAGCATTTGAGCATTCGATTGCAAGTAATATTTATGAGCATGTAAAACATTGACTACATATGCATGGTGAGTTTATCCTCGGGCAATGAGCGTTCGATTACAAGTAATATTTATGTGCATGTAAAACATTGACTACATATGTATGATTAGTTTAATCCTAAGGCAATGAGCATTCTATTACCAATAAAATAGTATGTACCGTTGAAGCGTTGACTAGATGTGCATGGTGAGTTTAATCCTCGGGCATTGAGCACTCGATTGCAAGTTATATTTATGTAAAACATTGACTACATGTGCATGATGAGTTTAATCCTCGGGCATTGAGCATTCGATTGCCAATACAATAGTTTGTGCAATTGAAACATTGACAACATATGTATGATGAGTTTAATCCTCAGGCATTGAGCATTCGATGCCAATAAAATAGTATGTACCGTTGAAGCATTGACCTATGTGCATGGTGAGTTTAATCCTCGGGCATTGAGCATTCGATTGCAAGTTATATTTGTTTAAAACATTGACTACATGTGCATGATGAGTTTAATCCTCGGGCAATGAGAATTTGATGCCAATAAAATAGTATGTGCATGTAAAGCATTGACTACATAGACATAGTGGGTTTATACCTCGGGCATTGAACATTCGGTTGCAAGTAATATTTATGAGCATGTAACACATTGACTAGGTATGCATGATAAGTTTAGTCGACGGGCATTGAGCAATAAATTGCCAATAAAATAGTATATGCATGTTACGCATTGACTTTATATGCATGTTGGGTTTCATTCTCGAATAATGAGCGCCAGATTGCCAGAAAACCTTCACTTCATTCAGTTAAGGCATTGACTACATATGCCCTCGGGTATTTAGCATTCGGTTGCAAGTAAAGCATTGACTAGGTATGCATGATGGGTTTAATTCTCAGGCATTGAGCATAAGATTGCCAATGAAATATTAGTTGATAGCATATTTTTGATGTTCAATTTTGAATTTAAACCTCGAGCATTGAGCAGTCGGGTAACAGTAAAGTATGTTCAGGAATTGGCGCATTTCATTTCCAGAAAAGACAGATGTATCATTCTAGTCTCAAACACGGCAAGACAAACATTAATCCTTATAACAGTTCTCATGCTGGACCTCAAAAATAGTCTTTGATATTATATAACCACTGTTTGTTTGTACCTCTGGTTGGTATGTTTTGCGTAATATACGCCTATCAAAACCATAAAGAAGCTTAACATCCCATAAGAACTCATCAGCGAAAGCATCTTTTATCTATTCAAGTGAAACCTTAAGCCAATTGTTTGTATATATTATAGCACGGAGACTTTCGTCAAAGGAGTCTACCTCGCCATTTGATTAACTCCTGTATTATTGGACAGGGAAAGTTAGGTTGCCCTCCATGTGACAAATTCACCTCGACGCCATGGCGGATGTGTGGCTTTAATGTAAATAGTGACGGTATTAAAACACTGGCGGACTATTTCCGTGGCGGAAAGGTGATCTGTATTTTGCCGGGAAAATACAAGACTTAATTGGTGTGCACTCAGTCTTTATTCAATTGGAGAACAGTTAAAAGAAAGACGTTGAAGAAAAGCGGACAGTTTAAAGCCGGCACTTCACTTTTTATTTAAAAGAATATTTGGAATGTTTTACAAGATGGACTATATACTCAACGTTGCAATATTGTGTGAGTACTTACTTGGAATTATGCAGATAAATATACTGACCGATAATACATAAAGACAAAAATAGTATTTAGTAAGGATACAATAAAATAAAATTATGAACATGTGAATAATTAACCGACTTTATTTTTTAGTAAGGATACGATAAAATAAACAATTTAAAATTATGAATTCTTAACTGACTTTATTTATTCATTTTATTAGTAAGGATCAAATAAAATACACAATTTAAAATTATGAATATGTGAATGTTTTAAAACTGACTTTGTTTTTTGTTTATGTTTACAGCACTTATAGCTGGGGTTCACGTTCAACTTTCATATGGTAAGTTATTATTTTGTGACATAAAAGAATAACACTTACAAGTGAAAAATTGAACATTTCGACAAATATTTAGCATTGTCAATTTCGTCTTAGTGTTGCCAGCGTAGTACAAAAACAAACTTACACCTCGGCCATTCATAAGTCGGTATTCACATGACACTTGTAAGCCGTGGGACCACTCTAGATTTCATTCATCGTAGGTCTCGCGGCATTTCGGGTTAAAAAAGTATTCCTTTGTCGAATATCCCATCAACTGGTGGGAGTAAAACTCCTCTTTGGCTTCTAAAAGTTGTATAAGTCACAATTAGGTTGTGATGGGGTCCAGCCGTAATGCAGCCATTATAGGGCGCGGGCAGATCATTATAAACTCAACAACAACACCACACGATACTTAGCACACATGTTGCTAGAATCAATGGCCACAAGTGTATCTGCAAGGCCCATTACTCGTGCTTTAAGAATTCATGGGTTATGCCTTTTTTCGGTTTGTCGGCGCTTTTGTTATTATAATAATATCTAAAATAATCTAATGGTAATACGGGTGTATTTTTATTTAACAAATAAAGGTAACTGTATATATTAAATTAACAAGCCATGTTAGTTACGAGTATTTTTTTTTCTGCTTAGCTCATCCGTGTTTCAAATTAAAATTTCGAGGTTTTCATTTCGTTATAAATATTAACCGCGCCTAGTATTAATTTAAAAGAACTCACGTTAAACATATTGTCATACAAGTTATTACAATATTATATTGATCACTCTCGTTGGCACGATTTTACGCGAAAGTGTGGTATGGTGTGAGGAACCGGAGAACCCGGCGACCTTGTCCGGCTTGGTGGCCACCAACCAAACTCACATACGCCCAAGACTGGAATCGAAACCGGGTCGCCTTATGTGAGGTGCGAGTGCGCTAACCACTGCGCTAACTGGACAACCAACTAATTTTAAATAACAGTATGCAATATTTATAACGTGAACAACGGCCAGTGAAAGAGGCGTAGGAGATTTCCTGTGGAGCCAGCATTTAACGTCATTTTGAGGAAAAAGATTTGATACTGTATTGGATTTCATCTTACAAGGCAAATTCATGGGATATCGGCTGCTACATTAATAAAATTTCATCTATACATTTAAAGCAAATTTATTGAAGTATGTACAAAGTGTCATGATTCGCTAAACCAATGATATAGCAAAAGTTGTGTTGAAACAACAACATATGCTGTGGAAGAGTTTTCGTCTGGCATTAATGTTTTCGGAATAATGTTCCTACAGCCATTGCAGGGATTCGATTAATGATTCGTTCGACGCTTGTGACGTCAGTTCAGATATCAATTCCGCTAAAAGGTGGGACGGTGAAAATGCAGTAAATAGGGCAAATAAAAATTGTCTATGTCTGCTGGCGTTTTCCCATCCTTTTGTTTTGAGATTAAAATATTTTTTTGCACCAAAACATACATCAACATTGTTGCGTTGCATTTTGCCATACATTTTGAATAACGTTTCTTAAGCCTTTTGCTTACTTGATGCGCGTATACTCGGCGTCGGCGATGTTATACAAAAAATGCTCATGTTGACCAAAGCTTAAACACAGTCAAAGGTTTTATCATGAACAATTAGTTTAGACTTATTTAATTTTACAACGATTGGGAAACAAGTTATTGCAACTTATACTAAGTCACTCTCGTTGGCACGATGTTGCGCGAGAGTGTGGTCTTGTGTTGTTCGGGAAACCGGAGTACCCGGAGAAGGCCCACTTGCCCGGCTTGGTAACCACTAACCAAACTCACATGCGCTCAGGGCGGGAAACAAACCCAGATCGCCTTGGTGGGAAGACAGTGCGCTAACCACTACGCAAACCGGACAACCTCCATGAACAATTGAGCATATGTTTAGGTGCTTGCAAAGATAGTGTGCACATGTCTATGCGACGCAACTCCCATAACTCTGGCTTAATTATTCTTGACTTAAAGAGTGTTGGCACCTATTCGAAATATATATTCGTATATTATTTAATTTAATCTCAATACGTTATGCAAATACATGCAGTCTAAAGGGTTTAGCCATATTGAGCATCTAAAGATAACCCTTCTTATTTTATCGGTCGGAAGATTTTTGCGCTAATTTGTTTGTAAATATTTGAGTTACCGATCGTGTTGTTTGATCCCGTGTTTAAGGCTGTATTTCAAAATTTTCCTATGTCATGTCAACACTACATTAGACACTTCAAAGTTTATTTTTTCAACAAAAGCATTGACTTTGACACAAATCACGATAAGAAGCTGTCTGTTGACAAAATCCTTTAATTACTGGTAGTTGTCTTAGCAACGTAAAAAGTATATCCACTATCAGACTTTTAAACATAACAAAAACTACTTTAAAGGGTTTTATGGGGTCTGTCATCCAATATGATGATTGTAGAAATGATGAAACACAAGCTGTTGACACTTTTCTACTAAATATGATAGAGAATGTCTTATTTAGCCGAAAAAACGCTTTGAAAATTAAATGACTTGAGACTTGAACCTATTAACACACTTCCGTTTTCAAATGAGTACCTGGCGATTGCTGTTTGAGTTTGTCCTTAAAAATATGTATATATATATATATATAATAACTCAATTTAATTTGAATTCTAAAATAAATGAAAACAAATGTTGCCAAAAACAGAATAGAAACTATTATAAGAACTATGCCATTTTTTTTAACACAAACTTTTTCTTTAAAGACAAAGATCTCCCTAGGGGTTATTTAAGATATTATATTTTAAATATGGCGTTTGACGAGCGAAAGGTTGTGTTTTAAACAATCAATTGTAGATCCTGGTAGTATACTATTTTGTTTAATGTTTTGAGAAAACTATATACAAGATATATAGAAATCTAAATATGAACTCCCAGGGGATTCGGGCAAACTTTTGGCAAAATATTTATAACATTTATAGGAATCTAAATATGAACTCCCAGGGGATTCGGACACAATTTTGGCAAAATATTTATAACATTTAGAGGAATCTAAATATGATCTATCCGGGGATTTGCGCAAACTTTTGGCAAAATATTTATAACATTTATAGGAATCTAAATATGAACTCCCAGGGGATTCGGACACAATTTTGGCAAAATATTTATAACATTTAGAGGAATCTAAATATGATCTATCCGGGGATTTGCGCAAACTTTTGGCAAACTATTCATAACATTTATAGGAATCTAGATATGAACTCCCCGGGGATTCGGACACAATTTTGGCAAAATATTTATAACATTTATAGGAATCTAAATATGAACTCCCATGGTATTCGGACAAACTGTAAACACTGTTGTCTTAGTCCCACCCCTGAAGCAGAGAAATTGTTCTTGGAAATGTGGGTTTTGTCCGGGTATTCGAATTTACCCCACAACACAAGACTACAGTCTCGCGTGACATCAGGCATTAATGTTAATGTTGTAATAACTTTTTTTCACGAACGTTGTACAATTGATAAGTTTAAACTAACATCCCGTCGCGTCTGGCACATCCTCCATATCTTTCGGAAAACTTATTCCAAAATTCTGGCAAAGCAATATTTGTGTGTTTTTTTAAGATAATGTCATTGGTTCAATTTCGGTCAGTGATGGTGAAAGACAACGCTGATATTTGAACAAAATATCTATGTTTTTAAACATCCCAGCCACATGTGGCAAAGAGATGCTAAACGGAGTAAAAATTGATTGTACCAAAATGTTCATCGCTGTCCGTCTCAGAAACATGCGCTGGCGTATTTTAAAAATGTCCCCCAAGAGATGTGCTAAGGTAGACGCGGATATGCCTGTCAAAGTCCACGCGGATATGTCATAGTCGACGCGGATATGTCTGTCAAAGTCGACACGGATATGCCTGTCAAAGTCGACGCGGGTGTGTCAAAGTCGACGCGGATGTGTCAAAGTCAATAGCTCGTGCTCACAATATGTAAAACGCCTTATCAAGAGCTGTTCTAACCCATAAACATTTTTCTTTTCTTTTCTTACTAGCGCAATGTGAAGAAAATTTAATACCAGCTGTATTGGATTCGATGACGTCATCGAGCGTTAATGATGTCAGTGACAAAACAACCAATTACGGTGCAGGTCGCGGGGTCATCAACGCAACGCAGGTCAAGGACGCTCATGGAATCACACAGATGGGGGCCTGGATCCCAGAGAAAAGCAATTTAAACCAGTGGCTTCAAGTTAGTAGCTTTAGAAAAGTATCATTAATTCCCTTATTTTCCACATTGTCACGTTTTTTGTTTGAATGAAATGGAAATTAGTACACCGTGACACACGGACAATGACAATGTTTATGACTTGCTAATTTCTAAAATGTTTCCAGAAAAGGTAGTCTAATACCAGATGGGGAGGCAAACATTATTTTAAGATTTAATTGGAATGAAAACAATATATGTACTGACTCCGTTATTTCATTTTGATATTCATAAAATATACCTCGTCGCCAACAAGCATATATTTCTCCAGATCCAGCTGAAGGAGCCGGCGTTAATTCGGGGGCTGGAGACGCAGGGTCGGGATGGTGAGGGACAATGGGTGGACAAATACCGGGTTCTGTACAGTGCGGACTGTAAGCATTGGCACACCGTCGGGGGCTTCAATGTCACTGATATGGTAGGTGTTTCGGTCTGGGACGCAGGGCCGGGAGGGGACAGGGAGGGCAAGTATCGGGTCCTGTACAGTGCGGTCGGTAAGCATAGGCACACCGTCGGGGGCTTCAATGTCACTGCTACGCTAGGTGTTTCAGTCTGGGACGCAGGGCCGGGAGAGGGCAGGGAGGGCAAGTATCGGGTCCTGTACAGTGAGGTCGGTTAAGCATTGGCACACCGTCGGGGGCTTAAATGTCACTGATATGGAAGGTGTTTCGGTATGGGACGCAGGGCCGAGGGGAGGGGGTTGAGGGAGCGAGGGCAAGATACGTTTCATGTACAATGGAAAAAGAAAACTATGGCACACCGTTGGGGGCTTCAAAGTCACTGATTTGGTAGGTGTTTTATCTGGGACGCAGCGCTGGGAGGAGGAGCAATTGGAGGGCAAGTACCGGTCACGCACAGTTGGCCTGCACAAAGCTCTCACACCGCCGATGGATTCAATGTCAGTTTTATTGCAGTTGATATGGGTTTTTTTTGTTGAAACAAAAGGACATGCTAACAAAATACGTCGAGGATGTATTCGTACACCATCAAACAATAAGTATAATTATCAGGTAATTTCACATTGCCACGGACCTGGTTTATAGGTCCGTGACATTGCTTTACCAACGTTCTTATTTCGATATACCGGTTATGTCGAATATTGGGATATTTGGAACATTGTAGTATGTCGTTTTTATCGATTTTTCGTTATCTCGAAATTTTACCCCATGTCCCAACGACTTCGACGCTTGAGTTTTGACTGTAATGTTAAGCGATCCAGCATGCTAAATTGTATGCGTTTCAACATCCTGGGTCCAGAATTTTGTTTAAAAGCCCGTAAATGACGGAAACCAAAACTAGGGGTTTCAGCCTCATTAATGTACACATCATGTCATTTTTGCGTTTCCAGTTTTTTACGGGAAACAGTGACGACAAGTCTACGGTGAGGAATATGTTCCACTGCCCGGCGATTGCCAAATGTATACGGGTCCAGCCCCTGGGGTGGAATAAAGACATCGCCCTCAGGGTCGGGCTCGTCGGATGTCCTCTTGGTAAAGAGCCTCGCGGGGGTTTACAATAAGTAATCGGTTCCATTCTTAGAGTAGAACAAATGTATCTGATTCCAAATACGTAATTTGTACAAATATATGTTTTTCGCGCTTAATACGTTTAAACATTACACATTTTACAACGATTGTGAAGAAAGTTATTATAACTTACACTCAGTGACTATCGTTGGCACGATGTTGCGCGAGACAGAGGTCTTGTGGTTTTTTTTCTAAATCGGAGTATCCAGAGAAAACCTGCTTGTTCGGCACAATCGAACCCGGGTCGACTTGGTGAGAACAAGGGCGCTAACCACTGCGCTAACCGGAAAAGTCAACGTATCGCACTGTACTTATGCATTATATGCTGATGACAAGCACCGAGTATACATACAATGTGTGTGAAAAGTGCAATCTATATAAATTAAAATGTCGAGACTTCATTTGCAGGATCTGTCGCCGCAATGATGACAACACAGCCGACTACCACCACCACTACGCCAGCACCAACAACGACGCCAACCACAACAACGACACCAACAACGACCAGCACAACAACGACGCCTACGACTACTACAAGCACTACCACCACCACAACGACACCTAAAATGATGACAACAAAAGCACAGACAACAAAGGCCCCCATAACTACTGCCAGTGAGTATGGCTTGAATCAGTCAAAATATGACATATTCAGCAGGATTCTGCTATTTACTGTCAATGTTGCTGCTATAGCAAATTTTTAGTGAAAACAACGATATCAATTAAATTTAAAGTAATGGATTTAAGGAATTCCACCCACAATCGGTCAGTTTCTTTATGTCTGATTATAAGTTACTCTTAATTAAATAATTAAAGATGCACTCTTGCTCCCAGATTAGATTTACCAAAATTAATTCTGTTGTTCTAATATACAAAAAGTATGAAAAAATATTAAAATCAAAGAAGGATACCGTATTTAATTTGAAAGAAATGTGTAAAAACACGGTATTTCTATCTTATGAAACGATACTAGATCGCGATTAACAATCTTGTTATCAGTAATTGATATTTTCCATATATGCATTATTTAGGAAGTATTTAAAGGTTTATCACGTTTATGTTTGTTATACATGTGTATGAATTGATTTTGAATAAGAGTGTCACGTATAGTAATATTTTGGAAGCATTTTGTGAGCCGTAAAAGAAAATGTTAACTTTAACCAAAAATAACTCAAAACATATGTTTGACGTGTTTCATTCATTTGTAGATGTAGTCACACCCTCGACCACAGCGTCCAGTCTGCAAAAGACAGGTTAGTAATTTAGCTCGCGTCTGGATTGTCTATGAAGTTATGTCACTTTCAAAGAACGTTCATTTTTTCTGAGATAATCACTATTTCTATGGGATACATATTGAACAAATGGTGTTTAACTCCATCATATCAAGTTTCCTAGTCAATGCCACTTTTAATGTCGGTCAGGGCGCGATAATATGAGGTCGGTTTGTCTTAGGACAATGGAAATTCACCGATAGATTTTCCTTAATAAGATGATTCTTCTGGTGTCTGTTGTAAAAGGTCAATTTCGCAGCCAATGTTGATTCGAAAATCTTCCGCATATCAAATCAAAAAAAGGGGTTGACCTAAGACCATGGAACTTGGTAGTATGCACTTGATTAGTCAATGACCCATAACGGCTGCTTTTGGATCAGCAGGTCAAAGGTCTGAGGCAGTATTTCAGAAACCGTTTGAAATTGCTGAAAAGATTGTAAGTTAAGTGTAACCTTTTGAATTTAAACTATATTGAAACAATTTATGCTTTTAAATGGTATAATAAGTCAAAACAAGAGCGAACCGAATATGCCCCTATTGTTTTCGTTTGGTTCAGTGAGGTAAAATATAAGGTCAATGCGAATCTTTTTTTAAACACCATCAAAACATACCACAACTGACAAGCGGTGCTCAATGACTTTGTATTTAGCAAACAACTCAGAAAATTTGTTAAAGCTATTACAGTAAACTCCCTATATGCGACCACCCCTTTTCACGACCAACCCGCTAATGAGACCGAAGAGACGGGTATTTTACATCCATGTTAATATTCCAGGCGGGAAGTGCATCAGCTCATGCAAGGGTCTTGCGAACGGGGACTACCAGTCTTGTAACAGATGTGACGTGTACATCACGTGCGTGTGGTGGAGCATGTATGGCAACCGACCCTGTCCCAAGATGCAAAAGTGGGATGACAACCTCAAGCGCTGCGGCATAAAGTCAGACACGTGTCCTTAAAGACGTATATGACGTCATACGCTAGATAAAGCTACACACTACTTTTGAATATACATTTGCAAATTGTTAAATTATTATTTCACGCAGTAAGAACTAAACCCTTTTATGTTTTATGTAGCCGACTGCCATGATTATTGAAAGACAAGTTAGACTTGATAATAATAAGATCAACGCGCACTAAAAACATGCGCCGACATTCAGCAGCGTAAAACTAGAAAAATATTGTTTATAAGCTATAATCAGAAATCATTATCTTTTCTTCAGCTTTATTGTCAGAATAAAAACTTTTTCTATCATACTGGAGCATTTTAGATGAATTATAAGGAGTTAAAATTGTTCATATCCAAGATATATGTAAATGAACACTCTTAATTTGAAACTAATATTTGCATCTTTTAGTGGCATGCAACCTTTAAACTACACGTGTGTTAGACGAATCGTTTATGCCCTTTTTATAAACTGAATCGAATAAAAAAAACATGGCCAGCATTTTGTAGATTTCTAGTATTGTTCCGGTAGTTTTCAGTTTCCATGTATTGTTAAATTATTTAAAAAACCCCACATATATTCTGCTGGCAGAATTTTTTTCCCCAACGATAAAAGCATAATAAATATTTGAGCAAGAAAAACATACATTCTTTTCGATTTGTTTTATTGGAACTAATTACATTGAACACGATAAATACTTGTTAATGCCCTTGGAAATAACATTACTACAATAAATATGTAAACTTGAATAATGCATAAATAACTTCTTTGTAATCGAAAACGGTCTAATGAAAATAATGCCCTTGTGAAATTATCTTACAATATGAACACACAGGAGAGGAGACTTGAGCAATCGTTGTCGAGATACTGAAACAAACGTCAGTAAAACTACACAAATCACACTAAAGAGTAATGCATGTGCCACTGTTTATCAAAATTGCATTTAACAAGTCTCCATTTATCCATACACTGTGCATACAAACGCATACGCCTTAAATATCAATCAAACCTTGTGGTATATGAAACCTCCGTGTATATTGTGGAACGGCATTGTCACGTGTGTTATTGTTCGGATCCGTGTCTTCCTTGCTCGCATCTTGATGAATTTCAAATCCAAGATAATCAGTTTTACCTGTACGTAAACTTGCATGTGCTTCTATTCTCGTGTCTTCTGTTCTGAACGACGAGGGAACGTTCATATAACCATGTTCGTCCTCGTAAGTTTCAATGTCGTAATCAAAATGCTCTGTTCCAGTGTCTACTGTTCTAGTGTCTGCTGTTTCAGTGTCTGGAAGACTGTCCGCACTTTGTTTTACTTTTTTCAAAGCAATCTGGGCAACATCATGACAGTCAACAGCAACAGAGACAATGTTCAGAGCTTGTCCTAACATTTGTGTCAATACTAGAGGGGGCGGTGGGTAGGAAGGGGGGTTCCTTCGGTTACTGCCCTTTGTGTTCTTCTTGTCTTTCTTCTTTACTTCTTTGTCAATCTTAACGTTCTTGTAAGCATCTTTCATAGGTATCTTGTCTTGTCTTTCCGTTCCAGCGTTGTCCGTTTCATCAACAAAGTTATCATTTTCCTTTGGATCATTATCATTGTTGTCACCAAAGCTTTTATTCATTTGTACAGAGTCCACAAAATGCTTCGGTAGTTGCGGAGGCGAGCGACAGGGTGGCGGTAATTTGAGAAATGCTACCGTTCCATTATTTCGTTCTATTGGAAAAGAATCAGTCTCAGGCAGGTGATGACAACTATCCCTCTTTTGTTTTATTTCACCGAACTCATCTTTGTCGCTAAGGTCTACTTTGTTTTTGATACTACAGTTACTTTTTAGCCTTATTTCATCCCCATTAAAATCTTCATGACTGTATTTCGTTGCTGTATCTATTTCTTCTTCACATGTGTTGTCAGTAAATGTTTCATAGACTTCGTTCTCAGAAGTTGCTTTGCGTCCAGCATTAGGCGCATCAAAGTCCGCTTTTACAAATGCTGTAAAGAAATCGCAAGTACCTTTCAGGCTGTCCGCAAGTCGAGGCGGTTGCGGGGCTTTTCGCTTTTTCTTACTCTTCGGTTTGTGATGATTGTCCATAACAGCTTGTAAGGCTCTTACTGGATACTGGTGCTTGTGTTTTCGGTTCCTGCCTTTCGTTGGCTTTCCAGTTGCTTTATTCGGAGCATTTGGGTCAACAATGGGAGTAACAACGGCTGTTCCAACATCAAGATATTCTGAGAGCGCGTATTTCACAACTGTGGTCCGGTCTCCGCACACTTTACCAAGACTTGCACTACTTTTATCGACATAGTTGTTGTTTTCTCCGGGTCTCTGTTCAACGGATTGGTTTGACTCTTTGATTTTGTTTGAACCATTAGATGATTCGTTATCTTCATCTTGCAAAGGAACTATCATGGCAGAAGTATTTACAGACTCAAATCCTTGCATCATTAGTTGGGGGAAATCATGCTTGGAATGTTGATCTTGCTTCTTCGATATCAATGTCGATTTCAATGTCTTTGTAAATGAAGACCTTTCTGGTATCTGTTTTGGTTCTAGGGGTAATACCGATAGATTTAGATCACCGGTAGATCTTCTATCTCGTTTGAGAGATTTGTGTGGGGTGATGCCTAAGGCTAGAGTACTTAATGACAAACTCTTTATACTTAAATCATCTCTTTGGTTCCGTTGTTTTGAGAACATGCCGGAAGATTTACTTAAGATTGATTTAACACTATGGACACTGTCTGTTTCTTTGAGCGAGTCTGCATTAGTTGCCCTGCAGGGTGTTCTGTAAAAACTTATATTTTCCTCAGTTTCTGGTATTAACTTGTCAACTTCCTGGACCGTGTTTGCTCCCCTGCTTGCCTTTTCCAAACCTCCCCATGATTTTGTAGCTTTCCAATTGCTTTTTAAAGATCTGCTGCGAGTAAACGTCGAGTCACTTCGAGTTTTATTCATTCGTGTCAAATTTCTGATATGCTTGAACGACTTTCTGGAACTAGCGTTCTTTTTTATCTTCCGAACCGTATCTTCTTCATTCGCAAGGTTTCCACACGAGTGGCTCATGGATTTCAGACGACATTTAAAATTGTCCTGCCCCATTTCTTGAAGCTTTTGCAACTTCCGGCGCATCTCAGCCTCGTTTAGAGAACGTGACCTCGAGAAGTTTAATTTCCGGTCTGGACTTCTGCTTTGCTCCCTCAATCTTTGTACCTAAAACAAAGACCGTCCGGTATGCTTTCACTTCATAAAACTATGAATGTGTCACATAACCAAATCATATTACTGAAACTGTTAACAAGGAGAATTTTAACCCACGATTAATTGCTTAAATAATAATGCGAATTGATGACGGGGGTATTTGTTTAAGCTGTAAGCTCTCGAGAGCTGTACTAGATATGAATAAATTATATGCAATGGCACCCATCCCCCGTTGCTATATTTGTGTTTTGCCTAGCTGTGAGGCTGTTTTGATAAAGGTCATTTGCATAGAAAATGTGCCTCCAAAATTTATCTGTAAAGAGTACGTGAACTTTCTAGAGGCGGGGCTTGAATTTTCTCTCTCATTTACTAGTGGTTAACTTGTTTTACGAAAAGCGCATATGAAATTAAGATTTGTTGTCTTTAATGTTGTACTACTGAATAGCACTCCCGAAGACCCTAGCTGCAATTCTATATTCATAGGGTGGTATTAAATATGCAACTTAAGTTAACCTTAGGATCATGCATCATTGACTTCATTTACTCCGTTGATCGTACTTATAACAAGCAATCCTATTAGCTACATCATTCTTAGATCCAATTGAGACAAATATTGAATACCAGTCCTGTTCTTATCGAAATGGATGCCAAAAGACGTACAGTCAGCTTAAAGCCGGAGTAACGGGCAAGTTACCCTTGTGTATATTGTCACTGTTAACACGTGGTTTTAAGTAATACTTATTTACGGCGAAAGGTTAGGTTTTGGCACGACGTGTTTGAATATCAAGGGACATAACTCAGTAATAATATATGCCGAGATAACGAACCTGGGTTAAAGTGTTTTCATAGCGTGTGTGAGTTTTAGCCAACGTTGTTGATCGACGACGACATTTCATGAGCAAAAGTTAAAAAAATATGTTTTAAATACAATCATTGTTAAATTGACGAATCCAAATCTTGGTTTACATTTTTTGTCATTTGGAAACCATTTGAAAGTTAATAAACTCTTACGTAAAACGTAATTTTAAACCGTTTTATTAAGCCGAATATACAAATAAGTCTAGACTCACTGTTCTATCCATGTTACTAGATGGGCTGTTTTCGTCCTCGGCAAAAATTGTGGTAGAAGAATTAAACAGCGTCTTAACACGCTTCTCCAAGTTCGAGGTTACGTGCTTCGGAGGCCGGAAGACGCGGTCCGGGCAGATGGTCATCAGCTCTAGCTCCGACATCTTACCCGCCTGAAATGGTTACACAAAGTATACATTAAAATCCTATATTATAATTATGTGCATCATACAACCTAAGCATGATCTAAGTATTATCGTATTCAATCTTAGCAATTGGAAGTTGAAACATTTCTTCACATATACAACAACAACACGAGCTGGTGCATTTTCTTGTCTGTTGGGCTCAGTTTAATTAATCGAGGAGAATAACGGACCTATTTGCTTAATATTTTTAAAACACAATCATGTATTAAAAGCCATTGTAAACAGGCGTACACATGTGTCCGAAATATTGAGCAAACCAGCCACCCAACGACGACATCGACAACTACAATGACGAAAGAAATGCCATAAATGGAAATACCGCCACTTTTTGGCTTCGAAACGCAAAAGTGCTTCAACTGATTTCTTTTTGCAGTATGTTTAGATTTCAAAACAACAACAACAACAACAACAACAATAATAGGTTTTATGGTCCTGCAAAATTCAACATTTACAAGTCTCTTGATTTAATGAACCTTTAGTGCCAATATAGCAGACTTGATCTGGTTCCTATGGCCATCGGTGACGTCATGAAGGGCATCCTGGAAGTAGCTCATGGTCTCCGCCTCCTCCCCGTCCGTGTGGCGGAACATCGCAAGCCCCAGGTTGTACAGTATCTAAAAAAATTGTGTGCGATAAAAATAATTGAATCGTGTTTTTTATTGCATGCTGGTATGATGTAACTAGAATTAAGTCTGAGGTTCAAACTAAGGCTCAGAAAACTGAATTCTGAAATGTTTCAAAATATCTATGATATGACTAATTTTGACAAACTGATTGTAGAACCGATTATTTGCAACACATAAAAACTTTTTATCATCTTTGCACCTTAAGCTTTTCTGAGACTAGGTCTCAATCTCAGACATACATGACGTAGGGTGTTAGTGAATAGGGGCCCAGTCCAACGCCAAGTTCCAACTGATCATGAGTTGCGACTATAACCTACTTTTCCAAACAATGTACTCGCCTAACGGCTTACTGAATTGTAGGTTCACAACTACACAGGCATGGCGTCATAATTTGCCCCTCCCCACCCTCCGCCATGGGGCCATTTCAAAAAGGAACTCAGTCGATTTTAAACGTACAGTACATTGAAATTATCTTGAAGGTGTCATTTTTTTTTTCTAGATATTTGCGTTTATTAGCTACATGTAGTATCAAATAAACACAATTGAGGAAATAAAAAAAATATCAATGCGTCGCCGTTTTTGCGTTAATACAGGTTGAAAGCTGCACTCTCACAGATTTACCATTTTGACTTTTTATTTTTTGCCTTGGAACGAGCCAATTTATGCGGAAATTCATGTAAACAAGATATAAGACTGCTGGCAAAACACTAGATTGCAGATTTTTATATTTAAGTTCAAAACTGATGTTTAATGCACTTTTCTTAAACCGTTAGTAACGGTTTTAGCCTTAAAACATTAATTTTGGAACGGAAATATGAAACTCTGCGATCTGACCTTTGTCAGCCAGTCTTTTATCACTGGTTTGCAGATATTTGCGCAAAAAATTGCTCATTTCAAGACAAAAAAAATAAAAGTTGTAAAAACGGTAAATCTGTGAGAGTGCAGCTTTAAGGCTTTAAAAACCCCTTATTGAAACGGCCCTGATGGAATATAATAATCTTAGTCAGTTATTTATTTAACTCTTAGTGACTATGAAAGGCTCGAGTCCTTCGTAATCATTACGATTTTTCATATATCTCCTTTCTATTACTTATTTTAAAGCAGATGGCAACATTAGTTATAACCTTTAAAATGAAAATGTTAATTTACTATCTGAAATTTATTAATTAAGGAAGTAAGAAATTGGCGGGGTATGGCAATGTTAATATCTAATGAAGGAGGCGGCAATTTAGATGTGGTTGCGAGTCATAGCCTTTCTAGTTGATATGCATAAATTAAATTCATCTTTATTAGCCAACACAAAATCGTGCAATCATTCTTGTTTACATTAGTAGTTTCTGTGCAACATTTTTGCCGAAATGTCATGATAATATCATTTAAATCAGAGGAGATATGGTAACTTAAAAATGATAGCCAACTTAACCAAACATCATTTTGAGCATAACAGAATTTGAATAAATTTCACTACCAAATTAGAACTGATTTAAAAAAAAAAAGAACAGCATGTTTACAAATTGAGTAGACGGATGATGAACATCTCTTTATACGTATGGAAGTTTTGCAATTGATTCCTTAGTTGAAGGTGCTTGTTAATCGAAACATCTTTGTTTTTGAGATTTTAACAGACTCATATAATCAATACAAATGGCATGATAAATTCATTAGCTTCCTTTGTGTTTAAACGTAACAATTTTCAAATATATCTGAATAACAAAAACAAAATTGGTCAACAGATATCGTATGGAAAGTTTCATTGAGCTGACATTCACGGATGATATTGTTTTGTTATTGAAAGGGAGGTAATTTTACATTTAGATACATTGAAGCTTTGTTTTGTTCAAACTCCTGTGTTTTGGAAAGATAATAATATTAATATGTGTTTTGATAATATACTATTTTGTACATGAATGCAAAACATTTTTTCCCCACAAGTAGATCCAAATATTTGCCCAGGCAAAGACAAAAAAGTACCCATATGGAACTACTTTTTTCACTTCGCACAAAAGAGTTCCAGCGAAAAATTCACTTTTACTATATTTTGTTTAACTGAGGTGGGAGAAAAAAAACCCATCTCCCATGGCAGCTTATGTACGATAGGGTCACTCTTACCCTCGCGCAGTGTGTTCTGCGGAACGTCGGTTTACAAACCTCGTTTCCGCAACCTTTCGCGGGTTGGGATGAATCTGTCATTTTTCATGAAATAAACGAAACTTCTGTGGTAAAAACTCATTTGGTGGAAATACGCCTAAAAGTGTGATTTATGCTAAAGAAACGATATGCCATATTCTGTAATTTCAATTTGGCTTTCTATATACATCGTCAAATATTTTGAAATTTAAAAACTGACAAATCATGTGTATTAACATTTCTGTTTAAGCAATTGCTTTCCCTGTGATAACAATCCCTTAAAAATACCATTTTTATTTGAGCTAGAATGTACTATTTAAAACAAAATGGCAGCAAGCCACGCACACCTCATTAATATTCAAGGTTTAAAAACTATAAAGGCAATTAACTTTCTTATATTTTTTAAACAACATTAGTTCATATATATATTCAGTTGAGGAGTATCACTAATGAAGATTGCCATCTTTAATTAGCAGGTATAGTGGCTTTTGTTTGCTATCGCGTGTATGTCAAAAAGCTATACGATCGGGATTCAAACTTGCTTCTCCTTGTCATGTTAAAGCTGCACTCTCACAGATTCAACGATTTGACAACTTTTTTATTTTTTGTCTTGGAACGAGCCAATTTATGCGAAAATGCGTGGAAACCAGTCATATAAGACTGCTGACAAAAATAGAGAGCATATTTTTATATTGAAGTTTAAAAGTAACGCTTCTAGCATTCAAACATTAATTTTCGAACGGGAATATGAAAATCTGCGACCTGATCTTTTGTCACTGGTTTGCAGATAGTTATGCAAAATAAGTGCTAATTCCAAGACAAAAAAAATAAAAGTTGTAAAAACGGTAAATCTGTGAGAGTGCAGCTTTAAGCATACAGGGCTCAAGGAACCGAACAAAATCCCTACTCACCTGTGAAATATGTAGCCTGCAGACCATACCTAATGGGGTGTAGTTAATGAGGCTGTTGCCCCGGAGCAGCCCCAGTGCCCGCTCCCAGTCGCACAGGGACTCGGAATACCTGCAACATTTCCGTAAAAACTCGGCTTAATTAATCTAATGTTTAGTTTAAACACACTTATTTTACAAGGATTGTAAAACGAGTTTCAACAACATTATATTAATCACTCTTGATGGCACAATCTTACAGCGTGGTCTTGTGTTGTGGGGGAAACCGGGGTACCAGGACGAAACCCACTTGTCGGGCTTGGTTACCATAAAATACACTCACATGCGCCCAGGCCGGGAATGAACCTGGGTCGCCTAGGTCTGAATCAAGAGCGCTTACTACTGTGCTTAGACGACAGCCAAATCTTATGTTTAATACGTATTTAACCGATTTAAAAACAATAACATCATTCTCTTAGTTAGGAGTGAAAAAAGCATGACTACCTGAAACGGGCACCACACACCTCTGATTGTTTTTCCAGATTATCAAGGAACATAAATCAAACATGTATTTTAACCCGAGTACCATACCATAGGCGCGCCTTTTAACTGCGTGAATTTTACCGTAGATATGAATAATCTTTAGAATCAGCTCTACTGTTGCCTTACCTGCCCAGCTTATACTGCAGTGTTCCCCTTTGGAAGAAAGCTATCGCCAGATTGTTGTCCTTGTCGACAGCCTCTGCCAGACACTGAAAACACCAAGTACCTTTGTGTACTCTCCAGAAAATGCTTTAAACAACTTAAATGCCATACATGCCTCGGATTTAATAAAACATTGGAAAAGATTAATACTATTACTAAAAAGTGTTGTGTGTCATGGTAGCCGGAACTTAGGTAATGGAGTACGTTGTTGGCGAGTTCTCATTGGACGTAGATTCGAGGCCTGCATCCCGCGCTCTTTTACCTTATAGGTTGTAGTGTATAAAACAGATTAATCAATGTATTTAAGACAAAGAAGGGCTCGCTCACTTAACCCCTTCAGTCATTCAATAATGAAGAATTTCGTTTCGATCGTTTAAAACAGAGGCGTAACAAGGATTTGAAGTTAAAGGGTGCAAAAAGGGGGACTAGCATCTCTTCGCCCCGGTACCAATATATTTATAAATAGGATTTACATGTGGTAAGGGGGGAAGACGGGTTGGTAAAAGGAAACTTCCCAATCATAGTCTCAACTGGTGCATTCTTGTGTATTCTATGCATATTGTTTCTCTAATATTGCTATTAAAAAGTTGACTTGGACAAGTTGATGGGGCGAGCTCCGTTTGCACCAGCCCCATACATGCGCTAGTATATCATACACTGATCTTATATGCTTTGGTTTGAAATTTTATCTAATACTTAAATAAACACATTACTGATTGATTCTGTATCTACCTGAATTGCCTGTTCGTACTGAAACAACCGGATGTGTGCACACGCCATGTTATAGAGCGTCCGTGCGCACTGTTCCCCGCCGGCTGCGTATGTGTTGAGGGCGGCCTGGAACTCACCGGAAGTGTGCAGATCAACTGCCTCCAGCCAGGCATGTACCTTCTCGTTCATCCTGTCCAAATTCTAGTATATCCGAAATGCAAACACTTTCTTGAATGCCAACAGACGGACAACATAAATCCTTCATAAATGAATATATTGCGTGTAAGTATGTTTAGCCCTTGGTCAAATGTAACAAAATCGATTATAAGATTATGTCCTGTGCACGTGACCAGATGTTAAAGTAGACCATAACGGGA
This sequence comes from Mya arenaria, assembly GCF_026914265.1. NCBI lineage: Eukaryota > Metazoa > Mollusca > Bivalvia > Myida > Myidae > Mya > Mya arenaria. Next base: position 36,386,161 of record NC_069126.1, read on the forward strand.
CCTGGTCAAACAAAAGGAGCCCTTTGAACGAAACAGTCGGGGCGTAACCTTTTTTGTCCCATTTCTGTTGTCAAATTAACAAAGACATTGTGATTCTTTTTATTTCGATCTTTTTACAGTTTTTTTTTTTTTATTTCTACCAAATAAAAGTAAACACGCTACAAAGCAAGATATATTTATAAGCCCTAATTATTACAGCGTTTCTTGAGCACAGATGAATGGGGACCTCAGCCACAATTTCATCTGAATGGTTTATTTTGATTTACAATTGTGTTAAAGGATAAGAAAATTGTTAAAAATTAAGAACTTTATTCGTAAATTGGACATCCAAATATATACTTTAAATATTCTTTGTTATGTCTGTTAGGCAAAATGTTTTACGGAAATATCAAATGGCAAAAAACAGCCTTAGCCATCTCCATACTTTTAGGAGGAGTAGAAATACTGCAACAAAAAAAACGTAATGGCGAATTTCAGTTTCTGGTCGGTGCATTTTGTTGGAATATGCCGTAAAGGTCAATCTTACTAGCATAAAAGTTATATTTTTCTTGTAGATGGGAATCTTACCTTATCAGAAAAGTAAAAATTATTAGATTATCTCAGTTATTTTAGGAACTATGCTCTATTGATTAGGTCCGTTTGGAATTGATGATTTTTTGCACATGTTTACCTTATATTTATTTATATATAATACTAATTTTCTTTCATGAAAAATTGTGGAATATTTTTTTAAATGACATATATTCACTATTTTGACCAAAATAAATAATAATTAAAATTATTTTTTTTTTTATTTTTTATAAAAAACTGTATCCAAGCAATGTGACAAGCACCTTTGATGTAATCATTTTAAAGAACAAATCATTAAGTTTTTAATTTGAGTGTTATATTTTTCTATAAAAAGAATTCTAACGCTGTTTTTGCCGATTTTGGTAAAACATATTAGTTTAACCACCTTTATGTTCACCTGGTGTAAGTTCATGCGCATTTTGAGACCTATATATCATGTGTGTTTATTGTCTTTGTTTTCGTCTTCACTGGCATATCGGAACGGTAACATGAGTAGGCGGAGCTTAACTGTGCTATAAGTATCGTGCGGATGAATTACAACAATATGCACTTAAACGCTCGCAAATTTTTAAAAATTGACCTTGGCAACATGCTACAAATCAGTTAAATCACCCACTACCCACGTTATGCACTCGCAAATAATTTGAATAACTTGGGTAGTGGGTGCAGTTACATCACATATACACCGAAGACGAAACATAAACAAGCGATTTACAATACGCACGCCAATCATTGAACATACATATTTGCATGACACAATGTGCACATATTTAAAAGTTTAGAATATATAGAGGGTTAGTGTTTGTTTCATAGTAAGATCGCAAAACATTATACAGAGTCTGTGATGGAAACGAAAAGTGAAGAGAGACATGTGAAAAAAACCGTGAAGAGAGACTTGTGGGAAAGAACGTGAATAGAGACTTGTGGAAAAAGATTGTGAAAGAGACATGTGAAAAAAGAACGTGAAGAGGTAATTATGGAAAAAGATGGTGAAATCGACATGTGGAAAAAGAACGTGAAGAGAGACTTGTGGGAAAAGAACGTGCAAAAAGACATGTGGAAAAAGAACGCGAAAAGAGACTTGTGGAAAAAGAACGTGAAAAGAGACATGTGGAAAAAGAACGTGAAGAGAGACTTGTGGAAAAAGAACGTGAAAAAAGACATGTGGAAAAAGAACGTGAAGAGAGACTTGTGGAAAAAGAAAGTGAAGAGAGACATGTGAAAAAGGACGTGAAGAGAGACTTGTGGGAAAAGAACGTGCAAAAAGACATGTGAAAAAACAACGTGAAGAGAGACTTGTGGAAAAAGAACGTGAAAAAAGACATGTGGAAAAAGAACGTGAAGAGAGACTTGTGGAAAAAGAAAGTGAAGAGAGACATGTGAAAAAGGACGTGAAGAGAGACTTGTGGGAAAAGAACGTGCAAAAAGACATGTGAAAAAACAACGTGAAGAGCGACTTGTGGAAAAAGAACGTGAAAAGAGACATGTGGAAAAGAACGTGAAGGAAGACATGTGGAAAAGAACGTGAATTAAGACATGTGGAAAAAGAACGTGAAGAGAGACTTGTGGAAAAGGAACGTGAAGAGATACTTGTGGAAAAAGAACGTGAAAAGAGACATGTGGAAAAGAACGTGAATGAAGACATGTGGAAAAGAACGTGAATTAAGACATGTGGAAAAATAATGTGAAGAGAGACTTGTGGAAAAGAAACGTGAATGAAGACCTGTGGAAAAAGAACGTGAAGGAAGACATGTGGAAATTGTTGTAAATAAACTCATGTGGAAAAGAACGTGAATACAGACATGTGGAAAAGAACGTAAATGGGGACATAAGAAAAAGAACGTAAAGAGAGACTTGTGGAAACAGGACGTGAAGCAAGATATGTGAAAAAGAACGTTAATGTGGACATGTAAAAACGAACGTGAAGAGAGACTAATGGAAAGGAACGTGAAGAGAGACTAATGGAAAAAGAACGTGAAATAAGATATGTGAAAAAGGAACGTGAAGAAAGACATGTGGAAAAGGAACGTGAAGAGAGACATGTGGAAGACGAACGAGAAGGAAGACATGTGGAAAAGAAACGTGAAGGAAGACATGTGGAAAAGGAACGTGAAGAGAGACATGTGGAAGACGAACGAGGAGGAAGATATGTGGAAAAGGAACGTGAAAAGAGACTTGTGGAAAAGGAACGTGAAGAGAGACTGGAAGACGAACGAGAAGAAAGACATGTGGAAAAGGAACGTGAAGAGAGACATGTGGAAAAGGAACGTGAAGGGAGACAGGCGGAAAACGAACGTGAAGGAAGACATGTGGAAAAGGAACGTGAAGAGAGACATGTGGAAAAGGAACGTGAAGGGAGACAGGCGGAAAACGAACGTGAGGGAAGACATGTGGAAAATGAAAGTGAAGGAAGACATGTGGAAAATGAACGTGAAGAGAGACACGTGGAAAAAGAACGTAAAGGAAGACATGTGGGAAAAGAACGTGAAGTGAGACAGGCGGAAAACGAACGTGAAGAGAGACAGGCGGAAAATGAACGTGAGGGAAGACATGTGGAAAATGAAAGTGAAGGAAGACATGTGGAAAATGAACGTGAAGAGAGACAGGCGGAAAATGAACGTGAGGGAAGACATGTGGAAAATGAAAGTGAAGGAAGACATGTGGAAAATGAACGTGAAGAGAGACACGTGGAAAAAGAACGTGAAGGAAGACATGTTGGAAAAGAACGTGAAGAGAGACACGTGGAAAAGGAGCGTGAAGGAAGACATGTGGTAGAAGAACGCAAAGGAAGACATGTGGAAAAGGAGCGTGAAAAAAAAACATGTGGAAAAGGAACGTGAAGAGAGACATGTGGAAAAGGAACGTGAAGAGAGACAGGCGGAAAACGAACGTATATGAAGACATGTGGAAAAAGAACGTGAAAGACATGTGGAAAAGGAACGTGAAGGAAGGCATGTGGAAAACGAACGTGAAGGAAGACATGTGAAAAACGAACATGTGGAAAAAGAACGTGAAGAAAGACATGTGGAAAAAGAACGTGGAGAGAGACATGTGTCTAAGAAAATTTACATATGCTTTGAAAAGCTCCGACAGCTTATGTTTGTTGAAAAGTTCCAACGCGGCATCCATTCATATGTTTTGTCAAGTTTGGATGAGAAGCAAGTTCAGGCTTCGAAAGAATTTGTTTGGCTGGCCGTTTGCTAACCCTTGAACCAAAACGTGTCATAATAAATCATTCAGCGTAAGCAATTCTAACATACATCTGGACATTTATTTGGCGAGCTAAGTCAATCAAATGAACCTAGACAAATCTCATTTGGTGAAACCATTTGGTAAAAAAAACCTTATCTCAAGCCACTTATCATTATTGAAAGATAACTGGTCGCCTCATTTCTGAGTGCCGAATCATAAAAAGGAAGCGGCAACAATGTGATGAGGCCAAACCCACAGACCCTACCACTTCGAGGCCAAAACCCACAGGTCTTACCACTTTAAGGCCAAATCCACAGGTCTTACCACTTTAAGGCCAACCCACAGGTCTAACCACTTTGAGGCCAACACAAAGGTTTTACCACTTTGAGGTCAAACCCACAGGTCTTACCACTTTGAGGCCAACACAAAGGTTTTACCACTTTGAGGTCAAACCCACAGGTCTTACCACTTTGAGGCCAACACAAAGGTTTTACCACTTTGAGGTCAAACCCACAGGTCTTACCACTTTGAGGCCAAACCCACAGGTCTTACCACTTTGAGGTCAAACCCACAGGTCTTACCACTTTGAGGTCAAACCCACAGGTCTTGCCACTTTGATGCCAAACCCACAGGTATAACCACTTTGAAGTCAACCCACAGGTCTTTCCACTTTGAGGCCATACCCACAGGTCTTACCACTTTGAGGCCAAACCCACAGGTCTTACCACTTTGAGGTCAAACCCACAGGTCTTACCACTTTGAGGTCAAACCCACAGGTCTAACCACTTTGAGGCCAAACCCACAGGTCTTACCACTTTGAGGCCAAACCCACAGGTCTTACCACTTTGAGGTCAAACCCACAGGTCTGACCACTTTGAGGCCAAACCCACAGGTCTTTCCACTTTGAGGTCAAACCCACAGGTCTGACCACTTTGAGGCCAAACCCACAGGTCTTACCACTTTGAGGTCAAACCCACAGATCTTACCACTTTGAGGCCAAACCCACAGGTCTTTCCACTTTGAGGTCAAACCCACAGTTCTGACCACTTTGATGCCAAACCCAAAGGTCTTACCACTTTGAGGTCAAACCCACAGGTCTGACCACTTTGAGATCACTTTGAGGCCAAACCCACAGGGCATACCACTTGGAGGTCAAAACCATAGGTCTAACCACTTTGAGGCCAAACCCACAGTTCTGAACACTGAGGCCAAACTGACAGGGCTGAACACTTTGAGGCCAAAACCACACTTGCATGGATAACAATGTAATTGTTAAGGTCACATAACCCAAGTAAAGGTTAATGCATACCCACCTACTCCTTTCGAAATACCAAGAGATATCATCAATTTCTTATTTTAGGAAATAATTTGCCTTTTTCTGAGAAGACTCTGGTACAAGTGTCCTAACTAATTGACTAGAGTGTTGATTTAGTAATGTTCATCTAAATGACGTTCATTTAACCTCAGATTTGGTTACTGGACCAGTGGCCGTTTGTATTATACCTTCAATTATATATATATATATATATATATATATATATATATATATATATATATATATAATTATATACTCTTTATTTCCATCCAAAGTAAATGTAAATTATCATATACATGTACTATATATACAACAATACAAACAAATCTTGAGATGCATAATGTACAAAGATAAATGCATGCATTAAGTCATGATCATATATTTCGTAAACATGTTTATGATAGCAAAGAAAACAATGATAAGATTTAATTTATAATTAATCTGGCTATAGAACTTGATAAACAATCGGAAAATATAAGTGTTATATGATTAATTTGATGTCCACAACAAGTACTTGTAGTGTTGGGTTATTGTACAGTTAAGTGCATAGATGTTGCTGTTGGAGTGTTTAGTCATTCCCTGCCTGCCGTCACCCAACCACACATATTCCAAGTTTTATTCATACTCTTGGCCAACATGGGCATGAGAGGTAACAAAACATGTATCAATACATAAAACAGCAAGAAAAATAAAAATATGAAGATGAACAGCAAAAAACAAACAAAACAACATATCAGCATATCATGAAAAGTTTTTTAGAATAAAATTAAGGAATATGATTCAAATAAAATTCAGCATTATTATTTTTGCAAAGAGTGCTAGCTTTATCAATGTATTTTTATCAGTACTACACATTAAATTTTTCCAGGCTGCTACCTCATTAACCCATGCAAACACAATACATTAACTATGCTATGTATAAACGTCGAATGAGAATGTGTATGGTGAAATATTACTGCCGTAACATAACCTGATAACGTTCACGAACTGTATCGTGTTAGCCACTTAATTTTCGCGATAATTATCTAGCTATCTAGTTAATATTCGTATACTTTTTTTGGTAAGATAAATATCACAAGACGAAAAACAGGCCTGAAAGTGCCCAGACATGCCACCTATTACCCTTTTTAGCAATACAACACTAACAGGTTAACTAGTTATGGTTTGCGAATTCCACTTAATAAGTAACATAATAACTGAACATCATTGAAAAATGTTTTTAAACAGTAGGATATTAATCTTTATTCAAGGTATCTAAACTATCACATTACTTAATTGAAATTTCTATTGTAAAACAGTTAGTAGATGTTGTTGTTTTTTGGTTAAAGTTTGTTGCTGGTTTCTTTTTCTTTGTTGCGTTCCGTGGAAAGTAAGTCTAACTTTTGACCTTATTCTTTATTCTGTGCAATCTCTGTAATTTTTACATCTCTTATTTGAAATAACCTCTGTAGATCTGTTGCTGTTGTTGTTGTTGTTGTTTGAGATAAAATCTTTATTTACTCACCTTATAAAAATAAAACAACGACTGTATATGCCTTGTTTATACCGGGCAAGTATATTTTAATCGTGTTGAATACAATATTACTCTCAATGGTTTTATTATTTTTAAACATAACATCAAAAATTGATTACTTAATATGGCGAATTGTGTCCATGCACTTATACATGGTATTGAGAGTAATAAACAAAAACATCGCCACCACCACCACCACCACCACCACCACCAACATCATCAACAACAACAACGACAACAACAACAACAACGACAATAACAACAACAACAACAAAATCATCGCAAAAGCAATTGATGTAAATGTTCATGAAACCGCCACATTCACTCAGTACTACAAGGTCATCTTCTCCAACTTTCAGAACGACACAAAACCGTTTATGTTCAACTTTCAACATTATAGACATTCAAACATGTATAGACACGTACAAAATCTAAAATGGTGTGAGACAGGGCGACCAGTTTTCTTTTGTGTAATGCCCGGTATATCCCCGAATAAGAATGCACGTGTACAAGCGGCTTTTATACTAGCCGCCTAGTTATAAAAGCTCCCAGAACATCGCCATATATGGCAAATATTGGAACGGCATTGATCACCACCACCATGTATGTAAATAATCGAAAAAAGTTTTAAATTTAGATGTAACAAGGCACATAATATTCATGTGACTCTTACCGATTGCCGCCAACAGCCAATAAAAACTAATGCAACGCAAAACGAAATGTTAATGCGTTTGTCATCATTTAGAAAATGTTATTTCGGTGATATATTCTTTAACATGTCCGCATTTTAATAGGTTGCATGGCAGTGCATATCAATTCGTGCATATGAATCATTTCTGGTGATGAATAATGTTGACCGCCCTCCATGATTATGTGCCGTGATGACAATAACACTTGAAACTTCACACGAAATAAATTATTACTACTTCAAATATCTAATTTAATCTGTTTAAAAGGACATTATTTAAAAGCACACACGCATAAACGAAATATTTGTCTTCGAGTTTATGTATCGATGCCTAACAGACCATGTTGTCAACAAGACACAAAATCGCATGAACTGGCGCTAATGTACATTTGGATTAAATCGTACTTACTGGGTTTAAAAGATGCTTCATCAGTCCTGTCGTTGAGATTCCTACCATGGATGTTTCAAACATGTGACCTTAGGGTTTGTTAGAATATTTGAGCGACAAACCGGTTTTAAAATGATCTTAACAATTTCATTGGTCGGGTGTCTGATAACAATTGTGTGTGCTGGAAAGTGTTGGCAAAAAAATGATTCCATGTGCTGCGAAGACAGCATGCCAAATAAGGTTCAGATTGGAGTTACTACTGTTAAGATCTTTAACCTGGATTTAAGCGTTTACCTTCAGAAAGGTATATTTCAACATGAGTCGTGGAGAAAGGTAGAACACCTCGTACTTAAGCCCGATGTTGCCAGCAGTGGGGGTAGCTCTTTAAATGTTGAAACTCGACCATCGTTTGTACTGCCCTCAACATTTTCCGACCATTTGTACAATTTAGTTGGACTATCAGTGACAAGTAAAAACTTTATCGGACTTCATAAAGGGGCGTTTCATAAACTGACGAAGCTTAAGGTTCTTGACTTCGCTGGGAACGTTGGTTTAGTGTTCACAAATTTCACAGCAGCATTACTGGGAAACAACATGACAAATTTAAAGAGACTTAACTTATCAAAGATATCCGCCCGGACAAAAGATGTAAGAACGTTTGGACGCGAGTTTTTCGACTGCTTCCACAACAGCCAAATTGAGGAGCTAGACTTGAGTAAAGTAAGCAGTGTATTGGATGATGACGTTTTCCACGACGCCTTGCCGTTTCTTCAAAGTCTTAATATCGAAGACAGTGGCAACCTCTTTTCTAATTTTTTGACGGCTTTCTATTCCAAACCTAATGGCACGTCATTCAAATATCTTAAAAAACTTAATGTCAACAACGCATTCTTCCCTAACGCAGCGAAGGACTGGGATTTACTAATTCCTGGAGAAATTGGTGAATCGCAGACGCCTCAACTAAATCTCACACATTTGTGGGCCAGGAAAATTGTGCTGGGCGAACTAGAATCTGTGCCATATCTCTTTAATTTCGGAAGTAGAGCAGAGCTGGGTTGGAGCTATCCAGATCTAAACATCACACGGCCAATGGTTACCATGACAGTAGATAATACTGGTGCTATACCCTTGCAAGTTCTGGATATTTCACAAAATAGAATTAAATCTATAAACATGTCATTTACTGCAGTGTCAATTTTAAAGCACGTGAAGGATTTTGATATTTCAAACAACAGACTATATCTGATGGAAAGTATAAAATTCAAATATATTTTTAAGGGCTCTTCAAATGCGTACAGAATTAATATTTCAAATAATCTTTTATTTAAACTTCCTGTGGAAATATTTAGTACAAATACTAATTTGGAATATATAGATTTATCACACAATAAGCTTTCTACTTTAAGTTTTCAATTTTCTCATCTTACAATATTGAAAGTATTGGACATCAGTTTTAATGAAATTCATTACATTGAAGACAGTGTGATATCCAAGATATACAATTTACGAGAGTCAGTTTTAACGTTTCGTGAAGAATTTACAATAAAGTTTGATGGAAATCCTTTCGTATGCTCTTGTGAAACTAAAGAATTCATGAAATGGATACTTGATCCAGGCTTTTCAAATTTCATACAACCTCAAACTTTTGATTGCATTGAAAGCGAATCTCAGACTTCCGTGATAATTGGCGAAAATGCTTTGGCAAAGGCAGAGTTTGAATGTAAACTCACAATGATCATTGGTGTAAGTTTGGCATCGTCAGCAATAGTTGTCATCATGTTATGCATCTTTGTCTTAATTATGTGTAGACGGCAGCGTGCAAGAAAACGAGAAAGAAAACTTGCACTCTATATTGCTAAACGAAATGAGAACAAAGATGATAAACAAACTCCGATATTTCTATCATATTGCAGTGAAAATGAGGATTTTGTTTCAAATGTTATATATCCGTCCTTGAACACTTCTCTACAGAAGATTCTTAAAACTAATAAAAGGTGTATTGCTACTGGAGACCTCGACTTTCAGCCTGGCATCCATGTGATTGAGGGAATTGTCACGTGTATCGAGACTTGCTCGGTCTTTGTGGCCTGTGTTTCCAAATCCTTCTGTAAAAAAGCCTGGTGTAAAACTGAAGTGCTTACCGCTATCCACGAACATAGGCCTGTGATACTCATTTTCCTAGAGGAAGTAGAACCATCATTGATGCCAACGGTGATGAGAAAGCATTTCCTTGCCACCACGCGTGTTACGTGGAGTAATCAAGACGCAATACCCAAGCCCGACGTAGAAACAATTTGTCGAGGAATTGTACAGCTGATGGCGAACGAGCAAGACGAAAGCAACATTGACCGGGGAAACAATGAATGTGCTGTAGCAGATGACGAACGTCAGAATGTATATACTATTGATAATGAAGAGACTAATTTGTAAATAGTATTGATATGCATTTTGTTACCAACTATTGTTGTTACCAGTGTTACGAATCCGTAGTACCTAGATACTGCTATCTGTTAATTTTCTGATTTGATCTTTAAAAACAAATGCACTATTTAAAAGAAATTAACATAAGCTTATACATTGTTGCAGTTTAATATTGTTGACGTCATAAACGTAATGTATGTCTCAACCGTGGTGCTTGATATTTTGACGTAAAGACGCAGAGCTATGAATCTTTGATTAGTTATATAATTACTATAGAAACACTTGTAAATGCATTCATGATAAAAAGAACTCGTTTTCAGATTGTCTAAATTGTGGCATCAATTCTAGTCTGTTCGGTTTTGTTTGCTGTGGTGAGAAGGTTGGTTATTGTTACGACAATGCAACCGAAATATATATATATATATATATATATATATATATATATATATATATATATATATATATATATATATATATATATAGGTACTGAAATCATCATTTATTATGTGTTCAAGCTTTAGGCGTCTAAATTTAATAAAATAAAAATAAACGTAATTTGTGGTCACCTTAGTAATTTGTAAGTATGTTGCAGGTATTAAGGGGACAGGTATATATGTCAAAGGGTTTATGGAGACCAGTGTATATACATCATATTTTTTTGGGTGCATTAAAGATACCATCCATATTCTTGTAGCATTAGGGGGACAAAATGTATATTTCTTCCTTTTGACACTGAAAGTTACCATAACCTTCAGAGGCAGCTTTATAATGGTAAAAAGTTTAAATAATTGTTTGTAATAAATTCCTAAACAATGACCAGGAGGAATCAGAGGGCTACAAATTTCAGCTTCAGTAACTTGGTTCGTGTATATACTGTGACGAAGATCCCGGTATAAATATAATTCGGTGTAATAAACTGTTATTCCGGCGTTTCCATTTGTCTAATTAATTTAAGAACATGAATGGTTTACAATTAAGTAGAGCAACATCCGTTTATGTCGACAAGACAAGTTTCCAGCAAAATGGGAAAAGGCAATTGTCAGCCACCTTTTGAAAAAGTATTGAGCATAAATTTTCCAATTATCGCCCTGTTAACAATTTGTCATTTGTGTCCAAATTAATTGAAAAAGCGGTATTTTATAGACTAAATCAGCATATGGATGAGCATAACCCCCTTCTAATGAACCAATCTGCTTATAGACAGTTTCACTCGTGCGAGTCCGCTTTACTCCGGCTTGTGAATGATGTGCTTGATAGGATGAGACATCAGGAGGTTACGGCCCTAATAGCTTTAGACCTTAGTGGGCTTTCGACACGGTCGACCACGACATCCTCGTCGACGTATTGACCAATCAGTATGGTATTTGTGGGTCAGCTCTGGAATGGGTGGATTCGTACTTGCGGCCACGTGGTTGTCGCGTGAAGATGAATCAAATATCTTCATCGCATCGCCATCTTACATGTAGTGTCCCACAAGGAAGTTGTATGGCTTGGCTATATTTGACCTATGCTGGGACTATATTTGACATTGTGCCCCCGTCCATTTCCTTGTTTGGGTTTGCAGACTACCATACAGCGAACGTACGTTTCCAACCAACAACAATGGCAGAAGACACTCCAATTCAAGAACTGCAAGTTTGTGCTTTTAAATGTCATAAACGACTGGATGAACACTAACAAACTAGAAATGAATGCATCCAAAACAGAATTTATCATGTTTGGAAGTGGCCCGCAGTTGAAAAAGTGTAACACCAAAGAAATTGAAATATGCGGTGATAACATCGAACTGCAGAATTATATCAGATATTTTGGCGCTTTTCTAGATGCCACACTAAATTTCAATGAACATATTAAAAGAAAAAACAAAACTGCCATGTTGAACTATTTTGTATAAACGAATACCTATTTTCCAATATATTGATGTGCTGTTGTCTGTTTATACGTTGGTGAACACCCACTATGTATATAAATGTTGTACAAAAATAACATCATTTATATACTATGCATTTAACTATGTATGTAATGAACTGTGTGCAAATATTCATGATTTGTTCATTGATTACTGGTAATTTAATGCTTGTGTCTGTATTGCTTTTATTATCTTCTAATTCATTTTTGTACAACGCCATTGAATATGTATTTATGTGTAGAAATAGGCGTTTAAGCAAATAAACAAGTTTCGAGTTTCAAGAATTTGGAATTAAGACAAAAATATGGACTATGTGCCATCTCTTTGAGGTTTAAGTACAAATTTCATTTTGATGGATATTGCTGTTGAATTACAAGCTTTCAACATGATTGACAATGATATCGTATATTTAGTAGACAGTTTGGGATCAGTGTTTGCCATAAATGTGAATAATTTAAAAACATGAATATTTTGTAAAAAGCCATTCGAAGGTTGACGTAAATCAGCTGTTTGAATTACTTTGCACTTCGCAATAAAAGTTATAACTTTATCACTAGAATACGTAAACAAAACAGTTACAAAATGGGACCAATAGCAAATCCTACTCCGAGGTACAATATTTGCCAAAAGTAAAACAAATAAGCCTACAAAACCAGCGAACGTCATCCGATAACCATACTTTCAATAGGCAATAATCACCGGGCCATGTGATTTATGATCTGATTATATCCCGATATCACCTAGCCCGGTACCAACATAATCTGGCATCGAAAAGTGATACCGCCGGGTACCGGGCAATACCGGATACCGTGTTTTAGCACCACCTAAGGAGAGATGTTATCGTTCTTTCGTAGATAAATCGTAAATAATCGTCATGCCTTTAATTGTATGGCGAATACATTACGAATTACGAGGATTCTTAAATACATACATCGTGTGATGAAATAGCCAAAATATTTTGTCGAAATCTGACATAAACTTTGTATCGATGTGTACAATGCATTGAAACTAACTAGTACAACATAGTTTACATTTAATTTATTTTTCGCAGTTTTTTTCGTATTTTTCCATTAAAAACGATTACTAGGCATGTATACTTAGTAGAATTCGATTTTCATTTACATTTTGGTATTATTTTTTTATTAAATATAAATTGTCCTGAGATTCGTTACAGAAAAAAAACTTTTTTGGTGCCAATCTAGTTTATAGTCCCTTTAAATCGTCGTACATATATTGGTGTTATTCGTATATTATTCGGGGAATAATAGCTAGTTTTCGTAGTTCAATCGTCAGCATTCTCAAAAATGTTCTCCCGACTTATATTTTACAATAAGTCGGCAGAAATCATTACATAGTGAGGCGGGCTTGAAAACGGTCCAGACAGAAGTGGTCATAATTTTCCACGTCAATTATATTAAGTAATTACCATTAAGATGGTTATAAATATTTCTAAACATAATTCTTTCCATGACTTTACCAACACAGCTTATTAAAGAGATCGGTCTATAGTTAGAAGGTTCGTCCGGTGCACCCTTTTTAAAAAAGAGGCATTCCATTAGCAGTTTTCCAATACTCGGGATATTTTCTTTCTATCAAAGACTTGTTAATTAATAAACACAGGGGAAGGCATAGCGTTTTTGATGTAGCTTTCATCATTTTGGGACTAATTCCGTCTGGGCCTATAGCTTTGTTAACATTAAGGTATTCTAAAACATCAGTTACATCCCGTTCTGTAATTACGTAGTTAGATAATCGTGAGTGTGATTTATAAGTAAACAAGGGGAGAGTAACATTTGAATCGTCAACGTTAGATATTGACACGAAGAAATCATTAAGCGAATTTGCCTTTTCTTCGTTAGTAGTAGCAAAATAAACATTCGCTGTTTTGTTGCGAGTTATTTTTAACTAAAAGTTTTACAGTTTTCCAGTACTTCTTAGGATATGTTGTGCTTAAGTCAGAGAAAAAGATTCAATACAGAGCTTTAAAAATTGTTTTAATGATTACACCTCAACTTACGAAAATCTTCTTCATAGAGTTCAATTGCCAACATAACATTTGAGTAGGGTAAGATACATTGCTATTGAAACTTACAAATGTCTGTATGGTAACTCACCAGAATATGTTCAAAACTTTGTAACTTTTAAGACATGTAATTTTAATCTGAGATACGAAAACTGTGTAGAAATTCCATCAGTAAGAACTAATAAATATGGAAAAAACCTCCACAAGGAAATAAGGGTCTCCCAAAACTACCTGGAATTTAGAAGGCTGGTCCGCACCTGGACAGGTCCCTCTTGTAAATAATACCTTTTTGCTTTGAAAATAGAAGAAATTGAGAACTATTAGATGTTGCACTGAATATCTTTTATCCTTTGTCTTAACGGAAAAGGAGATTTGTTTTCAGTGGGATGGCTTACACCCACTGGACAAGATATGGGATTCAAATACCAGAAAATATTTCAGGGAACTTATTTGACTAGAAAAGCATCTTATTAAATTAAATTACATGGGCTAATATCTAATTATGGTTGTTCAAATTTATATAACATCTGTCAAACACATACAACTACTTGTGTTTTTCTTCGGCAAGTTTTTTGTTGAGGTGTTACGACTTTACTTTTTCATTTTTTTCAATTAACATTCTTTACATTGATAGGTATAATATCAAAGTTTATTGTCCAAAAGGCCTCCGGCCCATACACAAACACAATAGCATACATATATCAAACACTCATGATATATAGTGATAATGACATATTATGATATCAAACTCAAATGTCCATAAAATATTTTCTTTCTTCAAATGCATAATAAATAAACATTGCTAAATTACGTATATTCATTCATTGCAAAAATCCTGTAAAATATTTAACTGCCTTTGTAGGCCTACAACGGTGTCAGATACACATGCAATATCATCTGCAAACATAATTAGAAATAGTTCAGTTATATCAGGAAAATGTTGTAAACCTCTTACATTGTTGTTTAAAAACAAGCTATGCAGTTCATTTATAAACAAGGCAAACAATGTTGGACTTAAACTACAACCTTGACGTAATCCTATTGGACAGTCAAAAACATTGGAGAGTCCTGTTTTGGTCTTAACAACACCTTTAACAGAGGCACATATTGACTTAATAGTTCTATACAAACACCCTGAGATATTGTTTTTACGTAAAACATCATACAATAATGAACGGTTAACAGAGTCAAATGCCATGGTGTTTTGATCACTGCAGTCAGTCAATCAGTACAAACTAACTCCAATACAATACCCATTACACACTATATCCTTTGTTAAACGTTGATAGCAAACAGGTAAATCTCAGGCTACACTAATATGTTACACTTCAATAAATCCTTTGTTGAACCTTTATATTTTGGAAAAAAAAAACAATTATCATTTCCTCAATAATTGCAATGAACTAAAACAATAGTTAGTATTAACACTGTATCCAATGTAAAGCTCTTGTAATTATCTATTTGCAGATATAATTATTATCTCTCAAAAGTCAGTATTTACTTCTAAAAACACTGTTTTAATAAGAGCCATAAAATCACGTCTTGTCACTATCACTATCCATATGTCTTTACCTCAAAATAACATGATACATATCCTACCTCCTCTAAGCAATACTTGCAAAGTATTTTTCCTATCATGCTTGATTTACTATAAGTTTTTGTTTTTGTTTTTTACAAACTACACGTCGATGTACATAGCTGCTATTCCCTTGTATATTTTGCTACTTACAATTTTGCTTCTTCAATGTATATGATTACCCTTAGCTATACTGTTGAAACAACTAACCATTTTACATTGGTATATCAAGTGGAACCGTGCGCGTGTGGACTGGCCGTACAGCCGGGAAAACTTGTTGGTGTTATCACTGTTCACAATGCTCTAATCCTTTTTTCCCATTTGTATTTGTATGCATGCTCCAATATGTGATCATTTTAACATATGTACTTTTATTTCTAGGTCACAAGCTCATTGTTACTGTTATTTGATGTGTTATGTATGTTTGTTATTCATGTCGGAAAATAGCTCATTGAGCTAATGTTTCTTGTTTACACATACCCGACTTTAAATAAAGATTCTTGTACTTTGTATCTCTTGTCATTTAAAGATGTTTCAAGGCTACAGTAAAACGTTTGTTTAGCATATTTTTTCATATTATTAACTTTGTTCCTTAAGTGCTTTTACGTTAGCCAATTAGTTTTTTTTCTTAATTTGAACATCATGAACATTTAAGGAAATGGACTTAAGTAAAGAAATAACTTAAGATGTTTTATGAATACCAGCTCATTTTTTATGATCTTACTCCTTATGGAAGAATATAGAATTTCCCTTATTTCATAAAAATCTGTTGGCGTCTCACTTAACTCATAACTAAAAACGTTTAACCTTATGTTTATAACTAGTATTGCAGCACCTAGGATGTTTATGCCCCGCAGGATGGCTATATAGTTATGGCTATAACTTCCCATTGCCAAAAATCAAAAACATGACTTATTTAATCAGAATATGATGACAATGGTTTTACACATGATCAAGCTTTTTAAAACATATCCCGAACAATTCTAAGTAATTTCCGTGTATTCCACATTTATACATTTTAGCCATAATGCATTTCTATAAATAATATCTAAACATTTCATCACATCGACAAAAATAATATACATAGAAATTCATTTTCAAACAAATCATTCTATATCGGAGCTAACGGTTTATATATGGCATGTGTAGAACACCCCTTTCGAAATCCGAATTGGTCAGCCGAAATAATATCATGTTCTTTATATAACTTTTCAACACGCTTATGTTATGTTCCGGGAATCATTAAGGCCGGAGCCCGGACAAAAACATTTCTGGATAGTACAGCTGGGCGTAGGTTTTTATGTTTTACGTACAAAATACGAAATATTGTCGTTTGAAAAGCTAGTTGCGTTTTTATATTTCTTTTGAGGTTTAAATCATGGGATAATTCATTAAACGTCTCTTTTACATAGTTATAAAATGAAACAAATCAACTTCTTTTGTCTTAGTGATAGTTATAAAGTATTGGATTATTTACGGCTTTTACCTGCTGGTAAATCATAAATTTATGCGAAAAATAAATATTCTTATGGTTTTCTACTTTTCTACGATTAATGAACCTGACACCCATACTCTTTAAATGTCATTTATATATAATAGGTTCATCCAAGAGCATTGTTAAAATGGAACATTCCGTTTTGGTCGCGTGATTTTAGTTAATATAAAAGCAGCGAAAGGCATAGGAATAGTTAGTTCCTGCCTCGACGTCAATGAAAGAAAATCACGTCAATATATATGGACCCTTTGAAGTACCTTTTTCTTTTGTTTATAGCGGATTCTGAACTATTAGAGACTAGGAGAATTTAAGAGAAGCATTTCGCTTCTGCTTGTAGTCTTCAGGTTCAAACACCCGTGGGGTTTCTTTTTGGCCTCTTAGTAAGCCTGGGTCATTGCGATACAGACGAAACAGGGTCAATGGTTTGATATCCAGTATGCAAGCATGCAAAAGGGCCTGTGGGTTTCACTCATGTATTGTACAATAGGTTTATGAATATCTGTATATTGGTCCTGTTTGGAGATGCGCATAGGTGTTGTAGTTTTCTCGTTTTGGATAATTAAATATTGATTCTTAAACCATAATAATTATTTCTTATGATTTGGTTTTGCCAGAATTATTGTTAATCGCGTGTATTTTTTACTCATTTCATACTTAATGTCTGGGACAAGGCAGATCGAGATTAGGTTTACAACTTGATTTAAGGTAGCGTGGCCGAGGTATCTAGAAAAGAATCGTTACACTTATTTATAACAATAGTAAATAATTAGATAACAATAACTTAAGTAATTCCTCTGTCATTTTTAACATCAGATGCTGATAGAAAACTATTGGTCAGCTACACTACGTGTTATGTTTGTAAACATAAATAACATAATATTAACGTAATCTTTGCTCGAACAATCTGCACTGTTGACAATGGTGATAAAAGCTGTTAATAAGAAATAATTCCGGAGCGAAACTGCTCCCAAAGAGACATTTCATTTCGTTTATTTTCTGAGTAGTTTGAAGTATCAGGTACAATACAATTACAAAGTTATGAAAAATGTAAAGGAGCATTTTCTCTTCATTCTTTGAATGAGTCTATAGTAACACCTTTAATCTGTGAAAATTACGCTCCCTCGACAACAAATAGTCAATCACAGAACAGCAATTATGCTACAAAAATGTACGTTGATAAGTAGTTATAACAATACAGCCGTTAAAAATAAGAAAACTTGACCCTTACTTATATCTAAGTATTGTATCCTGTAGTTATGTGAGCTGTCCATTAAGGCCCTGTTAGGGGTTCACACAAATTCGTACTCATGACTATCAGTGTAACAATTATCTTTATCTCGAATAACATAGTTTTTTTTATGTTCAACACTAATATTAAAATCATAACACACAAAAACAGATCGTTTTTTAAAATGTTATATATATCCAATGATCATATTTGTTGCTCAGCTCACAGTCCAGACATAACGGACCAGATTTGGGGACATAACGGACCATATTAAGGGACATTACGAACAATCTTGAGAAACTGACGGACCATGATTTATAATGTTATTAACATTATTATTATTATTTTTATTTATTCACTCCATCGTCTTTAATTCGTTAATAAATACTTAAAATGGCAGTTTAATCAGTTAAAAGAAACAAAAGAAATAATTTCCAAAACAGTTAATAACCCAAAATCAATCGAGCACATATAAGAACATATAAATATACACATGATTCACGATTGTAATACAACGAAAATAACGAATAGCACATACAGGAATGTCACCAATGGCACCATTTGTATTTATACTATCCCATAAAGTCTCGCACATGCTTTCAGAAGACTGCTAGTGGACAGTTATTTTGTAGAATACTCTGCCCAAAGCTTCATGAGCCGGCCTTGTGTCAAGGTCGAAGCCTTGCGCTGGTAGAGGCACAGCTTCCGTTCCTTTACTAGCTTGCACAGAATGGGAATTTCCTGTGCCTCTCTGTAAAGGAGTAACAGTGATCTGCGGTGATAAATATAACGTTATTTATTTCACATGTTCATCGGTGATACTGGCGGCTGCTGACATCTGGGTACTCTCTGGGTATTTACTTTAATGATTCTAGTTTATAGTGCAGGTGTAAAATAGAAAAAGAAATTACTAAATTTAAAAAAAAACTCCTATCCATGGCACACAAATAACACAAAGTTCTCGCTCATACATTTAAATATAAACTCGAACTTTCTGGCCCCAATATCACGAAAATACTCAAGTGAAATCTCAATCTCACTCTCAAATCTTGTGTCATGCTACATTACACTTACAAAAGTATGCTTTATCAGACCTGTTATTGAGATTTCATTGACTAGACTACCACGAGTGTGTTCGTAAGCACAATTAAATGTGACACATACATAATAAAATGATCTTAACAATATCGTTGGTAGGCTGTTTGATAACAATTGTAGGTGCTGAAGAGTGTTTGAGAAAAAAATGTTATGTGCTGCGAGGACAGCATGCCAAATCAGGCTGGAGTTACTACTGTTAAGATCTTCAACGTGGACTTGGACGTTTACCTTCAGACAGATATATTTCAACATAGGTCATGGAGAAATGTAGAACACCTCCTACTTCAACCTGATGTTGACAGCAGTGGCGGTAACTCTTTGAATATTGAAACTCGACCATCGTTTGTACTGCCTTCAACATTGTCCGCCCATTTATACAACTTAGTGGAGCTATCGCTGACGAGTGAAAAGCTTATTGGACTTCATAAAGGGGCTTTGCATAATCTGACGAAACTTGACGTTCTTGGCTTCGCTGGGAACGTTAATTTAACGTTGACTAATTTTACAGCAGCATTGCTATGAAACAACATGAACAATATGAAGAGACTTAACATATCACAGATGGCTGAAAGGTCAACAGAACATAGAACGTTTGAACGCGAGTTTTTCGACTGCTTCCGCAACAGCAAACTAGAGGAGCTTGACCTGAGCAAAGTTAGAAGTGCAATAAGGAGTCCGGAATTGTTCTTCGACGTGTTTCCGTTTCTGCAAAGTCTAAATCTTGAAGACAGTGACAGTCTTTTTTCCAGTGTGTTGGTAGCTTTGTATTTAAAACCTTATGGAAGTTCGTTCAAATTTCTTAAAAAAACTTAATTTTAACAACGCATTCATCCCTGACTCATTGAAGGACGGCTATTATCGAATTCCTGGAGAAACTGTTGAAATGCAGAGGCCTCAACTAAGACGGAAGGATGAGTATTATCGAATTCCTGGAGAAACTGTTGAAACGCAGACGCCTCAACTAAATCTCACACATTTGTGGGCCAAGAACGTGATTGACGTACTTGAATCTGTTCCATATCTCGCTAATTTGGGAAATAGAGTAGTGATTGGTTTGAGTTATCCAAAGCTAAACATCACACGGTCAATAATTGCCTTGCCAGTAACAAGATGGGTGCTATGCCTCTGCAGGTTCTGGATATTTCACAAAGTAAAATTAAATATATACACATGCCATTAACTGCTGCGTTAATGTTACAACACTTGGAATATGTTGATCTTTCAAACAACAGACTATATCTGATGGAATGTAATAAATTCAACTATCTGTTTAAAGGCGCGTCAAATCTGTACATAATTAATCTCTCAAATAATATTTTATTGAAACTACCTGTAGACATATTTAGTACAAATACGAATTTGAAATATATAGATATATCACACAATAAACTTTTACCTTAAGTTTTGAATTTTCTCATCTTTTAAAATTGAAAGTATTGGACATCAGTTTTAATGAAATTCATTACATCGAAGACAGTGTGATATCCAAGATATACAATTTACGAGAGTCAGTTTTAACGTTTCGTGAAGAATTTACAATAAAGTTGGATGGAAATCCTTTCGTGTGTTCTTGTGAATCTAAAGAATTCATGAAATGGATACTTGATCCAGGATTTTCAATATTCATAAAACGTCAAACTGTATATTGTGTTAAAAGCGAATTTCAGACTTCTATTATGATTGACACGAATGCTTTGGCAGATGCGGAGTTTAAATGTAAATTCACAATGATCATTAGTGTAAGTTTTGCATTGTCAGCAGCACTTGTCATTATCTTAGGCATTGCAACATTACTGATGTGTAGACGGTACCGTTCAAAACGAAAAGAAAGAAAGCTCGCTCTCTTTATTGCTAAACGAAATGATAGAATAGCTGATGAACAAACTCCGATATTTTTATCATATTGCAGTGAAAATGAGGATTTTGTTTCAAATGTGATATATCCGTCCTTGAACACTTCTCTACAGAAGATTCTTCAAACTAATATAAGGTGTATTGCTACTGGAGACCTCGACTTTCAGCCTGGCATCCATATGATTGAGGGATTTGTCACGTGTATTGAAACTTGCTCCGTCTTTGTGGCCTGTATTTCCAAATCTTTCTGTAAAAAAGCCTGGTGTAAAACTGAAGTGCTTACCGCTATCCACGAACATAGACCTGTGATACTCATTTTCCTAGAGGAGGTAGAACCATCATTGATGCCAAAGGTAATGCGAAAGCATCTCCTTGCCACCACGCGTGTTACGTGGAGTAAGAAAGACGCAATACCCAGGCCCGACGTAGAAACAATCTGTCGAGGAATGGTACAGCTAATGCCGAACGAGCAAGACGAAAGCAACATTGACCGGGGAAACAATGAATGTGCTGTACCAGAAGACGAAAGTCAGAATGGATATACTTTTGATAATGAAGAGACAATTTTGTAAATTGTATTGTATGCATTTTGTTACCAACTATTGTTGTTACCAGTGTTACGAATCCGTAGTACCTAGATACTGCTATCTTTTTAATTTTCTTTCTGATCGTTAAAACAAATGTTTAAAAGAAATTTGCATAAGCTTATACATTATAGCAGCACCTCTTTGTTAACATTCTGTCGTTGCATTATTGATTTATGAGCGTTTCGTTTGGACCTTGTTCAATAGGTCATTGATTACATTTATTTGCAAATATCAATGCAATTACAAATTGTTACCTCGTTATATCCAAACACAATTCTAACATTTCATTCAAACCTCAAAACAAAGACGTTCATATAATTTTATCAAAATATATAAACTTAGATAGTCGAGGAAAAAGACTGCAACCGACCCCCATCATATCTTATATATCAATGATTTCCATATTTCGATTCACTATATTTAGTACTGCACCCAATCAGTACTTTTTCCGTTGGCGTCATAAACGTAATGTATGTGTTAATCGTGTGCTTGACATTTTGACGTAACGAGAGTGCTCTGAATATTTGATTATTAAATAACATGAAAACAATTAAAACACTGGTAAATGCATTCATGGATAAAAAGAAGAACTGAAATGCAACCGATATATGTTTATATATGGCCAGAATATATTGATTATACCGCCGGTTGTGAAAATAAACGGTGTAAAAACTATTTCTTTATTAGTGTGTCGGAATAAAATCCTGGAAAAAGGGATGGAAGTGGCAATGTACTGTTACCTGCAAATACACAAACAGTTAAAGTGAAAGCTAGTTGTTTTCACACATGCGTTGAAGAATCTACCCATACATAAATCACTTATTTAGTAATGACTTGTTGGAAAATTTGTCCTGTATTAAACTTTTTACAACTTCAATTACAAATATACGTTCAGTTATGCTTTTTGTCAACAAAAACATGTTTTATAATGATAAGTTCATGGTATTATTCTCATTATATAAGTTTGTGAACTTAAACATCATGTATGTTAAAATTATAACATTGCTTAAAAATGTCTTTTGTATTGCTTCATAATTACACACAATTATAATATAATTCATTGTTTTTTTTGTCACTTGCATATCGTGTAATTTCAAAAATAATTATGATATAATATGGTAAACAACTAGGTACCGATACAAAATGTTTGTCTTTATCTATATGAACACGGACCTAAAATTCGAAAAACGAAAAAAAAAATAAAATAAAAACAAACTTTTTTTGCGCCCGCACTTACTATTTGGCCGCGCATATTATTTTTTTTGTTTACTTCTGAATTTCCTCTATTTTCTGAAGTTTTTTTACTAAGAATTTATTCCTTCAACGTCGACTTCGCCTTTTTGAAGGTATTTCAATGCTTTACATTCTTCGCGAGCAAAATTTCCTCGTGTCAGAACAAAATCAGGTCCGGGTAACCGCAAAACAGCCGATATTTGTTGACAGTCTTTTTTATCGGGAATATTTTGCAGGACGCACCGTTGTTATTTATTTCCGGTATTAATTTTCGGGTTACTTTCAGTTTTCGTAATGTAAAATACACGTTTTAAATGAAAATCAGTGTCAAAGTCAATGGATTACAGTCTTCAGTAAACAACAACAGTTTCACAGAGTCGAAGGCAATAATAATTTTATGTGTGTTTTAAGTAATTCATTGTTTTGTACTCAAAAGTTTGTGTTAAATAATAACTAAATCGGATTTTGAGTGCAAAACTTATATCAAAATACACGGACACACGACTTACAACAATTGAACATGTTTTCGTGAGTTATTTTTTAAATTTTCTAAAATGCATTTCTCAGTTTTCATATAATCATAATCGTTATAAACAGAAAATAGTAGGATTTGTAAATGTTTTAGAAACAGCCTGTACATTGTATTTATGAACCAGTCAATCCACGGTAACCACGCCCCCTCCCCCAGGTCCTGGGGTATACCAGGGATAGTCGGGGAAATGGGCCAAGTTTTTACCTTCCAGGTGGCCCCACAGTGCCGGGTGAATGCAGTGGATTTACCCGGGGTTGGCTGGACCGAAAGTCAAAGTCCCCGCTATTCCCCGGACCTTGGGGCGTGGTTACAATTGACAAGTGCATTACATACACATGGACAGTATAAAAAAACATCAGTAAAATCAGAAAATAAAACCTTTTATAAGTAAAATGACTGTTTTAATTTTCTCAATTCTTCGTTTTTATCCACTTGTTTTCTTTGATCGATTTTTATAAAATGGCCTGTATTTAAAGTGGCCTGTTTCTTATGGGCATTGAAGCTATGGAGGCCGACATGATATTCTTTTTCAAGGCACGGACCTATAAACCATAGGTTTGGGGTATAGGTGGGTTCTTTAAAGGGAAATATCTTTATTCCACCACCTGCTCTAATATAATGACTGGTGCCACATTTGCAGATTTGTTTGATACTGCTTCATTTATGTTGTCCCGCAATTTAATCCACAGTGTCTTTTTTAGATATGTTCTCTGTGTTATTTACATTTTCGATCTTCTGCAATGTCAAAGTCACTACAATTTAATCATGTGCTTCAAGAGGTTCAAATTTAGACCTAACCCAATATTTAGAAATGCTCAAATCATGAATTACTCTTACAAGTCTAAAATGTGTTTTTTGTAATAGTAAGTTACGGAATGAATACAATAGTTTTCTTTTTGGTCTTCGAATAATTGTATGTTACTATGAGGAATGTTGTCTTTACAATAAATCCACGTTTAAATTGAAGTTAATAGTAAAGCACTGGACCTTATTGCCATTTGTTAAATATTGAGACAGATATGCATGTCACTGTGATACAATCAAAACCTTTTCATTAATAACTGAACATATGTTTGCAATTAAAAAGCATTTCTTGACATAATTGTATGATAAATTTGGTAACAAATATACTTTTTTTTTAATTTTTCTCCTTGCGCTCGCCTCTGATTTGCCTTAAATTTAAAAAGAAGTATTTTTATATATTTTTTTTTCGCTCGCTCGCTCTTACTTTTTTTGGCAAAATCCATAGAACAAATGATCAATTTGTTGTGGCCTTATCCAAAACCAGAGACCGTACCAACAGGAAAACTACAACACCTACATACAAAACGCTTATAAACCAATCTCACAATATATCAGTAAAACCTGCAGTCCTAATTGTGTAGCTTGTACGGGGAATCAAACCATTGACCCTGATCCGTCTGTATCGCAATGATCCAGGCTTACTCAGAGGCCAAAAAAACAACAACAAAGCTTCCCTATATATAAATGTGGTGTCTTTCATCGGGGTCAAGACACGAACAAACCATTTCTATGCTTTTCGCTGATTTTATAGCCTAACATCACGTGACCAAAACAGAATGATCCATTTCATCAAACCCTATGGGTTAAAACAAGTTCATTAATCTTTAGAAAAAAGTAGAAAACCATTAAGAAAATAACTTATTGCGTATCAATTTATGATTTACTAGCTAAGTTTAGACATTTTATACTAAAACCATAACATTAATAATAAATATACGAACTCATCCTAAAGAAGTAATAGCGATAACGGCGAGACTCGTAAATAGTCAAATACTTTACAACTTTTAATGAGACATAAGAAATGTATTTGTTTCATTCTTAAAATATGTAAAATAGACGTTTAATTGATTATACTATTATTTAAATCTCAATCAAAGTATAAAAAGCGCAACTTACTTTTCAGAGGACACTACTACGTACTTTCTACGTATGATAAAAACCCACACCCAACTGTACTACTATCTAGAAATGTTTACTTTCCGGGCTCCGGCCGCAATTATTCCAGGAACATCACACATGTAGCTAAAATCCAGCTTGTTCGTGGTGGCGGCAGTGATCTGCTCTGATCGTTAAGGTAGATCATTACGTGACAATGTGCTACGTAAAAATAGTAAGATAAATAAGCTTTATTTTTTAAATATAGTATAACATACTATTGGCGTTGAATCAATTAATTCCGTGCCTCGGGCGTGGAATGGGAAATATTTGAGGTGCCGATATGGAAATGCATATTTCAATATGACTTCAGTATACAAACAACTTAACGTTCTATGTAAGTAAATACTTTTTTTACGATATGGACAGCACGTCTGGTGGATTATAAATAAAAAAAATACATAAAAGCATTCATGAAGCTTGCTAGAAAAGTTCATTCATCGCTTTGGTGATGTAAACTGTTTCGTTATTACGATACACATATAAATTATTTGTTTCGCGGTCTGACTGAAAATTTTATTGCGCGTAGTTCACGAACCAAACAAATTGTATGGTTGACATCACATGCTTCTCACAAACCAACAAATTCGCAATCGCCATTATGCCTTTCATCAGTGGCGGATCCGTGGTCTAGTGGTAACACACTGGACTATCAATCCAAGGGTCGCAGGTTCCATTCCCCGTCGCATTACTAAAAAATATTAAACGTCTTCCGTGAGGGACGTTAAATGGAGGTCCCGTGTGACAGTGCTATACACTGGTGCACGTTAAAGAACCAGGGTAGCTCTAACCAGGGTTACATTCTGTCTGTGAACTATGCTCCAAAAACCTAAAATGACTAACATTCTTAACGGAGCACTCGCTGAATGGGCAAGGCCCTAGTGCGAGTATAAATAAGCTTACACACACACTGCCTTTCATCAACAAATAAGCATTGCGTCAAGCGCTAAAAATTATTATCGCCTCCACCTCATCCTATTCCAATACTTTAAATAAGTTACAAAAGTACTTACTGTTCGAGCTTGTGTCAAATAGCAATTATATGTTTGATCAATTTTGTTTTTCTCTCATTATGTATTTATGTTTAAAATTGTCATCCATACCGTTCCCATACTGCGCATTTCTACATACAGTTGTATTTTATTTGCCCGGCGGTTTTGGCCGCCAGATATGCCATCAACCTATACCATGTTTATACAAGTGAAGTATGAAGATGTTCCGGAATTAAATTAATTCCCATTTACAAACATATTCTTGTCGTTTGTTGATACTTAGTAGCTAGGCATATGAGAGTCATAACAGAGCCAGGCATGATACATACAATAGTGTTAGTGGAGTGATCAATTATTTGAGTTAGACTGTGAATACGGATATAAGCCGATATGAATCACCTTTGAGTCCTTTTGCTGGATTGAAATCAGTACTGGTGTTGGTTCAATATGGTATCCATTGCATAAAAAGTCACGCAATGTGCACATTTCGATGTGACGGTGTACACGTAATTGCTATTAATGCATTATTTGGATCTTTTGGGTATTCAAACATTTCGAGCAGTTAACATAACAAAACACTACTGGGCCTTTGACTTTAAACATATAAAACGTTTTGGTAAAATTCAAATAAAAAATGAATATTACTATTATTTGTATGCTAAAGCAGTTTAAAACAAATTGAAGTTCTAATATCATTTTGGAAATATATCTTCATTTTTTATTTTTAATTAAAAATAATTAATATTTACTAAAGATGCCTTTTCCTCTCAATCCACTACAGGTTTATTCAGAACCACTGTATTCTTGCAAATTGTTGAGTATACAATCGTGTAAATTTAATCTTAAATGTCATAAATGCTAATTTTTGATAAAGGTTACCAATGAACTTACTATACTTACCTTGAATTCCATTTTTCGTATCTCCTGAGCTGTTATTCATCTTAAATCAT
The DNA here is from genome assembly GCF_026914265.1 of Mya arenaria. Taxonomy (NCBI): domain Eukaryota; kingdom Metazoa; phylum Mollusca; class Bivalvia; order Myida; family Myidae; genus Mya; species Mya arenaria. The sequence goes on from NC_069126.1 coordinate 36,413,684, forward strand.
TTCTTAACTGAAGTCATTTTCTTAGGTTTAGTATCATATGACATAATATCTTAAATTATCTCAAATACTTATTTTTTATTGATTTTATGTAGAACACATAATTTTATGTTAAAAAACTGATTTATTTTTCTTAATTTGACCGTCATGAACATTTAAGGAAATGGACTGACGTCAAATTTGTCAATCACAGAACAGCCGTTATGTGTCAAAAATGTGTGTTGATTAGTTATAACAAACGAAAACTTGACCCTTACTAATACCTAATTGTTTTCTCCTGTAGTTATTATGTGAACTGTCCATTAAGGCCCTGTTAGGGGTGCACTCAAATTCGTACTCATGACTATCAGTGTAACAATTATCTTTATTCTGAATAACATAGTATTTTTTATGTTCAACCCTAATGTTCAAATCATTACATACAAAAACCTAACAAAGACTATAGTAACAGATCGTTTTTTAAAATGTTATATATATATTCAATGATCATATTTGTTGCTCAGCTCACAGTCTTAACAATTGCATATACATGTCATCTATGTTAGAAATATGTAGGATAAAATTTTCTTTCATTGTCACATCAACATTTTTTTATAAACTAACATTTATACAAAGGTAATATCAAATAAGTACTTTCCTAATTTAAAAACCTGGAAAGAGAACAACGTCAAAAGTTCACAAAATATCTTCACTGATCCTATAAGTTTTGAATGTCCACATGAAATATTGAACACACTATGTGATCACTAACATAATCCAATACCATTCTAAGAATTGTTCCCACAAAAGGTTGAAATGTCATCATGACATAATTATTTAAATCAAATTTTCCCTTATAACCAAAATGAAAATGTTACAGTACATTTTACAAACATCCTCAAGGATACTTTCTCCCTAATCCTGCAGGTTCTTGTTTATTGCAAAAATCCTATACATGGAATCAATACACAACTGTAGAACACTGTGAATAAATCTTCACAAATACTGGCTTAACTTTCATATTTTTTATATTTTTTAGGTGTGTGTGTGTGTGTGGGGGGGGAGGGGTATTTACTTTAATGAATCTAGTTCACCGTGCAGATGTAAAATAAAAAAGGAATTACTAAATTTAAAACTCCTATCCATGACACACAAGTAACACAAAGTGCTCACTCATACATTAAAAAATATACTCGAACTTCCTGGTTTATAAACGAATCATATGTGTCATGCTACATAAAACTTATGAAAGTATGCGTCATCAGACCTGTTATTGCGATTTCATTGACTATACAACCATGATTGTGTTCGTTAGCACATTTAAATGTGACACATACATTGTAAAATGATCTTAACAATAACAGTGGTAGGCTGTTTTCTTATAACTGTAACTAATGGAAAGTGTTGGATACATAATGCTGTTGTGTTGTGCGAAGATAGTATGCCGAATGAGGTTCAGGATGGAGTTACTACTGTTAAGATCTTCAACCTGGATTTAAGTGTTTACCTACAGAAAGATATATTTCAACATAGGTCATGGAGAAATGTAGAACACCTCCTACTTCAACCTGATGTTGACAGCAGTGGCGGTAAATCTTTGAATATTGAAACTCGACCATCGTTTGTTCTGCCTTCAACATTTTCCGACCACTTGAACAGCTTGGTTGAACTATCGGTGACAAGTAAAAGGCTTATCGGAATTCATAAAGGTGCATTTCATAATCTGACGAAGCTTGAGAGTCTTGACTTTGCTGGGAACGGTCAGGTAAAGTTGACTAATTTTACAGCAGCACTACGGGGAAACAACATGAGAAATTTGAAGAGACTAAACATATCAGAAATATCTGTCTGGTCAAAGTCAATACGAACGTTTGGAAGCGAGTTTTTCGATTGTTTTCGCCATCTGGAGGAGCTCGACTTGAGCCAATCTGATAGTGTATTGATTCCGTATGATTTCGCCGACGCGTTGCCGTTCCTGCAAAGTCTAAATCTCGAGAACAGTGGCTATCTCGCAGTCAATTTTATGGCAGCATTGTTTTTTAAACCAAATGGCAGTTCATTCAAATTTCTTAGAAAACTTAACATAAACAACGCATTATTCCCCGACTCTTTACTGGAGACAGCATTTAAACTTCCGGGAGAATTTGATTTATCGGCAACGCCACAACTGAATCTCACACATTTTCGGGCTCGTAAAATAGTGTTGGACGACTTTGAATGCGTCCCGAGTGTAGTTCTGTTGGAAAATAGAGCAGTACTGTATATAGAGTTTCCATCTACAAACATCAGGCGACCTTTAATTGCCTTGCCTGTAGACAATTTCGGTGCTATACCTTTGCAAGTCCTGGATATTTCGCACAATAGCATCATATCAATAGACTTGGCATTAATTGGAATGGCAAAGTACATGGTAGACATTGATCTTTCAAACAACAAGCTTTATTTGATGGAAGGCAGGAAACTCAAATATTGTTTTAAAGGCACTCCAAAAATTTACAGAATTAATCTTTCAAATAACCGTTTAGCGAAACTACCAGTTGAACTATTCAGTACAAATCATATTTTGGAATATATAGATTTATCATACAATAAACTTTCTACTTTAAGTTTTAAAATTTCCCATCTTCTAAAATTGAAAGTATTGGATGTCAGTTTTAATGAAATCCATTTTTTCGAAGACAGTGCGTTAACCAGATTATACGATTTTCGACAGTCCGTTTTAGTGTATAGTGAGAAATTTACAATGAAGTTGGGGGGAAATCCATATGTATGTTCTTGCGAATCCAAAGAATTTCTGAGATGGATGATTGATCCAGGCTTTTCAAATTACATACATCCTAAAGTTGTTGAATGCCTGAAAAGCAAATCGCAAACTTCCGTTATTATTGACAAAAGTGCTTTGGCAGATGCGGAGTTTGAATGTAAACTCACAATGATCATTGGTGTAAGTTCTGCATTGTCAGCAATAGTTGTCATTATGTTAGGCATCCTTGTCTTTATAATGTGTAGACGGTACCGTGCAAGAAAACGAGAAAAACAGCTCGCACTTTTTATTATGAAAAGGAGAGATACCAAACAAGCTGAACAAACTCCGATATTTTTATCATATTGCAGTGAAAATTATGATTTCGTTGTAAATGTGATATACCCCAAGTTAAACAGTACTCTGCAGAAGATTCTTAAATCTGATAAAAGATGTATTGCAACTGGAGACCTCGACTTTAGGCCAGGCATACACGTCAATGAGGAAATTGTCAGTTGTATTGAAACTTGCTCCGTCTTTGTAGCATGCGTTTCCAATGCTTTCTGTAGAAAAGCCTGGTGTAAAAGTGAAGTACTCACAGCTATCCACGAAAATAGACCTGTGATTCTCATTTTTCTAGAGGAGGTAGAACCTTCTTTGATGCCAAAGGTGATGCGAAAACATTTTCTAGCCACCACCCGTGTTACGTGGTGTAATCAAGACGAAATGCCAAAGCCCGACGTAGAAACAATTTGTCGAGGAATTGTACAGTTGATGGCGAAAGAACAAGGCGAACGCGTTGTTGAAACGCCCAATAATGGAGGCGCTGCATCAGAAGACCTATCAGCCGGGATAGCTATGGATTATATACAGACAATTTTGTAAATCGTACTTGCAGACTATGCCTAACAAATACATTTGGTTCGGGATACCCGACCCTATCTACGAAATAGGCGCCAACCCTGCCGTTCGTCACTTGGTAAAAAAATAAATGAAATTGTGTGTGTTTTAATATGTAACTATAAAGCTTTACACAGAAGATTACTTTAACACCATTCACCATTTTACAAAAAGACCTTCCTACCCTGTTTTTGAAAAGGATGTAACCCTAAGTAAACCTTTTTCGGAGCCCTATTCTTGTTTCAAAGTATTAGTTAGGTTACAGTGCCTTTCAGTTTTATGTCCCGAACGTCAAAGCAAAAGAGTGGGACTATTACAAAACAATACTTATGGGACTATTACAAAACAATACTTATGCTTATCCATGTTGCCATTCCCGTGAAGCCCAATTATAAGTATAATTACATTTTAAGTATTTAGCATTGTAAGACTGTGTTTTGTTTTTTGGCATTTGGTTGTGTTTAGATAAATTAATAGAATTTATCTTTCAAACAATCGTTCATCGAAACTACCTGTTGAGATATTCAGAACAAGTACTATTTTTTTTAAATATGGATTTATAAAAAAATAAACTTCCTTTGTCTAAAAGTTTACAAAACAATATTGGCTTTAGCTTTATATTTTGATGTTCATTACAAATCAAGATTATTCCCTTAGATTGACGGGCAAGCAAAAAATACTGAAACAGGCATTTCTCTATGGTTACCATTATTCGATTAATTATCCTTTGTACTTGTCTAACAAGTAATATTTCGGTTGGCGTCCTAAACATCCTTTAACTGATGCTAATGTGTACATTTTGATGTTACGGCATAGTGCTAGTATTTTTGATTTTATATCTTTAATATTGATACTGTAGCATGTATGTGTATTTTGAATTAAATATTCAATTGTTGAATTATTTGGTTTCATTGTTAGGTGACCTAGATTCATTAAAGTAAACCATGTTTCCCCAATGATATTTTTAGAAAACATACATAAGGCCAAACTTCTCTGATCATTGGTCTTTAGGGTAAATTTTTTAAAACTTTTTATAAAGGTTTTATTAGTTTTAGAATATTTTAATATCTTCAAATTAATTAAATTGTTATGTGAGGATTTCATTTCAACATTTTGTATGAAATATTCTGAAAGTATTGTGGGGTATAAATAGTACTCATTTATTGTGTTCAATATTTACGTTAGAAATTGGAACATTATTCTTTATTCTAGGCATTTCTTTTAGAATTATCCATTGAAAATCCTTTTGTACGAAACTGTGTTTGAACAAAATTCTAAAGGTCTAAATTCTAAAAGTCTAAATTCTGCCGGGCCATCCGACACATGCCCTGATCAAACCAGTAGACTACCAGGCGTCAACAATAACACATAATTACAAAATAACTCTGCGACTTAATTGCGCCTCTTAATTTTTACTAACGGTGGAAAAGATTTGATCATATATCCTTCTTAGGAATGACAGCCGCCCACGAAAAACACCCGATGCATGAAACATTTTACCGTAGCGATGCACGTAGGGCTTAACTAAAACAGATAACCCGTAATTCATTCCTCGGAATATAGGAACTAATATAAGTGTTTTATTTTGTCATCTTCCATCAAATATATCCTGTTATTTGAAAGATCGATGTCTTCTATGTACCTTGACATTTCAGTTAAGTCCAAGTCCATTGATATTATTCCATTTTGCGAAATATCTAGGACCTGCAAAGGTTTAGCACCCATATTGTCTACATGCAAGGCAACTATAGGTCGCCTGCTGTTTGTGGATAGATACTCCATGTACAGTACAGCTCTATTTTGCAACAAAACGGCAGCCGGGATGGACGCGTCCAAACCCGTCCAACATGTATATGAGGTTTAGTTGAGGCGTCGCTGAAATATCAGTGTATCCCGGAAGAAGTAATTTTGCGTGCGTTAATGAGTCCTGGAATAATGCGTTGTTAATGTTTCTTAGAAATATGAATGAACGGTCATTTGGTTTTAAATACAAAGCCGCCATGAAGTTCGCGGCTAGGAAGCCACTGTCCTCTGGACTGATACTTTGCAGAAACGGCAACGCGTCAGCAAATTCATTCGGAATCAGCACACTGTCAGTTTTGCTCAAGTCCAGCTCCTCAAGTTGGCTGCTGCGGAAGCAATCGAAAAACTCGCGTCCAAACCTCCTGCTATGCTTGTAATGCGTGTTATGTGACAGTATCATGTCAGCTGGTCATACCCGTACTGTCAGTGTGTGGCAGTATGAACATGACCATGCTTGATATTTGAAAATTTAACATAGGCAAGTCACATGAGGGAACATAATGTATTACAGAAATAACTTTAGCGTATTAATATTAAGTCACGCCGTTTAAACGTTTAACAAACTAACTTGAGATAAGCTAACATTAAAGTTATGTCGAGGACAGTGGCCATCTCTTTCAAAAAAATTCGATTACAATTTTCAATGTCGGTCCAAGAGAGGGGTCCATATGATGGCTCGGATTCGGCAATGATTCCATGGGAGGGGCTTTTGTGTCCTTTATGGACATTACCGTATCCTGTCTTAAAATTGGCTTACAAACAACCAAGGCTTTTTTATTAACAAAAATTGGAATTATTAACTGAAACTAATATATTTATAAGCAGTGCTTGCTTTACAGTTTGTAAATTAAAATGGTAGCGATTTAAAAAACAGCAACAACCAAACAATGATGTTATGGTTTTAGAATGAAATATTCTGTATTATTTAGTATATAAATTGTATGTATTATCTTTTTTCGTTGTTTGTACGTAAACGTATGGTATACTGGGATATATTTCTTGTTTTCATTGTATTTTGAGTTAGTTTGTTTAACTATTTTCATTAATTAAATGTTGCCTTATAAATGTTTTTGCATTAGATAATCTGAATTGTATTCCTCCGTCTGCAGATAGAATTGGGATCTCTAATCATTGAAGTACTTGGGGTTTGCCTATTAGTTTATTATTATTTGTTTTATAATTAAGTTTCCTCAAGTTAATGCATACTTTGATAAGATTTACCTTTTACGGTTTTTTTCTTTTTTCCGGAGTGTTGGGATAAGAGTGAGATTTGTGCACGTAAACTGGTTTAAGCCCCCAGTAAATTTACATTTTACTGACCGTTTCAAGGCGGTACCTAACAATCCTTGAAAAACATACCTAGATTTTTATATAGTTTATATGCACTGTGCTGTTTGTGGAGTTTTCTGCTGTTGTTCCTTGTTTCTTGTAGTGTTTGAAAATCGGACTCCATTTGCTATCGATAATCGAATCGAATCGGACAAAGCATTTCGATTTACTATGGGACAATAATCGAAAGTTCATAATATAAGTAAGCAATACATTCTTTATATGGAAGGGAATATCCGCCAGGACATTCATACTGCTAAATGACAATGTGATGTTATTAACTTTCATATGCGTTCGGCAACATGGCAACTGCATTTTAGTTTCTAACATTTGATGTACAAGCAATTCATATTTCTTGCTTCTTATTGTTAAGGAAACAATCCTTTCATGAAAATCATTCATTCTTGCATGTGATTGACAAGTGGGTTCAACCTTTTTGTTTGCTTACTGCAATATTGAAATGTTTATTTATACTATTTATAACTGCATTCTATGTTTTCCTTCGCGCCTACTAAATGTAACGAGCAATAAACTACCTTGTGGATCTTTCGTATTTCTTAACTTGATTGTTACTGCCTTTTGGATTTAACATTTATCATGTTTGCAGCCACTTGGTTCTTTTTTATAGCACAGTTTCCCTGCAAAAATAATAAACCAACACACACGGCAGTTATAAATATGTAAATTTGCAGTACAACAAAATTTAATTCTGGTTAGTGCATTATAACAGTACAGGGAACCAATAAAAATGTCAAATTCTAGCGCAAATTACTATATACGGGTACCACTCTAGACAGCAAATTCAGGTGTTCGGCAGTTTCCGTGGGTTAAACGGTGAGAGAGTCCAAACTTCTCCGTCTACTTCCGTATTTGTTTTGTTTTCGTTGGAAATGATGATGCGGGAAGTTTTGTCTTCAAATGAGTTATTATCAACAAACGAATAGATCGTTCGATTGAAATTTTCTGTTTGCATACGAAACACATTATAGAAAATAAAAAAAAAATGATAGAACTCAATGTGTGACGTTTTAGAGTAGAATTCAGAACGGTTATCGAAATATAACAATATGTGACCAAAACTTTAATACATATAATAACCTTTGTTGTGGAAAAGGGGGCGTGTCTATAATGTATAAATCCAACCTAGACTTTAGCGTTAAACATATTAACGAATCCATAACCGATAGAATTTGTGGAATAGAAATAGATTGTAGAACTCTAAAGATTTTTGCTTTCTGTGTTTACATGCCTTCGGGAAATTACGCTAATGATGTTTTCGATAATTACATGAATTCTTTATATGCTATATATGATACTTTTTCAGAATATGGAATAGTAATGTTTCTAGGAGACATGCACGGTGATATTGTTGTAGGAAATAATCAAAGTAATTTTCGAAAACGAATTTTTTACGTACAAATGACTTACTAACCTTAGTACATCTTCCACTGTGTAAAGGTCCAAGATATACCTATACTACTATGGAATCTATGTTAGACCATATTATTATTTCAAATAGAGATAAAAATCTTATTGAATGTGTAAATATATTAGACGATGTCATGTTTAATGTTTCTGATCACTTGCCTGTTTTTGCAATTGTGAAAGTACCAGTCATACGGATAATCAATGAAAATGTAAATCGCCACATATAGCATGGCAAAAAATAAATCAGACACACATATCAGAATATCAAGCAAAACTAGGTATAAATTTACAAATAAGAAATACAATTCACGTTGATGAAATGTACGAATTTATCGTTAAAGCAATAATATTATCGTCTAACCAATGTCTTCCACAATCTAAATTTAATCGCCATGCGAAACCTTACTGGACGCCCGAAGTGAAAAAATCATATAGTTTACAACGCGAAGCACGACGAGTATGGGTTCTAGAAGGACAGCCAAGAGGATGCCATAACGAATCATACGCGAAATATAAACGCTGCAAGCAAAATTTTGTAACGACACAAAAAATAGCAATTGAAAACGTTGAAAATTACTTCAATAGTCAGCTTATCGAAGCAGCTGAATGCGATAGCAGATTGTTTTGGAGCTTAATTAAATCTAGGAAAAACAAAAGACCATCTGCCTGTACCCATCTATGCTACAAAAACACCTCTGTTAGAGAAGCAGGCGATATTTTAAAGGTATTTACAAACTACTTTCGCGATGTGTACTCACCTCTTCAATGTGAACACTTTGATAACGATTTTAAAAAGCTTGTAGAAGAAAAAGTTAAATAACTAAAAATATGAAACAGTACCGCAAATAGCATTTCAGAAATAAATCCATCTATCACTAGAGAAACAATTAAAACGTATATTAAAACGTTGAAAAGGGGGAAGGCCTCATCATACGATTTAATGAACACTTAATATATGGAGGCGATGCATTGCATAAGGCCCTGGCAACGTTATTCAATACAATAATAATCTCAGGCAAACTTCCAAAAATGTCTAAAAAGGGATTAATTATTCCTGCCTACAAAGATAATGGTAAACCAAGAACCCCGGAAACTATAGACCTATAACGTTATTACCAAATATATATAAACTATTTGAAACAGTCTTACATGACGTAATTACAAAATGGGTAAAAGAAACCAACATTGAATTTCCAAATCGACAGCAAAATGCATACCAAAAGAATACAGGGGCAATAACTGCGTCTTTTAATTCGCAAGAATCCATCTATCACAATATTGAGCTCCACAACAAAGTAAACGTCGCTATGCTCGACATAATAATGGCCTTTGACACTGTATGGTTAGATGCAATATTTTACAAGATTGCAGGACTTGGAATTCAAGGCAAAATTTGGTCCCTTATAGTTGACGCGCACAGTAATATGTATAGTTGTATCATTGCAAACGGTTTAACCTCCAAGTTCTTTCCCGTGTTGCAAGGTATACGCCAAGGGGGAATTATTCCAACTTGGATATATAATCTATTCATAAATGGACTTTTAGATTCACTCGAGCGAAGTGGACAAGTTTTAAATGTTATAAACGTAATAACAAGTAACACTACGTTGGCTGATGACATCGCGTTAGCGGCAATTTCACCAAACATTAATTTCTATCTAGGGCCAAACAAAATTGAACGCACCGATAAAATAAGACATGTAGGTATACAACTAAACGACAAAATGACAGACAATGATAAAATATCGGTAGCGTGCAAGAAAGCGGAATCATCGTTCTATTCCCTACTATCAATCACATCAATCCCCTTACATCAGCATCGTTAGTGTCAATAATTTGTATACCAAAACTTGTTTTCAGAACTCTGAAACAATCTAACAAAATCAAACTGCATGCAATTAGAACGTTTTATACGAATGGCGGCAAAAACTATTCAACGATTTCCATTCGTACACGAACCGACATCTGTTTAGCGATGTTAGGCTGGAAACGTATAGAAATCGAAATAAATTTAAAGAAGCTTATGTTCCTCGAACGGCTATGCAATATGCCGACATCGGTGCTTACAAAACAGATCTTCAATAAAAGACTAGCCATATTTTCTTGCAGGACTGATAAGTTTATTCAAAAAAAGATTTGTTCCAGACATTATAAGAATTTTGTCAAAATACAAGTTATCTGATTTTAATATTAGATATATACAAACAGGAATGTTTCCTAAAAAGCCAATGTGGAAACGTAAATGCAAAATGTTGGTGTATAATACGGAATTAGACGATTGGAAACTAAGAGTTCAAAGTGACGCAACTTTTTGTCGCTTCATGCTCCTACATACAAGAATCAAACCGGCCATTATATGGACTTGTGCAAACGATTTTCAATCAAGGCGACATGCTCTTGAAGTTAGTAAACTTTGGATTGAACCTAGCATATACGAAAATAAGTCAGTTATGTTATGTCACGCGTGTGGCGTTATTATAAAAAATGCCGTAAAGCATGTTCTATTTTCATGAAATTTATCGTCTGATATTTGAAATAATTTTAAAAATACGCTTTCAGAATACTTTCCCCACGACATATGTTCGTTGATTTCGTTTGGTAATGAGGAGGCAAAGTTGCAATATTTGATTGGAAAAAAAACATTTAGCTTTCATAGATAAGAACGTACACAAACATTTCTTGAGAATAGCAATTCACTTTGTCTACAAATGTTTAACTATCTTGAAAATACATTTCAATTACAATTAGCATGTAAACATAAGTTAGCCAGATTTAATATACATTTCAATTACAATTAGCATGTAAACATAAGTTAGCCAGATTTCGATGATGACTCTTATGATTTTTTTTTGATCGTAAGTGATATTTTATTGATTGCATATTTATGCAAGAATTTGTTTGCTGTATGATAATACCAATACAAATGTTACAATAAGTAGATATCGTAAATGTTCCTTTTTAACCTCATTTCATTGTAATAATGTCTGTAAACCTGTTTCGAGTCCCTGCTTGCACAACAGTTTATCGTGATAATGTAACATTTTTTGCATTTTTCTCTCTTTTTTGATATAAACATATTCTTTACCAATGCACATTTTGTCATATTCGTGTTATCTTTCTACTTGCAAATGTTTATCTGATCGTATCATTAGTATATCTTCACATGTACTTATCATGACATATTTCTTTTCGTTTATTTTGTTAACACATGCATTTATATATTTATATGTTAATTAATATATGTATCTCGATCAGAGAAAATAAAGATCATATATACTCTTACCTTAAACTTAGTCAGTTCGTACACTAGTCATCTCATATGCTGTTTGGTCAACTGGTTCTTGAAAATTGGCGGATATGTGTTTTGATTATGCACCAGTCAATTGTAACCACGCCCCCCATCAGGTCCGGGGAATAGCGGGAACTTTGACTTTCGGTCCAGCCAAGCTCGGGCAAAGTCCTCACCCTACTTATATCCACACTGTATCTAGTTTTTTTCGAAAACTCTCAACTGTCCGAATTGGGGTCCTATTCCGAAATGTTCATAGTGTTTTATGATAGTGTTATTGGTAGTGAACATATTTCTCTTCCTGGCGAGGTTTTAACATTTTTGTCGCAATTGAATTGCATGCTTTTTTCCAAATGAGCTGTATAAATACTGTATCTTGATTGTTTTCGGTTTGGTGTTTTCGGTTTGTTGTTTGGTTGTGGTCGAATCCGTCTGGTATTTTTTTTCTAAGACACCGTGCATGGTTCATCGATTTTACGGAAACTGCCGGAAATTCTGGTTCCCAGCGTTATATGAATTACATATTACAAATGGTAAAGACTTTGATTAACTTCATGTTGATTAGTGCTTACTTAGTATTGTTTTTGCCTTGCATAACTTTCAATCATTTAATGCCTAAACTACTTTTACTTGATGTTTAATAAATATACGTATATTAACATCCAGCATATGAGATAGCACAGCTACGCAAGTGAAGATAGCAAAAGTAAGAATCCATTTGTCAGATTTATGAATGAAACCCACAACAGGGACCTATATACAAAACAACCACAACGGGCAACAACTATATGTTAACATGCATGTGTCACTATTAAATAATGGAGGAACGATTTTATCAGTTTTACAAAGTAAAACGTACAAAGCAATAAGAACTTGTTCGCAAAAACATTTTAAGATGGCACAGAATGGATGCATTTGCCATTTACACGCAAGAATATGTGATTCACATACATCAAATAACACAAGGTAATTTGCGATTGTCATTTAGCAGCATGCATGTCCTGGCGGATATTCCCTTCCAGATCTTTATACATATTATTAAATGGTTAAACCTGGAATCAGTAAGTGTGATTTGCAACAGTAAGTAAATGTCCATTACCTTTTCTGTCTTTAATAATTTAACGAAAAAACATAACAACTAAACACATGCTTAATAATCGCACATTAATTGCAAAATGATGCACACCGCACCAAGTAAGTTATCTACATGTTATCCATGTTAAACATATTAAATAATTGTGAACCAGCTTAACATTTAATAAACCAGGGCGTAGCTAGCGTTACGCACTTACGCACGTGCGTAACATCAATTAAAAAGTGAAAACAAAATATAGCCAGAAATGACATCGAAATAGAAAGCTAAGGGTTTAGACTTAATTGTCAGGAAAAACTCAATGTCATCAATGTAGTTTCTGTTTCAGTTTTATTTAAAAAAAATAGGCCCATGATTACAAATATATCCGGTGGCCGTGTTAATTAGCGCAAACAAAAATACTATTAGATATTTGTTAATTGTGAAAAATAATACCTTTGCTGTTTTATGATTTTCATTCAAATCAAAAATGGAGATTTAATGAGTTGGTCGATTGACCTTTTCCCACCTTATTATTAATAAGGAAATGTGCAACAAAGACGGGACATTCCTTTACGAAAAGCTGTAGAGTCGTGTCTGTTATACTCGTATTTATCAAAGAATTCCGCGTCGTCAAGCGGGTGTCGGCCCCAACGTCTGCAAATGGACAGCAGATGTTTCCTGGCAGTTATAAATCGTAATAAACGCTAGGTTTACTTTGCATTTCATCGTCACTGGCCAGAGACAGACGAGAGGCCGACGACCGGAGTGAAGCCGTTGCGCTCTGTCCACCTTCATCCAGCTGTACGATTTCGTCGCTACGCTTATGATGATGTGTGGCATTCTGTAATACCTGAAGAACCTGTCCATGAACCTGCAGACCCGCCATGGAATGTAAAGCCGAGTGAAGACGTGTTGATGACGGGCTTCTTCATTTCCACGGTTAGTAACCTAAAGAGCCTCACGGGCAGCGACCACACCCGTGGCCTACAGACTCTGATCACATAACTGCCCGATGATGATCAATTCGAGTTTTTGGTACCAACCTAACAACCAGATATTAATTTTAGAAGTGGCACTAATGTAAAATAATGAAAATTATTTTGAACAACACTGCCTATAAGCAAGATTTGAATTTCTTGTAACCATTTTAAAATAAAGGCTCTGCACGAGGCGCTGATGTTGGAGTACGGGCGACAGCAGATGGGACTTCTCATTAACCAGTCGCGAGGCCAACCGACGTCCGGAAGCAGTGTTGGACCAGTACACTCCTCAATAACATTATTGCTTATGACCCCATGGAAGCTGAAAATCAGTGGTTTTCTTGAACATGTCGTTGACCAATTCAAGGCGGGCATAGAGAATCTTGTCGTCATTGTGTCAGTCAAGCCTGCTGATCCCGGCTTCTACATCAGACTGTAAGCAACCGGGCTTCTCCACGTTAAAAGAATGAAAATGTGTCATCGCAGTGGACCAGACAACGACATCATAAACTAGCTTCTGATGATCTTCATTGAGGGTGCGCCAGTGAAGAAGTTCGAATGACGTGGCATTTTATCGCAGGGGGCTCAAGGCGAAATTCGTCGGCTTTCCGTGTGACTTCTTGTGTACATGTTTGTAGGCAGATTCATTTTGTGATTTGTTTCAACCAATTATTAATTTATTTACTTGCATTTATTCGATTGTGCGTTATATATTTCATTAACTTTGCAGTAATTGTTGTTGTTTTGTGATTTATTTGATAGTGTTTAATTTACACGTTTTGACCTCAATAAATAAAGTAATATACGACAAACTGCACAATAGCTGATCCAAATACAAAAATATGTATGATAAACGTTAATAACGTACTTTGAAATAAAATGAATGTTTCAAATCAATTGTATTTTGTGCCTTCAATCCCGTCGAATACATATGCATGCGAGTTCTACTTACCATTGTATTATTGGGGAAGGTCCCCCGAACATACACCGGCGGGAGTTGGTAACCCAAGCCCACACCCTCCTACTTTCGTGCGTAACATTCCATCAAGCCTGGCTACGCCCCTGTAAACTGTTATACACTGTTATATTGAACATTTCATAAGAAACTCTTAATTTCATAATTTCATAATTGATAACTTTCACAAAAAAGTAAATTAATTAATTACAAACGATACCAACACAGGTTTTAAAAACAGAATGCATCGAGCCGGGATCACCGGTATTTGCAGGTAAGACCGGACCCACTATACCATAGAAACAGGTTATTGAAGAAGGTTTTATGAAATATATAAACAAATAAAAAAAAGTAATTTTGGGAGCGTTTATTGATTTTTAAGCAAAAGTGTTTACATTCACAGCATTTGTGTAAGAGAGTGATCTTCCATGTTAAAATGACTTCAACGAGAATTTACCGGAAACAAATATTGACATTTACTCGACTTTTACCGCAACAAAAAATACGTAGTTACCGGAAGTAACATTAGCGACATCGATTTTGGACAACCACTATCGATTGTCGCCGACAAAGCATTGTCATCGACGATTTATCGATTGTTATTGATTATCGTTTCATCACTTGTTTCTTGTTTGTGATTTTTTGTCTTTGGCGTTTACCCGGTGAATATTATTCCCAATAGGGTTTCATGTTTGTAAATTGTTATATTCATTGACATCAATGCAACAAAGTTGTTTAATTTATTCCATAACTGTTGTGTTTTTTGACACTCCCAATATAAATGTTCAATTGATTCTACATTTGAATTGCAAAATGTTCATAGACTGCAGTCGACTAATTTGAGTTTAAACATAAATTGGTTGGTCGGTAGTATTCTCATAAGGAATTTGAAGTTAAAGATGCGCAGTGTTGTATATATCGTTGATTTGTAAATGTTACCATATTATAGTTTTCAATTCCAGATTTTGACATTTTTCCAGAGTTTCTGTCCATTTTGATTTAGAAGACGGTTGAAGGCTATTTTACAACACAATTGACTACAAAAGTTTATTTGTTTGTATTCATGTTTCAACTGTTTCTTTAAATTGTTGAATATTAGTTTTAATAATCCCTTTTGCAGTCAGCTGTGTCTTATTATGTAATGGAATTGATCGAATAAGTGTTTGATAATTTATAAAATCTGTATTACTTATGCGGTATAGGTATTCTATTTGATCAATTTCGAAAATGTTTGTTATATAGTCAAAAATATGTTCATGAAACTAAATATCTTTTTCATATCATTGTTTGAAAAACAGAGTGTTTCCTGTTTTGAATTTTTGTTATTCCATATCACTGTTTTAGCTGTTTTCATTGAGTTTTAGAATAGTTCCCACTAAAATTTGAAATGTTATCATCACATAACTATTCAAATCAAATTTGCCCTAATAAACAAAACAAAATGTTTCAGTACATTCTACAAACATCCCCAAGAACACTTTCTCCCAAATTATATTAAAATCTTGTTTAAAATGGAATCACTACACAACTCTAGAGCATTGTAAACAATTCTTGACAAATACTACAGGCTAAACCCTCTTATATTTTTTCAGGGGGGGGGGGGTATCTTCATTTTCTTTTATGAATATAGTTTAACATGCGGATACAAAATAAAAAAGAATTACATTTCCTATCCATGTAACTCAAGAAACTAAACGTTGTCACTAATACATTAAAATATAAACTTCCTGGTTTATTAACGAATCGCTTGTCACGCTACATTTGACTGTTAAAGGTATGCTTCATCAACCCTATTTTTGAGATTTCATTGAGTAGACTACCATGGGTGTGTTCGTAAGCACATCTAAATGTGACACAAACATTATAAAATGATCTTAACAATAACATTGGTAGGTTGTTTGCTTATAACTGTAACTAATGGAAAGTGTTGGATACATAATGCTGTTTTGTTGTGCGAAGATAGTATGCCGAATGAGGTTCAGACTGGAATTACTACAGTTAAGATCTTCAACCTGGATTTAAGCGTTTACCTTCAGAAAGATATATTTCAACATGAGTCGTGGAGAAATGTAGAACACCTCGTACTTAAACCTGATGTTGACAGCAGTGGCGGTAACTCTTTAAATGTTGAAACTCGACCATCGTTTGCACTGCCTTCAACATTTTCCGACCACTTGAACAGCTTGGTTGAACTATCGGTGACGAGTAAAAGGCTAATCGGAATTCATAAAGGTACATTTCATAAGCTGACGAAGCTTGAAGTTCTTGACCTTGCTGGCAACGTTGAGTTAACGTTGACTAATTTTACAGCAGCATTGACTGGAAACAACATGAACAACTTGAAGAGACTAAACATATCAGAAATATCTGTCAGGTCACCGTTCGTCAGAACGTTTGGACGCAAGTTTTTCGATTGTTTTCGCAATAGTCATCTGCAGGAGCTTGACTTGAGCCAAATTGATAGTGTGTTCATTCCGGATGATTTCGCCGACGCGTTGCCGTTTCTGCAAAGTCTAAATCTCGAGAACAGTGGCTTTCTGGCTGTCAATTTCATGGCAGCTTTGTATTTAAAACCAAGTGGCCGTTCATTCAAGTTTCTTAGAAAACTTAACATAAACAACGCATTCTTCCCCGACTCTTTACTGGAGACAGCATTTCAACTTCCGGGACAAATTGATTTATCGGCGACGCCTCAACTGAATCTCACACATTTGCGGGTTCGTAAATTCGTGTTTGACGACTTTGAATCCGTCCCGAATGTAATTCTGTTGGAAAATAGAGCAGTACTGTATATAGCGTTTCCATCTACAAACATCAGGCGACCTTTAATTGCCTTGCCTGTAGACAATATAGGTGCTATACCTTTGCAAGTCCTGGATATTTCACAAAATGGCATCATTTCAATAGACTTGGCATTAACAAATATGTCAAAGTACATGGTAGACATTGATCTTTCAAACAACAAGCTTTATTTGATGGAAGGCAGTAAACTCAAATACCTTTTTAAAGGCACTCCAAAAATTTACAAAATCAATCTTTCAAATAACCGTTTATCGAAACTCCCTGTTGAAATATTCAGTACAAATTCTATTTTGGAATATATAGATTTATCATACAATAAACTGTCTACTTTAAGTTTTAAAATTTCCCATCTTCTAAAATTGAAAGTATTGGATGTCAGTTTTAATGAAATCCATTTTTTTGAAGACAGTGCGTTAACCAGATTATACGATTTTCGACAGTCCGTTTTAGTGTATAGTGAGAAATTTACAATGAAGTTGGGGGGAAATCCATATGTATGTTCTTGCGAATCTAGAGAATTTCTGAGATGGATGATTGATCCAGGCTTTTCAAATTACATACATCCTAAAGTTGTTGAATGCCTGAAAAGCAAATCGCAAACTTCCGTTATTATTGACAAAAGTGCTTTGGCAGATGCGGAGTTTGAATGTAAACTCACAATGATCATTGGTGTAAGTTCTGCATTGTCAGCAATATTTGTCATTATGTTAGGCATCCTTGTCTTAATTATGTGTAGACGGCACCGTGCAAGAAAACAAGAAAAACAGCTCGCACTCTTTATTATGAAAAGGAGAGATACCAAACAAGCTGAACAAACTCCGATATTTTTATCATATTGCAGTGAAAATTATGATTTCGTTATAAATGTGATATACCCCACGTTAAACAGTACTCTGCAGAAGATTCTTAACTCTGATAAAAGATGTATTGCAACTGGAGACCTCGACTTTCGGCCAGGCATACACGTCAATGAGGAAATTGTCAGTTGTATTGAAACTTGCTCCGTCTTTGTAGCTTGCGTTTCCAAAGATTTCTGTAGAAAAGCCTGGTGTAAAAGTGAAGTACTCACAGCTATTAATGAGCATAGACCTGTAATACTCATTTTTCTAGAGGAGGTAGAACCTTCTTTGATGCCAAAGGTGATGCGAAAGCATTTTCTAGCCACCACCCGTGTTACGTGGTGTAATCAAGACGAAATGCCAAAGCCCGACGTAGAAACAATTTGTCGAGGAATTGTACAGTTAATGGCGAAAGAACAAGACGAACGCGTTGTTGAAACGCCCAATAATGGAGGTGCTGCATCAGAAGACCTATCAGCCGGGATATCTATGGATTACATACAGACAATGTTGTAAATCGTCCATGCAGACTAGGCCTAACAAATACATTTGGTTCGGGATACCCGACCCTATCTACGAAATAGGCGCCAACCCTATCGTTCGTCACTTGGTAAAAAAATAAATGAAAGTGTGTGTGTTTTAATATGTAACTATAAAGCTTTATAAAGAAGATTACTTTAACACCATTCACCATTTTACAAAAAGACCTTCCTACCCTATCTGTTTTTGAAAAGGATGTAACCCTAAGTAAACCTTTTTCGGAGCCCTATTCTTGTTTCAAAGTATTAGTTAGGTTACAGTGCCTTTCAGTTTTATGTCCCGAACGTCAAAGCAAAAGAGTGGGACTATTACAAAACAATACTTATGGGACTATTACAAAACAATACTTATGGGACTATTACAAAACAATACTTATGGGACTATTACAAAACAATACTTATGCTTATCCATGTTGCCATTCCCGTGACGCCCAATTATAAGTATAATTACTTTTTTAGTATTTAACATTGTAAGACTGTGTTTTGTTTTTTGGCATTTGGTTGTGTTTAGATAAATTAATAGAATTTATCTTTCAAACAATCGTTCATCGAAACTTCTTGTTGAGATATTCAGTACAAGTACTAGTTTTTTTTAAATATGGATTTATAAAAAAATAAACTTCCTTTGTCTAAAAGTTTACAAAAAAAATGTTGGCTTTAACTTCAATATTTTGATGTTCATTACAACTCAAGATTATTCTTTTTGATTGAGGAGCAAGCAAAAAATACTCAAACCGGCATTTCTCTATGGTTACCATTATTCGATTAATTTTACTTTTACTTGTCTAACAAGTAATATTTCGGTTGGCGCCATAAACATCCTTTAACTGATGCTAATGCTGTGTACATTTTGACGTACGGGCATAGTGCTAGGATTGTTTTGATTTTGTATCTTTAATATTGATACTGTAGCATGCATGTGTATTTTGAATTAAATATTCAATTGTTGAATTATTTGGTTTCATTGTTAGGTGACCTAGATTCATTAAAGTAAACCATGTTTCCCCAATGATATTTTTAGAAAACATACATAAGGCCAAACTTCTCTAATCATTGGTCTTTAGGGTAAAATTTTTAAAAAAAATGATAAAGGTTTTACCAGTTTTAGAATATTTTAATATCTTCAAATTAATTAAATTGTTATGTAAGGATTTCATTTCAACATTTTGTATGAAATATTCTGAAAGTATTGTGGGTTATAAATAGTACTCATTTATTGTGTTCAATATTTACGTTAGAAATTGGAACATTATTCTTTATTCTATGTATTTCTTTTAGAATTATCCATTGAAAATTCTTTTGTACAGTTGTTAGTCAATAAATGTTGTTGTTGTATAGAGTATGTTGCTATGTTCTCCTTATCTGGAACGTTTGGTTGTCGTTTAAGGTGTTGTATTCATAGGTTTAAAAAATACGTAACGGAATTAGATTTTAAGTTGTTTAAAGTTCATAGTTTTTAAGCAAATATGTATGGCGTGAAAATCAATCTCATTGGGAAACATGGAACTGCATCAATATCAACAATATTAGTTTATTATTTCGAAAAGTATTCGAAAACGATGTACAACAACAACAACAACAGGTAAAATTTAGCGAAGAGCATAATACAAATGTGAACACTATGTAAATGCTTGTTGAATACTAGTAGTGAAATATTTTGCAATTAAAGGTTAATTTAGGATGCTTATGTTAATAACATTTTGTGGTTAACAATTTATTCATCAAAGGCCGGATGTTTGTTAAACAGGTGTAAAAGGAAGAGGTATTTATCCAATCGTAAATATCATTATAAACATAGAATGAACTTATTTGTGTTAATGTATGTACTCAATGACTTGACACCCACGTGCTAGTCTTAACGTCCCTCCGAACAAAAGACAAACACATGTTTGCATGGGGCAAGACTTCGATTTGTTTTGGCACATGTTGGAGCAGTGTGGCACACACAAACGCATACAAACAAAAAGCAAAAACTCTACAAAAATACACAACACTGTGTTTGAACAAACTATTCAAATCTGTCTGAAGTCTGCCGGGCCATCCGGCACATGCCCTGATCAAACCAGTAGACTACCAGGCGTCAACAATAACACATAATTACGAAGTTACTCTGCGTCTAAATTGCGCCTCTTAATTCTTACTAACGGTTGAACAGATTTGATCATATATCCTTCATTGGAATGACAGCCGCCCACAAAAATCATCCGGTGCATGAAACGTTTTAACGTAGCGATGCACGTAGGGCTTAACTAAAACAGATAACCCCTAATTAATTAATAAATTAACCTCAGAATAAAGGAACTACGGAATACATGCGGACATGCATGCATGTAAAACCACATATCAAATATGTATATAAATATGTTTTCGAATTTGAATGAAATCGACGTTCACTGTTAAAATTCTAGCCTAGAAGTGATTTGCCAGCCAATATAACCGACTACCCTATCTCGAATACCTCGTCATCTTCACGCTCAAATGACCCGCGCGTTTGCGCTCATAACACATTTAGACATTCGTTCTGCCCTATACTTGGTAATGGCCAGAGCAATCAATTACAACAACCGACTTGCTATGAATGACACCTACTTTGAAATCGTGAATGACATTTTAATCCTGGATATATAGCGAATTACGTAGTTGCAGCACTATACTTATTGTAAGTTGTAATAATTTGTATTATATAATTAATGTGTATACTGTCCATCTGGTGAAATTGAATTATGATGTCATGTATGTTAAGTTCTGAGGTTATTGCATGGTATATATATATTGGCATATGTATGGTTGTGTAACTGGTTACCCAGTGGCTATAATATGATTTGAAGACTTGTTTACGTATATCCCAGAATTTCGGACATACTAAAGTACAATGGTATGCCGTGTTCTTGGTATATTGTTATATTTCCAAGTTTTTAGTTGTAGTATGTGAGAACAGGTTCTAATTATATAGTGCTAGTTATTATGTTTTACACTGATATGTAATTCGATCTAAAAAGTCTTCGATTACAAGTTCGTATTTAAATAGACAGTTTGTTTCAAGTTTACTTGAGTTGTTTATTCTTGAATACCAAGATGGCTTATAGATGTCTGTAATTCTTTGAATAATTATCACAGTGTTAATTTGAATTCTTTCTTGAGTTAGCCTTGATGTATTCATTTCGCATTCTTATAGATTTTGTTTTTATGACATGCCTAGTTGGCGTTATTGATCCATCGTCCACTGTATTTTTGAGCATATGCTATGATTTGAATAATAATGAGTTTTAGCTACTTTTTACTTATTTAGACCAGTCCTTTATAGGAATGATTTTACTTTGTAATTGCATTGGAAGTATCCCAAGTTCTCCATTGAGTGCGTCTGTTTTCTGCAGTATTTGTTATTGATTAGTTTGATGTCTTTACATTCCAATTATCTCAGCGCCATAGTTTTAGTATTGGTGTAGCTAATGTGTTGAACAATTTGATTTTGTCTGAGATTTGTAAATCTGTTTGACTATATATTAAACAAAGAATGTGCAATTAGTGCGACGAGTGTGGTGCTATTCGTTTCTGTGTTCTGAACCAATTATTATTTTTGAATATGTGAACTCCAAGAGATTTAAAGGACTGTACAACTCTCTATGGGTTGGTTGTTTATGACAAAATTATATATGGTGTGTCTTCCTTGTTCAAAAATCATTTCTATAGTTTTCCTTGTTATTAGTTTAAATCCCCACATATCACAGAAATCTTGTATTTGTGTAAGTATGTTCTGTTACGATTGTGGATAGTAGGCGAATACCACTGATCGTCTGCAAGAAAAAACATAAATAGTTGTGTTGGGTCTTATGTTATGATTTTTTTTTTCATTTTCCACATTAATTCGATTTGTTATGTCATTAAGGGAACAAATTAACACAGACTGCTACTTGCAGGATCCCTTGTTTCCACCCTATAGTTGAACTTATTGATAGTATTGATGAATACATTGATTTCAGTGCCTTAATTAATTTTAATATTCTCTGTCAATAAGTTTAGCCCAAAGTCGGTTTTATCAATTTTGTCGAACATTTTCTCCCAGTACAAAAAGGCCACGTATAATTTCCTCAATTATAAACTATAATCTAAGTTTGATCTTACTTGTGTAATTGCGTTTATTTTGTTTTTATGTTCTGTATGATTTACATCGTATATTATGTGTGTTATGTATGTATGTAGGGAATGATCGTTTATATTTTCGTTAAAATTTATGTTGCTTTTCAGCGTGAATATGAGTGCACAGTGATCTGAAAATTCATTTGTAAGTCATATATCGAATCAAGATCATTCCTGTTTAGCAACAATTAATCTACAGTGTTAAATCCGTTTAGACCATTGGAAGTGTAATGCCAATGTTTGTGTCGTTGCCAAAGCTACCGTTTGCCAATCAAAAACTTGTTGAATTACATAATGCTAATAACTTTTTGCCATTATAATTTTGTCTTTATTACTTTTAAACTGTTAAATCTTTACGTTTTGGGATTTCTGTTGTTTCCAAGAAAGTACTACTATCAACATCTAGGTATCTATTTAATGAAATGAAATCTTTACTGTTCGATGTTCTACTATTAATGACTCCTGTTAAAAGTAAAACACCAATATAGTTTTTGTGCGGAATATTTATAGCACAAATGTAAACATCTGTGTTTCTATTTCAAGCAAAGTTTTAGTAATTTTGAGCTAAATAATACCACTTTGATTTAGTTCTTCAATCGACATCGTTGTTTTGAGTTATTGTCTGTACTGAATGGTCTCTCCACCACTCGTACGTCCTTACACGTACGTGCATTTCTGTTGTTGTTTTTTTCATATAAATCTTTACAATTATAACATTCACGATCTAAACTAAAAGTCGTGTTTTTCGATAACCTGGTCTCACTCAGATATGAAATTATAGTTTTTAATGTAACTTAAGGAATAAGGATCTGCTAATTTGCGCACTAAGCCGTTCACATTCCAGCTAAAAATATTAAGTTGCTTCTCTTGACATCCCTAGTTCCTGGAAGGGGCTGCCGCGGTCTCTCCTTTTATTGGTGGTTGAAAAAAGCTTGTTGTCAATTAATAGCTTGTCGCTATACATTCCCACGTGCTGACCACGGGCGCGAGCGTTATTCATGACGTCACGAAGTGCTCTCCGTGCATCCTGTTTTTCCTTTGGACGCTGGGGCCCGACACCATAACCTTTTCCTCGCAGTGCTTTTCCACTCTTTGCAGACCCTGCCATGAGCCTTTCTCCATCATAAAAGTAGATAAAGTTTACAACCATTGGCCTGGGTGTATAGACTTAGTGTCGCCGGTATCCTAAGGCACGTTCAAATGTCATTAATGTTGTATTGACTTCAAGCTCGTTGGATATGAACTATATTGTCACAGTATTCCGGGCTTCCATGATTTGGTTTCCTGAAAACTTCAACTTATTTCTCATTGAACGGGCTTCAAGCTCAAACACATTGCTTTTTATTATCTCCTTCTCCTTCTTAACTTTCTGTATAGTGGCATTAATGGAATGACATTGTTTGTCCACTTTCTTTACTGTATCACTGGCCGTTTTCAGTTCCTTTGAGAGTTTTTTTAAAGCATTGGCTTATAAATTTGCTGGAATTTTCCACCTCTGTGACCTTAGTGTCTATGTTTTATACGTTTTCCCTCTAAATCAGACATTTTCGCATTTATAAGAGAAAGTGTCTGTTCTATTTTGTTAATACTAGGATGGACGGACTAGAGTTTGTTATCTTCTAAAAGTTCGGAGACCCATGGTGGTAAACCGCATGATGGGGAGGGGTCCTTGGGTGGAGGTAGTCCGTACTGCGACATGTGCGAAGATAGGTGCTGAGGGGTCTGAAGGGCCTGTATGCTGTTCACGGGCTAGGCCGCTGGCTCGACAGCATAACTCACATTTGTATTTGTATACGGCTGTTCATGTCAATGTTGTTACTCTCAGTTAATGTTTTTGCAATAGTGTCAATACATTTCTTCCAATTCTTTCATTTCGCCTTACTCACCCACATTTACAAAGTTATGAAATATGTAACGGAGCATGATCACTTCATTCTTTGAATGATTCTATAGTAACATCTTGAATCTGTGAAAATTACGCTCCCTCGACAACAAATAGCCAATCACAGAGCAGCCGTGACAAAAATGTATATCCAATGAACAAATGATCATAATTGTTGCTCAGCTCACAGTCTTAACAATTGCATTTAAAATGTTATCTATGTCATTAATATTTATAATAAATTTTCTTTCAATGTCACATCAACAACATTTATAAACTAACACTTTTATAAGAGTAATTTCAAATAATTAATTTCAAAATTTTAAAACCGGGAAAAGAGAACAACGTCAAAAGTTCACAAAATATCGTCACTGATGCTAGTAGTTTTGAATGTCTTCATGAGATATTGAACACATTATGTGATCACTAATTAAATACAATACCACTCTAAGAATTGTTCCCATAAAAGGTTGAAATTTAATCATGACATAATTATTTAAATCAAATTTTCCCTTATAACCAAAATGAATATGTTACAGTACATTTTACAAACATCCTCAAGGATACTTTCTCCCAAATTCTGTAAGTTCTTGTTTATTGCAAAAATCCTATAAATGTTATCAATACACAACTCTAGAAAACTGTAAATAAAACTTCACAAATACCGGCTAAACTTTCATAATGTTTTTTTCTATTTATTTTTTTTATTTTTATTTTTTAGGGGGGGTGGGGGTGGCGGGGGTATTTACCTTCATGAATCTAGCTTACCGTGCAGATGTAGAATAAAAATAAATTACTAAATTTTAAACTCCTATCCATGACACACAAGTAACACACATACATTAAAATATATACTCGAACTTCCTGGTTTGTAAACGAATATTTTGTCATGCTACAAAACAAAAGGCCACTTAGGTCAATATACCTTCAATCAACTTGAAAAGGTATTCAAAAGTTTGAAAGCGAGAGCTTTAATAGTTTGCTTGTAAGTAACCCGAGCACAAAACTTAAAAAAACTAGCTAAAATTTGCAAATTCCAAAAATAAAATAAATATCCCCAACCTCATCCCCCTACTCTACAAAATGTGTGACAAAAACGTGTTTGATATATTGAAGGCATTATCCATTTATTGTCTGTGAAAAAAATAAGAAGCTACGTTCAATTCTCAAGATCAACCAAATTCCATCAAAATTCATGTCTTTTACAAAACAAAACAAAACAGGTGAGACTCAACATATTTAGAATACAATGTGAGGAACTCTAGAACACTGTAAATAATCTTCACCAATACAGGCTAAACTTTCATATTTTTTTAGGTGGGGTGGGTGGGGTTATTTACTTTAATGAAGCTAGTTTACCGTGCAGATGTTAAATAAAATGAATTACTAATTGAAAACTCCTATCCATGGAGCTCAAGCAACACAAAGTGCTCACTCAGACAATAAAATATATACTCCTGGTTTATAAACGAATCATGTGTCATGCTACATTAAACTTATAAAGGTATGCGTCATCAGACCTGTTATTGATATTTCATTGCTTAGACTAACATGGGTGTGTTCGTTAGCACATTTAAATGTGACACACACACATTATAAAATGATCTTAAAAATAACATTGGTAGGCTGTTTGCTTATAACTGTAACTAATGGAACGTGTTGGATAAATAATGCTGTTTTGTTGTGCGAAGATAGTATGCCGAAAGAGGTTGAGATTGGAGTCACTACAGTTAAGATCTTCAACCTGGATTTAAGCGTTTACCTTCAGACAGATAGATTTCAACATGAGTCATGGAGAAATGTAGAACACCTTGTACTTAAGCCCGATACTGACAGCAGCGGTGGTAACGCTTTAAATGTTGAAACTCGACCTTCGTTTGTACTGCCTTCAACATTTTCCGACCACTTGAACAGCTTGGTTGAACTATCGGTGACAAGTAAAAGGCTTATCGGACTTCATGAAGGGGCATTTCATAATCTGACGAAGCTTGAGAGTCTTGACTTTGCTGGGAACGGTCAGGTAAAGTTGACTAACTTTACAGCAGCATTGCGTGGAAACAACATGAACAATTTGAAGAGACTTAACATATCAGAAATATCTGTCTGGTCAAAGTCAATACGAACGTTTGGAAGCGAGTTTTTCGATTGTTTTCGTAATAGCCATCTGGAGGAGCTTGACTTGAGCCAATCTGATAGTGTATTGATTCCGTATGATTTCGCCGACGCGTTGCCGTTTCTGCAAAGTTTAAATCTCGAGAACAGTGGCTATCTGGCTGTCAATTTCATGGCAGCTTTGTTTTTTAAACCAAATGGCCGTTCGTTTAAATTTCTTAGAAAACTTAACATAAACAACGCATTATTCCCCGACTCTTTACTTGAGGCAGCATTTAAACTTCCAGGAGAAATTGATTTATCGACGACCCCTCAATTAAATCTCACACATTTTCGGGCTCGTAAATTTGTGTTGGACGACTTTGAATGCGTTCCGAATGTAGTTCTGTTGGAAAATAGAGCAGTACTGTATATAGAGTTTCCATCTACAAACATCAGGCGACCTTTAATTGCCTTGCCTGTAGACAATATCGGTGCCATACCTTTGCAAGTCCTGGATATTTCGAAAAATGGCATCATATCAATAGACTTGACATTAACTGAAATGTCAAAGTACATGGTAGACATTGATCTTTCAAACAACAAGCTTTATTTGATGGAAGGCAGTAAACTCAAATATATTTTTAAAGGCACTCCAAAAATTTACAGAATTAATCTTTCAAATAACCGTTT
The DNA here is from genome assembly GCF_026914265.1 of Mya arenaria. Taxonomy (NCBI): domain Eukaryota; kingdom Metazoa; phylum Mollusca; class Bivalvia; order Myida; family Myidae; genus Mya; species Mya arenaria. Next base: position 36,441,145 of record NC_069126.1, read on the forward strand.
ATCGAAACTACCTGTTGAACTATTCAGTACTAATTCTATTTTGGAATATATAGATTTATCATACAATAAACTGTCTACTTTAAGTTTTAAAATTTCCCATCTTCTAAAATTGAAAGTATTGGATGTCAGTTTTAATGAAATCCATTTTTTTGAAGACAGTGCGTTAACCAGATTATACGATTTTCGACAGTCCGTTTTAGTGTATAGTGAGAAATTTACAATGAAGTTGGGGGGAAATCCATATGTATGTTCTTGCGAATCCAAAGAATTTCTGAGATGGATGATTGATCCAGGCTTTTCAAATTACATACATCCTAAAGTTGTTGAATGCCTGAAAAGCAAATCGCAAACATCCGTTATTATTGACAAAAGTGCTTTGGCAGATGCGGAGTTTGAATGCAAACTCACAATGATCATTGGTGTAAGTTCTGTATCGTCAGCAATAGTTGTCATTATGTTAGGCATCTTTGTCTTTATAATATGTAGACGGTACCGTGCAAGAAAACGAGAAAAACAGCTCGCACTTTTTATTATGAAAAGGAGAGATACCAAACAAGCTGAACAAACTCCGATATTTTTATCATATTGCAGTGAAAATTATGATTTCGTTGTAAATGTGATATACCCCAAGTTAAACAGTACTCTGCAGAAGATTCTTAAATCTGATAAAAGATGTATTGCAACTGGAGACCTCGACTTTAGGCCAGGCATACACGTCAATGAGGAAATTGTCAGTTGTATTGAAACTTGCTCCGTCTTTGTAGCATGCGTTTCCAATGCTTTCTGTAGAAAAGCCTGGTGTAAAAGTGAAGTACTCACAGCTATCCACGAAAATAGACCTGTGATTCTCATTTTTCTAGAGGAGGTAGAACCTTCTTTGATGCCAAAGGTGATGCGAAAACATTTTCTAGCCACCACCCGTGTTACGTGGTGTAATCAAGACGAAATGCCAAAGCCCGACGTAGAAACAATTTGTCGAGGAATTGTACAGTTGATGGCGAAAGAACAAGGCGAACGCGTTGTTGAAACGCCCAATAATGGAGGCGCTGCATCAGAAGACCTATCAGCCGGGATAGCTATGGATTATATACAGACAATTTTGTAAATCGTACTTGCAGACTATGCCTAACAAATACATTTGGTTCGGGATACCCGACCCTATCTACGAAATAGGCGCCAACCCTGCCGTTCGTCACTTGGTAAAAAAATAAATGAAATTGTGTGTGTTTTAATATGTAACTATAAAGCTTTACACAGATTACTTTAACACCATTCACTATTTTACAAAAAGACCTTCCTACCCTGTTTTTGAAAAGGATGTATTCCTAGGTAAACCTTTTTCGGAGCCCTATTCTTGTTTCAAAGTATTAGTTAGGTTACAGTGCCTTTCAGTTTTATGTCCCGAACGTCAAAGCAAAAGAGTGGGACTATTACAAAACAATACTTATGGGACTATTACAAAACAATACTTATGCTTATCCATGTTGCCATTCCCGTGAAGCCCAATTATAAGTATAATTACATTTTAAGTATTTAGCATTGTAAGACTGTGTTTTGTTTTTTGGCATTTGGTTGTGTTTAGATAAATTAATAGAATTTATCTTTCAAACAATCGTTCATCGAAACTACCTGTTGAGATATTCAGAACAAGTACTAGTTTTTTTTAAATATGGATTTATAAAAAAATAAACTTCCTTTGTCTAAAAGTTTACAAAACAATATTGGCTTTAACTTCAATATTTTGATGTTCATTACAAATCAAGATTATTCTCTTTGATTGACGGGCAAGCAAAAAATACTGAAACCGGCATTTCTCTATGGTTACCATTATTCGATTAATTATACTTTGTACTTGTCTAACAAGTAATATTTCGGTTGGCGCCATAAACATCCTTTAACTGATGCTAATGTGTACATTTTGACGTACGGGCATAGTGCTAGGATTGTTTTGATTTTATATCTTTAATATTGATACTGTAGCATGCATGTGTATTTTGAATTAAATATTCAATTGTTGAATTATTTGGTTTCATTGTTAGGTGACCTAGATTCATTAAAGTAAACCATGTTTCCCCAATGATATTTTTAGAAAACATACATAAGCCAAACTTCTCTGATCATTGGTCTTTAGGGTAAAATTTTTAAAACTTTTTATAAAGGTTTTATTAGTTTTAGAATATTTTAATATCTTCAAATTAGTTAAATTGTTATGTGAGGATTTCATTTCAACATTTTGTATGAAATATTCTGAAAGTGGTGTGGGGTATAAATAATACTCATTTATTGTGTTCAATATTTACGTTAGAAATTGGAACATTATTCTTTATTCTAGGTATTTCTTTTAGAATTATCCATTGAAAATTCTTTTGTACAGCTGTTAGTCAATAAACGTTGTTGTTGTATAGAGTGTGTTGCTATTTTCTCCTTATCTGTAACGTTTGGTGTTGTATAAATAGAATTAAAAAAATATGGAACGAAATTAGATTTTAAGTTGTTTAAAATTCATAGTTTTTAAGCAAATATGTATGGCGTGAAAACCAATCTCATTGGGTTAGAAACATGGAACTGCATCAATATCAACAATATTAATTTATTATTTCGAAAAGTATTCGAAAATTATGTACAACAACAACAACAACAACAACAACAACAACAACAACAACAGGTAAAATTTAGCGAGAAGCATAATAAAAAATGTGAACACAAGATGAATGCTTGTTGAATAGTAGTTATGAAATATTTTGCAATAAAAGGAAAATTTAGGATGCTTATGTAAATAACATTTTGTGGTTAACAATTTATTCATCAAAGGCCGGATGTTTGTTAAACAGGTGTAAGAGGAAGAGGTATTTATTCAATCGTGAATTTCATTATAAACATAGAATGAACTTATTTGTGTTAATGTATGTACTCAATGACTTGACACCCACGTGCTAGTCTTAACGTCCCTCCGAACAAAAGACAAACACATGTTTGCATGGGGCAAGACTTAAATTTGTTTTGGCACATGTTGGTGCAGTGTGGCACACACAAACGCATACAAACAAAAAGCAAATACTCTACATAAATACTTTAACAACACTGTGTTTGAACAAACTAGTCCAGTCGGTCTAAATTCTGCCGGGCCATCCGACACATGCCCTGATCAAACCAGTAGACTACCAGGCGTCAACAATAACACATAATTACAAAATAACTCTGCGACTTAATTGCGCCTCTTAATTTTTACTAACGGTGGAAAAGATTTGATCATATATCCTTCTTAGGAATGACAGCCGCCTACGAAAACACCCGGTGCATGAGACATTTTACGGTAGCGATGCACGTAGGGCTTAACTAAAACAGATAACCCGTAATTCATTCCTCGGAATATAGGAACTAATATAAATGTTTTATTTTGCCATTTTCCATCAAATATATCCTGTTATTTGAAAGATCGATCTTCCATGTACCTTGACATTTCAGTTAAGTCCAAGACCATTGATATTATTCCATTTTGCGAAATATCTAGGGCCTGCAAAGGTTGAGCACCCATATTGTCTCAAGGCAACTATAGGTCGCCTGCTGTTTGTGGATAGATACTCCATGTACAGTACAGCTCTATTTTGCAACAAAACGGCAACCGGGATAGACTCGTCCAAACCCGTCCAACATGTACATGAGGTTTAGTTGAGGCGTCGCTGAAATATCAGTGTATCATGAAAGAAGTAATTTTGCGTGCGTTAATGAGTAAAGGAATAATGCGTTGTTAATGTTTCTTAGAAATATGAATGAACGGCCATTTGGTTTTAAATACAAAGCCGCCATGAAGTTCGCGACTAGGAAGCCACTGTCCTCTGGACTGTTACTTTGCTGGAACGGCAACGCGTCAGCAAATTCATTCGGAATCAGCACACAGTCAGTTTTGCTCAAGTCCAGCTCCTCAAGTTGGCTGCTGCGGAAGCAATCGAAAAAGCGTGCTATGTGACAGTATCATGTCAACTGGTCATAACCGTACTGTCAGTGTATGGCAGTATGAAAATGACCATGATTGATATTTGAGAATTTAACATAGGCAAGTCACATGAGGGAACATAACATAATGTATAACAGACAGCGTATTAATATTAAGTCATGTCGTTTAAAACGTTTTTACAAATTAACTTGAGATAAGCTAACATTCCAGTTATGTCGAGGACAGTGGCTATCTCTTTCAAAAATTTCCGATTACGATATTCAATGTCGGCCCAAGAGAAGGGTCCATATGATGGCTCGGATTCGGCAATGATTCCATGGGAGGGGCTTTTGTGTCCTTTATGTACATAACAGTACCTAGTCGGGGCACTTAAAATTGGCTTTCAAACAACCAAGGCTTTTTTTAAGCAGTGCTTGCTTTACAGTTTGTAAATTAAAATGGTAGCGACTTAAAACACACACAGCCAAACAATAATGATATGGTTTTAGAATGTATTATTCTGTATTATTTAGTATATATGTATTATCTTGTTTCGTTGTTTGTACGTAAACGTATGGTATACTGGGATATCTTTCTTCTTTTCGTTGTATCTTGAGTTTGTTTAATCTATTTTCATCAATTAAATGTTGCCTTATAAATGTCAATGCTTGGTTGTTATATATCTTAGTATTGTCTTGAACTGTAATTCTCACATAATAGTTACATGAAATCCAGAATGCTCTATCACTGGGAAAGTTTTATAAAGAATTTATTAACCCAAAAGAAGAAGTTTGCCCTTATAATAAAATATATTATACCAAAAGAGACTACTACTACTGCTGCTGCTGCTGCTGCTGCTGCTGCTGCTGCTGCTGCTGCTACTACTACTACTACTACTACTACTACTACTACTACTACTACTACTACTACTACTTCTACTACTACTACTACTACTACTACTACTACTACTACTACTACTACTACCTACTACTACTACTACTACTACTACTACTACTACTACTACTACTACTACTACTACCTACTACTACTACTACTACTACTACTACTACTACTACTACTACTTCTACTTCTACTACTACTACTACTACTACTACTACTACTACTACTTCTACTACTACTACTACTACTACTACTACTACTACTACTACTACTACTACTACTACTACTACTACTACTACTACTACTACTACTACTTCTACTACTACTACTATTATCAATACTAATAATAATAATTAAATAAAGATAAAAAAATGTTGATGTTGGTTACACATAATTACATCAATTTTTTTTATCATATTTGCAATGTGGCCTTCTTTTAACAGTAACCTATCAGTAATGATTAAAAACATTTGCATAATAAAATTACATTTAAATATGTTAGGTGTACAAACTGCATGTTTATTATGACAGAACAGTTTATTTCATTTAATACATCAAATACAGTAAGTTGTTGTTATGGACATTATAATATGTTAAGAATATAAATATATGTAACGGAAGTACTGCGGGAAGTACATATCTTATGTCATCTGGGATGTTATTCAATACCTTCATACCTAGTAAGAAAATTATTTTTTTAAATAATTAGTTTGTGGTATTTTCGTTAAACTTAAGTCGTGTTTTGAAGACGAACTGAGTGAAAAATGTTCATTGTAAAAAAGCATATCTGTCTTTTCATAAAGAGTCATACCATTACTTGTTTTATAAACAAGTTTGGGCCGTATTCAATTTGCATCTTAGATTTAACTTAAATTTAAAATAATAAAGTAAGTGTTCTAATTTGCCTATACAGTTAGCTGACTAATAGTTAATTGTTTTGCAAACAAAGTTAATTTATGAATGCCATTAAAGGTCAATATCTATGTAGATTCCCAGCAGTTTTTGTACATTTACATTTTCTAAGGATATTTCATTGAAAGTAAAACTTAGATAAGCAGTTTGCTTTGTCTGATGTGTGCCTATCACCATGCATTTTGATTTGGTTGAATGTAAAGACATGTTATTTATTTTGCACCAATCAACGACGTAGTTTAGATAACTTTGAAGTTGAAATTCAATGCTAGATGAATTGCTACAATATTACTGCAAGGTCGAATCATCAACAAACAGTTCCATATTTTTTTTTTATTACATAGTGCTATAACATTAATATATATTGGAAACAACAGTGGATCCAGTATTGACCCCTGGGGCATGCCTGATGATATAAGAAGCAGGTCAGATTGTATATATCCAACTTATGTTGGACCAATACGATTGAAATCAAAGTGCTGAAAGCACTGATGGACTAGGGCTTCATTCATTCTAGACAGCTGGACTTGTTTTGCAGTTACTTTGAAAATCTTCAAAAGCTAAACTGAACAAGACTTGAGCAAAAAACTCACAACACCAAATGGGGTTTTAAAGACTTACGAGATCATTCTCACATCACCTATACCATTAGTTCTTATGTACAAACTTAAGTCAACATAATAATTAATGTTTTACATAAATATTGCAATGAATAAAACATATTGCAATAAGTGCCAATAACATAGCAATCAAGTATGATCACTATAGGCCTAAACATGAGATTTCAACATTTTCCTGATAAACAATAAATAATTTTCTCATTTTTTAAAATATGGGCTCTTTTTGAATACTTCACATATTTCATGGCTTTCATCATTCAAAGTAACATTTCGCTTGTTATTTCAATATTCAATGATTGTGTAAACATTCATAAATGATGGTTAAAATTAACATTCATGCTAATCATGCCTACCAAAAGCACATGACCGACCAATCAGTATCCAAATTTGGTAGGGCTTATTGGTGGTTCATTGAAATCAACCATGACCTCCCACAATCTGCACTGATCAACAGTAGTTAATGAATTGTTTCAGTTGTTCTTATTTTCATAAACTTAGAAAACAACTGCAGTGAATAAAATGTATTCATCATCACTGAGAGAAAGTTTAGAAAAATGAACGAGGCCGAGTTACATCTAGTAAGATATCAAATCCTACCAATGTATTCATCATTTTATATAACCGTATTTAGTAAATGTTAAATTTTTGAAAGTCTAAAAAGTTTCATTTTTTGGTATAAAGAACATTTGTGTGTATAATTTTGATGATATTTTGTGATTCATTTAATTTCATTCTTGTTTCATTTAGTGTTCAATCCCAAGCTTTCTTGTTCACATTTAAGTGCAAGAAAAGTCACTGAATAAATTCATTATAATGTAAGGTCACATAAAGGATATATTGTGCTTTTTAAAAATAACATTTTTCATCTGTTTAAAATTATGTCAAATGAAGTGCATTGACATTTTATTTTGAGTTTAAAGCTGCACTCTCATTTTGACAACTTTTTTTTATTTTTTGTCTTGGAACGAGCCAATTTTTGCGAAAATCCATGGAAACCAGTTATATAAGACTGCTGACCAAAATTTAGATGGCAGATTTTTATATTAAAGTTAAAAAATTGATGTTTAAAGCATTATTCTTTAACTGTTAGTAACGGTTTAAGCCATAAAACATTAATTTTTGAACGGAAATATGACAAACTACGAGCTGATTGTCAGCAATCTGATATCATTGGTTTGAAGATGTTTACGCAAAATTTTGCTCTTTCCAAGACAAAAAAAGTTGTAAAAACGGTACATCTGTGAGAGTGTCGCTTTAAACTATGACAGGAATAATTCAAGGGAAATATTTTTATTTATTTCTAGCATTAAAATTGTCTGAATCGCATGAAAATTTATAAATTATGTAAGGTATTCTGACATTGGTCACACTTTTTGAACTTTGTGCTGTCTTCTTTTTGTTTGTCTCAAATCAATACAGCATTGGCTTCACTTGTTGTTTATGAAAGGGACTGTACACCAGATTGGCACCAAAAAGTTGTTTTTTTCTTGTAACGATTCTAAGGACACTTTTTTAATAAAATATTTTACTCTTTGATATCGTTATTGTAAATAAAATACCAAAATGAAAAAAAAATTGCAGTGAAGTGTCGTATCCACTATGCTATGAAGATTTACTTTTACTGGGTGGAATTTTCCAGATGTATACCTAACTCGCTAATATCATGTAATAACATCAACGGCAGATCACGCATAAGGAATGAATTCTACTCGGTAGACATACCTAGTAATCTTTTTTAATGGAAAAACACGAAATAACTGCTATTAATAAATCATTTGTAAACTATGGGGATCATCAGTTAGTAAGTTTCAATGCATTAATTGTACACGTCGATACCAAGTTTATGTCAATTTTCTACAATTTTCTTTCAATATTTGCTTTTTCATCATTAACTGAGTACAGCCCCTTTAAACTGTACCTTATAATGTATGTGACTTATCAAATATTTAATAGTAATGGTCTACAACCAAGATTTGTTTTAATTATCCAGGTTTCAAACTGCATTGTGTATGCGATTGGAAAGGTAATCTTGAAAGCCCACTTAGTATAATTTTTACTAATAACATTCACCCTGCAAGGTACTCATATATGGATGATACATTAAGATTTGCACAGTCATTTATGTATACTTGCATTTATTGATAAAGGATACCTTTTTCAAATTTTTGATTTAGATTACAAAGTATAACTTATATAAATAAATATATATTCTTAACTTTATCTGAATACACAAGCTAATGCATCAGTCAATTGAAACAATGCCCCACGCCCCACGGTCCCGGAATAGCGGGGACTTTTACTTTCGGTCCAGCCAACCCCAGCTAAAATGCCCACCATGCGGAGATAATCTGATGGTAAAGTCCCCACCAAATGCCCCGCACCCAAGGGACATTAGGTTAAGCCCCATCCACACTTTATTTTCCGGGACCACCTGAAAGGTAAAAACATGGCCCATTTCGCCGGCTATCCCCGGTATACCCCCGGATGTGGGAGCCGTGGTTACAATTGACTGGTGCATAATGATCCATAGTGATCCAATCTCATGCCAAGATGATTTCTGGTCTGACATCGCGAGGTTATATATTCTTAAGCATAAAAAAGCCTGGACAGCATTTGAGAAAGACTGTTGTGAGGTTAAATCTTCATTACTTTACTATTCCACAACATTGGGTGATAGGGGAACTTTATTGAATATTTTGATTTTAATTTTGTTCCCTAAACGCCACAAGTCAACTGATTAATTAATACAAATTCAATTCTATCTCCACAATATTCGGCACTGTTAAATAAAACTCAAAAGTTACACTTGTAAATTATTTAACCAAATACCTTTCCCACAAATATTTCACAAGTTTATATTGATCTATCAACAACAATGCATCACCATACTGTATCTCTGACTGATTTTTGATTTTCATTCTTGGCTAGAAACAAAAAGTGAGCACAAAGCGTCTTCAGAAAAAAAACTTGTAAAGTATGCACCAGTCAATTGTAACCACGCCCCCCCCCCCGAATTTCCATCCAGCCAATCCCCGGTAAAATCCCTGCCCTGAGAGAACGAACTGGTGGTAAAATCCCGTGAATAACCCCGCACCCCGGGGATCTAAGGTAAGAGCAATTCCTTGATATATTTTGAGGGAAGACAAAACCACCGCAATCACCTGGCGTTGCGAGGACACTAGTTCTGGCTTCCATAACTTTAATGTTGATGTGGTTTTTTTATGTTAACAACACGTCTAAAAAGGTATTATATAATGTGTTCGCTGAAGTTCTTTAGCTACCAGGACACCTGAAAGGTAAAAACACAGCCCATTTCCCTGATATATCCCCGAGGGGGCCGTGGTAACAATTGACTGGTGCATTATATAAGAGAGGAAATCAAAATTGTGCATGCAAGATTGTTTTATCAATGGCGATAGTTTTTCACAATGTCATGTACTTACACTGAAGGTGGCTCCAAGATTTTTCTATGCACATAGGTAAACAATCATCTTATTCACAGATGCTGTGCACATATTCATACATTTGGCTTCATTTAGAATGAAACTTCATAAATAAGTATGCGCATATTTGATATTTTTTTTATCTCCATTTTGCAAAATTGAAATCACATGATATTTTCAAACGAACTTGTATTGCTTGAAAATTTACGTGTCAAATTAAAAATGCTACCCACGGTAAGATGAAAATAAATCCGTTTGATGGTGGTAATCATTCAATGGCGGCTTTATTGATAAATTTCCTCAATAAAACACTATGAAATTCACATCATCAGCATCCGGAAGTAGTGATAACGTACATGTCTGAATCATTCAGCCACTCTGATCAGAGTAAATTTTGAGGTGAATAAGTAGACTGGTACCCTGATTTACTTTTCCTCAAAAATATAAAGTTATACAGGTACGCGGCATATGGTTTTTAGTTAACATTAATAGTATTTGAACAATACATACCAAAAAATATCACGGAAACATGCAAATTATGTCAAAAAAACAAAGATCAGGGACCGACTTCGGAATACCAACATTGTATACAAAGGATAACAATACTTTTTTAAACCAACTTTCCTGGTTGTTTTAGACCGCACGCTTTATTCACTTTACGTAAGAATTCACAAGACATTTCGAATGCGAGACGGGCACCGCGGTTAGCTGATACAGGTTTCTTTTCGGATAAAAGAAAAAGAGAGTACCAGTCTATCAATACACAGCATTGAACTGAAAAATTTCGATGCGTACTTGTCCAATATGTTCATATTCTTATTGCATATAATCTGACCGTATGCAAGAACATTCATGTAGTTAACCCGATTAACTCACTCGCTACTTATAAATTTCTTGTGCTTCAATAAAATAACATACAGTTAGCTTGAATTATTAGGAGAACTATTTTTATTGTATGTTTTCATTGTAATCAGTTCTGGTACTACTTTGATTATTCAAATTTGCTAACGGCATTCCAATCAAAATACAGCGTATGAATACATTACGTCAGTGAACCCAGAGATGCGGCTTGAGAATGCAGATTGCGCGTGTATGGCTATAAACTAGGCCACAAGTGCCCTAGTCCAAAAACTGTAACTATAACTATATTTTCGAAAAGTAATATAATGTTTAGTTTATGCAAAATAATTTGGTGGTCTACTTTATCAAAGGCTTATCTTAGTTAAGAAATATGACCCCAACAAGCGTTCCACTTTCAACACCTTCAACCCATGCGTCTATTAAACTGATTAAGTCAGTACTGCAACAAGAAAAGAATTGATGCATAGCAACAAGTCGGCGAGATCAAATTAGAAAAATACATGGATGTAAATCACCAAAAAGATAAAGTTATTTACTTCAATGATAACATGTCATGAATACATATGTTCGAAAGACATTATTGTTGATAAAACTACTGTAACAATAGTATTTGTTTTGTATTTACACTTTAGTGGTATGCGTAAATTGGACGGGGATAAAGAAAGACTATACATTATGAGGGAATAATCTGGAATTTATTCTTTTGAATGACGATTTAACTTGAAAGTGAGTTAGTTACAAACTAACAGTAACCAAACCTGTGAACATTTCTTCCCATACATCATGCACGGACTGCGGACACCGCTAAAACCGACCCAGAGACGCTCGTTCATGCAAACATAGTGTTATAAAGTATGACCCATAAAATGAAAAACAATGACAGTTAGTTGTAGTTTTTCTGAAAAGCACCAAATTATTTGTGCATATAACGTAATTTCGGAAATGACGTCGTTGAAATCGTGTCCAAGCCTTGTGATAACTGATTATGCGCGATGGCAGGGTCAAGTTTGTAAACAGTGAAAAATATCAAATTAATACTGCTAGAAACAGTGAAATATCCTTTTTAGTTTACTATAAATCTATTTAAACCGCAGGAGAGCATGTAATGCATAGAGCATAATTGTGTGTATTTTCAGTGTAAGATCGCAATATACATTTCACTGAGTTAATACCGAAAGCTATATTCAGGAGTGGCGTAGCAACGAGCGAAATATTTTCTTTTGCTTTTCTTTTAGTGAATTATGCATTCTTATTACGTATAAAATGTTCACCATCTCAGACTGATACTGCCACCTGTGGTTATAAATTGTAATTTTGTTAAACGCATGCATAACAATGGCTAAAAATCGATATTACCAACGGTTTAATAGTAGAAATTCCCGAACATGGCCTTTAAGGAAGATAAACAATGTGTCCGGACTTTCTGTTATATTTTGGGTGTAGAAGCACTGTTTTATTATAATTGAACTTTATAAAAAAACAACATGTTTTTCCTAAGTTAATTTTTGTGTCGCCTGAATAGGCGACATATAGGGGTTACTTTTGTCGGCGGCGTCGGCAGCTGTGGTAGCGGTGGCGGTCGCATCCCGTTTTCACTTGTCCGGGGGATATCTCGTAAAGTATTAGTGGTATCAACTTGCAATTTCATATGTAGAAAGCTCTCCTTGAGGACAATTGCAGAGCGCAAAAACTGTAACTCTTGCTTCCATATTTTTAGAGTTATAGCCCTTTGTAAATTTTAAGTTTTGTCCGGGGCATATCTTGTAGAAAATAAGAGTTATCATTTTGAAACTTCATATGTAGATAGATCGCATGGAGTGCAAATGCAGTGCTTAATAAGAGTAACTCTTTCTGTCTTAGTTTTAGATTCTTAGTTTTAGAGTAATTGTCCTTTGTTAATTTTTATGCTTAAAGTTTTGTCCGGAGCATATCTTAAAGAATATAAGAGGTATCAACTTCAAACTTCATAGCTAGAAAGATCTCATTTAAGGCAAGTGCAGTGCACAAGAACCGTCACTCTTGCTTCCGTATTTTTAGAGTTATTGCCCTTTGTTGGCGTCCTCGTCCCGTGTTCACTTCTCCGGGGCTTATCTCGTAAACTATTAGTAGTATTATCTTGAAATTTCATATGTTGATACATCTCATTGCGGGCAAGTGCAGTGCACAAAAACCGTTACTATTGCATCTATATGTTTAGTGTTATTGCCTTTTGTTAATTTCAAGCTTTAATTTTGTCAGGGGCAAATATCGTCAACTATAAGAGGTATCAACCTGAAACTTAATATATTATTCTTAATAGATATAATAGATCTCATTGAGTGAAAGTGTAGTGCACAAGAATCGTAACTCTTGCTTTCATATTTTAGAGTAATTGCCCTTTTATTAATTTTCTTTGTTAATTTTTGTCCGGCTTAACGTTTTAACCTTCAGTTCAAATGCCACCTACATTTGAAAGTTAAATGACAACTTCATTGTCTATAAATGAATAAAATACCAATCCAACAGCTATAATGTCGACAGTAAATAATTCTTCAGGCGACACATCTGACTTGCGGAGTTCTAGTTTTCACTAGGTGCGTGTCGTCATTATGAGGTGAAGGCACTGATAAAGTTTGGATTTTTTTGAAATCATATTCTAGGCATTCTTAACAATGGTTCATTCCAAGTTTAAAGTATGAGGTTGAATTAATCTACCATATGGAAAACATTGCATACTTAAACAGCTCAGCTTTTTATTAGGTATTCAAACAAACCAATCATATATAACCAGAACAAATGAAAGTTTTGTGTTGATGTAGCATTATTCATGAGCATTGATGCAGTTAAACAACATAGTTCCGTTGATAAATCTCATGTTTATTGTGTCTATAACATCTGGACCTATAGCAATGGAATCCTCTGTTTATTAATTGATTGTAGCATTTTGAAGTCGCCATTGCCTCGGACAACTCCCATGAGCTCCGAAAACAACCGTAACACCTTGGTCATCTCATAAGCTACAAGCACAGCGTGATCCGATATGCATTTGACAGGTGTCAAAAACAACCTGCATGGATACAATTTTGAAAAATAATAATTCAATTAAGTTTTTCAGTCCATTCCTTAAAAACAACTTCGTCAATAAGGTGCTTTTGGGGCTATATCGGCAAACTGTACGAATAAGCTCTAGACGAAGGTTTTTCTTCATAGCAAGCGCTGTAATTTTGTTCTTGTGTCCCGTTAGTACCCCTTCTTCTCAACACCAGTCTTTGATATAAATCTGCCAAATCATAAATAAGTATAGAATTATGCAAAGACTTTCCAGGCAAACTGCCGGCGAAAAAAGCGTCACACGAAGTTATAAAAGGGTGCATTTCAGAAATACTGCTGGAAACCAAATATCGTTTGTTACTTATTAAATTAAAGTTAGGTAGGAGCAAGAAACGTTGGCCTTTTGGAATGCCATAATAACCTGGCTGGAACCGAATCCAAACATGAGTACTTTTGTGCGTGACGGACATGTTACTATACCGATATCATACATGACCGCGTTTGTGCGAGGCGGACATGTTACTATTCCGAGCCAGTACGTGGAAACTTTTGTGCGTTACGGACATGTTTCAATACCGAACCCATACATGGCAACTTGTGTGCGTTACGAACCTATACATTGAAGCTTTCGTGCGTGACATACACGTACCTATACCGATACATGACCACTTTTGCGAGCCACGCATCCATACCGAACCCATATAAAAGCACTTTCGGAGAGGCGGACACGTATCTTTATGGAAAAGATCTTCTTAGCTTTACATGCAAGTTTCATCTATAAAGAATCTTACCCGTTTTCTTGATAGCAGGAATGAAGAATATCAAGTTTCCAATAAAGAGCAAGAGCACAACACTGATTCCAATGGTCGTTGACAGAACGAGAGGAAACAAAGTATGATCTGCATCTTTGTTGGTATTGGTGTTACATGTTTCTGAAAATAAATAACTAAACTTTATTATTCTATATAAGTGGATGCTTAACTCATGGCATCGTATTACTTCGTTCAATTTACATAACTTATTTTAAACTGTTTTGTTTTGGTCGATGGTTTGAAGACAGCTAGAAACTGATATGAACCAATCTAGAGTGTATCTCCTGGGTAGAAACCAGTACTGGTGTCTTTTTTGAGAGGCAATGGAAACTACTGGTGAACCCACACAGCCTCTATTGTCAGAGGCGGACTACAAGACCACTCTCATCCTTTTTGAAAAAAATACGAGAGCGTATAGAGGCAGGATAGGGGAGTTCACTTCGTTATAGTTCAAATTTTCAAACTTTTCATCCTTGCTACAATTGGAACACTTAATCAAATACCTTTCAGAATCAGCTGAATAAATGGCGACATAACTTTTCTCCTGTCTGACTGCTCAACCCAAAAGTAAGTTTCGTTGTAGTCAATGCTTGCTTTTATAAGCATTAAGTATAAAGCACCATTTTCATTCAACCGGAAGTTTGTGTCGTTTGGTGTAACTGTTCTTGCACTTGCAATTGAACCATGTTTGAAGGCGTATTTCCAAACAACGCTGATATTCATGTCAAAATTTGGGGTCATCCTCAATAGCACAGTCCCATGGAGGTGTTGGTCGGTCAACACTGACAAAGTGCCATAGAGGTTTGTTTCCTCTGTTGCAATTGCTGCATACGTCGGTGATTCGTCTGCACATGTCGCATACACTGAAAATGCTAAACGAAAGCAAAAGCATTGATTTGTCATAGGTATCTAAGTCTGATTGGCGTCCGTGATAGCAGAATGAAAGGTTCTAGGATTTCATTTCTTAGTCAAATATTCTTTATCATTTTTTATATACCCGTGTTTATTTACGAAAACTTTAAAAGGATACCGAATGTTCTGAGGCCGAGTCTCAGCATATATTTAGTATTTTATTTTAACTTGTAAACACTCTTGTAGAAATCTTACATAAACACAAAAGTAAAAGAATAGTCAGTAATAGATCAATTTTACCTAGACGAATGAACACTTTTAACATTTCCATCTTGAGTGATTTACTTTAGGTTCGGTTAACGCATGAAATGGACACAACTGAAAGAGAAACTGTTATATGACCATGCGGAAATTAAGTAAAGAAAAACAGTCGAGAACAATGATGGTGCAATATAAATTATGACAATGCTGCTGCACGGACTTTCTTTCAAGTGATTCATCGCGATGTGTGAAAATGAGAGTTGCTTTGTTTTCTGAAAATGCGTTGAGATTTAAACAACTCTTAAGGTTTTATTTATAAATTATCATACATACGTGTAGGAATGCTTAATAGAGAAAGGTTAAAAACATGCATTAATATGCGTCCATCAGGGACATTTGATGAATATATTAGCTGTTATAATTTAAATACATCAATATTGTGCTGATTAAGTGTCAAAGTAAACGAAATATTTTGGAGAATTGCAAAAAAAAACAGAAATTAAAACCACCGTGCAACCAACGTTTCCCACCAATATAAGACAGGTCTACCACATCATACAGCTTTACAATATTCTGTTCTAAAAAGTCACCTTCGATGACAATTTAACACGTTAATTATACTAAACAATATCAAAATACTATATCTATAAATGGTTGCTGTCATTCTATGGTCTATGGTTTTTTAACTACACTCTCACAGATTGAACGTTTTGACATCTTTTTGTTCTTTTTTTGTCTGACAACGAGCCAATTTTTGCGAAAATGCATGGTAAACAGTAATGTAAGACTGCTGACAAAATTTCAGATTGGAAGTTTTCATATTTATGTTTTAAATTGAAGTTTTATGCATTTTTCTTAGAGCGTTAGTAACGCTTTATCCATAAAACATTAATTTTCGAACGGAAGTATGAAAAACTGCGATCTGTTCTTTTATCAGAAGTCTTATATCACTGGTTTTCAGATTTTTACGCAAAGTTAGGCTCATTCCAAGACAAAATATTTAAAAGGGTTTGTCACAATTGTAAATTTGTGAGTGTGCAGCTTTAAAGCTCGATGATCATACTTTTCACATCAATTTCTCGATTATTTTAATGAAATTTCTTACCTCATGTCGTGTTTTCCACCACTAACCAACGTTACCTCCACCACTACACCTCGTAAAGATTGAATACGGTGTATGAGACTTGGAGGAAAATAAAGTGAAGAAATACAATAAAGATGCATGACTACAGGTTTCTGTTCATAATTGTTGTATTTTTCGTTCTGAATCAAAATATACATGGCAGCTACATCGATTTCCTTTATAATAAAAATTACATCAGACTCCTGAAAGTGATTATTTCATGAATGTATTAAAAAATGTATTAAAATGTGTTAAAACTAAAATACTGAAAACTGGGATATTTGTAAAAGGATTGGCATTGATGTCCACAATTATGAATGCGTTAATAACGCGTAGGGTGATTGGTTGATGTACATAACGCGTAGCTTGATTGGTTGATGTGCATTATCACATGATGCTTCCAATATATTCGATAAAGGTTAACATATTCGTCAGATTTCTTTATGTTCTTGTGACCGAGTGGTTAAGGCGTTGATTTTCTTTTTCTCTCGACTGTGCCGGCGTGGGTTCGCTCCACAATACAAACCAGAACATTTATTTTAATAATTTAATTGTATGATTTCTGCAATTCGATATCAAGGAGTAAACTCATTCTTAAATAAGTTTCTTCAGATGCATTACCTTTAAAACTCAATGTTGGTCCAATAACATGAGCGAGTCCCTTTAAGCGAGATATAGTATCAACTTCTGCGCTTCCATCTTATTCTGTTGAGATCCAATTGTTGGTTGATATATCACGTGTCTTACTTTTCATCTTTTATTACTCTAGTTATTTTTTTTCAATGAGCTTGATACTATATCTCGCTTAAAGAAACTCGATCATGTTTTGGGCCAAAATTGAAATACGACAATTTTACTGAATAATAGTGCTTTGTTTGATTTCGAACTTTGCCATTGATGATTTGTGTATGTTCTGCGTTGATAGTAATCCTTGCCATTATCTTTGACATCGCAACATTAATGATTTGTAGTCGGTACCGTGCAAGACGAGTGCAAAGAAAGTTTGCACTCTTTGTTGCTAAACGAAATGAGAACAAAGCTGATAAACAAACGCCGATATTTCTTTCATATTGCAGTAAAAATGATAGTTTTGTTTCAAATATAATATATGCCTCATTGAACACTTCTCTACAGAAGAGTCTTAAGACTAATGGAATCTGTATTGCAACTGACCACGACTTTCAGCCTGTCATACACGTGTCTGAGGAAATTGTTGCATGTATATCAAGACGCAGTGCCAAAGCCTGACGTAGAAACAATGTGTCGAGGAATTGTACAGCTGATGGCGAATGAGCAAGATGGAAACAGTGCAGCAGCAGGCAACAATATGCTGTACTAGAAGACGAACATCAGTCGGGATAAGATATTAATAATGGTGAGACAATTCTGTAAATTGTATTAACATGACTTGTTTTGCAACTATTCTTGTCTTCAGTGTTACAATTCATAGTATTAAGACTACACTGCCTTTCAGTTTTATGTTTTGTTATTTCAAAGGTAAAGAATGACACTACCTTTTAGTGCGTTGGGTTGTTATTTGGTAAATTGTGGTCACACTTAGATAAAATAAATGAGGGAAGAGTCCATTTCTGAAATATGAAGTTGAAAAATGGCTGCACTGAGCTATTTTACTAACATAGAATGATACCGGCAAAAATCGTCAGCAGTAAACATATCGACTTGAGTACGTTTATCACAATGATTATCTTCGGCAGCGTGTATGTTAATATCTACAGTCATTACAATTTAAGTGACCAGACGTCAGTATATAGAACTTAGTTGCTTATGTCGGCATATAATTGCAATTTATTTCCCTGTGTGAGCACGAAGTGAACTATTAACTGGTCACGATGTGAAATATAATGCAATCCCATTCACGCTCGATTGTTCGCATTGATACGGGCTAAAAAACAACAACGAACAACAGTGAAGTAAGGATGTACATGTATTCTAAAATAATATATCAATCAACCATCGAAAAGCATGAAACAAAATATTTCATTAATGATTTCGAGCGACATGACAAAAGGATATAGATTGCAAGTCAGTGACATAAATGAAAAAAAAATGTTTAGTAAGTTACGTAGTTAAAGTCGCGCGTATTTCTTTATTGACAAAGGTTAACTGCTATAAGGTTGTAAGTAACGCCGATTCTATGTTTATGTAGCAGAATTAGGACGAATCTGCGGTTATGTAACAGAATAAGGATGCACCTATTGTTATATGACACACTTAGGACATGTCTGTGGTAAAATAATACACATCGGATGATTGATTGTATGGTTATGTAAAATACATAGGACGATTATGTGGTTATGAATCAGACTAAAGACGATTATGTGTTTATATAGCAGGACAAGTTTATGTTTATGTGACAGCTAAGGACGATTATGTGTTTATGCAGCAGACTTATGACAATTGTATGGTTATGTAACAGCAAAGGACGATTCGACGGATATGTTACAGACTTAGAACGATTATATGGTTATAAAACAGACTTAAGACGATTTTGTGATTTTGTGGGCTTAGGGCGATTGTATTGCCATATAAAAGGCTAAGGACGATCGTATGGCCATGTAAAGAGCTTAGGACGATTGTATGGCCATGTAAAAGGCTTAGGACGATTGTATGGCCATGTAAAGGGCTTAGGGCGATTGTATGGCCATGTAATAGACATATGACGATTGTAAGGCCATGCAAAATGCGTAGGACGATTGTATGACCATGTAAAAGGCTTAGGACGACTGTATGGCCATGTAATAGACATATGGCGATTGTATGGCCATGTCAAAGGCTTAGGACGATTGTATGGCCATGTAAAAGGCTTAGGACGATTGTATGGCCATGTCAAAGGCTAAGGACGATTTTGTGGCCATGTAAAGGGCTTAGGACGATTGTATGGCCATGTCAAAGGCTTAGGACGATTGTATGGCCATGTCAAAGGCTAAGGACGATTGTATGGCCATGTCAAAGGCTTAGGACGATTGTATGGCCATGTAAAAGGCTAAGGACGATTGTATGGCCATGTCAAAGGCTTAGGACGATTGTATGGCCATGTAAAAGGCTTAGGACGATTGTATGGCCATGTCAAAAGCTTAGGACGATTGTATGGCCATGTCAAAGGCTAAGGACGATTGTATGGCCATGTCAATGGCTTAGGACGATGGTATGGCCATGTAAAGGGCTTAGGGCGATTGTATGGCCATGTCAAAGGCTTAGGACGATTGTATGGCCATGTAAAGGGCTTAGGACGATTGTATGGCCAAGTCAAAGGCTTAGGGCGATTGTATGGCCATGTCAAGGGCTTAGGACGATTGTATGGCCATGTAAAAGGCTTAGGGCGATTGCATGGCCATGTAAAAGGCTTAGAACGATTGTATGGCCATGTAAAGGGCTTAGGACGATCGCATGGCCATGTAAAGGGCTTAGGGCGATTGTTTGGCCATGTAAAAGGTTTAGTAAGATTGTATAGCCATGTAAAAGGCTTAGGACGATTGTATGGCCATGTCAAAGGCTTAGGACGATTGAATGGCCATGTAATAGTCATATGGCGATTTTATGGCCATGTAATAAACATATGAGGATTGTATGGCCATGTAATAGACATATGACGATTGTATGGCCATGTAATAGACATATGACGATTGTTTGGCCATGCTATAGACATATGACGATTGTATGGCCATGAAATAAACATATGACGATTGTATGGCCGTGTAAAAGGCTTAGGACGATTGTATGGCAATGTAATAAACATATGACGATTGTACGACCATGTTAAAGGCTTTGGACGATTGTATGTCCATGTAAAAGGCTTTGGACGATTGTATGGCAATGTAAAGGGCTTAGGACAATTGTATGGCCATGTAATAGACATATGACGACTGTATGACCATGTAAAAGGCTTTGGACGATTGTATGGCAATGTAATCGACATATGACGTTTGTATGGCCATGTAAAGGGCTTTGGGCAATTGTATGGCGATGTAAAAGTCTTAGGACGATTGTATGGCCATGTAAAGGGCTTAGGACAATTGTATGGCGATGTAAAAGTCTTAGGACGATTGTATGGCCATGTAAAAGTCTTAGGACGATTGTATGGCAATGTAATCGACATATGACGTTTGTATGGCCATGTAAAGGGCTTTGGGAAATTGTATGGCCATGTAAAAGTCTTAGGACGATTGTATGGCCATGTAAAGGGCTTTGGGTAATTGTATGGCCATGTAAAAGTCTTAGGACGATTGTATGGCCATGTAAAGGGCTTAGGACAATTGTATGGCCATGTAAAAGTCTGAGGACGATTGTATGGCCATGTAAAAGTCTTAAGACGATTGTATGGCCATGTAAAGGGCTTTGGGCAATTGTATGGCCATGTAAAAGTTTTAGGACGATTGTATGGCCATGTAAAAGTCTTAGGACGTTTGTATGGCCATGTAAAGGGCTTTGGGCAATTGTATGGCCATGTAAAAGTCTTAGGACGATTGTATGGCCATGTAAAGGGCTTTGGGCAATTGTATGGTCATGTAAAAGTCTTAGGACGTTTGTATGGCCATGTAAAGGGCTTTGGGCAATTGTATGGCCATGTAAAAGTCTTAGGACGATTGTATGGCCATGTAAAAGGCTTTGGACGATTGTATGGCAATGTAATCGACATATGACGTTTGTATGGCCATGTAAAGGGCTATAGGCAATTGTATGGCCATGTAAAAGTCTTAGGACGATTGTATGGCCATGTAAAGGGCTTAGGACAATTGTATGGCCATGTAAAAGTCTGAGGACGATTGTATGGCCATGTAAAAGTCTTAGGACGATTGTATGGCCATGTAAAAGTCTTAGGACGTTTGTATGGCCATGTAAAGGGCTTTGGGAAATTGTATGGCCATGTAAAAGTCTTAGGACGATTGTATGGCCATGTAAAGGGCGTTGGGCAATTGTATGGCAATGTAAAAGGCTTTGGACGATTGTATGGCAATGTAATCGACATATGACGTTTGTATGGCCATGTAAAGGGCTATAGGCAATTGTATGGCCATGTTAAAGTCTTAGGACGATTGTATGTCCATGTAAAAGTCTTAGGACGATTGTATGGCCATGTAAAAGTCTTAGGACGATTGTATGACCATGTAAAGGGCTTAGGACGATTGTATGGCCATGTAAAGGGCTTAGGACGATTGTATAGCCATCTAATAGACATATGACGATTGTATGGCCATGTTATAGACAGATGACGATTGTATGGCCATGTTATAGACATATGACGATTGAATGGCCATGTTATAGACATATGACGATTGTATGGCCATGAAATAGACATATGACGATTGTATGGCCATGTATAGGGCTTAGGGTGATTTTATGGTAATGTAACGGACTAAAATTGATTCTACTGTTATGAAACATGCTCAGAACAATACTGCATATTTCTAAATGTAATGTCATAACTCTCCAAATCACAAATATAGCCAAAAGAAAATCTCTCAAAACAATTCGACATTTCAAAAGGAAGACATTCATATAAATAATTTCACTTTCCGTTCAAACCAAATCAAAAACTATCGACTTAGATTGAAGGACACACAGACTGCAACCGCCCGCTGTCATATTGCATCCCTTTTTTGTCCGTATATTTTTTCGTTGGCGTCTTAATGTTTTCGTGTGTCACACGTATATGCCATACATTGTGACTTTACTTCATAGAGCAAGGTAATTTTCGAAGCGGTAGTAAACTAAAAATACGCTGGTGTTAATTCAATGGACTTGTTACTTCACATAGTTGATTAGGGTCATTACAGAAATCTACATGTGATCCTCAATATTATTTTGGCCCCTGATTCAATTAGATATTTTGGGTCTTCGGCTTGTTTGGTCTTTTGCTTATTTAGTCAGAAACCGTCCATTCAATTGACATTAAACTTCCACACAATGTCAAAATTAAGCTCGGCAAATCTTTATAATATTCAATAGAAGTTCCCACCATTGATTGACATAGAAAATTAAGTATTTCTTTTGTCATTTGTACACCTTTTTACATATATTCTTAACTCATGCAAATATCGAGCAGACAATATGGTGTTATCTGTATTTTATTGATTTTGATTTTCAGTCCTGAGTTAATTTTACTATTATGGACATATTTCTTTTATCATACGTGTAAATAAACTATATATCTCATAGACAATCGGTGTCACAGTCGAACACGTTGTCATACGAACGCATCTGTTGAGAAGTTTCTAGGTATTTCATTCACGTTTTTCTGTATAAAATGTATATTATAATTCAGACATTTCGGCATCAGGAGTGGATTTTACTTTACTGTGTTTTTCGACGCAAATATTCGTAAGTGTACAAAAGCTTTGTTAATATTAGAACTATATGCAATCGTCAGACAATCTACCCGCCCGTACACCTGCCTGCGTCTGTCTGTGATATAACTTCAAAATTGTGTTCGTCTGTTTGACAAACCTTCGTCCAGTATTAAAATTTTCGCTTAACTAAAATATCTTAATACTTATCTGTCCTCGGTATGGGTGTTTTTTTTTATGATCGGCCTGATATTCTTACTGTCTTTTCCGTCAGTCGATTTAGCCGCTGATCGTTCGCACGTCTCATGAAATTATCGTTATGTCGATTAGTATTTGTAACATATAAATCTCGAATATCATGGCAGGCCTACTGTGCTCTCCGATTTTAAAATCAAGCAAACGGAAAGACAAACTACCAAAAGACGAACATTATCAATACTCCTAATTTTCACAGGATGTTTAATAGGAACATCATGTGTAGACATCGGTGTATACAATGTTGTATTGCTCATCCCGATTTTTATGGTGATGTTTTAAGGAAAATTCGTATTTTTTTTTCAGCAGCTTGTTTGGCAGATAGACTCAATAAATTCCTTGAATTAACGGCAATACTTTAAAAAGTACTAGCTTTCATTTTTTTTTCATCATGAATTCCTCCTACAAAATATAAGGTTGAATATGGCGTCCTTACATAACTAGACTTTCAGGGCTTTGATTTATGAAAATTTTGTAGATTCACGTTCTCTTTAAAACCGCTTTTTTTCTGCTGGCTAGGGGTGCCCCAGTGTGTGACGTTCATTTCTGGTCTTTTTATTCAATAATGTTTTTTCTTTGTTTGTTTTCATACAATGATTCTTTTTTATGAATCTCGATGATCACAGAGTTTTAAACCTTTTATTTGCTAAGGCAGACTGTGTTTGACACTCATAGTTTCAAACAATAACTGCATCGTATCTTTGAAAAGTTTGCATTAGGTACTCTGAGTTGTATTTCTTCGTCTGCATAGAGTAGGAATCTCTAATCATTGAAGTACTTGGGGTTCACGTAATAGTTTACTATCATTTGTTTTATTATTAAATTTCCTGAAGTTAATGTATACTTTCATAAGATTTACCTTTTGCAGTTTTACTTTTTACGACTATACCCCTAGCGGAGCTATTGAAAAAGTGTCTTCTTACGGTTGTAAGCGGATCGTGCACGAGAATTTCTATTAATCCCACCTGCCGATACATTGTATTTGGAAAGGCGATGATAATAATCTAATGTTTATCTTTCGAAAAACTATTTCTATTTATCTATTGATATATCTGTATGTATTTATTTATGCATTTATTGGCTCACTAATATATGCAATGCACTTTTCTTTGTATAAGTCAGATACAGTTACTCGTTTTTTCTTCGAAAGTGTTCTCTTACAGACGTAAGAAACCGTTTCGCTAGGACAAACACCAATTTTGTCCGAGGCAAAGCCCGAGGGTAAAATTGGTGTTCGTCCTAGCGAGTCGGCTTCTGACGTCTGTAAGAGGACAGTTTGGAAAAAAATCTTGTACTGTATCTTTTACTTTTCCAGCAGTGTTGGGATAAGGGTGATGTAGTGCACGCAAAGTGGTTAAAACTCCAGTAAATGTATTTTACTAATCGTTCCAAGGCGGTACCTAACAACTCTTGATAAGCACACCTAATTTTATATAGTATATATGCACTGTGTTATTTGTGGAGGCTTATGTATAAACTTTTGGCTTCTGAGCTTGTTTTTTCTGAAATAATGAAAGGAAATAGTAAGTTGAAACCTCATCAGTAGATACAATGTTTGAAGAGATCAGTTAAAGCATTCCATAAGTGTGTACTTGACGGCAGATATTCACTCCAGTCATGTTTCAGTTTTCAGTTTTCAGTTTCATAAAAACAGCATCATCTTGAAACATGAAAAACAAAAACATAAAACAACTAGCAAACAAGAACAACGTATTTTATAGATTAGACAGCTATAGACACAACTGAATTAAAGATAATGATTTCTAGTTATTTAACTGAATAAGGTTGCTCACAAAAATGGACAATTTCAATATTGGAAGTTCAGAGTAATTTGACATTTGAGAAAATGGGGGAAAGGTATTTATTTCTATCAGCACAAAAGTGCTTCAACTCAAACACACATGTACCACATTCTATGATTGTATTGAATAGCATTAACTTTTCCTTTTTAATTGGTAATTTATTATTACAACATCTATAATGACAAAGGGCAATAGCTAACTTCCTGTGTATTAACATGACTGTTCATGTATTTTCGCAGTGGGAAGTGTTTGGGCAAATATTGGTCCCTCGTAGAATGAAATATACAGTGACCATATTTTATATAAAACGTCAATGTCTGAAAATAATTGGCTGTACTAAACTCGTTAACTAACATACTTTGACGTTCATATACATTTTAAAACTTACCGTTCACATAAAATAATTAAGACATATCAACTAATATTAGCGAGCTGGTATAAGGGCCACGACCCCTCCGATAATTCATTGAACAACCCTTATTATGTTATCTTTACATATGCCTGACCTTTTGACGTTACGATATAGTGCTAGAAATCTCTGAATTTAATTTCATTACTATTGATATATGTCACGATGTAAAATTGGTTGGATCTGAACCAATTTTTGTTTGAATATTTTATTTCATCATAAAATAACACATACTTAAATTGTAATGTAAGGCCTCCAGCTCATAATAAGTACTTTATGCATGTATATTGTTATAACTTATTTTATTATTACGGTGATGAACAAGGCATATTAAAACGATCAACTGATAGGAAGTTATAGCAAAATCATTTCACCAGTAATATAAATTATGTGTACTCGTTTTACGTCAACAAGTAGTAGTAGTTCACAACCACTCTAGTTTGACTCTGGCTAGATTAACACTGAGGCTCCAAGGACGACAAAACCTGCGAAGCAAACTTAATCGAACCGGACAACTTTCAACCATATCTTAATAATCAATAATCATTTATCCAATAAGTAGTTTTGTTAAAATTCGACTAAATCTTAACGGTAAAACAGTGCATGTTTAAAGTGTGACATTCGCACTAAAAACTTGGCCTTCTAACAAAAATGATATCCCATACCCCAACAAAGAAAAAAGAGAGTAAAAGCCTAAACCTGAGGGCCTTCCATCGAATGATGCTATCCCAAGGACAGATCATAGTAGAAACCTAAAAGTATGGGCCTACAACAGACGGGTGGTATCTTTCACCTCAACACACATCATAGTGAAAAATTAAATATATGGGACGACTACCGACGTATGATATGCAAAACTTTAATCCTCTGAGCCTACCACCGACTAGTGGTATTCCAAACCCTAACAAGTACATGTATAATGAAAGCCCTGATCTATGAGCCTACCTATGATATCCCAAATTATAACGGAGATAATGCAAGCCTAAACACATCGGTCTACTACAAACGGGTGATCCTAATCCCCTCAATTAGAAATTGAAAGCCTCAATTTGTAGGCCTACTTCCAACAGAAGCAAAACCTTCGCAAAGGTAGTGAAAACCTAAACCTATGAGCCTACCACCAACGGATGATATCCAAAATTCTAAATGAAAGATCACAAGGAAAGCCTTAACAACTTGGTCTACCACTAACGGATGATATCCCAAACACCAACAAAGCTAATGAAATCCTAAACCAATGGGCCTAACACTTACGGATGGTAGTTTTTTTATTGCTGTTGTTTTCAATGATTTGTTTTATAGGTTATGAATGTTTCGGGGAGGTTTAAAGTGCTAACCTGCCTGCTTCATAAAAACACATTACACAGTTTCCTTTATAAATTATTATCATTAAAAAAAGTTGGAATATGTGTTAATGTAATACTGAAATATCACTGTTAAATGACATTAAAAGATATCGGTTTAATCCAAAATGCAGCTTTTAGATAACCCTAATATTTCCCACTGTTACGTTTGTAGAAGTGACTGTCATTGCTTGTGTTGTAGCAGTCACTGCTATTGTTGACGAAGTCACTGTTAATGTTGACAAAGTCACTGTTTATGTTATCAAAGTCCTTGTTTTATGTTGTGAAATTCAATAATGATGTTTATGTAGAATTTTATGTTGTAGAAGTCACTGTTTACGTTCCTGAATTCAATGGTTATGCTGTAGTAGTCACTGTGCATGCTATAGAAGTCTCTATAATGAACTTCTGAACAAATAACTTAAGAATTCCCTTCATTTACTTTATGTTTAGGGGGGATAAGTTCATTAAATACAATGTTTACAGTAATCTGGTGCTGGAGCAGGCATGTTAGTAAGAAGCAAAAAGCCACAGGTAATGACTGAATGTACATATAATTTGATCATAAATATGATCACCCTTGCACTTCACAGTTGAGAGGTTTCTTTTTGAAATTTGAACATAATACTAAAAATGAAAAAGGAAAACTTGGGCTGAGAAAGGTGACAACCAAAGAATGTTCTTGACTGCCAAATTCAAGCTAACGGAGTTTTAATCATTACAGAAGAATACGAAAAAAAGTTTTGATATTGAATGAATCCTTATGTTAAACAATGTTAGCTTTTATTTTAACATTTTGTTATCAACAATCAATAATCATACAAATCTAGGCTAATAGAAAACAAACTTAAACAATACACTACATGTATTTAAATCAAAGCATTAAAACACAGCCGTTTTTGAAGTATAAGTTTCCCAATTGTTTCCTACGGTGTCATGTGACAAGTTTAAAGTGTCAGACCAGATTCGTTGAGTGAATTAAGTGGGAGATTACATGATATACAAGAATGATAGTTTTACTATTTATGTATTGTATTTACAGTTCAAAACACCAATGCTATAACAATATCAACGGTCATAGTTTGAGATTGAAGAGCAAGTTAATACAATTTACAGAATTGTCTCTGCATTCTCGTTGTGATATCCAGACGGATGTCCGTCTTCTGACATTAAACATCCATTGTTACCCACGATAACGTTGCTGTCGTCTTGTTCTTTCGCCATCAATTGTACGATTCCTCGACAAATGGTTTGTACGTCGGGTTTTGGCGTTATATCGTGTCTAGTCCATGTAACACGTGTTGTGGTCAAAAAATGCTTTCTCAAAACCTTAGGCATCAATGACAGTTCTACCTCCTCTAGTAAAATGAGTACCACAGGTCTTTGTTCGTGAATAGCTGTAAACACTTCATTTTTACACCATGTCTTTTTACAGAAGGCTTTTGACACACATGCTACTAGGACAGAGCAATTTGAAATGCACGTAACAATTTCCTCAGCTACGTGGATGCCGGGCCGAAAATCGAGATCTCCAGTAGCAATACATGTTTTATCAGTTTTAAGAATCTTCTGTAGAGAACTGTTCAAAGTTGGATATATTACATTTGAAACGAAATCATCATTTTCACTGCAATATGATAGAAATATCGGAGTTTGTTCATCAGCTGTCCTATCATTTCTTTTAGCAATAAAGAGAGCGAGCTTTCTTTCTTTTCGCTTTGAACGGTACCGTCTACACATCAGTAATGTTGCAATGCCTAAGATAATGATAAGTGTTCCTGACACTGCAGAACATACACCAATGATCAATGTCAATTTGCATTCAAACTCCGCATCTGCTGAAGCATTTTCGTCAATACTAATGGAAGTTTGAGATTGGCTTTGAAGGCATTTAAAGTTTTGAGGTTGTATGTAGTTTGAAAAGCCTGGATCAAGTATCCATCTGAGGAATTCTTTTGATTCGCAAGAACATACAAAAGGATTTCCACTCAACTGCATTGAAAATTCTTCACTATACAATAAAACTGATTGTCGATAAAAATATAATCTTGAAAGCATATTGTGTTCAAAGTAATGGATTTCGTTAAAACTAACATTCAAAACTTTCAATTTTATAAGATGAGAAAATTTAAAATCTAATGTAGAAAGTCTATTGTGAGATAAATCCAAATATTCCAAATTAGTATTTGTACTGAATATGTCATCAGGTAGTTTCGATAAACGGTTATTTGAAAGATTGATTCTGTAAATGTTGGGGGTGTTTTTGAAAATATGTTTTATTTTGCTAGTATCCATTAAATATAGCTTGTTATTTGAAAGATCAATGTCTTCCATGTACCTTGACATTGCAGTTAAGTTCAAGTCCATAGATATAATTCCGTTTTGCGAAATATCTAGGACCTTCAAAGGTATAGCACCCATACTGTCTACAGGCAAGGCAACTATAGGTCGGCTGATGTTTGTAGCTTCATACTTCATGTAAAGTATTGCTCTATTTTCCAACGAAACGGCAAACGGAATGGACTCAAATTCGTCCAACACACAGTTACGAGCCCACAAGTGTGTGAGATTGAGTTGCGCGGTCGCCGATATATCACTGTCTGCTGGAAGTAGCAACTTCGCGTCTGTTAATGAGTCAGGGAATAATGCATTGTTAATGTTAAGTTTTCTTAGAAATTTGAATGAACGTCCGTTTGGATTTAAGTACATAGCCGCCATGAAATTGGCAGCAAGGTATCCACTGTCTCCAAGATTTATACTTTTCAGAAACGGGAGCGCATCGGCAATTTCACCCGGAATCATTAAACTGTCTGTTTTGCTCAAATCTAGCTCCTCCAAGTGGCTGCTGCGAAAGCAATCGAAAAACTCACCCCCAAACGTTCTGATTAACGGTGACCGTACGGATATCTGTGATATGTTAAGTATTTTCAAATTGTCCATGTTATTTCCAAGCAATGCTGCTGTAAAATTTGTCAGCGTTATTCCAACGTTGCCAGCAAAGTCAAGAACTTCAAGCTTTGTCAGATTATGGAACGCCCCTTTATGAAGTCCGATAAGGTTTTCACTCGTCACCGAGAGTTCAACTAAGTTGTACAAATAGTCGGAAAATGTTGAGGGCAGTACAAACGATGGTCGAGTTTCAACATCTAAAGAGTTACCGCCACTGCTGTCCATATCAGGTTTAAGTACGAGGTGTTCCACAGTTCTCCATGACCTGTGTTGAAATATATCTGTCTGTAGGTAAGCGTTTAAATCCACGTTGAAGATCTTAACAATAGTGATTCCAGCCTGAACCTCATTCGGCATGTTATCATCGCACAACAAAACATCCCTTTGTCTCCAACACTCTTCAGAACTCACAACTGCTATCAAGCAACCTACCAATGTTGTAAAGATCATTGTAAAGATTTTATGTCGCGAAAATACAAATATACACGCTGAAGTAAAAATAAGCGTGCTACACTAGTCCATATATATCTTAACAATGGGCTAGTTGTATAACGTTAACATGCATTGAGGTAGTTTGACCCAGTAAGTCTTTCATTCCTGCACTGTTTACATTATCTAATGTCATAATCATTGATCCAAAGTGTGAACGCCAACAATCGATTGGAATTGGAACATAATATGAATTAAATGTTATTAAACTAGTCAAGTTTCTTAAACATTACTTATTTCTTTATGTTTTAATTAATATATGTCAAATGATGATTCAAATCTTAATAAATGAATGGCATGAGCTTATGAATGGATTATTTAAATTATAAGAGTCATTTGAAGCCTAATTACTACCTTGAATTTGTTGACATAATAGACATTAAAAGTCTATCTCAATCAGCTGATTTCGAGGAAAGAGTGGCAACAAAACTAGAATAAGCAATGTTACATACCCACATGATCGGCAAAGTATGTCGTTTGTGGAACTGGTGTCCATATAGCACTAAAACTGTCTGGTCAAGGTCATTGCCACGTCAAAGTTCCGAAAATTCCGCAGGATATTTCATGTACACATTTTCCTTTAAAATGTTAATTTTGTCTCAAATAATAGTAGCAAACGTTTTATCCAGAAATGTACTTTTAAGAATAACAATGGTTTCATACTGTAGAAGGAGATAAAATGAGATATCTTCTCGTCATCTTTTCGAAATTTTCTTTTGAAAGTTAATTATAATGATCCTAATTTTGGAAATTGTCTCTCAAAATGATATCTCTTAAGCGCAGGGTAAGTTTGGTTAAACAGTTTTTTTTGCAATTTTTTTTTTATATTTAATTATCTTACACTATAAAGAGGAAACAAGAAGCAATAGCAGGTGTTTTGATTTTGAAAAATAAAAATAAAGGAACATCTCCAAGTAAAAAAACACAAACAGTGTTGCGTTGTTGGTTTAGTTCTTACAACAACCTGTGGAATGGGTTAGATTCATAAGATCTCAAATGGAGTTACATGTTTATTCATTCATACCCAAGCATCAAGTGAAATACAATACTACAGGCATAGCTATATATGAAACATAGTATTCAGTATGAATAACTACAATAGAGAAATATGCTGTAGTATATAAAGAATTGTGTCCCTTAGATACATTAAGATTAAGAATGCAACAAACAGTACATACAAAATTCAGAACAAAGCTAATCAACACATTTCATGGGTACAATGTTGTATTATATTTGTGTATATTTATCTGTTTTGTATTTCACTTTATCGGCCTAAATATGTATGCTAGCGTTAGGCTGCAATAGGGTTTGTATGGACCCCAATGTGAATCACCGGAGTCGCAACCCGATTCATTGGGCAAGCTTTTGTATACAGAATAACGAAAGAGCTAAAATGAGGTTTATATTGTACTGAGTATGGGTCTGGGAATAGGTTTGTGTGGCTCTAAATGGACTTTCAGTGTTGTCAACATGTGGTATTCTTGGCCCTTAGTAGGCTTAAGAAGAATTGCATGAGTAGCCTAAATTTAAGTTGCACATAGTATTGTTTTGTTCTTAATTAGCTTTATGGAGAGAAACATAGTAGGCTCGTCTTTCGTTTTAATTCGATTCAATATACATGTATCATGTATATTATGATATACAATGTTGCAATGTATGATATTTGTGTTGAGTAGATATGTTTTAGCTAATTAGCTTTATGGTTGCCATCATGTGGTATACTGTAATACTGTAATACAGTATAGGGGTGTTTTTTTTTTCAAATCTCATTTTATGTTTATGGCAATGTATTATATTGATGATATATATGTTCAAGTATGTATAGAATATAATTTTGGCTAGTTGAATTTTTTTATTGTGACTTTAAAGAGCCTTTGTCATCAAGCCACTGTGCTCTGTGCCACTGTAGGAAACAGACAGCAACTTGTTCCTTTATACGCATAATTTCCCTCTGTGTAAGCCGATCCTGAATACTGTTATGAATGTTATCTAAAAACGTGAATCAGTCATAACTTAAGTGGTGCACCGCTTGGCCTTTCCAACATATGGCGGCGTCCAGATTGATATTCAGGGCATTAAGATTGTGTAAGTTTATATTTCAACTATGTAAGAAACTAACGCTAAATGTTTAAATTCATCTTTTATTAAATTGTTATTTCCTATTTATTTCGTAACATGCTTAAAACTATAATAATTATCGCTTTTAAAGTCTATTTTGTTAAAAATTCTTCAGGTCTTTTTTCTTCTTAAATAGTGGCTGATACATTTCTACAATTATTGTTGTTCAAAATGAAAACTTATTCTAAACTTGTACAGAATTTTACCAGATAGTATAAGACATATGTTTTCATCGTTTCATAATGGCAAGGCCAATACCTCAAGTATAGCAAACGAAAAAGGTTTCGAAAAAGATGTTTAGTATTTATTTGTATTTGCTTCTGACCGGAAGAAAAAAGGTTTCGAAAAAGATGTTTAGTATTTATTTGTATTTGCTTCCTGACCGGAAGTTGTGATGACTGGGATTCAAGCGCATGCGCGTTGATGGACCAGTCTCAATCGAATCTTTGTGGTGCAGACTCAGGGCTGGCCAACAACGCATGCAGACGATAATGTGGAAATTGTCGTACGTGAACTAAACAAACGTTTAATAAATGGCATTGAATGCTATGAATAATTGTATAAAAAAATTGTACCAGGAAATAAAAGGCATTTTATAAGCCAACATATACGAATTTAAGGCTGGAATAGTATCATATCTTAAGAAATTTAAATTTGGACCCCTTTGAGAGATGCCATTACCGCCGTAGAGGACAGCCATCACCATGATTTCAATCTTAACACGTAGTATGTATCACAATGATCCGTTACTATTTACAGCTAGCGATATAAGTTCGGAAACTGTTTCTTTTTCAGTATCGCAATGATAATATGTATTCATGGTAGAGATTCCACTAATTTCCAATGTTTTGCTCAAATATTTAAACTCACCCATTATTGTTTAAGACACATACTTTTTACTATTTTACCATTTGGCCAGGCATAACTGGTATTTTTTAGGAATAACATCCATCACCTGATGCACCCATCCTCAACATGGAACCGTTTTATGTTCTATAACAGAGCATGTTCCGATTGTACGGTGAAGTCCCTGACGTACAAATATGTTTGGTGGGTTTTCACGCAAAAAACATTACAAGTATTCCAATTCACAGAGTAAGATTTTCCCCCGTTTCAGGAGTTTCATGTTCACATTGTCGACGGAAAAGATCATGTTTTGATGTGGTGTAACAACGCCGCACCAGTGCAAAAATCAAATACATCAGTATTTAAGCGTTTTCCAAGATATGTATCTTCATAGTAAGGGCCCATTGGAACGCCTGTTGGTGGTTTTACTCCCATGCTACTATATTATTTTTTTGACACATTCCAACTTAAATCACCGGTGAAACCAACGCTTTATGCACCAACGCTGTACTGTGATGACCAGTCAAATCCGCCTGTCCAATTATCTCCAGATTGGTGATATCCTCATGTTGTTGTATGGTCAAGTATGTCGTCTTCGTAGTTATCTTTCCCTTGATATCCCCATACCAACTTCATCATCATATAGATGAAGGCTGCTCCAGTTTGTACTAGGACAAATAGCATACATTTATTACGTCTAAATTGTATATTGCCAGTTTCTGCTGTGAACACTGTCATGTGTATGGAACTTTTAGTTACCTCTAACTGTCAGTACCATTTGTAAAAAAGCTATCGTCTCTCATGCTTTATGTCATTGATGTTGTCCATGTACCAAACTTGTGGTGGCAAAAACTCCCTAAAATGAATACTGAAACTAATTGTATTGGTACAAGAACAACAGTGGAGTTATATTTCCACTGGGATTTCTTTCTGCAACTTATTATTGCACCTCGTGTTCGATGTCGTCGAATTTGGAAAATGGAACTGGATAGGGTTTGACCCTATCGGTTTTGTTGCGGTGCGGTCAATACTGTGGTCCTCTGGAATTCGGGAAATAGTTATCCACTGCTCCTTCTTCAATGTCCATGGTGGCTGATACAATTTCTTCCAAATGTTTTTCAGTAAACTGATAATGATCACTTAAGTTGTGTCTAACGCAAAAATCTTTGTTGGTCCTTATAGGTATTGCCGCGACATTTCTGCGGGGTTTTATGCTACCTACATGATATTCGAATTATAGCATTGCGAGTTTAGCTCCTTTCCAGTCAGCAGCGTTCTAATACTGATAGCCTTACTATTTTCCCCCACCTTTTGATTATATTAAACCGTCCGAACCGTCTCCATATAGTATAGTTCTCCATACTGTTCTTGTTTTTTTTATAACTTCGGCAGTTTATACCGTAACGACTTTGGTCTATTGTTGAAGGCCGTCGTTTACTTCCAGCTTCTGTTTTATTTGTATTAAACCATTCTTTACATGGCAACAAACTTCATAAATCATTGATGCAAGCTTATGATGACCGACAGTGCGGCTTTATCATTGATGCAAGCTTATGATGACCGACAGTGCGGCTTTATCATTGATGCAATCTTATGATGACCGACAGTGCGGCTTTATCATTGATGCAAGCTTATGATGACCGACAGTGCGGCTTTATCATTGATGCAAGCTTATGATGACCGACAGTGCGGCTTTATCATTGATGCAAGCTTATGATGACCGACAGTGCGGCTTTATCATTGATGCAAGCTTATGATGACCGACAGTGCGGCTTTATCATTGATGCAATCTTATGATGACCGACAGTGCGGCTTTAGTTTGAATGGTTCTATTTCAGCCCTGGAGTGTTATTCATGTCTCACGCCCGTTCGTCACCCCGAGGACTGTAACACGACAGCATCATGCTCTTTTTCACAGGTACATACAACATTACAAAGCTATTCAGCAGAAAAAGTTTTCAAATGGTTTTATCGTCCATTTGTGTCCGTTTTTGGGGAACATTTACCTTGTTCTTGGCTTAATTAGAAAGAAGTTTAATATGTTAGTCTAGCTTGCTGTTAACTGCAAACCTTTGATATACACATTTTTGCTGCGGTAAATTTAAGTTCAGTACAATCACATTAGACTCAAATATAAGGCCTAAGATCTCGATCATTCGCATGATATGTTTCATATAAATATCATTCTCCATAAAAGTATTAATACAGTTCCGATTAAAAAAAAGTTTATTTTCTGGTAAATGGTTTCAATAAAGAAAGAAACCAAATAACCACTATGTTCGAAGGCAATCCAGACTCTTCCTTTCGGTTTCAAAAACAACACCTTGTATTGGTTGAAATTTGGCGATAAACTGTTACTGTTTAAAATGTATCTAAAGATATCGACACTGGAACTCATCAAATCTCTTCATTAATCTAGACCCTCTCAAGTAGAAAATATGACTTCCAACATTTCATTCAGTAAAAATGTTTAGTAATTTGGACTAGCAATGTTTTTGAAAAATATCCGGATATTGCGGTCAACGACGAAGGGTGACTGTGGTTTTGTTAAATTATCAAATTTGCTTATTACATAATGACGAATTTACGGTTTAATCCAATGTAGGTATGTGGCGGATTTGGTCATGGCTTTGGTTCAGTCAGCCAGGTTCTTATAGGCAAACGTCATGAATATGAAATGCTGTCAGTCGAACGACATGACGTAACGTCAGCAGGACATCATTCAAACATGGACAGGAGAAAACGTCAAAACATTATGATATCCTGCTGCGCCACTGATTTGTGTAATAAACCTGCATTACCTAGCACGACGGTTAAAACAACTACAGCAGCAACACCAACGACTAACCCCGCAACTACAACTGACCATGTGACTTCGACTCACACATTCAATGGTATGAAAACTATTTATTACGCCTACTTTCAATTGTACATGTATGAGAACAGTACTTCTGCTACTGCTACTTTTACACATCCACGTGGTCTCTCTTTGTCTGATTTGCACGCAATAGTCTGAGTCTTATGCTATTTTAAAGCCATAATAATATTCAACCCTTTAGGTTCCACGTGTAACCGTGACCTCATGTTTGTGCTGGATGACTCCCACAGCGTGACGGAGACCAACTTTCGGCACGCCCTCTCCTTTCTGTCGGGCCTCGTTCAGCGCGTTGATATAGGTCCCAATCAGGTTATGACGGGCCTCATCACATTCAGCACCACATAGCACGTACGCAGTTTGTGTTGTTATAGGGACGGTCACGTATTGTTTTCGCTACTGTACTTTTAAAGCTGCACCTTCACAGATATACCATTTTTACCATATAACTTTTTGTTTTTTTTTGTCTTGGAAAGAGCAATTTTTTGCGTAAATATCTGCAAACCAATGATATAAGATTGCTGACAAAAAATCAGATCGTAGATTTTCATATTTCCGTTCGAAAATTAATGTTTTATGGCTTAAACCGTTACTAATTGTTTAAGAAACATGTATAAAACATCAACTTTTGAACTTGAATATAAAAATCTCTAATCTGTTGTTTTTTTTTTGTCAGCAGTCTTATATAACTAGTTTCCATGGATTTTCATAAAAATGGGCTCGTTCCAAGACAAAAAATAAAAAAGTTGTCAAAACGTCCAACCTGTGAGAGTGCAGCTTTAAAGTGACACTTACCGTTTGTGTGTTTCAGATTCACTGGTTATTAAACACGTACGAGACGCAACAGAACGTTACCACCGCCCTGACTCAGGTGCCGTACGAAGGCGGAAGTACGCACACCGGCGAGACACTTGAGACTGTGCGGACGCGCATGTTCACCGCCAATGCAGGGGACAGACCGCAGGTGCCAAACGTTGTGCTTGTGATCACGGACGGACGGTCGAACACTCCTGCGGTCACCATCCAGCAAGCTGACCTACTTCACACAATCAGTCATGACGTCATCAGTGTCTACGTAGGCTCTGGTAATCTAATTTTTTTTGTAATTCCTATATGCGTTCTGTGTGCGAACCACCCTTTCCTCTTGGAGGAGAAGATACTTAAAAAAGGAATGTTTCCTGTTTGAATCTGCGTCTAAAAATAATCTGACCTTGGTTTATTTTTCAGCCGCCTACATGCCGGAGTTGATCGCCATAGCAACGGACAGCCACCACGTGTTGGTCGTTGACGACTACATCCGTCTCCATGCATTAGAAACTCAGCTTTTAACATCATCTGTAGCGCATGACCTCGCGCCAAGCCATGGATATATATGAATAGACTATGTTCTTTATTTATCAGGAATTTTAACTTCTTGTAATAAACTAAAAAGCTGTAAAATGGTTTCAAAATCTGGTTGTTTAAAAAGCTGTCATTTCTTTTTCCGGCTCGTGAAAAAATAGTGCTCTAAAAAAATTATATACAAGAAAAACTGTGATACAAAGTATCACAGCGGGCCCACAAACAGATCTACCATGTAAATATTTTGAAGTTGGTGATGGCTGATGTCGAGTCAAGCCTATGAAGGAATTAAAAGAGACCTATTTTTGTAAAACATTAGTCTATGCACAACTACAGTTTATATTAAACACTTCTTCCAGGTTTCAGTACAACTATAAGTTTTACAGGGGACAAAGTTTTGTGACAGACAAGACAGCACTAAATCAATATGTCTCTTGCTTAATCGGGAAAAGACATAAATACGGCAAACCAAAGTTACAGTTCTTGCACAAGCACAGCTGTAACAATGCTTTTTTTTATTTTGGTACGCATTTTTATATTCAGTAACAATTCTCGGGACATTTAGTTACTTATATTGAAAATAAGTTTCAATAACATATTAGTTAAATCGCTATGTAAATTGACACTAACTTTACAATGCATCAGAGTCAAGTTTTCATATATGTTACATTGGTCAGCTGAGGAATTGGTCAGTAACTTATCAATACGGCAGTATCGAGTTTTCCTTTAGTACACATTGGTCAGCTAAGAAATTGGTCAGTAAATTCTGAATGAGGCAGTAATTGGTCATCTATATGCACTGGACCATGAAATGTAATGACCATACAACAATTCAACACCCCGAGGGGCTTTGTGCGAAGTGTGACAACACGCCTTTGACTGGTGTATCAGTGAAAACATTTTATGAAAATTCATCAATGCATCTTTGTTCCAAATAAGAACAGATAATGAACGAAAGTTCTTTTAAATTGAACAGGGCATGAATACATGGCCAAATTACACTTTTCGGCATTTAGTGAATGATGATTGGAGAGGTCGAACGTGTAAAGAAAACAAAAGCGAATTATCATCGGATTTAAAACAGTTTTTCCAAGTTTTATCCCTCACTGTCAGAGATCAGTCTTACTCGCTTGCTTGAAAAAGGGTCGTTTTCCAGATAAAGAGGGACCACGCTTAGCTGTTGACAAATTTTTCGGCGTGGGTAGGGTAAAAAAAAAATGAGTTATTTGTTCATTCAAAGCTCCTCGGCCATCTTCATTTTGCATGTAGATCGCGTAGTAATTTAATTTAGCAGTTAAACTTAATGACTTTATTCTAAGTAATCTTAATTATGTTTGCAGTAATACACTTCACTGGCAATGAATTAAATCTAAGATTGATATAAGAACTGGCTAAAACGCAACATTTAATTAATGATATAATTCAAAATTTTACGAACTACTTCTACTGATGTACCGGCATACATCCGAGGTTGTGTTCGATGGAAAATGGCCGAGATGTTCCTAATGCGGATAACCTTAAAGCACATAATGCAATTGAAACAACAGGTACAACCCCGGCACTTAGAAATTGTTTGAAGGTAAAATGATTCAAGCCCGAGATATACACAACCATACGATGCATACAAACAACAACACGAAAGTTATTAGATCTAACATTTATTTAAAGCGCAAGCACGGTTGTTTTTAACTATAAATATGCATCTGTTCAAACGCATGACTATTTGGTGCAGGTTCCAATGTTGATATCGTTGCTATTGTTATCTGCGAACACCTCGTTGATGATGTCATACAGTGTGACGTCACGGTTGCGGAGTAGTGCCTTTCCTGCGTTCCCCGTGCTACAGGACGTTGAAACGCATCTATGAAGAAGCGTGGTAAACATGGTTATATTAAGCATTAGGAGGTATGATGACATGCTTTTGATTTTGCTTGAGATTATTTAAGTGGCTTAGAATACAACCCCATTGGCTGACTCATTGTCAATGCAAAATCTGACACAGGAAGACTTAGTCTGTATCGGATGAGTGGTAGAAGGCGGACCTTATGAACACCCGCGAAAGTTGATTAAGCCCAGAACTTAATTGGCTTAAAATGTAGGTTTTAATCTAAATAAATCAACATTGCAAAAATAATTGCATTTTAATGGAGGAATAATTAATACTATTGTTTCCCATTTTTTATTAAATATATGGTGCAATAAAAAGTTAACATTCAAACAGTAATATAATTCAGTGACGTTCGTCGTCAATGCTCTGCTTAAAGGAATGTAACAATGAACTTTGCAATATTGAGTCTTAAGTCTGAACTCTTGAGATTGTTCGAAATCATGGGCAAAGGACCTTAGTTTTCAAATTGTATTCAAAACACTGTCGGTTCACCTTATGTGAGGTCCGTTTAAGTTCTCTATCCGATGGTCGGAGTTGAAGAAAACGGAGGTGCCGACGGCGAAATACTCCATGGCGTTTGCCATCGCGTACGTGTCGTTCCAGAGCCGACGATTTCTGACGGCTGTATAAGCTGACAACAGCTGGAATACACGCCATTTTTTTCATTCTTGCATTAAATGGTTTAAAATGTGAATACTTATAGTCAAACACGTATTTCTGCTGTTTATAAAACAAAACTTTCTTTTTCAAAAGTTCTTTTACTTTCATGCGATAACTTAATACCTAATTAAAACCAAGTACCCTTTTCTTCATGCCTGTATCCAAGCCGTACTCGTGCACAGTGTGCGCAAACTCGTGCACGAGTACGTTAAGTGAACCCCGGTACGGATCCGCGGCAGTGCACAGTACATTGACGTCAAGTACCGCCGTTCGCTGACCACCCGCGCCCGCCACATTGATCCACTTCCGTCCGTCAAACGTGCATGAGCGGGCACAGCTGCCCCCACAACCTAAGACCGAACTCTGTTAAACTAACTAAATCAGTGACATCATGCCTTATCAATCCCTAATACATAGAAATGATTTATCAAAACAATGGAACTATCAGCAACACCATAACGGGAAGTAACGTACAGAGATGGTACACATCTGAAAGGGACAAACAATACAACAAGGTTAAAATCCCTTCTCCCCATGAATACTCTTTTATTTCATAATTGATTCCTGTGCGACAAATACTGTTAAACGCGATAGAAAGATTGCGTACCGAATAACGCTTTTATTTTTATTTGTTTGCGTACGGCATGCAACCCCCTTGAATACCGAGTTGTTTCTGAATACCGCGTACTTATAAGGTGGGTTTTAGCCTCATACAAGCGAGCTTATATCACGGGGCTTACAGTTATAGTCCTCTTGACAGCATTCCGGCGGGTTGGAGTTGGGGTAGTAGGATGGATACACCGTCAGCGTCTCAGCGGCCGTGAACACGCCGACGGTGACGGGACCGGTCGCAAGGCGAGTGAATATAGGCGGCGGCATACTCATGGTCATAAGGTGTATTATCTTTGTGGCCTGAAATTTAGACGACATAAAAGATCAAAAACGAAATATAGGCAAGGAGATAAATTAAAACGTGGCATATTTGGTACAAATCATGTCGTGTCGATTGCAAATACGTATGTGTAGGAACGTCATTGGATACGCGTGTGAACCACCGCACCCTTATCGTCATGTTTCGATTGATCAGAATAGTTATATCAATCAGAAGGAAAGATTCGTTACCGTATCAAGCGCGGCTTTCGACACGGCGGTCGTTGCATCCACCCGAATGTTAATGTCGCCAGGGTCCATATGGGAAATATGCGTCAGGTTCACCCAGCGGGAGTTAAGGGACAAGCGCGCAAGACGTTGCAGTCCGACAGGGGGCGCCCTCGTTCTCAATGGTAAATAGGAAACACGATGAGTTTTATTACAAGGATCTGATATATTAGGGTTTATACATGTTATGACTGTTATTTTATGACTGATAATCTTTTATATATAAGGCTTCTTATATTCATTTACTACCTTTCGTTCATTATCTTTCCATGTTCATTGGCATGGATTAAGATTTGACAGAATAATAACAAGTTCAAATCCTTTAACTTAAAGGAATAACATTTGTTTGCATGAATATAAACACAAAGATTATGTTTTAAGCAAAAATAAGATGATCAATATGATAATAACGAGGTATTTTTGCGATATATCTGAAAGGTTTCGAAACTTCACATGAATGTGTAGCTACACGAAAATAAGAAAGTTGCAGGTGATTTCATTTAAATTTAAACTTGGAGGCTGACTAATACTCGTGATCATATTTTAAAAGTGTACAACACACACCAGGATGACGAAGCGCATAAAAACTAGTCCACATGTAAAGGTATCCACAAGTTCTGAATGCTAATATATAGACCTTGGACAAGGTGTTTTTAATATAGTGTAATAAAGTGTTTGACGAACAAATACAACTATAATCAGGACTGATACTTCAATGGTCATATTCACATCAAATGTATACACAAAAATGGCCTTTACATTTCATAATACATTGTAGTTGACTATCGCTGCTGTAAATGATACAGTACCAATTGTTCTCGCTATTATTCCGTTTCTTCTATCATGTAACAATTCCCATCACTTTAACAATCACGCATTCAAATATCCCCAATGTTCCGTGCAAAAAATGTGTTCAACTCGGAAGACCCTAGGAGCCGTCAAGTGCATAAAAAGTCGTTGAACCTAAGCACCGTGGTTATGGGCCATGAATTTTAAAACGCCATTTGCCTCACTATTATGTCATGGTTTTAAACATGCTTTAGGGCCATATTTAAAAAAAAGCACATTCGGTTTAGGTCCATGATTTTAAAACAAACTATCAGTTTCAACTTTCAGTTTAAACTTAGATATGCATGCTTTATGAGACACTCACATGCTCCCCTCGAGACCCTCATGTGCAGTGAGCGCTACAGGAGGCGGCGTCCCCACGGAGTCTGAATGGAAACACGGAACTTATATAGCTAACCAGTCAAATATCTACATGCCAACTGACAAAAACACGTAACCTTAATACAATGTTGATCATTGACAATATTTATATGACTTTCATCGAACGATTATGTATCTAAAGAAGATTTTCAATAGCAGGATTTTTTCTCGGGAAATATTTCCTTAATGCGAGCTTGGTTTTAGAATTTATATTAAACAATAATATAACAACTATACCCCCCCCCCCCAAAAAAAAAAATTAAAAAATTAAAAAATAAATAAATAAATAAATAAAAAATAAATAAATAAATAAATAAATAAATAGATAAATAAATAAATAAATAAATAAATAAATAAATAAATAAATAAATAAATAAATAAATAAATAAAATAAATATTAATAGATTAATAGATAAACAAATAAATGAGTGAGTGAGTGAGTGAGTGAGTGAGTGAGTGAGTGAGTGAGTGAGTGAGTGAGTGAGTGAGTCGCAGGAAACATACAATTTAAACTTCTATAAAGTAACAAATAATTTAATAATATTTTCCATCAAGTGCTTTGGAAGTAAACACAATTTATGTTCTAATCTTTTTAAAATCAACACAAAACTAAATTTTGATAAAATCACTTACTTTTAGTGATGACAACAATTAAAAGAAATTTAAAGACCTTTTTTAACATACTGATAACTCTTATCTACCCGAATTAGACGTTGATATTAAAGTATATGCATAGATATACTTATGATATGGCATTAAGTATTAATACTTGGCTACTTTCTATCGGGGTCGTTAAAAATATCTATCTGAACAAAACTATAGCATTTAAAGGCCGATCAGATTGCTTTGATGTAATTTGAAAATAAAATATTTCAGAAAATTGAATAAGATAAAACAAACAAAAACAATAAAAGCAGACAACTTCATAATATACTTTCACAGTGTTTTATTTAACATTAAGCGGCATCACTTAACTCAAGCATAACCTACTCATCTCAGTCGGTAAGCTCGACGTCATTTCACTGCTAGGGGCGTCCCTGTCGCGGGGGATGGAACTTTACCCACGCTGTACTTACTCACCTCAGTCGGCAACGTTGACGTCATTTCACTGCTAGGGGCGCCCCTGTCTCGGGTGGATGAACTTTACTCACGCTTTAAAAACTCAGCTCAATCGGTTACGTTGACGTCATT
Organism: Mya arenaria; assembly: GCF_026914265.1. Classification (NCBI taxonomy): domain Eukaryota; kingdom Metazoa; phylum Mollusca; class Bivalvia; order Myida; family Myidae; genus Mya; species Mya arenaria. The sequence goes on from NC_069126.1 coordinate 36,484,731, forward strand.
TCACTGCTAGGGGCGCCCCTGTCTCAGGTGTTGGAACTTTACTCACGCTTTACCAACTCAGCTCAGTCTGTAACGTTGACGTCATTTCACTGTTAAGGGTGCCCCTGTCTCAGGTGTTGGAACTTTACTCACGCTTTCCAACTCAGCTCAGTCAATAACGTTGACGTCATTTCACTGCTAGGGGCGCCCCTATCGCAATGGTTGGAAATTTACTCACGCTTTACTTACCCAGCTCAGTCGATAACGTTGACGTCATTTCACTGCTAGGGTCGCTGCTGTCTCAGGTGTTGGAACTTTACCCACGCTATATTTACTCAGCTCAGTCGGTAACGTTGACATTATTTCACTGCTTGGGGCGTCCCTGTTGCGGGGGTTGGAACTTTACCCACGCTTTAGTTACTCAGCTCAGACGATAAGCTCGACGTTATTTCACTGCTAAGGGCGCCCCTGTCTCGGGTGTTGGAACTTTACTCACGCTTTACCAACTCACCTCAGTCGGTAACGTTGACGTCATTTCACTGCTAAGGGCGCCCCTGTCACAGGTGTTGGAACTTTACTCACGCTTTACCAACTCACCTCAGTCTGTAACGTTGACGTTATTTTACTGCTAGGGGCGCCCCTGTCTCAGGTGTTGGAACTTTACTCACGCTTTACCAACTCAGCTCAGTCGGTAAGCTCAGCGTCATGTCACTGCTAGGGGCGCCCCTGTCTCAGGTGTTGGAACTTTACCTACGCTTTATCAACTCACCTCAGTCGGTAACCTCGACGTCATTTCACTGCTAGGTGCGCCCCCGTCGCATGGCTTGCAACTTAACCCACGCTTTACCAACTCAGTTCAGTCGGTAACGTTGACGTCATTTCATTGCTAGGGGCGCCCCTGTCTTGGGTTTGAACTTTACCCACGCTGTACTTACTCACCTCAGTTGGTTAATTCGACGTCATTTAATAACCAGGGGCGTACGTCGCAGTATTGACGAATTAAACTGTAAAATGAATCACACACGGAGCACTTCTTAGAAACGAACGGTTGAGCATTTGAATCAATTTGAAATTAAAAAAAGACTGGACGGCATTTTAGAATGACTAGGGATGCGGGGGGTGGTCCTGTCGCATTGTATACTTTAACATCTACAATACAGAGTGTGAAGTGAAACAAGACTTGTGTTTATTATATATTGCTGGTACCACACACCTGGACATATGTAACAGTTGTTTAGATCTTGTACCCTTTCCCTACTAACTACATTTATAGTAGCATGAGCTAGCCTGGGTATACAAAAAGTATTTTTTTTTAAATATCCAGAGCAGCCAGAAGGTAAGCATAAGCTCTGTTGGTCACAGTTGGGATCGAGACTTGTCTATCCCAAACTACTTTTTTTTCAATTTTCTTGCGGTTCTGAAAACATTGCAGCTAGTAATGGGACTTGGACTGGGGACTCCCTGTTTGCAAGTTTGTGCTCTATCAACTTGGCTCACAGGCCCTTAGAACTTAAAATAACTGAAAGCTTGCAGTTAAATTTTTCAACCAGCTCGACAAACTGTTCCTGATAACTTAATTTGCAAACAATCTGACCTTAGTGGGTTAGTACTGGGACACACTCATGAACGGTATAATATTAGTATGGTAAACCTGGGTGCAAAAGTGGGACAGGTTCAGATCTTGAACCCCATGACTGATGACTACTTGAGTTCAAGCAATGGCTTTATTAAAACAGAAACCACCTTGCATTTAATGAAAAATGTCAACCATATTTTAAGCTTCACAAAGAAAACAGCCTGTTTATAAATAAATAGATTATTCATTTTTTATTTCAGATCCTGACATGAATCCAAGATGCTGGTAACTAGGCGGGACGGATTGTTACACAGAACCGCAGGTTTCTGGATGGGTAACTAAATTTCCATATTTCCGGTTTACTTGTGTTATTTATAAGCAAGAACTTATTAAACTGGCTATATTTTGTAAATCCCTTTTATCTAATGTCAAATAGTCATTCTCCTTTAAAAACAATACGACTTATTTGTCTTAGTATTTCCTATTATAGGAAACTGTATGTAATATATGTCCACTTTGTTTATATATAAATGTTTAATTAATTGTTTGTTAAAGCGTTATTGTTCTGATCACATGGTTGTAATAACCCATGATCTAAATAAATCTTGAATCTTGAATCTTGATAAAAGTAAATACACCACAAGAGCGAATCAAGTGGAAATCGTGCATTATGTATGTATTTACAGTCAGTTTGTAGCATTTTTTTTTACCAAATCTCAATTTAATACAAACTTTTAAGCTTATCATGCATATAGTTTGATGCACATTCTATAATTATAATAATAAAGATGTGCAGCATATATATGGAATGATCCACATCACTGGATACTGTATATATGTAACATTGCATGTGAAAATGCATAGCAACAAGTGATATAAGACTGCTGAAAAAATCACATTACAAGTTTTCATATTTATTTTCAAAAATTGATGTTTTATGCATTTTTCAAAAACATTTATTTGCGACAGAAATATGAAAAACTGTGATAAAATCTTTTGTCAGCATTCTTGTATCGCTGGTTTTCAGATGTTTACACAAAATTTGCTCATTCCTGGACAAAAGATAAAATATTATTAAAACTGTTAATCTGTAAGAGTGCAGCCTTGAAGAAAACAAATGAAATAAAAGGGTTTTTAATGATTTCTAGCAGATAAATCTGTTGTTAAAGAACCAAATTCAAGGTATCATTATAGCTGTCCGTCATGTCAGAGACAATACACTAATGTTATTGTATTATATTTGTATATGATGTATAGGTCCCAATTATTAGGTCTATAAATCCGGCTTTAAGTGATTTTGAGTTGTGCCCTTTATTTAACTGAGAAAACAACTGATGTTTTATTATACATATTTTACAAGTGGCTCTGTGAAATATTCTGTGACTGTTAAGAGGTGTAAATTTAAAATATTTTGTATATGTACTCAATTTTTTATCATTGTTTTTTTATCTTAAATAATTTTTGTTTTTCGTTTCAGAGACTCAGCACCATATCACAAATACTTCGGAACCTAGAATGAAAGTTACCGAAAGAGCAATAGACTTTCCAATCTCTACAAAATTCATCTTAACTGTTTTTCAAGGTGATACTTGAGACTACCAAAGACTTTTCAAAGACAGAATTCACAAAACAGTTTATGCCACCATCTCATATCAAAGGATTGTGCTTGAGTTGAACAGCCTTCAAACAGAAACTGCTTCAACACCTTCAATGGATTCATTCTGATTCAGTTTACCCTTGCTGTGATCTGAGCAACTATTTACATCAATTCAACATTGTAAATTGTTTAAACTTGAAAATTCTGTCTTCGTGCAACTCACATGAATCTATTTACTGTGGACTTTGATGTTGACTCTATACAGGAAGAAGAGACCATCTTTATACATGCTGGCATATCTTTTAAAAAGGAAACAAATATTTTAACCAACATACTACACTGTTATGTCATCCAAGGACTCAGCTACTGAGTCTGTAAACCAAAGCTTGTCCGAGTGATAACTCAACAATTCCTGGACGTATGGTCATCAAACTTGACATGAAGGTTGGGCCTGACCAGTAGATGATTTTAGGGCTCATCGGGTCAAAGGTCAAGGTCACAGTGAATGGTAAATTAATTTTAAAGCTTGTCCGAGTGATAACTCAACAATGCCTAGACCTTTCGTCATCAAACTTGATATGCAAGTTGGGCCTCACCAGTAGATGACCCCTATTGGTTTTGGGAATCATCGAGCCAAGGATCAAGGTCACAGTGACCTTGAATGGTGAAAGGTTGTCCAAGTGATAAATCAACAATGCCTGCCCCCATGGCCCTCAAACTTGACTCGGAGGTTGGGCCTTACCAGTAGATGACCCCTATTGATTTTAGGGGTCAAAGGTCAAGGTCAAAGTGATCTTGAAAGCAAACTCGACAATTCCTGGACCAATCATGCCATTCAGTCTGAATGGTCATCAAACTTGACATAAAGGTTGGGCCTGACCAGCAGATGACCCCTCTTGACTTTGAGGGTCATCAAGCCAAGGTCAAGGTCACAATATCCTTTAATGCAAAAATGATAACAAATCCTCTCTCAGGGATATCTCAACAATGCCTGAACCTATGATCATCAAACTTGACATGGAAGTTGGTCCTGACAAGGAGATGATGCTTATTGATTTTAGGAGTCATTGGGCCAAAGGTCAAGTTCAAAGTGACCTTGAATGCGAAAATGTTTCGAGTGATAACTTGACAATGCCTGTACCCATGGCCCTCAAACCTGATTTGGAGTTGTGTCTGGTCTGTAGATGAGTCCCTTTCATTTTAGGGGTCATCGGGTCAAACGTCAAGGTCACAGTGACATTGATTGAAAAAAGCTTGTCTGTGTGATAACATGTCAATGCCTGAATCCATGTCCCTCAAACTTGACATTTAGAATTTTGTTGACCAGCTGATGACTCATATGGATTTTGAGGTCATTTCGGTCCATGCTTATTTCATTCAATTGTTCATATAATCCTGACAACATGGCGGTCAGGTGGGACATAATGTTTGACAAACATCTCTTGTTGATACTTGGCTCATTTCTTACATGTAGCTGTAACATTTTGGGCAACTTCTCAATTATTTTGTTTAAGACATTTTTCATTCAGCTCATCTAAGCCTAAGTTAGTGTTCATGTTAACTTTTATGACTGCCTGTTTATTGTACTTTTTATAAATTATTTTTAATGACTTTTTCTCAAGAACCATTTGGCTAAGTATGTCTCCTCCTGAAATAGACTAATTCTTTTAGCTCCAGTTGTCTGTCTGTCCATCTGTAACAAATTGTGTCTGCTCCATGTCTCTTTAACCTTTTGAAGGATTTGATATAACTTCCCACAAATGTACACCATATTGAGAGGAAGGGTTTATTATTATAACTGTTGTGCAGTTTCTGAACTTGACTGTATTATATCTTGCATTTACCTCAAGCTGTTAAGTGAACAATATAACATTGACCAATACAAGGAACTAAACCTTCTAGGTCACCATTTTGGAATAAAGTAATACTTAAAGCTCATATTTCCATAAGAATCTGCTCATATACATTTTAAATAGCTTATACAAGTATATCATTTCAACATAACATCAGATCCTCCACTGTTTTATGTTTGCAACATTTTTTTTTAAACTTTGATTTATATATCATGACTTTTATGAACAAATACCAAACAGCAACTCACAGATCTATACTCATTTGGGTAGAATTTTGTAAATCCAAGCTTTGACAATTGATATTCAATGCTTTTTGGCAAATTGGGGCATTTTCTGTCACATTAAAATCAATATTAACAATAAATCTCCAACTTCAATATTCTTATATTTTTTGTGCCCATTCTTTGCCATTTATTTGTTTGACTATTGGTATACATGTATGTTTATTCATACTGTTTTTTTTTCAAAATAACGAATTGATAAAATGTTTGAAAAATGTTATTTGTTCATAACTTATTTAATATAACAAAAAGATGACTGCATTTTGTTTTATTTCACATCATGATCACTCATAGAGCAAGACTTAAAAGTATAGTGATATAGCCACAGGTGTTTGTCTGACTTTCTCCTACCCAAGAGGGCATGTGTTTGAATCCCAAGTTGGAAAACACAGTTCAAAGGTCAGTTGATGTATCCTGATTGCAGGCAAAGAGAAACACTCTTTGATGGGCACCTGTAAAATAGAAGATACATAATCTTTACTGTTATTCATAAAACGTGAAAGTTGTTAGTAAAATTAAAAAAAGAAATGGTCTAACATTTTTTTCAAATACAATTCTTGATAATATTTCTTGTAAAAGTACACATTTATCTTAAGGGATAAAAAAACATTACACAACAAATTTGTTTTGTAAAAGCCATTTCTCAAATTCAAATGAAATGCCTGCCTTGACAGTGATATTTTGTATTAAGATTACATATATTGGTAAAAAATCGGTAGTTTGCAAGAAGCAGTAGCAAGTATTTTCTTATTTCATACTATCTGTTTTTGAAAGACTGGGTCTAATAACACTAAAAAATATAATAATAATCCTACTCCCCGATTACTGTTTGCATAGTTTTTGAAATAGTTGGTTTAATAATACGCTGAGATATACAGTCATACTCAATGCTCTTAAGTGCTGCAACACTGCATCTTAGATGACTGAGTTTTTCTTTCAAAAGATTGCCTGCAATGAAAAACTTAATAAATCATATCAATTACAAACAAAGAGGATACTGTAATTGACAATGGGTCTACCTATTTGTAATGAAAAATATCATTTGTATACTGGTTAGTATATATGATTGTATATTAAAACATATTTGAGTGTGTAAACTTAAATACCTTAAGTAAACAGTTCAAATAATATTCCCTAACTAAACTTTTTCTTAAATTTGTACTTCCGGGGTTTTCAATCGAATAGAACAAAGAATTAACGAATGTAATAGTACATTTACCTTTTTGGATGTGATTATTTAACATGTTAACGCCAAAACAATTATTATACACAATACAAGCGATAAGAAATGAATACAGTTGGTATCGAACTGTGTCATAACCTGAAAACATTGCAATGTGACACAGGAAACAGCTGTTTAAACGGGTCAAACCATGCCGTAGCAACCGTAGTCGACAAAACGTTACCACCCACTGTATCTATCAAAATAAATAGTAAATGTCTATTTTGATTATTCGAAAAGCGAAGCAGATCAAATCACTATTTGTGAAATATTTTTAGTATACTCACATCTACGGTTTGTTTACATTTTCGTCCGATCCTTCCTCATTTTGAAGAGTAATTACGTACGAAAGCGTTAATAAAACGGTCGCAGAAATCTTCGCATGCAACTTCGTACGAAGTGATCGCTTGCTTAACATGCATTCATAAAAAATAGTCATGCATGACGAAAGTTGGCTCTTGAAATAACCAAACTGTCAATAGATGATAACAACGACACGATTTTGAAACCAGGCAGCTCTCCCTGTATATTTTTCTGCACATACACCAGAGGCACCGTCCCTCAGCACTTTCAGTGCTTTGATTATTTTTATTCGTAAATTTAAAGAAATACACAGCCTAGAGTGTAGCTCTTTAAGAGATTCATTATGCATCACTTAAGCAGAAAATGCTGAACACGCGTATGCAATTAAAAAGCAGATAACTATGGAGGCATATTACTGCCGTAAAATAACATGTTTACGTTTGAAAATTGTTTCGAGTTAGCCACTTAATTTTCGCGATAATTATCTAGCTATCTAGTTAATATTCGCGAAAAAAAATCCGTACAATAAATATTATAATACTTAAAACAGACTTGAAAGTGCCCATTTTTATCTGTACATCATTAACAGGTTATAACTTGTTATGGTTCGTTAAGTCCACAAATTAAGTAACATTATAATGCACCAGTCAATTTTAACCACGCCCCCCCCCCCTCCCAGGTCCGGGAAATAGCGGGGACTTTGACTTTCGGTCCAGCCAAGCCCGGGTAAAACTCCGCCCTACGGGGACGAACTGCTGGTAATATCCCCGCCAAATGCCCCCGCACCCGAGGCACCCTAGGTAAGGCCCATTACTTGTCATTTTTGGCGCGAAAACAAAACCACCGCATTCACCCGGCACTGCGGGGCCACCTGGAAGGTAAAAACACGGCCCATTTCCCCGGCTGTCCCAGATATACATCCGGACCTGGGGGAGGGGAGGTGGCGTGGTTATAATTGACTGGTGCATAACTGGTTAGCTAGAGAAGATTCGGCCTACCACTTATCTATTAAAATGCATTTCTGGCTTCGAGAAGTAACTGGACATCTATAGTTATGAATTGCGAGTTCCACTTGGTAAGTAACATAGTACTGCATGGTTTACTAGTCATTATGTTCACTTTTTTCAGATTCAATATTTACCAAGTTTAAGCACACTATTAAAGGATTAAGTGTGGTAATATGACATGGAAATTAAACAAGAGATATATGCACCACACCAAAGAATCACTACAGAATAAAGATGGATGTTAGAATGATATGCCACGTCTCATCTCTCACGTCTCGTCTGTTGCAATTCTTATGTAGAAAATCGGATGTGGAAGTAATGTACATTTCGCTTCAGAATGAATAATACAACAATGAAAAACACAGACAAGTAATCATCCATCTCGGCTGTTTCGTATCGTTTTATTTTCCTCAAAGTCATATAACAGTTCCTCGTTTAGTTGTGTCCATTGCAGGCGTTAACCTTACGTTAAGTAAATCACTCAAGATGGACATTATAATAGCGTACATACTTCTAGGTACATTGTATTTATGTTTTAATAGCTTACTTCATTTATCTAAGTCAACGAGTATTCTACCAGAATTGTTTGTCTTCATTTTTACAAGTTAACTTGACAACTTATTTATATACTGACTCGGCTTAAGAACACTATAATCTTTAAAGGTTTTAGTACAAAGATCACAGGCATGTTACAAAAAAAGTGTAAAGAATATTCGTCTGAGAATTAAAATCTTAGAAACGATTTTATTCAAACGTTTACACGTTTGCTTTCGTTTAGTACTTCCAGTGTATGCCACAAGTGCAGCAAAATCACCGACGTATGCAGCATTTCCGACAGAGGAAAGAAACCTGTATGGCACTTTGACAATGACGACCGACCAACAACTCCATGGAGATGTGATATTGAGGCTGACCCCGAATTTTGAAAGGAATATCAGCGTTGTTTGGAAATACCTTATCAATGGTGAAAATATTGCCCGAACAGTTTCTCAAAACGACACCAACTTCAGACTGTATGAAAATGGTTCGTTATACTTGATGCTGATAAACGCAAGCATTGGTTACAACGGCACGTACTTTTGGGTTGAGCAGTTGGACAGGAAAAAAGTTATGTCGCCATTTATACAGCTGATTCTGACAGGTATTTGATTTAGTATTCCAATTTACGCTAGGAAAGTTTTAAATCTAAAACTCCAACGGAATGATCTCCCCTGTTTTTCCGGTATTGCGGGTGAAGGTACCCACCATTCGGAGCTCCTCGGCAGATGAGTTCCGATAGGGTATCCGCCTTCCACCCAAGAGGCTGCGGGTTCGATCCCTCACTAGGAGTACTAGTATCTTATGGCCTTTCAAAGTGGTCACCATTTTCGGTTTCCACAGACTTGGGAGTGAGCAGTAAGCAATCAGCTTTCATTATTGGGCTAAACTAAATAAGTATAGACTAATTTTTGTGAATTGAAAAAAGTAATACGTTGGCATGAGTTAAGCATGGATCCTCTAATATAGAATGGTTAGTTTAGTTATTTTTCAGGTAACACAAATAACAACGGAGATGCAGATGATACTTTGTTTCCTCTCGTTCTGTCAACGACCATTGGAATCTGCGTTGTGTTCTTGCTCTTTATAGGAAACTTGATATTCTTCATCACTGCTTTCAAGAAAACGGGTAAGATTCGAGATACTTATTTATGAAACTTGCATGTAAAGCTGCGGAGATCTAGATGTATAGATACGTGTCCGCCTCGCACAAACGTGTTCATGTATTGGTTCGGTATAGATACGTGCCCCCATCGCACTAAAGTGTTCATGTATGTGTTTGTATAGACACGTGTCTGCCTCGCAACAAAGTGGCCATGTACTGGTTCGGTATATATACGTGTCTGCCTCGCACCAAAGTGGCCATGTATGGGTTCGGTATAGATACGTGTCCGCCTCGCACTAAAGTGGCCATGTACTGGTTCGGTATATATACGTGTCCGCCTTGTACCAAAGTGGTCATGTAGGGAGGGGTTCAGTAAAGGCACGTGTCCGCCTCGCACCAAAATGGTCATGTAGGGGTTCGGTAAAGACACGTGTCCGCCTCGCACCAAAATGGTCATGTAGGGGTTCTGTATAGACACGTGTCCGCCTCGCACCAAAGTGGTCATGTAGGGGTTCGGTAAAGACACGTGTCCGCCTCGCACCAAAGTGGTCATGTAGGGGTTCGGTAAAGACACGTGTCCGCCTCGGACCAAAATGGTCATGTAGGGGTTCGGTAAAGACACGTGTCCGCCTCGGACCAAAGTGGTCATGTAGGGGTTCTGTAAAGACACGTGTCCGCCTCGGACCAAAATGGTCATGTAGGGGTTCGGTAAAGACACGTGTCCGTCTCGGACCAAAATGGTCATGTAGGGGTTCGGTAAAGACACGTGTCCGCCTCGCACCAAAGTGGTCATGTAGGGGTTCGGTAAAGACACGTGTCCGCCTCGGACCAAAGTGGTCATGTAGGGGTTCTGTAAAGACACGTGTACGCCTCGGACCAAAATGGTCATGTAGGGGTTCTGTAAAGACACGTGTCCGCCTCGGACCAAAATGGTCATGTAGGGGTTCGGTAAAGACTAGTGTCCGCCTCGCACCAAAGTGGTCATGTAGGGGTTCTGTAAAGACACGTGTCCGCCTCGGACCAAAGTGGTCATGTAGGGGTTCGGTAAAGACACGTGTCCGCCTCGCACCAAAGTGGTCATGTAGGGGTTCTGTAAAGACACGTGTCCGCCTCGGACCAAAATGGTCATGTAGGGGTTCTGTAAAGACACGTGTCCGCCTCGCACCAAAATGGTCATGTAGGGGTTCGGTAAAGACACGTGTCCGCCTCGGACCAAAATGGTCATGTAGGGGTTCTGTAAAGACACGTGTCCGCCTCGGACCAAAATGGTCATGTATTGGTTCGATAAAGACGTGTGTCCGTCTCGCACCAAAATGGACATGTATGGGTTCGGTAAAACACGTGTCCGCTTCGCACCAAAAAGGTCATGTATTGGTTCGGAATAGTAACCTGTCTGGCTCGCATCAAAGTGGTTATGAATCCTTGCTCCAAAGTGGCCATGTATGATTTCGGTATAGATACGTGTCCGCCTCGCACAAAAAGGTCATTATTAGTTCGTTTCCAAACACGTTCTCTTGGCATCTCAAAAGGACGATGTAACTGGTCCCTACATTGTGAACAGACCCGAACTGTTTTTCAGCTTCGTCAAAATCGAGTTGAGATATATAATTATGTGATTCATTTAAACTTAACGAAACTAAACTAAAATAAACATGTATATGTTACAAAGCTTATACATATGGTAGTGTTAGGGGAAACAAAGGCTTACATTCCTTAATTTAACATGTAACAGACGATATTTGGTTTCCAGCTACTAGTATATTTCCGAATTCGACCCTATGATCACTATGGGGAGTTTGCTTGTAAAGTATATACATGTACATAATTCTACACATATTTCTGACTTGGTAGATGTATATCAAAATCTGGTGTTGAGAAGAAAAGGCGATGCTAACAGAACCCAGGACCAGGATTACATCGCTTGTGATTAAATATCAGATAAAAGCCGTCGTCTCGAGCTGACCAGTACGTACTCTTTGCACCTATACCTTCTACAGTAGCACCGCAAGGCCTCCCGAAACTTCCACATATAGCGCTCAGTGCTCCCGGAACACCTCGGCCAGTATCAAACAGAAATGAGCTTGCCGTAGATGGCCGAGTTATTACGATTGACAGTGCGCCCGGAACACCTCGGCCAGTATCAAACAGAAATGAGCTTGCCGGAGATGGCCGAGTTATTACGATTGTCAGTGCGCCCGGAACACCTCGGCCAGTATCAAACAGAAATGAGCTTGCCGGAAATGGCCGAGTTATTACGATTGTCAGTGCGCTTTAAATACCACATCACGTTGACAAAGTTATTCGTATTAAAGCACGTATTGAAACTCTTAAATGTATATATAAATAATACTTATATTTTCGTACTTTATCTATGCAGGTTGTTTTTGACAACAGTCAATTTGAGGCATAAGAGTAAATCGGAACTCACTCTTTTCGGAGCTTACGAGAGATGACCGAAGTGTTACGATTTCACGAGGGCGTCTAGATACATTAACACATTTTAAGGAAAGGAGGCACCAGCGACTACAAAATGCTACAATCAGTTAATACACAGAGGATTCCATTGCAAAACTGCTAGCTGTTATAAACACAATAAGCCGAACAGTGATGTTCATAGATATTCAGTCGTCCTGTGCCAGAAAAGAAACTGCATTTTTGTTCATGACATATACAATATCAACACATAACATTCACTGTAATCATGAAACCACATTTTTTCTCTCGTTATATCAGATTGGTTTGTATTAAATAAAGGAAAAAAAGTATTTTGGTTAATAGTGCTTGATACAATTAAGAATTAAAATTAATAGACAATTTAAGTAAAGACAGTGACTATAGAAGATGTTAGCTATGTCGAAGTCGTTTGAGCGTAGGAAATACTTCGAGAAAATGAACATTCGATATAACCGAAAAACAAATCACGTTTAATTCATCCCAAAAAATCGGAAAAAAGGTTCGACATACCAGAACATCGAGATAACAGAGTTCGACATCGCGAGTTTCGAATGTACAATTGCGGGTAACAGAGAATATTTAAACCAAATCACGATCATCGAATATTAAAGGAAAACATGAACCCATTTCTTACTCGAAGGAAAGAAACGTATCGAGCTGGATTCCTCATATTCCTACAAACCCTTAACTAAGCTGTATAATTATACAATGCTAATACCCTCAATTAATTAACCTACCTGTTGTAATATCAAACGCGGCCTTATCACTTTGGAACCGTAACTTCTTCAATAATTGAGACCGCGGTCGCGGCGCCTGCGGCTACGGCTCCGACGGGCCTGATTCAGTGCACTTAATTCATTATCACTACGGTCATTTTGGTTTGTCAATACCAGTAAAATCGTAACTTGTCTAAAACATGTAAAACAATGCTCTGAAAGAAACATAAATCAATTTGACCAAACCAAATTAAATCCCTTGAGAACAGTGTTTAGCCTCTTTAAGCGTATTTGGTATTTGCAACGTGTTTATATTATCTGACTACATTTAAATATGCATCTGAATCTTATTCTGAATATTATTGCCGCTATAAAGGGACCCACTCAAAGATTTTGCAACGTTTTTTTAATGGTTGCAATTTAGTTTTTCTACATCCTTTTATAAACAAACCGCACATTTTGTAAATACAAGCTCCAAATAAATTAATTTTCAGTGGCATATATTTCAATATTTGTTATCTATAGAACTCTTGTTTGAACTTGTGGTCGCGTGTTATCATTGTTGCAGTAATATTATTAAAAATAAAATTTACACGATTTTATGTCTGACCCAATAAAACGTGAACAACCCCCAACGATGGTCGCAAAGTACATTGTAAGTTAGTAAGTACAAAGTACATGCAATTTGCCTTTCATAATTATGAAAATAAATATATATGTGTCCATTGTCCTGGGACCGTTTTCAGTGAAGTCTTTTAGTGAAACCGTTCAATTAGAGAATGTTTTTCGAATTTTTAACAAAGGCTATTTTAAATATGTTCTATTATTCATAACAAATATTCATATGAATTTAATTTTTGGATATTTTTTCTTGCTTATTTTCATATCTTAAGTGTATAATCAGTTTAGTTTCCTTAAAATTCAACTTAAAAAAAGGATGTTGAACAATTTCACGAACAAGCTTTACGGACTTCGTTCCCTGATAATTGTTCTATCAATTGTTGAGAAATGCGACTTCAGAACAGAACAGTATGACCACACCATCTAGCGATCTTGCCTGCCTGTATAGCACAGTTACCGGTCTGACAACCACCTAGTTTCCGTTAATGTATAACCACATAGTTCCTAATATTGTATAAACACAGATCGAGTTCCGGGTGTTGTAGTTAGACATCCTTAACATAAAGTACGGACCTTAACCGAAAGTACGGACCTTAACATAAAGTACGGATCTTAACATAAAGTACGGACCTTAACATAAAGTACGGACCTTAACATAAAGTACGGACCTTAACATAAAGTACGGACCTTAACATAAAGTACGGACCTTAACCGAAAGTACGGACCTTAACCGAAAGTACGGACCTTAACATAAAGTACGGACCTTAACATAAAGTACGGACCTTAACATAAAGTACGGACCTTAACATAAAGTACGGACCTTAACATAAAGTACGGACCTTAACATAAAGTACGGACCTTAACCGAAAGTACGGACCTTAACATAAAGTACGGACCTTAACCGAAAGTACGGACCTTAACATAAAGTACGGACCTTAACCGAAAGTACGGACCTTAACATAAAGTACGGACCTTAACCGAAAGTACGGACCTTAACATAAAGTACGGACCTTAACATAAAGTACGGACCTTAACATAAAGTACGGACCTTAACATAAAGTACGGACCTTAACATAAAGTACGGACCTTAACATAAAGTACGGACCTTAACATAAAGTACGGACCTTAACATAAAGTACGGACCTTAACATAAAGTACGGACCTTAACCGAAAGTACGGACCTTAACATAAAGTACGGACCTTAACATAAAGTACGGACCTTAACATAAAGTACGGACCTTAACATAAAGTACGGACCTTAACCGAAAGTACGGACCTTAACATAAAGTACGGACCTTAACATAAAGTACGGACCTTAACCGAAAGTACGGACCTTAACATAAAGTACGGACCTTAACATAAAGTACGGACCTTAACATAAAGTACGGACCTTAACATAAAGTACGGACCTTAACATAAAGTACGGACCTTAACATAAAGTACGGACCTTAACATAAAGTACGGACCTTAACATAAAGTACGGACCTTAACCGAAAGTACGGACCTTAACATAAAGTACGGACCTTAACATAAAGTACGGACCTTAACCGAAAGTACGGACACAATGTTTATCTTCCGCAAAGGCGAGGTTAGGGAGTGTCTACTTACTTCTTGTAATGTCGATAAGACATTTTAATGTATAGATTAGCAAAGTTACAATAAATAGTATCATTTTGAGATGGTGAACATTTATATACTTAATAAGAATGCATATTTTACCGAGAGAACAACAGTAATTATTTCGCTCGTCGATACGCCTATCGTGTATATAGCTTTTTGTATTCACTCGGTGATATATATATATATATATATATATATATATATATATATATATATATATATATATATATATATATATATATATATATATATATATATATAATGCGATCTTACAATGAAACAAACAATTATACTCAATTTATACTATGTTTTACGGTGGTTAGTAGAGACTTATCAGTGAAATAAAAACTATATTTCACTGTTCCACCGGTGAAAATATCAGACCTCCTTTCCGAAATGACGAAATACACGATGATGCTTTTCTGAAAAAAAACTACAACTAACTGTCATTTTGTATTGTTGTGGGTCACAGCGTATACACTTGCACCGCAAATTCCCCAAAGTCAAGCACTGAGCAATGAAAATACAGATGTGAAATGAGTGTAGACGCAACAGTTTGATAATAAAATGCAACAATAAAAGGTTAACTATGCCAGAGCTACCCTAAAACCTACAGAGCGATAGCAATTGGATCATTAATATTCAAAGCCACGAAGTTAAAAGCGCAGTGGGCTGCAATCAGCCCTATCGAACGAATAAGTTCTCTTGGCCTATTGCATTTCACACTGGATATCGACCCGGTTAGTGTGCTTGTAACAACCGCTGAATCTCGCGTACTCTGGGAAATATATTTATCGGATTAAGCTCAATGTGTGGACTATAAACTAAACAATAGGAAAAATGGCTTTGCAAATCGTAAGTATCTTTTAATTTGTGTCACAGTATTAAAATTGTTAGTAGATAAATTAGTGTGCTAGTAATAATAGCTGAGTCTTGCGTGCTCTGGGAAATATATTTCTCGGATTAAGGTCACTATGTGTGACCTATAGAGGAAACAAAAGGAAATATGACTTTGCAAATCGTAAGTATCTTTCAAAATTTAATTCGCGTTACAGTAGTACATTTGTAGATATAAATGCATGTACACATGTATGTAAGTATGTCCTTTGAAGGTTATTTCCCCAATTTCCTCAACAATCCTAAGTCTAGGATCAAACTTTCTGTATTTGAAATGTTCCCCTTTTAACTTCAAGATTTTTAAAATCGGGCAGAATGATTTAAGATACTTAAAGTGTTAGGCTTAAGATATCTTAATAAAATGGGGCAAGGCGAGTCGTTAAAGTTACGTATTACACACAGGGGACAGTGGCATTGCCTACTTAATTCGAGATATTCCATGTCTATTTTGTAGCTCAGGTTACAGTACTCTGGTTTTGTCAATGTGGAAGTGGTTGATCCACGACAGAGTTGAATCGGATACCAGATATTGTACTTCCTAGTTAACAGCCAGAGCTTCAATTACAGGGTTTTAAAAATACTGTTCTCTCTTTACCATAATTGGGTTCTAAATCATTCTCGTGGAAAGACTAGATTTTAAAGGCACACTAACTGACTAGGTAAATCCACAAATTTGCTGAATCATGGGTGTCACAGTAAAATAAATATGAAGAGCTTGCGGAATACAACAAGTTGATATTATAATGTCTCCATTCATCATTCTTTAAGTCTGTAGCTACATTCACCGTAAAACAGGTCGATATTGCCAGTTTCTTGTGCCAACGACCCACAACCACCACCACCACCAACACCACCACCACCACCACCAACAACAACAACAACAACGACGACAAAGTTGACAACCATACATAGCTATATTCATGCTCGAGCCAGAATGTTCTTGATCTGCGTTGCCCATGTTAAGTCTGCCTGATACATCGAGCACTTTGGCGAATGTACCTGTTCTCGTTTGACGTTACTAATTCAGCCAATGAAATGCGTTTATATGTTTCGCCAGCCAATACAATTCCTGGCTTTAAGTATAATATGATGCGCCATATTACTTCTTAATTATGCATACCCAAAATGCCACATCCCGTTAAATTAACATTTTTTACCAGGACATTGGCCGGAAGTCGCTAGTTCGCGACACCCTGGAGAACTACTCGGCCGCCTCAAACCTAATGCACAACGAGCGCGTCCGGGAGCTTATGGCCGCCGGAGACACCATCTACCACTTCGGCTTCGGTCAGGCACCATTTCCGCTCATGGACAAGGCCGCCGACCGTCTTCGGAAGTTTGCAGACCGGAGCGCGTATCTACCAGTTGCTGGTGAGTGTCTCTGTGAGAGTCTACAGGCGATTCCGATTGCGCCCCTTTATATTTTAATAGCACATGTTCATCAAACATGGCATGTAATGCGATTTTTTATATCCTTCAAAACTGCTATACTCTAATTGAGAAGTAAGTTTATGTCTGTATTTTTCAGGTATCAAAGAACTAAGGGATGCGATCTGTGACTTCCATAAACTCCATGACGACATAGATCGAAGTGCTGATGACGTCATCGTGGGGCCTGGTAGCAAGGAGCTCATTTTTCTGCTTATGAACATATTTCATGGAGGTGAGTTATTGACGTCATATAGAGTGAATGCAATTCTCTATAACATTTGTCTGAGTTATGTTGATGATCAGCAACAGCTTAGGAAGACGTTGATGATGTAGTTAAGTTTATTATGCAATAATGATGATGATTCTTACAGACGTGCTGGTCATTTCCCCGTCGTGGACCTCGTATAAACCCCAGGTGCAGCTGTCCGGTCATAAACCGCACGTGATCACCGCGTGCCAAGCAGACGACTGGAAAATCACACCGCAATTAGTCAAAAATGTAAGTAGAGACGTCCACGCATGTATGACGTCATTATCTTACCAATTATATATTCATGACGCCACATCATGACGAGAGTTTTGAAAGGATATCCAGGGTAAGAAAAGTCAGTTTCTGCAGCATATCCTTGTTTTCATAGTATTCTCTTTTATATGACCTTTTTTACTGAGATGTCTCCTAAATCAGTGAAAATATAATACGAACGCTATATATCAAACAATGTTTTTTATGTACGTATATTCCAGTTTCTTCAAACAAGAGATCTTTCTCCGGTGAAACTGTTGATCTTTAATAACCCAGACAACCCAAGTAAGCATGTATAAATTACGTATTTTCTTTAGTGTCATAATAATTCAGCCTAAAATTTGCTCGATTAACAAAATCCAAGCTGCAATTTATAACGCTATGGTGTAATGTCGTACCATATTTGGGCTTCGCCTCGGACAAAATTGGTGATCGTCCTAGCGAAACGGCTTCTTACTCTGAAAAAGGACTCTTTTGAAGAAAAACTAGTACCGTATCTATTAGACGGTACACATTACGCACATTATACATTAACAGTAATAATAACTCGGGTAGAGGGTGCTGTAATAATAACTCGGGTAGAGGGTGCTATAATAATAACTCGGGTAGAGGGTGCTGTAATAATAACTCGGGTAGAGGGTGCTATAATAATAACTCGGGTAGAGGGTGCTGTAATAATAACTCGGGTAGAGGGTGCTGTAATAATTACTCGGGTAGAGGGTGCTATAATAATTACTCGGGTAGAGGGTGCTATAATAAAAACTCGGGTAGAGGGTGCTATAATAATTACTCGGGTAGAGGGTGCTATAATAATTACTCGGGTAGAGGGTGCTATAATAATTACTCGGGTAGAGGGTGCTATAATAATAACTCGGGTAGAGGGTGCTATAATAATTACTCGGGTAGAGGGTGCTATAATAATAACTCGGGTAGAGGGTGCTTTAATAATTACTCGGGTAGAGGGTGCTATAATAATTACTCGGGTAGAGGGTGCTTTAATAATTACTCGGGTAGAGGGTGCTATAATAATTACTCGGGTAGAGGGTGCTATAATAATTACTCGGGTAGAGGGTGCTATAATAATAACTCGGGTAGAGAGTGCTTTAATAATTACTCGGGTAGAGGGTGCTATAATAATAACTCGGGTAGAGGGTGCTTTAATAATTACTCGGGTAGAGGGTGCTATAATAATTACTCGGGTAGAGGGTGCTATAATAATTACTCGGGTAGAGGGTGCTATAATAATAACTCGGGTAAAGGGTGCTGTAATAATAACTCGGGTAGAGGGTGCTGTAATAATAACTCGGGTAGAGGGTGCTATAATAATAACTCGGGTAGAGGGTGCTATAATAATTACTCGGGTAGAGGGTGCTATAATAATAACTCGGGTAGAGTGTGCTATAAAAATTACTCGGGTAGAGGGTGCTATAATATTTACTCGGGTAGAGGGTGCTATAATAATTACTCGGGTAGAGGGTGCTATAATAATTACTCGGGTAGAGGGTGCTATAATAATTACTCGGGTAGAGGGTGCTATAATAATTACTCGGGTAGAGGGTGCTATAAAAATTACTCGGGTAGAGGGTGCTATAATAATTACTCGGGTAGAGGGTGCTATAATAATTACTCGGGTAGAGGGTGCTATAATAATAACTCGGGTAGAGGGTGCTATAATAATTACTCGGGTAGAGGGTGCTGTAATAATAACTCGGGTATAGGGTGCTATAATAATTACTCGGGTAGAGGGTGCTATAATAATAACTCGGGTAGAGGGTGCTATCATAATTACTCGGGTAGAGTGTGCTGTAATAATTACTCGGGTAGAGGGTGCTATAATATTTACTCGGGTAGAGGGTGCTATAATAATTACTCGGGTAGAGGGTGCTATAATAATTACTCGGGTAGAGGGTGCTTTAATAATTACTCGGGTAGAGGGTGCTATAAAAATTACTCGGGTAGAGGGTGCTATAATAATTACTCGGGTAGAGGGTGCTATAATAATTACTCGGGTAGAGGGTGCTATAATAATAACTCGGGTAGAGGGTGCTATAATAATAACTCGGGTAGAGGGTGCTATAATAATAACTCGGGTAGAGGGTGCTATAATAATTACTCGGGTAGAGGGTGCTATAATAATAACTCGGGTAGAGGGTGCTATAATAATTACTCGGGTAGAGGGTGCTATAATAATTACTCGGGTAGAGGGTGCTATAATAATTACTCGGGTAGAGGGTGCTATAATAATTACTCGGGTAGAGGGTGCTATAAAAATTACTCGGGTAGAGGGTGCTATAATAATAACTCAGGTAGAGGGTGCTGTAATAATAACTCGGGTAGAGGTGCTATAATAATTACTCGGGTAGAGGGTGCTATAATAATTACTCGGGTAGAGGGTGCTATAATAATTACTCGGGTAGAGGGTGCTATAATAAAAACTCGGGTAGAGGGTGCTATAATAATTACTCGGGTAGAGGGTGCTATAATAATAACTCGGGTAGAGGGTGCTATAATAATAACTCGGGTAGAGGGTGCTATAATAATAACTCGGGTAGAGGGTGCTATAATAATAACTCGGGTAGAGGGTGCTATAATAATAACTCGGGTAGAGGGTGCTATAATAATTACTCGGGTAGAGGGTGCTATAATAATAACTCGGGTAGAGGGTGCTATAAAAATTACTCGGGTAGAGGGTGCTATAATAATTACTCGGGTAGAGGGTGCTATAATAATAACTCGGGTAGAGGGTGCTATAAAAATTACTCGGGTAGAGGGTGCTATAATAATTACTCGGGTAGAGGGTGCTATAATAATAACTCGGGTAGAGGGTGCTGTAATAATAACTCGGGTAGAGGTGCTATAATAATTACTCGGGTAGAGGGTGCTATAATAATTACTCGGGTAGAGGGTGCTATAATAATTACTCGGGTAGAGGGTGCTATAATAATAACTCGGGTAGAGGGTGCTGTAATAATAACTCGGGTAGAGGGTGCTATAATAATTACTCGGGTAGAGGGTGCTATAATAATTACTCGGGTAGAGGTGCTATAATAATTACTCGGGTAGAGGGTGCTATAATAATTACTCGGGTAGAGGGTGCTATAATAATTACTCGGGTAGAGGGTGCTATAATAATTACTCGGGTAGAGGGTGCTATAATAATTACTCGGGTAGAGGGTGCTATAATAATTACTCGGGTAGAGGGTGCTATAATAATTACTCGGGTAGAGGGTGCTATAATAATTACTCGGGTAGAGGGTGCTATAAAAATTACTCGGGTAGAGGGTGCTATAATAATTACTCGGGTAGAGGGTGCTATAATAATTACTCGGGTAGAGGGTGCTATAATAATAACTCGGGTAGAGGGTGCTATAATAATTACTCGGGTAGAGGGTGCTGTAATAATAACTCGGGTATAGGGTGCTATAATAATTACTCGGGTAGAGGGTGCTATAATAAAAACTCGGGTAGAGGGTGCTATCATAATTACTCGGGTAGAGTGTGCTGTAATAATTACTCGGGTAGAGGGTGCTATAATATTTACTCGGGTAGAGGGTGCTATAATAATTACTCGGGTAGAGGGTGCTATAATAATTACTCGGGTAGAGGGTGCTATAATAATTACTCGGGTAGAGGGTGCTATAAAAATTACTCTGGTAGAGGGTGCTTTAATAATTACTCGGGTAGAGGGTGCTATAATAATTACTCGGGTAGAGGGTGCTATAATAATAACTCGGGTAGAGGGTGCTATAATAATTACTCGGGTAGAGGGTGCTATAATAATAACTCGGGTAGAGGGTGCTATAATAATTACTCGGGTAGAGGGTGCTATAATAATAACTCGGGTAGTGGGTGCTATAATAATTACTCGGGTAGAGGGTGCTATAATAATTACTCGGGTAGAGGGTGCTATAATAATTACTCGGGTAGAGGGTGCTATAATAATTACTCGGGTAGAGGGTGCTATAATAATTACTCGGGTAGAGGGTGCTATAATAATTACTCAGGTAGAGGGTGCTGTAATAATAACTCGGGTAGAGGTGCTATAATAATTACTCGGGTAGAGGGTGCTATAATAATTACTCGGGTAGAGGGTGCTATAATAATTACTCGGGTAGAGGGTGCTATAATAATAACTCGGGTAGAGGGTGCTATAATAATTACTCGGGTAGAGGGTGCTATAATAATAACTCGGGTAGAGGGTGCTATAATAATAACTCGGGTAGAGGGTGCTATAATAATAACTCGGGTAGAGGGTGCTATAATAATAACTCGGGTAGAGGGTGCTATAATAATAACTCGGGTAGAGGGTGCTATAATAATAACTCGGGTAGAGGGTGCTATAATAATAACTCGGGTAGAGGGTGCTATAAAAATTACTCGGGTAGAGGGTGCTATAATAAAAACTCGGGTAGAGGGTGCTATAATAATAACTCGGGTAGAGGGTGCTATAAAAATTACTCGGGTAGAGGGTGCTATAATAATTACTCGGGTAGAGGGTGCTATAATAATAACTCGGGTAGAGGGTGCTGTAATAATAACTCGGGTAGAGGGTGCTATAATAATTACTCGGGTAGAGGGTGCTATAATAATTACTCGGGTAGAGGGTGCTATAATAATTACTCGGGTAGAGGGTGCTATAATAATAACTCGGGTAGAGGGTGCTGTAATAATAACTCGGGTAGAGGGTGCTATAATAATTACTCGGGTAGAGGGTGCTATAATAATTACTCGGGTAGAGGGTGCTATAATAATTACTCGGGTAGAGGGTGCTATAATAATTACTCGGGTAGAGGGTGCTTTAATAATTACTCGGGTAGAGGGTGCTATAATAATTACTCGGGTAGAGGGTGCTGTAATAATAACTCGGGTAGAGGGTGCAATAACTATTACTCAGGTAGTTGATGCAGTGACATACATTGGAAGTGGGTGCAGTAGCTATAACATTGGTAGTGGATGCAGTAGCTATTACATTGGAAGTGGATGAAGTAACTATTACAGCTAATTATTCCAATGCTATATTTATGGTTGTTGACATCAGTTTTGTTTCAGCGGGAACGATGTACAACAAACCAGAGCTGGAAGCACTGAGGTAGGTGGCTGGTCTCTTTGCTGTGCTTACATTCAGTAAAACTGGAAAAGGAAACAATTCACAAAAAAGAATCACAGAAAACATTTTTCGGAAAGAGTATTTTCGAATTTACATGCAAACAGAGGAGCCTTTAATAATTAAGGTGGTTTCAACATTTCAATAGTTAGTATTGTCCTGACGCGTTTGTTGAAAGATTTTCATGAATTTTTCACTTATGAATAGGACGCTTACAAGAACAACATAATGTAATTTTCTCTTAAACATGGATATTACATTTCTTGTTTCGTAAGATGTTTGTTTTACAACAAAATATCAGCCAGTCTGAGCTGAGCGGACATTACATTAATTTATTTGGCCTTAAATTGTCTCTTTGGATCCGCTGATTTAGATAACACTCACTCGTATAGCACGAACCGAAACTGAGTGCAAATATCTTGAGTTTATTTAAGATACGAAGTACAAACAAGGTAATGGAAAATCCTGGTTTAATGAAATAACCATACATAGGACGATATGGGCTGACATGGATTTAACCTTTAATGTGCAAAAAAAATCCTTTCGTCTTCATATTATCTATTTTGAATGCATTTATATCTTGCTTTATGTAATGAAATGAATTGTAGAGATAGCAAATTGACAATGTAATCTGGTCGTGTTCTTGATTTCATCGTCGCAGACGCGTTACAAAATTGAGTCAATCACTGGAGGACATGCTGGTCCATTAATGAGGTCAAAAATATAAAACGTATGGTATAACGCGTCGAAAAAGTACAAATGCATATGAATTTTAGGATTTAGGAAAAGACCTCAACTATTTTCCGTCGCGATATTGAAAACGACACAATAAAAGACAGCCCACATGGTTTAGAGAATAATTAATTAACAGGGGCGGTTACAGGATTTGACGTTAGAGAGGGTGTAACTTATGGGAGTAAGCTTTTGACTTGCACCCCTCCTTCCGAACTGAAACTTATAGGGTTTAAGTGTTGGCAGAGGATAGGGAGTATTCCCTTAAGATATTTTAATCATTTCTAGTCCGAAATTGTTCATTTTGGGCGTATTAAAAAAAATCTCATATATTGAATTAAAAAATAATCGATTTTAGGGGATCCGCTAGTGATTGCTTATCTGAAGTTGCATTGGCTAAAGACATATAGGTTGATTACTTAGTGTATTTATCTTCACAGTATTCGCTGCAATGGTGATGAATCTCGACGTACATGTATGAATTTATGTTGTGTTACATAACACATGTAACTTTATGGTCGGCAAGCAATCCAGAACTCCCAGAACCGAATCATACTGCAAACCTAAAACTTTCTTTTCCTTTTTCACTATTTTTCTTTTATTGTTTTAGACGTTTAGAATACAAAAAAATAATGCATTTTTTATGTTCTTGTAAAAAATCAAAAATGTTTCATATTTGATAACTTCAATACCGCAGCTTATTGGCCTAAATTGTTCTCCATGCCCAAAAAACACAACATGTAAGCTAGCATGGGCGGATCCAGGAGTTGACGTGAAAAGGGGTGTAACTTAGGGGCGTAACCTTTTGATTTACGCCCCAAATAAGTTGGTTAAAATGTTGGCAGGTGGGTTTTGGGTTTCTCCCACAAGATCATTTTCACAATTTCTAGTCCGAAATGGTGCTTGCTGGGTGTGTTTTATAACTTGTTCCCCTATATTTAAATAAAACGTAAACTTGAACGATTTTACGGGGGCCTGCGTATGATTTAAAATGAAACTTCAGTTTGAATTCATTTACGTTTTAATAAGTATTTGTCTGGTAATGTACGTTGCCCATCGTCTGTAGAAAATGACGTCACTCTTTTAGCGAGGTGTTCCGATCGAATGGAATACTTGTACTAGCTGACGAGATCTACGCGCGACTCACATATGGCGGCAACTTCACTTCCATGGCAAAGGTAATTTGTTTTTCTACTGGGGTACAAAACTATCAAGCGTAGATATGTTTTGTTGTTAATACCTCTATAAGTTCAATATATAGAGAAGATACTTCATCCTGCGCACGTCCAAACCTATTCCATATGAGAGGCCATAAATTTGTCCGGCCCATGACTACATTTAAGTGTCTGTTGGGGATTGAATCTTGGACAGCTTTGTAAGACGTGTTGTGTCTTTTGTGGGAACGTACATCGGTTAAAATGGAGTCATGGAGTTACTTAAACGACGCTTTTGTTTTATTTGTTTCCAGGTGTACCCGGAAGGAACGATTCTGTGTTCCGGGATGTCCAAGTGGGCCAGTATGGGGGGATGGAGGGTAAGTGGGCCAGTTTGAGCGGATGGAGGGTTAGAAGGCCAGTATGGAAGGATGAAGGGTAAGTGGGTCAGTATGAGGGGATGGAGGATAAGTGGGCCAGTATGCGCGGATGGAGGGTAAGTGGGCCGGTATGCGCGGATGGAGGGTTAGTGGGCCAGTACGGGTGGGGGGAGGGTGAGTGGGTCAGTACGGGTGCATGAAGGGTGAGTGGGCCAGTATGGGTGGATGGAGGGTAAGTGGGCCAGCATGGGTGGATGGTGGATAAGTGGGCCAGTATGGGTGGATGGAGGGTTAGTGGGCCAGTATAGGTGGATGAAGGGTAAGTGGGCCAGTATGGGTGGATGAAGGGTAAGTGGGCCAGTATGGGCGGATGGAGGGTTAGTGGGCCAGTAATGGTGGATGGAGGATAAGTGGGCCAGTATGGGTGGATGGAGGGTAAGTGGGCCAGTATGGGTGGATGGAGGGTAAGTGGGCCAGTATGGGTGGATGGAGGGTAAGTGGGCCAGTATGGGTGGATGGCGGGTAAGTGGGCCAGTATGAGCGGATTGAGGGTAAGTGGGCCAGTATGGGTGGATGGAGGGTTAGTGGGCCAGTATGAGCGGATGGAGGGTAAGTTGGCCAGTATGCGCGGAACGAGGGTAAGTTGGCCCGTATGAGTGGACGGAGGGTAGGTGGGCCAGTACGGGTGGATGGAGGGTAAGTGGGCCAGTATGGGTGGATGGAGGGTAAGTGGGCCAGTATGGGTGGATGGAGGGTAAGTGGGCCAGTATGGGTGGATGGAGGGTAAGTGGGCCAGTATGAGCGGATGAAGGAGGTGGGCATGTATGTGCGGATTGAGAGTAAGCGGGCCAGTATGAGCGGAGGGAGGGTAAGTGGGCCAGTATGGGTGGATGGAGGGTAAGTGGGCCAGTATGGGTGGATGGAGGGTAAGTGGACCAGTATGGGTGGATGGATGGTAAGTGGGCCAGTATGGGTGGATGGAGGGTAAATGGGCCAGCATGGGTGGATGGTGGGTAAGTGGGCCAGTATGGGTGGATGGAGGTTAAGCGGACGAGTGTGTGCGGATTGAGTGTAAGTGGGCCAGTATGTGTGGATGTAGGGTAAGTGGGCCAGTATGGGCGGATGGAGGGTTAGTGGGCCAGTAATGGTGGATGGAGGATAAGTGGGCCAGTATGGGTGGATGGAGGGTCAGTGTTCCAGTATGGGTGGATGGAGGGTAAGTGGGCCAGTATGGGTGGATGGAGGGTCAGTGTTCCAGTATGGGTGGATGGAGGGTCAGTTGGCCAGTATGGGTGGATGGAGGGTCAGTGTTCCAGTATGGGTGGATGGAGGGTCAGTGTTCCAGTATGGGTGGATGGAGGGTAAGTGGGCCAGTATGGGTGGATGGAGGGTAAGTGGGCCAGTATGGGTGGATGGAGGGTCAGTGTTCCAGTATGGGTGGATGGAGGGTAAGTGGGCCAGTATGGGTGGATGGAGGGTAAGTGGGCCAGTATGGGTGGATGGAGGGTAAGTGGGCCAGTATGTGTGGATGGAGGGTAAGCGGGCCAGTATGTGCGGATGGGGGGAAGGTTGGCCACTATGGGTGGGTGAAGGTTAAGTGGGCTGGTACGTGCGGATGGAGGTTAAGCGAACGAGTATGTGCGGATGGAAGTTTGGTGCAATTAGGGTTTGTGGGCCAGTATGCGCGGATGGAGGGTACGACTGAATACTTATGTGTTTTATGTTGTCATTTTGCTAAATACACTCTATCCAACTGTGGACTTTCATCCGAGACGTTTCGGATTGGTTAAGAATTTCCTTTATTTGAAGCCATGTCAGTAAGGTTTTAAGTTTCATAAGAAATAAAAGTGTTTTTATTATATTTATTTTTTATTTTGTTATACCATAAACATCACTGTATTGTTTACCTTACAGTTGGGTTACCACATATACCCGCCCGGTCTAGCAGCCTTGAAAGAGGCCGTCCGGAGCGCAGCCAGCCACACATACACGTCTGTTGCTGCGCCCATGCAGTACGCCATGACTGAGGTACGTTTGCCTTTAATATCCATCCAACGTTTGTCAGAATGGTTCAAAACTGCGTTTTGAGACTAATTATATAATCATAATATCATTCTGTTTTACTCTTTTTATTCACGTTAATTAATGATATATTCAGATCGTTATTCTATTTATTTTGATGTCCGTCCAGGTTCTACAGGACACAGAAACCTGTCGACAATATCAGCAACACACGACCCGCATCATGGCCGCCGTCGCCAAATACTGCCATAGGTCTGCTGTTTGTTTAATTCACGTTCCATGTAACGCCTGTCTTGCCACCATCTCTGTTGTTTTCAATGGTTTGCAACGAAGCCTGTAACATCGTATGTGTCGGTCTTCCAGGCAGATAATACGACTCACTTATGTACATAATAATAATAATCCAAGTATTCTAAAACAAACAAAAAAATATCATGAAAAGGTAATCAAGGTCGGTATTCATAAAACATTCTTAGTTAAGTCAATTTCCTAGTATTTTTTTATAAAATATTATTTCCGTTTTAATTTGTTTCGAGTATTATGAAAATAAAGTACTTTTGACATTATTAAATGATGATGATACATTTCACTTAGGAAAATGACTTAAGTAAAGAAATGGCTTAAGATGTTTTATGAATACCGCGATCCTGGTAACACAAGAATCACTTTGTGCACTTACAGGGAGGCATGTCTCCACAATTTAAGCGATTCAATAGATCTTCTACCAGATCCTATGTGCCATGAAGGTATTTTAATTACGCGGTTCATTATTGGAAACGATAAAAACTCGAACGCGAATTTTCAGTGAGCTTACTGCGGTCGGGGTGACGGCCGTGCAGCCTAAAGGCGGATACTACATTTTCCCCAACTTCGAGGTGATTAGGGAGCAGCTGAGGCGTCGTGACGTCACTTCCTGTGAGCAGATGGTCAACACCATCTTCTGCGAAACAGCGGTCTCGGTGAGTAATCGAGAATAATTGTTTTCTTTAAGGGGGCAACATCGGTTATTGATATTAGGATATTAAACATAACTGAATGGATGACTTAAATTATAAATATATATCAACACTTTCTATGCAAATCTAGTACTAATCAAAGCTACGATTTGATCTTATTAGTTTGACCTGCGAGACGAGGATAACAAATCTATATTTTCTAAATACGTAAACCAGTAAAAATAGGAATGAAACTATGAAAGTAGTCAAGGCGTGCATACATCTAGCCGATCTGTCCTTAGGGTAAAAAATCGTGTTCACAACTCTGTCCCGACATTTCTGCAGCTGATGGCCGGTGGCCCTGGATTCCTACGACCGGAAGACGAGTTGACGGTGCGGTTGTGTTTCGTTCATTTTGACGGAGCGAAGGCGCTTGCAGAAAGCGAGCGTCTAGGTCTGGAGCGCCCCCTACCGGACAACTTTGTTCACACGCATTGTACTACCGTATACGAGGGCATTCAGGTAGGGCACCATGCAGCATGTTTTTAGGGGTGCAAGAAGGTTTTGAATGATTTCAGATAAAGAAGTATTTAGAACCATTTTGCATCAGTCCTTGTAAACATGTAAGTGTTATCCAATCACCAAATCAAAGCTCGGGTGTTAACGTTAAAAATAATTTATGATCGACATTCAGTGTTTTCAAAGAATTTTTTGAATAAATACCATGAAATACTTGTTTAAATATGTGGTATTTAAATGCCTTATCAAGTTTATTTACATTAATGTTTGAATACTTTTTATAATTCATATATATTTAAAAAAACTTAATTGAAAATATTCGAGATCAGGCAGTCACTATATATGAAAATGAAGAACAGACATTTAGATCCACGTTGCACTTTTTCAAAAACATTGGTGAGAAGATTTCTGTGATTTATTATTTTCAGAGACTGGTAGACTGGGTAAAGAAGTTGCTGTCGGAGTAAAAACCAGTAATTTACTCAAACAGTCCAGTTGGGGCGAAGCGGAGCTGACAAAACCTTGTATTTAATCAATAATATACGACCATCAACACCATTCAATTTTCTTTAACAAATTTATGTCTTGTATGTTGCAGCCTCCCATGTGCTCGCTGTGACGTAGTTTATTATTGTTGATGGTTGTGAATTTTAGATAAATTTCTAAATAAATGTGTTGTATTTATATCAGAATTCATAGTTGTAATGCTTTTGAGTTTACAGTGACAAAGAATGAGACATATACTGAAGAGTGAGAGTGAATGTACTGTAGATATTATGGAAAGCGGAAATGTAATTAGGCTACCATGACCTTTGGGGAATGCATCAGACCTAACACAGTTGAAGAAGTACTCGAGCTAACATGGAAATGTACTGGAGCTACAAGGGGGAGTGAAAAATGTACTGGAGGTAATAGGGCGAGTGAAAAATGTACTGGAGCTAACAGGGAAAGTGGAAAATGTACTGGAGCTAACAGCGACAGTGGAAAATGTACTGGAGCTAACAGGGAAAGTGGAAAATGTACTGGAGCTAAAAGGGAAAGTGGAAAATGTACTGTAGCTAACAGGAATATGGAAAATGTCTGAAGCTAACATTGAAAGTGGAAGATGTAATGGAGCTAACATGGAAAGTGGAAAATGTACTGCAGCTAACGGGAAAATGGAAAATGTACTCGAGCTAACATGGAAAGAGGAAAATGTACTTGAGCTAACATTGAAAGTGGAAAATGTACTGCAGCTAACATAGAAAATGGAAAATGTACTGGAGCATGTACATTATGAAATGTAATGAACCTACACGGATATGACGGATATATGTAATGAAGTTTACACGGAACTTCGGAAATGTCTAATAGGTAGCATGGACAATGCGAAATGTACTGCGGCTAATAAGGAGATTGGCAAATGTACCGAGGCTAACACGGAGATTGGGAAATGTACCGAGGCTAACACGGAGATTGGGAAATGTATTGAGGCTAACACGGAGATTGGGAAATGTACCGAGGCTAACACGGAGATTGGGAAATGTACTGAGGTATGTATTGAGGCTAACACGGAGATTGGTAAATGTACCGAGGCTAACACGGAGATTGGTAAATGTACCGAGGCTAACACGGAGATTGTGAAATGTATTCAGGCTAACACGGAGATTGGGAAATGTACTGAGGCTAACACGGAGATTGGGAAATGTATTCAGGCTAACACGGAGATTGGGAAATGTATTCAGGCTAACACGGAGATTGTGAAATGTATTCAGGCTAACACGGAGATTGGGAAATATATTCAGGCTAACACGGAGATTGGGAAATGTACCGAGGCTAACACGGAGATTGTGAAATGTATTCAGGCTAACACGGAGATTGGGAAATGTACCGAGGCTAACACGGAGATTGTGAAATGTATTCAGGCTAACACGGAGATTGGGAAATGTACTGAGGCTTGCACGGAGATTGTGAAATGTACTGAGGATTACACGGAGATTGTGAAATGTACTGAGGCTTACACGTAGACTGGGAAATGTACTGAGGCTTACACGGAGATTGTGAAATGTACTGAGACTAACACGGAGATTGGGAAATATACTGAGGCTAACAAGAATATTGGGAAGGGTACTTTAGGTACCAAGGATATTGGGACTATAATGAACTTAAGCAAACACTGAGATTGGGGAACCTACTGAAGCTAACAGTAAAATTGAAATTGTACTGACGCTATTACGGAGATTGGGGGATGTTCTTGAGCTAACAACGGTATATAGGGTTATGTAGCTAACACGGATATTTAGAAACAAACTAAGGCCAACACGGAAATTGGGAAATGTACTTAAGCTTACAAGGAAACAAGAATCGGGAAGCGAACTGAAGCTAACAAGAGCTAACAAGAATACTAGTAAATGTACTATAGCTAACAAGGATGTTAAAATGTACTGAAGCTTACATGGATTTCGGGAAATGTACTGGAGCTAACAAGGATATTGAGAAATGCACTGGAGCTGCCAGGAAGATTGAAAAACATACTGAAGCTTACACGGCGATTGGAAAAGGTACTGAAGCTAACACGGAGATTGAGAAATGTTTTTGAACTAACAAAGTTATCGGAGAATGTACTGCAGCTAATACAGAGATTGGGAAACATACTGTAGCTAACACGGAGATTGGAAAATGTGCTGAAGCTAATAAGAATATTGGGAAGCATACTGGAGCTTACACGGAGATTTGGAAATGTAATGTAGCTAACAAGGATATTGAGAAATGTACTGAAGCTAACACGGAGATTGGGAAATGTACTGTAGCTAAAAGGGATAAACGGAAATGTACTGTTGCTAACAATGAAATTGAGAAATGTACTGCAGCTAAGTCGCAGGGTTTTAGATGTGCTTTGGCTAAAATTGAGAGCGGAAAATATTGGAGGTCAAACAGGGAGTAAAATGATCAAATAAAGTACACGTACGATGTTTATTTCACACAAAGCACACACTACCCCGCCAACTTATGATATTTCCTCATTTAGAACTTATCACAGTGTCAATTGACTAGAAGAAATGTTCTTACATATAAAAATTACAAAATATAACATAAAATGAGAAATGATCAAGCACTGACAAGAAGCATAAATAAACATAGATGAATGAGATGCACAGAAAGTTTGTAAAAGGGTGAGCACGATAAAATAATGGACGAAGGGAAGAAAAATGTACAATTATTTGACTGGCTTATCAGTTATTTCCAAATAAATAGCACAGCGACACTGTATGCGCGTGGTTGTTAAATAATTCAGATAATGAACAGTGCTAGATTAACACTAACTACGAGAACCGACGAGATGATGCCATTTATTGTTTGAAATCCCTTAAAAAGGGGCGACGATCCGGAAGTCACGCTCACCGGAAGCGCTTCAGTGTTTACAGTTGGCAAGGGACGCGTCGTACTTGTTGATGACGTCATAATCGGGGTTGTTTTGGCAGCAGTTGGAGGACGTGTTGTCGTTGTGGTGATGGTGGCGGTGGTGGTTGTCGTTAACTCTGAAAAAAAGGAGAATAAGGTTTTGTTTTGGGGAGGGTCGTGTACTATGTGTTCACCGATTTCATTATGGATTGATAATATGGTCGGGAAAAAAAGAAGTTGGACATGCACATCTTCCCCTAGGAAACCCATACTTGAAACATGACACATTAAACATGGACATTTTAGTCTCTGACTAAAGTCAGTAACTTCCAAGAAATGAAGGCAATACCCTGAACGCAAGCAAAGCGATACTGATTTCGGCAAGAATCCGTCCGCCATTCCCACGAGCCATCTGGTCGCTTGGCGACAGCGAAGCACCTGTCTGACCTCTCCAGTTGGCTCGAATTGTCGTCTGCAAGAGCATAACGGTACATATATGTAGAAAAAAGTCGGAAGAGTAATTCAAAAACATTATAAGTGGAAGACTTCAATGTTTTTACAAGCATGATTGTCTTTTATGAGAACAATCTTTTACAAATGCTCTAATTTTACCTTGTAGCCAAACAAAGACATGAACACACTGAAAGTCCATTCAATATGTAGAATTGGCACATGCCAAATTGTCGTGATATGTACCAGAACCTTGTGTAAGCAAACCAGTATACGTTTTTGTCGATAATCTGGATGAACTCTTATATATTTTTTAAACACGCCATAGGAAAGATGCCTCGTATCGGACGTACGGTTACAAACTACTAATATTTTGTTAACATTTAAAGTATTGCGCACCATAATTCCAGACAACTATTTCTTTCCTGTGCAATCCCGTCCAGTAGTTTGGATTTCCGAGCACAACTCTGTCCTGAAAGGTCGCACTCAAGGTCACATTAACCGGTGCTAGGTAACCGATAGTCTCACACTGCGCACGCGCGCCGTACCACGTGTTTGCAGCATTACCATTGACGATACATTGGTTTATGGGCCCAGCACACTGCTCTAGAATATAGAGGGAAAAAATAATATTAAAATATAAATATTCAATACAGAAGAATACCGAATTTGAAAAAAATATTATATATAAGTCATATTATATTAATTATACTATCATGTGAATAATACAATAGTTAGACTCTCTCTCTCTCTCTACATATATATATATAGATATATATAATTTTAAAATACTAAAATATCAATAGATGCATTTTTTACGGATCGAATCGGATACTATAAACAAGCAAAACACAGTCCTCACTTGAAAGGCAGAGAAACGGCGTTTGGATGCCGCAGTCCCCGGGGGCCCATGTGTCCGTCATCAGGTTGTAGGCGAAACACTCTCCCTGGTTAGCAACGTTTTGCGCCCGCTTGATCTCCGTCGGCCGGACTGAAACAGTTTCACTGTTGTAAGATTATCCTGAAATATGTTGAGCTGACATGATTGTCTGCGTCAGTTTTACTTTAATAATAACTCTACTAAAACTCTAGACAGCCAGGGTGGCAACGAATAAGGGCTGGGAGAACTAGGTTTCCAAGACAACCGTTTCCTTCCGGCATATCATAAAATGCTACTGGAAGCGCATCCCCTTCCCATGCCCATCAAACTCACCTCTTCTGTAAACAGCCACCGTATCAACGTTTGGGCCAGTATTTCCGCACTCGGAGACAGAGGCGTCCGTAGGTGCCGCTGCCGCCTCACCTGGACAGGAAGTACGACAGAAAGTTCCCGGCACTGCAGCGCTACCGGTAACAATGCTGTCCAGGCAATAACACATCTGTCCCTGTGTACAGAAAATGCATTATTTGTAAATCCATCATAAAGCTGCACTCTCGCAGACTGTCGTTGTGACAACTTTTTTATTACTTTTTGAATGCGTTAAAGCTTCGAAACCAGCGATATATAAGACTGCTGACAATTATCAGATTGCAGTTTATCATATTTACGTTCGAATAATGATGTCTTATGGCAGTTTTACCAAACATTTGAGATTTTATGTTGTGAATTATCTAATATGACTGAATTGAAGGCATTGATGCACAAATCAGCCGACTCCGAGACAACTTTTTTTTTAAAGTGTCAAAACTGACAATCATTCAGAGTGCAGCTTTAATATGCATATGTGCGCTCATGACCGGCGAATTCTAGTTATTTACAAATCCTTGTCATTGACGATGATGTTAAAGCTGCAATCTTAAAGTAAGTTATATATATATATATTATAGTAAAGGTCACAATTGCCACTAAGGTTGACCTACTGACCTC
Source organism: Mya arenaria (assembly GCF_026914265.1). Classification (NCBI taxonomy): domain Eukaryota; kingdom Metazoa; phylum Mollusca; class Bivalvia; order Myida; family Myidae; genus Mya; species Mya arenaria. The sequence continues at coordinate 36,518,997 of NC_069126.1, forward strand.
AAAATCAGAAGCGGCCATCTACTGACCATGACCAATTAGCATACCAAGTTTGAAGATTCCTGTTTCAAACGGCGACAAAATGCAACAACATTCGTATGCATGACACACAATCACTGAGTACATATGTACAAGTATCCGTGACCACAAGTTTCAAAGCGTTGCTGTTGTTGTTTTTGTTGTTGCTGTTGTTGTTTCGACCTAATAACGGATTTAAATCCAGCTGTACCTGCATCCCTATGTAGAGGGATCCTGGACACTCTCGTAGACACGTGACTAGATAGTTGTCAACCAGCACGCGTGACTTCCGCGTGCCAAGAGTCTGGTTTCTATAGCAACCTGAAAGATGTAAAAGTTGACTGTTATTTCCATCTGCGTATCCGTAGCAAGAAGATCAAGGTGATTTCAAAAATCGACAGATGAATTTTAAAATAAAGATATAGCAAAATATCTTTTTTAATATTTAATGTTTCTATGTGGTTTTTTTTTTCTTAAGTTTAGACTGTTATTTAATGTCGCACAAACGCTTGCGTGTACCAACCTTCGATGGCGACAACGGCGGTGTAGCCGACATATCTGCCGACCCAGACTGGCTCTCCGACAGGTGGCGTCACCTGGCGGTTGAAAAGCCCCTGCAGCTCCAAATTATCCAGGATGGCAAGGCGACCGCCGCCTCCCCCACACGAGTCCGCCGCCGTTTCCCATGTGGCGGCCGTCGTTGACAGTCGGAACACAGCCTCGCTTCGGACGGCTATCGTTAATTAAAGCAATAAATCACATACTTATTTTTCCCATAATAAAATCTTCAAAGTTTACTGAAGTTGTGCTGTTGCAAAATTCAAAAGTAGTTTATTTAGAAATTTACGCGTATTGAATAATATTTCAAAAGCAGTTGAATTATTCTTGAAATAATAATAATATTAATTGAAAATATAATTATCAGAACGACATGCAAAACCATGTAAGATTCTTGGTATATACGAGTTTAAGTAGGTACAGGTCTTATAAATCGTTTCTGTTTAGTTTAAGCAACAATTCTTAATTTTAATACGTAAATGATCTTTATTAAAGGCAGTGAAGGGCGCTTGTAAAGTGGTCGCAATACGAGGATTTCAAAACACTATAAACGTTAATGATTTTCTTTATTTGTATACTATCAAATGCCTTTCTAATGTCAATGAAAAGTCATAATCAGTCACATGGCCTGAGGGGTTTACACGTTCTTCCTTGAATCAGTCAATAACATATTAACTGGGACAAATTATATCTTAGATAAAATATTTTACGCACTAGTTGAAAATAAACGTGATTAAAAACAACTGATTATAGTGGGTATTTTTACATAAATATTCTGCTTTACCGGTTAAGTCTAATAATCGACCTAAGAAAAACATACTACTTTTTGTTTGTTTTTACATTCAACATATGCTTTTGAATCTTGGTGTATAGCAATGCTAATATGATGGTGCCATCCCTTGAAAAGGCTTTTCTAGTGGTTATATAAAAATACGAGACCAAATGCATAGGGTAAATATTTTGGAGTGAAATTGAAGGGGCAGAAGCTATATAGGAACAAAGCAAGAGACAAGTCACAATGTATATACAGGTAACGTCGTGTTAGAGACGAGTCACAATGTATATACAGGTAACGTCGTGTTAGAGACGAGTCACAATGTATATACAGGTAACGTCGTGCTAGAGACGAGTCACAATGTATATACAGGTAACGTCGTGCTAGAGACAAGTCACAATGTATATACAGGTAACGTCGTGCTAGAGACAAGTCACAGTGTATATACAGGTAACGTCGTGCTAGAGACAAGTCACAGCGTATATACAGGTAACGTCGTGCTAGAGACAAGTCACAGCGTATATACAGGTAACGTCGTGTTAGAGACAAGGTAACGTCGTGCTAGAGACAAGTCACAATGTATATACAGGTAACGTCGTGCTAGAGACAAGTCACAGCGTATATACAGGTAACGTCGTGCTAGAGACAAGTCACAGCGTATATACAGGTAACGTCGTGCTAGAGACAAGTCACAGCGTATATACAGGTAACGTCGTGTTTCGAAAGGAAATATTTTTCATCATCATTAGATTATTTTTATATCATGGTGCATTTTAGATGCATGGCAAGACGATGTTTTATGATTAAAGGAAAGAGTATAAATAAGACACGATTGGAGAATCGTACTAGTACAATTTAACAATTTACCAACAAAATATGAAGATGGAAATAAGTGTGGTCATGTTTACAGAGAAGTATCAATGTATCATTTTAAGTAATATAATGATGACTACGTTACGGCTTCTTGATGATGATGATGATGATGATGATGATGATGATGATGATGATGATGATGATGATGATGATAATGATGATGTAATAAGTGTCTGTCAAAAGCAATGAAAAATCAAATTATAAAGTGAACAAGAATCGAGATGTGACAAAACCGGATTTTTAATGATTGGCAGAAGAGATTCAGTTTCAATTGCTTTCTCCTATTTTTTGTAACAGTGACCTTGATCCTTAGGGCCCCTAACACAATCCCATGGAAGTCCTCCATGAACTCTTCCTACATATCAAGTTTGGTCACAGTATGTCAACCATAACTAAAGTTATTCAGTACCAAACTGTAATCTATTTTTTAGTAACAGTGACCTTGACTATAGGGGGCCAAAAAGCAATCTGATGAAAGGTCTCCATAAACATTTTCGTATATACCAAGTTTGGTCACTTTATGTCAAACATACTTAAAATTATTCGATACATAAGATGACTTTGACACTGCCCTCCTACCAGCCCGCCCTAACAATGACGCAACGCATTCCAATAACTTTAGGAAAACCTGGTTAAGAATATGAAAATGTGCCTTTCAAAAGAAATTAAGAGTAAAATTTAAAAAAAAATCAAGGGCCATATTTTGTATTTAGGGTTAAAATGTAGTTATGTGACCTAATTGTTAGATGGTCGTCATTAATTGTGCGAAGTATTATGTGAAATGGATGAAGGGTATAGAAGTTTGTTTTTATTAAAATCCCAACTTGCCCTAAAACTTTAACCTAAGTTTCTAAGTCAATCAGGGGCCATTACTTGTTTTAAGGATAATACGGAGTTTTGTAACCTCATTGTGTGATGGTCCTAAACAACTGTGTGAAGTATTAAGTCTATTGAATGAAAGGTATATAAATTATTAATAAATATACCAAGCTTCCCTAAAACTTTAACCTAAGTTCCATAGTCAATCAGGAGCCATAATTTGTATAAAAGACAATATGGAGTTATCTAACCTCGTTTTGTGATGGCCCTGAACAACTATGTGAAGTACTAAGTGAATTGAATGAAGGGTATTGAAGTTATAAGTGAAAATCCCAACTTGCCCTAAAAGTTTTAACCGGACGACAACGCCGAGGCCGGGGCGAGTAGTATAACCTTCCTTATTCTTCAAATAGTCTTGCTAATAAAAAGGGTTTCATATTTGTCGAGTTTTATTCAACTTTAGCACTGGCGTATTCGGCTGTTTGGCTGCCTTTAGCAATCACGGCGACAAGTATTACAACAATTATGTTGAATACCAAAACTAGTATGATCGTTGATTTCTCATAATACCTTTACAACGACGAAACTTGCTGGCAATGACTTAAAAAACAACATATTCCTAGCAAAACAAGATTATAATGCATTTTTTTACTATCATATGGGTCATTTTCAAGAAAAACTGGTTGGAACAGAAATGCAGCCTAAAATTTCCGTATGCACTTTTTACTTGGCCAGTTTTACCATCTATTCTCAAATGTTTTACTTACCATACACGAAAAGAAGCCATATACAGAATCCTCTACAATATCCTTCAAAATCCATTTTCTAGTCTTGTTGTAATACCTCTGATAGAACACATCGAAACTGAGTCGGTAATATTGTCAATTTCCTATCCTTCGCAATTTCTCATCTACGAGTCACAATTAAAACTCATTCACTCACGATCTTTAAAATGGATCACTTACGGCAAATTTATTTCAAATTAGACATTTTACCACAAACTAATAAATTAATCACGTGGAGAACATAACTAAAAGTTTTAAAACCAATCACAATATTTTGAACCTGTCACACGGTTAATTTTCCTTGAAATACCAATAATTCAATAATACGTAAAACTTTAAATAGCTCATCAATATAATTATTTAATTTCAATTTAATATTGGATTGGAGAAGTAACGCACGCCAAACGTCACCGCCCGCGGCGTTGAACGGTGTTTACGGCGACTGACAGTCGTTGATGAATGACGGTCGGTCAGGAGAAGCGGACCGTCACTTCCTGCATCCCCACTGATAGAAACATGGTATTTTTAATAATGAAATGGGAGAGAAGGGACCGATGCAGAGTCGGGATGAATCTGACATATACAGTGATGCCAACGCAAATTTGAAAAAAAGGGGAAAGTATTTCGGAATAGAAGTATCCCCATCACAACACATACACAAATATAATTAGTGTATAGATCAGATAAAAGGCAACAATTTAGATTTTAAAGTTTTGTGGCCAAAAAAGACAAAATAAGCCGAAAAAAAGTCATCCCCGTATACAGCGGTCACTCTCGCTGATGGACGCAGAACGCGCTAATTTCACTTCTGTCATCATCGTGCACTGGCATTTTGACTAAACTAGAACCATCACTGAATTAGATTTATACCCCCGAACGCCGAAATCATAGGAAATGGCAGTGAAATATTTTGACATCCCACTTTAAATTGAAAGTGTTGGATAGAATATATGGTTCTTGTACATTGCACTTTCTCTCTTTGTCATTTACCATTGTATGAAGTTAAATTAAATTCCATCGATCCAGCAGTTTTCAAATTATACTCCGGACAACGAAAAAGTAACAAAGGGCAATAACTCTTTGATTGGCTAAAAAGTAATTGCTATTATTCACTGCAATTCCTCACATTTCGTTTTACCATAGTAGGGAGTAATTAAATTGCAACCAGTTATGTAGTAGTATTCCGTCTAATGGTTTTCAATTTATGATCCGGACAAAATAACAAAGGGCAATTACTCTTATTGGGCTAAAATATAATTACAGTTTTTGTACACTGCACTTCCGGACAATGTGCTGAACCATTGTCTGAAGTTTTTTTTATTAAATCCCATCTGGTAGTTTTGAAGTTATGCTCCGGACAAGATAAAAAGGCTAAAATATAATTACAGTTTTTGTACACTGCACTTCCGGACAATGTGCTGAACCATTGTCTGAAGTTTTTTTTATTAAATCCCATCTGGTAGTTTTGAAGTTATGCTCCGGACAAGATAAAAAGGCAATTTTTTCTGAAATAAAGGTAAATGAATGGTTCTTGTTTACTTTACTTACTGTATCATTTGCAATAACAAAGTTATGGTTCTTGTACTCTGCACTTCCTCTCATTGTGTTTTACAATTGTATGAAGTTTTAATAGATAGGTTCCGTCTAGTAGTTATAAAAATCACGCTCTGGACAGAAACTATTAACAAGGGGTAATAACTCTCTTATTAGCCAAAAAATAGTTACAGTTAATGTACACTGCACTTCCTCTCATTATATTATATTACTGAATTGATTTTAATTAAATTCCATCCACAATTTTCAAGTTATGCTCCAGACATGCAAACAACATATGTCGGGGGTATAATAACAACAGTCAGGGATGATAACAGAGCCAAGTTGCCAATCCTGAAAATGTCTGCGTGGGGGTCAGGGGGCCGCTCAAGGCCCCCGATGGGTCCAGGGCAAAGCCCTGGTGAGGGGACAAGGGGGGCGAAGCCCCCCGAAGCTTTCCGTATTTCAGGGATTCTAATACTCTTTTTTTGCCTTAGAATAGTGTTCAAGGAGTACACCTTTCGGTTTGGTAGATATAATTATGTTCAACACGAGACATCCACAATCAGAACAATTATCAGGTATCTTAGCAGTGAAGTTAACACCTTTGTCTTTAAACAAAGTTAAATTTACTTTTTTTTACCTGAAGTCACAGGCATTAGACATGTACCTGGCATTTTGGTTCAGTGGTCCACTTCCCATAAAACTCAACTGGCTATGATCAAATGACTGTGTATGAACAGTCTACACTGTGGGATGTTTGATTTATAATAATGAACAACATATCAATTATCATGCTTGCAAATGTTTATTGTAAAAGTGTTATTTATTCAATTTTTATGTATCATAAGAGTATTTATTCCATTTTCTGCACATTTGATGGGAATATAATGTTATTAATTAATATATATATTATTCCAAGTAATATCCAAACGCGACTTAAATGCTTTGGCAGTGTAGCCGTTGTGGACATGGTGGACTTTGACATATTCTGGTCCCCAAGCCAGATTTTCCCCTCATGGTGTTACATGAGTCCAGTAGCATACAAACTAGACCCACTTGTCCCACGGCAGTTCAAGTCTCTCAAACAGGGTTTCAAATTCCATGAAAATTGATTCAGAATCAGCCCTTGTGATTTTTAAGGAGGCCAAATGTCTCAACACTATTTCTTTCTCTATAGCAGAAAAATAGCTGCAACAGTTTTCTCATTGTTTGTGTTTGTTGACTTGTCTTAGTTGAAACAAAACCGAGATCCATTAACCCCTCCACATGTTCATCATTGAAATGGCTAGCCACTCCGTAAGTTATCTTGTATGATGATGTACACCTTTGAAGTTTTAATTCACTGAGAGCTTTTGTATCTTTGGCAAGTGTCTTAAGTAAGACACACTACTGTGGTGCCAGGGAGCATGTTCAGCCATAAATCCAAGTATCATGGCCTCTGGATTGAATTGTCAGTCAATGACAGGAACAACTGGATGCACTGGCTGAGTTGTCTGTTCATCCCTGACTTTTGTAACTATCAACATACCTGGAAATACAAATTACAACTATAGAATTTAAATCTCACTCAAACTGGGTCCTCAAGAAGTTTTGTTGAACTGTCTCAAATAGAAAATAAAATGACTGCCTCTACGTAATATATATTACTACTACAAAATATTTATTCATTTTTTTTTAAATTTGAACCAAACCAATTTTCATTTGAACCATAAAGGTCAACAGCCACTTCTTATTGAGAACAATGCTTCAAACATTATGAGAATAATAAAGAAACGGTTTACAGCGTAAATTTCCATCGGCCAAACAAAATTTGTAAAATAAAAATCGATTATTATGACACAATCCGAATCGGGATGTCCGAAATAATGTTACATGCGCAAAATTCATTCTCAGTTTGATCACTTTCTATTAACTTAAAAAGAAACGTTTCAGGAATTTCTCTTAAAAATAAATGGCAAATATACCCTTGAAATCGACGAATCGATGTTTTTAGAAGTTGGTGGTGGTCGTTTTTTTCCCAATTTTCAAATACCCGTTCATTCGTCTTCGTCGTCTGTCATATCCGGATGCGACCATCCGGATACTGTCTTCTGGTCCCATCGGTAATTTCCGTAATCACCGGAGGCTATCTTAACCAATCATATAGCTCGATTGCCAAGACGTAATTAGGTTCGTTAATTACCGGCTTTACGCTTCCGGAAAACTCACCTTTTGCACCCATATTGTTCGAACTGAGCTCGCATCGCTCCCTGTACCCCTCCCTCCTAGAAAAAAACTCAACGGATTTACATTAATCTCAAAATCGATCCGTGAGGCCTTCAATCCGGATTAATCCGGAAGTTTATCATCCCTGCAACAGGTATGGGGCGGTAAAATGCCGTCGGGGCTTATCCGACATTAATGTCACTCGAGTTAGCTGGCGTTTGCCGTCGATCACTGACAGAACGACATGGTACTTCGACAATGAGGGGGGGGGAGGGTCTTAGTTGGCTAGACATACGTCAATGAACATATATGTACATCGCATTCCTCTCCAACGGTTAAAGATGCACTTTTACTCCCAAATATGCAGTACCACAATTCAATTGTTTTAATTTACCGAAAAGGATGAAAACATATCAGAATCAATGGTTATTATGAAGGATTCCGTGTTTAATTTGAAAGAAAGGTGTTGTTGTTGCTGTTCTTGTTGAGTTTGTTAAGGTCTGCCCGCGCCCTATAGTCGCTGCATTATGGCTTGACCCCGTCACACCCCCAAGTGTGACTGAAACATTTTTGATGCCAAAGGGGGAGGTTTTCCCCCACCGTTTTGTGGGATATTCGCCAATGAGTAATTTTGAACTCCAAATGCCGCTGGCCCTACGATGAATGATATCTAGAGTGGTCCCACAGCTCTGACTATTCGATATGGTTTTATTTTTTTGGTCTTAACTTATTGTTATATAGAAATTGGATAGCACGCGTGTCTTAAAAATCTTTAACTATTGTAAGTTTGGTATTTCATAAAGGATAAAGCAATTTACAAGAAAGTGTTCTGAAAAAAGGTGCAGAAAACACTGTATTTCTACCTTATGAGAGGATAGTTGATCATTGTAAATCTTTTAGGACCAACAGTCTTTTAATTTTTGGGCGTCTTCAGCTAAATACACGTTACAAACTTGTTATCAGTAATTAATATTTTCCATGAATGCATTATATGGTATGTAGGTTTATCACTCATATTTTATGTTTGTTATACATGTGTATGCATTGATTTTAAAAAAACGAATATCATTACAAGTGAGACAATGCCGAATTTCTAAATCATATCATTTAAAATAATATGATTATTAAGAATCTTAACATTGGTTAACTTAAAACAAGATATTGCTTATACAACAAAACAAGTAATACTGATTTGATACATTTTTATAACTTAAAATCAAAAACATAATTTCTTTTACACCAATAAAACAAGAAACAACAACCGTTAAAAGTTGAAGCAATAACAATAACACAGACAAATGGATGAAGAAATGCAAAATGAAAAGGTGTCGTCTCATTTTATAACCATTCATTTTATAATCATTCGCCAGAGAATACAACTTGACTAAAACCAATTTCATATTCCCAATGATTCTTTAAATGCTTGAATGTTGTTATTAAAATATACGAATAATTTCATCATTTCATAAGAGGCAATTTCATATTTTGATGCCGGTTGGCTTAGCTAGATTATAATTTGAAAGGGTATTGCCCACTGATTACTCATTTTAAAATATAATGCCTAAAAAATCACTATAGAAAAAAATTACATATATTTTTTATTATTAACACTGAAATGGATTGAAATTATCTGTGTTTTGCATTGTTTCAAAGCCAAAAGAGCTTGTTTGAAATAATTTTGCAATATAATTTTCTTTTCATTTTTTTTCTGCTCAAATTGCTAGCTCTTCAAATGAAACCAGCCTTTTATGGGGTCATCAGGCATCCAAAAACAACATAATTAGACATCAACAAGAGGCCCATAATGGCCTATGCTCTACTGGCATGGCTCTTGTGGTCATTTTTAATCCAGAGCATGTATGTATGGGTATAAGGCAACAGACATATAGTTCACGTTTTGTGTTTGGGTTACCTGAAAACGTTGCACGTTCAACATCTGAGGACAGAAAGTATTGTAAGCAGATTAGTTGCATGAACTATTTTAATATGTGCCAAGTAAAGGTCATCTGACAAAAAAAATGCTTTCAAAACTGTACTCATGGTCAAAATTTCTGTAGTTTTAAAAATAAAAGTTGGTCAAAAGGTCAAAGTCAAGGACATCTTAGGACAACATTGATGTTCATTTGCAGAACTGTAGACATGGTCTAAATATCATTGCTGTAGCTTTGAACATAAAAAAGGTCAAAAGGGGCATATTTTCAACTGTTTTGCTTGACAGTCATCATATGATGCTCCACAACAAATATCAAAGGTATGAGCCTTGTGGTTAAAAACAAGAAGATTTTGAAAAAGTTCTTAAATAAGTCTCTAGAAAACTTGTGACCACCGGGCAATGCCAGTTTTGACCCCAGGGTCATAATTTGAACAACCATGGTAGCAGACCATTAAATTGTGCCTTATTCAAAAGAGCAAATGTCTGCATAGCTGGTTCCGACAAAAAGATTTTCAAACATTCCCAATTTAAGTATACCAAACCTGTGAACCCTGGGGGAGTAATGACCCCAGGGGCATAATTTAAACAAACATTCGCAAGCAAGTGTGCTGAGATGGATGCGCAAACACACAAAAAGATTTTCAAACATTTCCCAATTTAAGTTTACCAAACCTGTGAACCCTGGGCGTGGCAAGTAATGACCCCAGGTGCATAATTTGAACAAACATTCACAACCAATTTGTTAGATGAATGTGCGAACTACAGACACTTAGAGCTAAAAAATGGCCTTTGGGCTTTCAACAAGAACAAGGCAGTGTTATTCACAAAATCAACTGCAGAACCAAAAAGCAAGTTGTCTCCCTTAATCCTAGACTTGACTTTACATGTACATGTAAACTTGGCTAAAAATAGAATTTTTTAAAACTTTCAATGCCCATAATCTAGGCATGCATGGGCGGATATGGCTGGTTTTTGAAAGGAACCGAGCTCTAATGGATATCTAAATACTGTACAAGTTTCATCGAGATACAATCAAAACTGAAGACTGTATCGAGTTAACAAAAAATTGTTTGCAGACGCACGGACACACATACTACGTACACATTACCATCGCATAAGCTCTTTTGGCCTTTGGCCAGTAGAGCTCAAAACCCAAGGGCTCTCGCAGTCGGTGACTTGGACGAAGTGGTTGCCTAAAATTCCCACACTTCGTCCATTTGTAACATCAAAGTGACATTGACTTTTTTAGCGTATTGTAAATCGGTCAATCAGGGAGTATTTGGCTACTGTTCCAGCAGTTTAAACCTGATCATACCTAATGCCTCACTTTTCAACTGCTGGCAAAAAAGTAAAACATGTATTAAAGAAACAATTTGAGATCAATTGTAATCTCATAAGGTTTCAGCTAAGTTTCAACCAGAGTCTAGTGCCAATGTAGTATTGCACTTGCATTCTCATCAACTCATGATCAGTTAAGCAAACAAAGGTTCCAAGTTGTTCTATAAAAGTTTATAATTATCATTTCTACATAGGAAAAATCACACTGGGAAAGGTTGTTCACTGTCATGGCGGGCAGTTGTCTGGATGTCATCTTCACTGTTTGATTGTCCTCTGTCTTTCCTTGATTCTGATTAGCTGCCTCACTCTCATCCCCTCTTCTGATTGGCTGTTATGTCCAGACGTCCTCCCTGTACCGCCTATCCAACCTCAGTTTCATCACAAGATTTCCTGCCTCTTCCTCAGTAATACCTAAACATTATAAAAAAAAATGTTCCAATACATTTTGCCATCAAAACATATTTAACAATACTTGCCAAATATTGATACATTTATACGTTTTCTTTTTTTGTGTTACTAAGCCATTAATGTGGCATAAACTGGGGCCCTGGCAAAATAGTTGTTTAAAAAGGAAATCAATATTATTTTCTTAATGTTTGGTACAAATGGCTCTTTGTTAGGCGGAATAGTGCAAGTGCTTTCAAAATGATTAAATCAGGATAAGGTCATGTAATCCAAAGATTCTGTAGCTGTTAACAAACCTCAGTTATTTTCTGCATACTTGATTATAATTGAAACCTTTACAATCATTCTTACCTTTCTCCTTGGCTATGATGTCTACAAATGCTTTGTTCACATCCTTGGCCATGTTTGTGGCATCCCCACAAACACAGATACATGCCCCCGACCCCTCTATAAGGCTAACTAAGTCAGCATCATGGGCCCGAATATTATCCTGTACGTAGCGAGGTGATCCCTCTGGCTGTCCAATATCACGAGAGAAACTCACACAAAGCTTTGTCAGGACCGAGCTCGACTCAAAATCTTCTAGCTGTTCTCTGTAAGCATATACAGATATATCATTGACTTGAAAGATGCTTTTGATTTTCATGTTAATTTACAGAATGATCAATAATTCCTATTAAATATTATAATATATAAATCATTTGCTTACCTAAACAGATAATCTCTGTCTTTATGCCTGCAGCCAGAGAATAAATAGATATCCCCATACTGGACCTCTGATTGGTTATGCCTTTGCCATGCCCTTTCTTCCAGGTAGCCAATGAATGGTGCCACTCCAGTCCCTGGACCAATCAGAATCAAGGGCACTGTGTCATCATCAGGCAGACGAAAGTGCTGATTGGTTCTTGTGAATATTGGTACCTGAAAGCATAAATGTTGAGATGTTTGCATAATTGGTTTTCAAATTTTTCCAGCTACAAGTCTGTCAAGAAAGCAGAGGAAAACATTTAGCAAAATTCACCTTTGCTTCTCCTTTATAACCAATCTTTATACATCTCACAAGATATGTTAATTAATTAAGATGCATTTAAAAAACTATTATGTATTGAATCAATTTTGTAACAGTATAAGCATGAATCAAACTAAATAAAATATTCTGTGGACAAATGTATCAAAGATAAAAACAAACCTTTATATGATTTATTTTTAGTGCTTCCAATTTTTCAAGTAGATCACCATCGTCCACCTTCGATACACTGAGTTTACTGTCCCCTGACCCTGCTGTCTGTATCCTTCCCTGTGGCCGGAGTGAATCCAGCCATCCTGTGCACACTCCCCTTCTCTGGTAGGTGCGGCCCTGCTTGGCAGATATCTCAACAATGTTGAATACAAATTGCAGACTGCTATGGGTTGTACGTTGAGATGTACACACTGAATATGGTCTGGGTTGTAGCCTTGGAAGATGCTCTAAATAAGAAAAACAAAATAATCATAAATAAACTACAAATGGGGACCATTTCTTTGCTTTGACCCTATTTATTCAGATAATATAAATTAACATAGAGGTTTCATCGTTTTCATAAGAGGTCATGCAACCCTTTTTAGTCAGTATTAAGTATTAAGAAAATGCTTAATACTGACTAAAAAGGGTTGCATCCAGGCACAAATAGCAGATGGTTATACTGTAAACTAATTCACTTTAGCTTGAATGTGAAGACAGCTCAAAGCCGCTTAAATCCCTTTTAAGTTGTTTTCCAGGGCAGAAAACAGTTCTGTTAAATTTTTGAGATGCATTAAGAACATTCTCTGGTGCAGATCGAACCGACTTGGGTGAGAGGTAATTCAACATAGACCACTCTCACCTGCTGCAGGTGATTTACAAAATCATATTGTCATCTACCTGGTATATCTTCAAATTTCAATTTGACATAATAATCAATTCATCAAACACCTTCACTTTTTTTTTATCTTTGTATGGTATTTTAGTATACAAAATAAGAATACATGTATAATAATAATAAGTCACTTTTGAGCAAAAACTGACCAATCAAAGCCTCGATAGGTGGGGTGCATGATGGGAAATGGTTGAGGATATCAAGAGGGCTAAGTTCAGGCTCTCTGATGTACTGGCTGTAGTGGGCCATTCCTTGTTTACTACACAGTTCCTGCAGACGACGTTTCTGCTCAGGGTCTTTCGTGTGATCAACTAACACTCTCAATAGGGCCTGAAAAAGGAACAGTACTTGAATGAGTATTATGATGGGTGCTAACAGCTAGTCATTTTAAATCCTGAAAAATAGCTGAGGGTCTGTTTAATTAACAGGGATTCATGCCAAAAGGTTTTGACCTCTTTGGAAATTGTTTCCAAAGTCATTTATATTCATTTCACAGTACTTCCTACTGTTTTTGATGCAAATGTTTATGCAAAAAACAAATCTCTGAATCATGAACTTACTAATCCTGAACTTTAGAACCCCTGTATAAAACATAGGGTGTAGGATGATGACGGGATCTCAGCCTTGTTTGCATCTCAGCTCTTGTAGACAAGGTTTCTCTCTGGGTTACAAATTCTGATAATATAAATTAACCTTGCCCTACAGATACTTTATATGAAATACATGCATCAGATTTATATTTATTATAATTGATCTATGATTCATATCAGTACAATCAGTACCTTCTTTGGTGGCTGCCGAATATCAAGGCAAGTCATAAGTAGATGTCTGGGGGTACAGACAGGTGGCACGTGACTAGGGACATTGGCATTTCTCTTCTTCGTTGCTGTCAATACAGTTATCTGCATTGTTGTGTCTGCTTTGTCCTCTAGGCCTAACCTGTTGAATTGATCTTATTTTGTAAATGTAAGATAATTATAACCTTAAAAGTGATTTATGGTTTATGAGTGATTTCACTTTATTTAAAGCTTTTCAGCGGTTTCTGGAATTAATGGTGGATTATCTTAATAAACTCTCTGTTTGAAACAGTGAGTCTTTAAAATATAATTTCACTGCTTCACTAACTTAATCCAACACAGTGCTGGGTAGAAGAATCAATGCTGTCATTTGGCTAATAAAATATGGCAAGATTTCCAGTTGAATATAAATTAAATATTGATTTCCATGAATTATAAACATGAAATAAACAGAAATATTTTTTTGCTTCAGTGTAAGATTGCAATATATTTCACCCCATTAACTTTAACTTTTGGTGCTGCTTACTCAGTGAACTATAATATATTGCTATTTTACACTTTAATGACATTGTGAAACCTCGCTTTTAGGAATGTTGGAGTATTTTTTTAATAGTAACATTTATAAACATTAGTATACATTATTTTAAACATCTTCAAAAATGCAAAACAAATGGTGCTTGTTACAATAAGATAACTATATTAATGACGGAAATATTTAATTTCATAAAAATGACATTCAAACATCTCTGATTTGGGTTTCAGGACTGGTCTCGGGAGCTCAGAGCTTAAACAATTATTTTAAGTTATTTTCAGAGCATACATGTATAGACAATAACATTCCTGCTGTGGCTTTCTTTTGCAAACAACTTTAAAAGCTTAACTGCATTATTTTTAAAAAAGGTTTACAGGTGTGCCAGAGTTTTGCAGCCACTCAATTATTTGCATAACAAAACAATTTGTACCTTGTCAGTAGCATGTCTACTTCCTTGGCATCATTTGGGCAGATGACAGAGATTGCGTCTCCTGGCTGGTACTCTATACCACTGTCCTGTAAAAAGCAATACGTACATATGAAATATTCTTTATTTCCATATAAAATATTATTAAATGATTTTTTGTAAAAATAATCGTAACTTTTTAATGGATACAGCATCTAATAAGGTCTAGTAAGGTTGAATGGCCCCATTGTTCAGAACTTGGTTAAAGTTAACTATGTGATTTAGGACATTATTGTTAACTTTTAAAGGTGAAATATCTGATTATGGGCTCATATATTTAAATAAAACGAGTACTGCTAAAACAGATATTGTTAGTTTGGTTAAGGAAACTGCAAATCATAAATGTGTCCATGAAACTTACCGGTACACAGCAGAAAAGCTTTAAAATTAACAACAATTTTATCAACATAGTCATTAACTTTAACAAGGTTCTGAACAATCTGCCCAATGACTCACTGTTCACGGAAGTGTAATAAAATTTATGTTCTTTGTAACTTAACTTCATTCCATATATTTTTATTTGGCAAATGCCCAATTCTGGTCACTTTTTAGATTATTTTTTAAATACCAATGTTACGTATGTTCATTGTTTACAAGAAGGGCATTTCTACCAAATTATCTTGATTCCTTAGTCGCATTTTCTCAAAGTTTGAAAAGTTATAAAGTTCTGCTTAACCAAGAAAGTTGCCAAGCAACACCTGTCATTTTAACGCCGCAGAGTGCCTTAATATTCAAACAATTTCAATACGTGGATTTTCCCTATTTTATCTCACTACACACCACAAACACATGAGTTGTTGTTGTAAACATCCATTTATATTGTCTTACCTTACCTTAAAACGTTTTTTTTTCACTTCATTATCATATAAACATACATTATTCCTAAATATCATACTGATCTAAACTTACAAATGTATATATTTACATACACTGCTGGTGTATTGATTTATTAACTGGTAAGATTTATTTTTATATATCTATCAAATTGATAGTATTTTGAATATACTTCATTGGTTCTAGTGTCAGACAAATTGTAATAAAATAAATAATAAATGTTGCTGTGTTATTTCTTTTCATTTTCTTTGTCTGATTATATAGGCACTGTCTAGAATAAGGCACTTGCCCAGAATAAAACACTTTTACTCCATAATTCACTTTTTGCAGGAGACTTAGAAGAAACTAAAAGTTAAGTAAACAAAGATATAACTAACAGAGATATCAAGTTCCACAGCAAGAGTTTTCTTCACAGCAGTGGGGTGTGTCAGCTGGTTTATTGACACCACTGTTGCCATGGTAACAGGAGAGGCAGCTGAGGGCATGGCACATCCATTCTGGAGCGGTATTTGCTCAACATCCTGTGGAATTACAAAAACCATGATTTTTAAATGACATTATCATTTTCTTTATGTCTTATGCTTTATATAAGAGTATATTTAAGAAATGATTTGCGTAATTGATGTCACAGGGTATGAGTGCAGCTGGGCTGGTTCAAGTTTGTGGAGTCCGAAAAAAATGCACTTCTCAAACGGATCCATGATCTGTTACATAAAGTAACAAAACCGGATGCACACAAACACATACACAAACATGTCTACCATTACTATATCCCCTTCGCCTTTCTGGTAGGATGATTAGGAGGCCTTATGTGCTTTGTTACTTACTGATTTTTAAAATAATTACGGTTTTCTATGATTTGCGGTTTTCTATGATTTTAATTGGGTATTTATGTAAATTAGCACCTTTTTCTGTTACTTTGGGACTTTTGCAAAGAATTCTTTTGAATTTGTTTTGAAAAACAAGAGTATTACCCTTAATCAACTTTTTGAAAAATGTTGAAACCATGACTGTACTGGTGTAAGAAATCGGGCTTGTT
The DNA here is from genome assembly GCF_026914265.1 of Mya arenaria. NCBI lineage: Eukaryota > Metazoa > Mollusca > Bivalvia > Myida > Myidae > Mya > Mya arenaria. The sequence goes on from NC_069126.1 coordinate 36,535,802, forward strand.
CATTAAAAAATTTCCTATCACAACTATCCCATTCTTACACAGGTTTGTTCTGGTAGAAACTCGACCTTCAGATACTCAGCGGGTAGAGCAGGAACTGTCAAAGTACTCTCCGACAATGGAGGTACCGAAAGTCGAACTCCACTAGATAGATTATCTCCCCCACTACCAGTACATGTTTCTTTGGTCTGAGTGAATTGGCTACTACAATTTGCGTTTTTGCTATCATTCAAATGTTGCACAGAACTGTCCCCAGCAGGTTTGTCATCAACTTTTACATTTTGCGTCCCATTTTCTTTTTTTTCTGTATCACCTGAAGCTTTTGGGTCTGAGTTTGGAATATCACAGCTTAAGCTTATTTCATGATCAGTCTTGTCTGTCTGACTGTCACTTCCACTTGATCCCCCAAAAGTCACATTTACACTGTTTTGATCTGAATTACTGTGTTTTGTAACATTGTCAGCACAACTACAATTTGCACTTTCATCGGTAGTGATATTAGTTTCAACAAAATTGCTCTCCCCATTCACTAGTTTTGCTACTTCCGGGCTCAGTCCAGTCTCACCTTCCCCATTTACAGTTTTTGCTTTTTCTGGGCTCACCCCAGTCTCCCCTTCCCTGTGTATTGTTTTTGCTTTTTCTGTGCTGAACCCTGTCTCCCCAACCCCATTTACTGTATTCCTTCCTTCCCCATCCAATGTTTTTTCATGATCCTGGTTCAACCCTACTTTCTTCCCTCCCCCTCCTCCATCCCCTTTGGGATCTGGCAGGTTCAAGAACGTTCTCAAGGCTGGAAATAATCCCTCTATCCATGGTTCTACAACTACCTCCAATCTGAAAATAAAATCAATTTTTTTAATTAAATCATTTATTTCAAAGATCTCAACGTGAGAATGTTTCTTTGGGAAGAATTTGTGGGTGACCAGTTGAAAAAGATGTTTGTGTCAATTCTTTGTAATAAAATAGAGAATAATGTACACACACATTGTACATAAGCCAGAAAGCTTGTACATTATTTCTCCCATCTCAGATAAGTAGATCTAACAAGAGCTGTCACAGTATGTGACGAATGCCCCCGAATGTGACCTACGAACAAGGTCAGTACATGAAAAGTTGATCTTGCCTTACGTGTCAAATACATATGGCAAGTTATTTTAAATTGCCTCTGAACATAAAAAAATACCACCCATACTTGACAACCTACACTGTTATGTCCTTATATTCAGAATTCCCTTGTGAATAAACACTTAGTGTATCTTTCACTTTAGAGGTAGGGACATGGGTCTTGCACACGACACGTTGTCTTCATATGTGGAACACATGTAGCAAGTGATTTTAAAATCTGTCCATACAAGGGAAAGTAACAGCCCTGACACGACAACCTATACTCTATGTCCTTATATGCAGCACTCCATTGTGAATAAACACTAAGTGTGACCTTGACCTTTGAGGTAGGGACACGGGTCTTGCACGTGACACGTCGTCTTGGTATGTAGAACACATGTGTCAAGTTTTTTTAAAATCTGTCCATACAAGGGAAAGTTACAGCCCGGACACGACAACCTATACTCTATGTCCTTATATGCAGCACTCCATTGTGAATAAACACTATGTGTGACCTTGACCTTTGAGGCAGGGACACGGGTCTTGCACACGACACGTCGTCTTGGTATGTGGAACACATGTGGCAAGTTTTTTTAAAATCTGTCCATACAAGAGAAAGTTACAGCCCGGACACGACAACCTATACTCTATGTCCTTATATGCAGCACTCCATTGTGAATAAACACCTAAGTGTGACCTTGACCTTTGAGGTAGGGACACAGGTCTTGCAGGCGACGCGTCGTCTTGGTATGTGGAACACATGTGGCAAGTTATTTTAAAATCTGTCCATACAAGGGAAAGTTACAGCCCGGACACGACAACCTATACTCTATGTCGTTATATGCAGCACTCCATTGTAAATAAACTCTAAGTGTGACCTTGACCTTTGAGGTAGGGACACGGGTTTTGCACGCGACACGTCGTCTTGGTATGTGGAACACATGTGGCAAGTTATTTTAAAATCTGTCCATACAAGGGAAAGTTACAGCCCGGACACGACAACCTATACTCTATGTCCTTATATGCAGCACTCCATTGTAAATAAACACTAAGTGTGACCTTGACCTTTGAGGTAGGGACACGGGTCTTGCACACGACACATCGTCTTGGTATGTGGAACACATGTGGCAAGTTATTTTAAAATCTGTCCATACAAGAGAAAGTTACAGCCCTGACACGACAACCTATACTCTATGTCCTTATATGCAGCACTCCATTGTGAATAAACACTAAGTGTGACCTTGACCTTTGAGGTAGGGACACGAGTCTTGCACGCGACACGTCGTCTTGGTATGTGGAACACATGTGGCAAGTTATTTTAAAATCTGTCCATACAAGGGAAAGTTACAGCCCGGACACGACAACCTGTACTCTATGTCCTTATATGCAGCACTCCATTGTGAATAAACACTAAGTGTGACCTTGACCTTTGAGGTAGGGACACGGGTCTTGCACGCGACACGTCGTCTTGGTATGTGGTACACATGTGGCAAGTTATTTTAAAATCTGTCCATACAAGGGAAAGTTACAGCCCGGACACGACAACCTGTACTCTATGTCCTTATATGCAGCACTCCATTGTGAATAAACACTAAGTGTGACCTTGACCTTTGAGGTAGGGACACGAGTCTTGCACGCGACACGTCGTCTTGGTATGTGGTACACATGTGGCAAGTTATTTTAAAATCTGTCCATACAAGAGAAAGTTACAGCCCGGACACGACAACCTATGCTCTATGTCCTTATATGCAGCACTCCATTGTGAATAAACACTAAGTGTGACCTTGACCTTTGAGGTAGGGACACGAGTCTTGCACGCTACACGTCGTCTTGGTATGTGGAACACATGTGGCAAGTTATTTTAAAATCTGTCCATACAAGGGAAAGTTACAGAGCCGGACGGACGGACGGTGCGATTTTAATATGCCCACCTTCGGGGGCATAAAAAATTGGCCATACTGTAAATCCTTATCTTGCCCAGGGGCAAAGATAAAACAAGTACCCGTATGGAACTTCTTTTTAATTGTCATCACACAATTACCTCCCTTGCTGCAGACAGTCGTCTGTAGCATCATCGAAACCTGGTCTTGTGGCAATATTTTAAATCTAAATTAATTATTTCTCACTTCAAATGGCACCCAAAAAAGGTTTTCACGCTGCATTCAAGAAATTATGCTGCACTCTCAATAGAACTATTTAAAGAACGATTCGACTATTTACATAATCTGAATCAATGTGCACATATCCATGACAACCACGAATTATCATATATCTATACACAAATTGTTTTCACTATGCATAAAAGAGTACCAGTGAATAAATTTTAAATTTATATAGTTTAACTGGTATATAAGGTGGGAGAAAAAGAATCTACCATAGCCGCGGGTGTAACCTTGTTTTCGCAAAACAGCCTACGCTCAGGATGGGATGCACCTATCTCACACATTCGGCCATGGATGATACATGTACTTATATTCTTTGCACTTTAAACAAATAATCTCAAACAATATTTATCTGTGATTGGTAAAATGTACATCTGTGACATTATAATAAAGCCAAACTACAATAATTCAACCATCTCTTCGCAAAAGTTATGTGCTGTTATATATATATCACCTGGTACCAATAACAAATCCTACTCAAAAACGCCACACACACAGACACTTTCTCCTTTTAACTGTTAAATAATCCACTGTTCAGTGAACTCACCCGACAGCATCATCAGCAAACCCAGGCGAGTACAAGTGACCGGCTCCCAGCTCTTGTAAACGCTGGTCCAACGTCTTCCCACAGTTACAGAAGTTGGTGTAGTTTGAATCTCCAAGACCTTGGGAGAAAATTCATATAAGGTGTGATAAGACTGATGACTTTAATTGGTTTCCCATACTCAATTATGTGAGCAGGCAAAAAAATGGTTTATTCTTTGGTTTCGTTAAAGTTAGTCGAAATGTTTATTGATTGGTCAATATAATGCAATAATGACTGTTGACCATTGAATTGCTTGCATGTGCAAACTTTCCAAAAGATAAACTTCGGAGAAGTTATCCAGTTTTATACAATTGGCCACTGGCAACCCCATGTTATTTTGGTACCATTTTAAAGGATTTGATGTGACCAAAAATATTACAAACAATATCTTTTGGCCTTGAAAAATAGCTGAATATCTGGTATATTCTTTTAAACGTCCCAATTTCAGTTGAAAACCAAAATAAAGCACAAACTGTAACAACTTTGAAGTGTTCTTCCAGCCATTTATTTTACATATAAGTAAATAGCCAGCTTTATCCTTGCAAGTGGTACAAAGATATTAAGGGGTTGTCAGCCTTTAACATTTATCATTAGTTATTGCCAATGACTCTGGGTGCCTATTCACTAACGTCTTGTTTGTTGGAGTTTCAGACTTTAAATGTCTATCACTTAAATATTTTGTTAATCAATGATACTCTTTATTTTCAGCTCGTACCATAGATTGTTTGTTCTTCAGTTTAATTTAAATGGTTTTCTACTGAAAACCATTCAATATTCTTATTATAATCAAAAATACTTTCAACAAGGCTCATAATTTTTTGCTTGTAAATGTTTACCCAGTAATGTGTATTTCAGACCGGAAAGGTAGTTGTCCTTCAGTGTCTTCTTCTTCAGTCGACGTACAAACTTGAGGGCTGTATCTGGGGGTTCCCCATCGCCGGTGGTGGAGATGACTATCACAACACACTTAATCCTCTCGATGTTAAACTGAAAAATAAAAAGAATGTGAATAAACTGTATTAACAACAACTGTAAGTCAAAATAAATAAGTGTCATTTTGGGGAGGGGGTCATGAATTTGTGAAACTACTTATGGTACCTATAAATATAATTTGTTCAAGATTGTAATAATTATGCAACTCTGGTCAACATGATTTTAATCTCTGCTGATCAAGTTTCAGCACATTCATTGCTCCATACTTAAAAGAACACAATATAGAATAATTTAGGCAACAAGCAATCAGTAAAATATACATGTGCTCTCTCTGAGAATTTCACGTTGAGAGCAGTCCTAACATTCCTCTCCATTAATACTGTAACGGTCCGCTGTAGGCGGCCGATGTGCGTTCATAGTGAAACGGTCAGCTGAAAGCGGCTGAGGTGCGTTCATAATCATATTCCGTATAAAACGGAATTACGTTCATACCGGATGTAAACTTGGTTGGTAATATGCAAATAAGCAAAGCCCGGGCTATGTGAGAATAGAGAAGTTAGTGTATATAAAGACCAGTGGACCCCTTCAGGGTTGAGCATGCTTTTCCCTGAAGGGATCTGTTGGTGTTTGTTTGGCTCGCACGTTACAATACTCCTACTCTAAAAGCAAAAGGTACCTTTTTCTCAGTTTTGCTGAGACAGTGCATGTCAGCCTGTAGCCCCTCTGCTGCTGACCTCTCGGCTATTTCCTCTGCTATGGCCTGAGCCTGCCCCGTCTGAGAGCCATACAGAAGCAGGAAGCGATTTCCAGCAGAGACTGGCATCTTTTTGGACTGTTTCAATAGTTATAAACTTCAGCTGTAGATTCATTAAAACAATATAAGTTGATAATAAACACATGCACCATCAACAGCAGACTAGTTATACTGTAAGGGTCCGCTGTAAGCAGCGGATGTGCGTTCATAATAATGTAACATGCCCCTGTAGGCGGAGGATGTGCATTCATAGTATAACATTCCGTCTACGTTCTGACTTCATAGTATGTATGTTTACTTGGTTGGTAATATGCAAATAAGCAAAGACCGGGCTCTCTATGAATTGAGAGTTTACTGTATATAAAGACCAGCGGACCCCTTCAGTGTTGAGCATGCTTTTCTCTGAAGAGATCTGTTGGCCTTGTTAGGCTCACACGTTGCATGTTACAATACGTTATAACAAGAGCCGTCGTAAGACAGCGCGCTCGACTATGCCGCTTTGACTTAGAAGTGAATACAATAATGATGTAATATTACCAAGTTTGGTCTCTTTATGTCAAACCCAACTAAACTTATTTGATACATAAGGTGACTTTGATGCTGCCCTCCCACCAACCCGCCCGAACAATGACACAAGTCATTCAAATAACTTGATTTCCCATTATGAAAATGTGGTTAAGAATATACAAATATGCCTTTCAAAAGAAAAAAAAAGAAAATCAAGGGCCATAATTTGTATTTCGGGTAAAATGGTGTTATGTTTCTTGTTGTAAGATGGATGTAAATAATTTTGAATTTTATTAAGTGCATTGAATGAATGGTATAGAAGTTTTTTTATTAAAATCCCAACTTGCCCTTAACTTTTACTTGCCTAAAACTATAAACTAAGTCAATCAGGGGCCATAACTTGTATCAAGGATATGGAGTTATGTAACCTCATTGGGTGATGGTCCTGAACAATTGTGTGAAGTATTAAGTCAATTGAATATAGGGTATAGATGTAATTAATAAATATCCCAACCTGCCCTAAAACTTTAACCTAAGTTCCATAGTCAATCAGGGGCCATAATTTGTATAAAAGATAATATGGAGTTATCTAACCTCATTATGTGATGGCTCTGAACAACTGTGTGAAGTATTAAGTCAATTGAATGAATGGAATTGGAGTTTTAAGTGAAAATCCCAACTTGCCCTAAAACTTCAACCTAAGTCAATCAGGGGCCATAACTTGTATTAAGGATAATATGGGGTTATGTAACCTCATTGTGTGATGTTCATAAACAACTGTGTGAAGTATTAAGTCAATTGAACAAAGGGTATAGAAGTTATTAATAAATATCCCAACCTGCCGTAAAACTTTAACCTAAGTTCCATAGTCAATCATGGGCCATAATCTGTGTAAAGAATAATATGGAGTTATCTAACCTCATCATGTGATGGCCCTGAACAACTATGTGAAGTATTAAGTCAATTAAATGAAGGGTATTGGACTAATAAGTGAAAATCCCAACTTGCACTAAAACTTTAACCGGACGGCGACACCAACGCCGGGGCGGGTAGTATAGCCCACCTATTCTTCGAATAGTTGAGCTAAAAAGTAAACTAATCATATAATTTTACCATTACAGAAAAATTTAAATACTACCAGTTTCTTGGCACCAAAGAATATTTTATAATATTTGTTGTACTTTGCTGAATTTTGCCCCAACTTGAATAATAAATTGACTAAACTTAAATATCCAATTAACAATTAACATTGCATGATGTGTCGTCATCGGTCTCACCATTAATTACTGTACATGTATGTGTATAAGATGATCCAATGCAAATTGCAGTGAAAACCTTCAAAATGATTTTAAAACATTTGTATCAAAATATTTTTACAATAAAAGAATCTGCAGAATCAGATATGTGACTTCACTGCAAATGCAATTATCCGAAATATCTATGTCCGAACTTAATACAACTACGATTACGAAACATCAAGATTTTCGTTAGTATCGTCTTAGTCGACATTGTTTACGACACGAAAACAATTAAGGTAATTAAATAACGTTTTTTCGCTTTTAAATATACTTACAATTAATCGAGCAAAGTTTTCATTCATGATATTAAAGACAAAATCAGCGACGGTCTGTTCACTGCGAAGTCCGTAGCAAAAATGATCAAGAGTGTGGGTTAAGCGTAAAGCCCGGCTTCCGGTACATGTATCAATTGTGATAAGGATGTTATACCAAGACCTCAGTTACTTAAAAAGTGCTACCAAGGCAAGATTTAGCATACAAAACAACGACAACAACTCTTACATATAATATGTTTTGATATGACCCAGCTAATAGATAATTTTTGCTTAAGAATGAACGGCCTCTGTTAACAAGATCGAGTACCGAAAACCATTTTATATTTTCCCAAAGTTGAATTTTGCACCTAACAAAAAAACAATCACATAAAGTAGTGAGCATTTAGAACAATTTATACAGTAGGTAATTCCCGACAGGCGTTTTTACAGGCCTGATGAGACCACTGCCACCAGGATTTTGACAGGCCTGGTGTGACGACCGCCGGGGATGTATCAACGTTTCCAAATATACATTTTTTATGGATGAAACAACTTCGATCGCAATCGGGAAACCTCGGCCATTATTCAACAAGTACGAAGTTATCCCGAAGCTAGCCGGAGATGGCCGGGTTGTTACGATTGCTTGGACCGTATTTAGAGTCTAATAAATTTCCCTGCTCCATGATTGGGGCCATGATTGTTTATTTCAATTGTCCATGTATGTGCATTCCTTACTGAAATAAATCTATCTGTAACAAATATTACTCCCAGTGTATGGATTTTAAACAACTAAATTTGCATATTTTCTATTCCTAATGGGTTTGTATGCTACGAATAAATGATGAATACCAACAACTAGAACGAACCCCAAATAAATAGCTAAACCAATGTTGACAAGTTCATTTAGGACAGCTATAATTTATCGAAATTATGTATTTTATAAAACAAGATCGAGTTCCGAAAACTACAATTTGCCATATTGTTTCACCAATCCCTAAAAGAAATACTAGAATCAATGTTAAAACATGTATTTAGATGTAAACAAAGATGCCTCTATTCAATAATTAAAAATAATGAACGATCAAATATTGATATTTATATAAGGCGTAAAAATCAACGAAATGACGTCTACCGGAATAAAGATCCGATGGTCCATAATGTTAAAAATATAGTCGGTTATGTTCCTATAGATGGTCTGTATTAAATGTCCCAAAATACGGTCCATTATGTTTGGGACGTAATGTTCATTGTCCGTAATGTTCTGGCGTGCATGTTTGTGTGTCGCTTTAATTAGTCCTCTTTGAATTACACAAGAAGCAAAATCAAAAAATAAAATAAAATGATATTAATTAGTATTTGGCAATGAAGTCCGGCCGGAATAGGTACGACATAACCTATAGATTCAAACGTGACTCATGTACGTGTTGTGGGGTCACGGTTGATTGAAGAAATCGATTTTCTTTGCACGGTCAGTTGTTATCACCTTAAGGTCTGGGACCCATAACAAGGTAATGATCGATGAGGTCAAGTAAGTTGTCCCACGAAAGCTGTTTTCGGTGCCCGGTGCTAAAGGTCATTATATTTCGTATTCGCATGATTGCTCGATGTTAGCCGGCTCTGTCAGTTTGCTCGTGCTTCACTCCTTGGTAGTGCATGCTGGTATAGGAATATTTGTCTTTTATGCATTGTCTAAAATATACTTAATGAATTTAAAATTCCAACCATTTCAGTTGTTTTATGTATACGTATACGATCTTGCAGATACACCATGCAGATATATTTAATTATAAAATATCACTAATCGCTTTGGTACAAAAAACACCAGCACTGTATTATAATAAAAACACCTTTTTTATTTTATCACATGTTAAAATACCAAGATCTTGAACGAAAACAACGAATGATTAAATTTTATTAAAAAATATACATGCGTTTTATTGGTGTATTGGTCTAAAAGAAGACCATTCAACCTATCCAAATAAGTCAATGCCCAGCTATATGTATGAAAAAAAATAGTATTAGCATATATATATACTGCGTGTTTATCGTGCAATGATATGTTTTATTGAAATGCAGTCAGTTTCCATAATTAATTTCAGAGATGATGAAATGCTGACCGCTTATTTATTCTTTAATGTGATTGTCAGGTCGGTGACCGACTTTTAGTTTATACTGTATTACTTTTCGTTCAGTAAAAATCTGTTCTCTTCAAAATGTCAACAACGAATTTGCTGCCCATTTCTTCTAATATTTACGTTTCGAAATGAAAAATGATAGATGACCAGACAGAAGATGATGAGGAATTACAGAAATTCCACAATGCCGTCCGAGAATACATTGTAAGTTTTTTTGAATGAACAGAAGTAAAAAATATCTTGTCTGTCACACAATCATGACAATGTCTGACGGAGTGACGCATTTTCAGGATTTTGGCAAAAAAAGCCATCATCTCATTACGTCCATGAAAGCCATAACTCTACTGATTTTGTTTATATTGATCACTTTACACCATGAGGATTGTGCGAATAAAAAATGTACTGCCTGTTTGACGGTCGGTGGAATTACCGAAAACCCGAAAATCCCCGTAAATACCGAAAATCCCTTCCATTCTCTGAGGTATATAGCGTTTTCTTTAATACGCCCGGATTTACTACTTTATTGTGTTCGAATGTTGTATGCCGTAATTGTTGGAGGTTGGAGAGGGGTGGGGAAGCCTGGGGAGGGTGGGGATGGGGGTCGTGGTGACTAAAACCCGGGACCCCCTTTCATTTTCAAAAGTTCGTACAAAAGAAGAGTATGCGAGGAGGTTCTTACGCCGTTCCTTCAAAACTGCATTGTGTTTTAGTGGGTTGTATGCTGTATATCTTGGTGGTTGGAGAGGGGTGGGGGAGTCGGAGTAGTTGGGGTGGGGCAGGGAGTGATTAAACCCCGGTAACCCCATTCATATTTCTAAGTACATACACAAGAGTATGCAGTATGGTTTAAAACTGTATTGTGTTTAAGTGGGTTGTATGTCGTGGTTGAGGTTGGTTTGAGGGTGGTGGGGGAGTCGGAGGAGGGGGTGGTGGCTACGAAGAAGTCTCAAATACTACTTTCACATATCTCATTTCAAATTGTAGAGGTAAGGGAGGGTAGGGTCGTACCTTACCGTATACAAAAAAGTATGCGAGGGTGTGTACGCCGATATTTAATACTTCATTTTGGTCGTCCTGTATGCCAAAGTTGTTGGTGGGTGGAGGGGGGTGTGGAAGTCGGACGAGGGGGATGGCTAAATCCCGGGAAGTCCTTTTAATTTCATATATGTTAATGTTTTAACGACTAGTTCAATATCACATTTCATTGTGTTTGGTTGCTATTCGTATTTTAAGTATATCGTATATTGAATGTTTTAAAGGTGTATTATTTGTTATTGCTATTTCCTGTAATAAGTTATCCGTTTATTTCGTTGTAAAGCGCCTTTGAACGTGTGGTTAAAAATGGTGCTGTATAAGTTAATCGATAAATAATAATTGTGTATTGTGAACAAGTTGTGTGTCGAGAAAGGTGAATAATTGGTATCAAGCGGGAGTTGATTATATTCAAAGTCAAAGTCAAACACGGTTTATTCTCTCATACCATAAACATGGCAAATGAGGTCCTATACAAAACATATATACATGGCGGCAGATATAACAAAATTTCTAACTACAATTCATATGATACCCAATACGAGTATCAGACGGTCATTCACATGAAGCCAGAAAACATTATAGTCAAATCACAATGAATAAGGTTGTATCAATAGTAGAAATATTACCTTTGAATCACTTGTACATAAGAAAAAGAATATCTAACAATTGTGTGCCTAATTTATACAATTGTTCTTATGTGTATCATAACGATTTGTATGTGTCTCAACTGTTATGTGGAATCGCTTGGTATGTTTCATTGCACAATCTCGCGAAGAAAGAAATGCAAATTGCACAATTTCACATAAATACCATCACTGTACCTAAATAAGAATCATCAACATATTTTAACATTTGTCATGACAATGATAGGAAAGTGTATTTAATGAATAAAGGCTTAATATAAGATTTAATATCATAAAGCATACTATTTAAATTCATACATGAAATATTCGTCTCAATATCGATATGGACATGTCATTGTGAGATATTGGTCCATGTCTGATACCTATCAGTAATGACACCCCGCTGTGACAGATTCTTATCGTGCGGTCAGTACTTGGAACCATGCTGTCCCTGATGACTATAATACGATGTGTATTGAACCCCAATGGCGGTCAGGTTCAAAACGGGATGCTCCTGTGAACCAGAAATTAAATCTTGTATTTACACAAAGGAGTATTTGAAGATAAACTTTAAATATTCACTTATAATTATAATAGTTTTGTTCATCCTCACCTGATGTGAATATTTTTTTGAATGTATTTATGATTCTATTTCATATTATGTATAACCTATGTCATACCATGTGTTTGTTTATTTATTATTCATTTGTGGTTAAGAAGATGATGTACGTTGTACAAGTCTTAATAAAATATCTGTTCTGTTCTATTTACACGAAGGTAACAAGTAAGAGTACGCGGTGTATGAGAGAAACATCTGAAGTCGGAATATTTATTTCTTAATGCAATGCAGTTCAAGAGTACATTTCACGTCAGTGTTTCTATTTATATATATATGTATGTTTTATCAATTATATTCGTATTGTTCTTGGTATAATAATAGTACAATATAGATTTAGTGAATACATTTTAGGAAAAGCGTTGTAAGCATTTGCTTTTTAAAAGAAAGGCGAGGAATATTTGGGGAATAGTTGAAAGCGAATATGGATTTTAAAATTGGCTAATGAAAGTCGGAACACCTTGAGAACATGATATGTTAAATTTCACGTGTTTGGTAAAAGGGTGTGAATTCGCAGTACCTAATGAAAGCGCTTGTTGATATATCAAAGTTAGAACCGTGTAATGAGTGTTTGTAGCAGAATTAACACCTTGGGATGGCTTGAGCACAATCGTCAGATTGTCAGTATATATAAAGGTGTGTTCAAATATATTGCATGTATGTTGTGTTCACTCTTGTTATTAAAAATGGAGAAAGTTGCAATTTTCGGGGACAGTCACGTCTGGCGACTAGACGCATTCTGCAATGAGGACCTCAAGGTGCGTTGTTTTTTCATGTTCACTCACTATGTACAGTAAAACCTAACTTCCTATTTAGTTAGCTTACATCGGCGATTTATACGTGTTTGTTTCTAGTTGTCATATAACGACATTCCAATATACTCGTACTAAAAAGTTTTAGGATGGTCAATCTGTGAGAGTGCAGCTTGTAGACTTTTTGTAAACACCTACTGTCACGATTTAATGACTCAACCTAATTAAGCGTACTAAATATTAGGTCTGAATGTACAATGATATATTATGTATTCATATGTGATGTTTAAGCACTTTGCACACTGTGAAATATTACAGTCATAAGTTGTGTAGTAATTCTATAATTGAAAGGCTGCATATATATTCTGTTTTGTATATATTATGTTTTACTTCAATTGAATATATACGGATGACAATTATTAAAACAATGTTGCAATGAGGTGATAATTGAAAAGAATATTACAAAGGCAACTACTGTGAAGCCATTTACAATATTAAATGTATTATTTTAGGTGCCTATGGAGGTGCGTTTCTTTGGTGCGGGCGGGATGAAAGCTTCCAAACCCAAACCAGGACTTTTCAAACAGGTGAAGATGTACGGGGCGGACTTGGTGGTAGTGAGTTTGGGCGGCAATGATATCACAACTACATCCGTACCGAAGGACATAGTGGCGGCCGTACTTGACATTGCCCAGGACTTCCTTGACAGTGGTGTATCTACCATCCTGGTGTTGGAGATTGGGGAGCGTGGAGCATTCCGGGACGGGTTGGGGTACAGGTCTTTTGCAAGCCAGCGCGCACGAATTAACCAGTTGCTGGGGAAGAGAGAGCTCGTTGAAGTTTTGCGGCTTCCCCACATACGTTTTCCAGCCGAGTTCATGCGAGACAAAGTACATTTAAATGAGAAGGGACTGAAAAAGTTGTTTCATAGAATTAGGTCGGCAGTGTGCCGGTACATGTAATTGTGCTCGTTTCATTCGTCAATAATGTTAATTTGTATCTGTTCATGTGTTCAGCATAATAAACATTGCAGGATGAAGTTTGTCTTCATTTATTGTACTTTTGCCACTGACTACAGTCAAAGCAGTTGTGCGTGCTTGCGTGCGTGCTTGCGTGCGTGCGAATCCAATTTGCCGTACAGAAAGCGAAATCCCTCAGCTTGTGATTAATAACGCGATTTATTCTAGCCAAGCGTAATCACAAAGAAGAATGGTAGTAGCCGTTCACTGCCACTAAACCGATACACATTCCTTGCAATGTGTTGTTTTCTAAGACAGTTATATGAGCTGAAATTAAATCATGATGATTAAGAATGGGCGAATTGAGTGTATAATCCAGCTATTACTCAAAACAAGATGACGTGTCACCAGTGTACAAATAATATGAAAGAACATTGGGGAATTTAGAAATGTATTTGTACAGTTCCTGAAGTATGCGACCATTAAGGTAGCACACCCCTAATAAAACCTCCACTCGATACTCAATGCTTTAGCCTGTAGTGTTAAGCACAGGGACTAAGAATATTTTGAGGGTTTCATGATAGTGGTTCGAATCCAGCCAGAAGCACATTGCAATATTTTTTTATTTTTATTTTTTGGTTTCATTACCTAACATTTCTATACAAAAGTTCAAATTGTATTTTAATTAAAAGTAATGAGATAGATGTTTACACATATTAATATATTAGCTTCTGTGACGTTTTTTAACTCGCAATTACGGCTGAAATAGATGTTTGGGATTCACCAACTTAATTTGTTAAGAATGAGACGGTTTAACATTTCGATATTTTGGCATAATGTTCTCAGAAGACAATTCTTAATACTAAACTACATGAGTATTTCAAGATAGTGTTGTTTTTGTATATATGTTAATATTATATGTAATGTGTGTCACCTTTTGTTCTCTAACTTGTGCAGATTTTCTATTGTGGTTAGCCGACTGTTTGATAAAGTAAAGCATCGCTACTTGCTAAGTAAGACAAGATTTCACAGATTGTAACAACTGTAAAAATTTACGAAAAGATGTATATGGTATTATAATTTAATTTAAATTATTTTTCAAGAATTAGCTCATTTAGGACTTTTAATGCTCACTGCAAATTCACATTCAGTTACCAATCAGTTCACATTAAAGTCGGTGACAGTAGCACATGATTTTGTAATGTTTTATTTGTATTGTATCAGATATTGTGTGCAATGAGTTGATGTTGATTATTCTATGCAATATTGTTTTCGTGGTCACTTTGTTATATTTATCATCTATGCAATGTTTTCATTCGGAGCACCTTGGCCATTTCCTACGAAAACAACCTCAAATGTCTATGAACGGTTTACAAAGTAAGAAATCGGTACACTTTAACTACGCCGCACGCAAGTAGATCGCGTTGTACATTGTATTAAGCACCTGTACTTATGTTTGCAATTTTATAAAATTAACGGGCAACTATTTTCAAATTAAATCTACACATTTTTTTCATTATATAATGTAAAATTTACGGACCTTCTTAACTGAGGTTGTTCTCGAAAAAATGGAGCTCAACATGAATACTTCTATGCAACCATTATTTATGTCCATGTCATGCTTGTGTTGTTGTGATATTTGCCACATTTTACCAAACTTAATCTTTTGGTGTATAATTTCGCGTTTCTTTTGCCCAGTTTATTTCCATCTTTTCAACTGTCACTTGGTCCCCGTTTTTTACTGTTTGTAGAAATTGTGTAACCTCCACTTGTGTTCACAGTCAGTTAAGGGCGCTGTATGAAATGCAGATAACTTTTCAAAATCCTTCTTTAAAATGAAAATAATACAACAAAATAATTCACACAGCTACCACCGATTAAAACAAATATAGATGAAAGCAAAATGGCAAAGAAATTAAAAAACATACATTTAAATCCAGTCAGCGGACATTTAAATATATTAAAGACCTATGTCATGTATCAGTTTGTCTAGCTGTGCTTCGAAAACGCCTTAATTGTGCTTCTCAGTTGTGTTGTAATTATGTGTGTTAATTGTTTCGATATATATATAAGATCACCGGGTATGGCGCTCGGTAACACCAGAACATTTGTTATGTACACGAACATCTAGATTAATTAAAACTACGTAAATGCTGATGTCGTTGCCTTCATCATGTCCAGCTACTTACGGACTAACCCCAAATTTTGCTGTTTTTTTACCATATCTGATAGGGCGCCTCATATGGGAGATCATGTGACGCCGACGTACCCGAAAAAAGCGTGTTGAAAATTACCAAACGAAAATTTCCCATTATATGGAGTAACATCAAATTCATGCATAGGCGCATTCAATTGTTTGTTGTGGATTTACTGTGCGCCATTGTCCGGTACAAAAAAATTGTCATTTTAGATGTTATGTGTTTTATTGTATGTCTTTTTGTTCATATAATGTGTTTTTGAATTGTGTAACATTTTGTATCATTTTTGCTCGTGCCATGCTGTGTCTACTCTGGAAAACATGTCATACCTTTTGAAGTGCTTGCGCGTGAGTTTGTTGCTACAGAGACCCGCTGTGAATCCCATTGTAGGGAAACTTCAGTCGCACTGAGGTGGCATATCTCTCAGCGCAACTCGCGTCGCAAGTGCAACTACTCCTTTTTCCAAATTGCGTTAACCTTTTGTCGTCGTCGAAAACCATGCGCCAATAATAAGCAATAATAGCGGCTAGCTGATGTCAACATGCACTTTTAGGTCAAACGATATACATGGTACATTCAATTTTGGGGTGTACCATTTATGTCAGAGCTAGACAATCAGTGAAACCCATTTAAGCGCGTGAGTTTGTTGCTGCAGAGACCCGCCGTGAATCCCATTGTAGGGAAACTTCAGTCTCACTGAGGTGGCATATCTCTCAGCGCAACTCGCGTCGCAAGTGCAACTACTCCTTTTTCCAAATTGCGTTAACCTTTTGTCGTCGTCGAAAACCATGCGCCAATAATAAGCAATAATAGCGGCTAGCTGATGTCAACATGCACTTTTAGGTCAAACGATATACATGGTACATTCAATTTTGGGGTGTACCATTTATGTCAGAGCTAGACAATCGGTGAAACCCATTTAACCGCGTGAGTTTGTTGCTGCAGAGACCCGCCGTGAATCCCATTGTAGGGAAACTTCAGTCTCACTGAGGTGGCATATCTCTCAGCGCAACTCACGTCGCAAATGCAATTACTCCTTTTGTAAACGGCCAGCAATAAATACGGTTAGCTGATGTCGACTACATTTACTGGGATGGATTATTCCTTAATCATCGCTTTATGATAAAATATTTCTCTATATCGCATCAACAACAAATAAATAAAAATAGTTCAGGACAAGTTCTTGAAGAGTTCGAACTTGCTCGACAACATGACATGTTACAGGCATATTTTCCTCGCGTTTCGCTTTCGAGTCTTTGAGGTACGCATGAAGTAACAACTGTACTTAAAAATGAAAAAAGGGTGCTTATGTTTTCAGTTTATGTCCCCCTTTAGGGAAAGCTGAGACATATGCATTGACGTGACATTCAACAGTACTGCCAACAATGTCACACCATTATACCTATCTTTCTAGCCATGGGTTCTTTGTATGCTTTGATTGATAATTGACAGTCATTATACAACTGTTTTGTCAACTCAGTTTTACATCTTGTACATATGTTTTTTTTATTTTGTTTTATACACTGAATGTTCAGGCTATCATATGTGTATTTAACTTCTATTATTATACATGCTTTACATTTGCCACAACCCTTGCGCGTTAGTGCTACATTGCTGCTGAAGAGAGCCATTACATAGCTCTCTTACGTGGACTTAAAACATTGCATTTCCGTATGATTACTAACCCATTTAAATGCTGGTATGCCTTTATGTGAATAGTTCTAAAACGGGATATTAAGGTTTATAGAAAAATGTTTGTGAGCTAGATAGGTCTATATAACAAACAAGGTACAGTTCACGAGTACTGTCATAGTGGCAAGACGGTTGTTAATTACCTTTAATTCGAACATATCACTTTACGGTCATTCCCGTGAATGTTTCGGCAACCTAACTGTTTTCGCAGAATAGGATGATTATTTCAAAATAAGTATCGATTTCTTTCGGGATTAATTGATGAATATTTTTAACATTGCATAAGCAGTCCGTCTTAAAATAATACGAAATGAAAGTCCATAAGGGAGGGAGGTTATTTGCAATTAGACCAATTTTTTATGATTTACGATATAAAATATTAGATTATGCTTTTATTCATTAATAACACTTTCCTATCATGACCAATGTTAATATGATGTTGATGATTTGTATTTAGGTGCAGTGATGGTATTTAAGTGAAATTGTACAATTTGCATTTCTTTCTTCACGAGATTGTGCAATGAAACATACCAAGCGATTCTACATAACAGTTGAGACACATACAATTCGTTATGATACACATAAGGACAATTGTATAATCAACTCCCGCTTGATACCAGTTATTCACCTTTCTCGACACACAACTTGTTCACAATACACAATTAATTATTATTTATCGATTAACTTATACAGCACCATTTCTATATACACGTTCAAAGGCGCTTTCAACAATATAAACTAATTACAAGCAATATCAATACAAAAGCTATTAAACAATCAATGTACGACATATTAAAAAAAAGAAAATCAATAAAAAAATATAATGTGATATCAATTGAATTACTAGTTTGAAGTTGAAACATTAAATATCAATATCTACGATAACAAAATAACTCCAGCCCATGTAAAGTACACAACTTCTGTGTATCTTTATTACCGTCTGCTGTCGTATCAGATCACACATTTAAGTGTCTTGCTGTGCGGTGTCATCCAATACAGTACAATTTTCATAAACAAAACTGAATGAATAAATCTTGTTATCATACTTCGTTGGTTTTGATTACGTTTAAGTCACCCCAACACCCCTCCACCGGCTCCCCTTCCCCTCTCTACAACCAACTATGGCATACAAGCGATGACACTAATAATAAGTAATTACTCCCGGCGTACAAACCACCTCGCACACTCGATGTAAAGTGAAAGGGGGTCCCGGGTTTTAGTCACCACGACCCCCATCCCCACCCTCCCCAGGCTTCCCCACCCCTCTCCAACCTCCAACAATTACGGCATACAACATTCGAACACAATAAAGTAGTAAATCCGGGCGTATTAAAGAAAACGCTATATACCTCAGAGAATGGAAGGGATTTTCGGTATTTACGGGGATTTTCGGGTTTTCGGTAATTCCACCGACCCCCTGTTTGACCATGCAGGGCCTGTCAGCGCCAACGTTTGGGTTCAAGCTAGTCCAAATAATTGTATGTTGACATTTTTTTTTAGATTTTTGATATGGCAAATCCTTCACATACAAATTGTTTAATATCAAAAGTGGGTAGTTGTTCCGATCAGGATTCCGGGTTAAAGCATATAGCGTCTATAAAATATCATAAAACAAGAAATATTACCAGATAATGTTATTTTATATTAGTTCCGTACACAAAAAATAAATATCCAACTTATAATTATGAGTTTGATGGCTTTTCTTCTTTTCATTCTGTCAAAACATAACGATATATACATGAAGGGCACCTGCAAGGCTTCAGGGCACAGTTTTAAATCGCTCCGAACATTTCGGCCATGGCCGAGTTGTTACGATTGTATAACTAGGTCTACCTTGAAGCTTTGTCGGAGGAGGCCGAGTTATTACGATTGTATCGAGCTGTTCCCCTTCGCATAATTGTTTTCTGTGTCAGTCAACTTTCGTTTTATTGGAAAGGTAAACAACTTGTTTTAATGCATTAAATGCTTGTTTAGTGCAAAATAGCATTTCACTTACATGGTAACATATGAATATAACTCTTTATGATCAATTTCAACCATAAAATACTTCACTTAAAAGAATTTCAATATTTTTAAAACAACCCCTTTTTTTGCACATTCCTGTTTAGACGTTAGGGATTGGAAGAATCCCGTAAAACACGTCTATTATTTTAGACTAGGTTCAAGCTAGCTATCAAGAGCTCTTTTCTATCTAGGTTTATTTTACTTGTGTCAGAAGTTCCCTGGATGGTGATTACTGGTGGGTAGTCAATACAGATGCAATACTTTTTACATTTGGTGGTATTGGCAGAGTCTTTGTATCCAAAGTTGCATAGAATCAGTGCGCTGCATTCACTGTTGAGTGAATGACAAGGACGACATGCCCTAAAGCCTGACTTTTCAATGTCTAAATCTATATTAAGCTTCAATTGATGTAAGACACTCTATTAACCCTAAACATTTCTTCTGGAGTAAACATTAAAATAAAAATAAAACTTAATATTAGACATAAAAATATGTTCAACTGCTAGTCAGTGCATTCTTGTCACAAAGTTTTCCTGCATGGTGTAAACAATAAAGACAAAATGTATTATAAGCTTGGTGAATATATGTTTTTATTAGGGATGGAAGCGAATATCCGAGTATCTGGCTATCCGGATATCACGCAAGTATTCGGATGCCAAAATGGGTATTCGAATATTCGTTAAGAATTAAAATTTCAATGAAATAGCTTAGCAGAGACATAGCAATTGTTATAAAACTTTTCAGATGAAATATTTCAGGTTATCAACAGTGTCTGTCGCGAAGTGGGTATGTGTCACAAATGGGTGCTAATTGGGTGTTTACACAAGCCATGATATTGTGTCCTTGTGCAGCACCCTTTGAAGTTCTATGACCTTGTTTACAATGACAAGTGTTGTTTTATGATCTCAGATGTGCTTAATTGACACTAGTTGTTATTAAGGGATTGATCATTAATCCGTAGGAATCACAAGTTAAGGGTCGTGCAATCAAAGCTATGAATGACCAATCATATTTTTGATGAATATGCATGAAGAAATTATTGCTATCTAAACAATAAATACAAAAACAAATTTGTTTATCTTTTCACTTTTCAATCAAATTTCCATCATTTTGCATCTTGTAATTGTGTTTTGAATTATTAATCGTTATTCCTGTATCACGACTACGGAAATATGCCTCCAACATTGACTTCAAGTGTTTGGAAGTATTTCACAAAATCCGAGGATGGTAATATCCTTCATTACAAAACACCGTAGAAATTGTAGGTATTGCATTAAATCAAACAATGTAATGAAATAAAATTACAATCGACTATCAAATAATCAAAGTGTCATTTAACATGAAACCTGCTGATAAATAACAAACTCGAAAGCACGTGGCAGTAACCAAGCAACCACCTCGGCCGAAGTGACTATTCGCGAGGTGTTTATGTGGTATTCATCATGAGTTTTATGATGTAAAATAAGTTGTTTAGCTTTGATTATAACATTATAAATTATTAAGACTGAGAAAGAATGAATGATTAAGTGAAATTGCCATATGACGAATTATAAATTAAGTGGACAATTATGTCAAATAACAGAAGGTGGGTGACATATAATAGGAAATTTACTTATTATGAAAACAATTTGATACGAGTATCCGGATAGTATTCGAATACTTGATACGAATATCCGGATACCGATTTGGTATCCGGTTTCCATCCCTAGTTTTTATGTGTATTTGAAAACAATGCATAATCCATTACTTTTAGGGAATCTAAAGTGAAATACTAAATATGATATTATGTTGGCATGGGATATACATTTGAGAGTTGTGGCCTTACAGGAAAACACAGAAATGTTAAAATTAATTTTCCTAAATGCCTATTATTGTAGCGATCTGTTGGTATATGTGCCTCATTTGTTGCTAAATTCTCATGGGCATGCAAGGAAAGGGTTCTTAAATATGCCGTTTGTGAGCACTACACTTTTTATTTTCCAGATATTCTTCCTGTTGTGCATCCTGCTCTATGTGACATCATATGCAATTCTCTCCTGGTTTAAGAAGAGAACTGACACAGAGGAATATGTGACAGGTAATTACAGAAAGAGGGTGTGAGTGTTCTAGTGGTATTATAGGTGTTTACCTCTCACCCAAGCAGAAGTTGAATTTAACACAAGCCCGCAAGCCCTGCGCTGGTTAAATGTCTTCCGGGCTTGCTCAAATTCTGAATTTTATATAGCAGGGCTTGTTCGAAAAATTGATGCCAAGCAATAGTATAAGAATTTGGGCTTGTTCATTTAAAACTCTTAATTTCGATGACTGCCCAAGGGATGGTGGGTTCACTCGCCACCTAGAAAATAATAGCCTCTCAAATTGGTACCAGTACTGGTTTCTGACTGGTTTCTTCTGTACTTCACACTTCATTTCCGCTCAATAACTAAAGGTTGCTTGAACACAGGAACTTCATACTTGGTATGCAGGTTGGTCATGATTAGAAGAAGACCTCTATTGATTTTGAGGGCAGTATGTCAAGGTCACATTGACCTTAAGGTGACCGTTTCCACTCAATAACTTAATATCCGAGTTGTTAATTACTAGTTAATGACCTCTATTGATTTTGAGATCTGTAGGTCAAAGGTCAAGGTCAAGGTGACCTTCAGGTAAAAAACAATATGTTGGTAGTAACCTTTTGCTGAAAAATGGTTTCTGCTCAAAAACTAGAGTATGCCTGCACCCAGGAACTTAATACTTGGTTTTCCAGTTGGTCATGACTAGTAGATGACCCCTAACTTTGAGATCAGTAGGTCAAAGGTCAAGGTAGCAGTAACCTTGAGGTGAAAAAAAAAGGTTTTGTTGAATAACAAAAGAACGCTTGTTCCCTGGACCTTCATCCGTGGTATGTAAGTTGGTCATGATTAGAAAAAGACCCCTGATTTTGAGGGCAGTATATCAGGTCATAGTGACCTTAAGGTGACTGTTTCCACTCAATAACTGTAGAAAGGCGGACCCAGGAACTTACTACTTGGACTCGGGAACTTCATACTTGGCATGCAGGTTGTTTATGCCCAGTAGATGACCCCCATTGATTTTGAGATCAGTAGGTCAAAGGTCAAGGTCGTGGGGACTTTGAGGGGAAAAACCGGTTACTGCTCAATAACTTAACTTTTTAATAACTTAAGTTTGGGTACAGGAATTTCATTCTTGGTATGCAAGCTCTATGACCACACAATTGGGGAGACAAACGCTTTTTCAAAAAAACATTCTCAAGAAATTATAGATGTACTGCAGAATGGATTTTTAAGTCGACTATTCGAAGAATAAGGAAGGCATTACTACTCGCGTCGGCGTCCGGTTAAAGTTTTAGGGCAAGTTGGGATTTTCACTTATAAGTCCAATACCCTTCATTCAATTCCCTTAATACTTCACACAGCTATTTATGGCCATCACATAATGAGGCAAGATAACTCCATATTATCCTTTATACAAATCATAGCCCCTGAATGACTATGGAACTTAGGTTAAAGTTTTAGTGCAGGTTGGGATATTTATTAATAGCTTCTATACCCTTCATTCAATTGACTTGATACTTCACACAGTTGTTCAGGACCATCACACAATGAGGTTACATAACTCCATTATTATCCTTAATAGAAGTTATGGCCCTGATTGACTTAGGAACTTAGGTTAAAGTTTTAGGGCAGGTTAAAGTTTTAGGGCAAGTTGGTATTTTCTTTTATAAGTCCAATACCCTTCATTCAATAGACTTAATACTTCACATAGTTGTTGAGGGTCATCACATAATGAGGTTAGATAACTCCATATTATCCTTTATACAAATTATGGCCCCTGATTGACTTTGGCACTAAGGTTAACGTTTTAGGGCAGGTTGGGATATTTATTAATAACTTCTAAACCCTTCATTCAATTGACTTAATACTTCACACATTTGTTCAGGACCATCACATAATGAGGTTAGATAACTCCATATTATCCTTTATACAAATTATGGCCCCTGATTGACTTTGGAACTTAGATTAAAGATTTAGTGCAGGTTGGGATATTTATTAATAACTTCTATAGCATACATGTGATAACGTCCCGTACGTCCGGGATTATCACGGAAATCGTATCTCTGTCTTGGAGTCACGTAGGGTGCATGTTTGTCCCGGAAAGTCATAAAAAAAATCTCGAAATCCATTATCTTAATTTTACCAATGTAAGTCAGCTATTTTGCCTCTCTGGGACACTGGTTGTAAAACACAGGACATGTTGACACTAAACCTTTAATTGGTACGTGTGTCGTCTAGGTCATCGTCAATCACCCGTTAATTGATCTATTGGCCTATTGTTGTGATTAACAAGTCGGGGAGTGTTCTTGTATACAAATTCATTGTTTTCATATGGATTTGTTTGGTCTTATGAATGATAGCTTTTAACTGATGAATTGATATTTTTCACACATTTTACCGACAAACGAGCATGAAGGTAAGTTCAAAGAAAGTGACAAAATTAGTAAAAAAAATAATTAAAACACGTAAAACATCCCATATTCCATTCAAATTTCAAAGTTGATAGGTCGTTATACTTTAAACAACTTTAAACAACCTACGCGTCCATAAGGAATTTTAGTGTTTTGATCTTTTTTTCGAACTATCGTTGTGTATATTATTCATAAGACATGAGACAGACAAAATTATATGCATCTCCAAACGGAAAAAAGCTCATCAACTGGAAAATCTTCTTGATCGTCTGGAAAATATTGTGTGTCATAAATTGCAAACGTTTTAAATGTGATGAAAAAATAAATATTTTGTAACGCATGTTCTCAAAAGCGCGGGAAAACAGGTGCCCGTATAGTTGATTATTTCCTGTTTTGATGAAACCGAAAGTAGACTGCATATCCTTCTGGTTAGCACTTCATTTAAAGCCTGGGAAAATATCTGGTGGTTTTATTTTTTCAAGAAAATGCAGAAAAAAACAAACCATGTCAAGTAAAAAATATGTCTTGGCAGTCAAAATAGGTACATTTTCCCGACGTTAAAAACGACTGAAATAGCCCCAGATATGCTGTAGAATGCACCAAAGACGTTCCCCATTTAAAAAAAAATCCCCAGACCCCCCTAGTGTGCGTTGACCTTACGACGAGTGTCCTGGAATCAACCCACAAAATTATCACATATATGTCTATAGCCTTCATTCAATTGACTTAATACTTCACACAGTTGTTCAGGACCATCACACAATGAGGTTACATAACTCTATATTATCCTTAATACAAGTTATGGCCCCTGAGTGATTTAGGAACTTATGTTAAAGTGTTAGGGCAAGTTTGGATTTAAATAAAAATAATTCTATACCCTTCATTCAATAGACTTAATACTTCGCATAATTAATGACGACCATCTTACAATAAGGTTACATAACTCCATTTAAATCCTAAATACCAATTATGGCCCTTGATTTACTTTTTTTCTTTTGATTTCTTTTGACAAGCACATTTTTATATTCTTAACCAGATTTTCACAAAGGGAAAACAAGTTAAAAGAATGACTTGTGTTATTGTTTGGGCGGGCCGGTGGGAGGGCAGCGTCAAAGCCACCTTATGTAATAAATTACTAGGTTTGACATCTAGTGACCAAACTTGGTACATAGGAAGAGGTTATTGAGACCTTTCATGAGATTGCGTTTGAGGCTCATAGGATCACGGTCAAGGTCAAAGTTATTATTAATAGAAAAATGGTTGGTATTGGTAAGGGTACAATAAGTAAGGGTTGACATATTGCGAGCAAACTTGGTATATATATAAAGAGTTTATAGAGACCTTTCATGAGATTGTGTTCTGGGCCCCCGAGAGTAATGGTCACTGTTTACTTTTTTATTTGATTTTTTTTTTGCTTTTGACAGGCACATACATCAATATTCTATTCACTTCCAAGTAGAAGCAGCGTAGTCGAGTGCGCTGTCTTACGACAACTCTTGTTTTTATTGTTGTATGATGTAATAATTAATCATAACAGTAAGCTTTTATTATTTTCAACTTGTAGAGTGAAAAACATAGGACTTCTGTTAAAACTATTTTATAGTCTAATCAAGTATATGTTTTTACATTCACAGAAGGCAACATAATTGTTGGTTTAAGTCCTAGATCTGTTTATTGCTCATGTTTATCTGTTTTATATGAATAACATTGTGGTATATTAATGATTTTTATGCCCCCTTTTGAAAAAAGTGGGGTATATTGTTTTGCACATGTCGGTCGGTCGGTCGGTCTGTCTGTCTGTCGGTCGGTCGGTCGGTCGGTCGGAATACCAAATGGTTTCCGATCAATAACTTGAGAACGCTTTGACCGAGGGACCTCATACTTGGTATGTGTATTGGTCATCACAAGCAGATGAACCCTATTGATTTTGAGGTCAGTGGGTCAAAGGTCAAGGTCAGTGTGACCTTTACATGAAAAACGGTTTCCGATCAATAACTTGAGAACGCTTTGACCCAGGAACCTCATACTTGGTAGGTGTATTGGTCATGACCAGCAGATGAACCCTATTGATTTTGAGGTCAGTGGGTCAAAGGTCAAGGTCAGTGTGACCTTAACATGAAAAACGGTTTCCGATCAATAACTTGAGAACGCTTTGACCCAGGGACCTCATACTAGGTAGGCTTATTGGTCATGACCAGCAGATGAACCCTATTGATTTTGAGGTCAGTGGGTCAAAGGTCAAGGTCAGTGTGACCTTTACATGAAAAACGGTTTCCGATCAATAACTTGAGAACGCTTTGACCCAGGAACCTCATACTTGGTAGGTGTATTGGTCATGACCAGCAGATGAACCCTATTGATTTTGAGGTCAAAGGTCAAGGTCAGTGTGACCTTAACATGAAAAACGGTTTCCGATCAATAACTTGAGAACGCTTTGACCCAGGGACCTCATACTAGGTAGGCTTATTGGTCATGACCAGCAGATGAACCCTATTGATTTTGAGGTCAGTGGGTCAAAGGTCAAGGTCAGTGTGACTGTAAGCTGAAAAAAGGTTTTCTGATTGTCCATATTTTATTTTCTTATATAGTAGACAGTAGAAATTTATATGTCACTAAATGCATGAGTTGAAGTATCAGTTTTCAGTGAACATCTAGTTTAATTATGCCCCCCTTCGAAGCAGAGGGGTTATATAATTGCTTTGCACATGTCGGTCGGTCTGTTGGAAGACCAAAGCTTGTCCGAGTGATAACTCAACAATTCCCGGACCTATGGTCATCAAACTTGACATGAAGATTAGGTATGACCAGTAGATGACCTGCCTCATATGCATCCAATGACAAATCAGCTGTCATTTCAGTCCATGCATATTTCATTCAATTGTCCAAATATTTCTGGCAACTTGGCGCTCAGGGGGCATAATGTTTGACAAACATCTCTTGTTTTTATTTAATTTCCAGGGGAAGAAGATGCATGTGTTTTCAGAATCGCGTATGTATATTTCGATTCCTCATAACTTTGAATACACCAACATTGTAGATAGAACAATAATTTAATTTATCTTTGATTAAAAATTGCAAAACAAAATTAACATATTAAAAGGATTTTAAGATATAGTTGAAATGTGTAATAATGTTTCCAGGTTATGGCTGTGCACATTCACCCTTGCGGTGTCTGTGGGGGCCGTGCTGCTCCTGCCAATCTCCATCCTGAGTAACGAGGTGCTGCTTAACCATCCACACAGCTACTATGTGCAGTGGCTTAACACCTCCCTTATTCACCGTACGTATTATGTCACATCCCTTCCCAGTGAGTTCACTAGAGGTATAGGTCCCTGTTCATAATACATACATCATACACATATTTTCACTCTACTGGATGCCCCTCTTAGCTACTAACACTGATGCATGCATAAGCTCAATAGAGTTAATTCATCCCTCATTCAAGAGACTTATAATGACACATACCTTCACACTTCACTCTATTTTAAATGATTTTGTCAAAGGACTTCTCTTTATGTTCACCCCACAGTCTATACACAGCTACTAAACGCAGTGGCTCAATCCTCCCCCTTTTAGCGTAAACGGTATATATTGTGTCACATTCTTCCCCAGTTCACCTTAGGTACAGTGTAATCTATCAGTTGCTGGACGTAATTAACACATCTTTTGCCAATAGTATTTAAACTATATGGACATATTGTAAATATTGTAAAATTTAAGAAATCTTTTCTGAGCGTGATTTGGTGTCTGAGTGTCACACTGAGACTCACTGAGACTCACTGAGACCAACGATGTCAGTGTAGATGGACAGTAAATTGTCAATGTACAATATCTGCTTTTCTCCAATTTCCTGGACACAATAAGAATTTTGGACACAACAGGAATTTAATCCAGACTTTATGATGAAGATAACCAGTCTGTGAGAATGTTGACCAGATTTTTTCGTGTCGATGGAGCAGAACAATATCTATATGATGGCACTTATTAGATGAACTTAAGATATACGATATTATAAAATAAATGACGAGAAAAATAAATGACGAGAAATATAAAAAATCTTTAAAAATTCTGGACAAGGACTCTGAACATGCCTTAATTACTATATTTTGTTACCATTGATGATAGTCAACATTACATATTTTTGAAAACATTCCTTGTGCTGAGAGTATCATATCAATTTCAATGGTTATATTACAGGACTATGGAACTATGTATTCCTGTTCTCCAACACTGCCCTGTTTGTGTTCATGCCGTTTGCCTACTTCTTCACCGAGTCTGAGGGGTTCACTGGAACAAAGGTACAATGTAGTTAACATCATTTATTATGCTGTTAAAATAAGTTACACAAACTAAATCATGAACTAGCACTGTAATATATGATATTCAGATTAAATAACTAGACTAATAGTCAAGTGTATTTCCAAAAGAAAAAAATAACATTGAAAAAAAGATATTGAATAATAAAGTGATGAATTTTTATGCCCCGAAGGTGGGCATATTAAAATCGCACCGTCCGTACGTCCGACTCAATAACTCAGAATATTATGGACAGATTTTAAAATAACTTGCCACATGTGTTCGGCATACCAAGACGACGTGTCGCGTGCAAGAACTGTTTCCCTACCTCTAAGGTCAAGGTCACACTTAGGTGTTTATTCACAATGGAATGCTGCAAATAAGGACATAGAGTATAGGTTGTTGTGTCCCGGCTGTAACTTTCCCTTGTATGGACAGATTTTAAAATAACTTGCCACATGTATTTGGCATACCAAGACGACATGTCGCGTGCAAGAACCGTGTTCCTACCTCTAAGGTCAAGGTCACACTTAGGTGTTTATTCACAATGGAATGCTCCATATAAGACCATAGAGTATAGGTTGTCGTGTCCGGACTGTAACTTTCCCTTGTTTGGACAGATTTTAAAATAACTTGCCACATGTGTTTGGCATACCAAGACGACGTGTAGCGTGCAAGAACCGTGTCCCTACCTCTAAGGTCAAGGTCACACTTAGGTGTTTATTCACAATGGAATGCTGCATATAAGGACATAGAGTATAGGTTGTAGTGTCCGGGCTGTAACTTTCCCTTGTATGGACAGATTTTAAAATAACTTGCCACATGTGTTCGGCATACCAAGACGACGTGTCGCGTGCAAGAATCGTGTCCCTACCTCTAAGGTCAAGGTCACACTTAGGTGTTTATTCACAATGGAATGCTGCATATAAGGACATAGAGTATAGGTTGTCGTGTCTGGGCTGTAACTTTCCCTTGTATGGACAGATTTTAAAATAACTTGCCACATGTGTTCGGCATACCAATACGACGTGTCGCATGACAGACCGGTGTCCCTATCTCTAAGGTCAAGGTCACACTTAGGTGTTTATTCACAATGGAGGTGTTTATTCACAATGGAATGCTGCATATATAAGGACATAACAGTGTCGGTTGTCAAGTATGGGTGGTATTTTTTATGTTTAGAGGCAATTTAAAATAACTTGCCATATGTATTTGACATGTAAAGGCAAGATCAACTTTTCATGTACTGACCTTGTTCATAGGTCAATGGCACAATCGGGGGCATTCGTCACATACTGTGACAGCTCTTGTTTAAGATTTATTAATTATATTTTATAATAGATGTAATGTTTTACTTGCTAGCCAAAAACATCAGTAACTGGTCATTAACAGAATGTGAGATCTATTCCTCAATTTATTGTCTCAGGGTATATGTGCACGAGTCAAAGAGACGCTGGTGATGCTGGTGTTGCTAGCTACGTGTGTAATGGGACTTTTCTGGTCCTCGCTGGCAATGTTTGGAGCTGATGATCATCACAACAAGAAAACACTCGCAGGTACTGGAAGTTTGTATAACACAGAATATGTGTAATATCAGACAGTGGGTAAATATTCAGACACCTAATAAAAAGTAAATGTAAATGCATGATAAAAATTAATAGAAAAATATTTATAAAAAAATAAATCATCATCAAAAACTTTGAATTAAATCTTAGAATTTAATATTTTAGTTTATATTTTACCTTTTTTTTTGGAGGGTGTGGGGACTATGACCTAAGCATTGGGAATTTTCATGTCATAATTTTTAAAAACTGAAAATTTGTATATACTATCAATGTGCATAGTTATTGTCAAAAAACTTTAAGGCACTTGCCATATTCATGTATCTTGAATCAATCCAGATTAGGGTGGAGACTATATTAAGCAAACAAAAAGCAGGCGCTTGCAAGCATAGATGGCACCAAGAAATCTCAAACTGATCTTGTGTATTCTTCAGTATTGAAATAGTACTGCACTTTTTGCAGGATAGTAACCATTTTATATATAATTCACCAGCATTTTTTGTGGGCACAAAAATAGGGTTTATCATCAAATAACATGTAAGAAAGCTCACAATATATCTTTCTGACAAACCATTTACCTTTAAATGTGGGGGCATTGTCTGTTTCCTTTGACATTAATGGAACTCTTAAGTTGAAATCTGCCCTTAAGCAAATATTTATCTTTGTCTTAAAGGGATCACTCATGTTTTTTGGATTAAAATTAAGTTTTCCTGGTAATGCATCTGAAAATACTTATTTTATCATCATTTTACTGTATGATATTGAAATCGCTGAATAATATATTATTTCAGTATAAAAAAGTATATTGGTTTCAGTGGAATACATGCCAGTAAAGTCAAGATTATTTTTTTTAAATATGACACTTTAACCAAGGCCATCAGGACTTAAACACAAGTAATGGATATTGTCACCTTTAAACAATGCATTGATAACATCAATGACATCGTTATGTCAATTTACCAATCACACAACAACATAACTGTTATTAAGGCTTATGAGAATTGTGGTCTTTAAAGACGACATTTGAGCAAATAGAACATAACATAACATAAGGTCTATTTTCGATATATATACAGTTTATTATTGCATACAAAATATAATTACAAACATGCATGAAAATGAAATGTATAATAATAATTCGATCATAGCATACAAAAATGGTAAACCACAATTATCGCGGGAGTGCGTATATACATAGCTGTACAATACATATCACACATGAATGTTGATTAAAGAATTTCTCACTTTATTTGCTTTAATCACATAAATAGCTAATTTATGTAATAATTGTTTCTTTAAGAGGTATTTCAGAGGTTTACAAATTTAAACATACTTGGTCTTCCCCAATAAAACTTTGGTATATAGTGTTCCCGTAAATCCCCATATGAATGGCAAATTAACACAAAGAGGAATTTATCTTTTGTCATTATTTCCATAAATGATTCATTTGCGGTCACTTCTTGGAATGTTTGAGTACGGTCTTTGTTCAACAAAGTCTGTGTGATGACGATCTTAGTTTACATATTTCATGCTTGATATTATCAATTGATGTCAAGTAGCTAGACATGTCAAAAGTTAGTCTTTAGCGCATTAAACAGTGACAATGCAGACGATGCCTGAACGCCATTGTGTAATGTAAAGATCCTTTAATCTCAGTTTAATTTGTTCAATAAAATAAGGAACATTGATGACAGGGTCTCTAAATGTCCACACATCAACAAAAACCTGTCAATTGTAACATATCCTTTACATTTTAAATCCAGTTACGTTTGCCCTGACCGCATTTAAGTAATAAAGCGCTATACACAGTGTACAATATATAGTTTGTATTGCAACAATTCATGATTTTAAACCAATATTTTATAATCTTAACTTTTCTATTTACAAAGAGTGGAAAACGTCCCATTTCACCGTATAATGCTATATTATTAGTAGACATTTTTACACGAACCATTGTCCTTAAAAAATTCCTATGTAGTCTCTCTTAGATATCGGCCGTTGAAAACCCACATATTTCAACACAGTAATTAAGAATCGATGAAACATAGCCAACGATATATTTAATGGTTTGTGTACATCATTTGTCATATTCCAAAGTGACATAATTCATTTCATTGCTCTACTCGCTATATTGTCAATTCCTTTACGTAATGATCCTCCAGAGCTCATGATGAATCCCAGGTAATTATAACTGTCCACAACCTCTATATTTATACCGTTATATGTGAAAACATCAGTTTGTCGTAATTGGCTGCCCTTGTGAAAAACCATTACTTTTAGTTGTGTCTACGTTTACTTCAAGTTTCAATTGTTCACAGTACCGTTGTAGCATGTTAAGATGATTTTGTAGTCCTTCTACCTTTTCACTTAAAAGAACACAGTTGTCTGCAATCATTATTAAGAATATTGACAACTGGTCTAATGTTAAGTGGGAATTCATATTTTCATGTAACATTGTCTCAATATCGTTCACGAAAAGGTTAAAAATAATCGGCGAGGTGATCTCCCCTTGGAATAAGCCGATGCCATTCTTGAAGAAGTCTGATAGATTATTGGTATGTTTAACACATGACTTGTCTTCGCTATATAAAGACCTAAGGATTTTCAAGATTTTTCCATCGATCCCTTCTTTTATCAATTTGTACCATAATACACTTCTGTAAATCCAGTCAAAACACTTGAAGAAGTCAACGTAAGCAGCATTTACCCTTTTCTTATCGTCCGAATGCATTTGTACAAGATTATGCAATACAAATATCGCATCAGAGGTACAATGGTTTGCTTTTTACCCAAATTAGGCGTCTGTTAGTCGTATTTCAATGACCAAGATTTAAGCCTGATATTTACCAATTGTAAACAGCTTACCAAAGCATCTAATTAGTGTCACACCTCTATAATTATTTACATCATCTGAAGGTGATTTTTTAATATTGGCACAAATATTCCTTTAGACCATACATTTTGGAAAGCCCCAGAGTCAAGAATATTATTAAACAATATTTGTAGTGGCCAAAATAGATTGTCTGCACATACAATAAAATATTTGTTCAAAACATTGTCAATACTGGGAGATTTATTTCACTTTAAGTGTTTTATGCCGTTTCGAATCTCACTGACAGTAATTTCCGAGTTTAGTTCACTGTACATAGTTTCATGGTGTGTTGTTGTTCATCGAAATTATGCAAGAAAGACTCAATTTCCTCGGCATCCTCTACCTGAGAGTTGCTTGAAATGTTCAACAAAAGCATTTTAAGAAACTCTGTTTGTTTCTGATTTTATTTTTTTGAATTTTTCCAGAAAACCCAAGGTTGTTATCACCTTAAGTCATGCATTTGTCAACCCCTATTTATAGCATAGTTATGCTTTTTGTTGTCCTTACTACACTGAATCATAGTATTGAAATTAGCATAATTACGCATGCAATTAAAACGCTCCATCGATTCCTTATACCTTAAAAGGTTATCCTTACATTCATCGTTAAACCATCATTTTAGTTCTTGGTAATCTCCATTCAGATATGTTCGCTTATTCGAACGTACTTTCTTTTTAAAGTATTTATCTGCCCTTGAAACGATATACTAGAGAATTTGTTATACAAATGCACTTTAAAGTGATTAATATATTTAAAATTGCTGTACTTTGTTAATGCAAAGTCAACAGCCTTTCACCGATGTGTGTGTAACAAGTGTATTGACCATTATTGTTATTGACGCCTGAACAACCATTTAATATACAAATATTAGTAGATTTACAAATGTGGATCAGTTGATCTCAGAACCTATTATTCACATAATCCATCAATCACCATCTCGGTGGTACATCATTTAAGGTATCATACAGATCACGTCCGTGACCCTTTCATTTTCAATATAGTCTCTTTTTTGGCCTATTCTACAGTTAAGATCACCAATTAAAAGGGTTCTTCCGCGCTGTGCAAAAGGGTCAATTCGTCTTCAATCTTACTAAAAACGTCTGTATCATACAAAGCATGTGCTGGTGAATTTTCAGGGGGAATATACACCACTGCTATACCAGTCTTGGTCATTAAGGAAAAAGTGTTTTTCTAACTTAATCCATTTCACAACACAGTCAATATCGTTCTTGATTAATTTTACACATTTTCTTATTCGATCATCGATGTAAATAATAATACCCCCACTGGACCTTTTCGCGTGTCAATGTTGAAACCTTCTTAATGAATGTATTGGGTTGCTTAATAACCCTTTAAGTGTATAAATTATCCGAATTACTATTCGTCCACGTTTCTTGAAGGCAGATGATTTTATATTGTGAAATAAAGTCTGAGAAATCACTAAAAGATTTTTTTGCTTTTGTCAAACCTTCAACATTCCAGGAAAGAAGACTAATGCTTCCCCCGGGCTGATCGTAGTGGCCATTGTTGTTTGTAAGCAAGGGGATGAATTCCACACCATCAATGATAAGCTTTTCATATCTAAAGAATGCCTTTTTTTGTCACGTCTTGCCTTTTGAAACTCCGCCATGAGAGGCTTACGCTTTTCCGTGATTTCCTTGGGTAGATGTGGGCTAAATCCAATATTGGTATCCTTTAGCTTTGGGCATGCTTGTGGCACTTGTTCCTTTTCCTCGAATTTGTCAAACTTGACTAATATAGGACAGGTTAACCCAGCCCTATATCTCCCGGATCGCTCTACCTGAATGCACATCCTTTCCCTGACGTCATTCAGTCCCATCTTTCGAGGATATCCACCACCACGCCCTGACAGTCAGCCTCACTTTAATCAAATCCTCTACTCTTAAGAACAATAAATTGTTCTTTAGCTCATCACATTAATCTTGTTCATAAGATCGTCGCATGTTGACCTGTCATTTTCAATGTGTTTTAGGTGTTCGATGAGTTCATCTATTTCATCCAGGCACTTGAGTCAACGTTGTTTGAATTAAATTGTCTACAAGAGAGCTCTTAATTTGCTTAGTTTCCTTCCCATATGTAAAAAAAAACACTTTTGCACTATCAATTCCATTCACAATATTTGACAGAGTTTCAAATTTTTGGGTCCGCCATTCTCGCACATGCGCACAAACAATATACAGTATTATATCATGCATAGGACGCACTTTTTTATCCCCAATTCTCGTCTTAAAAATTGCCTGCGTCCTTTCTATGCTATTAGAATTTCATCTGTTTTTCCCATTTTTTTCCAATCCTTTTCAGGTCGAAAATATCAAATCTTTTCAAATATGCGAAGGTGTGAAAAACACCCGCTGTCTGTCATTAGAAATACATCAATAGAACAAACTATTGCGATGGTAATACCGTATGGTTGTTTGTTCCCACTTTACCCGACGTGCCTTCCACTGGCAAGGCTAATTACTGACACGCATTAATTATGCCGACAATTAATCCGCGCAGCGACACGCCTTAACAAAACAATCAGTTCAGTTTTGACAATACACAGTTGCGATTGCAACGGCTGCAACGGTTGCAACGGTTGACTGTTATTCAGAAGGCATGTGGGGACTATTGCAACGGATGCAACGGTTGACTGTTATTCAGAAGTCATGTGGGGACTATTGCAACGGATGCAACAGTTGACTGTCAGTCAGAAGGCGTGTCGGGAATATTACGGCATTTGTAATATGCGTGAATGTTCTCAAAATGTCAAGACATATCATTGTTGTGTACGCTAAATTACCAAAATACGACGATAATTATCGAAATACACAATACAGTTATAGAATTATGCCTTATATACAATTTTTTGTTTGTTTTTTACTTCAATATATGTTATAAATACTTTACCAACCTCAAATTTTCGGCTCCGATTTTGACATTTTTCCACTGCGTCCTATCTTATATATTAAGGGTTTTTACCCGTTTTTTCAACTATTATTTTGCCTGCGTCCTATCTATGCTAGCGTCCTATACATGATATAATACGGTATACATTTGCTGAAGGATCCCAGCTTTTGTTATCTTAGTTAAACACTCCTAATGATTTGCCACACTTTATTTTGTCATACAAAAAAGTGCATTTTACAAACATTAGCGAGTCTTATGGCAGCACTCACATAATCAGTCAGTGAATAATATTTTGATCAATTTATGCAACACTGCTATTGACTTGTAATATAGTTATAAACTCGTCTGCTGTAGAAAAATTGTCAGGGTATGTGATAGCCCTGATATTGGTTGTCATAGTACAAATGCTTAAACTTGGCTATAACTTAAAAGTTCAAATATTCAAATGAAACTTCGTAGACATGTTTCTAGAGACAAGATGTACATTTATGGCAAGGTTCATTACTCCAGCTTTTATAATTGTTGAGTTATGCCAGTTGTTTGACTAAAAAAAACCTCATCAAGCATGGCTGTTCACGCCATGGATCTCTTGTTTGCAATACATGGCTGTGTAGACATTTATTTCATTCATGTTCAACTATATACATACACTAAACACATAATAAATTAGGTACATCTTTATGCATATAGTAAACAATAAATACCAGAGAGAAACATTAAAAACTCAGCTTTCGTATTAATCCGCTTCAATATATCATGTATATAATGACATCAAATGTTGCAATGTATGATATTTGTGTTGAATAAAATATGTTTAAACTAAACAAAAACATGTCCATTTATTTGCATAATTTGTTAGAGTAAACAACTCATTTAGGATGTCTGCAACTATGGAGTGTCTTTGTACTTTTCAGATGTATGGACCGTGTACCTGCCGATGCTGTACTCTGTAATCTCCTTTCTTGGTGTGCTGTTGTTGTTGTGTAAGTTTGTTTATATCATAGTTTTTTAAATGAAATGTTGCCACTATCATGAAATAACATCATTTTATATTTTTGATATTAAACAAGTGTAGTAATATATCATTTATGATGATGTGGCATAATGACCAAGTGTCGTCAAACAGGTGCGCGCAATAGAGAGAAGTTTTACGTCAATATTTTTTTTCATCACCTGTGCTTTCCATATTGGAAATTTCGTGCCACGTTTGGAAAGTACATCATGCAAAATAACTGATAATTGCAATACATTTATACTGTTAGCTATATTCTATGTATATAAGATATGTATGTTAACATATTTATATGCTTGAACCTGCATTCTGCATTCTAAGGTTCATAATTACTTTCATATCATGAAAATTAAAGAAAATGTATGATAATAATTACTTTATTTACACTGTTTTTCAGTATGTACACCAGTTGGATTTTTCAGCATGTTTACATTTATGGGGCAACTAATACAGAGACCACAGGTATGGTAGGGAGAAGGAAATGCATGTTTAATATGTTACCAATATTCATATCTTATAAGGCCATCCTTAAAATAAGATATGTGTCCAGTCACCCAACTGACTCAGTAAACTCCGTCCAAAAAGGTTTTGGACTAGCATGGGAAATGAGGCCAAATTTGGGCCCCAAATTGTTCCAAAAAAACACTGACATATTAATACATTGTATACACAGACATGTAGGACATTGGCAAGATTAGTCTATGAGACCCTACTTTCTGTATTGACTGGTTTTTACATGTAATAGGTCCATCAACTTTGTTTTAACTTAGGTAAATTGATATTTAATTTTTTTTTATGAAAAATGAAGAAAAATATCAAACATTCACTTTTTCCCGCACAAGTTGTGTTTTCAGTTTTTGCGAGACATTGACGAGGAACTACACACCTACAAGCTGCAGGAAGGCTCACTGAGAACAAAACTGAAAACACAGATACAGAACTCCAGGGATGGGCGTGGTCAGTGATATAGATTTGTAAATAAATTTTAAATACAAGAGAAAATCATACCTGTAACACTGATTTGATTGGCAGTCTTTCAAATGACCCACTTTGTTGCTATAGTTTAATTTTGAAATGATACGCTGACGGGCCCCAATTTCTCGAATTTTCTTAAGCTTAACAGGCTTAAGAAGCTTAATTCAATTAGCCAAAATGCATACTTAAATTGAATTTTTATAAATGAAAAATGTTTTATTGTAATTATCATGAAGATTGATGTTACGTATGAATACTCTAAGAAATAAATAATAATAATAATAAATAATGCAAATTATTGAAAAAATAAAATAATGATCTTAGCTTAATCCTGTCATATGGGACTCACAAAGTTTCAAGAAGTACCGGTATTTTTAGACACAAGTACAAAAAATGCTTTCACATATGTTTATTGCTATAAAAACCTTTAACTTTTTGAATATACAGAATTATTTTATATATCATGATTTATCATACTCTTGTGATACACTGTCATGTCATACTATAATGCACATGCACAACAAAATATGTCATTTGGAAAATATGTTTTTGAGACAATTAAATTGGTTTACCTTCCTCCAAAGTCTTTTAAAAAATCTGCTCAATACTATTAGCTATGATGATGTTTAGACAATAAGAGAATGGAATAAATATTGATAATTTCTTCCTTTTCCAAAATAGTAATATTTCTTTGCCTTTGATCATTACTACAAATAAAATAATCACTTGTTGTAAAAGTTTCCTTTTGGCATTTATCAAACCTTTTTTAAAATATTCATTGTGATTTATACAGTCATTTCTACCTTGTGGATTTGTCTGTTTACACTCAGTTTCACATGTATGCACAATCTCTGTAGTGTAGTAATATGGTTGGCGTCAGGAGAAAAAAATGCGCCAGAATGCTTAAACATGTATAGGGAACTAATTTAGTGTATGTAATACTAATACATATAATGTTATACATTTGCAGTCCAGGGAACAATTTCAAATGGTCATGCGAGTCAGACAGAGCTTGAAAACCAACTACAAGAAGTCGAGTATGACATACAAGAGCTAGGTATGTTGGCGGTTGGTTTTAAGGTATCACATATTCAAATAAGCCCCATCATTTCATCGACCAAGTAGTAATAATGTTAATTTTTTGCTTCCCATTAATCCATATAATTTTCATATCCAATGAAAGGGCACTGATTGCTGACTAATTTAATATTAAATAATTTACTGTAGAAACTTTAAGAAAAAATTATTGCAGATAAAGTTGAGTTTTAGCTTGAGAGATATGGAACGGTGCTGCACCCTGTCCCTTCTCCATAGCACCCTTCTGCCCACATGGAGACCAGAATGGGCACTCTTCTGCTTTCATAGAACTAAATGCTTAAGATAATCAAATCTTTCTTTTGTTTTAAATACCTACAAATTTATTTTGCATATAAAACCTAAAATTACTTCAATTGAATACATTTCTTACATTTTTGTCAATTTTATTAAAGTTATTTACAGCTGATACAATATGCTTGTTTCACTCTAATTTCCTGCTACCTTTTCTGCAGCATCCTGTTCTCTTTAAATCCTGGCTAAAACCCTAGTTTGAACCTTTTTTTCAGGTTTTAATCAATTATCAGAAAACATGTATGAATAGAATTAAATGAAGTCTGTTAAAACTAATTAATGCCTTTAAATAATAACTTCCACCAAGAATGATGACTCTTTATGTCTAACAATCCATGTATCGTCTATGTTTATGACATGTTTCCAGAGAAGCGGCGCCGATTTTCGCGTTTACACTCTCTGCTGTATCCATTCCTCATGTTGATCTCTCTGGGACTCACAGTAAGTTACACAGTAGACTGTAGTGTTTGGAATACTTACACAGGGTTTGATGTTACGAAAATAAAAAGCAAATAAAAATTTACAGATAATCCACGAACGTTTTAATCAGAGCCAGTATTAAAAAACAGTTAATCCAAGAACATTATGATTAGGTAAATTTATTAAACATAGGTCATTTCCTTCGAAATAATATTGTTTATTTTAAACAAACCAGAATATTATTGAATATAAAGTCTTTAAAATTATCAAGTAATTTTGTCATATGACCTGTAGTATACCTAAGGCAATTGACTTAAGTTTAGAATTTAATGAATATTGGCTCAGACAGATTTTCTTATGATTTATAAGGGGCATTTGCCTCATACTGGAATATTGACGTTATGTTAATACTAGTATGGAAAAACTTGTTATCAAAGAGTTTTTTAGAAATTAATTCAAAACCATAATTATTATCATCTTGGAATAGTTCCACTGGAAATTAAGAAATATATTCTTGTGTAAAATCTCATGAATTGATTAATTGTGTGGGTATGGAATTCCTCTGTCTGTGCAAAACTTGATTAAATTAGCAATTTGCTTATAAATTTGTATACTTTTTCCAGGTGGTTATAGTGTTCATGGTGGCCCAGAACATGTTCCAGCTTCTCGTGGGCATCAAGGCACTTCCTGTAGCAGCTAAGGTAAGCTGTCATTACAATATTTACTATAGTTTCCATCAGATAGTACAGTTTAGTTTTCATCCCATAGAATAGTTTCAAGTGATAAGTATAATTTCCTTTTGAATGGAATAGTTTCAATTGAATAGGTATAGCTTTCATTGAAAAGTATGGAAACCATTGAAAAGTGTAGTTTCCATTGAATAGTATTATTTCTATACTTTCCATTGAATAGTATTATTTCTATACTTTCCATTGAATAGTATTATTTCCATACTTTCCATTGAATAGTATTATTTCTATACTTTCCATTGAATAGTATTATTTCTATACTTTCCATTGAATAGTATTATTTCTATACTTTCCATTGAATAGTATTATTTCTATACTTTCCATTGAATAGTATTATTTCTATACTTTCCATTGAATAGTATTATTTCTATACTTTCCATTGAATAGTATTATTTCTATACTTTCCATTGAATAGTATTATTTCCATACTTTCCATTGAAAAATATAGTTTCCATTGAATAAAATACCTTCCATTGAATTGAATAGTAAATGTTGCTGTAAAATCTTTAGAAATAGCTTTAAACTGGTACATATAATGATATATTCTGTATACACATGAAGATGGGTCTTATACTTATATGTTATAGTAAAAATGCTTTCTTAATAGTATCCATGACCATCAATACATGTGGCACTATGGCATCTTATTTGCTGCTTGCTTCATATTTACAATAACACCCATTTCTTCATTTTGCAGTTCACATATTGTTCTGCAGTTCACATATTGTTCAGGGGTTCTAAAAATCAGGACTAATCCTGCAATCAAGATTGCGAGTATTTGACTACAGATAATTGTACAGTTGTACTGATGTTTTATATTTGGACTGTTGCCAAACACAAAAAACATCAAAAACGGTAGAAATGTCCTTAAAATGAATATAAATAACTGTATTTTGAATTGCAGGAGATGTCCCTTGGTATTACTTCATTATCTGCGCTTGGCTGGCCAGGCAGTATTTTAGAAACCGTTCTTATACTGTATCCTTTTTACTACGCAGAAATTTACTTTCACCACAATTTTTTTGTTGTAATCAATTATGCTGGTCTCATATGAAAACTTATACCTTCAGTAAAGACAAAAGATAGGCTTAAATTGATTTGACATACACACAATCTTCATTACTGATAATCCATAAATATGCTGTATGCCTTAGGTGGGGTTAAAACCCAAGTCCACTGGCTCTGCAGGTTGACCCTCAACGGTGTCTCTTAAGCTACCTTGATAGCAGGACAGTATTAGGACTTCTATACAGACGAAACCTGTTGGCTCCCAGGGACCAGAGAAAATACCTCCAGCCTCAGGCAGTTCGAGCCAAGTGGGAATGCTTTCATTCAGTAGAAAGAAAAATCGGTTTTTAACATCCAGTTCGAGTCAACGAGAAAATCGAGCCAAACGAGTTCGAGTCAATGGGGTCGACTGTATAAACAATGAACAAAATTCATGGTATTGTCACAGCCTCAGTGCAAACTGCATCATCTGGCAATAAATCTTAACTGTTCAAGATGTTCATGTTCTTTACATATTACCATTGACAACTCACATACATTTAGCAAGGTTTACATTTACATTTATGCCCCTTGATCTACTGAAGAAATAAAGACAAGCTTTGGCATCTGTTTTCTGTGCTGCTGTTGTTGTGTTTTAAAAAAAAAAAATATGAGTTTTATCTGTGAGACCAAAGCCAGGCAAAAGAAATGATGTTATTAATGAAACCCCAAAAAATATCTTGCCATTTAGCTTTTCTTATTTTAGAAAAAAAAGAGTCTAGGTATTGTACTGGCTTTCATGTTGTCATTATAGTGTAATTACTAAAACCTTTGTCATAACTCAATTATCGTTCAAGATCAATCAATTTACATGAATGATGATGCCATAGACAATACACACGTGTATAGCAAGGCCCATAACTCTGACTTAAATATTGTGCTGTAAGCACTATGATCAGTGCACTCCCTTCTACTTTAGGTGATCTTGGTTCATGTAAGTTTAGTTTGTGGTCACCGAGCTGGACAAGTGGGTTTTCTCCGGTTACTCCAGATTCCCCAACATCACAATACCACACTCTGGCGTAACATCGTGCCAACTTAATTGACTAATATAATGTTGTAATAAATTGTTCACAATCGTTAAAAATTAAATTAGTTTAAAGTAATTGTGGAGTTATGTCCTTTGTATGACTGAAAAGCAACAGTTGAGCATTGCTGTTTGCTCGCCAGATTTCTTGTTAATGACCCTTGACTCCTACCAGCTACCTGATGTCATCGTCCGTGGTGGGATTTTACAGCCTGCCGGTGTTTCGACGGATCACACCGCATCAACATGACACTTCCATGCTGTTCATCATACTCAACTGTAGCGTGCTGCTTATACTGAGCTCAGCACTGCCTGTCCTGTCTAGAACACTTGGTAAGGTCTTGTTGTGATCTTTATAGAACAGTTGTAATTTTGGGGCCTGTTTCAAGAAAGATCTTAGTTGATTTTAGTTTTAAATGGAAATTATTTAAAAAAAATTAGTGTGCTACATATTTGAGAGAATTGAACTTTAGCCAGTATTTAAATGTACTCAAAAATGAGGAAATAAAAAATGCAATATTTGTGACCTTAACACAGATTTAACATTATTGAAGATACGACTAAAATCAAGGGGTGGTATTTATCAAACTTCTTAAATCATTTTCCAACTTAAGCCAATTTCAAAATTCAGTATCTTTTTAGTCATTTATAATAGAAAGTAAAGAATTTTCAAAATACAATAATTTCATTGACCATGTTGAAAAAAAAATTACTTAGATGTTAAAAACACTTAAACATTTCTTTTAATTTGACTTTGAAAATTTAGTTAGGAAATGACTTAAGATGCTTTATCATTTAATGAATATGGCCCCAGCCCCCTGAATTCCACTTTCTTGATATAAACCATACATTAGTAAGCCTGTTGGGATCAAATCCAAAACTTATTGAATTAGAGGTTCACCTTTATCTACACATGAGTTTACTCTCATCTGAGTATACCTATTAACTGCATTGTTAAATTTTTTTAAACTTTATTTTAATGTCATAATCATTTTAACAGCTTTTTAGAAGAGCATAATTACATTTATCAAACACAGATATGTGAACTAAGGATGCTTGGGTCGATGATTACGAACAGTCTCGACTCTCAAGTCAGAGTTCAGACTCGAGTGGCAAAACTGCGAATCTTCATTTCGCTGTTACTTTCCTTCTTGAGTTTTGTTGATGAAATTTGCTGAAATTAATTTCTTTTGAAATTGTTCAATAATTTACATTTATTTTTGTAAAATGAATGGAATAAACTAAGATTCTTCTTAATTTATTTTGATAAAAGTGCTTTTTTTCTGAGTCCCTGTCCAGACTTGGACAGATATGGTGGTCCCATATTATTTTCGTATCATTTGAAAGGGTTTTATTTGCACATCAAGGACACAAGTATACAA
Source organism: Mya arenaria (assembly GCF_026914265.1). NCBI lineage: Eukaryota > Metazoa > Mollusca > Bivalvia > Myida > Myidae > Mya > Mya arenaria. Next base: position 36,579,517 of record NC_069126.1, read on the forward strand.
AAATGCCTAAAATGAAATAACGAACGATTATTTTTGGTCTTTAAACATTGCTAACTAGGTCATTTTACATCCTATTTCAGTTAAAATAAAGAGCATATATCCGAGCTGTAATAACTTAATGTATAATGTAGTTTTGGTCATGTATTTACAATATAAGTAATTGGCAAGACCTTTCAAATTATACAAAAAGTATGGGGGCTCACCAGGCGTCAAAATTGGTTGAGGTGGTAGAATTATATGTGCTAAGTTAAACTAAAAGTTGCACTTCCACATATTGATTAAATAAGTTATTATATTTACATTCAACAATTGATGTTTTATTGCTAAAAGCATTACTAAAGCTTTAAGAAAAATGAAATTTTTGGCAGTTTTTTAATAATTGAGATCTATTGTATTGCACGTTATTGTATGTGACTGAATTGAAGGCATTGATGTCAAAATCAGCTGATTCTAAGACAAAAAAAAGACAAAAAAGTCAAAACTGTCAGAGTGCAGCTTTAATGTCATGGCCGGTTAAGTATTTTTGATTAATTCATATTTTCTTTTGACAGGTATTACAAACTTCGACCTGGTTGGGGATTTTGGTACAATGGACTGGCTGGGTAACTTCTACATCATCTTTATCTCGAATGTGGTGTTCGCTGGTGCTACTGTGTTGTGTCTCGTCAACAAGTTTACGGACAAAGTGAGGCACAGCATATATCTACGGATAATGACTGTCATCAGTGCATTCATAGATGAACGTCGGACAAGAAACCAATCAGCATCTAGTCTCAACCAGAGTTACCAAAGTAATTGATGGAATTGTTAAAATAAAGATAAGCCAAGATACTAGATAAGATTTAATTTCAGCTAGTATGACAAAGCGGGGAGTTCCTTGGCACAGAAACCCAGATTACCTGAGGCAATTTAAAGCCTGGGACTACCATTTTGAACTTCTGAACATCCCTATTGAAATCCCCAAAAAGCATTTTACCCAGAGTAAACCTTTATATAGGGGGACCCCATATAATTTCAAAAGACACCCAAGATGTTTACAAGAGCCCCAGCCCAGAACCCTGCAATGTACATGATTGTGTGTTAGCTTTGCATAAGCTTTGCAGAGCTTTTTGAACAGACAGAGCTTTTAGAACAACGTAAATACAGCAGATTTCCATGTGGCTTTCTGTACAGTTGGTTGGGTCTTTTTAATGTTTTATCCAGATGACAAAATTCATTGTCATGAGATTTGCCTAAATTCAATCAGTTTTAATTTGTCTATGATGTTCATGTTTAGGTAATGTTTTATGGTGTATTAGATACAGTTGTCTTTCAGTATTATAAGTACATGTAAGTAGAAATGATGTATATCCTTCGAATTGAAGATATGTGGTTGGAAACAAACTGTTTTAGGCCTATGAACAACCAACCACAGTGTAATAATCGTAGACATATATGCTACAGGGAATTTGCATTTATTTTCACATGCATATTCTGCTACTTGTGATAAAAATCCAAATAAATGTACATGTACTTGAGTACATATATTACTAGTATATATACTATCTTGCCTGTACAAATCAAAACAAAGTATGATTTTTCAAGTTAATAATTGAAACAGCTGGCCTACAATGTTGTGATAACTGTTTAGAATTAGAGATGTGTTCTATTGTTGTGTGTGATGTATTCATGTACAATAAGTGTGTTTCATAGTCAGTTTTTAGACATGCATTTAACTACCGGTACCAAAAGCATTGATGATAGTCAAACTGTACTTTAAGTTTTTATTATAAAATTCAATACATTAATGATGAATAAACTAAATAATACATTTAATACCTGAACAAAGGGCAGATTTCACCTGTTTGGTCAAAATGTTATACTGAGTATATACTACTTGATGATTGTAAAATTGACCATAGCCGTGACTAAAAAAATATTTAGGGGTCAAAATTATATTTTGTCCAGTGGGATTTTATTATCTTTAAAATTTGCCATACATTTATTTGGTAAATCAGCAGTCAGCCATTTTTTTTTATTTTAATTACGGTAGGTGAATTGGTAGATTTGAGTAGAGACTGGGCCAGTGGACAAAATATAATATTGACCACTAAGCTGGTTAAAGGGTTATCAGTATGCATTAACTGAAATAATATGGTTATGTGACATGTGTCACATTAAAATTTTTATATTGGTTTAGTATGTTCTTATAGCCCATATACCCCTACTTAATTGTGCAATCATTCTCTTCTCAGGAATTGTGGAAGAGGCAATGAATGGGAGAAACTCTGATTTATTAAACATATTGATCAATACTTGGAGCATTTCACATATAAATTGCACTTAAAGTGCTATGACTTACAAATGTAGCTAACCAGATAAACAAATGTTAGTTATTTGAAAACTAACAGAAATTCTATTTTGCTATTTTTCTTAGCAATATATTACTTGATAACACTCTGTCGAAAAAACTTGGTAGTAAATATTCTGCTTTAGTGATATTTGTTAATTTAGTTTTTGACTAAAGAAGATCAGTGCAATATTTTGTTTTTGATTTTTTATATATTTTTGCAATTAAGAAGGATGAAATTATTGCTTGAATGGTTCCAGATTGGCAGATCTTTTATCGGAGGTAGAGAATGATTCATCCACAATTTTGCCAGCCATGTCAGATAAAAATGGTGGCTATTACATCATATTTGTATTCATAAGATTTTGAGAGTGAAAAAATGTATTATTATATGACAATATTTAAACATATAGAGTCACTCTACTACTACTAATATTATATGTTATGAACATGTGTATTTGAATATATAGCTGATTATTTATGTTAATAATGACTATATACATATAATTTAACCTACAGTATCTACTGAAATATGGTTATTGCCTGAGGAATGTTGTTAATGTACAATGCTTGTACACTTACCTTAAAGGGACTAGACACCATATAATACCAAAGCCAGGAAAAAAAAAATGTTTAAAACTTGACATCGCTGTGTACAAAAAAATGAATCTTATGTACTGATGTATCACATCCCTTACGGCACATGCACCGTTTTTCGTGAATTGACAATTCTAGGCTCGTTTTGAGGATATACTGTATTTGCCGATTTTTGGACCATCTGGTGTCTAGTCCCTTTAATAAACATACATGTAACATATAAGATGTAACATATCGTTATCCATGTAGGCCATACACATAAATGTTTTATGTGCAATATTTCTACAAATCTCTTATCTTGCCTCTAAATCTTCCAAAGTGTGTGTGTGATCAAGGTCGAAGTGTGTATCAAGGTCGATGTGTGTGATCAAGGTCGATGTGTGTGATCAAGGTCGATGTGTGTATCAAGGTCAATGTGTGTGATCAAGGTCGATATGTGTGATCAAGGTCGATGTGTGCGATCAAGTGGTGTATACATGTAGGAAATTGAGCTGCATTGAATATTTGTGTGAAATATATTTTGTCACATGGCATTGTTTGTTTAGTGTGTAATACAACAACTTCTTATTCTATTATATTACACTAGTGTAATGGGATTTGACATTGACCTTATTTTGCCCTACTTCAAACTTTTTATAAAAAGGTGAATTAAATACTTTTTTGGTGATGAATATGTCATGTGATAACAAGAATTATTGAATTTGTTGCTATTTAATACAAGTTTTTATGAAACTCATTGTGGAAAAGCCTGTTTTTTATCTTTTCCTATACTGGTCTCATTATTTTGTTCAAGCAGTCAACATTCTAGTTTCAAATATTATCTTAAAAGATTGATGATTTAATGACTGAACAAGCTGCTGTTACCTACATTACAATAACGGAACATTGTAATATTGTTCATAATAAAATTACCCATTGTTTAAGGGAATGATGATGTAACAGCTTATACTAATGAATGAACACATTATGACTCAACTTATACAGGATAATCGTTTGCTTCAGTGTAAGATCGCAGTTTACTCCAAAAGCTAGTTTTCACAAGTGGTATAGCCACAGGTGAAATATTTAATTCTGGCGATCATGAGGTGAAATATATTGCAATCATTCACTGCAACAAAAAATCATTTTTTATCATTCCCCTAAACCAGCCATAAAATTATGTTTAATTGTAGTTTTTAAAAAACAACAACGCCAAATTGTATGCAAACAGAACGTTATTTCAGAAATGATGTTGTTGTATTTGTGTTCCAGCCCTCTGCACCAATTTCATTATAATCAGATCCCCAATACACGCTTCACAATGTTACGCTTTGTTAAGCAATGTACACTTCGTAATGAAATGAAGTGAACATCATGATGTGATTTTAATGAGATTGTCTCCGCGCTAGTATTTGATTTGAATCTAAGAATTTGCTAAAATTTCTAAACATCTACAAAATTGATATTTTAACTGTTTGAAACAGTGCAATATTATGTTTATTTCACTGATAAATCTCTATAAATCACTGGACAACATATGATAAAAAGCTGTTTTATGAAGCTTAGTTGAAGGAATAAGGCTTAGAAAATGCTGTATAATATAACATTTTTCGATCTTTTGTGGTTTAGTCCTTGGTGAATGTTAGTATGCTTGGAAGGATGTTTCTTTTTCCTTCTAATTTGTATTCTTTCGTTAATTACAGCATCCACATTTTTGGCCAGTTACTATCATAGAAGATTCATCGTTGTTTTTTGTTTTGTTTTCTTTCATCTCATACTGCCAAAACATGGTAATGACGGTATAATGCTTGGTTCATGTCATGTCATTTTGCTTGCAGTTTTGTTTGAAAATGTAATATTCTTTGAGTATTAGCTTTCGGCCACCCTTAAATATATCTGTAAGCAACGTTTTCGGGGCCTGAAGAAGCGAAGAGCAACTAATTTCGTACCATGTTGTTTTCTTCTTTACTTATAATTAGACCATGAGTAAGTCGTAATACAATCATCAATGGCCTACAGTAGACTTGCAATAACAGTCTGGTTTGGGGACTGAAAATCAGATATAGTTTAAGGATGGCCCTATTGTCATTACATTCTATGAATGCCAAATATGCTCATATGAGCTGATTGGAGCCATGCTATGGTGATTTGTTTTTCATCTGTTATTTTTAGCACCATTAAAATTATCAGAAAAAAAATCTATTTTATTTTTGGAAATTTTTGGAATGTGGTCTAAAAACTTATTTTTAGCTGCAAACAAGGGTCCAGTTTCATTTACATTTTTATTTCCCTTATCAAAAAATCTCTTAACATTTACTGGTTTCTTCAATTCCTCTAATGACATGGGTTAATTAATATGAGGCTTAATTTGAATTACGACTGCCGTCAATTATGACCAACTTTGTTTAACAAATGAATGTATTGTATCCAACTCCAACTGTATTGTTTTTGTCGAAGGTTATGTTAAATGACTAGTAAATTTGGTAACTGGTTAAGCAGTTATGGATATTTATATCAGGTTGGTTGGTTCGATGTCAATAACACTTTTTTCAATTATCCATTTACTAGTCACTTTTTGTAACATACTTATCATCAACGATTGTTCAGAACTTTGTTAAAGTTTACAACAATGTTAACATCATCGTTGTTAACTTTTTAATCTTTACTTCTCTGAAAATGGACAAGCTAGTGATTTTCAATATTTCTAACAAGGTTAGCGATAACTGTTTCAGCTGTATTTGTTTTATACAAATACATGAGCACATCATGAACTATTACAGGTTTTAAAGTAAACAATAATGCCAGTAACAACGTTGTTAACATGAACAAATCTCTGAGCAATCAGCAAAATGTCTGTCTTTTCATATTTAAATGTTTCTGTTCACTGCCAAAAGTGTGCTAGTTTTATATTTCAACTCATTTGTTTCATTTCATCCACTTCATGCACAGTATTCTTTTCATGTATTGTATTACTTGTCACAAACATGCTTTAGAGAGAAAGCTGATAAGCATAATGATTAGTTTCTGTGATTGCCATCATCATTTATACTATTTTCTGAACATTTTTTTCTTTTCATTTCTTTGCTTAATTTCAATTGCTGGATACTATTTCATAGGAACTTATCAGACCCATACCTTGAAAGATGATTGAATGTCAATCACTCATTAATGATTGAATGTCAATCACTCATTAATGATTGAATGTCAATCACTCATTAATGATTGAATGTCAATCACTCATTAATGATTGGATATTACTTGTCTTAATATAAATAAGTAATAGTTAGTTTGCCAAATACCTTCATGAAGTCAACAGACTTATAATCTTTTATTCAACATACATTCTACGCAACTAATCATGTCTTCAGCGTTAAAGTGCTATATGTATTTAATGTTAATCATATTACCCGTTCATATATTTAAACATAATAATCGACCGACATACAAAACTTTCATCAAGCACCATATACTGAGAGAGTTAGGTCCTTTTGAATTATTAAGTAAATTAACTCATCTTCCCCATTGACTTATCTGAAGATCCATATTTGACCTGTAAGTGACCTTGAAAAAAGTTTCAGAAGCCTGACACCATAGATAAGACACGAGCAAATTTAGGATTACGGACATCTAGGGTTAAAAAAGTGGATAGACATTTTATGATACTCATTAACTCCTAGCTGAGCTTGAGCCATGGGCTTATCTCAAATACCGTTCGAAATATTCCCATGAAACTTTGTAAACTTCTAGCAAATCTTAATATTAACTATGGTCTTAACTCAAATACCGTTCAAAATATTCACATGAAACCTTCCACACATGTTACCAGTGACAAGTACGATGTTTTTGCCTGTAATAAATATTCAGATTTGGCCTTATTTGTCTTAAAACAAACACATGGACGAACCTTGGCATCTGCTTATCATACTCTTGTGGTATGTGTCTGTTTTTCTGCTGGGCATTGTTTTGAAAAGATGCTCTGAGATGGTATCCACTTATGTCATGATTTCCTATGTCATGTTCATGGTCAGAATGCATCCGTTTATTGAATTCTGCTCATCATTGTTGTTTCAAGTATTTTGTATTATAGTTTTACTGTATTAAATTATTTTACTTTTAAATATCTTGTTTTGCTTTCTATCCTTTTCAGAAATATTCGCATATACAGGCAAATCTTATTATTTTTGCTTCAAGTAATAGTTAGAATATATTAGGTAAATTTTAAAGTGGCACTCGTGTTTAAAATCAATACATACACATGTATAACACATGTATAACAACCATAAATTTCAAGTGATAAACCTTTAACTTCTTACTAAATAATGCATTTATGGAAAATATTAATTACTGATAACAAGATTGTAACCATGTATTTTAATTGCTGCAACACACAAATATTAAATGACTCATGGATTCTTAAATATTTACAATGATCCACTATTATCTCATAAGGTATCATCTTTCTTTCAATCTAAGCATGGCATCCTTCATAAGAACCATTGTTTACGATATTTATTCATCCTTTCGGTAAATTAAAACATCGTATTAATTGTGGTACATCTTATTTGGGGGTGCATCGTTAATGATAACCGGGAGGAGTGAGCTTTAAAGGCCGATAGTCCAAATGTATGGTATAATTTAAACACGATTGATATGTATAGTGAAGAATTGAAGAAATAAAATTTAATGTTCTATCTGATAAAGATGAAGATTTGCTTGGTATTATTGGTTAAACATAAGTAACAACATGGCAAATTTTGGCTAGTTCCTATTTTGACTAGATATTTACATGAAATATATAATGCTTCTATTTATTTAAAATTCTGCCAACTGATTTGACGGTAAATAATATCTAACAAAACCTAGTCCAAATAATTGTACGTGAACTGTTTTTTACGATGTTTTATATGGCAAATCCTTCACTGTTTAGGGATAAGTAGAATGTTGTTTCCTTTTAAAAGTCTTTTATATTTTAGACTTTATTTGAACCTAGCCAAATAGGAGAAATAAATGGCCATTTCAAATAAGAGACAATATTGTTGATTTTATTGTCTTGTTGTATAACAGTTGGCGTTTTTATAAGGTCAAGGTCTTGCAAACCAGTATAAGACCAGGAATGATTTCTGTTAAGTATCATTGGGCGTGTAAGATTTTTTTTCAGAAATATAAATAAAGTAATGAAATACGATTTTCTGGAGATTAATCATTAACATATCTATAATCTGAGTCCAGACATATATCATATACAGGGAGAAATAGAATTTCCTAGATGTTTGAACTCTCGCCCTTTATACAAAAAAACATCAATTTTGTCGAATAATTCCACCTTTTTAAAAAATATAGCCTCATATTTTTATATTTTTTATTTACACTAAGATTCCGGTTATAATAGTTATTATTCAACAACAAACCATTGTGTAACTAATTTTCAGATTCTGATAAAATAACACTCCCATCAGCATACAATGAAATAATATACAAACATTTGCAGCATATTATTCCCCCCCCCCCCCCAATCGTCCAAGTTTTCTTTTTATGTTAAAATCGGAGAAAAAAAGTCATAAAATACGCTTTTTGGGGGGAAAGTACTCTAACCCTACCCCTCCCCCCGGATCCGCCCCTGATTAAGATACATACAAAATGAGAGGTGACAACAAACCCTGTCTTGTTTTTAGTTGCCGTCAAACAATTTGCCTACACTTAAATGTAGCAGCCTCATTTGCAACCCAATTTTCGTTAAACTTGATCACAATGATTTGAAATATTGGTCACTTTCGATTATTGGCTATTTTGTGTCAAAAGGTCAATCAATACATTAGAGGTAAAATGGTAGAAATACAACACCGTTTTACATAAAATTGAGCTCTCCTGTTCTTCCCTAACTTGGCCAGAAAGCTTGTCATTGTGAAATAGGTCCGGTTTAATACTTTGTTCGCTCAAAAAGGAGGTCAAACGTTAAAACAACCAATTTGGGTCACAGTTTTTACCTTATATTTATGATGTTTGTCCGAATGAATGTCTGTAGGATCTTGGTCAATTTTAATCAGGGATAACTCTTGGTCAAAACGGTAACAAGTTAAAGAAAAAGAACGTGTTAAGTTTCCAATGCAATCGTCCATTTGTCATGAAATTTAATCAAAATGTTTGACTTTTTAACTCTTTGTCAAGTTCGATCAAAGGTCATATTCGGTCAAAAAGTAGGTATTTTAGTGGGATTTTTTTTCAAAACAAAAACTAACACTTTAGGCCACAGTATCCATGATTTTTGGGCGATACATTTATTGATGTCTATAGTTCAGGCTTGTTTTCAAATATAAAGCTGTTACACTCGATGAGCGATAGAGCATGAATGACACTATTGATTTGATTACTTTAGGAGTTGAACTGTTTGTCTGCATATTTTTTCTGCAATACATGAATAACCGTAAAAAGTATAAATAATTTTACATTTAGCAACATAATATAGTTTTATTGCTTCAAAATAACATGTTTTGTAAGTTCAGCACAATGCCTAAGTACTTGACTCTTCAAACTTTCATGAACTTCATGCTGGTGGCAGATTATCTTCGTAGACATACGGTTCCTGGCCCTCCTCAAGCTCCTTATATGGCACTTTGTCCTTGTCTCCATTGCTCAACCACGTTAATATGGAAACGGCAAATATAGCCTTAGCGGCGTATAGACCAGTCACAAGCCACTTGTCAAGCGCAGAACTCACGTGTTTCCACGTGATTTTATAGCGTCGCTGCTTTTCCGAAGTAAGGACGCGATTTTGTTCGTCGTCTTCTACAAGGTCGCCGTTCTGATTAGCTAAAATAGCTTCCTCTTCTACTTGGTCGACAATACAAAATAGTCTGGCTGTGAAGAAAACAAACTGCTGGATGATTCGGGGGACAAGGCGTTTTGGGTTCATTTTGTAGATTCTCGAGTTGACGAGTACAACGATAACGATCATCGCGTTTGAAATGTACCAGACGAAAAACACGCTCGTGACTATCGGCACGGGCTCGGAGGCGTCCGGAAGTCGATCGGCAACGAGAGTCATGTACACGGAGACGGCCAGGAGGACGGTGAGCGCCAGCCCCATTCGGTCCCCGCCGTCTTTCGGGAGCAGAAACACTAGAGGCGCTAATAACACAAGAACGAACAGAGGAACTATGAATATAATAAGATGAGTGGTTGGTTTCCGCTCAAACATGTACACGAGAGTCGCCGTGTAATAACGGCGGTCCTCCTGCGTGTATTGGTAAACTCGATGATCCACGAACCGCCAGTTTCCGTTCCCAAGTTTCCACCTTTTCTGTTGGTTAATTTTGTGCTCGAAATGAATGGCACAACCGAACATGTTCACATGGGTGATACTTTTAGGTCTATCTCACAGATTTGTCGGTCGAAGGGGTAATATGTGGAGTCCACCTCACATATCGTGTCAATGGGCCGTACAAACCGCCAGGAAACGCTGCCGTCATAGATCACGTTCAGAACATTCTGAAAAAAATGGTACAAAGTATATATCTTAGTTAAGAACATACCGCAAAATTATCAAATTAAAGTGAAACCATTTTCAGGCAAGTTGTAATTGCGAATTGAATTACGTGAGAATTAAAGTTATCTCACAGAAATGTAACACCGTAGGAAAGGTAGACCTTACACTTTACATAAATAACACTTTTGGGTCATAGACCTTTCTTTACATTAACGTGAGAAAATACGACTTCATAGTAAAAGATGTAATTTAAAGATCTGACACATAATACACCGCATCGGATTTATAAAGAAAACAGTTAATAGAGAAGTCTATCTGAAAGTTAAACATAGTTTCACCATTACAACGATATTGTGACCGTAACACTATATGTGATACTCGTATGAGCCTGAATGATTTCGTATCGGACCTGTGATCGTATGAGCCTGGTTGATATGGGATCAGACATGTGATCGTATGAGCCTGGTTGATTTGGGATCAGACATGTGATCGTATGAGCCTGGTTGATATGGGATCAGACATGTGATCGTATGAGCCTGGTTGATTAGGGATCAGACATGTGATCGTATGAGCCTGGTTGATATGGGATCAGACATGTGATCGTATGAGTCTGGTTGATTTGGGATCAGACATGTGATCGTATGAGCCTGGTTGATATGGGATCAGACATGTGATCGTATGAGCCTGGTTGATATGGGATCAGACATGTGATCGTATGAGCCTGGTTGATATGGGATCAGACATGTGATCGTATGGGTCTGGTTGATTTGGGATCAGACATGTGATCGTATGAGCCTGGTTGATTAGGGATCAGACATGTGATCGTTTGAGCCTGGTTGATATGGGATCAGACATGTGATCGTATTAGCCTGGTTGATATAAGATCAGACATGTGATCGTATTAACCATAGTTGATTTGGGATCAGACAGGTGATCGTATGAGCCTGGTTGATTTGGGATCAGACATGTGATCGTATTAACCATAGTTGATTTGGGATCAGACATGTGATCGTCTGAGCCTGGTTGATATGGGACCAGACATGTGATCGTATTAGCCTGGTTGATATGGGATCAGACATGTGATCGTATTAGCCTGGTTGATATGGGATCAGACATGTGATCGTATTAACCATAGTTGATTTGGGATCAGACATGTGATCGTATGAGCCTGGTTGATTTGGGATCAGACAAGTGATCGTATGAGCCTGGTTGATATGGGATCAGGCATGTGATCGTCTGAGCCTGGTTGATTTCATGTGATCGTATGAGCCTGGTGTGTCTTGGATCAGACAAGTGATCGTATGAGCCTGGTTGATTTCATGTGATCGTATGAGCCTGGTTGATGTGGGATCAGGCATGTGATCGTCTGAGCCTGGTTGATATGGGATCAGACATGTGATCGTCTGAGCCTGGTTGATATGGGATCAGGCATGTGATCGTCTGAGCCTGGTTGATTTCATGTGATCGTATGAGCCTGGTTGGTTTTGGATCAGACAAGTGATCGTATGAGCCTGGTTGATATGGGATCAGACATGTGATCGTATGAGCCTGGTTGATTTCATGTGATCGTATGAGCCTGGTTAGTTTCATGTGATCGTATGAGCCTGATTGATTTCATGTGATCGTCCGAGCCTGGTTGATTTCATGTGATCGTATGAGCCTGGTTGATTTTGGATCAGACATATGATCGTATGAGCCTGGTTGGTTTGGGATCAGACATGTGATCGTCTGAGCCTGGTTGATTTCATGTGATCGTATGAGCCTGGTTGGTTTTGGATCAGACAAGTGATCGTATGAGCCTGGTTGGTTTTGGATCAGACATGTGATCGTATGAGGCTGGTTGATATGGAATCAGACATGTGATCGTATGAGCCTGGTTGATTTCATGTGATCGTATGAGCCTGGTTGATTTCATGTGATCGTATGAGCCTGGTTGATTTCATGTGATCGTATGAGCCTGGTTGATTTCATGTGATCGTATGAGCCTGGTTGGTTTTGGATCAGACAAGTGATCGTATGAGCCTGGTTGATATGGGATCAGACATGTGATCGTATGAGCCTGGTTGATTTCATGTGATCGTATGAGCCTGGTTAGTTTTGGATCAGACAAGTGATCGTATGAGCCTGGTTGATTCCATGTGATCGTATGAGCCTGGTTAGTTTTGGATCAGACAAGTGATCGTATGAGCCTGGTTGATTCCATGTGATCGTATGAGCCTGGTTGGTTTTGGATCAGACAAGTGATCGTATGAGCCTGGTTGATTTCATGTGATCGTATGAGCCTTGTTGGTTTTGGATCAGACAAGTGATCGTATGAGCCTGGTTGATATGGGATCAGACATGTGATCGTATGAGCCTGGTTGAATTCATGTGATCGTATGAGCCTGGTTGATTTCATGTGATCCTATGAGCCTGGTAGATTTGGGATCGGACTTGTGGTCGTATGAGCCTGGTTGGTTTGGGATCAGACATGTGCTCGTATGAGCCTGGTTAGTTTCATGTGATCGTATGAGCCTGATTGATTTCATGTGATCGTCCGAGCCTGGTTGATTTCATGTGATCGTCTGAGCCTGGTTGGTTTTGGATCAGACAAATGATCGTATGAGCCTGGTTGATATAGGATCCGACATGTGATCGTATGAGCCTGATTGATTTCATGTGATCGTATGAGCCTGGTTAGTTTTGGATCAGAGAAGTGACCGTATGAGGCTGGTTGATATGGGATCAGACATGTGATCGTATGAGCCTGGTTGATTTCATGTGATCGTATGAGCCTGGTTGATTTCATGTGATCGTATGAGCCTGGTAGATTTGGGATCAGACATGTGATCGTTTGAGTCTGGTTTATTTGGGATCAGACATGTGATCGTATGAGCCTGGTTGATTAGGGATCAGACATGTGATCGTATAAGCCTGGTTGATTTGGGATCAGACATGTGATCGTATGAGCCTGGTTGATTTCATGTGATCGTATGAGCCTGGTTGATTTCATGTGATCGTATGAGCCTTGTTGGTTTTGGATCAGACAAGTGATCGTATGAGCCTGGTTGATATGGGATCAGACATGTGATCGTATGAGCCTGGTTGAATTCATGTGATCGTATGAGCCTGGTTGATTTCATGTGATCGTATGAGCCTGGTAGATTTGGGATCAGACTTGTGATCGTATGAGCCTGGTTGGTTTGGGATCAGACATGTGATCGTATGAGCCTGGTTGATATGGGAACTGACATGTGATCGTATGAGCCTGGTTGATTTGGGATCAGACATGTGATCGTATGAGCCTGGTTGATTTGGGATCAGACATGTGATCGTATGAGCCTGGTTGATTTGGGATCAGACATGTGATCGTATGAGCCTGGTTGATATGGGATCAGACATGTGATCGTATGAGCCTGGTTGATATGGGATCAGACATGTGATCGTATGAGCCTGGTTGATTTGGGATCAGACATGTGATCGTATGAGCCTGGTAGATATGAGATCAGACATGTGATCGTATGCGCCTGGTTGATTAGGGATCTGACCTGTGATCTTCTGAGCCTGGTTGATATGGGATCAGACATGTGATCGTATTAGCCTGGTTGATATGAGATCAGACATGTGATCGTATTAACCATAGTTGATTTGGGATCAGACAGGTGATCGTATGAGCCTGGTTGATTTGGGATCAGACATGTGATCGTATTAACCATAGTTGATTTGGGATCAGACATGTGATCGTCTGAGCCTGGTTGATATGGGACCAGACATGTGATCGTATTAGCCTGGTTGATATGGGTTCAGACATGTGATCGTATTAGCCTGGTTGATATGGGAACAGACATGTGATCGTATTAACCATAGTTGATTTGGAATCAGACATGTGATCGTATGAGCCTGGTTGATTTGGGATCAGACAAGTGATCGTATGAGCCTGGTTGATATGGGATCAGGCATGTGATCATCTGAGCCTGGTTGATTTCATGTGATCGTATGAGCCTGGTGTGTCTTGGATCAGACAAGTGATCGTATGAGCCTGGTTGATTTCATGTGATCGTATGAGCCTGGTTGATGTGGGATCAGGCATGTGATCGTCTGAGCCTGGTTGATTTCATGTGATCGTCTGAGTCTGGTTGATATGGGATCAGGCATGTGATCGTATGAGCCTGGTTGGTTTCATGTGATCGTATGAGCCTTGTTGGTTTTGGATCAGACAAGTGATCGTATGAGCCTGGTTGATATGGGATCAGACATGTGATCGTATGAGCCTGGTTGATTTCATGTGATCGTATGAGCTTGGTAGATTTGGGATCAGACTTGTGATCGTATCAGCCTGGTTGGTTTTGGATCAGACAAGTGATCGTTTGAGCCTGGTTGATATGAGATCAGGCATGTGATCGTATGAGCCTGGTTGATTCCATGTGATCGTCTGAGCCTGGTAGATTTGGAATCAGACATGTGATCGTCTGAGCCTGGTTGATTTGGGATCAGACATGTGATCGTCTGAGCCTGGTTGATTTCATGTGATCGTATGAGCCTGGTTGGTTTCATGTGATCGTATGAGCCTTGTTGGTTTTGGATCAGACATGTGATCGTATGAGCCTGGTTGATATGGGATCAGACATGTGATCGTATGAGCCTGGTTGATTTCATGTGATCGTATGAGCCTGGTTGATTTCATGTGATCGTATGAGCCTGGTTGATTTCATGTGATCGTCTGAGCCTGGTTGATTTCATGTGATCGTCTGAGCCTGGTTGGTTTTGGATCAGACAAGTGCTCGTATGAGCCTGGTTGATATAGGATCCGACATGTGATCGTATGAGCCTGGTTGATTCCATGTGATCGTATGAGCCTGGTTAGTTTTGGATCAGACAAGTGATCGTATGAGCCTGGTTGATTCCATGTGATCGTATGAGCCTGGTTAGTTTTGGATCAGACAAGTGATCGTATGAGCCTGGTTGATTCCATGTGATCGTATGAGCCTGGTTGGTTTTGGATCAGACAAGTGATCGTATGAGCCTGGTTGATTTCATGTGATCGTATGAGCCTTGTTGGTTTTGGATCAGACAAGTGATCGTATGAGCCTGGTTGATATGGGATCAGACATGTGATCGTATGAGCCTGGTGGATTTGATGTGATCGTATGAGCCTGGTTGATTTCATGTGATCGTATGAGCCTGGTAGATTTGGGATCAGACATGTGATCGTATGAGCCTGGTTGATTTGGGATCAGACATGTGATCGTATGAGCCTGGTTGATTTCATGTGATCGTATGAGCCTGATTGATTTCATGTGATCGTCCGAGCCTGGTTGATTTCATGTGATCGTCTGAGCCTGGTTGGTTTTGGATCAGACAAGTGATCGTATGAGCCTGGTTGATATAGGATCCGACATGTGATCGTATGAGCCTGATTGATTTCATGTGATCGTATGAGCCTGGTTGGTTTTGGATCAGACAAGTGATCGTATGAGCCTGGTTGATATGGGATCAGACATGTGATCGTATGAGCCTGGTTGATTTCATGTGATCGTATGAGCCTGGTAGATTTGGGATCAGACATGTGATCGTATGAGCCTGGTAGATTTGGGATCAGACATGTGATCGTCTGAGTTTGGTTGATTAGGGATCTGACGTGTGATCGTATGAGCCTGGTTGATTAGGGATCAGACATGTGATCGTCTGAGCCTGGTTGATTTGGGATCAGACATATGATCGTATGAGCCTGGTTGATTTGGGATCAGACATGTGATCGTCTGAGCCTAGTTGATTTCATGTGATCGTATGAGCCTGGTTGGTTTTGGATCAGACAAGTGATCGTATGAGTCTGGTTGATATGGAATCAGACATGTGATCGTATGAGCCTGGTTGATTTCATGTGATCGTATGAGCCTGGTTGATTTCATGTGATCGTATGAGCCTGGTAGATTTGGGATCAGACATGTGATCGTATGAGCCTGGTTGGTTTGGGATCAGACATGTGATCGTATGAGCCTGGTTGATTTCATGTGATCGTATGAGCCTGGTTGATTTCATGTGATCGTATGAGCCTGGTTGATTTGAGATCAGACATGTGATCGTCTGAGCCTGGTTGATTTGGGATCAGACACGTGATTGTATAAGCCTGGATGATTTCATATCGGACTTGTGATCGTCTGAGATTGGTTGATTTGGGATCAGACATGTGATCATATGAGCCTGGTTGATTTGGGATCAGCCATGCTATCGTATGAGCCTGGTTGATTTGGGATCAGACATGTGATCGTATGAGTCTGAATAATTTTGGAACGGACATGTGATTTTTTTAACCTGATTGATTTTGGATCAGACTTGTGATTCTTTGAGCCTGGTAGATTTTGGATCAGACTTGTGATTGTTTGAGCCTTGTTTATATGGGATCAGACATGTGATATTTTGAGCCTTGTTTATATGGGATCAGACATGTGATCGTATGTGCCTGGTTGAAATCGGATCTGACATGTGGTCGTATGAACCTTGTTGATTAGGGATCAGACATGTGATCGTATGAGCCTGGTTGATATAGGATCTGACATGTGATCGTATGAGCCTGGATGATTTCATGTGATCGTATGAGCCTGGTAGATTTGGGATCAGACATGTGATCGTATGAGCCTGGTTGATTTGGGGTCAGCCATGCTATCGTATGAGCCTGCTTGATATAGGATCTGACATGTGATCGTTTGAGCCTTGGTTGATTTGGGATTAGACATGTGATCGTATGAGCCTGGTTGATTTGGAATTAGACATGTGATCGTATGACCCTTGTTGATTTCATGTGATCGTATGAGCCTGGTTGATTTGGAATTAGACATGTTATCGTATGAGCCTGATAACGATGAGATCAGACATGCTATCGTATAAGCTTTGTTGATTTCGGGCCAGATATTTGATCGTATGAGCTCGGTTGATTTAGGATTAGGCGTGCTTTACTATGAGCCTGATTGATTTCAGACCAGACATGTCATCGTATAAGCTTGGTAGATTTTGTATCAGACAAGCTATACATTTACTATGAGCCTGGTTGATTTGGGATCAGACATGTGACCGTATGAGCCTGTTGGTTAAGGGTCAGACATTTGATCGTTTTTTGACATGTGTGAAGTTCCCATTTTGGTCCATTAGTTTGGATGCATGGTGTAAGGTTCGAAACTCACTAAGCAGAGTTATATGGTTGACCATTTCATGCCAAATTAATACATACACTATCAAATATAATTTTATATTTAACACAACGATTATTTTAGTCAGGTAAAATGGCTTCAGAATAAGACTATTTCGATTTTTAAACTTTTTCTTATGTTTTTTTTTTCAATCGGAAGTTTGATTTGCTCATAAAAGGGAATTAATTTGTCCATATATGATTCAGACAGATTCGAAACAAGACATGTTCAACCTCCAAAAACGTTTCGTTTTTTTAAAAAAAAGAACAACAACAACAATTGCTAAACATATTCCGCCTGCAGTTATTTTACATGTATTATCTGTTCTGAATGTGTGTAAAATTTAAACAAGAACCTACTCGTTGTGACTTGCTACTCTGGGCCACTTTGGTGTCATGAGGATTTCCTATTTCAATCTTCGGCGTCCATATCATGTTCGGATCATGCGGCACGTAATACCACTCCGTTTCCGTTATATTCCACGCCAGACGTTCATCCGACCACTTTAACTGGAAGTCCAAAATGGTGGACAGTCGTTCATCCAATTCCGCCAATTCTATCAGCGCCACGGGAGCCGTGGTAACGTTAAGCCAGCAGCTGGCGCTCAACACGCCTTCCGTCGGAGACAGATACTTTCGGTAGTCATTGAATATTGCGTCCATAGTTTTTTGGAAACGCTTACGGCTCTCGGCGGTTTTATTCCGATTGAGGTTGTTTGCCTCAGATATTCGACCAAACGGCGTGCGATCATTTTCCATTGCCGTTTGCTTGACGTTGATAGTGGTCGCATCAACTGGTACAAAAGTAACATTGTTATGCGGCACAGCGACTACTTCCAAATGCGCTAATAGCAAGAAAAACGCAGTCAAAATTTCCTTTACCGATAAATGCATTTTGCGTCGACGTTTAAGCCAAAATGATATGTTCAAAGGCAGATTCACAGCTTTTCTTTATCATGTTTGAAATAATAACGAAGACAATGAACTATTAGAATTACAACAACGTTAATCCATAGATTTACAATTAGGTTTCAGTTGGCGTTTGTGTTCACCATTCAAGGATTGGCATGGCAATACATTTGTTCGTTATGAGCTTACGTTTTGATTTATGAACTATTTTTTGTGGATGTGTAATTAGATATTCGAAAGCGGTGTCGAGACATTGAACAGAATGGTATGTTATTTAAGCATAATTATATCTACATAAAGAAGCTGAGTTCACTGCAATCCCCCGGTACGTTTAACAAATGGGCTTGTATCATACAAAGAAATAGTACACTCTGTAAACATCCATTTATTAATATTTCGCAATTACACATGAAACACGAGAGAACAAATTTGAGAGTAGATGACATATTCGTCTTTGTCAAAGAACTATGTAAACCGGGACGACATGATTGTGACTCGTACCATATTAACCCATATGGTTCGTTTGTGTATGATTTAATACCCTTGAATTTAATCTAGACTTACCACAGGAGTGATGATTATCCCTGCATGCCACTTTTTTATGGAAAACAACTTTGTGTCAAGTATACACCCATAAAAAACCTGCTTCTCAGAATGATGATCATTTTCTCCCCCTAAAATAATATGAATCTAGTTAAAACTGTTGATGCATTGGAGTCACAAAGTGTTATTCCAAAGTGTATACCTTTACATTTATAAGAATACCTCCATATCGGTCAAGGTCTCTACATTGTTAACCATTACTAATGTATTGTACTACTATTCATCCTTGTCATTATCAATACGAATAGTTTATTACGTACTACAAGGACTCCAGCCCAAAATACACAGTATCACATTTGTTATATAAATGACATATTCATAATTTAAATAATAAATAGACATGCACATGTATGTACAGTGACACATATAATGGTTATGAAACAATAACATTGGTGCATAAATAAGTATATAGGCAATATTTAAACATGTTTGTAACATATAATTATGTTCGTAATTGAATGTTGTTTAAACTTGAATAGTTGTATCTCTTAAAGAAAATGCATTTAGTAAAAAGTTTGCCAAACAACGTATATGTTCTTCCTGATCACTCGACAGGATAGCATTAAATAGAGTAACACTCACAAATGTATTTAGCCATTGTGGCATAAAATGTTCATTTCTCAAGTCGTTATAAAGTGGACAAATTAACAGCATATGTAATTCATCTTTGACAGTGTACACATTTCGACTTAAGCAAAATGGGCAAAATCTATACTGTCGTTCTATATTCACATGCCTCCCCCTTTCTACCATCAATTTATGGCACGAGCATCGAAAGTTCGAAAGGGCCTTTCTATGTGAATATGGCATATTAAGTGTTAGATATTTTTCAATGTCAAGTAATGATTTAAATTGGCAATAATAGATTGCTTTTGCCGATGAGTTTATGTCAGCATTAAGTTTCTGTAAAGCATAGTCTTTCAGTCTTCGAGTGAATGCAGCCATAAATGTCTTAACATCACCGATTTCGTCTGCAATCCACGCGTAACCGAAACCATGTTGAAACAGTAGCTGTTTAACATGGGACGTCCAGTTGGTTCTTCCTGCTTCTGACTGTCTACGCATCATCAGGTAACATTGCCGTGGGTATCGTTGTGATGACATCTGTAGAAGTCTCGTCCAGTACTTAATACATCTTGTCATATAATTGACAAACAACGGTAATCGTCCACATTCGCTAAGTGCGAAGAAGTTTGCTGTATTCGTATGCACTGCACATGTTCTCTTACAAAAGTTTATTTGCACTCTTTCTGTGTTTATGGAAAGTTCATAGCCCCATATTTCGGATGAATAACAAAGAATCGGCACAACCATTGCATCAAATAATTTAAAAGATTGCGAGGGTTTGAAATGTCCAAAGTATTTTTCATATTTATATATTGTAATGAGTGCTTTTGAAGCTTGTTTACACAGCATATCTTTTGTCATTGACCAACTTAGTTTTGGAGTGAAGTATGCACCCAAATACTTATAAAAGGACACAACTTCAAGTAATTTCCATTGTTCATAAGCTCTTAGTGGCCCACCGTTTCTAAAAACCACCACCTTTGATTTATCTGTATTAACTTGCACACCTACTTCGTCACAAAATTGGGATATATTGTTTATAAGTCTCTGTAAGCCTATGGCGGTTTCTGAAAACCCAGACACGTCATCTGCGTACATAAAGGCATATACTTGATCAATATCATTTGCTATTACCACACCATTGTTCATTTTTAGTCTTAAGTAGCCAATACGATCGTTTATGAAGAGGGCAAAAATTATTGGTGAACTCAAACAGCCCTGCTTTGTTCCTAATTCACACTGGAAGATATCTGTCAGTCCATGTTTGAGTTTAACACTTGCTTTCAGTTTACTATACATTGAGCGAAATATTTGCAAGAACGGGCCATTTATATTGTTCCTGGACAAACATTCGAAGATCTTTTGGTGTTTACAGCTGTCAAAGGCCTTGAACAGGTCCACGTAAAATACATAAAACCGCCCACGTTGGCGAGTAGTATATTTCTGAATAACAGACTGTAAATTGAAAATATTGTCAAACGGCAAGTATCCTTTTCTGAAGCCTGCTTGCGATTCGTCAATAATCGAATTATCATCGGACCAGTTCATGAGTCTTTTGGAAAGAATTTGCATGAATATTTTACTAAGGCTACTCGATAATGATATAGCCCTATAATTATTTGGCTCTAGTTATGATCCTTTTTTGTGAATGGGGCATATAAGACTGGTATGGGCACCTCCGGCTACCTCAGGCTGCTGCCTAAGGTGGTCTGTCTGTGATAGCTGAGACAGCCCGGCGTCGATGTCGCTGGTTTCCGCATTGTGTCGACCGGCGGTAGATACTTGGGAAGAGGAACGATTGATACCATTTAAATGGCCATTTCATGAGTAGTTATTCAAGTCACAAAATGGTCAATGTGATGGTCATGGTGAAAAGTCAAAGGGCAATTACTCTTAGTTGACAGTGTCAATGTCATCGCAAATTATGTCTTGACCATAACAATAAAACTCTCAATTAAATATTAAAAAAAAACCATAAAAAGCTTTTGAACGTGAAAGTTCGTTTCGCAGAGTCGTAACACAAAGTCCATAAATAGCCCTACTTTTTTGCAATTGATTACAATTCCAAGACCAATAAATTTCTGTTAAAAAGTACAAGGTCAACAAAAAAGTAGTGCACTAAGTCTCATTACGCTTGTCACTTCTACCAATTGTGAAATATTTTTAGGACAAACTGGACAATCGTAGTGCACTATATGACAGCCTCAAGGTCAATAAATCAGTAAGCTGGCAAAGTCAAGGTCAACGAACAGATGCCTTTCATTGATTTCCCTCGTGCTTGTCACTTCTACCAAATAGAGGTCCCGTGGATAACTGTTGTGGTAAGGAAACAAAAAAAAAATACCTTATAAGAATAAATATGATAAAAAGACCATCAGAGTGATTCCTATATGCCATATTTTATAGGTTCGTTTTGCAGCGGTATAATTATAATAATGAAGTTTGTCAGTCAAAGAAAGATCTATAATCCAACTCGCATTCTGCACTCGATTCAATGTCTGTTCCGTTTAGTTGTATGTTACTTATATATGTAATTAAATATATTATCTTATTTACCAAACGAATTTAAATCATTCGATGAACACACATGGTGTACATATATGACAAAACTATATATGTATGCAAGTGTTCGTCACTCATTTTCGTCTAACCCGCACGGTTTCGTAAATTCGTTCCCATATTTCTTGATATTCTGTATATAGATCCATTTGTCGCCTTGTATGACGGGACAAGCACCATGTATGCTGGCCCGCATGTTCCGGCCACTCCGGTATTGATTATCCCAGAACACTGCCGCCCCCTTAACCGGATGTAGTTTCAGGTTGATCCAAGGGAATACGGTATACCCGCCCACCACCTCGTTTAAGTACACAAGCATCGTCGCCATCCGATTGTTCTCTTCAATGCTTCCATTTTGAAAGAAATCCGAATGAAGATCGAAATACCCGCCAACCGGATAGTTTGCTATTCTCGTGTTTTCCGAGAATTTTGACTTCAGAACAAATCCGGAAATCGATTGAAGCCTGTTCCTAACTTTAGTCATGACAGGCATAGCGTCTTTGTCGTCTGTGAGGTCAGAAAGGTCCCCAGTCCTCTTGTCGCTGGAGTAAATGTTGCTCCCTTCGGAGAGAAAACTCCTCATCAGATCCGGTTTGCCCAAGTCTATAAACTGAGCTATCTCGGCATCGTACATCGCTTCGTGGTACATCGTTACCTTTGGTTTGGCGGAGTTAAGTTCTTCAACTTTCATTGGCCCTATCATCAACCAAGGGTTGTTATTGTGTTCGTATCGGCAACTTCGCATTCTGGTCACCGGTTCAACGTAATCTGGCTTGACGTCGGTCACAGATTTTCCTTGACAAAGTGCACAGAAGTATTTTCTCATTTTTTTGAATGGATCTGGCTTTGGACCACACTTCTTGAGCACCTGTCCACTGCAGTCGTTGTCGTCAGAGCGCTTTGGAACCGTGAGGTTCCGGTTCCTTTGTATCCAATGCCTCTCTTCCGCCATTGCTTGTATGGAACATGTACAATTTCTTTGCTTGTAACTCTCCCGGGTCATGTTTAACAAGGACACTTGTAACCTCGTAGCAAGGTCGCTCCGCCCCTCATCGAGACAACGGCGACTGGAGTACTCTGTCCACTCGGTAGCTAGCGGCGTTACGTCACCCAGGACATTTATCGAAATGACGATCTGGTGAAATATGAAGGCGACATCCGCGCACTCCTCTGTGGGGAGTGACCGAGAACCACGACCGACCATCAGGCCTGCAACCATGTCAGGAACTTTAAGGGCGAATATCAGATGCATTCGTAAGATCCCTGAAATGAACAATAGTGCATCCTGTGGTACATTACTTAATGTATAAGTATACAATATGATTTTAGATGCCAATTTGTAAAAGCTGCAAAATGCAATACAGGAAAACATATTTGCTGAAGTGGACCTTGTCTTAATATAGAACAACAATGGTGCTTAAAATCACGTAAACCTGACATAACTTATAAGATGTTATATTTATCACCTTTAACTATCTCGCTTAAATCCTCATATTTAGGCATTTTCTTCCTAAACTTCAGCAACTCATCCACATCAAATTCTTCTGTTAATTCAGCTACAACTTCCGGTAGCTCACTTCCAAGCGTAGCAAAATATCGCAAGGCCTTAGCGGGATGCTCGTGTGCGCTGACGTCATCCGAAGTCAAGTCGATATCAGTCTCAAAACCGGAAATGAATGATTGCAGAGCTTCCAAGGCAGCTGTCTGCTCCCGAATGTTATGTTCCAGTGACGTCAGAGGATCGCTCTTGAAAATAAAGTCGTAAAATTCCTGCTGTTCAACTGGAGACGTCCCTAGGTCTGCGGACGCATGGTCCATGAACATGAACGCAACCGTGTAAATAGCAAAATAAAATCTTTTGTAGCGAAATTTTATGTCCATTTTGTAAGTAAAGTTAGCAAATGTAAACATTATTGAATGAATACTACCATAATAACGATCGATTATTCGCCGCGGGGACTATATTTCGTTTTTAAGTTTTCTTTCCTCATTAACAAGCAAGCTGAATCAATACGCAATAAAAGTAAATATGAAAGTATAAGCAAATGTTTATAATCATGTCTTGTTTTTAAGTATTTTTATTCACATGCACCATAAGCGTACCTACCATAGAAGGAAAGAAACAGGGGGGGGGGGGGGGGGCACTATGGTCGTTTTTTGAAATATGAATTTAATTAAAACACGACAGAGCTATTTTCGATGAACATGTATAAAACTATATAAAATATATAGTTTCAGTTAAAGCAATTTATCGATTTTGCCAAAGGCGATATTAATTGAGTGTATATTTCATGACATATCAGCTTATTCCACTCGAAACATAAGCTAGTTTTGATATTTAGCTGCTTGATAGTGAGGGTCACTGTTGTTACACATAAACAGGATGACGCCTTTTACAAAAAGTGGATTCCTCATAATTCAGATATTGTTCATCGGACTTTTCATCAGTGCGTCCATATGTGTGGATCTCATCCACAACCCAGAGCGTCTTCAAGACGCCTTGGATCACGTGATAACGGCAAGCGTCCTCGAAGATCTTGACACCTACGTTCATGAGCAGGAGCGCTGGCTGGCAGTCGCGGGCGCCATAGTCAGGACCACCAATGAGACGATGACTTATACAGACGTCGTGCGTGTCAACTATCCGGAAGTGGCTTTGAGATATCTAAGCACTTTGGCGGATACGATTCCTTCCCTGGTTTCAAAAATGACGTCACTCTCGAAAAACGAATTTAAGGAGGATGCATTTTATAAATTTACAAATTACTTGCCTGGGCAAAGTGATCTGTCAGATTCAATCAAAGGTTAAACTTATTTTAAGTTTAGTTTATACTTCAACTTATTCAGCTATATACGTTGAAGCCAGCTATAAATTTATGGATATGATTCACTCTTTGGTACGTTCACTTTGTAACAACCAGTATTGCATGCGTTGCTTTTCTTTAGAAACGTGCCAATTGGGAGTTGGAACCCACGACTTCTTAGCTGCGAGAAGGCACCTCCATATACCATTAGGCCACTTCTGTCTAACTATAAAGAATAGTGTATGAATAATTTTTTCTCAAGTCAAAATCAATTTAGAAAAATAAAATAATTACAGCCAATTTGTTTGTGTCTGAAGACTGTTAAAAGCACAGACAAACACACCATGTAAACATCCATTGTTTCTTTAATTTCAGGTATCATCCGATTGGCTGACGTCTATCACTTGTCAGAGGTGGACATTGCAGCCGGAAGTATATACGGCCGGAAGTCATGCCCCCTCACACCCGAGGAATGCCTAGATATAGCGTATACGTTCGCAGATTTTGTTACAGAGAATAAAGACGTCGGAGATTGGATAGACATTGCCACAAACTGGTTGAACTTTGTCGCGAAAATGTATGACGGCAAAGGCCAGGCAAACGAAGCAAACTCTCTACGTACACGTTTAATACGGATGATAAGGCACATCTATAAACGCAGCAACTGCGAGTGTTCAAAACAGGATTTACGAGCGGACAGGATGTGGCAAAATGACTTTCCAAATATACCGTTACCGCCTAGGGAAAAAGACTGCAGTTTGGTGGTTCCTTACTCATGTAAAAGTCAGCTCGGTTCAATGACCTTATATCGAAAGGCGTATAACCAATTTTGTCGCGGTGAAGATATAACGAAACTAGACCCAACAGAATTTGTTGATCCTCCAACAAAAGGGAGATATTGTCGCCTCTTCCATAACAATGACCCTAGGCTTATTCTTATGCCGGCTAAACTTGAGGAACTCAATACGGACGATCCTTACGTAGCACTGTTCCATGATATATTGTCGGACAGTGAAATGGAACTTCTTAAAGATCTTGGACGCCCGCGGCTGGAGCGCGCGCACATTGCCGAGGGCAATCAAAGACAATCCAGTGATAAGCGTATCGGAGAAACAGGATATCTCAAAGACGACGAGCATTCTATACCGGAAGTGGCAAAAATTCGACAAAGATTTGAGGCAATTACTGGCTTGAATGTGAATTTGCGCGCTGCCGAGAACTTCCGGCTAACAAATTATGCCGCATCCGGTTACTTTTATCTTCACATGGACTTCCGCGAAAATAACACCTTAACACAAAACAACCGCCTTGCAACCCTCTTGCTGTATTTCAACGACGTGGACGGAGGAGAAACGGTCTTTCCTTTCATCAACCTAAAAGTTCAAGCGCGGCGCGGCACCGGCGTGCTATTTTATAATCTATACCGTAGCGGCAAGGCAAACATGAAGAGCGTGCACGGAAGCTGTCCGATCATTACCGGCTACAAGTGGTTGCTGACACAGTGGATCTCGCGCTACCATCAGGAATTCAAATATCCATGCTCAACACTTCCGAATGAATAACAACCAGATGTAGATAATAAAATTATAACATTACAAGAAATTACATTACAAGACGCCAGTTGATGTTTTTTTCCAAAAATACTTAAGCTAGCATGAAAACCAAGAGAGTCATACAATGTATAAAGAAGGGCTTCATCGCTCAAATGAGGACTCTATAATTGTGTGAGGTACATTTATTTTGCACAAGCTGAGGGGGGAGGGGGGAGCGCATATCCCAATTTCAACCTCATTTACGTCAGATGTGTAAAACCCATTGATTACAAAACTCTCACATGCATTGTTAAGATTTTCATTGCAGATGGTGGGGTGGGGGAGGGAGACTTCGCTTACTTACTGATAAAATGCATGGCCAGATAAATTGTTACCATGATACATACTCAATAATTCTCCATTGTATAAATTTTATGACATGTTGTCTTCTTATGCAGTAATAAAGGGAAAAAATAGGTTTTTGTCAGTCAACATTTATTTTGTTGTACACATTTTCATGTAAATTTAAGTACTATAACATGTATCACATTTGAATAGTACTTTTTACCATACATTTCCTAAACAAGTACATTATCAAAACAACAGTATTCTCTTGTTGAATCCCATGGCAAAGGCAGTTCCATTTTGACATAACAAACTTCACTGTGTGTCTGTTCATTCAAGTTCATTTTCACAAACAAAGGAGATAATATCCATTCCATTCCAAACTGCTAATAGATTCACACATTCACCAAGTAAAGGATAAGTTTCATATTATTGTATGGTATTTAGGCAACATTGGTCCTTTAATGACCTTCATGTAAAATAATTGTTCTGTTCTGTTCATACTGATGTTCTGTTCTATTTGATGTATCAGCTGAGTAGTTACTCAGAACCAATGAAACAATTATTCTTGGACCTCTTCTCTCTTCAAGGTAACTTTATACAATTGCTAGGGAATAACACTATATTTACGACACAATCATTTAAGGCCGAGCTTCTTCTTTTCTCTTTCCTTTTTCTTAACAACTTCAATATTTCTGTCTTTCCAGTTACTCTTACGTAACTTTATAGGTCGGTTCCCCACGTATTTGCCTGAAACAAAAAGAAGTTGTCACATTATTGATTAAACAATTGTTTGTGATATGACAGGGAAATTCTTTTAATATTTACAAAGGTAAATAATTTAAACATTTTGGGAGTGTAACCTTGTTAAACTTGTACTCAGCAAGGTCCATTCGGTAAGTGCTCCAATAAAAATGTTAGTCTTTTAAGGTTTTTGGAGCATAGTGCACAGACGTGCATTAGTGTATAGCACTGTCACACGGGACCCCCATTTAATGTCCCTCCCGGAAGATAATTAGTATTTTTTGTTGTTGGTGCGGCAGGGCTCCGCAACAAATGGTTTAATAAATACCAGATTCTATTAAATATTCCATAGCAGTACTACACATCTGTTCAATAGGTGTTGCAAACAATCATGATTATTTTAATATTTGTATTCCCTTGATTAAAGCACATCACTAATAATTTTTGTTACAGAAAAAATCTTATGAAAAATAATTTTCATTCAAAAAGATGCTCACATGAAGGATATATTTTATCTTCATGATACTTAAAATTTACCTCATTCCAAATCCCTTTAGACCATCTTTTATTGCGTAAAATAATTAATTCATGCAATTTTAAACAATATAAGTAAATATATGTTTATAAACTGTGTTTTGGGTAGACTATGGTGTGTTGATTGCTAGCACTTGAGCTCTTTAAGAATAGATATGCAACGGTATTTTAGCAGAGCCCTTCAAAGCTCCCCATGGACAGAATTTTGGTTCCACAAAGAGAGCCTATTTTGATTCATGTCCTTGCATAACTATCTGCACTTTAAATAAACTCTAAAACCCATGTGAACTCACATTTCCTACACTTTTTCTGTTGGTCAACGTATTTTATTTTTAACCAAAAATGACACAGGCCGTTAGGTAAGGAGGGTTTTTACATGTTACTCTAGAATAGCACTCTGCACCTACAGAACTCACCCCTAGAATATTGAATACAAACTGAAACAAACCACCCACCATTCATTTCCCTCATTGCTCTCACGTAGTCATTTGGGTCTCTGAAGCTCACAAAGCCGTAACCCTTTGTCTTATTGGAGCGTTTATCGCGCACGACCTTCGCTCTAACAAATGAAGGGTACTTGTTAAATGCCCGGGCTAGAACCTCGTCAGATACCTCATTACCAAGGTCACCACAGAATAGTCGGAAGTCGTCTGGAATAGAGACACTGTGAAAGTTAAATGCTTCATCCAAGTAGATTTTGTAAAAGAAACCATTACATTCTTTCTACCATGGGCCAAGGCCATTAAAGATGCACTCTTGCTCCCAAATAAGATTTACCACAAATAAAACAACTGGTTTGATATACTTAAAAGGATAAACAAATGTCGTAAATAATGGTTCCTATGAAGGGTACCAAGTTAAATTTGGAAGAAAGGTGCAGACAACATGGTATTCCTACGTTATGAGCCTAAAGTATATCACAGTAAATCTTTTAGCATTCACCAATCATTTAATATTTTTGCGTTTTCAGCTATTAAATACACGGTTACAATCTTGTTATCAGTAATTTATATATTCCATAAATGCATTATTTAGTAAGTAGTTTAAGGTGTACCACTCAAAATTTATGTTGTTATACATGTGTATGTATTGATTTTGAATAAGAGTATCACTTTAAGCAAGTTTTTTTTAAACTAAAATCATGGTCAATTTTACATGAATTTCGGCAGCAATACACAAATACATGTACCGTACATGGATGTACACCTTGAACAAAAAAATAAATCTTATGAAACAGAATCCTCCAAGTAAGAGAACAGATCAATGACCAGAATTGATTTCATTGACTCTGAGCTTCATGTAACATTTAATCTGTACTTAGGGCTTTTTCTGCCCATTTTGGAAAAAAACCCTGCAAAACTTTGTTTGTTTTCATTAAGAAATGAACACACTAGAAATGAAGAATTTAAAAAAACACTGATAAAATCCCTAGTCCCATACCTGTGTCCCATTCCGCCAGTGATACGTCCTCCCATGTCGTGCCTGCTGCCATGCGGACAAACTTCTTCTTTTTCTTCTCCTTTTTTTCTTTCTGTGGATGACTCGCCCCAGCGTCCAGCTCCATATCGGCAACCTGCACAGACAAATATGAGGTTTGTGGAATGTCGGCAGAATGTATACAGTGACAGTCACTGGCAAAAACAAATCTTTTACTAATTCAAAGTAACGTCTTTGGACCATATTCAATCTTATTCCAAACAAAATGGAGGGGGGGGGGGGGGGGGGGATTTTCACTGGGCTGGCCGAAACACTGATGTTTCAGAACAAATCACTGAGGCATGTGAATAGAAATGATATTGAATATGGTCCCTGAAAAGCATTTTTGATGTGTGGGGATATTATCAGCATATTGCCTTTAGAATTCAGCTTCAGATTCAAAACAATAAAATTATTGATTTGAACTATCCAGATATATACAGTCTTTTTAGCAATCTCAGTGCAAAATTTGGCTAACAATGGTAACTGCATCGAAGCCCATGTACCTGAGTGTTGTCCACTGGCTGTGGCATGGTGATAGTGTAAGACTTGAGACTGTTGGGAAGTTTGGGACCTGAGGGCTCACCCTTGGAGTCACCTGAAAAATAAATAAGTACTCCTGTATGTTGCTCAGTTTCCTTGCAAAGGCAGTTTTTGGTGATATAAATCTCAATCAATTTCTGAGTCAATACCACATAAAACACTTCCCCCTTTTTCAATATCAACTCATTTTACCACATAAAATCATAGCATGATACAATATCTTACATGGTTTTTCTCTTTTAATAAAAGCATAGATTCTCATACTGTATCTTGATAAAATGATTTGTATAACATTCTACAGGAAAACAAATCTGGTGCCAGAAATGTACAAGGGCGAAAGGAAAAGGCCATTGACTGAAATGGTGGGAAGCATCAAAATCAGCCTGGCTACGTCCCATGACTGTGCTGTGAATAATCTAATGGAAATGCTGAAAAGTTCTTGATTGGTCTATAAAGGAAGCAGTGTTTTTTGTTAAACCCATCCCTTGTTTTCCAGTCCACGAAATTAAGAAAAAAGCACTAACCAAAATTTCAATATTCTTATATAAATGAAAAGGAAGGACAATAATTAATGCCATGGAACACTGGGGGGAGCGTACCATACGAAATAAAGATAATGCAAACATTCTCCAGGTATAATTCATACATGGATGATTATTATCTAAAACCTGCATTAAAATGCTCTGCTACCCACCTTTGCCATCCCCTGATGTGCCATCACCTTGTCCTTCCTCCCCATCAACATGCTTTTTCTTCCTCTTCTTCCCCTTTTTATCGCGCTGTACGGTGATCATCGGAGCCGATGCATAGATCACCTTTGGCTTATCTTCTTCCACCTTAAGATGTGTAAGGATAGTTTATATTAATTTATTTTCACTTCAATGTGAAGACAGGTTAAAACTCATAAAAAAAGCACTGGAGCATATACTTTTATTTCCTGGGAAGAAAGTAGAAACCAGTACTGGTGTCCCTGTTGAGAGGCCAGGATATTCTTCCCTTTGAGGGGCTAACAGCGGCAACCTCTTAGCAGAAACAAACACATATACTACAAAATCACTCTCACGGTCATCGAAATCAGACTTTTGGATGAACAAGTCCAAATTCTTATACTATTGCTTGGAGTTTTTTAACAAGCCCTGCTATATAAAATCTAGAATTTTAGCAAGGCCGGATGACATTTTACCAGTGCTACTGCAGCTTGTGGGCTTGTGATAATTTCGACTTCTGCCTCAACAACCATTCTTCAGTGTCAGGTTGATATTATCCAAGTAAAGGGAAATAATCCAATTTATAAAATTATACACTGGATTTACTGCACTGACCAGTTAACATTGATACGATATTCAAATTTTTACCATGATCTTGACTTAAACTAATAATTCCTGCTGCAAATACATTTTCAACCAGCAATGATAAAGAAATGTTTGTAACAATTCGAAAAAAAGTGTTTCATTAGGAATCATGGCTTCATCAACAAGCAATTCTAAAACAACTGTGTTATCTCCCTTTACTTGTAAACAAGTATTGAAAATCGCATCAGTTACAGAAATGCAAATAAATCTCCATCTGGTCTACTGAAATAAGTGCCATTTTCCAGTTAATTGATAAACTCTGACAAAGTTAACAGCGAAAAACACACACATTCCTCAGATTAATAATTGTTCCAAAAATTAAACTTAAAGTTGTCTGAAAAAACACTGCAAAATCAATTACTTAACTGAAGAATTACAATTGGTACTTAATTAATAATAACCATCATCAACAGTAAAACCCACCTTCTCCATAACCTTGGCAGCCTGAGTATGAGCCTCGCCCGTGCTGACCCCATACATGTTGTCCCCAGGGGGTCCTGGTGGGCCTCCCCCCATGGGTCGTGGCCCCTGCATGAACCCTGGCCTAGGACCTGGACCCCCAGGCCCTCCCATAGGTGGCCCCGGCATCCTCATTGGTCCACCTGGTCCGGGACCTCCCGGACCACCCATCCCTCCCATACCATGATGGGGACCTACAAGAAATGTGTTTTTACAGCAAAATGCAAACTACAACACTGAAACAGGGTTTGACACTAAAGAGAGCCTGAGACTCCTAAATTTAGACCCAATCTCATCCTACATTTTTGGTGGATATAAGTCCAACAGACTCTTACTTTATTTCATGCTGATTATTCATCAACAACAATACTTAAATCATTACTCGATATATATTTAAGAGCCATGCCATAAATGATACCGAATGTGACGTTACTGATTTTTCTTCCAAGCACTTTATGCAGTGAAACAGGCTTAAATGAGAGCTCTAAAATTATATTTTTTATGAAATCACTGTCACGACTGGGAGATTATCTGGATATAATCCACTGTTATTTTTGGGTAAACAACCAAAAATAACCTGAAATAAAATAACTTAACTTTTTATTAAAGTAATTAAATTAATTAAGATATAACACTAAAGTAATTTAATTTTGTGACTGAGATATTAAAATTGGCTCCAGGCCAAGAGGAGGTTGTCTCTGATTGGCCTAGAAATGGTAGTCTCTGATTGGTCAATAGATGGTAGTCTCTGATTGGCCAAGAGATGGTAGTCTCTGATTGGCCAAGATATGGTAGTCTCTGATTGGCAAAGAGATGTGAGTCTCTGATTGGCCAAGAGATGGTAGTCTCTGATTCAAGAATACCCATTTTTACTATATGTTCTTCCAAGGTTACTTTTGATTCAACAGAATAGTTGTGTTTGCGTCTAGCTGCAAACAAATGCAGCATGCATACTGATTGTTAACTGTCTCTAAACTGGAAGTATCTAGATACATATTTATTAATGATGAATTTGTATAAAATTAAGCAACAAAACACATTCAATAAATCATACATACCAGGTGGGTATCCTCCAGGCCCGGACTGGTGACCCGGATATCCTCCAGGCCCGGCCTGGGGTCCTGGATATCCTCCTGGGCCGGACTGGTGACCCGGGAATCCTCCAGGCCCAGGATGGTGACCTGGTGGTCCATGGGGTCCTGGTCCCTGCATTGGACCTGGGCCTGGACCCATATGGGGACCGGGGTAGGGTGGTCTGGCATGAGGGGGTGGGGGAGGTGGCCTCATTCTTGGAGGTCCTGGTGGTCCACTGTGGGGCCCTTGTCCACCTGGTCCAGGTCCCTGAGGTCTGCTAGGGGGTCCCTGTGGTCTGTTTGGAGGTGGTGGAGGAGGGGCACGGTGTCGTAACTGTGGGGGCACAAATGAAGGGGTGGAAGAGGGAGTGGAAGAAAGCATGGGTGGTGGGGGAGGTGGTGGCAGAAATGAGAGGCTAGGATCAAGTGCTGGCTTTTGAGTTGGTGGCTCATTTCGATCCCCTGAAAAAAGAGATCATTCCTTAATGTTATCAGTTCTGACAATTGTTAATTCAAATCAAGAAAATAAATTGATACAGCAAAAAGCACTTATATAATATATTTCACTTTTATTTGTTAAATGCACAGACACAATACTGAAAATTGAGGTAATAAATCTTCTAGAAACATTTGATTTCCCAGTTAGGGAATAATTCTTGATTATTACCCGAGCTGTATGCCTCCCCTTCATCGTCATCATCACTACTTTCTTGGCTGTGTTGTTGACTCTCTGATGCTGCCCGCAAAGCCTTCAACTGACTGGAGACCTGCAACAAATTAATTCATTTATTAGAAATGTGAAAACAAAAGATAATTTCATATTTCCCTTAGTAAGTTAAAGCTGCACTCTCAAAGTTATACTGTTTTTACAACCTTTTTATTTTTTGTCTTGGAAAGAGCAAATTTTTGCGTAAATATCTGCAAACCAATGATAAAAGATTGCTGACAAAAGATCAGATCGCAGATATTCATATTTCCGATCGAAAATTAATGTTTAATGGCTTACACCGTTACTAACGGTTTTTGAAAAATGCATATAACACCAATTTATTATTAGGTTATTATACTTCTCAGAGATACTGTGTCCATTCACATTCTCACCTAATTAGATAATGAACGGACTAAGGCTTCTAAAGTAATTGATCGGACAACTACTGGGTAGTTTTTTTTCTTTTTTGTTACCTAGGTTTTTTTCTTATTGGATGGTATTCCATTTAATGCATTGGTTTTAGTATTAGTATCATATTCAGTCGTAACATTTACATCATAAGAAGTATAGTTTTTCTTCATGAAGTGTATTGTTATACAAATTTGTGATTTTATTTAACAAAATGTACATATTAATCTATCCAATACCGTTTTTGAAATATTTTCATGTCAAACTGCAGATCAAGCTGTAGGTGCGAAAAAATTTATGACGGTTTGCGGCATGTCACTAAATTACCAAGCATGTCATGCGAATAATAAAAGTTGTTTACCGGTATGATTTTTATTAAAGAGATATTTACTACTCAAGCTCTGGACTTATTGTTTATGTATAAACATGGAGATCTTAATTGATTCGATGGCATTCAAATGGGTCCTGAAAAAATAACTTTAAAATATCAGATGTTGGTTGACCAATTCAGAGAAGAACCCAGGGTAAAATGATTGTTCTATATCTGTGATTGTGTCAACACAAATAATTCATTGTTTTTATTTTCAATAATAAGTTTGCTGTTTTCATGATGGCAATAATAAGACTGATTCAATTGCATATGTAAACAT
Source organism: Mya arenaria (assembly GCF_026914265.1). Classification (NCBI taxonomy): domain Eukaryota; kingdom Metazoa; phylum Mollusca; class Bivalvia; order Myida; family Myidae; genus Mya; species Mya arenaria. The sequence goes on from NC_069126.1 coordinate 36,614,334, forward strand.
TAGACATAATTCGGACTCAAATGTGATATGTTTTTGTATTTTGGATGTGTCCAATGTTTGTTATCTCAAAAAATTTCCCTAGGTCCCGATAACTTTGACATATTGAGTTTGGACTATATATTATTATGTGGCCATGTCTGGTTGCTAGGTTTATATGTACCTCTTGCTGGCGCTGTTTGCGTTCACTATCGGACATGTTTGTCTGTGCCCTGAGCATTTTCAGCTGGGAGGAGACTTGGTTGTAGGTGTTAGATCCTATCACAACACGTGGCAGATCACTGGCGGATGGCTCAGACAAAATCTCAGCTTCAAACCTGTCAATTAAAATTTCAAAATAAGAGGTTGAAATAAAGTTAATAGTAATAACAATGTTTGTCCAACTGAATTAATATTGTGATTTAAAACTGCACAACCAAGAATCTATCATCATCTTAAAGAGTTTTTATATCTTCAATAGTACAGGGACTAAGAGGTAATGTTAAAGAAATTAGTATTAGGTTGGAAACATTATTGCTGACAAGGACTATTAAGCATGTAATTGCTTTAAGTAATATTAAAAGTAAGCTGTAGGATTGATGCAGATCTCAAACCCATATCCCCCAAACTGCACTTTACAGACACTATAGAGGGGACTATTTAAATGATAACAGTCTTCATGAAACTTTCAAGTTCCAACTCAAAATATTTAAAAGTTCTAAGCATCATCAGATGTAAAATTTCCAATTATTTTAGTTATTTACATGTATTACTGTTAAATTACCACAACTAGTTGTAAGGAAAATATAGACCAGATTCTTTGAGACTAAGTTGGTCTCAGAATGGAGCCATTCCTTGATCTCTACATAAGGGCCCATGAACTTTCATTAACTTTAAGATTGATGAGTAATGAACATGATGTTTTTCCTGAAAGTGGTTTAATTTTTCTTGGACATACTCTTCTTTGGGACAGTTGAGAAAAAAACAACCTGAATAACAGTGTTCAGACAAATTTGCATCCTTGTGCTATTAGCAGGGTAAAGTTTTAAATGGAGCATCAAAATACCCAAAAGTAATTGCCACTAGTGAAATTGTTTACGGAAGTTTGCTAGAGAGTAGTTACACTTGTTACAGCATATTCGGATCACGTCTCAAGAAATCCTGCCTCTTTGAAAAATAGCGATAATGTATTTTTGCTGATGATTTTGAAAGAAGATTTCAATCCGTCATTGGGCTTGTCATGCCTTTTCGGACGTTGACAAGTTTAGACGGCAGTTTACTTATGTCCAACGTAATTTCTTGAAATGTGAAAACAAGTGATATTTCTCTTGTCCAACAACCGGTCTGATTCTGAATCGAAAAAGAAATTTTCGACGATTTTGATTGTAAAACAGTAGAGGAGTACCTATCCATCTCCGCCTCCATTTCTATCAGTCGTTGCTGACTGATTCCAGCCATTGTTGAACGCAGACAAGACAGTGATTATCTGTAAAATGGGTAAAAATTGCTAAAATACTTTTACAATACGTCTTGCTCACGAAACGCTTTGAGGATATTTCATGGCATCAAAATCGCAAGCGGCTACACACAACTAATATGTCAACTGTCAAATAGACAAGAGTATTACCCCTTGTCATTGACTTCTTGATAAAGATCATTGTAAACTTACTATCGTTTAGCGTTACTGTAGCTTAAAAAAATGGGGAAAAAAATGCACCTCTTTGTGTTATTAAATTAGTATCGTTCACTGACCTGAAACAGTGTGAAATAAACCGATCTAAGAGTGAAACTTATTTAGTGTCCTACAAAAGGAAAACATGTTTTATGCATTTAATATACAGTGCACAATAAATGGGTGGCTCAATGTTATCAATCTTATAGTCGGTTCAAAATCATACATAAGCTAGCTTATGTTGTGTTGTAATGCTGTTTTGCTGACCTTAAATAAATCTTATTTTATTTGATCAGATAACAAAATTATATAATAAATAAAAAGCGAAGCTGAAGGTCCAGGGTGGGGTTGGGGGTTGGGTACGAATATACAAATTAACCGGTGGTGTCTATGAAACCGGGATGCATTTTGTTCATTCCAGGTCGGAGGATTTCGATGCATTAAAAAACCGGTCTTGAAAGTTGTATAGTCGATCTTGGACTCGGCATGATCGCGTGTAAAAAAGGTTGCGGAAGGCCGGATCTTTTCAGAGGCACCTAGATGCGTTCTTCTTTTGACAATAGACCTGGGATCTTTATTTCAAATTTTACTAACCGTTAAAAACTGACCCCAGTACTGATTTAAATTTAACATGACCAATTTTTAACAGCTATTTTGATCATAATGAATTTAAATGCTTAACTTTAATTTTTAAAGTTTGAAAAATGACCTTTGAGCTTGGGGTCAATTTTAAATTTAATATAACCCCGGATCCAGGAGTTGGCATAAGAGAGGGAGTAACCTAGGGATGCAAGATTTTAAATGCGGCCCCTTGCTCAGAACCGTAGCGTCCCGGCTCCCCCCCGTCAAACCGCTGATGAAACTTGATCATGGTGTAGGTGGCCATGATCATGAGTACTCTTGACAGCTACATGTAGTAGGTATTTGGAGTGGGAGTTAATTTTATGCACCGGTAAATCAAAGTCAAGGTGCTAATGTACATGAACTGTATCAAACGGTCACGCTCTCATGACTCTTACTGACAGCGGCTAATGCAAGAAGGGAACAAAAAATAGCTATAAAAATAATGACTATATAACAATTAAACTGCAATTGAGTATATGACATATTTCCTAAACATGCTACTTTGGGTCATGTTAAATGCAAGTAACGGAACCATAACACATACAAATGGGAAGTTTTTGGAGTTTTGTTAAACCTCATTTAAATGACGAACCAAAATCGAGAATGCATAATACGTTCTTACTTCAGGACGACCATACACATATATTTTTTCATATTCGTACCATGTCTGAGGGTACTTCCTTTTTTGACAGTTCAATCACTCCCATATCGGAACGGTAATAAGCAGGCGGAGCTTAACCATTCAATAACTATTATGCCATGTTTGAGAGTGTCTCGTTTGTTTTTGTCTGTTCATTAACTCCCATTTCGGAACGGCAACAAGAAGGCGGAGCTTAACCATTCAATAACTAGTATGCCATCTTTGAGAGTGTTTCCTATGTTTTCGCCAATACATTAACTCCCATATCGGAACGGTAACAAGTAGGCGGAGCTTAACCATTCAATAACTATTATGCCATCTTTGAGAGTGTTTTCTATGTTTTCGTCTACATTAACTCCGATATCGGAACGGTAACATGTAGGCGGAGCTTAACCATTCGATAACGATTATGCCATGTTTGATAGTGTTTCGTCTGTTTTTGTCTATTCATTAACTCTCATGTCGGAACGGTAACAAGAAGGCGGACCTTAACCGTTCAATAACTAGCATGCGGATAAATTATTACCAGATTCTTAAATCGCACGCTTGATATTGAACATTGCACTACACAACATCATACGCAACAGATACGTCATCCGCTACCCTCGTGGTTAAAAGTATACTGTCTCGGTGAACCGCCCGGGTATAATTTCAATAATTCGGGTTGTGAAATGACTTTTATGACTTACATACTAGATGGGTTTTTTTTATTCACGTATAATTTATATATTTATCCATGTTATGCTCATATCTTTAAACACATGTTAACTGCATATATATGCGTTTAATTTAAAAAAAAAATGTTCATATTTTTATATTATTATCTCACTTGGTCAAACAAAATAACCGGTGTATGTCTAAAATGTATGCAGAGAAATAATATAAATTATAAACACTAACGTTGGTAAATTGTACAAACCCGTTACAAAAAAACCTGCACGGAAGTATGTGAATCAGACGTATCGATAATTACAGTGAAAAGCGTCTGTCAGATATTGACAGATCGATGTTATTAAACGGAGGTTACAGATAGCGTCATAACCCCGGCTGTATTGACACTAAATCGAAAACCTTCACATGTTTACACATTCGTTGCAACTATTTGGTTGCATAATCTCGAAAGCGTTTCATAAATTAAAATTAAATTACAATACATGTAAAGTTGCGTATTCTTTGGATACATGTTAAGTGACACATGAAGTGGTTTTAAGAATAAGTGAATCTAAGTTTGCATAATAGTGAATGCACAGCGCGGGACGGAATATAGACATCGATGGTAATCTTATATTTCTTTACATTTTTATTTTTCGAATTTCATATTTAAGATTTTATCATGCACCCTTTTAATTCTCGACTCCATTTTGTCGCATTTATTTCGGGCGTGACTGAACAAAGTTGAAATACTTATTAATGAACATTTATTTGCGTTTCACACGAGCTTCATATAAAGAGTTTTATAACATCATGAAATAAGTTGGCATGATCTTAATGCTCCCATTTTTGAATGAAAGGAAGAGACAGTTCAAAAGTTGCTGTTTTTTTCGTTGATTTCTTTCCATCAAATATGTTCCTTATTCCATATAAACACAGTATTTTTTTTACCATATCAAACTTCTTGAAATACATTTACGTGCATGGCAGTGGGTTTTTCCCTATTTTTGAAGTACGCCTTTTTAGCGACAATTTCGATATTTGGACTGAATTTGGAAAATCCAATTTTCCATGAAATTCGTAATAAATGCTGTAAGTAATATATAGAGAGAGTAAAAGTCTGCGATAAGGTTTGCTCCTTTCGATTCTGCCATACATTTTCTTTTTATTACAAACTATTTTTCTATCTCAGAAAAGGAATATTAATGATATATATTATCGAAAAGTGACACGCTTATTTAAAATCAATACTTACACATGTATAGCAAACATAAATGTGGAGTGATTAACCTTTAACTATTAACTAAAAATGTATTAATGGAAAATAATAATTACTGATAACAAAATTGTAACCGTGTATTTAATAGCTGAAAACGCACAAATATTAAATGACAGTGGGGTCCTAAAAGATTTACAGTGATCAACTCTCGTCTCATAAGGTAAAAATACCGTGTTTTCTGCAAGTTTCTTTCGAATTAAACACAGTATTTTTCGTAAGAACCATAGTTTTCGATATTTATTCATCCGTTTCGGTAAATTAAAAATTGAATTAATTGTGGTACTGCCTCTGTGTGAGTGCATCTTTAAGGCAGCCGATGTACAGATTATCTTGTACATTTATTGAGGCATTTGTGATAATGTTAGATGTTGATGCCTTGTTAACACATTTAATTCTTGTATCATTTGAATTTGTATTTTGCTTACCGATAACTGTTATCACAAATAAATGACCATTATATTTATTCAGTATTTCAACCGAAATCGGACGTGAAATGACTAATTGTGCAATGTTTCAAAGCAGAACATGGGTGACAGTAATACAATTTCTCGGTATATCGTTAACATATCCGTCTACTACACGTCAAACTCGATGAAATTTTACCAAAATAAAAAGTGGTCACCAGACACCCAAAGTCACATTATTGTACGCCGGACACCCAAAGTCACATTATTGTACGCCGGACACCCAAAGTCACATTATTGTACGCCGGACACCCAAAGTCACATTATTGTACGCCGGACACCTTAAAGCTGCACTCTTATAGACCGACAAGTTTGACGTTATTTAAATTAAGCCATTTTAAATTGCTAACAAAAGTATATATCTCAGTTGTTTGAAAAACTGCCGAAAGTTTCATACTTCTTAAAGCGTAAGTAACGCTTTTAGCCATAAATCATCCATTTTCGAACATAAATAATAAAAAAAACTGAGATCTGATCTTTTGTCAGCAGTCTTGTATAACTGGTGTCCAGATATGGAGGCAGAAATTGTCTCATTCGAAGACCAAAAATAAAGTATCAAAACGGTCAATCTGTGAGGGTGCAGCTTTAATACATTTGAACTGAATTGTGAGTATACCAAAAAGAAATTACATGAGAGGAAATGGATATTTTTTATTACGAGCAGCCAAGGTTAGCAGTGTCTCGGTTTGTTTTCGTCACATCATAACATCCCTGGTCAATGCATACAAGTAGGTCCAGTTTATTGTAATTGTCGATCATGTTCTATTATGATTTTATTGCAGAGGGACACTATGTGTTAGTATTAAACGTATTCGTCGGGCAGCCAATGACCATTTTATGGTCAATAAATGTTATTTTGGTGTGGACTTTATATTTGAAGGTCATTTTTATATCGCTATACATTTGTTATACAGACGGAAAGGTATTGCAACTATTTAAAGAAAAGGAGAGGAAAAAAACTTTAAATAATAAAAACAATAATGCAAATATAATGTATACAGGTGAGTTCCAAAAAAGAGACGCTTAAAATTTGACGCATAAACTATATTGTCTTGGAAAAATGGATAGTGGATATCTCTCTATATAGGGCATGAAACAAGAGTGAATGGTTGAACTTCTTCAATACCTGACCCTCAGAGCAAAACCATTCTGTTGGTTTTGTCCTAGTATATATGCATTTTTATATCTGCTCATATGGAACAGCCCCCACACATACTACATAATACATATATACAAAATAAATCACTCTGCGGCGCTGCGTTCAAGTTTGCACCAAATAAACCACTTTTGCAATAATATTTGCAGATATTGTCTTGATTGGAAGTTACAGTTAAGTTGAGTTAGACCCGCCGTGTGACTTAGTACCTTGACCTTGGCCAATACATAAACAAAATTTTGTCAATGTGACTCTCAAGTGATACCTTATCCGTGTATAGCATATATTCAGAAAAGGCGTTAACGCATGGTATACATACTGTTTGGAACTTATGAAAGATAGCTGATTTCAAAGCACGGTTTGTTCTGCGCCATTTCGTCCCAAATGTATGTCACTCACTTGACTGAGTGCTTTGAAGAACCTAATAATAAACTTTAAACTTACTGCTGATAGTTGCCTGAAAGCCTAGAGTGTTTAGTATATATATTTAAACCAACAAAACTTCGCTGTAAGTCAATCAATTTATTGCTGTTTAGTTCGTGTGATTACGAAACTAAGCCGACGTTTAACTGCTACCGATCCCAACTCTGTCAATACCTTTATGTATAAGATTATAGGAAGTCCACTAGTCTACATCCTAAAGCTGGGAGTGAATTGGAAATATGTGATTTATATTCGCTATAACGTGAGTAGTTTTTTTCCTTTAGTAATTTTACAGCGTACCAAAGCATTATTTTAATTAAAAAAAGATCTCATACGCGAAAGGAATTTTCATCAATTTGCGAAAAAAAGGTAAATTCTATTAAATAGTTCTTGCAGACGACTTAGAAACCAATGCCGATATTGGAATGTCATTTTATCTTCTCCATTATTATCACTATCGTCATTATCATCATCATCATCATCATCATCATCATCATCATCATCATCATCATCATCATCATCATCATCATCATCATCATTGTCATCTTCATCATCGTCATCGTCATCATCATAATCATCATCACCACCACCAGCATCATCATCGTCATCGTCATCATCATAATCATCATCACCACCACCACCTACATCATCATCATAACCATCGTCGTCGTCGTCGTCATAATTATCATCATTACCATCATCGTCGTCGTCGTCGAAAGCGAAACACAATAATATTGGGAAAATATGAAAATATTTTATTAAGTAGCTGAATATTGTTTCAACTGCTTTCAATTTGAATAAGACTTTATTTTGTACTTAATATATCATCATCATCATTATCATGATCATCATCATGATCCTCCTCCTCCTCCTCACTTGCAAATGGAATAAGACTGCTTTAGGACATGTTGGCATTAGTCGACATAGTTTGAACACAGTGATTCCTTTTACGTAAAGAAAGCTATTATCTTGAGCTTGGATTAAAGTATAATCTGTTTAATAATAATTGTTGTATTGCCACTGAATAATTTTATTGTTGAATATCAAAATATATTATTTCTTTAAGATTTAAGTAAGGCGTTCAAAAGTTCACAGCTGATTTAAGACAAGCACTTTTTGTTTTGCAGATCAAGTTTGTTATATTAATATTTGAACACTTCTGATACGGCAAAGTGTGGATTAGGGAAACTTTTCAATAAATACTGAACGAAATAGATTTAAAACGGAAAACTAGCAAACATTCCCACACATATTATATATCAACTAATCATGCGAATCCTGGTACAATGCTAACCTTTTAACACTGTTTTCCGTGTGTCCGTGGTTGGCGCTAATAGACCATACTCTACACTTAGTTGCACAAGAAAGCGTGCACGATTTTATATATTCGGCCAGTCTAGAGTACTTAACGAACCGTAAAAGGGAACAGCTTCGTTACGTTAGTGTTTGATTTAGTGTAAGATCGTAATATATTTCACCGAATAAGCACTACAAGTTATACTTCACGAGGGACATAGCTTCGAGTGAAATATTAACTTTGGGTGTTCATGAGGTGAAATATGTATTGCGATCTTACACTGAAATGAACAATTTTTCTTTTTTATTGTATGCAAGTCGAGTCAATATCTAGTTATTGTCGGATATGACATAACTTATAATCATGAGCTATGTTTAGCTTTTTATCGACAGCCGTTTAAGGACATAAAATGGCAGTGTATTACGCTCTTTTCCAGGAATGGAATTTATTACGTTCATGATTACGTCGTGTGACGTCACAGTCGGCCCATGCGCGGCCTTATCGTCGCTTACATTAACATCAGGGGTGATCATACTCGATATTCAACGAAAGCCATCCTAAAAATGACGCTGATAATGTCTCATTTTTCCAATTATTAAAGCAGTTTTCAAATTTCTTTTTTAACCCGATCTACCATTTTTGGCCAAAATATAACTTAAAATATTCAATAATTTCAAAATATAAATGCAAACGAAATTGAGCAGAAACTGATCTAAAGTTTGATAGCAAACGTCATTGTATTTGTGTTTTAAATAAAACATAAAAACGTAAGTGCACACTTTTCTCCGAGTCAAGTGCATAAATTTGTTGCTAATTAAATAATATTAAATAAAATCACATAGTCATGTTATGCTTTTTTGTAAGTTTTATTGCTAAACGTTCCGGACTTGTACGCATTTAGCATTAACAAAGTTTTTAAATGTCTTTTTAATGTAAATAAAAATAGCGTTCAATGGATGCACTTTTAAACAGAAAATTTGTTGCACTTCGGTTTTATTAAGCCATGTTAGACAGAGCAATTTATATTTACGAGTGTTTCTATTTGAAAACTGTTCGCAAATACAAGTAAATAATAACATCCTTAAACTAAATCGTTTTAAATTGAACTTAATGAGGCATTCAGGCGAGGATAGGGATGAAACCAGGAACATTTAACAAAGCATTACACAAAATATAATGATTTTTTGTTCAATTTATGATAAATATTTAAGACAGTTTCTCTTTCTTTACACCTGTCAATGATTAAAACAGCTCGTAGAAGATATTTTTTTAGTTACTTTCCGATATACAACCTACGCAACTTCATGTATTTTTCATTCATGCTATTTTTTCTTTGTAAAGAAGACTCTATTTACTGTTTATGCTTTTCGATGGAAGGTTATTAAACCTTGTCACATTAAAGCTGAATGGTCTTTGGCTTTCTATACTTGCTTTTCATAGTCATATATATTATTCACTTGTGTTCCTTTGCTTAAAGCCGCACTCTCTGGGCCTAGGTCAATATATGTGTTAATATTCAGTAAATGAGTAATAAAGATACAAATTAGTAATCACTGGATACATGTATATGCATTTTTATAAACCTTCTGCTTGATAGTGAGGTGTCGACAAAATGTTTTTTTTTTTCAAAAGAATGTTTGCTTAACCTGTACAGTATAAATATACTGATTGTTGAAAAATATCAGATAATTTATAATCATGCATTTCTAACGCCTAACATAACATAACGCCTGCCTTAATCGTAACAACTCGGCCATCGGACAGATATTGTTGGATATTGGCCGAGATGTTCCGATTGATCGATGCCTCAGTGGTCCATCTACCGATCCAGTGGTCCTTCTTTTATATTGATTTTTTAGCATCTATTTTAATGCTAACTTTCATGATTTTTTTGAAAACCATTTTACATTTCATTACTTTAATACTGCGCTTAAATTTACAAAAGATACACATTCTTATAACAAGATATTCGGGGTAAATGACGGGGTTTCAAATTGGGATGATACCGTATTGTTGCTAATGTTGATCCTTCTAAATTTGGCTGCCATCTTGGATTTCTCGGATATGACCATCATGCGACACGATCACCCTAACTTGTTTGCACCTGAGTCATTCCTCTAACAAAATCGGCAATTATAATGTTGGGACCTTTTATGCACACAGAAACCCCCCAGGAACTGTACCATGAGACAGAAAACTACCGTTGACTTTTTAAATTGTGTGTCCACTGATCGTAAGTAATACGATAAATAATGCTGGTTTCCTGAATCTCTCACCGACCTTAACTCTTGTTTGTTATTCTTTAAAATAAGCTGCTCGTATGTGAGAGGTTTATTTTGTGAAAACCATATTATTATTCGAAATGAGATGACATGCTTACAAATGTTCAGGTGTCGGGTATCTCAACGGCTGATACCATGTTGAGCGGACATGGACTCTTTAGACAATATGTAGATAAACTAAAAAGTTATTCAAGCATCCACGATTAAGCTGTTTTAGCTCGTCTGTCATTGAATGAGATAAATCTAGGGACAGTCGAACTCCGTTGGCTCGAACTCGCTTGGCTCGAATTACGCGTTGGCTCGCACACTAAGGGAAAAAATTCCCGTTTCGCTCGATTTCTCCGAGGCTCGAGGTATGTTCGCCGGTCCCCGGGAGTTCGAGCATAACGGGGTTTGACTGTATAATCATAGCCTGGTCGGCGTCGTCGGCGTCGTCGTCATCGTTGTATAATATTTTTAACCTTGGCCACAACCCAGCACGGTTCAATATTATTCCAATGAAACTCGGTACACATGTTGCAAGGGATTATGCGCATATGTATAGGAAGGACCGTAACTCTGGCTTTTAGATTTGTATAGCTATGCTGCCTTGTTCAGCTAAAAGTCAGACTAGCGTTTGCGTTCGCCTCGCAGTGCGTTTGTTTAAACTGTGTGTCACCCATGAAAACACGAATCGGCCAAACATTGTCTATCGTTACAGACATTGGCTGTGAAAAAAGATGGTTAAAATTTTGAATTTCTCAAACCTTTTAGGATTCGTTCCAATTACATTGTTATGTTGTCAATGTATGATGCATTCACAAAGTCAAATGATCAAAATAAATGTCAGGGATTTTACTTGCTCGGCCTTGACATGAGTCATGATAAGCGACTATCATTAATAATTCAACAGACGTCTGTTTGTTGTTGTATGTTTCAGAAAATGTGCATGCATATCTTGTAATCTTTGAAAAGAACCAAGGCCACTTTCAGAGATGATTTTCTATGCAAAATTAAACAGCGAAGACAAAATCATATAGACATATCATTGATATATAAAAATAAAGTTTAAATTTTTATCAATAAAAGCGCGTTTTAAGAGAAACCCAGAATTTATAAATTGTTTATTTGACATACACAAGATTAGGTCAGTAGTTTATTACGGTATAAATGTAAATGAATAAGCCACGATGTAAACAGATTTGAAAACATCAAAAGGTCTTATTTATTTGAACTCATTGTTAAAACAGTCGTCTTTATTCTTTTCAAGGAGGAGTGACACCACAATGTCATAACTCACTGGCCTAAACTTCTTCACCTAATACACAGATTTGTGAGGGGTGTGTGTGTGTGTGTGGGGGGGGGGGGGGTAAATTAGTATATATTTAGTATTATCTACTACTTCAAGTATTTCATAACATTTACCAAACATATTGTTCTTACTTTAAGAACTAGATGTGTAATACAATTGATCAACTGTGAAGACTGAAGCTCTATGATGTGATATGCAACACTCTGTTGAATGGCTCCTGGATGAAAACCAGGGGCCGTGATTACGAACAGTCTAAAGAAATTCAGTCAGAGTCTGATCGGGAGCCTCCTTGTAAACACCGTCAAAACAAATAGAGTCTGAAATCGGTGAGTGTGAGCCCAGACTCAGACTTAAGACCGTTCGTCATCACGGCCCCTGGGCACGTTTTCACAAACGTTTTGAGTGTAAATTTGAGACTCAGATTCAGAAAAGCAAAATATTCATTTTGTTGTAAAAATGCTATTAGATACAAGATACAACTTGAGATACAAGAATCTTTATTTAAAGTCGGGTATGTGTTAACAAGAAATATTAGCTCAATGAGCTATTTTCCAACATGAATAACAAACATACATAACATATCAAATAAAAATAACAATGAGATTATAGAAGCAAAGATGCTAACAAATGGCTGCATATACAATCAAACAAACATCTTTTTTCAGTTTTCTGAGCCTGAGTCTTAAACTCAGACCTAAGACGATAGTGAATACATCCCCAGTACTCGAATGTCTCCTTTAGAGATGCATAGAGACCCTCCTCCTGGTGGTGCTCTAACCAATTCAAAATATTTTGGATAAAAGACGATGCGTCTGCCTCACAACCATCCTCTACTCTCAAAAACATAGTTTACCATGTATGACATTCATTGTATCTCAAACGAACTGAAGTGAGGGTATAACTCTCTCCCCGTGGCATCCGGAGTATTCCTTTATTTTTTGCCCGATTTTTACTGCGTAACAAATTACATAAAACTATATTTTGAGTCTGCAAACCAAATAATGCCAGTTTCATTTTTATTCGTACTGCATACCACTATCTTCAGTTCCGAGTACTCCATAAACAGCCCATGAATACTGCGTACCGAAAGTAGAATAGAGACATGGGCGGGGAGGGGTTCAGCCTGTATCTAGTCAGTAGTTTTGTACAGTAGACAGCTGACAAAACCGAAACTGTGACGGACATGATGATTCATGGAAGAATAAAGCCCGTCTGTCTGCATATATTACGCAATCGGACACAGACATTCGTTTTAAATGAATTATAGTTATAATGTACCGTATACACCTCTGATTTAAACACCTATAACCAAAATCAAAACCACAATCCAACAATCATGACGTGGCCCCCCTTTTTAACCCAGCATTTATTTTCATCACCTTGATTTGTGCGTATTATCAAACATCTGATTCACACTAGTTCAAATTATCATTAGACGACTGCTCGTTAGGATCAAATTGATATCTTGTGAATATAATCATGTTTCATCACGTTTGACAAGTTTGATTAACTGCCATCTGGATTTTAGGTAAGATCTTATTTTCTTGTTTATAAACATCATGTGAATTAGGATTTTTGAAAAAAATAATTCAGTGTATGTTATTTTGATTACTGACTTCTATCATCATCATCATCACAACCACTACCACTACAACCACCACCACAACCATTATCATCATCATCATCATCATCATCATCATCCTCATCATCATTGCATAAAATTTAAACTAGCTTATTAACTGCAGCTTGTGAAACATTGTTTCAACTGCGAATACGCCGTGACTTTATTTTGTACTTTATTTATATATATATATATTAATCAATTGGCTCATGATTTGAATCGAAACTAGCCATAGTTATTGCATTATGCAAGTAATAATATTGATACTTATCCTAAAATTATCGAAATCTGATTATTATTACACTATTAAGTACACATAAGAGTATAAATGTCTTATTTAGTTATTGTGAGTTTTATGCGTTTGCTATTCTAGAAGTTTTTAAGTGGATCGTCTTTGGACTAATATGTCAGATAATATACAATGTACACCAGCTGGCGTCGAAGAGTTGTTATAAATTTTAAGATGGCAAATAAATCGAAACAGAAAGAAGCAAGTAAACTAGCCCTAAGTAGACCTAATCTTCTTATTTCAGACATAATTGCGGAAGATTAGTGTACATGTAAGCCTTAAATCTTCCGAGAGTGCACACTGTATTTGCACTGGCATGTATTTTTTTGGACTTTCTCCAAATGAAGGGCATTAGATAATGGTTCGTTTATGGGCATTGTGGTGGTGTTAAAGCTGCACGCTCACAGGTTGGCCGTTTTGACAAGTTTTATGGGGGCTTGGAAAGAGCCAAATTGTGTGTAAATATCTGAAAACTGTTGATATAAGACTGCTGATGAAATAGCAGCTCGCAGTTACTTTCGAAAATTGATGTTTTATTGCTAAAAGTGTTACTAACGCTGAAATTTTCGGCAGTTTTTCAACCAATTGAGATCAGTTCTATTGCGAGTTCATTTATATGACTAAAGTTAATGCAGTGATGCCAAAATCGGCTGATTCTGAAACAAAATATAAAAAAGTTGTCAAAGCGATCAATCGGTGAGAGTGCAGCTGTAACAAAAAAGTAAATATACATTTAATGTATTCCAGTATGTGATTTTCTTACCCGCAGATAACAGACCAAAGTATAACGTATAGTAATTCCAGGGGCAAATCTAGGAAATCACGTTTGATTTGCGCCCCCAGCTCGAACCGAAATGCATATTGCATAAATATATTGCACGGGGTTTTGGGGTAACTCCCCAAGATAATTTTATCAATAATGCATTTTGCGCGTAATTTATTACTTTTTTTTCTCCGATATTGATATAAGAAGTAACCTTGGTTAATTTAAGGGGTTAATCCGCTAATGCATTCGACAGGAATTTTAAAATTATCCCCTTTCAAATATGATAAACGTACAAATGTACTCCTTGAGTGTGCACCTTTAATGTACTATGCATTGTCTGTCGATCCAGCCAGATAAGCCTTTGAACCAGTGTGAATATAAATAATTCCGTAGCATGGGAATTGAACGATGTCTTTAATTCTCACCGTAGATATATCGATGGTTTGAATTATAAATGGTCCCTGGCAGTACCGCACGTGACATGAAAAATACACAGGGTATCTTTGATGTGTGCGTCTTTGTTCCCTTAAAGACTGGCAGATTGTTAGCGCATCATTTAGGAGTAGTTTGTTAAGTCAGCTGTCATTCGGTTTTTCTATCTAAATAAAGAGATGGGTAATCTACAACATGTCTGTCAAAGCTAATAGGATCATTCTGATGACTTCCTTGGTATTTAACGTCAAGCTAATATAGCCAAGAAACGATTTATTTGGGGCGATTTCAAACATTTCTTTTTATCGCAAATTACTGCACGACTTCTGATTATCTGGGTTCAACTGAAATAAAAAAAATCCACTTTTCGTTTGCATTTTAAATTCTAATATCTGCTTCTGTATGGGGTCTAACTAAGGCAAACGTTTGTAAAGATTTCTATGTAAGCAGAATTTATCAATGATATTTCAATTCTCAAATTAAACGCAACCTTCTTCATTAGAATTTAAAATACAAAGCGTATCAATCGTGTTACCTAGTATGGAAGTTTAAAAAACAAAAACACACTGTCAGATCGTGCCGTTGTGTTTCTTATCTTTATGCCTCGATGCACTTTTATGGAATTTATATTCAACATATACACTTGAAAAAAATACCACAGTTGGTAGTATGTAACCTCCAGGAACGGTGCCAACGACCGCCCGGTAGATCCTTACCATACATTTAAGCTGTCAGCGCTTATCCTGTTCAAATATTTAATTAGATTATGGAATGATTAGCTAACATAGGCATTTCATACACATTCACTATTTTTCGTCAACTTTAGTAAAATATAGAACGTTTCATTGTCAATCTGCGTATTTATACTATTTTATTTTTTACTTTTTGAAAAAGTATCAAAAAGTTGTGTTTCAGAAATGTTCAATCAATCAATCAATCAATCAATCAATCAATCAATCAATCAATCGATCAATTAACCTATAATTAAAATAAATATAAAATAAATAAATAATAAATAAATAAATAAATAAATAAATAAATAAATAAATAAATAAATAAATAAAATAAATAAAGAGATAAAGAGATAAGCAGATTAGATCTACTTCACTCATTATATTTTTCTTAATATTGCGAGTGACCTGTTTATGACATTTCTTGATATCTGTGGCAATAAATGTCAATAAAATTACAGCATACAAAATGAAGACTGCAGCAATTCAAGAAACAGGAGCTGAAAAATCAAAATTTGACACACTAGCAGTTTTAAACCACCATTATACTGTGTGACACGAGTGAGCGCCTGGGGTATTAAATTTAATGAGGATGTGTATATGTTGCCCTGTGATGTATGTCCGGGCAGATTACAGTTATGGAAACACAAACATCACTGGATCCGGATCTTGAAAATGATGTTAAATTCGCACTTAATCCTTTTACAAACAAACAAAAACACTTAAGACTTGTTCACTTTCGATAGGGTCAGACCTCAACAAAATAATCTCATGTGAAATGTGAACAAATTGGTTTATACTCATTTAGAAATTCTCTATTTTACCGAAAAGCATCAGTTAAGCTATTAAAAATAATTTGTCTGGGCTTTGCTTACAAAAAATGTTGATATGGGTATCAGCCAGTTGTGGCTTGGTGTTTGTTCATATAAAAGTAAACACAATAAACTAATTTTCAACAACGTTTCAAAAAGATTTTTTCAGCATAAATTGTGTGAGTGAGTTCCTTAAATACCATGTTTTCTGGAAGGGGGCCGTAATTGCTGTTGGTAAAACTCGCTGCCCAATTTCCTTGGTAGGGTTGATTTCTGAATGTTTGTTTCAAATCTCATTGCATTTTTTTCATCCAATAACATACTTTAAAGACATTCAACATATTGCGCATAACCTAAGTATTGAATGGGACGAAAACATTGAAGTACCATGGCTTTAAGACTTAATGTAAATCCATTTTTATAACACTTATGTTCAAATAATACGTGGGATTTTTTATTTACCTTTCATTGTTCTATAATCTATAAATTTGATCGTGCAGTGTACATTACAATACAGCCGAAACCCGTTGGCTCGATATCGCTTCGCTCGATTTCCTCGTTGTCTCGAACTTGCTGAAAAGGACCGATTTTCTTACTGTAAGTCATTCCCGCTTGGCGTCGTATGTGCAAGGCTCGAAGTATTTGGCCGGTCCATGGGATATCGAGCCAATGGTTTTTGTCTGCACATATTTGCAAAGATTGTATTTTTTGTCATTGCAGTCAGTCAATGCTATTTTATGTCCTTGTATGAGATTCACTGTTAGTTCAGCTAGTACACTAAGTATGACTTCTCGTATATCTTTCACCTCAGTAGATTGTGTTTCAATGTTTTTGTCTTAAGTTTGAATAAGTTTGGCAATGCATTCACGCAACTCGGGCACAATATATAAAACTAATATGTATAGCTGGCTATGCATTCCCAAGTTGACGAGTAGTCAATCTATTTTCTCTGGCTCTTATCTACCCGGCAGTAGATTTGTTTACTTGAAGCAAACATTAAGCTAGACAAACACATTTCTCTTCATTGCTGCATGGGCTCTCAGGAAGACGTTGTGAAAGAGCCCTCCGTCCATCTCCGACATCAGGGTCGGTTAAGGACACGAACATTCAATTAAATACGTGTTACAAGCCAATCTTCACATTTATTTAAGTTCCGTATCCATATTTGATCTTGTAATGTAATTGTCGAGGATAAGATTCAAGTAGGGAAAGGAACTTATTTAATTCGTGTTTAGTGGTGCCTTAAGTCAGTGTCGTTAACATGTAAGTTATACTTTGAAACATTACTCCTTGTGTTTTGTTTTTGTTTTGCGTATTAATACTTGAATGTTTTTATTCAATATTATGTCTGTTTTATCGTTTTTGAAGGATTATTAAAACTGTTAATCGATCTGATTGATTTTCCAAGTATTGTATAAGCCACGTTATCTGATATGTATTGCTGTAGGGGCGAACCCTTGATATTCTTACCGATTTGGGCGGTGATTAACCTGGGCAATTGCGTGTTTTAAACGGAAAAGCTTTTCGAATAGTAATATATCAGAGATGAAAAAACACGGTGAAAGATACAAATGATAGGTTACAGATTCTCCCAAAAAGGAATATTTGAACATTTTAAACACCGTATGCTTGATGTTTTATATATAAGTCTATGTGATGCTTTCATTAACAAGCGTATTTTATAAACAGGCTTTTCAGAACTGATATTTTCTTTAAGCATATTAAGCATATTTCCAAAGAACATCAAAATAATTCCTAATTTCTTCATGAAGTTTTATTGAAACGAAAACAAATTCTAACTTCTGGTTTGGTCCTTATATTTTTGCACATACATGTATATCATATTACCTGGCTTTTTTGCTATTTAAAGCTATGGGTTTCTGAAACTGAATGAGGAACTTAATCCAACATAGATCTTCGTCTCACTTGTTCTTAAACCTACCGTGAGCGATTCCTCGAACTCCGCATCTATATCACAAAAATACTTAAGCCAAATCTCACTTTGATAAGATATATAAGATGGAGCCCTCACATTAGGATATAATTGATTAGCTCACACTATTATTTACACAAGCGTTTTCGTGTCAAGGGTGACTTTTTCCTGGTTTATGTGTCACTGTTGTGTTCTTCAAAGAAATAAGACCTCATTTGCGTAATATTATTATATATTGTGCGATTCATTGAATTATAAACCTCGAAGGTATTGGTGCGTTTGAAACGATTTGCATCTGAGCATATATATATATATTAAAGCTTGTTAAAATGAGTTCATGTAAGATCACACATGCTAGAATGGGGATTGTTTAATTGGAATTACAGTAAGAGGGTAATTTGTTTAAATAATTGAATAAACATTGTCCTATTGGACATTGACAAACATTCTGTTCAGATCATTTTATCCATGTTTTTTTCTTTATTCAGGCGCAATGTAAATATTTGTTTTCCGCCATACACTCGATATTTTTCTCTTTGCAGATCAACCTGATGTAGAGCAGAGATCAGAGTCTCAGTCTGCGGAAAATACGCCATGTAGGAACCATATTCAGACTTGGTCATCTACGTGATACAACGCGAAAATTCTTGACAAAAAACAGCGCCATTCGCCAGTTTCTTAAGTCGTCGCAGACAATTACATTTTCCGGAACTATAATACAGTGTTCTTATAGAAGATTATTTGGTGCCCCTCAAAAAACTTAACTTCGTTCTTGCGAGAAAGGATTAACACATCCCAAAGCCATGTCGTGGCTTAAATTCTGGGGAAAGAAGTCTTCGAAGAAGTCACGGAACGAACTTGCCAGGTCCGAATCTTTTAATGAGGAATCGGGCTTGCCGAATGAATCCGAAAAGGATAAAAATGGCCGACTCCGACACTCTATGTCGATTTCTAGGTCGGGTCGGTTCAAACAGAAGAACAAACAACGATCCGGTATCCTGGACAAACCGGAGTTCTTCGCCAATGGGAATGAAAATGGTGAGGACGGACAAAAAGAGAACTACGAACAATCAGGAGTGAATCAATCCAGTGGTCCTTATAGCAATCAAAGCACTAACTATACTGCAATTAGCGTTAACTCGCACGAGAGCAAAAGGACTCCGCCAAGCACGTGCCGTGAGGTGTCATCCCGACAACCAATCACAGCGCGGAATTATGAAGGACATCAAACGGTTCTGTGATTTTGTGTATATATTTATTTTATTTTGAAACAGTCGTACAATTGTAAATGTGTTCTGAACTTTTGCTACAACCTGTGTATATAGTCATCCGTTGCCATTCAGTGGTGCCTTAATAGTGATAGTACTTTGGAACGAACGGAAAAAAATGGGAGTTTCCTTTATAACCATTTTGGTAATATGTGTACTCATATGTGATATGAAGTGAATAGTTTTGAGTTAACATCTGCGAGAGCGAGAGTTAAGCGTGTGTAACATTAGAACAACCATTGATCACCACGGCACTCGTGCTTGGGAATATGCGCGTTTTTAACTTGAATCATTTGATCCATTGACCTGTACTTGTATATGAGAACCACGTGTGCATTAGAAAAAGTAGCGTATGGTGCATGTTTGCACGCTTAAAAGGCATGTTTGTACGCGTATAATGCATGTTTGCACGTGTATATTGCATGTTTGCACGTGTGCACATGCCGAAAGTGACTGAGTGTAAACATTCGGCAAAAACACATGTTTTTATTATATGCTGTACATGTAAAATTTGTCACAAATGCTCGTAGCCTAAGGGACAGTTTGGTTATGTTTTGATTGAAAAGCTTTGAAGAAAGTTCATTAAGCACGTTCGGTCTGCATTGTCGGAAGCCTTCATATCCCATGCACTAACACGTGCAGGGCTTAACCATCCGTCAAGTTCCACGTGTCCACGTTTGACTGGAGAGGCACGACTTTCACGATCGACTTACAATGACGTAACAGGGAGATTTCACTTGCTAAGCTTTAGTACAAATTCTGAAGGGTGAGGTGCTTTGAACATTCAGGAGAATATTAGATGCTTCTCGCTTAAATCATTACCAATCCGGTTTTCTAAAATTGCTTTCCCTTTTCTTTTTAAATATAATATATTTCATATTTTATTTATATTTTTGTTAATAGAATCAGTAATGAGATCGCTATACTTGTACAAAATCTCATGCAAAAAATGTTCGGTAAACATTCAGTGTATACCTGCAGCTTATGTTGCTGTTTTCCTTCGTTTAATGTTTACAATTTGCTTTTTACATCATTTCCGAATGTTAATGAAATTTTATTATATTATCTTCAAAATTGTGAGTGATTATAACTTTTTTCTATAAAACATATATTATTACCAAAGTTCTTAAGGAAAAGGATACAATAATAATTCAACAATCCATCAAGCACGCAATTAAACATTTAATTGAACTATTCATGTACATTTGATAGGAAGTTCATCTCACAAAATCTATTTAAAGTCGATAATTTATTGATCAAATCGACGAATGTGTTTAAGATGATAGGTTTAACATGTTTTGATGTTTGTTGAAAACCCGATGAGGACTATTTCATGGCTATCACGGTTGAATCACTCCACGATTTATGTACTTATGTACTATCAAATGACAGCCTCAAGTGTTTGATTAGTATTCAAATTGGTGATTGTGGTGAGCACGTAGGCTGGTAAGGTAAACATCTACCCCGATATTGTAAACATTTTAATTTGACGTACATGTCACTTGCACAATCTGCATTTTTATTTGTCTGGGCAACTTTGTAAACACTGGCTTATTCTGCATGTAAAGATAACTTTCCTCATTAAGTCCAAATTAATTTTAATGTTTTCGACTTTCACCTCGCCCTGGCACTGAACTTAGGACCTTCTGATAACTACATAAATGGGCTTTTATCTTTTTCTTAAGCCCCTGGTTTCAGCACCCGAAACATTTCGACTTGTTATAAATTAATTATACCCCATTATGCTTTTCTGACTTCCTGCTCCGGATAGCTACAGTTTAAGCGAATAGCATCTTCATTTCCAAGCTTCCAAAACTTAATTTGACTTACTTCTGACATCACAGATGAGAACTTTTGCATGAAGCATTTGACTCTACCGTACCAGAACAGAACATACTATATTAGAAAAGAACAGACTGTTCTAGAACAGAACATACTACGACTGAACAAACTATAATAAAAGCATTGAAGAATCCTTAAGCATTTGACTCACCTGTACCAGAAGAGTACGTACTATTATGGAATAGAGTAGAACACACCAGAAATGAACATACTATATAACATAACAGAACAGAACAGAATGTACCATATTAGAACAGAACTTGCCAGAACCGAATAAACTAAAACAAAACAAAGCACTCTTTACTAGAATAGAACAGAATATACCAATGCTGAACAGAGCAAATATATAAACCAGTTCTTGTGACATACATTTAAATAACTCTTAAACGACTTTTAGTGGCTTTTGATGTTTCCTAATTTTAGGGCTGTAGAGAAATCATTTATCATAGTACATACTTCACTGTGTTTTGGTGAATGAGGGCTATGAAAATCACTGAAGATTCGTGTGTACGCGTATTAATGCACCTACTTGTTGTAGCGTAGCGCTAATGAACAATATATATTATATTACATTGTAGAAATGCTAGTCCCCAAGTTCATTATTGTTCGTTATCATGTCCTGATTTGTTAAAGATTTGTACTTGAGATAAGCTGTCTTACTCTGTGCTATCTTTAAATGTATCATTGTATTTGTCTTTTTTTTAAATGGCGTGGCGTGTCCCATTTATAAGCCCGTGAGAAAAGAAATCATAGAAATCTTTGTCCTACAAAATAATTGTGTTTTAATGTCTCACCTTTAAGTGTTTTTCAAATGAAGCATTGTAGATATTACATGTTTGTTTGGTCTGCTTTTTCATTATGTTCATTTATTTGAAGTTTTAATTAAGAACTGAAATATTCATGAGTAGTTTGACAGGCGCATTAACTGGTGAATCATTTTTGGGATGCTGTCAGAACTTTCGTATTTTAATTTTGACAACTTGTTTCATATGCACTCACGGGAAGTTTTATCATTACAAATTTAAAAGAAAAAAACATGTATAAGTATAAGTCAGTATTATGAGTCATCTGGTATCTGCATGACATTATCAATTATCTTGCAACGCGAGCGATATCAGTGTGAACATATTTGCAGAATGCTGAGTTTACCTCATTCAAAGAAACAAGATACAGATAGATGATGAATGTGTTTAAAACTAGTGTTCATGCATGAAAAATACAGACATTATATACCATATATGGCTGTCCGACACCTTTTATTGTAAAACAATGTAAATATGTTTAAAATTCAATATGCTATTCATCGAGATGCTTTCTGTCATAATAGGCCATCCTTCAAGATATTTGTTTGCATCTGCCTTACCGACACAACAAAAAGGCTTTGAATGCCCTTTTTTGGTGTCCAGGGCCTTATTGTATTGTATGTTGTTTGTAGTTTTTCAGTCAGTCATAAAAGGGAAGGATATCCAACCCACCGACCAAAGGAACAAAGTATTGGTCGGAGCACCGCAAACAAATATCTTAGCTCAGTCATAAAAGAGGATTTCCAGCCCACCGACCAAACGGAACAAGTCTTGGTCGGGGCACTGCAAACAAATATATTTTAAGGACTGCCTCACCATGCATGCATTGTTCGAAGATATTTGTATTTGATTGTAGCTATGATTTTTGTGCCACACTGGTACCTATGGACAAACATATCATTGTTGATTTTGTCTCAATGAAATATAATTATATAATAAAGTGCTTGATGATACCCGGTTTTGTTCCTGCTTCTTCAATGTTCAATAGTCTTTTATCATTATTCATATCTCTTATAGCAATCAATGCGACGATATCTGAAGAAAAAACACTTTGGCCTAGTAGCGAGGCGACAGGTTAGTAAAGTCACGAATCCAGACATGTGGGTTTTTCTTCCGGTTACTTCTTACTTTCTTCTACGGCATAAAACCACAAGCTAACGCAGTCAATTACTCTTAAAGCTGCACTCAAAGATTTACCATTTTTAAAACTTTTTTATTTTTTGTCAAGGAAAGAGTAATTTTTTGCGTAAATATCTGCAAACTAATAATATAAGATTGCTGACATAAAATCAGATCGCAGATTTTCATATTTCTGTTCGAAAATTAATGTTTTACAGCCTAAACCCACTGGCACCGGATTTTCAAACTCAAATATTTTTTTTAAAAATAAAAAAAAAATCTTATAATTCCTCACTAAAAATTATAATACCGAATATGTGAAAAAATATTGAATTTTTTTTTTTAAATATGCACTTTGTACTGTATATTATACTAACATGGTATTGAAGGTT
Organism: Mya arenaria; assembly: GCF_026914265.1. Classification (NCBI taxonomy): domain Eukaryota; kingdom Metazoa; phylum Mollusca; class Bivalvia; order Myida; family Myidae; genus Mya; species Mya arenaria. The sequence continues at coordinate 36,638,097 of NC_069126.1, forward strand.
TCTCTACCCGGGTCAGTATAACATATATTGAAAAATATATTTGTTTTAAATATGCACTTTGTGCTGTACAAAGTGCATATTTAAAACAAATATATTTTTCAATAGTTTTTCACATATTCGGTTTTGTAATTTTTAGTGAGGAATTATAAGATTTTTTATGATTTTTAAAAAAAATGTTTGAGTTTGAAAATCCGGTGCCAGTGCCTAAACCGTTACTAACGGTTTAAGAAATATGCATAGAACATCATATTTTAACTTAAATACAAATATCTGCGATTATTTTTTTGTCAGCAGTCTTATTTAACTATGTCCATGGATTTTCGCAAAAATTTGCTCGTTGCAAGACAAAAAAAAAATGTTGTGCAAATGTTCATTCTGTGAGAGTGCAGCTTTAAGTTGGCTTGTTTGGTGGAAACCAGTATGGATATTCCTTTTGACGGACGCTCCTAGTGGTTCTCGAACCCGGGGCGTCTTGGATAAAAGGCGGACACATCGGAATGTAATTCGTCACAAAGAGTTGAAATCAGCTCCAACTCAACTAATATTGTATTACTATAGTTTATACCAATGAAGTTAATTATAATCGCATCGTCAGCAGTATCGGTACTTAATTTCGTTTACACCATATTAGTAGTAATTAAAGTAGAGCGTAAAAATGTACCAGCGGTGTCTTGCTTAGTTTGGCTGTGTCCGGCAGTGTACCGGTGGTGTTCGGCAGTGTATCGGTGGTGTCCGTCAGTGTACGGCAGTGTACGGCAGTGTAGCCGACTTTCTAACAAAATATAAGGGCGCAACAACCCCATCCGTTTTCTTTGTATGCGTTAAGGAGGCTGTACGGTGTACTTAATACGCAAGAACTACAGTGGTTAGCGATATATATGCACTGAAATGGGCAATATTTCTTACGAATACTCTCGTATTTTTTAAAAAAAAAACACACTATTTGAATCGAAAGATTTTGATATAATTTATAGCAATATTCATTACATAGAGGGGTTGGACAATCCCTGATAAATGTGCTCAATAATCGTGCATATACATATGAATACATTTCATCAAGGGGATATAATCTACCGACTCCTGCCTAATACACCTTACAGATTATATACGTAGACAATATTCTAAAGATTTATTTACTGGCATGATCATGTTGGATCTGCAAAAAGCTTTCGACACAGTAGAACTTGATATTTTATGCCGAAAGCTACAGGTCTTGAGTGTGGAGTCGGTGGAGTGGTTTCGCTCATACCTAACTGACAGAAAACAATCTGTTCATGTTAACAATACCAGATCAGATTTTGATCAAGTTGTGTGTGGTGTACCTCAAGGAAGTATATAAGGTCCTCTGCTGTTTTTATGCTACATTAATGACATGAATACAAGCATCAGTTCTAAATGCAAACTTATACTTTATGCTGATGACAGCGCTATCTTATTTTCTCATAAAGACCCTGATATTATTAGACAAGTTCTTGGTCAAGAATTGCAAAACTGCAGCATGTGGTTAACTGATAACAAATTATCCCTCCATCTAGGAAAGACCGAATGCATTATTTTTGGCTCCAAACGTAAACTTGGCAAAATAGGGGATTTCAGCATTCAATGTAATGGCCATGAAATCAAGTCTCAAGATTCAGTCAAATATCTTGGGTCAATTTTGGACTCTGATTTGTCAGGTACATCTACTGTGATTAATATTGTTAAGAAGGTTAACTCTCAAATCAAATTTTTATATAGACAACGTGAATTTTTAAACAATTCTCTTAGGAAAACTCTTTGTAATGCATTAGTTCAATGTCATCTTGACTATGCTTCATCATCTTGGTACTGTGGCCTTACCATGAAGTCTAAAAATAGACTCCAGGTGGCACAAAATCAAATTGTTCGTTTTATTAATAATTTTCATTGTAGAACCTTGCTTTCAGTGGCAAGTTTTGTTGATCTTGGTTTTTTAAATGTCGAACAAAGATGTAGACAACTTAGGCTAAATCATGTACACAAAATATTTTATGACAAATGCCCAAGTTATATGAAGGATAATTTTGCCAAATGTAACGAAGTTCACTTATATGGCAGTAGATCCAACTTAAAATTTTATGTCCCACATAATGGTGGTTTTACAGCAGCTTCTTTTTATAATAATGGTATACGGGATTGGAACATGCTTCCAAATAACATCAAAGACACAGAATCAAAGTATGTTTTTTAAGAAATTAGTCAAAACTCACCTCTTAAAGGAGATGGAGAAGTTTGAAAAGTCTGTCTTTTTGTATTCATAATTTTTATGTATTAGATAAATATAAGTGCGCTTTCTAAGAATACGCACAATTTTTATATAGTTGCTTTGGTAATTTTTAAATATTCCTTAACTATTTGTATAATTGTGTGGTGTATTATATAATTATGTGATACTGATAGTAGTTTATTTGTGATGAATGTCATATATTAATTTAATTCATCTGAGTATATGATTTAATATTATATAATACTGTTAACTAAATCATTTAATGCCAACTTTAATACCTTAGACATGGACCCCGTTGGAAATAAGCGTTTGTACTTGTGCAAATCTTTACGGGTTATCCTGTGCAATGTCATTTATTATGTTAAACTTTATTTGGTGAAACTTTATTTGGTAATAAATTAGATAGCTTTATCATAAACACCTAGTAATACTTGTTTCAGTAGATCAAGTATTATGTATTTCATGTTAAACTTTCTGTGATATAACTTATTAGGACTCTAAATATCATGCAAATACAATATCATGCAAATACAATATGTGATATATCTTATATTGATGTAAAATGTACTGTTATTGACATAGTGCACGAATTAAACTACTACTACTACTAATCGCGTTGGTGTTTCCCAATTACTAAGTTAACATTGGTTGAGTGTAACCGTGAACATTTCCTTTTATGACGTCATACCGGAAGTGACTTTATGTATCTAAGGAGAAGGCTTCTTAGTTACTTTATTGTGACAACGCAAGTGAGACGTACATAAAAGTAATCTCCAGCAATATCGCAATTATTTTGCCTTTATTCTGTTACAGATCATACGGAAAGGTAACTCTTTTATGAAAACAATGTTCAATGTTGCTGTTGTTTACATTCTTATCTAAATAATTCGTATTTTGAAAGTTATATTTACTCAACTTGAAATAATATACCCCACCCAGGGATGCTCCAGTTAAATAACAATAGATTGTTGTGTTCAAAACGTTATTTATTAAATAAGACATGTTACATTAAAAGTTGATGGTGTTAGTATATTCCTAGGGGTCGTTCCAGTGTAGCGGTCCCAACTATAAACATTATTTAAGAGTAACCCTATACATGTATTGATGTAAAATGTACTGTTATTGACATAATGCACGAATAAAACTACTAACTACTACTACTATGCTCAACCAGCCTAAAATATGCTTGACCTCATTTTCATTGACTTTGAATCTAGATTAGCACATTTAATACATGATTCAGATAAAACAATCTTCTTTTTTCCAGATGGCTACATCAGAATCATCATCCCTTATTGTGGGTGTGGAATTTCTCAAACCGCTCCAGGTTCCAGCCCTCAAAGCCCCATCTGTTGCAGACATACTGCAACCCTCTCAGGGCCCTACAGGCCTTGAAGAAGTGTTCCAGCCTTCTGAAGCCAATGCAATTCTTGCAACTGCAGAGGTTTTTCAACCATGTGGAGCGCCTGCAATTCTTGCTGTTACCGAGGCCTTTCAACCGTTTGAGGCCCCTGCAGACCATGCAGCTATTCTGCAGAGGCTGGACCCTGTTACTCAGATCGACTTCCAAGCAGCAACAAAGCCAGCCGCAGTTACCTCGGCTGTTATGGAAGATATCTGTCTAGCTGAGTCCCAAGTGTTGGCGTGGGATGGTTCAACACAGCATTTAGTGGATCTCACTTCTGCTCAGGCATGTGAGATGACCCTGATATCCTCATCTGATATCGGTCCTGTCCAGGCCACGAGCTCAGCTTCATCTGATATCTGTACGACTCAGTCTGTCTTCTCAGCCCTTCTACCAGCAGTGGATGCCACAGTCGTGTATATACCTAGGCCAAAAGTCTTCACTGCCAACATGCATGTGTAAGTTTTTTCACCAAATCCGTTATATTCCACTGAAGTGCACTTACACCATAATATGATACGATTGGAGACTTATTATCTTTTTTAAAATTTCACCATTTTTTACGCACCGTATGTGCATAAATGTCATACACCTATCAATGTTTGGGTGGGACAGGGGGGTCACTTTCAGTGGATAAAGACAAACTGCAATTTTTTGTCTTAATCCTTCCCATGGAACAGGGAGATTTGTAAAAAAATAAATATCTTCGGTCGGGGTTCCTGGCGCCTAAGTCTGTTTAAAATACTAAACCTATCTCGATTCAACCGCCGGTGGAAAAAACATTGAGTGGTGCATATATGTTACATAACTTACATAGTTTTATCCACAAACAACTTGAACGCCTTTTTGTTTTCCAGCTTTACTGACTTGGCTACATTTAGCAAAGCCACGGGATTCGTGCCAACCACCCCTTCTGTGAAGATGACGACAAAGATGCCCAACATATTTACGCAAGGTAATATACTGGTTGGACTGTTGGTTGCATAGGTGTTTTCTCACTCCTCAATTTCTACCTGTCGCTGAAACAAAAACCCTGTTCTGTTTCGTTTCTATCCCTATCATCAACCAAATTAATTTGTTTTCTTCCTCACAATGTATATCCCTTTACTCCTATGTCTGTTATTTCTTCTTGGATCTTTTTTTTCAACTGTTTCTTTATCTCTATTCTGTCTTTCTCTCTCCCTCTACCCGTATCCAGTGCGGACTCTCGGCACTGCGTGGCGCGGCATCAAGCGCAAAATAACGCCAAAATATAGCGGCGGGAGGCAGCAAGGCACTCCTGGAGTCACAGACATGCTTTCACAGCAGCTGTAAGCTTTTAAGCATATTGTAGGTAACCTTTCTCGGTGAATTTTTTGTTGATGAATTTTACAGTCGAATATCTCCGGTTTTTCCCCTTACAAAATTCGTTCAATTCCCTTTCCCCCTGCCAATGCAAGATGATGATGATGATGATGATGATGATGATGATGATGATGATGACTACGGCTTTGACTACTCCTACTCCTACCACTACCATTCTCACTACCAATACTCAAACCACAACTACCACTTCCACTACCAACACCACTACCACTACCACTGCTACTACCACTTCTACAACCACTACCAACACCACTACCATTACCACTTCCAACACCACTACCACTTCCACTACCACTTCCACTACCTTTACTAACACCACTACCACTTCTTCTACTACCACTACCACTACCACTTCTACAACCACTACCAACACCACTACCACTTCTTCTACTACCACTACCACTACCACTTCCAAACCACTACCAACACCACAACCACTTCTACAACCACTACCAACACCACTACCACTTCTACTACCACTACCAACACCACTATCATTACCACTTCCAACACCACTACCACTTCTACTACCACTACCAACACCACTACCACTTCTACTACCACTACCACTACTACAACCACTACCAACACCACTACCATTACCACTTCCAACACCACTGCCAACACCACTACCTTTTCTACAACCACTACCAACACCACTACCATTACCACTTCCAACACCACTACCACTTCTACTACCACTTGCAACACCACTACCACTTCTACTACCACTACTACTACCACTTCTACAACCACTTCCAACACCACTACCACTGCTACTACCACTACTAACACCACTACCACTTCTACTACCACTACCACTACTACTACCACTTTAACAACCACTTGCAACACCACTACCACTTCTACTACCACTAGTAACACCACTATAACTACTACCACTACCACTACCACTACCACTTTTACTACCACTTTTACTACCACTACCATTACCACTTCCAACACCACCACTACTACTACTACTACTGCTACTACTACTACTACTACTACTACTACTTCTACTACTACTACTACTACTACTACTACTACTACTACTACTACTGCTGCTGCTGCTGCTACTACTACTACTACTACTACTACTACTACTACTACTACTACTACTACTACTACTACTACTACTACTACTACTACTACTACTACTACTTCAACAACTACTACTACTACTACTACTACTACTACTACTACTACTACTACTACTACTACTACTACTACTACTACTACCACTACTATCACTACCAACACCACTACCAACTCTATGTCCACTACCACTACCTCTTCTACTACCACGACCAACACCACTACCACTTCTACAACCACTACTACTACCACTACCACTTCTACTACCACTACCACTACCACCACCACCACCACCACCACCACCACCACCACTACTACTACTACTACTACTACTACTACTACTACTACTACCACTACTACTACCACAACCACTACCACTACCACTTCTACTACTACTACTACTACCACTAGTTACCAACACCACTACCACTACTACTACTACCACTTCTACTACCACTACCACCACCACCACCACCACCACCACCACCACTACTACTACTACTACTACTACTACTACTACCACCACTACTACCACAACCACTACCACTACCACTTCTACTACTACTACTACTACTACCACTAGTTACCAACACCACTACCACTACTACTACCACTTGTACTACCACTACCACCACCACCACCACCACCACCACCACTAGTTACTAACACCATTCCTACTACTACTAAATCTACTACTTCTACCACTACCATTCCTACTACTATTGCTACAACTACCACTACCACTACCACCACCACCACCACCACCACTACTACTACTACTACTTCTACTACTACTACTACCACCACTACTACCACAACCACTACCACTACCACTTCTACTACTACTACTACTACTACTACTACTACCACTAGTTACCAACACCACTACCACTACTACTACCACTTCTACTACCACTACCACCACCACCACCACCACCACCACCACCACTAGTTACCAACACCATTCCTACTACTACTAAATCTACTACTTCTACCACTACCATTCCTACTACTATTGCTACAACTACCACTACCACTACCACCACCACCACCACCACCCTTACTACTACTACTACTACTACTACTACTACCACTACTACCACTACCACTACTACTACTACTTCTACTCATATTACTACTTACAACAATAACAACTACTACAACGCCTACAAAACTACCATAACCTCCTTTACATAAGACTACTCACTAGTTACTATTTCACTCTTCTTTTATCCAATGTTTGTGCGTTTTGGTTATGTCAAATATAAAACCAATTTAATTCATCTGACAATCGTGTTATCACACAAACCATGTGCCCACTTTTTCAGATTTCCCTACGATATTCTTCAAGCTTGGAGAAAAAAGAAAAAGGATCTTCTCTCCTCCATTCGCAAACATAATGACTCCCTCTCAGAACTCAGAGTGGCCAGAAAGGTGGACCTCAATTATTCAATTGCTGTTTGCTTTTCATTGTCGTAATAAGGAGAGAAATATGGAAAAATGTTCAACAATTTTAACAAAAGTAGCCATACAAACAAGTAAAACAAGGCTCGTGTTTTGCTGTCTCCAAGCAAAGTTTAGAAGTGTTACAACTGCTGTGATCATTCCTTTTAAAAATAATGTTGCTGTTGAGCCAACAAGGGGTTGCTGTTGAGGTACCGTTTGAATTGCTGTTGTTATTGCCGCAACATGTTAAAGAATGTTGTTGCGGTGAACCTTGTTAAACAATGTTGGTTTGGACATTTCAGGCATGCTTGAAGAGCGAAAGAAAGGTCCAGAAATACACGAACGCTCGGACAAGTTCCTTCAAGGTACATACAGATCATAAATTATTAACTCATTATTATATCGTTTGAGTATTTCGGTAAATATCCGCGAATTCTTAAGTTTAATATTTTTCTGACTTATATACTGACTCATATATTAGGACGGTATTCATAAAGCTATTTAGTGAACATTGTTTCAAATTTCTTGATTTTTCAACTACACATATTTTGAATACCCACTATTTTTATAAAATTAATTTAAATGACTTATCATTTGAATATTTGTCTTGCATATTTTTAAATTTTAAGTGTTAAAACATGTTAGTGTTTATTAAAATTCAACTAAGAAAAGAAGAATTTTTTGTATTTATTATTTTCACTAAAATGCTTTCAATACGGCGCCTGATAACAAAATTTGGAATTGCATCAGATGACGTGAATAAAATACATGTTATTATGGGAGTGTTAATTTACATGTTCGAGATAGTTAAAAACACTTCACAAGATACTAGAAGACAATTTTACGTTGTTTCCAGAGGATGGCGGGCGTCTTGGAACGAAAACAGATGAAACACCAGCGGAATGTTGAAGCATTTATGGGGACTTTCAGGAGGGAATTCGCCCTCAGGAAAGCTGTCCTCGAGGTAAATGAACTGTATAGAACCAGTCAGTTTAAAGCTGCACTATAACAGATTGACCGTTTTGACTTTTTTTAATTAATGTCTCAGAATCAGCCGAGTTTGGCATCGATTCCTTCAATTCAGTAACATAAGATAACTTGCTATAGAACAAATCTCATCCATCAACAAGCCCATCGCATCTCAAAAAAGTGTGAATTCTGAGTTAAATTCATTTCCATGTTTATTTCTTACAGAAGACTCGTGATCTGGAGACGACCATCCTGATCACGATGGAGAGGGCCATCACCCGGCTGATGAACTCAAACAGACAGGATGTAAGGTAGGGCTTCTGAGGACTCGGAGAGATGAACATTATCTTTTTAACGTTAACGCATTTTAACGTTAACGCATGTTAATTATGCTTAAATTATTAAATTGGTTGTGTGTTTTTAGGCCTTTAGTATTTTTAACACTAGTTTATCGATATACTGAGTTATCGAGATGAATTTTTAATAATAATATTATGCTCGGCGAAAGTTGAATGTCATTAAGATATTTTTTTTAAAGAGTACATTTTGTGTATTTTGGGTCAACACTATATTACTTAATTTTCCACCTTCCCCTGAAAAGGGTGATCTTAAAAAGTATTCGACAATCTTCCATTATATAGCTACTTGTGATCGCCAGAATTATGTATACTTGTTCTAATGAAGGCTATCAACACTAGGTGCAGATCTCCTATTCAGTGATCTCCCTTGATTTGCAGACAATAAACATGATGTATATTGTCTTTTTTTCAGTGCTGAGCAGGTTGCAGACTTTGCAAGGACAATTTACGCCATGACCTCCCGTGCTTATATCTTTAAACCAGTCTTGGTAGGAACATAACTTTATAATCATATTTTTCATTCTTATTCAGAGATTAAACAGTAATGTTCCAATTAAATTCTTCTTTAAAAACAGTATTTTGTTTGATAAACATTTAACTTTATTAAATGGTTTTGTTGAATTTCATTATTTTTGCTAATTAAAATGATAAGGATTTCCCAAATGCCTGTTTAAAGAACACTATTCATTTATTTCTTGTGCCACTGAGTACCAATGTATATACTTAACTATTTTCAGCCCGAACCCTGCCACAAGGAGTTGATCTCCAATCCAACATTCGCGACCAGCAAGATCAACAGGAAGAGGATGCTAAAGGTAAGGGGTAAATGATTGCACTCATTTTAATGAAAATGTCTTAAATGAGGTGGAGATGTCTTGGGGCCCGAGATGTCCGTAAAGATGATTTATGATTAAAGGCGCACAATATTGGTTGATGCGAAAAACGTATAAGCGATTTTGGGCGCTTTTTGTGACCACGTAGTTATTTATTAAAAACAACACCATATATAAGGGCTAATATTTTTAATCTGTACACAAATCATATGTTTTTGTAGTTTTTTTTTTCTTAGAAAGGCAAATGAGTTTTAAAACATAATAATGCATTAAAATATTTTTTTGCATCAATTTATATTGTGCATTAATGCTTTAAAATTAAAACATTTACATTACCTCATTGGTACCACCTGTTGCATTAGAAAACACGCACATGCCCCTTTTTCGACTGAAAAATAACAGAGCGTTGGTGTTCCTCCTGTGCTGCTTTTGTTTAGCTGAAATCCAGCTGTCAGCGCACAATTTGAAGTTATTGGATTCCGTTTCTATGGTTTCCTTCGTCTCCTGTCAGATTTCAAAGCTGTAGTTTCGATTTGTTTTCTTTCAGTTATCGGCTTGAGGCCTTTCAGTTATCGGCTTGAGGCGGAGCTCAACAGCTTGCAACGTGTGCTTTGTTACTTAAGTTTTAAAATAAAATTACTCAAACAAGCTGTAGCCTTCCATCTCTTTTTTTTATAAAACAAGCAAACGTGTGTACGGATATTGAATCATATAATGTACACTCAAAAGTATTGTGTACTCAACTATAAGTATGTGTTAATCAAGCCCGAGTCCGTTTCCTCAGTAGAAACCAGTACTGGCGTGGTGATTAATTTTAAAGGTTAAATGAAAATGGCCCTGGTTTAACTCGAACCCATCATTGCAACTCCTGGATGCGACGCGGACACCTAGACTACACTTATCATTGGGCGGAGATACCGGTATATCAATGCCTGGTTGGAAATGCATAGAAATGATTAATGCATGTACACTGGCAAACACGATTATGTAAAACCCGAACCCTTTAATAATGAGAAGCGGACATCTTTACCAATTAAAGACTTGAGACGATGTAGCTGTACATCAATGGTTGGTGATGAAATGCATAATTATCAATTCTGTATACACAGAACTGTCAAACAAGTCTATGTAGAGCTCGAACCCATCATGGCAACTCTTGGATGAGAAACGGACACCTTTACCAATCTTATCTGTCGGAGGAGGTTCATATGTATTAAGCATGGTTAGAAAATCAAACACATGTATTTTTAAGAAGTATGCATTGACAAATATTTTTCAAAAATGAATAAATTCTTTACCTTAAATTTTAGTTTCACCTTCTGGTCATAAGTAAATATAATGAAACGTGTTAAACCATATCTAGGGATATAGCACGAACAAATAACAAAACAAAAAAGAAATAGTCCGTTGTTGGACACTAGCCTTGTAATTGTCTTGCCCTGTCACATACAATCTGTTTTGGGGTTTAAGTATTGTGAACATGGTAAATAATCAAAATAATTCTTTACCATCTACGTTATCAAATAGTGACAGAGCCAATTATGATAAGCCAATGCCGTTATAAGTGGATGTTATACATAATAACTTATCACCAGGGCATTAAGATAAATAGCTCATGGTTTGACCCTGACCCAGTGTTGGCCGAGAGGCCGGACATTACTAACGAGTCTGGAGCGTGGAGAAGGGAGGGGAGCGCAACCGACGTGCGACCCCTAACATTGTCCGAGTGATCTTTTCGTGACAATATAGCAGCTAATAAATACTTTAGCCCCTGTCACATCTACCTATGGCCTTGTTAAATTTACCAAAGCGCCGTAAAATTTGCAGGGCAGGAAAAATGATATTTTTCATAAAGATGGCGATGTCATGGCGTTCTCACGGCGACATTGGCGTTTCTACGGAGCTCCATGGGGCTCTACCGCTTTAATGCGGAGTTTTAGTTGGCGATTGTCTGCGCTCTCATGGTGCTTTCACGGCGCTTCCACCGAGTTGTCACGGCGTTCTGTGCGATACAACCGCGTTCACTGGCGATGCCACTACGTTGCCACGGCGATGCTTGCGATTCCATGCGCTCAGATCGGCGTTCTTGATTTTTCATGTACGCCGTGGGAACGCGGCCCCAATGTGACAGGGGTTTTAGACTATACCAGAATGCACCGTTTTAGACTGAAAATAGCCGAAATATTAAATTATAAAAACTTTTTCAGTTGTTAAATAATCAAGCTAATTATGGTCATTCTTTCTCAAAATACATTGATACTGCTATTCTTTTAAATAAGACTCTTTGAAGCATATATAGAATTTTGATATATAAAGCACCACACAAAATAAAAACCACAAAACAGCTTGGCATTACAAAAAGATACGTTCTAAGAAAAGTAAGGTTAAGCATAGAAATCACTTTCACGGCTCTATATTTGCGTTTCAAGTTGCGTGTCGGAAATGATGAAGATGTTTTGTTATAATACCGTACAGCTCGTTCTGTGTTCTTGGTTGTCTACTTCTGTTAACTTCACGGTCTACATCTTTGTCTATGAGTATTATCTATCCCTCCGTACCTAAAAGATGCATACATGTCTTCAGTACGTATTCCTATTTCACAGTTTTTAGAGTTGTCTTCCTCTACCTAACTTACAGTCTTCAACTCATGTTACCTCGCCCCACTTCGCCTAAAAATTGAACATCTGTCTACAAAGTAAAGCTGTCTATATCTCCCTATCGTTCAGTTTTGAGCTATGCCTACCTCAACCTACTTAACGATATGTAGTCTTTCCTTCCTCTCACTTCATCACAATATGCACATATGATCACCTTTTCATGTCGTATAGTCTGCGACTTTGCCTTCCGCAATTGCCTTTATCTCTCCGTCTTCCCATTATTCTGCTCTGTCTACCCCTCCCTTCATTACGGTCTGCAACTATGACTTCCTCTCCCTAATCCACAATCTGCATAATATCTACCTCTTACTAGCGTACAGTCTGCAGCTATGCCGTTTCCTCTCCCTACAGACTGCCTATATGTCTACCTCCACTGCTTTACAGACTGTCTATATGTCTACCTCCACTTCTTCACCGAATGTCTATATGTTTAGCCTCACTTCGTCACATACTGCCTATTTGTCTATCCCCACATCTTCACAGACTGCCTATTTATCGATCCACACTTCTTCACAAACTTACTGTATGTCGACCTCCACTTCTTCGGAGGCTGTCTATATGACAACACCCCCAACTTCTTCACAGACTGCCGATATATCTACCTTCTACTTCTTCAGAGACTTAATGTATGTCTATCTCCCAACTTTTTACTTACTGCCTATATGTCTACCTCCCACTTATTCACATACTGCCTTCATATTTACCTTCCACTTCTTCACACACTGCCTATATGTCTATCACCCACTTATTCACATACTGCCTTCATATTTACCTTCCACTTCTTCACACACTGCCTATATGTCTATCTCCCACTTATTCACATACTGCCTTCATATTTACCTTCCACTTCTTCACACACTGCCTATATGTCTACCTCCTACTTATTCACATACTGCCTTCATATTATGGCTACCTCCTACTTCATCACAGACTGCTTATTTGTCTGTATTCGGGTCGCTGCAAACATTTTTTTTTTAAATAACTTAACCATACATGCATCTCTTGAAGATTTTATTGTTTTTTCTTTGCTGTGATTACTTTGTCAAACTGGTACTTATGAACAAACATCGCATTCATTACTAAATGCAAAAATAAGTTAGTGCGTATCAATATAAAAACAGTTTTCAAAGAAACTTACTCAAGGCATTCATCTATTTTTCAAGCCTGCACGCATGTGATATATATATTGCATACTTTAATTGGCCATTCAATGTCTAACAGTGTTCAATGGGTAAGGAGATTGATCAAATAAGAATTTTATTGGAGCACGGTACATAATTGGAATATTCTGTCTAATGACGAGCGTCCGTGAAACATTTTTGATAGAACAAAATATTATGTCCATCATTTCAATTATCTCATTTTGTTGTCACATAACGTCAACTTATGAGTTCGAAACAACGCGTAAGTAAGATGAAGATGTTCCCGTGGTCACGTTGAACACTGGCCTCTTTCGTAGCCAGTAAGAAATTGAATCCCTTTTTTGATACAAGATATTAAAGGTAGGAACGCAAGAGCTAGGGTTGTACACGTTTCACAAACATAAAATCGCCAGTATATGATATCGGTAGACAGACTCTCTAATTTGATAGAAAATATTTTAAAAATATTATTTGAATGTAACTTTTTGTGTACTCGCTTACATACTCGATCAAAAACATGATCTCCCCGCTACAAATAATATATTTATCTAGGGGAGATCACCGCGTAAGTGTTATATAAGTTATTAAATAAAATTAGTTGTATGTAGCCGTGCAATATCCTATTATGACATCAAACCGGAAGTGATATCATGTTTCTAAGAGAAAAGCCCCTTAGTTACTTTATTGTGACAACACAAGTGAGACGTGTATAAACAAGCTCAAGCAATATTGCAAAATTTTGCCGTTATTCTGCTACGGATCATTTTGAAAGGTAACACTTTGATGAATTAATGTTTAATTATGACCTAGTTCGATTATTAGAAACTCTTACCTAAATAAAGTCGATTTTAAAAGGTATCTACCAATTTAGAAGGTTCATACCCCACCCATCGATGTTTTAGCTCGATTCAAAACCTTTGATGCTGGAAGAAACACATACTATTTTATTGCTCTTGAAATAAGAGAAATCATGCCATTCAGCTTTTAAACACCGAATAGTTTTGAAATCTTTACTCTTATATTTAACAAATACAAAATAATTAGATCTACTAAAATTGGACCTCTTAACTGGAATCTACCTCATGCTATTTTTATTTTGTGCACACAACTAAGCCTGGTACTCCCCGCTATATTTTATATCAAAGTTCATGGCTATAGAAATGATTAGTCATCATGCGAGTTAAAAGCACTTATAAGATTAAGGTAGATTGAAACAAAAGCACTTAACTTTTTAATGCAATGTAATTAAAGGGATGGAAGGTAGAAAAACGGGACTAAAAATTGTCAGAAGAGGGAGAAGAGCCCTGTAAGGGGACTATATTAAAAACATAGGAGCTATGTTGCTCATACAATTTCCCTGTTCATCACCAATTCAGTTGCTTTCACAAATTTATAATTTTCTTTTATTTAGCACTGTAAATTGAAACTAAAGTGGTAGTAGATTAGTTCTAGTTCTAAACATATAAGAACTAAGTATTTTCAAAACTAAAATGTTATTTAAGCATAAGCAATCTGCATGTTTAGCTCGAACTTTTGAACAAACTTTTGAATTTAAGACAGGTACATACATCGTACATTTCTTATCAAATACAGATCTGACGGGTTTTATTCACTGGAATTCACTGTTTCTTGTTATGTAATCAGCATATATACATATTACTAAGAATCACTTTAAACACAGATACTGGGAGTTTTGTAGAAGATGGGACTCTTTGCTTTGACCAATATCTCGCCCCAGTATCACAAAGATGCTTAGGTCAATTCTCAATCTCAATCTCAACTCACTTAAGCACAGAACTACATAATTACCATGATTCAAAATTGCATATATTTTATTAAATCTTTTCAAATGCGCATTTTACATAAATTATGTTGATAAACTATATTAAAAGCAATTCACTTTAATTTTGATATCCTTACCGTAACAAAACATTTCATATTTATGTAAAACATCAGCACTTTCTGTGATTAATATTGTATCGTCAGAATAATTAAATGGCTGAATGTTCTATTCTGAATTATCAACACCTGCTATGACCCATTCATGTGTTAATTTGGAGTATCTTGTAGATGTGCTTTATGGTTGAAGAAATCAGAAAGACCCTAATTTATCTAATGGTATTTTTGAGCCATCTAATATTTTAAAAAGTGTATTAAGTTTCTTTTTCTCTTTTCTAGATGTCTACATCAGTCTCGTCTGCTCTAGCTGCGGAGGCAGGTGTTCTTCAACCTTTTGATGACCCAGCCTTCCAGTCCCCTATATTCCCTGAAGAAACACTTCAGTCCGCTCAGGTTGCAGAGGCAGTCCTTGCGTATGCAGAGGCATTTCAACCGTCCGAAGCCCCTGCAATCCTCGCCATTGCGGAGGTTTTCACTCCATTCAAGGTGTCTCCAGTCCTTGGAGAAGTTCTGCGGGAATTTGACCCTATTACTCGGCCTGACAGCCAAGCAGCCGCCCAGGTCGCTACATGTTACGATCTTACTGACAGCGCTAGCCTAGCTGTCATTGATAATATTTGCCTTACCGAGCCACACAGCCGCAGTAAGGTTGATGGGGCACCCTTGTTTGCAGTTGATGCTGGAGATGCTCAGGCCCATTTTCGAGCTATTTCCCCAGTTAATGCCGGTCAAACTCAGGCCGCTGTCCGGGATATTTCTCCAGTTAATGCCGGTCAAACTCAGCCCTCTGTCCGGGCTATATCCCCAGTTGATGTATGTCATACTCATACCCCTGTCAGGGCTATTTCCCAAACTGATGACTATCCTGCCGAGGGCGTCTGTTTTACATCTGAAAAGGACCAATGGTCAGAAATTGACCCTACACTAAGCCTTTATTGTGGAGATTCCACCAACAAACGCCAAACGGTGGTGTACATTCCTCGCCCAAAAGTCTTCACGGCAAACATGCATGTGTAAGTTGAAGTCAGCAAAGCTCAAAAGACTTGAATACAGCTGATACCTATTAATAGTGTGTAAATTTATTTATATTTATTTGTAAGTCAATGTTGATGGATAGATATATTTTAATGTACAATGTACTTTAATTAACAGCAACGTTCAAGCCAACGAGAGACAATGTATAATATGAGTTGATTAAGCATTCTGAGCTTTATTGTTGATTTAAATTTATCTATGCAGTCGAAAGCATTTTATTATTAAAGTTAACATCGGACTAACGCACATTAAACGGTTTCTAATACCATTTTCGTTATTCAGTTTCAGCGATTTGGGGGCGTTTTGTAACACCACAGGGTTCGTTCCCACTTCCGCTCCTATTAAAATGAAATCGAAGATGCCAAACATTTTGAAACAAGGTATTGTACTTAACTATACACATGTAAATACTACCACGTAAGAAACATTGGTCTAGCACGTTTTTCATTTTCTTTACCTTTTCTTTTTGTCACCAATCAAAATATAGCCTTGTTATTTCTATGAATGTCACAGTTGTTGTTATTTTTCTTAAACAGTGACATTCGTTTCAATTCCATCTGTTAAATTCTTGCTGTTTTGATGCTAAGCCAACAATCTTTTTTAGTCGTTACTTGAAACTGTATGCCAGTCATGTATACAATATTTAAACCAATCTTTATGTGGAATAATGTTTCTTTAGCTTCCCAACTGCCACCTGTTCCTCAATCTATATTCTGTCTCTCACTCTCTCTCCGCGTCTCCAGTGCGGGCTCTCGGCAGTATGTTGGGCGGAATCAAGCGCAAAGTAACATCCAAACTAAACGGTGGCAAGCCCAAAGACACGCATTCAGTCACAGACAAGCCAGCCTTACAGCTGTAAGCTTTTAAATAGGTTAATTCCTTCTAAAACCATATTGACTCTCGTGGGATAATTAAAACAACTGTCCTTATGTTATCACTAAAGATGTCAATCCTCCTGTTTTATAAGGTCCTTATTCTACATTTTCATTTTTAAAATGGAATAATTTCCTGGAACATCTTCTGCATTTAAATACTAGTAAAAGTTGAAATATTTTATCGGTTTTATTTATCCCCATCCTTGAACTTGAACTACCGTCAGATGGCATGCATGCATTCTGTGCGACTGCTCGATTTGTGAAATACACAACTGTATTTGTTCATTAATATTATTATTAACTGTTGAGTTCGTCAGTGTATGCCAAACGTGTGTGTACACGATCATGGAGTCACACACTCGTCAAACAATGCGCTTCCTTCCAGGTTTTCGTACAAAACTGTACAGACGTGGAGAGAGAAGAAAAAAGAGCTGATCTCCGAAATGTACAAACACCAGGACTCTCTCATAGTCCTCAGAAAGGCCAGAAAGGTTAGTTGGCAGAAGCTTTTGAATAAAGTTCTAGAACATTTTTATTCAATGATACAAGAATATGATGGTCAAGCGTGCAATTTCCAGTACCACGGTTTGTGCAGGTAAATTGCTGCGGATATTGTGGCCATAAACTCTTCAACAATGTTGCTGTTCTTGTTGTGGTCATACAATATAAAACCATGCTGTTGTTGTTGTGGTAATACAATATTGATGTTGTTTTGTTCAAACACTATTAAGCAATGCTGATGTTGCTGTTGCAGTCATATAATATTAAACAATGATGTTGTTGTTGATGTGTACATTGTAGGCATGCTGGAAGAGTGAGGGAAAATTAATCATTGCCACACAGAAATGTTCAGACCGGCAAAACCAGACGGATGTAGATGTTCGGCCAAAGGCATTGAAGGTACGTGGTAACATTGGCCTTGGTACTTTTAAATGAATACTGCAAATGCAGCTGCGAGCTCTTCGAGTGGTATAAATTATTTTCTGTTTGGTAATAACGATTTGTCGTTAATCCGTTTGTATTTGATATAATAACGTATTGAACATATTCAAAAAAGTCATACAACTCAAAGACATGTAAAAGACAATACATAATTATTATTTTGTTCTTTTACCAGAAGCTGGAGAGCATCCTGGAGCGAAAGCAGGTGAAGCACCAGCAGAATGTAGAGACGTTTATGGAATCATTTAAGAACGAATTCACTCTCAGGAAATCTGTCCTCGAGGTACTGAACTTATCGTTTTCCAGTTTTAAATAAAATAGAATGAATAGGTTTGGATTGATGAGACTGAATGACACATATCGGCCTCTCTTGATTTGCTTAAAAATGTCATCTATAAAACATATACAGTATAGCACTATATAAAAAGGAAATTTGTTGGATGTTTTCGTTAAAATGTCCTATGTTCACTAGAACAGTGTGTGTAGTTGATTTTCTTTCTATTTAATCAACAGCGACATTGCAAAGGAAAGTGAATCAATTTAAATGACATTTGAAATCTTTTACCTATCCCCACCCATTCTCAAAGTGCACGTAACTCAAAATCAACGTGTTTAATTAAATATTGCATAATTATTTTTTTTAAATAAATTTACCTTCTGCAGCAAGCGCAAAGGCTTGAGAGTCTCATCCTGGCGGAGATGGAGGCGGCCATTACCCTTCTGATGAACACGAACAGGCAGGATATCAGGTAGGTATAAAAGCACCTGGTTCTTGGGTCACAAACAGTTCTTACTTTTGAG
Source organism: Mya arenaria (assembly GCF_026914265.1). NCBI lineage: Eukaryota > Metazoa > Mollusca > Bivalvia > Myida > Myidae > Mya > Mya arenaria. The sequence goes on from NC_069126.1 coordinate 36,657,168, forward strand.
AATCAATAGTTATAATCTCAATTTAAACAAAATTTGATTGCCAATTTATTACGAATCGCATTTTTATGCTTCCCGAAGGGAGAGCTCGCAGTCGCCGCTCTGGCCATCCCTCCTTTCGTCCTTCCGTCCGTCATACCCTTGTCCGGTGAATAACTTTTAATGGTATTAAAATAAAACTGGTATTTATTTAGATGGCAATGAGGGGTAGCGCATAGTATAAGAACCATAATCCTTTCATGCAAACTTTTTAAGTTATCTACCCTTAACCATGTTTGTTTATAATCGGTGATCCCAGCGATGCTCTTGTTGGACGTGAGAGCATCGACCGCTTTGCTCGGGTTTTGCAAATTGATCTAATTTAGCGTAGTTCATTTTTCTAATTTTCGTAATTTTGACTGAGCCATATGTCATTGGTTTAAAAAATCCAATAGTTTTTAAGCTCTATACGACCAGATAAAAAGGAAACTCAACATGGATTTTGTCTGATTTTCAGTGCTGAGCAGGTTGCAGACTTCGCGAGGTTAATTTACGGCAAGACCTCCCGCGCATATTGCTTTAAGAACGCCTTGGTAAGAACTAGAGAACATGTCCAAGGCATATAAAAAAACAGACATCATAAATGAAATTGCATTTCTTTTTTCAAAACATTTTATTTTATGAACATGTTCAAGCCAACAATAGTATATAAACATTTTTTTCCTACACTTATTTATTGATATTCCGTTATTCTTCATATTCTTCATGTCTTGCTAACTCGAACTGAATTTCATTGAACAATTTTTATTTTGTGTAAAGTTCTTCATCCACACATATGCCACTAATAACCAATATTCATACATGTATGATCTATGTTCAGCCCGAACTCTGCCTCAAGGAGAGGGTCTTGCTTTCAACCTTCGACACCAGCAGGATCAACAGGAAGGGCATGCTTAGGGTAAGGGATACTCCCCCACCCCTCCGTTAAACATATTTCTTATTTCATTATTTTAACAAGAATAATGTTAGTCATCTCTTGAACTAATGAATTTAATCGCATTTTATTGACTTAATTAAAAAGCGTACTTTTGGCATTTATCTGAAAAATAAAAGCACCAAAGGTACTCGCTCATGTTTTGTTAAATGCACTTTTTATGACGAAATAAAGTGTGGCAAATAATTACACTGGAACCCTTCAACAATGTTGATATATGCTCATATAGAAGTCCACTATTTTGAAAATAATTAGTTACGCTTTCAACAAAAGGTTAAAGCCTAAAGGCTTAAAATCATCCCTCAGATTATGTAAGAATCCTCGTGGGCGAGTGGTTTTGTTTTCAGTTTCCTTATTTTTCTTAGCTGTACCAGCGTGGATTCGCTGCCCACTAAGACTATGTTGTTTTTGTATACTTTAATTGTATTTTTTTCGACAATTTCGGTATCGGAATGTAAAATAATTATAACATTAGTTTTTTTCAGCTGCATAAACGTGAACAAAAAAGTAGGTCTAAAACATGAGCGAGTCCCTTTGAGCATCCTTTATTAATGTCGTTCTTATTTTCGGTCAAGTTTATTTTAAAACAAAAGGGCGAAATATCTCTAGCCCGATTTTCAAGCTCCATTTTTTCGTTTTTTCCGAGGCCGCTTTGTCATTGGCCATAACGTCCGAAAAGCTGTTGTCTTCGCACATTTCAAAACAACTGAATTCACAAAGTAATTGAAACACGTTCATTTTTTAATCAACGCTGTCATTTAAATCTGTCAAACAATTTGAGAAGTTACGTACATTGTCTGCGATATATTCGAAATTACAATATAAAGACCATAATTATTTTAGATTTGTCTTCTCGTTTCAGCTGTCGGCCTAAGGCGGAGCTCATCACTGGGTATTTGGGGTGGGGGGGGGGGGGGGGGGGGGGCAGGGGATTTTATAACCTAGGTTTTGGTGGTATAGCTGCGGTCAAACAATATGTACTCTAACTAGTGCACCGTTGAGGCCCGCCTACCAAAACTCGGGTCTTATTTTCTACTTTTTTATGTTCTTTAATAAAAAAAAATAAGAAAATAAAAATATATTTTCTGTTTTTCTCTTCTCTGGCTGTCATGTATGCCTAAAGTACATGTACTATTATAAGTACATGTACCATTGTTGAGTATTGATCATAGCCCAAGAGCTAGAGCATGGAGTTATTGCACCTGGTGTGTGCGAGAGTCGATAAGAGTTTTATGTACAAAGTGCATACACCTGAGGGCCGTGTACAGAGGCCCGGTTTGGGATGCATGCTAATGTCTTTGACACGTTACGTGCTGTCATTTTTCATGGTTTTCAACTCGCTTTATATTTCAAAAACTTAATATACGCATGTTTGATTTAATACAGTTACAGTTTAGTCTACATTTATTCAATCTTAGAACTGTATTATTTTTTGCTCACAACGTTGACAAAATCCAGCCGATTACACCAAGTACATGTATGGTAAATGCAGTTCTACAATTTGTAGCGAGGCAACCTTTTGCCAAGCTTTAAATATGCGAGGGAATTGCCTAAATCTACGGAACGAAAACACTTTCCATGAAACGCTGTTAACATTAAGCGCTCGCAAGTTATACACGTTCTAGACGATCAGATTTTGAGTTTTACATAGAGTTTTAGCACAGCACATAGTCAAACCTATCGGGAACTGAATTCCCCGATGTTTTTTTTTACTCGTATAAACCTCTGAAAAAGAGACCATACAACCATACTGTTTATGTCCATTTTCAACTCAACATGGTTTATAGGTTCTCGGTGATATATAGTTGTCTCCCTTTGATCATACTTTTCCTGTGTGCGGCTTTGTAAAAGGTGCTTTCTGGATTTGACATTTGTAGCATCGGAGCCGAAAACATTTTGATTTAATTGTAACAGTTTAGTCAGAAATGGAATGCTGCATATAAACATACTTATGTGTGTGTACAAATAGACGTCAGAAATAAAGGGTGTGGGGTTGAGAGAGGCAGAGCTTTACCTGCACCCACCAGGACAGCACCCACTATAATACAAATATAGTGCATGCGTACTTTACCTGCACCCACCAGGACAGCACCCACTATAATACAAATATAGTGCATGCATACTTTACCTGCACCCACCAGGACAGCACCCACTATAATACAAATATAGTGCATGCATACTTTACCTGCACCCACCAGGACAGCACCCACTATAATACAAATATAGTGCATGCATACTTTACCTGCACCCACCAGGACAGCACCCACTATAATACAAATATAGTGCATGCATACTTTACCTGCACCCACCAGGACAGCACCCACTATAATACAAAGATAATGTATGCATACTTTAACTACGCCTACCAGGACAGCACCCACTATAATACAAAGATAATGTATGCATACTTTAACTACGCCTACCAGGACAGCACCCACTATAATATAAAGATAATGTATGCATACTTTAACTACGCCTACCAGGACAGCACCCACTATAATACAAAGATAATGTATGCATACTTTAACTACGCCTACCAGGACAGCACTCACTATAATACAAATAATATGTATGCATACTTTAACTACGCCTACCAGGACAGCACCCACTATAATATAAAGATAATGTATGCATACTTTAACTACGCCTACCAGGACAGCACCCACTATAATATAAAGATAATGTATGCATACTTTAACTACGCCTACCAGGACAGCACCCACTATAATATAAAGATAATGTATGCATACTTTAACTACGCCTACCAGGACAGCACTCACTATAATACAAATAATATGTATGCATACTTTAACTACGCCTACCAGGACAGCACCCACTATAATATAAAGATAATGTATGCATACTTTAACTACGCCTACCAGGACAGCACCCACTATAATATAAAGATAATGTATGCATACTTTAACTACGCCTACCAGGACAGCACTCACCATAATACAAAGAATATGTATGCATACTTTAACTACGCCTACCAGGACAGCACCCACTATAATATAAAGATAATGTATGCATACTTTAACTACGCCTACCAGGACAGCACCCACTATAATACAAAGATAATGTATGCATACTTTAACTACGCCTACCAGGACAGCACCCACTATAATATAAAGATAATGTATGCGTACTTTAACTACGCCTACCAGGACAGCACCCACTATAATACAAAGATAATGTATGCATACTTTAACTACGCCTACCAGGACAGCACCCACTATAATATAAAGATAATGTATGCATACTTTAACTACGCCTACCAGGACAGCACCCACTATAATACAAAGATAATGTATGCATACTTTAACTACGCCTACCAGGACAGCACCAACTATAATACAAAGATAATGTATGCATACTTTAACTACGCCTACCAGGACAGCACCCACTATAATATAAAGATAATGTATGCATACTTTAACTACGCCTACCAGGACAGCAACCACTATAATACAAAGATAATGTATGCGTACTTTACCTACACCCACCAGGACAGCACCCACTATAATACAAATATAATGTAAACATACTTTAACAACATCCTACGGTGCCAGCACCCACTATAATATAAATATAATATATGCATACTACAACTACGCCCTACCAGTACAGCACCAACTACAATACAAATATAATGTATGCATACGTTAACTACGCCCACCAGTTAATGCCCACTAGAATACAAATTCACATGTTTAATGTATGCATACTTTAACTACGTCCCCACCGTGCAGCACTTACTAGAATAAACATATAATGTATGCATACTTTAACTACGCCTACCAGGACAGCACCCACTATAATACAAATATAATGTATGCATACTTAAAAACGCCTCGACAAGACGGCACCTTCGTGTATACAGGTATAGTTCATACATACTTTAACTATGCCCCACCAGGACAATACCCACTAGAATACAATTACATGTATAATTCTTTACATATTTTAACAACGCCCCACCAGGACAGCACCCACTAGAATACAAATATATTTTTTTACATATTTTAACAGCGCCCCTCCAGGACAGCACCCACTAGAATACAAATATAATGTATATAGACGTTAACAACGCCCCACCAGGAAAGTACCTACTTAATACAAAAACAATATAATGCATACTATCATTATATCAAAAGTTTAACAACGCCCCACCAGGACAGCACCCACAAGAGCAGTACATATCTCGAGTAATCCGTGTCAGTCCAGTGCACACTCTTAATTAAAATATAGCAACACAATAGAACGTGTAAAGATATTATATTGTATTTGAACAATGAAGTCTAGCCCCTGGACACGTGAATATTTAGGTTTGTGTGAATGAAATGTAATGTGGTCAGCATTGCCTGTATATTGGTCAGGTGAAGGAAGGAGCGATACAAGACGGATGTTTCGTTATGGCTATCATCAGGTCAAACACTTCTCACTTCTGTTATAGGTATTTGAGTGTGTTTAAATGCATTTTGCTTCCTGATATTACGATTGATGAGAATATAAATAAATGAATTGTTATCCAAAGTGGAACTTATGAACGTTCATTGCGTCACCATCGCAAGAAAACATCGCATGATCGTACTGGCACAAAACCTACTCCCGCACCCCACCACTGTACTGCTTTATGACGTCACAATGGTTTACAGGTAATATTAATTTTGCTCACATTTTAGTATTATGAAGTGTGAGTTAGAATCAGACCGCCGTGCTAGTGTTTCCAGGTATACCACAATTAGAATTTGTTGAAAGCCAAATCATTTTGCATTTAATTCACGGCGAAAGTATTACAAATATTTAATGTTTTGCACAATTAGGATAAAAATAAATCAAAACTCATGTTTCACTAATTATGTCATTTTGTATTTCATGAGCTTGATTTTAAGAAACACACGATAAACAAACTGCATTTTCTTTTGGTCTTAGACATCTTTAATAGCATCTTTTCAAAGACCTAGAGCTAACCCGAGTGTCAGAAAGTATTTGATTTATTTCCGTGTATACATGTTGTCATAAATATGATATTGCACATTGGAACACACTTTTTCCGAAGTGGACTTCGTTTCAATGAGATCACTGATATTATTTTAGGAAAGGCTTATGAAATATAAAATGAAAATTATTATTATGAAAAGTAATACAGTAAAGGTACGTTATAACAAACTGTCAAGTACCCGTATGTGGTCTAGGATGCACACACTAAATGGCGTGAGACCACAGTTATTTTTACTATATGTTTCATATAGACACTAACCTGGCTTTTGACTTTATACACACACCAATTGAAAAACAAGGACATGGCATCTCTAGAACAATTCAAGACACAAAATATAATCACAAGAAAACACCATGTTGACCATTGACCCGACTGTCAAAATTGACTTCAAATACATAACCCTTCCGCCAGGGAGTCAATCGGCTACAAACAACTAATTTTCAGACTTGCACAAGCTATGATTTTTCCAATATTTACATTGAAAACTATCAATTTCTGCAATAGAGTGTCAAATTCAGTCAAGTTCTCTGCAAAAAGAACATTTTTTGCTTCTTTTTCATTCAATTTTAATAAAATATTGATACTTGAACACAAGCACTCTTTGTTTCTGTATTCACATCCGGATCTTGGTCAACGGGGGGCAGATAACTGTGGTCTTGAGCCTATTTAAGCAACATTTTTTCAGAAACAGACTTCAAAACTCCTATAGTTCAGCTTCAGGCTATATGCAACACATACTGAAAGTTTGGCAATGATATATCAAACACTAAATGAATGAGACAAGTATTAGCACCTGTGGTATTTTCATAAAAAGCAGAAACAGCCATTTCCCTCAAATGTTAAGCCGCAAACCTTTGAAGAGCCATTATTTCCTTATGCATTGGAATAATTTGACCAAGTAAAGTTTTCCTTGTAGCTTTTAATGGTGTCTATAGAACAGCACCACAAAACTGGCCTGCCTACTCTTTTAAGATTTTTTCTAAGCAAAATAAGGTTTTTCCACTTCATCGGCTTTGTGTTTTATATAAAAAATGACATAGAGCCCAACTGAAATGCCTCAACTTGTCAAAATTTTGCTTTTCTGGTCCACTTATATACAAAGATAACAGAACTGTTCAGTTTAACACAAGAAATTTAGTGATAATGTGTTAATAGACAGTCTAAACAACACTATATGCCAAATTGTTGGCTTCCGGGACAAATGGCGCAACAAAGGAAATGGCAAAAAACACACCAAAACTTAAAGATTCATGACAACTGCTAGTGTTTTCATGTATGAGGTGGCTACATGATGTAGAAAATGCAGAGATAGCATTATTATGCCCATTTTTAAAAAAAAATTACTTTAAGAATCTGTTTTGAAGGCTAGATTTGGCATTAAATTCAGAGTACAGCACTTCACTATTGTCTATAAGATGCTTATTTACACCTGATTTGCTATAAATCTCACTCATTGGAATCATTTACACACAAACAAGCACTACAGAGTTGACTAACATCTTCATTCTTCTGAAATATTGGATTCAGAGCTGCATCTCCTGGATTCAGATTGCAGGACTACCGCCAGGGGAAAAGGCCGCAGCTAACTGGAGCTTATTGGCACATCATGATCTGCAAGCAAGACACAAAAGCAATGTTTTACACAAATAAAACTATCTGCCACTACTGTTAAAGTTTGAAAAAGGCCTGTAAACACTCATTTGAGGCATACACAACCTTTAATATAGTCATAAATGTGATAAATATGCAGAAAAGTTCATGAATTCAAAGATTTTCAGGACAAATTTAATAGAATATATAGTCTTTTGGACATTTTGCAATCAGTTTTTAACAACTCAAAGGTAAACCTCATCTTATTGAGTACCCAGATGCATTTTGCAAGCATTCAAACCAGACATGCTTAGAATTTCTTCTTACTTGGAGATGGTATTCCTTTCTTGAAAATCCTTGCCGAGAGCCGGTATGGAAAACCACAGAGACCACAGTTTTACCAGCACTGGTTCTTGTCCTTGAAAATTCCTCTGTGGCTACAGCAACCAGGCTGGCTATTAAAATAAGCAATAAATTAGGGTTTTTAAAACATTTATACTGTATTAAGGTTGTGTTTTTTAATGCATTAAGGGAAAAGGCTCTATTCTTTATGAAAGCTGCTCACTTTTTATTTATTTTGCCTTGAGAAATGTCAAGTTTTTCAATGAATAAATTGAATAAATGAATGAATTAATGAATATATATGAATGATTGATAGAATGAATTAATGAATTAATGAAAGGTGGCATTATTTCTTTAAAATTGGGATCTCATTGTGTTGCTGTGATTGTTAAAGTATATGTTTTCTTGTCCATAAGCTGAAAATCATATGCACACTAAATAAAACATCATTCTGCATCCTATGTGCAGTAAGTTTTGTTTAATTGCTTATAGAATTTGCAATTATTGTAATGTTTGCTTAAAAGAGCAAACAAAATGTGTGAATAGATGCACAATACAGACCAAAGACTGATACAAGTCAGCAGTTTCATTAGAAAATAATATTATTATCAAAGCCACATCAGAAATGATTGACAACATGAAAGAAATTCATTTAGGAATGGAACAAACAGTCTCAATGGGCTTTTATGACCAAACTGTCTCACTTTGTACTTCAGTTTGGATACCATTTTTTAATATATTATCTTGAAGTACTTACAAATTACAGCATGTTGGCAAACACCAAGTACAGCTTGGCCTCTGGTGGGCAGCTTGGTGGGGGGGGGGGGGGGTCTTCAACAGACAGTTCCTCCTGGGTCTGCTTCCTATGTTAAAAAAATCCCTCCATTTATACTTTGGAATTGAAAGTGAGGCTTTCATTCATTAGTTACCATCATTTGGAACTATTTCCAAACATTAAATTGAAAGTGAAAGTAGTTTTTTTTAAAAATGTCAAAAATATATAAGAAAATTATATATTATTAATTTATATTATGTAATATAAGATTTTCACATTTCATACTCAAACACCAATATTCTATGGCTAAGCACTGTCAACTGGCCAAATTTCAACCAGATAGCTGTATAAATTAAGAATTTATAACAATTTAAAATAGGCCACCCCTCCAAAAGCTTCCTCTATATCAGGCGTGAGACCACAGTTATTTTTACTATATGTTTCATATAGACACTAACCTGGCTTTTGACTTTATACACACACCAATTGAAAAACAAGGACATGGCATCTCTAGAACAATTCAAGACACAAAATATAATCACAAGAAAACACCATGTTGACCATTGACCCGACTGTCAAAATTTAGTTCAAATACATAACCCTTCCGCCAGGGAGTCAATCGGCTACAAACAACTAATTTTCAGACTTGCACAAGCTATGATTTTTCCAATATTTACATTGAAAACTATCAATTTCTGCAATAGAGTGTCAAATTCAGTCAAGTTCTCTGCAAAAAGAACATTTTTTGCTTCTTTTTCATTCAATTTTAATAAAATATTGATACTTGAACACAAGCACTCTTTGTTTCTGTATTCACATCCGGATCTTGGTCAACGGGGGGCAGATAACTGTGGTCTTGAGCCTATTTAAGCAACATTTTTTCAGAAACAGACTTCAAAACTCCTATAGTTCAGCTTCAGGCTATATGCAACACATACTGAAAGTTTGGCAATGATATATCAAACACTAAATGAATGAGACAAGTATTAGCACCTGTGGTATTTTCATAAAAAGCAGAAACAGCCATTTCCCTCAAATGTTAAGCCGCAAACCTTTGAAGAGCCATTATTTCCTTATGCATTGGAATAATTTGACCAAGTAAAGTTTTCCTTGTAGCTTTTAATGGTGTCTATAGAACAGCACCACAAAACTGGCCTGCCTACTCTTTTAAGATTTTTTCTAAGCAAAATAAGGTTTTTCCACTTCATCGGCTTTGTGTTTTATATAAAAAATGACATAGAGCCCAACTGAAATGCCTCAACTTGTCAAAATTTTGCTTTTCTGGTCCACTTATATACAAAGATAACAGAACTGTTCAGTTTAACACAAGAAATTTAGTGATAATGTGTTAATAGACAGTCTAAACAACACTATATGCCAAATTGTTGGCTTCCGGGACAAATGGCGCAACAAAGGAAATGGCAAAAAACACACCAAAACTTAAAGATTCATGACAACTGCTAGTGTTTTCATGTATGAGGTGGCTACATGATGTAGAAAATGCAGAGATAGCATTATTATGCCCATTTTTAAAAAAAAATTACTTTAAGAATCTGTTTTGAAGGCTAGATTTGGCATTAAATTCAGAGTACAGCACTTCACTATTGTCTATAAGATGCTTATTTACACCTGATTTGCTATAAATCTCACTCATTGGAATCATTTACACACAAACAAGCACTACAGAGTTGACTAACATCTTCATTCTTCTGAAATATTGGATTCAGAGCTGCATCTCCTGGATTCAGATTGCAGGACTACCGCCAGGGGAAAAGGCCGCAGCTAACTGGAGCTTATTGGCACATCATGATCTGCAAGCAAGACACAAAAGCAATGTTTTACACAAATAAAACTATCTGCCACTACTGTTAAAGTTTGAAAAAGGCCTGTAAACACTCATTTGAGGCATACACAACCTTTAATATAGTCATAAATGTGATAAATATGCAGAAAAGTTCATGAATTCAAAGATTTTCAGGACAAATTTAATAGAATATATAGTCTTTTGGACATTTTGCAATCAGTTTTTAACAACTCAAAGGTAAACCTCATCTTATTGAGTACCCAGATGCATTTTGCAAGCATTCAAACCAGACATGCTTAGAATTTCTTCTTACTTGGAGATGGTATTCCTTTCTTGAAAATCCTTGCCGAGAGCCGGTATGGAAAACCACAGAGACCACAGTTTTACCAGCACTGGTTCTTGTCCTTGAAAATTCCTCTGTGGCTACAGCAACCAGGCTGGCTATTAAAATAAGCAATAAATTAGGGTTTTTAAAACATTTATACTGTATTAAGGTTGTGTTTTTTAATGCATTAAGGGAAAAGGCTCTATTCTTTATGAAAGCTGCTCACTTTTTATTTATTTTGCCTTGAGAAATGTCAAGTTTTTCAATGAATAAATTGAATAAATGAATGAATTAATGAATATATATGAATGATTGATAGAATGAATTAATGAATTAATGAAAGGTGGCATTATTTCTTTAAAATTGGGATCTCATTGTGTTGCTGTGATTGTTAAAGTATATGTTTTCTTGTCCATAAGCTGAAAATCATATGCACACTAAATAAAACATCATTCTGCATCCTATGTGCAGTAAGTTTTGTTTAATTGCTTATAGAATTTGCAATTATTGTAATGTTTGCTTAAAAGAGCAAACAAAATGTGTGAATAGATGCACAATACAGACCAAAGACTGATACAAGTCAGCAGTTTCATTAGAAAATAATATTATTATCAAAGCCACATCAGAAATGATTGACAACATGAAAGAAATTCATTTAGGAATGGAACAAACAGTCTCAATGGGCTTTTATGACCAAACTGTCTCACTTTGTACTTCAGTTTGGATACCATTTTTTAATATATTATCTTGAAGTACTTACAAATTACAGCATGTTGGCAAACACCAAGTACAGCTTGGCCTCTGGTGGGCAGCTTGGTGGGGGGGGGGGGGGGGTCTTCAACAGACAGTTCCTCCTGGGTCTGCTTCCTATGTTAAAAAAATCCCTCCATTTATACTTTGGAATTGAAAGTGAGGCTTTCATTCATTAGTTACCATCATTTGGAACTATTTCCAAACATTAAATTGAAAGTGAAAGTAGTTTTTTTTAAAAATGTCAAAAATATATAAGAAAATTATATATTATTAATTTATATTATGTAATATAAGATTTTCACATTTCATACTCAAACACCAATATTCTATGGCTAAGCACTGTCAACTGGCCAAATTTCAAGCAGATAGCTGTATAAATTAAGAATTTATAACAATTTAAAATAGGCCACCCCTCCAAAAGCTTCCTCTATATCAGGCGTGAGACCACAGTTATTTTTACTATATGTTTCATATAGACACTAACCTGGCTTTTGACTTTATACACACACCAATTGAAAAACAAGGACATGGCATCTCTAGAACAATTCAAGACACAAAATATAATCACAAGAAAACACCATGTTGACCATTGACCCGACTGTCAAAATTTAGTTCAAATACATAACCCTTCCGCCAGGGAGTCAATCGGCTACAAACAACTAATTTTCAGACTTGCACAAGCTATGATTTTTCCAATATTTACATTGAAAACTATCAATTTCTGCAATAGAGTGTCAAATTCAGTCAAGTTCTCTGCAAAAAGAACATTTTTTGCTTCTTTTTCATTCAATTTTAATAAAATATTGATACTTGAACACAAGCACTCTTTGTTTCTGTATTCACATCCGGATCTTGGTCAACGGGGGGCAGATAACTGTGGTCTTGAGCCTATTTAAGCAACATTTTTTCAGAAACAGACTTCAAAACTCCTATAGTTCAGCTTCAGGCTATATGCAACACATACTGAAAGTTTGGCAATGATATATCAAACACTAAATGAATGAGACAAGTATTAGCACCTGTGGTATTTTCATAAAAAGCAGAAACAGCCATTTCCCTCAAATGTTAAGCCGCAAACCTTTGAAGAGCCATTATTTCCTTATGCATTGGAATAATTTGACCAAGTAAAGTTTTCCTTGTAGCTTTTAATGGTGTCTATAGAACAGCACCACAAAACTGGCCTGCCTACTCTTTTAAGATTTTTTCTAAGCAAAATAAGGTTTTTCCACTTCATCGGCTTTGTGTTTTATATAAAAAATGACATAGAGCCCAACTGAAATGCCTCAACTTGTCAAAATTTTGCTTTTCTGGTCCACTTATATACAAAGATAACAGAACTGTTCAGTTTAACACAAGAAATTTAGTGATAATGTGTTAATAGACAGTCTAAACAACACTATATGCCAAATTGTTGGCTTCCGGGACAAATGGCGCAACAAAGGAAATGGCAAAAAACACACCAAAACTTAAAGATTCATGACAACTGCTAGTGTTTTCATGTATGAGGTGGCTACATGATGTAGAAAATGCAGAGATAGCATTATTATGCCCATTTTTAAAAAAAAATTACTTTAAGAATCTGTTTTGAAGGCTAGATTTGGCATTAAATTCAGAGTACAGCACTTCACTATTGTCTATAAGATGCTTATTTACACCTGATTTGCTATAAATCTCACTCATTGGAATCATTTACACACAAACAAGCACTACAGAGTTGACTAACATCTTCATTCTTCTGAAATATTGGATTCAGAGCTGCATCTCCTGGATTCAGATTGCAGGACTACCGCCAGGGGAAAAGGCCGCAGCTAACTGGAGCTTATTGGCACATCATGATCTGCAAGCAAGACACAAAAGCAATGTTTTACACAAATAAAACTATCTGCCACTACTGTTAAAGTTTGAAAAAGGCCTGTAAACACTCATTTGAGGCATACACAACCTTTAATATAGTCATAAATGTGATAAATATGCAGAAAAGTTCATGAATTCAAAGATTTTCAGGACAAATTTAATAGAATATATAGTCTTTTGGACATTTTGCAATCAGTTTTTAACAACTCAAAGGTAAACCTCATCTTATTGAGTACCCAGATGCATTTTGCAAGCATTCAAACCAGACATGCTTAGAATTTCTTCTTACTTGGAGATGGTATTCCTTTCTTGAAAATCCTTGCCGAGAGCCGGTATGGAAAACCACAGAGACCACAGTTTTACCAGCACTGGTTCTTGTCCTTGAAAATTCCTCTGTGGCTACAGCAACCAGGCTGGCTATTAAAATAAGCAATAAATTAGGGTTTTTAAAACATTTATACTGTATTAAGGTTGTGTTTTTTAATGCATTAAGGGAAAAGGCTCTATTCTTTATGAAAGCTGCTCACTTTTTATTTATTTTGCCTTGAGAAATGTCAAGTTTTTCAATGAATAAATTGAATAAATGAATGAATTAATGAATATATATGAATGATTGATAGAATGAATTAATGAATTAATGAAAGGTGGCATTATTTCTTTAAAATTGGGATCTCATTGTGTTGCTGTGATTGTTAAAGTATATGTTTTCTTGTCCATAAGCTGAAAATCATATGCACACTAAATAAAACATCATTCTGCATCCTATGTGCAGTAAGTTTTGTTTAATTGCTTATAGAATTTGCAATTATTGTAATGTTTGCTTAAAAGAGCAAACAAAATGTGTGAATAGATGCACAATACAGACCAAAGACTGATACAAGTCAGCAGTTTCATTAGAAAATAATATTATTATCAAAGCCACATCAGAAATGATTGACAACATGAAAGAAATTCATTTAGGAATGGAACAAACAGTCTCAATGGGCTTTTATGACCAAACTGTCTCACTTTGTACTTCAGTTTGGATACCATTTTTTAATATATTATCTTGAAGTACTTACAAATTACAGCATGTTGGCAAACACCAAGTACAGCTTGGCCTCTGGTGGGCAGCTTGGTGGGGGGGGGGGGGGGGTCTTCAACAGACAGTTCCTCCTGGGTCTGCTTCCTATGTTAAAAAAATCCCTCCATTTATACTTTGGAATTGAAAGTGAGGCTTTCATTCATTAGTTACCATCATTTGGAACTATTTCCAAACATTAAATTGAAAGTGAAAGTAGTTTTTTTTAAAAATGTCAAAAATATATAAGAAAATTATATATTATTAATTTATATTATGTAATATAAGATTTTCACATTTCATACTCAAACACCAATATTCTATGGCTAAGCACTGTCAACTGGCCAAATTTCAAGCAGATAGCTGTATAAATTAAGAATTTATAACAATTTAAAATAGGCCACCCCTCCAAAAGCTTCCTCTATATCAGGCGTGAGACCACAGTTATTTTTACTATATGTTTCATATAGACACTAACCTGGCTTTTGACTTTATACACACACCAATTGAAAAACAAGGACATGGCATCTCTAGAACAATTCAAGACACAAAATATAATCACAAGAAAACACCATGTTGACCATTGACCCGACTGTCAAAATTTAGTTCAAATACATAACCCTTCCGCCAGGGAGTCAATCGGCTACAAACAACTAATTTTCAGACTTGCACAAGCTATGATTTTTCCAATATTTACATTGAAAACTATCAATTTCTGCAATAGAGTGTCAAATTCAGTCAAGTTCTCTGCAAAAAGAACATTTTTTGCTTCTTTTTCATTCAATTTTAATAAAATATTGATACTTGAACACAAGCACTCTTTGTTTCTGTATTCACATCCGGATCTTGGTCAACGGGGGGCAGATAACTGTGGTCTTGAGCCTATTTAAGCAACATTTTTTCAGAAACAGACTTCAAAACTCCTATAGTTCAGCTTCAGGCTATATGCAACACATACTGAAAGTTTGGCAATGATATATCAAACACTAAATGAATGAGACAAGTATTAGCACCTGTGGTATTTTCATAAAAAGCAGAAACAGCCATTTCCCTCAAATGTTAAGCCGCAAACCTTTGAAGAGCCATTATTTCCTTATGCATTGGAATAATTTGACCAAGTAAAGTTTTCCTTGTAGCTTTTAATGGTGTCTATAGAACAGCACCACAAAACTGGCCTGCCTACTCTTTTAAGATTTTTTCTAAGCAAAATAAGGTTTTTCCACTTCATCGGCTTTGTGTTTTATATAAAAAATGACATAGAGCCCAACTGAAATGCCTCAACTTGTCAAAATTTTGCTTTTCTGGTCCACTTATATACAAAGATAACAGAACTGTTCAGTTTAACACAAGAAATTTAGTGATAATGTGTTAATAGACAGTCTAAACAACACTATATGCCAAATTGTTGGCTTCCGGGACAAATGGCGCAACAAAGGAAATGGCAAAAAACACACCAAAACTTAAAGATTCATGACAACTGCTAGTGTTTTCATGTATGAGGTGGCTACATGATGTAGAAAATGCAGAGATAGCATTATTATGCCCATTTTTAAAAAAAAATTACTTTAAGAATCTGTTTTGAAGGCTAGATTTGGCATTAAATTCAGAGTACAGCACTTCACTATTGTCTATAAGATGCTTATTTACACCTGATTTGCTATAAATCTCACTCATTGGAATCATTTACACACAAACAAGCACTACAGAGTTGACTAACATCTTCATTCTTCTGAAATATTGGATTCAGAGCTGCATCTCCTGGATTCAGATTGCAGGACTACCGCCAGGGGAAAAGGCCGCAGCTAACTGGAGCTTATTGGCACATCATGATCTGCAAGCAAGACACAAAAGCAATGTTTTACACAAATAAAACTATCTGCCACTACTGTTAAAGTTTGAAAAAGGCCTGTAAACACTCATTTGAGGCATACACAACCTTTAATATAGTCATAAATGTGATAAATATGCAGAAAAGTTCATGAATTCAAAGATTTTCAGGACAAATTTAATAGAATATATAGTCTTTTGGACATTTTGCAATCAGTTTTTAACAACTCAAAGGTAAACCTCATCTTATTGAGTACCCAGATGCATTTTGCAAGCATTCAAACCAGACATGCTTAGAATTTCTTCTTACTTGGAGATGGTATTCCTTTCTTGAAAATCCTTGCCGAGAGCCGGTATGGAAAACCACAGAGACCACAGTTTTACCAGCACTGGTTCTTGTCCTTGAAAATTCCTCTGTGGCTACAGCAACCAGGCTGGCTATTAAAATAAGCAATAAATTAGGGTTTTTAAAACATTTATACTGTATTAAGGTTGTGTTTTTTAATGCATTAAGGGAAAAGGCTCTATTCTTTATGAAAGCTGCTCACTTTTTATTTATTTTGCCTTGAGAAATGTCAAGTTTTTCAATGAATAAATTGAATAAATGAATGAATTAATGAATATATATGAATGATTGATAGAATGAATTAATGAATTAATGAAAGGTGGCATTATTTCTTTAAAATTGGGATCTCATTGTGTTGCTGTGATTGTTAAAGTATATGTTTTCTTGTCCATAAGCTGAAAATCATATGCACACTAAATAAAACATCATTCTGCATCCTATGTGCAGTAAGTTTTGTTTAATTGCTTATAGAATTTGCAATTATTGTAATGTTTGCTTAAAAGAGCAAACAAAATGTGTGAATAGATGCACAATACAGACCAAAGACTGATACAAGTCAGCAGTTTCATTAGAAAATAATATTATTATCAAAGCCACATCAGAAATGATTGACAACATGAAAGAAATTCATTTAGGAATGGAACAAACAGTCTCAATGGGCTTTTATGACCAAACTGTCTCACTTTGTACTTCAGTTTGGATACCATTTTTTAATATATTATCTTGAAGTACTTACAAATTACAGCATGTTGGCAAACACCAAGTACAGCTTGGCCTCTGGTGGGCAGCTTGGTGGGGGGGGGGGGGGGGGTCTTCAACAGACAGTTCCTCCTGGGTCTGCTTCCTATGTTAAAAAAATCCCTCCATTTATACTTTGGAATTGAAAGTGAGGCTTTCATTCATTAGTTACCATCATTTGGAACTATTTCCAAACATTAAATTGAAAGTGAAAGTAGTTTTTTTTAAAAATGTCAAAAATATATAAGAAAATTATATATTATTAATTTATATTATGTAATATAAGATTTTCACATTTCATACTCAAACACCAATATTCTATGGCTAAGCACTGTCAACTGGCCAAATTTCAAGCAGATAGCTGTATAAATTAAGAATTTATAACAATTTAAAATAGGCCACCCCTCCAAAAGCTTCCTCTATATCAGGCGTGAGACCACAGTTATTTTTACTATATGTTTCATATAGACACTAACCTGGCTTTTGACTTTATACACACACCAATTGAAAAACAAGGACATGGCATCTCTAGAACAATTCAAGACACAAAATATAATCACAAGAAAACACCATGTTGACCATTGACCCGACTGTCAAAATTTAGTTCAAATACATAACCCTTCCGCCAGGGAGTCAATCGGCTACAAACAACTAATTTTCAGACTTGCACAAGCTATGATTTTTCCAATATTTACATTGAAAACTATCAATTTCTGCAATAGAGTGTCAAATTCAGTCAAGTTCTCTGCAAAAAGAACATTTTTTGCTTCTTTTTCATTCAATTTTAATAAAATATTGATACTTGAACACAAGCACTCTTTGTTTCTGTATTCACATCCGGATCTTGGTCAACGGGGGGCAGATAACTGTGGTCTTGAGCCTATTTAAGCAACATTTTTTCAGAAACAGACTTCAAAACTCCTATAGTTCAGCTTCAGGCTATATGCAACACATACTGAAAGTTTGGCAATGATATATCAAACACTAAATGAATGAGACAAGTATTAGCACCTGTGGTATTTTCATAAAAAGCAGAAACAGCCATTTCCCTCAAATGTTAAGCCGCAAACCTTTGAAGAGCCATTATTTCCTTATGCATTGGAATAATTTGACCAAGTAAAGTTTTCCTTGTAGCTTTTAATGGTGTCTATAGAACAGCACCACAAAACTGGCCTGCCTACTCTTTTAAGATTTTTTCTAAGCAAAATAAGGTTTTTCCACTTCATCGGCTTTGTGTTTTATATAAAAAATGACATAGAGCCCAACTGAAATGCCTCAACTTGTCAAAATTTTGCTTTTCTGGTCCACTTATATACAAAGATAACAGAACTGTTCAGTTTAACACAAGAAATTTAGTGATAATGTGTTAATAGACAGTCTAAACAACACTATATGCCAAATTGTTGGCTTCCGGGACAAATGGCGCAACAAAGGAAATGGCAAAAAACACACCAAAACTTAAAGATTCATGACAACTGCTAGTGTTTTCATGTATGAGGTGGCTACATGATGTAGAAAATGCAGAGATAGCATTATTATGCCCATTTTTAAAAAAAAATTACTTTAAGAATCTGTTTTGAAGGCTAGATTTGGCATTAAATTCAGAGTACAGCACTTCACTATTGTCTATAAGATGCTTATTTACACCTGATTTGCTATAAATCTCACTCATTGGAATCATTTACACACAAACAAGCACTACAGAGTTGACTAACATCTTCATTCTTCTGAAATATTGGATTCAGAGCTGCATCTCCTGGATTCAGATTGCAGGACTACCGCCAGGGGAAAAGGCCGCAGCTAACTGGAGCTTATTGGCACATCATGATCTGCAAGCAAGACACAAAAGCAATGTTTTACACAAATAAAACTATCTGCCACTACTGTTAAAGTTTGAAAAAGGCCTGTAAACACTCATTTGAGGCATACACAACCTTTAATATAGTCATAAATGTGATAAATATGCAGAAAAGTTCATGAATTCAAAGATTTTCAGGACAAATTTAATAGAATATATAGTCTTTTGGACATTTTGCAATCAGTTTTTAACAACTCAAAGGTAAACCTCATCTTATTGAGTACCCAGATGCATTTTGCAAGCATTCAAACCAGACATGCTTAGAATTTCTTCTTACTTGGAGATGGTATTCCTTTCTTGAAAATCCTTGCCGAGAGCCGGTATGGAAAACCACAGAGACCACAGTTTTACCAGCACTGGTTCTTGTCCTTGAAAATTCCTCTGTGGCTACAGCAACCAGGCTGGCTATTAAAATAAGCAATAAATTAGGGTTTTTAAAACATTTATACTGTATTAAGGTTGTGTTTTTTAATGCATTAAGGGAAAAGGCTCTATTCTTTATGAAAGCTGCTCACTTTTTATTTATTTTGCCTTGAGAAATGTCAAGTTTTTCAATGAATAAATTGAATAAATGAATGAATTAATGAATATATATGAATGATTGATAGAATGAATTAATGAATTAATGAAAGGTGGCATTATTTCTTTAAAATTGGGATCTCATTGTGTTGCTGTGATTGTTAAAGTATATGTTTTCTTGTCCATAAGCTGAAAATCATATGCACACTAAATAAAACATCATTCTGCATCCTATGTGCAGTAAGTTTTGTTTAATTGCTTATAGAATTTGCAATTATTGTAATGTTTGCTTAAAAGAGCAAACAAAATGTGTGAATAGATGCACAATACAGACCAAAGACTGATACAAGTCAGCAGTTTCATTAGAAAATAATATTATTATCAAAGCCACATCAGAAATGATTGACAACATGAAAGAAATTCATTTAGGAATGGAACAAACAGTCTCAATGGGCTTTTATGACCAAACTGTCTCACTTTGTACTTCAGTTTGGATACCATTTTTTAATATATTATCTTGAAGTACTTACAAATTACAGCATGTTGGCAAACACCAAGTACAGCTTGGCCTCTGGTGGGCAGCTTGGTGGGGGGGGGGGGGGTCTTCAACAGACAGTTCCTCCTGGGTCTGCTTCCTATGTTAAAAAAATCCCTCCATTTATACTTTGGAATTGAAAGTGAGGCTTTCATTCATTAGTTACCATCATTTGGAACTATTTCCAAACATTAAATTGAAAGTGAAAGTAGTTTTTTTTAAAAATGTCAAAAATATATAAGAAAATTATATATTATTAATTTATATTATGTAATATAAGATTTTCACATTTCATACTCAAACACCAATATTCTATGGCTAAGCACTGTCAACTGGCCAAATTTCAACCAGATAGCTGTATAAATTAAGAATTTATAACAATTTAAAATAGGCCACCCCTCCAAAAGCTTCCTCTATATCAGGCGTGAGACCACAGTTATTTTTACTATATGTTTCATATAGACACTAACCTGGCTTTTGACTTTATACACACACCAATTGAAAAACAAGGACATGGCATCTCTAGAACAATTCAAGACACAAAATATAATCACAAGAAAACACCATGTTGACCATTGACCCGACTGTCAAAATTTAGTTCAAATACATAACCCTTCCGCCAGGGAGTCAATCGGCTACAAACAACTAATTTTCAGACTTGCACAAGCTATGATTTTTCCAATATTTACATTGAAAACTATCAATTTCTGCAATAGAGTGTCAAATTCAGTCAAGTTCTCTGCAAAAAGAACATTTTTTGCTTCTTTTTCATTCAATTTTAATAAAATATTGATACTTGAACACAAGCACTCTTTGTTTCTGTATTCACATCCGGATCTTGGTCAACGGGGGGCAGATAACTGTGGTCTTGAGCCAAATGGCTCAATACCACGTTATTTCCACCTCCGTTGACCAAGATCCGGATGTTAATACAGAAAAAAGAGTGCTTGTATTCAAATATCAATAGTTTATTAAAGTTGGATGAAAGAGAAGAAACGGGTGCTCTATTTCATTGAACTTAACATAATTTGGCACTGTATTGAAAAAAAGAGTTTGTATTGTAAATAATGGAAAAATCATTGCCCGCGGAACTCTGCTGTAAATTGGTTGTTTGTAGCCTTATTTTCTTTTCGAGCATAGAGCTCCGATCATGTATTTCTTCTCAATTTAGTGAGACGGTCAACGCTGAAGGTCACCGTTATGTTTTCTTGTGATAAAATGTTTGTGTCTTAGAGTGTTTTACAGAAGCCAGTCGCTTGTTCCTTTATTGCTTTTAAATTATATGACTGTTTAAAAAACTGAGTAATGAACATAAATCATAGCCGTCACTCTTAAAATTTGTTTAAAAAACATATAAAGTAAATGATCATGAATATGCCAGAGATTTTTTTTCTACAAGACTTTCTACTTTTGAATTGATTCAAAAAAGATTCCGTGAAAAAATTTAAACTGGGCGAATTTCCATAGAAAAAAGCGACATGTCTTTTTCGTTTAAATCCATTGGTTTTATACTTATTTTTAAGGTCGTCTTTTATGCGAAAAGCTAGACATGGATTTTATTCCGATCTTAAATCTTCACACAGATTTACCGTTTTGACATTTTTTTGCATAATGCATAAAGCATCAATTTTTAAATTTAAATATAAAAATCTGCGATTTGATTTTTTGTCAGCTGTTTTCCATCCAAAATCGCATTAATTGGCCCGTTCCAAAACAAAAAAGAAGTTAAAACGTTCAATCTGTGAGTATAAATTAGTAGTCTAGAACCTAATTGACATATATTTGAATAATTTCGATTTGAATTAATGATATTCGTTTATTACCACCTGCAAATCATTAGTTTAAAATTTCCTGGTTTAATTATGAGTGTTCTATAACATATAAGCTCTAAAGTAGACCTTGATATCAGTCCAAGGTATTACTTAAATACCGGAATTAACCTTTAAAGAAAGAAGAAGAAGAAGCAGCAGCTGCTAATGCTGTTGATGATTGTGCTGCTGCTGCTTTTTCTGTTATTTCTTCTTCTGCTGCTGCTGCTGATAATGATGATAATAATGCTGCTGCTACTGTTGCTGACGATGGTGATGCTGTTACTGCTGCTGCTGCTGATGATGATGATGACGATGTTGATGATGATGATGATGACAGATGGAGATTATGACTGATGAAGATTATGTCAGATGATGATGATGATAATGATGATGATGAGGAGGAGGAGGAGGAGGAGGAGGCGGATGAGGATAAGGATAGAGATAAGGATAAAAAACAAGAAGAATGCTTCTGCTCCTGGTGGTGCTGCTACTACTGCTGCTGCTGTTGATGCTCATGATGATGATGATGATAATAATAATGCTGTTCCTGCTGCTGATAATGATGCTGTTGCTGCTACTGCTGCTGCTGCTGCTGATGATGATGATGAAGACAGACGATAATGATAATGATGATGGTGAAGAGGGGGTGAGAAGAAGAAGAAGAAGAAGAAGAAGAAGAAGAAGAAGAAGAAGATTGCTAACTTTGGCATTCAAGATATTCACATTGCAAAAAAGACTGATGAATCGATTCGTTAATACTTTTCAAGTTTTGTCCATTCAAATTTAATTAATCTAATTTACTCAGGTTGGCGGGATGCGGCTTGGCTAGCACTGGAGTTCGCTTCCTCTGCTGCTGTGGACAACACCATCAACAAAGTTATGTTTCATTTTGCTCGCTTTTTAAGAATTTGTTGAAAAGTTCGAAAATCTGTTTCAATCAGTAAGTCAAGTTTTCTTTTTTAAAGAAATACACATACATGAATAGGCATTTTCTGTTGGTTTTTGAAATCTTACAGTGAACATGTTAAAAGGCACCAGCATTGTTCCCAAGATCTCTTAAACCGAACCTGAGTAGTAGAAAATGTTTATTTAATTTTGTGTATTTCAAGAAATATAGTATTGTATATTGGATGGGTCTTCGGGTTTGTAGATTGAATGTTATAAATGGTGTATTTTCATCAGATGAAAAGGATTAAGAAAACCTGATTTGTTTTATTCTGTTGGTTAATACTAGTTTATAAGCACTTTTATGTATTTGTTTGTATTATTATTATTACTGTACTTGATTTAATTATATATAGACTTTATATGGGAACATATGGTGCTGCTTTTAGTCAAATGTTTCAGGGTCCACTGTACCGGAAGGGTCCAGCCATCCACCCGAAGAGAAGCCGCTTGCAGTGGAGTTGGCTACTGATGACAACCCACCAATGAGGCGATGGCTCAAAGCGGGCCCGGATGAGGTAAGAATAGGTCTTGAAACCTTATTCATATATATATATTGGTAAAGAAGATAATGATAATAGTGATGGGTAAAATGCGTTCAGTTAGTGAGAATTCAATGACAAAGGATGTAATGGATGTTGATTATGGTCTTGCATTTGGAATATGATGAGGAGGCGGATGAGGATAAGGATGGAGATGAGGATGAAAACCAAGAAGAAAGCTTCTGCTCCTGGTGGTGGTGCTACTACTGCTGCTGCTGTTGCTGCTCATGATGATGATGATAATAATGCTGCTGCTGTTGCTGCTGCTGCTGATGATGATGAAGATTATGACAAATGAAGATTATGTCAGGTGAAGACGATGATGATAATGATGATAGTGAAGAGGGGGGATTGAGAAGAAGAAGAAGAAGAAGAAGAAGAAGAAGAAGAAGAAGAAGAAGAAGAAGAAGAAGAAGATTGCTAACTTTGGCATTCAAGATATTCACATTGCAAAAAAGACTGATGAATCGATTCGTTAATACTTTTCAAGTTTTGTCCATTCAAATTTAATTAATCTAATTTACTCAGGTTGGCGGGATGCGGCTTGGCTAGCACTGGAGTTCGCTTCCTCTGCTGCTGTGGACAACACCATCAACAAAGTTATGTTTCATTTTGCTCGCTTTTTAAGAATTTGTTGAAAAGTTCGAAAATCTGTTTCAATCAGTAAGTCAAGTTTTCTTTTTTAAAGAAATACACATACATGAATAGGCATTTTCTGTTGGTTTTTGAAATCTTACAGTGAACATGTTAAAAGGCACCAGCATTGTTCCCAAGATCTCTTAAACCGAACCTGAGTAGTAGAAAATGTTTATTTAATTTTGTGTATTTCAAGAAATATAGTATTGTATATTGGATGGGTCTTCGGGTTTGTAGATTGAATGTTATAAATGGTGTATTTTCATCAGATGAAAAGGATTAAGAAAACCTGATTTGTTTTATTCTGTTGGTTAATACTAGTTTATAAGCACTTTTATGTATTTGTTTGTATTATTATTATTACTGTACTTGATTTAATTATATATAGACTTTATATGGGAACATATGGTGCTGCTTTTAGTCAAATGTTTCAGGGTCCACTGTACCGGAAGGGTCCAGCCATCCACCCGAAGAGAAGCCGCTTGCAGTGGAGTTGGCTACTGATGACAACCCACCAATGAGGCGATGGCTCAAAGCGGGCCCGGATGAGGTAAGAATAGGTCTTGAAACCTTATTCATATATATATATTGGTAAAGAAGATAATGATAATAGTGATGGGTAAAATGCGTTCAGTTAGTGAGAATTCAATGACAAAGGATGTAATGGATGTTGATTATGGTCTTGCATTTGGAATATGATGAGGAGGCGGATGAGGATAAGGATGGAGATGAGGATGAAAACCAAGAAGAAAGCTTCTGCTCCTGGTGGTGGTGCTACTACTGCTGCTGCTGTTGCTGCTCATGATGATGATGATAATAATGCTGCTGCTGTTGCTGCTGCTGCTGATGATGATGAAGATTATGACAAATGAAGATTATGTCAGGTGAAGACGATGATGATAATGATGATAGTGAAGAGGGGGGATTGAGAAGAAGAAGAAGAAGAAGAAGAAGAAGAAGAAGAAGAAGAAGAAGAAGAAGAAGAAGAAGATTGCTAACTTTGGCATTCAAGATATTCACATTGCAAAAAAGACTGATGAATCGATTCGTTAATACTTTTCAAGTTTTGTCCATTCAAATTTAATTAATCTAATTTACTCAGGTTGGCGGGATGCGGCTTGGCTAGCACTGGAGTTCGCTTCCTCTGCTGCTGTGGACAACACCATCAACAAAGTTATGTTTCATTTTGCTCGCTTTTTAAGAATTTGTTGAAAAGTTCGAAAATCTGTTTCAATCAGTAAGTCAAGTTTTCTTTTTTAAAGAAATACACATACATGAATAGGCATTTTCTGTTGGTTTTTGAAATCTTACAGTGAACATGTTAAAAGGCACCAGCATTGTTCCCAAGATCTCTTAAACCGAACCTGAGTAGTAGAAAATGTTTATTTAATTTTGTGTATTTCAAGAAATATAGTATTGTATATTGGATGGGTCTTCGGGTTTGTAGATTGAATGTTATAAATGGTGTATTTTCATCAGATGAAAAGGATTAAGAAAACCTGATTTGTTTTATTCTGTTGGTTAATACTAGTTTATAAGCACTTTTATGTATTTGTTTGTATTATTATTTTTACTGTACTTGATTTAATTATATATAGACTTTATATGGGAACATATGGTGCTGCTTTTAGTCAAATGTTTCAGGGTCCACTGTACCGGAAGGGTCCAGCCATCCACCCGAAGAGAAGCCGCTTGCAGTGGAGTTGGCTACTGATGACAACCCACCAATGAGGCGATGGCTCAAAGCGGGCCCGGATGAGGTAAGAATAGGTCTTGAAACCTTATTCATATATATATATTGGTAAAGAAGATAATGATAATAGTGATGGGTAAAATGCGTTCAGTTAGTGAGAATTCAATGACAAAGGATGTAATGGATGTTGATTATGGTCTTGCATTTGGAATATGATGAGGAGGCGGATGAGGATAAGGATGGAGATGAGGATGAAAACCAAGAAGAAAGCTTCTGCTCCTGGTGGTGGTGCTACTACTGCTGCTGCTGTTGCTGCTCATGATGATGATGATAATAATGCTGCTGCTGTTGCTGCTGCTGCTGATGATGATGAAGATTATGACAAATGAAGATTATGTCAGGTGAAGACGATGATGATAATGATGATAGTGAAGAGGGGGGATTGAGAAGAAGAAGAAGAAGAAGAAGAAGAAGAAGAAGAAGAAGAAGAAGAAGAAGATTGCTAACTTTGGCATTCAAGATATTCACATTGCAAAAAAGACTGATGAATCGATTCGTTAATACTTTTCAAGTTTTGTCCATTCAAATTTAATTAATCTAATTTACTCAGGTTGGCGGGATGCGGCTTGGCTAGCACTGGAGTTCGCTTCCTCTGCTGCTGTGGACAACACCATCAACAAAGTTATGTTTCATTTTGCTCGCTTTTTAAGAATTTGTTGAAAAGTTCGAAAATCTGTTTCAATCAGTAAGTCAAGTTTTCTTTTTTAAAGAAATACACATACATGAATAGGCATTTTCTGTTGGTTTTTGAAATCTTACAGTGAACATGTTAAAAGGCACCAGCATTGTTCCCAAGATCTCTTAAACCGAACCTGAGTAGTAGAAAATGTTTATTTAATTTTGTGTATTTCAAGAAATATAGTATTGTATATTGGATGGGTCTTCGGGTTTGTAGATTGAATGTTATAAATGGTGTATTTTCATCAGATGAAAAGGATTAAGAAAACCTGATTTGTTTTATTCTGTTGGTTAATACTAGTTTATAAGCACTTTTATGTATTTGTTTGTATTATTATTATTACTGTACTTGATTTAATTATATATAGACTTTATATGGGAACATATGGTGCTGCTTTTAGTCAAATGTTTCAGGGTCCACTGTACCGGAAGGGTCCAGCCATCCACCCGAAGAGAAGCCGCTTGCAGTGGAGTTGGCTACTGATGACAACCCACCAATGAGGCGATGGCTCAAAGCGGGCCCGGATGAGGTAAGAATAGGTCTTGAAACCTTATTCATATATATATATTGGTAAAGAAGATAATGATAATAGTGATGGGTAAAATGCGTTCAGTTAGTGAGAATTCAATGACAAAGGATGTAATGGATGTTGATTATGGTCTTGCATTTGGAATATGATGAGGAGGCGGATGAGGATAAGGATGGAGATGAGGATGAAAACCAAGAAGAAAGCTTCTGCTCCTGGTGGTGGTGCTACTACTGCTGCTGCTGTTGCTGCTCATGATGATGATGATAATAATGCTGCTGCTGTTGCTGCTGCTGCTGATGATGATGAAGATTATGACAAATGAAGATTATGTCAGGTGAAGACGATGATGATAATGATGATAGTGAAGAGGGGGGATTGAGAAGAAGAAGAAGAAGAAGAAGAAGAAGAAGAAGAAGAAGAAGAAGAAGAAGAAGAAGAAGAAGAAGATTGCTAACTTTGGCATTCAAGATATTCACATTGCAAAAAAGACTGATGAATCGATTCGTTAATACTTTTCAAGTTTTGTCCATTCAAATTTAATTAATCTAATTTACTCAGGTTGGCGGGATGCGGCTTGGCTAGCACTGGAGTTCGCTTCCTCTGCTGCTGTGGACAACACCATCAACAAAGTTATGTTTCATTTTGCTCGCTTTTTAAGAATTTGTTGAAAAGTTCGAAAATCTGTTTCAATCAGTAAGTCAAGTTTTCTTTTTTAAAGAAATACACATACATGAATAGGCATTTTCTGTTGGTTTTTGAAATCTTACAGTGAACATGTTAAAAGGCACCAGCATTGTTCCCAAGATCTCTTAAACCGAACCTGAGTAGTAGAAAATGTTTATTTAATTTTGTGTATTTCAAGAAATATAGTATTGTATATTGGATGGGTCTTCGGGTTTGTAGATTGAATGTTATAAATGGTGTATTTTCATCAGATGAAAAGGATTAAGAAAACCTGATTTGTTTTATTCTGTTGGTTAATACTAGTTTATAAGCACTTTTATGTATTTGTTTGTATTATTATTTTTACTGTACTTGATTTAATTATATATAGACTTTATATGGGAACATATGGTGCTGCTTTTAGTCAAATGTTTCAGGGTCCACTGTACCGGAAGGGTCCAGCCATCCACCCGAAGAGAAGCCGCTTGCAGTGGAGTTGGCTACTGATGACAACCCACCAATGAGGCGATGGCTCAAAGCGGGCCCGGATGAGGTAAGAATAGGTCTTGAAACCTTATTCATATATATATATTGGTAAAGAAGATAATGATAATAGTGATGGGTAAAATGCGTTCAGTTAGTGAGAATTCAATGACAAAGGATGTAATGGATGTTGATTATGGTCTTGCATTTGGAATATGATGAGGAGGCGGATGAGGATAAGGATGGAGATGAGGATGAAAACCAAGAAGAAAGCTTCTGCTCCTGGTGGTGGTGCTACTACTGCTGCTGCTGTTGCTGCTCATGATGATGATGATAATAATGCTGCTGCTGTTGCTGCTGCTGCTGATGATGATGAAGATTATGACAAATGAAGATTATGTCAGGTGAAGACGATGATGATAATGATGATAGTGAAGAGGGGGGATTGAGAAGAAGAAGAAGAAGAAGAAGAAGAAGAAGAAGAAGAAGAAGAAGAAGAAGAAGAAGAAGAAGATTGCTAACTTTGGCATTCAAGATATTCACATTGCAAAAAAGACTGATGAATCGATTCGTTAATACTTTTCAAGTTTTGTCCATTCAAATTTAATTAATCTAATTTACTCAGGTTGGCGGGATGCGGCTTGGCTAGCACTGGAGTTCGCTTCCTCTGCTGCTGTGGACAACACCATCAACAAAGTTATGTTTCATTTTGCTCGCTTTTTAAGAATTTGTTGAAAAGTTCGAAAATCTGTTTCAATCAGTAAGTCAAGTTTTCTTTTTTAAAGAAATACACATACATGAATAGGCATTTTCTGTTGGTTTTTGAAATCTTACAGTGAACATGTTAAAAGGCACCAGCATTGTTCCCAAGATCTCTTAAACCGAACCTGAGTAGTAGAAAATGTTTATTTAATTTTGTGTATTTCAAGAAATATAGTATTGTATATTGGATGGGTCTTCGGGTTTGTAGATTGAATGTTATAAATGGTGTATTTTCATCAGATGAAAAGGATTAAGAAAACCTGATTTGTTTTATTCTGTTGGTTAATACTAGTTTATAAGCACTTTTATGTATTTGTTTGTATTATTATTTTACTGTACTTGATTTAATTATATATAGACTTTATATGGGAACATATGGTGCTGCTTTTAGTCAAATGTTTCAGGGTCCACTGTACCGGAAGGGTCCAGCCATCCACCCGAAGAGAAGCCGCTTGCAGTGGAGTTGGCTACTGATGACAACCCACCAATGAGGCGATGGCTCAAAGCGGGCCCGGATGAGGTAAGAATAGGTCTTGAAACCTTATTCATATATATATATTGGTAAAGAAGATAATGATAATAGTGATGGGTAAAATGCGTTCAGTTAGTGAGAATTCAATGACAAAGGATGTAATGGATGTTGATTATGGTCTTGCATTTGGAATATGATGAGGAGGCGGATGAGGATAAGGATGGAGATGAGGATGAAAACCAAGAAGAAAGCTTCTGCTCCTGGTGGTGGTGCTACTACTGCTGCTGCTGTTGCTGCTCATGATGATGATGATAATAATGCTGCTGCTGTTGCTGCTGCTGCTGATGATGATGAAGATTATGACAAATGAAGATTATGTCAGGTGAAGACGATGATGATAATGATGATAGTGAAGAGGGGGGATTGAGAAGAAGAAGAAGAAGAAGAAGAAGAAGAAGAAGAAGAAGAAGAAGAAGAAGAAGAAGATTGCTAACTTTGGCATTCAAGATATTCACATTGCAAAAAAGACTGATGAATCGATTCGTTAATACTTTTCAAGTTTTGTCCATTCAAATTTAATTAATCTAATTTACTCAGGTTGGCGGGATGCGGCTTGGCTAGCACTGGAGTTCGCTTCCTCTGCTGCTGTGGACAACACCATCAACAAAGTTATGTTTCATTTTGCTCGCTTTTTAAGAATTTGTTGAAAAGTTCGAAAATCTGTTTCAATCAGTAAGTCAAGTTTTCTTTTTTAAAGAAATACACATACATGAATAGGCATTTTCTGTTGGTTTTTGAAATCTTACAGTGAACATGTTAAAAGGCACCAGCATTGTTCCCAAGATCTCTTAAACCGAACCTGAGTAGTAGAAAATGTTTATTTAATTTTGTGTATTTCAAGAAATATAGTATTGTATATTGGATGGGTCTTCGGGTTTGTAGATTGAATGTTATAAATGGTGTATTTTCATCAGATGAAAAGGATTAAGAAAACCTGATTTGTTTTATTCTGTTGGTTAATACTAGTTTATAAGCACTTTTATGTATTTGTTTGTATTATTATTTTACTGTACTTGATTTAATTATATATAGACTTTATATGGGAACATATGGTGCTGCTTTTAGTCAAATGTTTCAGGGTCCACTGTACCGGAAGGGTCCAGCCATCCACCCGAAGAGAAGCCGCTTGCAGTGGAGTTGGCTACTGATGACAACCCACCAATGAGGCGATGGCTCAAAGCGGGCCCGGATGAGGTAAGAATAGGTCTTGAAACCTTATTCATATATATATATTGGTAAAGAAGATAATGATAATAGTGATGGGTAAAATGCGTTCAGTTAGTGAGAATTCAATGACAAAGGATGTAATGGATGTTGATTATGGTCTTGCATTTGGAATATGATGAGGAGGCGGATGAGGATAAGGATGGAGATGAGGATGAAAACCAAGAAGAAAGCTTCTGCTCCTGGTGGTGCTGCTACTACTACTGCTGCTGCTGTTGCTGCTCATGATGATGATGATAATAATGCTGCTGCTGTTGCTGCTGCTGCTGATGATGATGAAGATTATGACAAATGAAGATTATGTCAGGTGAAGACGATGATGATAATGATGATAGGTGAAGAGGGGGGATTGAGAAGAAGAAGAAGAAGAAGAAGAAGAAGAAGAAGAAGAAGAAGAAGAAGAAGAAGAAGAAGAAGAAGAAGAAGAAGAAGAAGATTGCTAACTTTGGCATTCAAGATATTCACATTGCAAAAAAGACTGATGAATCGATTCGTTAATACTTTTCAAGTTTTGTCCATTCAAATTTAATTAATCTAATTTACTCAGGTTGGCGGGATGCGGCTTGGCTAGCACTGGAGTTCGCTTCCTCTGCTGCTGTGGACAACACCATCAACAAAGTTATGTTTCATTTTGCTCGCTTTTTAAGAATTTGTTGAAAAGTTCGAAAATCTGTTTCAATCAGTAAGTCAAGTTTTCTTTTTTAAAGAAATACACATACATGAATAGGCATTTTCTGTTGGTTTTTGAAATCTTACAGTGAACATGTTAAAAGGCACCAGCATTGTTCCCAAGATCTCTTAAACCGAACCTGAGTAGTAGAAAATGTTTATTTAATTTTGTGTATTTCAAGAAATATAGTATTGTATATTGGATGGGTCTTCGGGTTTGTAGATTGAATGTTATAAATGGTGTATTTTCATCAGATGAAAAGGATTAAGAAAACCTGATTTGTTTTATTCTGTTGGTTAATACTAGTTTATAAGCACTTTTATGTATTTGTTTGTATTATTATTATTACTGTACTTGATTTAATTATATATAGACTTTATATGGGAACATATGGTGCTGCTTTTAGTCAAATGTTTCAGGGTCCACTGTACCGGAAGGGTCCAGCCATCCACCCGAAGAGAAGCCGCTTGCAGTGGAGTTGGCTACTGATGACAACCCACCAATGAGGCGATGGCTCAAAGCGGGCCCGGATGAGGTAAGAATAGGTCTTGAAACCTTATTCATATATATATATTGGTAAAGAAGATAATGATAATAGTGATGGGTAAAATGCGTTCAGTTAGTGAGAATTCAATGACAAAGGATGTAATGGATGTTGATTATGGTCTTGCATTTGGAATATGATGAGGAGGCGGATGAGGATAAGGATGGAGATGAGGATGAAAACCAAGAAGAAAGCTTCTGCTCCTGGTGGTGGTGCTACTACTGCTGCTGCTGTTGCTGCTCATGATGATGATGATAATAATGCTGCTGCTGTTGCTGCTGCTGCTGATGATGATGAAGATTATGACAAATGAAGATTATGTCAGGTGAAGACGATGATGATAATGATGATAGTGAAGAGGGGGGATTGAGAAGAAGAAGAAAGAAGAAGAAGAAGAAGAAGAAGAAGAAGAAGAAGAAGAAGAAGAAGAAGAAGATTGCTAACTTTGGCATTCAAGATATTCACATTGCAAAAAAGACTGATGAATCGATTCGTTAATACTTTTCAAGTTTTGTCCATTCAAATTTAATTAATCTAATTTACTCAGGTTGGCGGGATGCGGCTTGGCTAGCACTGGAGTTCGCTTCCTCTGCTGCTGTGGACAACACCATCAACAAAGTTATGTTTCATTTTGCTCGCTTTTTAAGAATTTGTTGAAAAGTTCGAAAATCTGTTTCAATCAGTAAGTCAAGTTTTCTTTTTTAAAGAAATACACATACATGAATAGGCATTTTCTGTTGGTTTTTGAAATCTTACAGTGAACATGTTAAAAGGCACCAGCATTGTTCCCAAGATCTCTTAAACCGAACCTGAGTAGTAGAAAATGTTTATTTAATTTTGTGTATTTCAAGAAATATAGTATTGTATATTGGATGGGTCTTCGGGTTTGTAGATTGAATGTTATAAATGGTGTATTTTCATCAGATGAAAAGGATTAAGAAAACCTGATTTGTTTTATTCTGTTGGTTAATACTAGTTTATAAGCACTTTTATGTATTTGTTTGTATTATTATTATTACTGTACTTGATTTAATTATATATAGACTTTATATGGGAACATATGGTGCTGCTTTTAGTCAAATGTTTCAGGGTCCACTGTACCGGAAGGGTCCAGCCATCCACCCGAAGAGAAGCCGCTTGCAGTGGAGTTGGCTACTGATGACAACCCACCAATGAGGCGATGGCTCAAAGCGGGCCCGGATGAGGTAAGAATAGGTCTTGAAACCTTATTCATATATATATATTGGTAAAGAAGATAATGATAATAGTGATGGGTAAAATGCGTTCAGTTAGTGAGAATTCAATGACAAAGGATGTAATGGATGTTGATTATGGTCTTGCATTTGGAATATGATGAGGAGGCGGATGAGGATAAGGATGGAGATGAGGATGAAAACCAAGAAGAAAGCTTCTGCTCCTGGTGGTGGTGCTACTACTGCTGCTGCTGTTGCTGCTCATGATGATGATGATAATAATGCTGCTGCTGTTGCTGCTGCTGCTGATGATGATGAAGATTATGACAAATGAAGATTATGTCAGGTGAAGACGATGATGATAATGATGATAGTGAAGAGGGGGGATTGAGAAGAAGAAGAAGAAGAAGAAGAAGAAGAAGAAGAGAAGAAGAAGAAGAAGAAGAAGAAGAAGATTGCTAACTTTGGCATTCAAGATATTCACATTGCAAAAAAGACTGATGAATCGATTCGTTAATACTTTTCAAGTTTTGTCCATTCAAAGTTAATTAATCTAATTTACTCAGGTTGGCGGGATGCGGCTTGGCTAGCACTGGAGTTCGCTTCCTCTGCTGCTGTGGACAACACCATCAACAAAGTTATGTTTCATTTTGCTCGCTTTTTAAGAATTTGTTGAAAAGTTCGAAAATCTGTTTCAATCAGTAAGTCAAGTTTTCTTTTTTAAAGAAATACACATACATGAATAGGCATTTTCTGTTGGTTTTTGAAATCTTACAGTGAACATGTTAAAAGGCACCAGCATTGTTCCCAAGATCTCTTAAACCGAACCCTGAGTAGTAGAAAATGTTTATTTAATTTTGTGTATTTCAAGAAATATAGTATTGTATATTGGATGGGTCTTCGGGTTTGTAGATTGAATGTTATAAATGGTGTATTTTCATCAGATGAAAAGGATTAAGAAACCTGATTTGTTTTATTCTGTTGGTTAATACTAGTTTATAAGCACTTTTATGTATTTGTTTGTATTATTATTATTACTGTACTTGATTTAATTATATATAGACTTTATATGGGAACATATGGTGCTGCTTTTAGTCAAATGTTTCAGGGTCCACTGTACCGGAAGGGTCCAGCCATCCACCCGAAGAGAAGCCGCTTGCAGTGGAGTTGGCTACTGATGACAACCCACCAATGAGGCGATGGCTCAAAGCGGGCCCGGATGAGGTAAGAATAGGTCTTGAAACCTTATTCATATATATATATTGGTAAAGAAGATAATGATAATAGTGATGGGTAAAATGCGTTCAAGTTAGTGAGAATTCAATGACTAAAGGATGTAATGGATGTTGATTATGGTCTTGCATTTGGAATATGATGAGGAGGCGGATGAGGATAAGGATGGAGATGAGGATGAAAACCAAGAAGAAAGCTTCTGCTCCTGGTGGTGCTGCTACTACTGCTGCTGCTGTTGCTGCTCATGATGATGATGATGATAATAATGCTGCTGCTGTTGCTGCTGCTGCTGATGATGATGAAGATTATGACAAATGAAGATTATGTCAGGTGAAGACGATGATGATAATGATGATAGTGAAGAGGGGGGATTGAGAAGAAGAAGAAGAAGAAGAAGAAGAAGAAGAAGAAGAAGAAGAAGAAGAAGAAGAAGAAGAAGATTGCTAACTTTGGCATTCAAGATATTCACATTGCAAAAAAGACTGATGAATCGATTCGTTAATACTTTTCAAGTTTTGTCCATTCAAATTTAATTAATCTAATTTACTCAGATTGGCGGGATGCGGCTTGGCTAGCACTGGAGTTCGCTTCCTCTGCTGCTGTGGACAACACCATCAACAAAGTTATGTTTCATTTTGCTCGCTTTTTAAGAATTTGTTGAAAAGTTCGAAAATCTGTTTCAATCAGTAAGTCAAGTTTTCTTTTTTAAAGAAATACACATACATGAATAGGCATTTTCTGTTGGTTTTTGAAATCTTACAGTGAACATGTTAAAAGGCACCAGCACTTGTTCCCAAGATCTCTTAAACCGAACCCTGAGTAGTAGAAAATGTTTATTTAATTTTGTGTATTTCAAGAAATATAGTATTGTATATTGGATGGGTCTTCGGGTTTGTAGATTGAATGTTATAAATGGTGTATTTTCATCAGATGAAAAGGATTAAGAAAACCTGATTTGTTTTATTCTGTTGGTTAATACTAGTTTATAAGCACTTTTATGTATTTGTTTGTATTATTATTATTACTGTACTTGATTTAATTATATATAGACTTTATATGGGAACATATGGTGCTGCTTTTAGTCAAATGTTTCAGGGTCCACTGTACCGGAAGGGTCCAGCCATCCACCCGAAGAGAAGCCGCTTGCAGTGGAGTTGGCTACTGATGACAACCCACCAATGAGGCGATGGCTCAAAGCGGGCCCGGATGAGGTAAGAATAGGTCTTGAAACCTTATTCATATATATATATTGGTAAAGAAGATAATGATAATAGTGATGGGTAAAATGCGTTCAGTTAGTGAGAATTCAATGACTAAAGGATGTAATGGATGTTGATTATGGTCTTGCATTTGGAATATGATGAGGAGGCGGATGAGGATAAGGATGGAGATGAGGATGAAAACCAAGAAGAAAGCTTCTGCTCCTGGTGGTGGCTGCTACTACTGCTGCTGCTGTTGCTGCTCATGATGATGATGATGATAATAATGCTGCTGCTGTTGCTGCTGCTGCTGCTGATGATGATGAAGATTATGACTAATGAAGATTATGTCAGGTGAAGACGATGATGATAATGATGATAGTGAAGAGGGGGGGATTGAGAAGAAGAAGAAGAAGAAGAAGAAGAAGAAGAAGAAGAAGAAGAAGAAGAAGAAGAAGAAGATTGCTAACTTTGGCATTCAAGATATTCACATTGCAAAAAAGACTGATGAATCGATTCGTTTAATACTTTTCAAGTTTTGTCCATTCAAAGTTAATTAATCTAATTTACTCAGGTTGGCGGGATGCGGCTTGGCTAGCACTGGAGTTCGCTTCCTCTGCTGCTGTGGACAACACCATCAACAAAGTTATGTTTCATTTTGCTCGCTTTTTAAGAATTTGTTGAAAAGTTCGAAAATCTGTTTCAATCAGTAAGTCAAGTTTTCTTTTTTAAAGAAATACACATACATGAATAGGCATTTTCTGTTGGTTTTTGAAATCTTACAGTGAACATGTTAAAAGGCACCAGCATTGTTCCCAAGATCTCTTAAACCGAACCCGAGTAGTAGAAAATGTTTATTTAATTTTGTGTATTTCAAGAAATATAGTATTGTATATTGGATGGGTCTTCGGGTTTGTAGATTGAATGTTATAAATGGTATATTTTCATCAGATGAAAAGGATTAAGAAAACCTGATTTGTTTTATTCTGTTGGTTAATACTAGTTTATAAGCACTTTTATGTATTTGTTTGTATTATTATTATTACTGTACTTGATTTAATTATATATAGACTTTATATGGGAACATATGGTGCTGCTTTTAGTCAAATGTTTCAGGGTCCACTGTAACGGAAGGGTCCAGCCATCCACCCGAAGAGAAGCCGCTTGCAGTGGAGTTGGCTAACTGATGACAACCCACCAATGAGGCGATGGCTCAAAGCGGGCCCGGATGAGGTAAGAATAGGTCTTGAAACCTTATTCATATATATATATTGGTAAAGAAGATAATAATAATAGTGATGGGTAAAATGCGTTCAATTAGTGAGAATTCAATGAATAAAGGATGTAATGGATGTTGATTATGGTCTTGCATTTGGAATATGATGAGGAGGCGGATGAGGACAAGGATGGAGATGAGGATGAAAACCAAGAAGAAAGCTTCTGCTCCTGGTGGTGCTACTACTACTGCTGCTGCTGTTGCTGCTCATGATGATGATGATGATAATAATGCTGCTGCTGTTGCTGCTGCTGCTGATGATGATGAAGATTATGACAAATGAAGATTATGTCAGGTGAAGACGATGATGATAATGATGATAGTGAAGAGGGGGGATTGAGAAGAAGAAGAAGAAGAAGAAGAAGAAGAAGAAGAAGAAGAAGAAGAAGAAGAAGAAGAAGAAGATTGCTAACTTTGGCATTCAAGATATTCACATTGCAAAAAAGACTGATGAATCGATTCGTTAATACTTTTCAAGTTTTGTCCATTCAAAGTTAATTAATCTAATTTACTCAGGTTGGCGGGATGCGGCTTGGCTAGCACTGGAGTTCGCTTCCTCTGCTGCTGTGGACAACACCATCAACAAAGTTATGTTTCATTTTGCTCGCTTTTTAAGAATTTGTTGAAAAGTTCGAAAATCTGTTTCAATCAGTAAGTCAAGTTTTCTTTTTTAAAGAAATACACATACATGAATAGGCATTTTCTGTTGGTTTTTGAAATCTTACAGTGAACATGTTAAAAGGCACCAGCATTGTTCCCAAGATCTCTTAAACCGAACCCGAGTAGTAGAAAATGTTTATTTAATTTTGTGTATTTCAAGAAATATAGTATTGTATATTGGATGGGTCTTCGGGTTTGTAGATTGAATGTTATAAATGGTATATTTTCATCACATGAAAAGGCTTAAGAAACCTGATTTGTTTTATTCTGTTGGTTAATACTAGTTTATAAGCACTTTTATGTATTTGTTTGTATTATTATTATTACTGTACTTGATTTAATTTATATATAGACTTTATATGGGAACATATGGTGCTGCTTTTAGTCAAATGTTTCAGGGTCCACTGTAACGGAAGGGTCCAGCCACCCACCCGAAGAGAAGCCGCTTGCAGTGGAGTTGGCAACTGATGACAACCCACCAATGAGGCGATGGCTCAAAGCGGGCCCGGATGAGGTAAGAATAGGTCTTGAAACCTTATTCATATATATATATTGGTAAAGAAGATAATAATAATAATGATGGGTAAAATGCGTTCAATTAGTGAGAATTCAATAATAAAGGATGTAATGGATGTTGATTATGGTCTTGCATTTGGAATATGATGAGGAGGCGAATGAGGATAAGGATGGAGATGAGGATGAAAACCAAGAAGAAAGCTTCTGCTCCTGGTGGTGCTGCTACTACTGCTGCTGCTGTTGCTGCTCATGATGATGATGATGATAATAATGCTGATGCTGTTGCTGCTGCTGCTGATGATGATGAAGATTATGACAAATGAAGATTATGTCAGGTGAAGACGATGATGATAATGATGATAGTGAAGAGGGGGGGTGAGAAGAAGAAGAAGAAGAAGAAGAAGAAGAAGAAGAAGAAGAAGAAGAAGAAGAAGAAGAAGAAGAAGAAGAAGATTGCTAACTTTGGCATTCAAGATATTCACATTGCAAAAAAGACTGATGAATCGATTCGTTAATACTTTTCATTTTTTGTCCATTCAAAGTTAATTAATCTAATTTACTCAGGTTGGCGGGATGCGGCTTGGTTAGCACTGGAGTTCGCTTCCTCTGCTGCTGTGGACAACACCATCAACAAAGTTATGTTTCATTTTGCTCGCTTTTTAAGAATTTGTTGAAAAGTTCGAAAATCTGTTTCAATCAGTAAGTCAAGTTTTCTTTTTTAAAGAAATACACATACATGAATAGGCATTTTCTGTTGGTTTTTGAAATCTTACAGTGAACATGTTAAAAGGCACCAGCATTGTTCCCAAGATCTCTTAAACCGAACCCGAGTAGTAGAAAATGTTTATTTAATTTTGTGTATTTCAAGAAATATAGTATTGTATATTGGATGGGTCTTCGGGTTTGTAGATTGAATGTTATAAATGGTATATTTTCATCACATGAAAAGGCTTAAGAAACCTGATTTGTTTTATTCTGTTGGTTAATACTAGTTTATAAGCACTTTTATGTATTTGTTTGTATTATTATTATTACTGTACTTGATTTAATTATATATAGACTTTATATGGGAACATATGGTGCTGCTTTTAGTCAAATGTTTCAGGGTCCACTGTACCGGAAGGGTCCAGCCACCCACCCGAAGAGAAGCCGCTTGCAGTGGAGTTGGCTACTGATGACAACCCATCAATGAGGCGATGGCTCAAAGCGGGCCCGGATGAGGTAAGAATAGGTCTTGAAACCTTATTCATATATATATTGGTAAAGAAGATAATAATAATAATGATGGGTAAAATGCGTTCAATTAGTGAGAATTCAATAATAAAGGATGTAATGGATGTTGATTATGGTCTTGCATTTGGAATATGATGAGGAGGCGAATGAGGATAAGGATGGAGATGAGGATGAAAACCAAGAAGAAAGCTTCTGCTCCTGGTGGTGCTGCTACTACTACTGCTGCTGCTGTTGCTGCTGCTGATGATGATGATAATAATGCTGCTGCTGCTGATGATGATGATGATGATGACAGATGAAGATTATGACAAATGAAGATTATGTCAGGTGAAGACGATGATGATAATGATGATGGTGAAGAGGGGGGGGGGGGGTGAGAAGAAGAAGAAGATTGCTAACTTTGGCATTCAAGATATTCACATTGCAAAAAGGCTGATGAATCGATTCGTTATGATGACAGATGAAGATTATGACAGATGAAGATTATGTCAGGTGAAGACGATGATGATAATGATGATGGTGAAGAGGGGGTGAGAAGAAGAAGAAGAAGAAGAAGAAGAAGAAGAAGAAGAAGAAGAAGAAGAAGAAGAAGAAGATTGCTAACTTTGGCATTCAAGATATTCACATTGCAAAAAAGACTGATGAATCGATTCGTTAATACTTTTCAAGTTTTGTCCATTCAAAGTTAATTAATCTAATTTACTCAGGTTGGTGGGATGCGGCTTGGCTAGCACTGGAGTTCGCTTCCTCTGCTGCTGTGGACAACACCATCAACAAAGTTATGTTTCATTTTGCTCGTTTTTAAGAATTTGTTGAAAAGTTCGAAAATCTGTTTCAATCAGTAAGTCAAGTTTTCTTTTTTAAAGAAATACACATACATGAATAGGCATTTTCTGTTGGTTTTTGAAATCTTACAGTGAACATGTTAAAAGGCACCAGCATTGTTCCCAAGATCTCTTAAACCGAACCCGAGTAGTAGAAAATGTTTATTTAATTTTGTGTATTTCAAGAAATATAGTATTGTATATTGGATGGGCCTTCGGGTTTGTAGATTGAATGTTATAAATGGTATATTTTCTTCACATGAAAAGGCTTAAGAAAACCTGATTTGTTTTATTCTGTTGGTTAATACTAGTTTATAAGCACTTTTATGTATTTGTTTGTATTATTATTATTACTGTACTTGATTTAATTATATATAGACTTTATATGGGAACATATGGTGCTGCTTTTAGTCAAATGTTTCAGGGTCCACTGTACCGGAAGGGTCCAGCCATCCACCCGAAGAGAAGCCGCTTGCAGTGGAGTTGGCTACTGATGACAACCCACCAATGAGGCGATGGCTCAAAGCGGGCCCGGATGAGGTAAGAATAGGTCTTGAAACCTTATTCATATATATATTGGTAAAGAAGATAATGATAATAGTGATGGGTAAAATGCGTTCAGTTAGTGAGAATTCAATGACAAAGGATGTAATGGATGTTGATTATGGTCTTGCATTTGGAATATGATGAGGAGGCGGATGAGGATAAGGATGGAGATGAGGATGA
The DNA here is from genome assembly GCF_026914265.1 of Mya arenaria. Classification (NCBI taxonomy): domain Eukaryota; kingdom Metazoa; phylum Mollusca; class Bivalvia; order Myida; family Myidae; genus Mya; species Mya arenaria. The sequence goes on from NC_069126.1 coordinate 36,698,102, forward strand.
AAACCAAGAAGAAAGCTTCTGCTCCTGGTGGTGCTGCTACTACTACTGCTGCTGCTGTTGCTGCTCATGATAATGATGATAATAATGCTGCTGCTGCTGCTGCTGATGATGATGATGACAGATGAAGATTATGACAAATGAAGATTATGTCAGGTGAAGACGATGATGATAATGATGATAGTGAAGAGGGGGGGGGTGAGAAGAAGAAGAAGAAGAAGAAGAAGAAGAAGAAGAAGAAGAAGAAGAAGAAGAAGAAGAAGAAGAAGAAAAGATTGCTAACTTTGGCATTCAAGATATTTACATTGCAAAAAAGACTGATGAATCGATTCGTTAATACTTTTCAAGTTTTGTCCATTCAAAGTTAATTAATCTAATTTACTCAGGTTGGCGGGATGCGGCTTGGCTAGCACTGGAGTTCGCTTCCTCTGCTGCTGTGGACAACACCATCAACAAAGTTATGTTTCATTTTGCTCGCTTTTTAAGAATTTGTTGAAAAGTTCGAAAATCTGTTTCAATCAGTAAGTCAAGTTTTCTTTTTTAAAGAAATACACATACATGAATAGGCATTTTCTGTTGGTTTTTGAAATCTTACAGTGAACATGTTAAAAGGCACCAGCATTGTTCCCAATATCTCTTAAACCGAACCCGAGTAGTAGAAAATGTTTATTTAATTTTGTGTATTTCAAGAAATATAGTATTGTATATTGGATGGGTCTTCGGGTTTGTAGATTGAATGTTATAAATGGTATATTTTCATCACATGAAAAGGCTTAAGAAACCTGATTTGTTTTATTCTGTTGGTTAATACTAGTTTATAAGCACTTTTATGTATTTGTTTGTATTATTATTATTACTGTACTTGATTTAATTATATATAGACTTTATATGGGAACATATGGTGCTGCTTTTAGTCAAATGTTTCAGGGTCCACTGTACCGGAAGGGTCCAGCCACCCACCCGAAGAGAAACCGCTTGCAGTGGAGTTGGCTACTGATGACAACCCACCAATGAGGCGATGGCTCAAAGCGGGCCCGGATGAGGTAAGAATAGGTCTTGAAACCTTATTCATATATATATTGGTAAAGAAGATAATGATAATAATGATGGGTAAAATGCGTTCAATTAGTGAGAATTCAATGATAAAGGATGTAATGGATGTTGATTATGGTCTTGCATTTGGAATATGATGAGGAGGCGGATGAGGATAAGGATGGAGATGAGGATGAAAACCAAGAAGAAAGCTTCTGCTCCTGGTGGTGCTGCTACTACTACTGCTGCTGCTGTTGCTGCTCATGATAATGATGATAATAATGCTGCTGCTGCTTATGATGATGATGATGATGATGATGATGATGATGACAGATGAAGATTATGACAAATGAAGATTATGTCAGGTGAAGACGATGATGATAATGATGATGGTGAAGAGGGGGGGGGGGGTGAGAAGAAGAAGAAGAAGAAGACTGCTAACTTTGGCATTCAAGATATTCACATTGCAAAAAAGACTGATGAATCGATTCGTTAATACTTTTCAAGTTTTGTCCATTCAAAGTTAATTAATCTAATTTACTCAGGTTGGCGGGATGCGGCTTGGCTAGCACTGGAGTTCGCTTCCTCTGCTGCTGTGGACAACACCATCAACAAAGTTATGTTTCATTTTGCTCGCTTTTTAAGAATTTGTTGAAAAGTTCGAAAATCTGTTTCAATCAGTAAGTCAAGTTTTCTTTTTTAAAGAAATACACATACATGAATAGGCATTTTCTGTTGGTTTTTGAAATCTTACAGTGAACATGTTAAAAGGCACCAGCATTGTTCCCAAGATCTCTTAAACCGAACCCGAGTAGTAGAAAATGTTTATTTAATTTTGTGTATTTCAAGAAATATAGTATTGTATATTGGATGGGTCTTCGGGTTTGTAGATTGAATGTTATAAATGGTATATTTTCTTCACATGAAAAGGCTTAAGAAAACCTGATTTGTTTTATTCTGTTGGTTAATACTAGTTTATAAGCACTTTTATGTATTTGTTTGTATTATTATTATTACTGTACTTGATTTAATTATATATAGACTTTATATGGGAACATATGGTGCTGCTTTTAGTCAAATGTTTCAGGGTCCACTGTACCGGAAGGGTCCAGCCATCCACCCGAAGAGAAGCCGCTTGCAGTGGAGTTGGCTACTGATGACAACCCACCAATGAGGCGATGGCTCAAAGCGGGCCCGGATGAGGTAAGAATAGGTCTTAAAACCTTATTCATATATATATTGGTAAAGAAGATAATGATAATAGTGATGGGTAAAATGCGTTCAGTTAGTGAGAATTCAATGACAAAGGATGTAATGGATGTTGATTATGGTCTTGCATTTGGAATATGATGAGGAGGCGGATGAGGATAAGGATGGAGATGAGGATGAAAACCAAGAAGAAAGCTTCTGCTCCTGGTGGTGCTGCTACTACTACTGCTGCTGCTGTTGCTGCTCATGATGATGATGATAATAATGCTGCTGCTGTTGCTGCTGATGATGATGATCACAGATGAAGATTATGACAAATGAAGATTATGTCAGGTGAAGACGATGATGATAATGATGATAGTGAAGATGGGGTGAGAAGAAGAAGAAGAAGAAGAAGAAGAAGAAGAAGAAGAAGAAGAAGAAGAAGTCGATTCGTTAATACTTTTCAAGTTTTGTCCATTCAAAGTTAATTAATCTAATTTACTCAGGTTGGTGGGATGCGGCTTGGCTAGCACTGGAGTTCGCTTCCTCTGCTGCTGTGGACAACACCATCAACAAAGTTATGTTTCATTTTGCTCGTTTTTAAGAATTTGTTGAAAAGTTCGAAAATCTGTTTCAATCAGTAAGTCAAGTTTTCTTTTTTAAAGAAATACACATACATGAATAGGCATTTTCTGTTGGTTTTTGAAATCTTACAGTGAACATGTTAAAAGGCACCAGCATTGTTCCCAAGATCTCTTAAACCGAACCCGAGTAGTAGAAAATGTTTATTTAATTTTGTGTATTTCAAGAAATATAGTATTGTATATTGGATGGGTCTTCGGGTTTGTAGATTGAATGTTATAAATGGTATATTTTCTTCACATGAAAAGGCTTAAGAAAACCTGATTTGTTTTATTCTGTTGGTTAATACTAGTTTATAAGCACTTTTATGTATTTGTTTGTATTATTATTTTTACTGTACTTGATTTAATTATATATAGACTTTATATGGGAACATATGGTGCTGCTTTTAGTCAAATGTTTCAGGGTCCACTGTACCGGAAGGGTCCAGCCATCCACCCGAAGAGAAGCCGCTTGCAGTGGAGTTGGCTACTGATGACAACCCACCAATGAGGCGATGGCTCAAAGCGGGCCCGGATGAGGTAAGAATAGGTCTTGAAACCTTATTCATATATATATTGGTAAAGAAGATAATGATAATAGTGATGGGTAAAATGCGTTCAGTTAGTGAGAATTCAATGACAAAGGATGTAATGGATGTTGATTATGGTCTTGCATTTGGAATATGATGAGGAGGCGGATGAGGATAAGGATGGAGATGAGGATGAAAACCAAGAAGAAAGCTTCTGCTCCTGGTGGTGCTGCTACTACTACTGCTGCTGCTGTTGCTGCTCATGATGATGATGATAATAATGCTGCTGCTGTTGCTGCTGATGATGATGATCACAGATGAAGATTATGACAAATGAAGATTATGTCAGGTGAAGACGATGATGATAATGATGATAGTGAAGAGGGGGGGGTGAGAAGAAGAAGAAGAAGAAGAAGAAGAAGAAGAAGAAGAAGAAGAAGAAGAAGAAAAAGATTGCTAACTTTGGCATTCAAGATATTTACATTGCAAAAAAGACTGATGAATCGATTCGTTAATACTTTTCAAGTTTTGTCCATTCAAAGTTAATTAATCTAATTTACTCAGGTTGGTGGGATGCGGCTTGGCTAGCACTGGAGTTCGCTTCCTCTGCTGCTGTGGACAACACCATCAACAAAGTTATGTTTCATTTTGCTCGCTTTTTTAAGAATTTGTTGAAAAGTTCGAAAATCTGTTTCAATCAGTAAGTCAAGTTTTCTTTTTTAAAGAAATACACATACATGAATAGGCATTTTCTGTTGGTTTTTGAAATCTTACAGTGAACATGTTAAAAGGCACCAGCATTGTTCCCAAGATCTCTTAAACCGAACCCGAGTAGTAGAAAATGTTTATTTAATTTTGTGTATTTCAAGAAATATAGTATTGTATATTGGATGGGTCTTCGGGTTTGTAGATTGAATGTTATAAATGGTATATTTTCTTCACATGAAAAGGCTTAAGAAAACCTGATTTGTTTTATTCTGTTGGTTAATACTAGTTTATAAGCACTTTTATGTATTTGTTTGTATTATTATTATTACTGTACTTGATTTAATTATATATAGACTTTATATGGGAACATATGGTGCTGCTTTTAGTCAAATGTTTCAGGGTCCACTGTACCGGAAGGGTCCAGCCATCCACCCGAAGAGAAGCCGCTTGCAGTGGAGTTGGCTACTGATGACAACCCACCAATGAGGCGATGGCTCAAAGCGGGCCCGGATGAGGTAAGAATAGGTCTTGAAACCTTATTCATATATATATTGGAAAAGAAGATAATGATAATAGTGATGGGTAAAATGCGTTCAGTTAGTGAGAATTCAATGACAAAGGATGTAATGGATGTTGATTATGGTCTTGCATTTGGAATATGATGAGGAGGCGGATGAGGATAAGGATGGAGATGAGGATGAAAACCAAGAAGAAAGCTTCTGCTCCTGGTGGTGCTGCTACTACTGCTGCTGCTGTTGCTGCTCATGATGATGATGATGATGATAATAATGCTGCTGCTGTTGCTGCTGCTGCTGATGATGATGAAGATTATGACAAATGAAGATTATGTCAGGTGAAGACGATGATGATAATGATGATAGTGAAGAGGGGGGTGAAAAGAAGAAGAAGAAGAAGAAGAAGAAGAAGAAGAAGAAGAAGAAGAAGAAGATTGCTAATTTTGGCATTCAAGATATTCACATTGCAAAAAAGACTGATGAATCGATTCGTTAATACTTTTCAAGTTTTGTCCATTCAACGTTAATTAATCTAATTTACTCAGGTTGGCGGGATGCGGCTTGGCTAGCACTGGAGTTCGCTTCCTCTGCTGCTGTGGACAACACCATCAACAAAGTTATGTTTCATTTTGCTCGCTTTTTTAAGAATTTGTTGAAAAGTTCGAAAATCTGTTTCAATCAGTAAGTCAAGTTTTCTTTTTTAAAGAAATACACATACATGAATAGGCATTTTCTGTTGGTTTTTGAAATCTTACAGTGAACATGTTAAAAGGCACCAGCATTGTTCCCAAGATCTCTTAAACCGAACCCGAGTAGTAGAAAATGTTTATTTAATTTTGTGTATTTCAAGAAATATAGTATTGTATATTGGATGGGTCTTCGGGTTTGTAGATTGAATGTTATAAATGGTATATTTTCATCACATGAAAAGGCTTAAGAAACCTGATTTGTTTTATTCTGTTGGTTAATACTAGTTTATAAGCACTTTTATGTATTTGTTTGTATTATTATTATTACTGTACTTGATTTAATTATATATAGACTTTATATGGGAACATATGGTGCTGCTTTTAGTCAAATGTTTCAGGGTCCACTGTACCGGAAGGGTCCAGCCATCCACCCGAAGAGAAGCCGCTTGCAGTGGAGTTGGCTACTGATGACAACCCACCAATGAGGCGATGGCTCAAAGCGGGCCCGGATGAGGTAAGAATAGGTCTTAAAACCTTATTCATATATATATTGGTAAAGAAGATAATGATAATAGTGATGGGTAAAATGCGTTCAGTTAGTGAGAATTCAATGACAAAGGATGTAATGGATGTTGATTATGGTCTTGCATTTGGAATATGATGAGGAGGCGGATGAGGATAAGGATGGAGATGAGGATGAAAACCAAGAAGAAAGCTTCTGCTCCTGGTGGTGCTGCTACTACTACTGCTGCTGCTGTTGCTGCTCATGATGATGATGATAATGCTGCTGCTGCTGCTGCTGATGATGATGATGATGATGATGATGATGATGACAGATGAAGATTATGACAAATGAAGATTATGTCAGGTGAAGACGATGATGATAATGATGATGGTGAAGAGGGGGGGGTGAGAAGAAGAAGAAGAAGAAGAAGAAGATTGCTAACTTTGGCATTCAAGATATTCACATTGCAAAAAAGGCTGATGAATCGATTCGTTATGATGACAGATGAAGATTATGACAGATGAAGATTATGTCAGGTGAAGACGATGATGATAATGATGATGGTGAAGAGGGGGGTGAGAAGAAGAAGAAGAAGAAGAAGAAGAAGAAGAAGAAGAAGAAGAAGAAGAAGAAGAAGAAGAAGATTGCTAACTTTGGCATTCAAGATATTCACATTTCAAAAAAGACTGATGAATCGATTCGTTAATACTTTTCAAGTTTAGTCCATTCAAAGTTAATTAATCTAATTTACTCAGGTTGGTGGGATGCGGCTTGGCTAGCACTGGAGTTCGCTTCCTCTGCTGCTGTGGACAACACCATCAACAAAGTTATGTTTCATTTTGCTCGCTTTTTTAAGAATTTGTTGAAAAGTTCGAAAATCTGTTTCAATCAGTAAGTCAAGTTTTCTTTTTTAAAGAAATACACATACATGAATAGGCATTTTATGTTGGTTTTAGAAATCTTACAGTGAACATGTTAAAAGGCACCAGCATTGTTCCCAAGATCTCTTAAACCGAACCCGAGTAGTAGAAAATGTTTATTTAATTTTGTGTATTTCAAGAAATATAGTATTGTATATTGGATGGGTCTTCGGGTTTGTAGATTGAATGTTATAAATGGTATATTTTCATCACATGAAAAGGCTTAAGAAAACCTGATTTGTTTTATTCTGTTGGTTAATACTAGTTTATAAGCACTTTTATGTATTTGTTTGTATTATTATTATTACTGTACTTGATTTAATTATATATAGACTTTATATGGGAACATATGGTACTGCTTTTAGTCAAATGTTTCAGGGTCCACTGTACCGGAAGGGTCCAGCCACCCACCCGAAGAGAAGCCGCTTGCAGTAGAGTTGGCTACTGATGACAACCCACCAATGAGGCGATGGCTCAAAGCGGATCCGGATGAGGTAAGAATAGGTCTTGAAACCTTATTCATATATATATATTGGTAAAAGAAGATAATGATAATAGTGATGGGTAAAATGCGTTCAGATGGTGAGAGTTCAATGATTAAATATTGATGTTAGCATAACAAAATCACAAAGTGACAACCTATGCATTTAATTGCCATGATCATCTTTTCATTTGCTAGATGTCACCGCTTAGGAATACAGTTAAAAAACATTCCGTATTAGGAAGTACAAATGTTTTGTATTTTGTTAATGTTCAGGAAATCATATTGTCGAAAGAATTATTTTCATAACTTTTGAACTCCACAATGGCTTCCATATTTTTTAAGGTTATGGTGTCTTAAATTTTGCAAAGAAAATCGAGAGGAAGACATGGTCTGTCGCGGAAAAGCTCCTATTAAAACCACTGATTCAACTTTCTTTGAGATCCGGCAAACCACCAGTGGCGTTGGCGTTATCTCCTTGGGTGAAGATTAAGCATCAAATATGGGCATTAGCCCAGGCTGAAACAATCTTAAAAGATCATGAAAGCACGAAAACTATAAATATCCTTTGGAGGGTAGTATTGTAACAGTGCATCTGCCTCTTAGTGAAGTAGTTTAAACAAGAGCATTCAAATATTGGGTTCTTTGATGTTTAATGCATATGCTTATAATTTTAATTTGAACAGTGAAAAATCGTCGGCCTCAAAGATAAAAGTAGTTCTTAATAACCTTGGATTTGGTGATATTTTTTATCAGCAAGTGCTTAATCATAATTTGATCCATTAGTAAAACAATGTATCCATGATCAATATGTCCAGCACTGGGCCTCACAACTTCATGACATTATTATTGTAAATGCAGAAGTGAGTTTAAATATATCACTGTACATAGATATTGTCAGAAATTGTGATAAACCTAGAACTTGAACATGTTTCAGATTAAGCTTGCATAATCTTGAAATAGAAATAGGTAGACATAATATTGTTAGGTAGACATGACCTTTAAGATATTGTCATATATGTGTTCCAAGAATGTATATCATTTTCTGATGTGTTGTACAAAATATATTTCATTAGATCCAAAATCCTTTCAAGAAGATATATATCTTTGTCAAATATGTTTAAATTTTCTGACTTCATGTCCTCAACTAATAAGAATGATTTTTAGCTCGACTATTCGAAAAATAAGGAGGGCTATACTACTCGCCCCAGTGTCGGCGTCTGTGGTTAAGGTTTCAGGCCATGTTGGGATTTTCACTTGTAACTTCAATACCCTTCACTCAATTTACTTCATATTTCACACAATTCTTCAGGACAATCACACAATTAGGTTACAGAACTCCATATGTGTCATCATAAATACAAATTATGGCCCTTGAGTTCCTTTGGAACAACTCAGGTTAAAGTTTTAGGGCACAAGGTGTCCGGTTAAAGTTTTAGGGCAAGTTGGAATTTTCAGTTATATTTCCAATATCCTTCATTCACTTCATACTTCACACAGTTTTGCACGGCCATCACACAATTAGGTCACATAACTCCATACTGTATCATCCTAGATACCAATTATGGCCCCTGATTGACTTAGAAACTTAGGTTTATGTTTGAGGCACATTTTTTTCAAGTTTAAGTTTTTGGGCAAGTCGGGATTTTCACTTATAACTCCTAAAGCCTTCATTCAATCCACTTCTTACTCCACACAGATGTTCACAGTCATGCCACAATTAGGTTGCATAACTCTATAACCCAGCAAGCAAGGCTAAATGGGTCCCATATGGGCTGAATCTGTGCAAAAAGACCATATGGGGCCCATATTGGTCCTATATGGTCGTCATCTATAGATATTAATTGGATACACAAAGGGAAACGAAGATCATTATAATATGAAAATATGTAAACATCGATACTATGTGAAAAAGTTCATTATTTCATGCATCACCTTCATATCTTTTGCCATGATATGCTCCAGATAGGTCCCATATGGGTCCCATTTTATATACTCGGCATTATCATTATAGTAGGGCAGTGTTGTTTTTTTTTATTTCTTAAATATAAACCTTTTGCAATTTTATTTTAGTTGCAATTTAGTCACAAATAATAAAATACGGAAAATATGTCACGTGATATTTTATCGACGTTCGAATGATGAACGTGATTGAGTGAAAGGCATCTTTAAAGAAAAGACAAAGGTTCTTATTTAACTTTTAAAGCAAGTTGTATTTATATTTATAGTGTTTTGATTTTAAAAAAGTGAATTACTGATGACTTTCATGTAGAAGTATTGTTTGTGCTTCGATTTTGTTATTTGTCATATAATTTCGCGATAATATCGATACAGTCGATTAAGGGATTCCGAATCAGTAAAGACAAATCCAGTGCTGTATAAATATTAGGATAGTCAGTTAAATGAAACAATACATGTTCTGGAGCTCATATATATATGGACTAGATTTTTATTACTTTCAAATTATGATGAGACTTCTGAAGTCCATATATCTTGTTGTCTAAATATACACACTCGTTGTAGGAATTCCGAATCAATTGGAGGTGTTTAGGATCACGTAATATGTTAGGTTGTTTTATCCAATCACTGCATCTTCTGTTCTCTGAAGTTGGGGGTCGTTTCAAAATCAACTTGAACTGTCAAACACATGTTGAAACAAACATGGAAAAGGCCAAAGAATATTTTTTCTTTGATTCTCATGCGGACTTTAAACATTAAATTGGGTGTTTAGGTGGATTTCATATAGAAAAAATAGGCTAGTTAGAAATAATGAACTTGCAGTCTCTCATTGACAGGCACTTATTTTTTTATAAATATGAAGGTTGGTCATATTTAACTTTATTTTACATAATCATTTGTCCTAGTCAAATGAAAAAGTAAGGCTGGTGGGTTAAAGTAAGGATGTGGGGTTTCGGACAGGTGGTCAAGTGAAAATCCAAAATGATTGATTTTGCCATCAATCTTGTTAATGTATTTGAAGTAGGGCTGGATGTAACAAATATCTTTTGTAACTATATTTATTTTTTGTTAATACCTTTAACACAGACCAGTAACAAAAATAAATTGTGACAAAATATACATGGAATATATAAACCAGTGTCTACTGGCTTTGTTAATACCTTTAACACATGCAGTACCAGTCACTGACTAGAAATTAAATAAAAAGAATATGTAACAAATAAAGATAACAAACATGGTATATATGAAATGGAGATATGATGGAATAAGATAATGATGGTGTTGAAAATAGTAGAAAATGGGCATTACTACTCACTCATTTTTTAAGCTGGAGTTTTGCCCAATGAAGTTGCTATTGAAACATGTGTACCAAGTTTCATTTGAATATCTTAAACGTCATCTTATCTGAAATGCCAAGGGTATCACAATTCCTCGACTGTTTTCTTAAAATTCAAAAAAGAAAAGCTAAAAGTATAATTGTCCCATTATCTGATAAAATTTCAATACAAAGTAAATCTAACTGTTTATATTTCTGATCACAAGGTTCATTGCACTCCCAGATGTCATTTCAGCAACAGTATCTTCCAAATTCTTAACAGTTTCATCAAAGCATGATGCCATTGGCTGGATGGTGTAGTGACATTGAAGCACCACACCATCACCATGTAACTTCATTTTGCTCTGGCCATTGACATGTACTTGGTACTGGATCACCACATGTTTCAGCATGCACAGTTCCTCTCACCATGAAATTGGAAATAAAACACACTTTTTTGTATATCTAAATTAAGTAAAGGCATTCGGGATGGCAGATGTCAAAACAAAACAAAACTAAAAAAACAACGACAAATTAATGGTTTTGCAGCTGTGGGGAATCTATTTACATATAGACCTCCAAAGAGACTTTAACATATTATTTTCTCTTGAATGGATTCTGTAATTTCTGACAATCAGTACAATCTTTTATCCAATTTAAAAGTGCACCAAGGAGGCTGTACGAGGATATGAGCGAGGGTGAACAGCCTGCCACTGCTGCCCTACCACTGCTGCTAATGGTAATGATGAAGATGATTGCCCTGTTACAGCCAACTACCCCCCCCCCCCAAACATTCCAGCTACCCGTTCATTACTTTGATGCTCGGCAGAGCAGAATCCAAGAAGGTAAATAGGAAATTTTAATGGAATGTAAAACGATTTTCATAATTGAACCTTGCATCTTTTTATTATCATAAACATTAACAAACAGCCAATCACATTATTTGTTAAATGGTTCACTGTATATTACCTGAAGTGTCTTGTTTCAAGTTTTATTTTTGACAGAATGTTATTTGTTCCAGTTCGGGACACCTGGATCTTTGTGCTGTTGGAAAACAGCAGGGGCAATTTGCACAGCATACGCGGCTCCTGCGTCTCATCCTGGCGAGAGGTTCAGCACAAGATGCAGTTCCAAGTGAGTTGCCAGAGAGGATATCTTTCACCCTCAAAACTGTGGAGGATTTGGCAGCCTTCAAAGAGCGAAAGTCAGAAGCAAATGCTGCAACATCCCTTGTAAGTTTCCCAAACATAGTTGACTGATTTTTTTTTCATGACTATGATGTGTCTTTTAATTTAAAACTGCATAATTTGAGCATTAAAATTACATTTTGAATTGACATTATTCATTCAGATTTGTTTTTGAAACGTGATCTGATCAATATAAGGGCAGGCACACAAACCAAGCCAGTACTAGGGGGCACTGACAGTGCTTCAAATTTTAACATTTAATAGTACCACATTGAGTGTGATACTATTGTTCTGTGGCTTTACAGGCATTTTCATGCAGAACTTTCTGTTCAAGGTAAAATACTTGGCAGAATATGGTGGGAGTGACACAGTGGACACAGTTTCCCGGATAATGAAGACGGTGTTGACAACAAATCTGGCCCGCCAATACAACCTAAAGGGAACCAAAAAAAAAAAAAAAACTGGACAGACTCCACTTGATAAACATCTTTTTCAGTAGGTGGTTTTGTTGTTGTATATATACTAGTATTACGGTGTGCTAAATGAAACTACCTATGCTGTGCATATACATCAATGCATTTAAAAAAAATATTATAATAGAGTATAAGTATTAAAAAATGACAAACTTTTTAAGATAGCTTTAAGATTAATTCATCTGCCTAGCTAAAATTACCATATATATAGTTGACGATAAAATGCTGCTTATTTATTACTAAACATTTGATAATCGCTTTGATGAAATAACTGTCTCAGATATTCATCTATCGACTGACACTATTTACAGGATGTCTACAATTGAACCCAGCAACATGCTCTTTTAACCGTAAGGAAATGGAGGAGGCCATTTAGAAGTGGCTTTCCGAGTCTCAAGGTCGTGAGGTTGGCCGCAAAGATGGAGCAAGGGTCACCCTTATGCTTCCTGAGTAGAATGTTGACTTATTTTATTTTACTTACAAAAAAAATTCGGATTTACAACTCAGAATTTAACCAACAAAATCAGAATATTTTTCAAATTGATTATATACAATATGAATGCATTTATTGTTTTTAGCTCTACTGGCCAAAGGCCAGAAGAGCTTATGCGATGGTAATGTGTACGTAGTATGTGCGTCTGTAAACAATTGCTTGTGAACACGATATAGTCTTCAGTTTCGATTGTATCTCGATGAAACTTATGTAGTATCTAGATATCCATTAGAGCTCAGTCCCTTTCGAAAACCAGCCAGATCCGCACATGCATGCCTAGATTATGGCCCTTGATAGTATAAAAAAATGCTATTGTGTAAACAATTGGTTGTGAACACGATACAGTCTTCATTTTTAATTGTATCTCGATGACACTTGTACAGTATCTAGATATCCATTAGAGCTCGGTTCCTTTCGAAAACCAGCCAGATCCGCCCATGCATACCTAGATTATGGCCCTTGATAGTATAAAAAAATCAGTTCGTCTGTAAACAATTGCTTGTGAACATGATACAGTCTTCAGTTTTGATTGTATCTCGATGAAACTTGTACAGTATTTAGATATCCATTAGAACTGGTTCCTTTTGAAAACCAGCCAGATCTGCCCATGCATGCCTGGATTATGGGTCTTGAAAGTATAAAAAATGCTATTTTAAGCAAAGTCTATTTTTAACCAAGTCTACATGAGCGAAGTCTATTTTTAGCCAAGTCACAATTGCTTGTGAAGGTTTGGTGACGACCTCGGTGACGTTGGCGGAGGCCCAGGGAAGAGTTCTCTTTTCTTTGTAAGGGACGCCCCCCCCCCCCCCTAACTGGGAAATGTTAAAAACCTTTTTGTCTGAAACCACTATGCAAAACCTTTCTATTTTGAACAAGGCTTTATTTAGTGGTCCACTTCCATGGTTGTTCAAATTATGCCCCTTGGGTCAAAACTGGCACTGCTCTGGGTGTCACAATTTTCCTAGAGACTTATTTAAGAAATATTTTCAAAATCTTTTTGTTTCAAACCACAAGGCCCATACCTTTGATATTTGTTGTGGATCATCATATGATGCAATTAAAAACATTTGAAATAATGCCCCTTGGGCAAAAGCTGGCCCCACCCCTTTTGACTTACTTATTCATTTTTAAAGCTACCGTACATGCAGTAATGAAATTTTGACCATGTGAACAGTTTTGCAAACAAGCATTAATGTTGTCCTCTGATGTCCTGGACTTTGACCTTTGACCGACTTTTTATTTTTAAAGCTACAGAAATGAAATTTTGACAATGAGTACAGTTTTGAAAGCAAATATTTTTTACCCTCAGATTACCTTTACTTGGCACATATTAAAATAGTTCATGCAACTAATCTGCTTACAACACTTCCTGTCCTCAGATGTTGAACGTGCAGCGTTTTTAGCTAACCCAAACATTAAAAGTGAACTATATATTTCTTGCCTATTACTCAAACGTACATGCTCTGGATTGAAAATGACCACAAGAGCCATACCAATAGAGCATAGGCCCTTTTGGGCCTCTTGTTCATATACACATCAATGTCATGTGACATGTTATAAATGTAGTTTGTATGCAAAATGTATCACAATAATGTAATAATGAGATATCTACAACTTTTGCCCTAAATTTTCATATTGTTAAGGGTTGCAAGAAGAGCATTTAACTATATTTATAGGCAAATCTGTGTTGCTTTTACTTTTTTGTATAAATATAAGACAAAACTGTCTATGACAAATAACAGACCCATTAACAAGACAAATATGTTTAGTTCACACCTATGGAGTGAGTGTGTATGTATTAATTAATCCTTCTTGATAGACAACAATCAAACGGGTATAAATGATATAATTTTATTATGTAAATATTTGTTATATGCTGTTGCTCTACTTTTGTTTCATATGTATTTTGTGATGTAACTCTTCATACATGGAGGAAATAAGAATATATATGTTTTAACATTCAGTCATGTCAGTTCACTAGTCAGTACTACAAGGTGCATTTATTTTGATAGTCAATTGTTCTGGTTTGTGTTTAATTTTTTCTCCTTTTAAATTCTTTTTTATTTTACATGTATGACTTTTGTGATTGAATCGAAATTGCCAATTAACTTGAAACTGTTATTTCATTTCTGGTTTGAAATGCTGCTTTATGTCTTTATTGCATTATTGTTATACTTGAATGTGTAGTTGCACTTCATGCTCTGTTTATTAGAATTGTGTGTCTTTCGATCTGTGTATTTTTTAAACACATTCGTTAAAGCATTCGGAGCTCCTCAGCCATTTTTATCGAAAACAACCTCAGATGTATGCCAGTATATCAGTTGAAGTAGTTTGTAAATTTCTTAATTATATTATTAATTAAATGTAGGGTATTAGAGTTGTATTTATTGATTTAAGTTTAAATTGATTGCCAGTGAAGTGTATTATTGCAAACATAATTAAGATTCCCAAGAGTTAAGTCATAAAGTTGAACTGCTAAATAAATTTACTACGCGATCTACTTGCAGCGGACTTAAACGTACCACTTTTCGAGTATGTAAACCGTCCAAATACATCCGAGGTTGTTTTTGATAAAATGGCCGAGGAGCTCCGAATGTCGTTAAAGCCTTACCGGTAATTCAAATTGTGTAATTTTTGACATGCTTTTTAGCTCATCTGTCACATAGTGACAAGGTGAGCTTTTGTGATCACAATTTGTCCGGCGTCCGTCCGTAAACTTTTACTTTAAACGTCATCTCCTCATAAACCGCTTAGCCAATTTCATCCAAACTTCACAGGAATGTTCCTTGGGTGGTCCCCTTTGAAAATTGTTCAAAGAATTGAATTCCATGCAGAACTCTGGTTGCCATGGCAACGGAAAGGAAAAACTTTAAAAATCTTCTTCTCCAAAACCACAAGGCCTAGAGCCTTAATATTTGGTATATAGCATCATCTAGTGGTCCTCTACCAAAATTGTTAAAACTATCCCCCTGGGGTCAAAAATGGCCCCGCCCCGGGGGTCACTTGTTTTACATAGACTTATATAGGGAAAACTTTAATCTTCTCAAAAACCACAAGGCCTATAACCTTGAAAATTGGTATGTGTCATCATGTAGTGGTCCTCTACAAAATTTGTTCAAATTCCCGCCCCAGGGGTCACTAGTTTTATTACATAGTGTTATATAGTAAATCTTTAAAAATCTTCTTCTCCGAAACTGTAAGGCCCAGGACTTAGATATTTGGTATACAGCATCATCTAGTGGACCTCTACCAGATTTTTTCAAATTATTGCCACAGGGTCAAAATTGACCCCGCCTAGGGGGTCCTTGTTTTTACGTAGTGTTATATAGTAAATCTTTAAAAATATTCTTCTCCAGAACCGTAAGGCCAGGAGCTTAGATATTTGGTATACAACATCATCTTGTGGACCTCTATCAAAGTTGTTCAAATTATTGCCACAGGGTCAAAATTGGCCCCGCCCTGAAAGTTATTTGTTTTTATATAGTCTTATATAATAAAACTTTAAAAATCCTTTTCTCCAAAATATAAGACCTAGAGCTTTCATATTTGGTATATAGTGTTACCTAGTGGACCTACACCAAAGGTATTCAAATTATTGTCCCGGGGTCAAATTGGCCTTGCTCAGGGGTCATTTGTTTTTACATTGTCTTGTCACTTAAACATTTTTTTCTCTGAAAGTAAAGGTCAGAATGACTCCATACTTGATATGTAGCATCCATACATGGTTCTCTCTCAACTTTGTTCAAATGGTTTTGTTTGGCCCCTTTTAGGGGTCACCAGAGCAAAAAATAGAAACAACTTGATCTTATTAACTGCTTGATGGATCTTCAAGTCTGAAGCATCCTAGCATGGGCCTCTGTCAGGTCTTTTCAAATAATTTTGTTTGGCCCCTTTTAAGAGCCACCAGAGCTAAAATTAGTAAAAAAAACTTAACATTTTCTTCGCATGAACCCCTTGATAGATCTTCAGCAAATTTGGTTTGAAGTGTCCTTGCATGGACCTCTCTTAAATTTGTTCACATAATTTTGTTTGGCCCCTTTTAGCTAAAAATAGAGTAAAAAACGATTATTCTTGTGAACCTCTTGATGGATATTTACCAAATTTGGTCTGAAGCACCCTTGCATAGACTTCTCTCAAATGTATGAAAATAATTTTGTTTTTTGTTTGGTCTCTTTTATTTTCATATTTGCATATTGATGGAACCGTACAGAGATATTGAATGGTGTACTAATTAGTGCAACATCCATTTAACTTAATGAAAAGTGACCAGCCTCATCAAAAATGTGCCATTGATGAAAACCTATTTGATTATTATAAATTTCGTTTTAATAATCATAAATTCATTCTTACATTAATAGTTGATATTTATTCCTTTCATGCCTAGTTGATCAGATTTGATTTTAAATTATTTCATCAGTGAAATAAAAGGGCCTCTTACACCTGGGCATGTTACCTCCTGGCTGATCAGTGTTGCTTGTGCTTATTTTGTCGTTGTTATATCATTTGCTTTCTGATTAAAGTTAAAATGTAAAGTAAAAGAAGTATTGTTTACTTTTGCACATGTTTTAGAATTAAAAGAGTTTTACATACATGTATGAAGGTGCTTGAAGGAACAATTGTATATCTAAAACAAGCATCTTTTGTGTCCTCTGTACCAGGTAGGTTTCTTTAATATATAATATATTTTTTGTAACAAGGGAATAGATTTTAAATTTTATTAAATCTTCAACATAGTCACTTCTAAGGTAATTATTGTTCTTTTTTTAGGATCATAGATTGAAATAATTATTATACACTTTATTCTTTAGAAGAAATTTCATTTTTACTCAATGATAAAATTAATAATAAGACTTTTACATTGAACTTTATGTATATTATTGTGAACTTCTTGTAGATTATTCTAAGCTACAAATCTTATTTTCTGTGTGGATAGTGAATAAGCCTTATACAGAAAAATTTTATTAACAATATTTGAAGTATGGTGATGTTGTCCTAGATGGAATAAGCAAAAATAGAATATGATGGTGTACTGTACTTCGATGGTTAGAACCTAGGGCAGATTATTGATTTTATTGGATGGTGCAGTGTCTGTTGTTTATGTATCTATACTAAAAGTTATTTTAGTGTGCAAGCAAATTAACATAGTTCTGTCAGTGTACAGGCAATTGAACAAAGTCCTGTCAGTTGTTTGTGTATCTATACTTAAAGTTCTTTCAGTGTGCAAGCAATTTAACATAGTTTAGTCAGTGTGCAGGCAATTGAACGAGTCCTGTCAGTGTGCAGGCAATTGAACAAAGTCCTGTCAGTGTGCAGGCAACTGAAAGAAGTCCTGTCAGTGTGCAGGTATGCAGTCAATCTTCAAGTCCTGTCAGTGTGCAGGCAACTGAACAAAATCCTGTCAGTGTGCAGTCAATCGACAAATGCTGTCAGTGTTGACAAGTCCTGTCAGTAATTATCCAGGGAGCATGTTTGACCAGTATGTTTTTCAATAGTCTTTGAGAACAATTATCAAGCTATATTGATTACAAAGGTTAAACTCTTTTACTCAGGTGAGCGATTTAGGGCCATCATGGCCCTCTTGTTTAGTTTAACAGCTGTAATGACCGATACTATCAATAAAACAAAGTTTATTACTAAGTTATTAATCAAATTCCCATATAAATGTACATGTACTAGATCTTTTAGCTTGGTATTGTCTAACCAAACTGAAAAAAATGTGTCATAATTTTAGTAACATTTTTCTTGTTTTTATCACTTTTATATTGCCAATATTACACAAAATCTTAACATTGTCAGTATTTAATTTTTGTTGACTTTTAGTTAATACATCTTGTTTTACATTTCTAATGCTTTCATGTTTATAAACTTAATAAGATTATTGCTATCTTTGTTGTGTAATGAAATATTATGTTGACATTATGTCATTTGTACTTTTCAACATAGCTGTTGGTCTAGATAACGAATGAAAGGATAGTAATGCAATAGGTGAACACTCAAGATAAAATATTTTAGGTAATTGGCATCCATATATAAAATGTAATAACAAAAGTAACGGTTTACCCCAAATTTATTGCTTAGGTAGGGCCCATATACAGCCCACATATACCATGTGGGACCAAGATGGGTCCCATATCAAGCCCAGTTCAAAAACCCATGTGGGGCCCATATGGGTCCTAAATCGAGCCCTGTTCCAAAACCATATGGGTCCCACATTCAACCCATATGGGTTGCCCATATGGGACCCACATAGAGCCCTGTTGCAAAACCCATGTGGGGCCCAGATGGGTAGCCCATATGGGTCCCATATGTTTTGCTGGCTGGGTAATATCTAAATACAAATTATGGCCCTTGATCGACTTAGAAAGTTTGGTTGAAGTTTTAGGGCAACGTGGGGTTTTAATTCAGTTCTCCAATACAGTTCATTCAATCGATTTATACGTCACACTATTGTTCAGGGTCATCACACATAACTTCATATTGTCTTAAATACAAATTATGGCCCTTGACCGACTTAAAAATTTTGATTAAGGGCAACTTGGTGTTTTAACTCCGTTCTCAAATCATGGTCATTAGATGGATTTCGTACTTCACGCAGATGTTCATGGTCATCACACAATTAGGTTACATAACTCCATATTATCCTGAATATAAATTATTGCCTTTGATTTTATTTACTTTTTTAATTCTTTCTTTTTACTTTATTTTTTTTTTTAAATGCGTCTTTCTGCTTACTTTTTGTTTTTTGTTTTTGGCAGGCATATATGACAGCATTAATGCATTAATGCATTAATTTCTAAGTCAAAGCGGCGTAGTTGGGCACGCTGTCTTACGACAGCTTTTGTTAAAATTTGCTAGTGTCTTATATGATGCGTTTGAACTTAGAAAAAAGAACATTTGCCGAAAATTGATATGTATAATTGTATATCAGCTGGTTAAGAGTTGTCCATTTGAGATATGATTGCATAACAAATTAAAATGACTTTTATGTTCAAATAAAACTTGTGTTGTATAACCATGGTTGTGCAGCTGCTATAATAGTGTCATCCAGTGAAAGGGATTTAACTTGGAAAGTATGAAGTCCATATTATCCAGCTGGTGATAAATAAATGACTTTACGAGTAATGGGCAGCATATGTTCCAATTCAATGTTGTTGAATTGACGCTAGCTGCCAAGCAAAGCCATGTAACCTTGGCGCAAGGGTAACTCGGAACTGATGCCATAAGCTGCTTGTACTCGTGAACTTCTCCTGTAAAGGAAATATTCAATGTTTTCAAAATATACAGAACGGTATTAACACAACACGCTTTTTAATGATTTTCTAAGGTGTAATCGTACAAAAGGTGTAATTGTCAAACCTACGCTTGTTCATTAAATGCTTATTATATTGGTTCCTAATGGATGGGGGCTATTCTTTTTTGAGCCGTAATTATTGTCGGTGGGTGGCTGGTGCCCACTGATGGAGAGTCGCTCCTCCTAGGTTGCGAGTCTCCCCGCTAGTATAGCTAATTCAGTGGTAATTCTGTCCTCCATAAGGGCCCTGTAGTGGTGGATATGCCATTGCCGGCCATGGTGGCTGAAATCCGGTTCTAGAACTTTAAATATATTGTCTGACTGTTCAGTTTGTGAACCTACTCATGCCCGTTAATTTTGTGAATATATGCCTAAAAAGGGAAGAAAAAACAATTTCGGTTCCAAAATAAGCATTAACTGCAGAATACTAAATTTTGACCTTCAATTAGAGTTACACATTTTTGTGGGTATGTTCCACATGTCAATGTGTTGACGGATATTCCGTACTGATTCCAACTAGACGCAAATGGTTAAAATTAATTATTTAAAATACTACCGAGAAAATTGTTATATTCGACGTCCCGACATAAGAGAAAGATGCTCTCCAGTCTGTGTAAGGACATGTGTGCCCACTTGTGTGCTTCTAACCTACTATAATGCGATAATTTGCTTTTAGGACAGAAAGATTTTGTCTCTCATGTTCTAGGGACACTTAGGCCAGAGTTTTTTTATCTTTAGATTTACGGGAGATTTTCCAAAAAGTCGGGTAAGGAGGAGGAAATAAAAATAAAATGCATAAAATGTCCCAAAGGAGAAATAAATAAAAATAAAACGGATTTTTCTCCGATTTTTTTTATTTTTTAAAACTTCTTATATCATGAAGACAAAACACACCTTACTTGTGTCAGCTATTTCATAGGCTGAAAAAAGGGTGATAGATCACCATAAAGTTTCAAAAGCATAATTAAAAGGTCCTTTTAATGACTGAAAATATTGACCTCAACACTGTGAGTTCAAGCGCTCGTTGAAATTAATTGTATATATTTGTTCGAATGCATCTATGCATATGAGGTGCATATATTATCAACCCATGGATTTTATGAAACATGTCAGTGTAATAAAGAAGTTTAAATGGCCAATTCTAACCTTTTGCCCACAATATAAGCATATCCTTTCCATTGTGAAGTAATCAAACATTGAACACAGTTTCAGACACGGTATAATAAGGAGGTCAAATGTGTTTTTCTGTCTTTAACGAAATAGCACCGTGACAATTTACCATGATGTGGTTTTTATATAGAAAATATAACAAAAAAAAAAGTAGAAGCCCTGATGAAAATTCCTCTTCACTTCAAAGTTTGACAGGGCTTACGGATACACAGACAGTCAAAATCTACATTTATGTACTTTACCAAAGAAAATTCGGGAGCATTCAGATAAATTTTACAAGTGTTACAGTATATGTTTCAAAAACCAGGTCTAAGAACTGATTTTAGAATCAGTCCTGAAAAATATCCTTCTAATTCCAGCTATGCCCGTTGGCAATAAGAAACGGATAAGTTTGACTTCTTGCACTGACTGCCAGATATCTTATGTTCAGATTTTTTCTGTTTTATCGGAAACACACATGCTATTATTACATCATTTTCAGTATTCTATAACGATTTAAATTCGAAATCATTATTAAACTAATTAACAACTACGAATATCACGATACCTTGTGTTTTTCTCTTCAAATATGTGATCGTGAAGCAGTGTGTTCAATGCTCCCCAGAGTCAAATTCAGAAAAAATATCCATTTTGACTATGATGAACACGATATCATTTTGCTGTTTGTGTTTGTCAGAAGCTATACATTTTTGCGCTGTAATCCAATTCATCCTTGTTAATATACGACGTGCGCCAACGACTTTTAATAGACAATATACAACCCACGAATTTCTGTCTCCTTATTTTAACCGGAAGTTTCGCAATCATTCCACGAAAAAATCACAATAAACACGCTTTAAGTTCACCACGGTTTGATTTAAACAATGAAACATAAACATCGGAACGTTTTTTGTAGTAAAACATTCCTATATAGCTGCAGAAATTGCGAGAAATAAGGGGTAGGCAAAGTACTTTCACTTTTGACAGGACGTTGTTATGGTAACGGGTACCTGTTCTGTTTCCCGCGTATTTCCGACTGGTTAACGTGGTTTGAGCAGTAAAAAGACCGATAATGAATGACAATTGGTACACCAGTTGGTTCTGAGATATGGGTTATAGAACACTAATTTTATTTTGTTCTTAACATTGGAGCAACGTTCGTCGGAAAAAATAAAAATAAAACTACCAAAATGAATTTTATTTTTATTTGGGTTTTGCAATATTTAGGTACGGCGCTCCCGTAAATCTAAAGATATAAAAACTCTGGCCACACTTACTAGTCCTCAAAAAACTACTCTCATGTGGTAGTGTATCAATGAAAACACATAAAACGATCCGTGATGGTCAATGGGAGGTGATAAGAAATGACAATCAGAGTGAGAGTTGCGCATAACGTGTTCGGAGAGAGAGAATTTACTTCTTTAAGGGTTTTTATGCTTTAGATAGGATATCATTATATGATAACCACAATAAACCGTTTTTCATTAATCAAAGTATGTGGTTTGACTAATTGAAATAAGCTACTTAACCCTGTTAAGCTTAAGAAGTTTCGAGAAATTAGGGCCTGGTGTGTGTGAGTCGATAAGACTTTTAATTGCAAAATGCATAGACCGGGTCCTAATTTTCAAACATTCTTAAACCTAACTTAAATATGACTTTGTAAAACAGAAAGTAATTTATCGTATTGATTTCAAATATTATTTCCTTCACAAGCCTCAAATATTACACAGTTTATACCACTCAAAAATAGTGTGCAGAGCTTGAACCTGTTAAATGGGACTTGATTAAGATGTTCCGAGAAAATGGGGCCTGGCCGTGTACCGAGGCCCGGTTTCAGGTGCATGCGACACATTAAGTGCAGTCATTTTACATGGTTTTCAACAGACGCTTTATATTTTGAAAACTGTATGTACGTATGTTCGAGTTTAAATAGTTACACTTTCCATCTAAAACCGGAGTCTAAAAATATTATTTTTTTAGAACTGTATTATTATTTGGATCACAACGTTCACAAAATCAAGCACGATACGTATACATAACACTTTCCATGAAACGCTGTTACATTAATTAAGCGCTTGCAAGTTATGCGAGTTCGAGACGATCAGATTTTTATTTTAACATTTAGCACAGCACATTATCAATTCTATCGGGAACTGATATCCCCGATCTTTATTTGTACTAACATAACCCTCTGAAAAAGAGAGCCATACTTACTGTTTACGTCCATTTTCAACTTAATTACACTACTTCGGAAAGCGTTTTCTACGCATAACAAAATGTGACGGCTCCATGGTTTATAGGTTCTCGGTGATATGTAATTGCCTCCCTTTGACCATAATTTTCCTGTGTGCGGCTTCATTATAAAAGGTGATTTCAGGATTTGACGTGTGAGGCATCGGAGCCGAAAACATTTTGATTTCATTCTTTCTAAACACTCATTACCTCATTTTCATCAACTGAGTCGACCTCTACCTAGATCATGACCTATTCCTCCCTATATTAATGTTTTTAGCTCTGTCTTTCCTCCGTACCTCACGGTCTGCAGCCATGTCTACCTCTACCTACCATACTGCCTGCAGCCCATTCTACCACTCACTACCTCGTCTGCAGCTCTGTCTATCGTCTCTCTCTTTATCTCATGCAATGCAGCTTTGTCTAACTCTCACTACCTCACGGTCTGCAGTCATGTCTACCTCTACCTACCTTACGGTCTGCAGCCATGTCTACCTCTACCTACCATACTGCATGCAACCCATTCTATGTATTCCTACCTCATATCTGCAGCTCTGTCAATCTTCTGTCTCTTTATTTCATGCAATTCAGCCATGTCTACCTCTCACTACCTCACGGTCTGCAGCCATGTCTACCTCTACCTACCTCACGGTCTGCATGCTTTCTCTATATCTGTCTTCCTATTTCTATCTCACAATCTACATCGTTCTACCTCTCTACCTGAAGCTGTTCCTTCGTTTCTCTCATCATTTGCTGTCTATTGTTTACCTCTCAATACATTGCTGATATGCATAGCATGGTATGCAGCTCTGTATATCACTTACTACCAATTAGTAGCTCTGCCTACCTTACTCTGCATACCTCTGCCTACCACAACATAAGTATGACTTTGTGAGTCTTCCTTGCTTGAAAACATTTATTCTAAACAGTTAATGGTTTTGCAGTCCATTTTTTCCTATCTAAGGGGAAATGACTACTTCTAGTAAAAGCTAACTTGCCAATGTTTCATTAGCTTGTGACTTTCAACTAACATAATTGTATATATATATATTGCCAAGACTGTTAATCCTTGTGGTAACGTTTCACTCCCGTATAAGTTTGCATGTAATTTAAATTCGCCTCAAGGCTACAATTAAATGAATGATCATATTCATATATAAATATTTAACTTTGCTAACTGAAGCTTGGCGTTTCTCAAATAATCTTAAAATGAAATTAACCTTTGTTCATGCACAGAATTTTATAACTTTCAAAATGACATTATTTAGCATCAAAACCTATAAGATAAGGTAATCATTGTGACTAGATGAAATGCCCTTTAGTTTGATATAGTGTACACTTACTTGGTTATAATAATAATATTAATGTTGACAAGGTTGACAGGTATACATTTAGTCTAAGGTGTAATTGACAAGGCTGTCTGGTGTATTCAGCACAGCTAAAGAAAATAGTTTAACTGTTTCCTATCATATTTTTCAAGATTGCATACACCTTTTGATGGTGCGACTCTTGTCTATAGACAAAAGTAATAAAAAATTATTATGCAACATTAATTTTAAGAGGTTATATGTACATACACAGATTTTATCATAAGTGACAGTATCACTCATAGATGGTGAAACAGTTTTTATTTATTTATATCATTAACATTATACTATGTATATAATCATATTAATAAAATGTTTTCGTTATCTCAGACTGAAACTGTCACCGATGGAGTCAATGTATATGAAACTATTAACATTCATTGAAACTCCATGTGATAAAGTGCACAGACTTAGGACTCAAACTTTGGATTTTGTGAAAAGCCTTTCTAGAGCCATGGGAACATCTTCAGTAATTTCTTAACTTAAGTTGACTTCCTAAGATTTTCATAGTCAAGATTTAAATAAAAGTTGAAAGTGTGTTGATCATAAAAGTATGTACAGTGCATAGGCCTACTTTAAATAAAAGTATTGTATTTAAGGTAATATTAAATTCTTATTTCATATGACCAGTGAAATACCTAATTGATGAAAATGACCTAAGTTAGAAAATCAGTTCATGTTTTATGAATACTCATCCAGGGCCTGAGTCTGAGACTTGTTCCTTGAGCTTGAATGGCAAAAACGAATTTAAACATTCTCTAATTTATTCTCAAATATTCATCCAAAAGGAGATTAACAAACAAAAGTAAATGATTTACGATTCAATAATAAATGTAGAATGAAATATTTAAACAATGAAAACAATACATAAAACATAAAGATCAATGGACAATGAATTACAGCAAGCACAATGTACATGTATATAGCAGCTACATGTTTAATAACTAGAAATGTACATACATTCAAGAAATGTACACACATTCAAGAAAGTATGTTAAAATTGCGAAAAGTTAATATATAAATCAAATCTCATAAAAGAAGTT
This sequence comes from Mya arenaria, assembly GCF_026914265.1. NCBI lineage: Eukaryota > Metazoa > Mollusca > Bivalvia > Myida > Myidae > Mya > Mya arenaria. The sequence goes on from NC_069126.1 coordinate 36,723,802, forward strand.
GTAACAATGAGCAATGTACATATGGGCAATGATATGTAGAAAATTTGTTAGATTTGATACCATATTGACAAATGGCACTATTTTGCTGTTAAACAAATAAGTTTAATGTAATCAAATAACATGTTTCTTTTTAACACATAACATTTTTCCTGTTTGCATACCAGTAGTAAGTGAAGGAAATACGATAAGATGTATATTGAAAATGCTTGACATCATACACAAGGCAAATGATATTTACACAAAAACTTACTTTACCTTTTATGTATACTCAATAATAGGTTATGATTATAAGAGTTTAATTAATCGTCTTAAGATATACACTTTGAAATGCCATTAAACAATAAGTACTGTAGTTTAATTGAGGCTTAAAGGGGTGAAATGGGGAATTTGTCAAATACAATCTTTTTTCTTCTTTTTTTTTTAAACCTGTTGGCACAGGCAAAATCTGTAAAGAATTCGGGGTAGCGCAGAGACTGTGTTCATAACATACATGTAGCATTTAACCAGAGTGTTAAAATTTGTAAAGTACTGACCAAGGAGATTTTGGAGCAAATTGTAGGTGCCACAACAAACACATTTATAACATTTTAAAAAACTATGACACATTAATGTATTTTGCTGTAGTTGATTGAATCATGTGATGAACCTTGACATTTAAAGTCTTATTTACAGCATCTTTGGTATAACATTGAACAATTTAATAATTATTTCAAACATGAAAGAACCAACTAAAGTGACCTTGACCTTGGTGTATTAGAACTACATATGTACGGTATGTAAGACTGGTAACTTATAACATTTATGACAAATGTATTTTTACAAACGCAACAAATCCCCAGAACCGATAAAAACACACTCAAAATAATTTTCTAAAATTCAGTTACATTATCAAGATAAGCATAGACAAAGCCTATTTACAATGAAAGCAATAGATTGACATGTTCATAAGACTAATAAACATTGCCAACAAGTTTTATATCATTATTAGGTATTTAAGGGACTCATTCACTTTTTGTCATTGGAACATAGAAAAATAAAATGAAAAAAAAATGTGATATGTAAACGAAATCCTTGTAACAATGATATAACATCATCGAAAGTTCTAATTAGGGCTATCTTGCTAAAAATTATTTAAAATGTGACAGAAAAATAAGCTCCATATTGCCACAAGCGTAAGCAATGCAATTAAAAGTTGAATTATTCTAGGCTTGAATTTACACAATTCTGCTAAAATGGGCATCTACTTGTAGTTCTTTGGTGTTTGCTGATTCAAAACAAGAAAAATAAAAAACGGTTGCCGAAATAAAGTCTGTTAGCGAGTCTATAAATCTATTTAAATACATTGGACGTTTCTAGTACAGACATTAAGCACAATGATACATACATCAATGAGTTAACCGCATGAAATTCATCATACCACATTATATCATCATCATCTATTAAAAAAAACACTAATCCATTTACAATCCAGTAGGTGGGCTTTTTACAGTTGCAACTGACAATATTTGATTTACAGTTATTTTACAACAACATTGATATACAGTTGTATTTAAATTGTTCTCTTCAATAATTAACACAATTCTCCCTGCACGCACATATCTATGTACACGTACCACATAAAAAATGAAACCAGCTCATGAGTTCAAACTGTATCTGAGACATTCCATGGCATTTTTCCACAGAAATTCTTGTGTCACTTATCGAGGTCCACTGGCTGCACTCTGTAGAGTGTTCCAAAGTCTGTTCCAAATCTCCACCTCAAAACTTGCCTTCAAACCCTCAGCAATCTTAATACATGAGCTGCCGTCAAAGGCTTGGGTTTTAACCACATTCTTAACTTTGTCTTTCGGGACACACTTCAAAATGGTGTCCACAAGGTCTACGTTTTTCTGCTCGATAGCATACATGAGAGGAGTCCGCCCACTTTTCTTGTCCTGCAATGAAAAAGGCAATGTTTACATAGTAGGAGAGCAGACCAATAAACCATGATATTCAATAATCAAATTTCAACCAGAGTTAAATCATATATACCGTACTATATGCTATTTACAAGGGTTCTTGTTTCATACCAAAATATTCAAAAATCATTTTTTTGAGCACATTACCTCTACATCTTCATGATATCATGTCCTGAACAATTATAATCTGACATTTAAAAAAATTGCAAAATGAAAATAATTTTGAATAATTTATAAATAGCTTAACAAAAGATTGTATACAAATATTGTTCCAGGTGGCTTAATTATAAAATAATGCAATTTCATATAAGAAGGTAAAAACTGTAAAACATTTTATAAATAAAAGGCTGTTTCTGGACTGATATATTCACATAACGTGTAATAGTCAAGCATCCAGTGTATAACATATGCCTACCTGTGCTGAAGGATCTGCGCCCGCGTTGATGAGGGTAACGATGATCTGGCGACTGTCTGTCCGCTCAGTGCTGTCTGCGCGTTTCTTCATGCGTCCGTGGGCCAGTATCGCACAGTGAAGGGCAGTCTGACCTGGAAAGAACAATGACAACTTTATCAGAAAGCATTCAAAAGGGAAATCTAATGAATAGAGATAAAAGGATGATTGAGTTTGACAAAAATCCATTGTTATCAACAGAGGTCGCTGATAATCATTTCCATGATATCAAAATCAAATATGGCCATGTTACTGTATTCTTAAACATAGAAATACATGTACACAGAAGGACACAGGTTATAATTAGTATCTTAATGTTGATATTTTTTGCAAAATGAAACATGCATTTAGAGTATTTCATTGGTAACAAGATGGAACAACAGGTCATAAAATACTATACTTCTGCTTTAATTGAACCATACTGACAGATATCAACTTGCTATGCTGTGTATGCACTCAAGATTGGGACAGGTTATACAATTTATCAGACAGTTGTTAATTTAAACATAAAAAATATCTCCCTTCAATTAAAGGAAATAAATTTACTTCACAAATTAGCATAACTTTTATAACCGGTAATTAATTTCCCTTTGTTATGTATCTCCTATCTGACAGTGTGAGTGTATTGAATTGAATCATGATGCATTTGTGAAAACTGCTAAGTTTAAAAAGTTACATTATTTCCTGATAGTTTGCATAGAAACAGACAATTGCCTAAACTGAACTGACATACATGCACAGTAGGTTTTACCAATTTGAAAATGTCAATCTGGAAATTCTAAAACAAGGGCAATGCCTTTATTTTATTATTTTTTTAGTTAGTTCTTGTTTTCTAATCCTCCAACATATTGTGATGTATTTCATTTCTATACATATAACGTATGTATGTTTGTATACTATTTGTTAAATAAATAAAGATTAAACTAAGGGCAATGCCTACACAGTTCTTAATGCCTAGCTTTAAAAAATGAAGAAATACCCACTTGACAAACACCATACATAATCATGACAATAATCAAGTGACTGATGCATAACTTGCCATTTCTATTTTATTCCAAATCAAAACGAGCTAATAAAACTAATCGGACAATTAATTTCTACACATACCATAATTGTTGCAGTTGTTGATGGTGATATCGGGGGCTTTGAGAAGCTCAACTAGTGTTCGATGATGTTCCTTGCCACACGAGGCAGCAACGTGTATCGCGGCCTTTACCTCCCTCGTGAGACCGTCCGTTGAAAGGTTCTGAAACAAGTATAAGCATGTAATTAATAATCAATGAGTTAAACCTTAATAACACAGCAAACAAGTTTCAGATTAATACCTCATAAATTTTGGAAAAATTTTGCTCCACAAACCCCCATTTAGCTATAAAATGAAGATTCAGTTCAATCGCTAAATATATAGAATATTTATATCAGAGTGGTTCGGTGTCATGTCATGTCAATTGAATCAATAAAAAGAAATTTAATATAAACTTAAGACAAATAAATGGACGATACATGTATAAATGCTGGGGTTACCTCTGCAAGAAAGTTTGCGTTGGCGCCATATTTGATGAGCATAGCAACCATGTATGGCTGGTTGATACACACGGCCAGATATAGTGGGGTCTGGCGCTTCTTGTTCTGTATGTCGACTAGGTACTCCAAATGTTCACGCTTCAATCGCTCCAGTAAAGCCTGAAGAACAACAAAGTAATGATGTAATATGTTAGGCTTTGCTACCGTATCATTACAGCAGACTGTGCACACAACTGGACTATATGTATACTGTTAGGATAGAACTTCATTTTGATTGCATATTAATATTTATATGATCTTGAACACAATTATTAAGTAACATAGTAAGTTGGCAGCAAACTGTAAATGTTAAGTTTATTAATTAATTATTATCCAGTAAAAAGAAATCGTTTTCAAATAAATCAAAATTTTACCAGGTAAAAATTAAACAAGTATCTTAACAAGCCTGAAGCCGATTGTTTAGAAAACAGTAAAAATACTAACTTTCTTAGTGTTAAGTGACAAATGTCTCTCTACAAGCCAGGGAGCATGTGCAAGCTTCATCGCTCTCATTAAACACTAAGCCTCATTACAGCTAATGATGACGTACCTGTAACATGTGGCAGTCTGTTTTCAGGACGGCAATGTGCAGATAGGTGTCACCCTCTTCGTCACATTTCTCCAGTTTCATTCGCTCCATGTCTGCGACTGTACGTCTCGCAATCATCAACAGCTTGTTCTGTTTTTCTTTGTCAACTAGAAAAATTATCTACTATTTATTTATAAATAACAAAACATCCTTTGTGACATTTTGAATAGGAAGCAGCAGTGTTCGGTGATTGCAAGTTCTTTTTTCTTTCATCATTCGATGCATTATTGCATTATTGGTGCAGATGAGTAAATTCATAATAACAAGTGATTATTTTCAGTATTAAATCATCTTTGGAAATGCTACATTTGCAGATATTTAAGAAGCAATATGTTGCATATACATTAATATATTTTGCATAATTTTCATCCCTACAAAATAAACATAACCAAAAGATCACTTAGTTAAACAAAGAAGAATTATAAGCAAAATTATCTTATGAAATTTCTATTCAAAATTCAGACACATACCATTCTCATTCCTATTGCCACCAGGGCCTCTGTTGGCACTAGACTGTCTTCCTGCAGCAGTTACACGACCCTTGGGTTGTGGGCCAGCCATGGTTGAGATTGCTTGGTTTGGTGTGCTAGAGCCAGATGTTTGCTGTCCAGATATCTTCGGCAGAATCTTTCTTGGTTCCCTCTTTTTAGAAGGGGGTGGATTCACAATCCTCATGCCTGCAGGCAGTATAATTATAGGCTGATTAGCTGCTGTAACATTTGGCATGACGATCTGTTGACCAGGTTGACCCATATTTTGCAGAACAGGAGCTACTGCTGGCTGAAGTTGTGGAGCAGGGGGCCCTAGTTGGAGCTGAGGCATCATGTGGGGCATAAAATTAGGTAGCTGCTGCTGCTGTCTGTTTAAAGCAATCTGCTTCTTGCGTTCCCTTTCCCTCTCTCCATCTTCAATAACATGTTTGAAGGCTTCCTCTACATCTTTCAATTCTTCAGCATCAATGCTAAAACTGTTTTGACTTTCCTCCGTCATCTGCATCAGGGGGCTTCCATAGCCAGAGGATGGAGAGGGTGTGGCTCGATAATTTGGAGAAGGTGCCCCATGGTACTTGGGTGGTGACATGCCCATAACCAGCTGAGTTTCATGCTGGGGACTGAGCCCACAGGCACTGTCAACAGAAGGTGGTGACATATAGGTCTGGCTGCCTGGGCTCACGGCCCTGTCAGAGTAGGGGCTCCCTAAGCCCTCTGACTGGGAATCTACACCGCTGTCAGACATTGTCTCTGAAGGCCTGCGGTAGTCCTTATAAGTTTGAGCATTGAAGTCGGTCTGACTGGTCATTTGAAACAAGTTCGCCATTCCGTTGCCCATTGAAGTCATATTTGTGGTGGGGAGGTCAAAAGCATTCCCAGGAACAATAGCGTCCAAGAGTTTATCAGCTTCTGTTATATCTGGTAACTGTGTCTGAACAGTCACCTCTCCCCCATTCATCCTGTTGTTCATCTTGATTGTGCTTGTTGGTGCAAAATCTTGTGTATAGAACTGTTGTGGCATTCCAGCGTTGGTGAAAGCAGGGAAATTTGCCTGCTGGTTCAAGTTGTTTAAGGTTGCATTACTGTCAAACATCCCAGGCTGAAAAGTTGTAGGTAACGGAAATAAGCCAGGCCTGACAAATTTTGATGGCTGCGAGGAACCAAAATCATCGCAGTCATCGTCATATGGACGTCTACCATTTGTATTATACGGCGGTTCTTGTTGACTATAATTTGATGGGAAATATGTCCCATTTGGCTGCATAACTGGGACATTTGGGTATGATTTTCTTGTGGTAATCACTGGCTGGCCATGCATCGGACCACGTTCAACAAACTCTGAATCATCGTCTTTATCACCATCCTTGCCACCCCTGTTTGCAAGTATTTCACTATCATCCTCTTCCACATCACTAGTTGATTCAGGAGCAATATTTAGCTTGTTGACAGCCTCAGACAGGTCCTTCAGCTCATCTGCCTCATCCTTAACTTTCTCCTTCATTTTGCTTCCAATGGCTACAATGCAAAGAATGGAAAATGTACAATCAGGTTTATTTCTTTTATCCTTTAAAAACTTATTAGGAGGTCACAAACAGAATTCAGATTTTTAAATACATATATGCACATGCCATGAGCATTCAAGGTACATGTAACTTGGACATTAATTTTGTTACAGCTTACATCACTAAAGCAAAATGTTTCACTATTGAACTCTGAATTATTGAATTTTGACAAAGGGTTATTAAACACCTAAATGAAGATAGTGATGTTCTTCATTAAAATCAGTTGAGATGTTATGAATATTAATATAGTGGCCACATCTGGTAAGGAATACTAAGACAGAGAGCATACAAAATGACTTTGGTCAAGTTTTGACAATTCGTGAGCCATAACTATGAAATATGTAATGCAATATTTTTGTTTACAAATTAAGTGATATATTATCCCTGTAATCCTTAAAAAGAAATGCTTAAGAAATAGAGAAGACGACGTGAATTTGGTCCAATGTTGACAGTTAAGGGCCATAAATCCAGCAAGATATTATGCCCATATTTATTGTAACCAAGTTTGGTAAATATTGCATAAGAAATGCTCAAGTAAGAAAGTAAACAAAGTGAAATTGGTCAAATAAGGAAACACAGTCTAGTATCTCCAGAGGTAATAACGGATCTGTATGTTAATCAAACTCGGTCTAAATATTATGCTAATGAATATTGTAACCAGATTTGGTAAAAATTGGATAACAAATAAAAGGGTTAACACCCCCTAACGAGAATGACCCAGACAACATCATACAGCATCATACAATCATATAATCTATATTATGTCCCAATGATAAACAAATAACCAAAGATATGCACCCCCCCCCCTCAGCCACAATAATGCGCATTTAGGGAACTTTGTTTAACATTTGGATATTCGTTTTGTTCCCTAAACGCCACCAGTCAACTGATTCATACCAATGTAAAATATATTCTTCAACTGTAATGCCACAAAACTAAACACTTCATTATAAATATAAAACACAAAAGTTGAACATTAATTGATTTAGCCAATACCCTTCTCTTATTACACTTAAGTGTTTCATAAAACATTTCAGATCGGCTTTTGTCAACAAAGTATTGTCATTTTAGCATAAAACCGTAAAAACCGTGCCCGTAAACTTTTCGCTCAATATACTTGGATCTGTCATTTTGGGCTAGAAAAAAAACAAGTGGGATATGGACGCGCAGAGACGCGAAATTAAAAATCGTCAAAGACTCTGGAGCGGCCATTTATATGGACTAAGCCCCCCCCTCCCAACACACATGAAACTGACCCCCACCCCGCCAATAATGAATGTGATGGAGAAAGCATTTTCACATTTTCCTTTCCCCCTGAGGAATTCCTTTCCAAACTTTTAAATAAACATTTATGATCTAATGAGTAATGTAAGTTCCAGTTCTACTCCGTCTCCGTGGCCTAGTGGTTAAACGTCCGCCTACGGAGCGGGAGGTCGTGGGTTCAATCCCTGGCCGCGACATACCAAAAGACGTTAAAAATTGGTACAAGTAGCTCCCTAGCCTGGTGCTCGGCATTTAAAGGGTAGTGCTTGGAAAAGTGCTTTACACCGAGCACGTAAAAGAACCAAGGGGTCTCTTCGAAAAAGAGCTAGGGTATCGTATCCGGACTTCCTTGTATCACACCAGTCTCTTCAGCGTGCTGTCCCTTCAGCAAAAACAAAGGACCCCGTTGGAAATAAGTGCTTGCACTTTCACGGGTTATCCTTGACCGCAAGGTCTAAAGAAATACATACATACATACATACTGTAATAACATTAACAATATCATAAATAAACAAATACAGTATTGAAACAAATCTTACTCTCTCCACGAGTAATATTTCGGTCCGACGTTTTCTCTACTCCAAGCACTATTCCTACGCCTGATTTGTCCTTCATGATTCCAAATAATAATCTTTAAACTCTGAATTTGTTCGCAAGAATTTACTCTCCAAGACTAACGGGGAAAATTCAGAAAAGACCTCTATCCGGAAACGAAAGTTGATTGGTAGAAAACAGTCGCTTCGTCAAAAGGGAAATTCCCTCATGAATATTGGCTGATGACGTCCAACCAATGAAAATTCTTATTCTAAAAATAGCTTAAGTTCCTTGTTGTAATGTTACTAAAAATAAATTCCGCCATTTGCCGGTTATTTCCGAATGTTTCCGTTTCATGAGGATAACTAACATACCAAAATTGCCTCATCTCCGCGCAAATTGATTGAACTCGCGAAAAGACCTCAAAATAACTTACAGATAAAATTAATAATCAATAAAAAGGACATAATTCAGTTTTTCTTTTTGAGTATCGATAACTGTTCGAAAATAGTAACTTTATTTATAAAATATCGTTGGCAGTGAAGGCTGTGTGGAATTTGAGCTGGGAGTAGGATTTTGTTATTCGGGTCCCAGAGTTTAGGGATGATTTGTGCACAGTTACCATAAATGGCCCCGCCCCCAATTATAATTTTTACTAATGTTTTAAATGACTGAATTTTGTTGTTAACAGTGAGTGAAATTACTGGATTTTGTTGTTGGTAGTGAGTTGACGCTTTATGATATGTTTACTGGTTTAATTATGTATTGTAAGTTTGACCATTAAAACAATTTGGATTTATATTGACTGTGAGGGTTGGTGTGTGGCCATGATCACGCCAAGGCCGCCTGTGGTTAATAATAATCCTAATGCACCATTTTATTACTACAATATTATGTGAGTGTGCATATTTGGTGGCAGTGTATGCCAAGTTTGTTCTATCCAACACTTTAACCAGTATATTTACTCCAGATATTACTTAAATACATACATCCTGAGGATTGAAACGGATAAATAACTGAAAAAATAATGTATTGTGAATTCAAGAATAATAAATAACAATAATATACGTTCTACAGAATTGAGAAGAAACCAGACACGTGGCAATTGTGGGGTATTTTCCGAGTCTCTCTTCTGTTCTTCTTGAATCGACTTTGGTGAAAACAAAGCTATTTACAAAGCTGCAGATGTTATTATAAAGTCAAATTAGTGTGGAATTTTCCGTAAAGTTCAATAAATAAAACAGAATAAATAATCAATAAAAAGGACATAATTCAGTTTTTCTTTTTGAGTATCGATAACTGTTTGAAAAAAGTAACTTTATTCATAAAATATCGTTGGCAGTGAAGGCTGTGTGGAATTTGAGCTGGGAGTAGGATTTTGTTATTCGGGTCCCAGAATTTAGGGATGATTTGTGCACAGTTACCATAAATGGCCCCGCCCCCCAATTATAATTTTTACTAATGTTTTAAATGACTGAATTTTGTTGTTAACAGTGAGTGAAATTACTGGATTTTGTTGTTGGTAGTGAGTTGACGCTTTATGATATGTTTACTGGTTTAATTATGTATTGTAAGTTTGACCATTAAAACAATTTGGATTTATATTGACTGTGAGGGTTGGTGTGTGGCCATGATCACGCCAAGGCCGCCTGTGGTTAATAATAATTCTAATGCACCATTTTATTACTACAATATTATGTTAGTGTGCATATTTGGTGGCAGTGTATGCCAAGTTTGTTCTATCCAACACTTTAACCAGTATTTACTCCAGATATTACTTAAATACATACATCCTGTGCATTGAGACGGATAAATAACTGAAAAAATAATGTATTGTGAATTCAAGAATAATAAATAACAATAATATACGTTCTACAGAATTGAGAAGAAACCAGACACGTGGCAATTGTGGGGTATTTTCCGAGTCTCTCTTCTGTTCTTTTTGAATCAACTTTGGTGAAAACAAAGCTATTTACAAAGCTGCAGATGTTATTATAAAGTCAAATTAGTGTGGAATTTTCCGTAAAGTTCAATAAATAAAACAAAATATGAGATATTTGCTAGAGAGAGCGCGAGTGCGAAAGCGAGAGTCAGAATGGACGGGAGTTTGTAGACACTAGTAGTAAAAAGAGACGGTGGGATGTCCTTTGTAGGTATGGATTTAACGGGTTTGCGAAATGCACTTTTTTATCACTAAATAAAGTGTGGCTAAGCATTATAGGAGTGTTAAAACTAAGATACCGACGACTGGGATCCTTTAACAAATGTTGATATATGCTCAAGTATTGTATTTGAAGTACACACTTTTGAAATGCATTAATAACGCCATTTAACAAAAGACTGTAACGTGATTGGTTGATTGACATTGTCAATTAAAGTTAAAGTATCCAATACTTAGTATGAGTTCCTGTGGGCGAGTAGATACAGTATCTGTTATTCTATTTTGTCTTGACTGTACTTGGCATGGATTCGTTCCCCACTACAACCAGGTTTTATTTATACTTTAATTGTATTTTTTTCTGCAATTGCGGTATAAAATAATAAACTAATTAAAATATCTGTGTTTTTAGATGCATTAATACCGGGAAAATTATTTTTGGTGCCAAAACATGAGCGAGTCCCTTTAAAAAAGAGATAGGTCTGTAGATTCCAGCATTTTCTGGATCAGTTTTCTAGAAAATTGCCAAGACATGCGCAAGACGAGGTACATGCATCTGCTTTGTTGAATAGACTAGCAAAAGGAACAGATAATTTATCGGAGATTTCTTTTAGAACAAGGTCCGTTCTCAAGGTCTGGACGAGAGGCTTTACCGTGTTTGAGAATGCGAAGAGCATTAGATACTTCCTGCGGAAATATATCAATGTTTGATAACATCAGATGTGTTCATTTCTCTTTTTTACAACATCAATAGGGGTTCAAGCAAATTGACGTTGCACCTGTAAATAAGCTATAGTGGTCATCTTATTATTTGTGCACATGCATGGAAAATGCTTTGTAAATAAATAAATATACGTATATGAGGCGATTTTAGGGGAGCGAGTGAGTGTGTGTGTGTGTGTGTGTGTGTGTGTGAGTGAGTGAGTGCGTGAGTGAGTGAGTGAGTGAGTGAGTGAGTGAGTGAGTGAGTGAGTGAGTGAGTGAGTGAGTGAGTGAGTGAGTGAGTGAGTGAGTGAGTGAGTGAGTGAGTGAGTGAGTGAGTGAGTGAGTGAGTGAGTGAGTAAAAAAAACAACATTGAATGAATGAACAAGTTATTGAACTGTTTCAAGACAGTGAGTAAATAATGACCGACACGTTGATTAAATTGTTGCTCGAGCGACGTAAACGAAAATAAGCACACTTTTGTTTAACTTTTGTATATGGTTTCTTTAATTTTTAACCTGCTTAAATTATAGCGAATGGTTTGGGAACTGTCTTTCATTTAAGAAAGTAAGAAAAGGCAAATCCATGCAAATATAGTTTAATTAAGGTTAGTTATCTCTAATCACATTTAACGTTACTGGTACGCCCAAACATTGGTCTTGGATACCAAACATTGCACCACAAAACTTTAGAAAACTGTGTTTTTAATCAACCACACACTGTATCAATGTAAATATTTGGTGATATGCCCTTAAATTACAAACACTTTCAGTTTCCGCCGTGCCTTATTCATCGGATGTGACTTTGTGTTAATTTTCCGTAAAATGCATAAATATTGGTCTATGTAAAGTTTACGGTCAAAAATTAATTTAAGAATAATGATGAAAATTTTGCGTAGTATTGTATAATAACAGAATGCATGTAATTATCATAGAATTAGCTCTGCTCTCTTTCGTGGGTAAGTTGTACAAACATGTACTTTCAGCGTTATTTATAGATATATTTCTTTATTGTAAATTGTTTGTTTTAGCATACTCCTTAAATTAAATCCTCACCGAATTATATGTAAAAATGAAATGCATGTTCTGCCTACTATAACTAAGGTGATCATTTTTATTTCAGCATCTTACACTGGAGGAGTAAACGCCAGTAAGTCTTTTTTATACCTTCACATTCATTAGAACTAGTCTAAGATCGTTTGGTGAAGGCAACATTGGCCATCGAGTTAGGGCCATAACTAAGTGCGCGACGCCATCTTGAATATGGTGAAATGTGTGCCCTAATATTTGAAGATCAAACACATTTTTCATGTGTCCAGAATATCATTCATGACACTTGACATATCAATTCTATAACTGCTCGTTGCACATGTCCAGCACCATTTAACGGTGCGTCCGCAACATTGAAGTTTGCATCTTCCGTTGATGAAGTTGTACGTTCATATTGCCACAATAAAAGGTAGGTGATGTTATTATTTGGTCATGAACAAACTTTACATATTCTTTAACTTCATCAAAGTTTGTAACATCTCGCTCTCGTTTAGTAACATAGTTTGTTTGTATTCCGTAATTATTTGACCAAAATATCCTCAAGTTTCAGACTCAATGTTTTGATTAAGGCAGATAATACTCAGATAAAAAATATTTATATGTGTATGATACAAAGTAATTATTTATTATTATTTGTTAGTATTTATTTTGGATAATGTTGGATTATGTAGACAGCTGTAAGCAGATACGACTCGTTTTGGTTTCTTTTTTTAAAATCGCCTCTCATACACACACTTTGCAGAACGGTTTTACGGATGTTTAAAGGGAATGCATTTATTAAGAATATATATACTGTTATAAATAAAGCTTAATACGAATAGCACATGATGAATACATTTCAATATGAATAGCATACATGTACTTAGTATGATGGTATAACACTTAAAATACTAGATGACTGCACGGCAATCTTTCGCTAATACAAAGTTAGTCATTCTAAAATGTCGTCCAGGCTTTTTTAATGATGGTTAGCCTAGCAGGCATCACAAGTATCAGTCGCAACAGTGTCACTACTTGGCTGATCAGTGCCAACCACAATGGCGTCATCTACTGGCACAGGCCAACGACCGATCATAATGTCACTGTTTCCTTCGACGGCTTGTCCTTGACCATGATTCTCAGTGTGTGGAGTTAGGTGGTAAGAGCCGTGTGTTCTAGACCACTTACATGTTCAGGATGAAGTCCTCGAAGGGATCAGTGTCGCCCTGAATACTCTTTAAACGAACATCCTGAAGGCGGCGATATCGCCGTAAGCCGGGCTAGTCGAATCGTTCCCAATCAAACTGCAACACCAGGTCGAAGGCACTCATGTGCGATGCCTACTTCAAACCGCTTTGGCATCTTCCGTCTCCGTGGCACAGTGGGTTATTATACACCCAATGTGTCCAGCTTGGACATCCCAATTTTGGTAAAAAGATGCGTCATCTCAGCGGCTGCTTAGGATCGATACAGTCACCTTGGCAGCGGCCTGGCCATCGCACGCGGATAGGTCTTCGTGGTGCAGAGTACTGCTTGGGTAGCCACTATCTCTACATATCGCATAAGTAAAAGAGACGCCGAACAAAAAGTCAAAGGAGTTCATTTCTACCTTGACTCCAACGGTTCTTGCCCTACAAGATTCACATGCGCTCTTCCAGAGCTACTGAAGTACAGAGTAATTGTCCAACACACTCTTGAGACACTTAGCTTTTACAGTCCATCCTTTGGGGCACAGCAAACTGAACCATGGCGTTTGTGGGGACATCTCCTTCTTTTGGGACTCGACATCGCGTCTCTTTGAATATGAATGTTTCACCAGTTTGGAAATCTGAACTGTCAGAGAGTCCCGCATCTTTGTCCCGTGTATTGCGTCTCCATCAGCTAGGTTCAATGCGTGACCGTAGCAGTGGGTGTAGAAGGCCCGCGGTTCCTTCTTCAGTATGTTGACAGCATCCCTTTCATGGCACCAAACATGTCACTTGCCCAGACTTAGCATTGGCCCCTGCAGTTTCATCCGGACCATCGCATACTCTATGATGGATGTTAGAGTTGCCGCATCTATGAACAGAACCATATACAATCAAATAAATTACTCGCGTGCGTCTAGGTTGGCACAAGACAAGAACAACCTGTTCCTAATAGGATGAATCTGTTGTCTCGTCACCCACGGTCGTGAAGAAACGTGTGGTTCTTGACGTCTATCACCAGATTTCGCAGGATATGTAGCGTCATTAACTACAAGATCTCAATCTGCATGTCGGCTAGCGTATACTTGTTGGTCTCTTTCTGAACTCAGGACAAGATAAAGGAGTCCACCTGCTCTGTTCGGCATCGTGACCTCGAAGCGTGAGTCCCCGACTAGCAAGGTTACGCATGCTACGAAGAACGGTCAGTAGCTGCCGACGGTTGCTTTCTTTTTCTTGTGTGTAGGCGGTGGATATCGTCTCCGCTATGTCTTTGGACTTAGAAACTTAGCATTGCTATACATCATACTGCTCTGAATAATTATGCTTAATACTATAAGTTTTGGATTTTAAAGTTAACGATTTCAATTTTATTTTATATAATTGAATATGTTTGTTATGTGTAATTCCCCCTCGCACACCTGCTATTGCAATGCCATGGGTTTAAGTAATTATAAAAACGATGAACTGCATTAAAGTTAAAAATAGATGCTCTGGTCTATTTTGTTCTATTCTGTTCTATAATCAATAAGAGTGGACCTCTTTTGTGCATGCAGACAAAAAAAGCAGTTTCATACAGGTATTTCTTTAATCTTTGCACGTGTGCATAGCCGAGAGTGTAAGATAGGTTCATTCGTACCCGAGCGTTTTGTTTTGCGGACACGATTGTTTTCGCTGGAACTCATTAGTGCGTAGTGAAAAGTTACAATCGAGGACTTATTTTATCTCTTACCGTGGGCAAGATAAGGATTTCCACCGTTACCAAAAAAATGGATCTACTGGGATAAATATATTTCCAGCAGGCAAATATTTGGATCTACCAAGGTAGATGTCCACCTCTCACCCAATAGGTCGTGGGTTCAAATCCGACCAGGGAAACAATCCCTTTCCTCCTTAAATTGACACTAGTACCGGTCCCTGCTCAGAAAAACGGACTATATAAATTCAGATATTGTACAGCGGATACAGTTTGTGTAAGGGCAAATTACACCAATTCGGAAGTGAATACTCGTTGCCTTTTTACTTGTAATTAACAAATGCCAGTGAATCAAGTCATGGTAATACCATGATCTCAGATCATTGGCTTCTTCCCATCTTTATAGTCTTTGAAGCAGAATGGTGTGTGATTTCAAAAACAGGATGAACATGCTGGAGATCTACTTTTTATTTGTTTCCATTTTCACCGCATTGTTATTACTCGTACCCTTGATATTGTCATTTTACCGAATACACAGTGGTTACGTTCAACCAATTTTTGGATTTTCTTATGACATTCGGAGCTCCTTGGCCATTTTATCGAAAACAACCTTTGTTTTCGATAAAATGGCCGGGGAGTTCCGAATGTTCTTATGAGAAACGCAACGTTGAAGGGGAGGTTTTCCCCAAATGTATGACGGGATTTGGTTTGAAAATAGAGGTACACCTCTACATTTTAGAAGTTGACACAAATAGTACGCCAGTATCGTGTGTGATTTATATCAGCTAAAGCTGTCTTCACGATCGAGTTTAATTCTGTTAGCATTTGTTTTTATTCTTCAAGTCGTTGTTTGGTACGTATTTGACCCTCGAATGATATGATTATATCACTCATTACATCAAACACTGAGCGGAATGCTTGCATGACATAGGCGTCCACTAGGGATTCTGTATTCGGACAAAACATTTAAGTGAAAACAGACAAAACAGCATATATTACTTAAGGTATGCGATGTATAAACAAGCTTTTCGTTTTTTCGTTTTATCGCACCATTCACCATTCACCATTGGCCGTAATGTTAAACTTTGATGCCTGGTGACCCCGTATAAGTTTGGTATAGTTTGAAGGGATGTTGATTGCTGATAATTAACATGTAAAATAAATGAACGAAAATACATTATAAATAAAGTTATTGTGTATTTTTGTTCATTATTTGCAATGAAAGCGGACCTGAAATAACATAGTTCGGCATCTTTCAAGGCTTAAAAGGATTTTTTTGTATTATTCGGTTTTAAGTTTATTAGCATTTCAACCCTTTCAAATAATACCAAAATAATATGGGGCCACAACGCATTCAAAGTTTACATAATTATACATCAGATACCTTTAAAACATTGCGTACTGAATCGCACATAGCTACGACCATGATTCAAAAGGATTTTACAAACAATGACTACAATTAATTTTTTTGGAGTCAAAGGGTGTCGAATAGGCCGAGAGCAACTAATTATATTGTAAATAGGCTCATTAACATTGCTCATTTCTTAGATACGTAACAGTCCCTAACAATGTGCAGGTCGCATACTTTTGCAGCGATGCAAACTACCCGATTAGCATTTATCTATATCTTACAAAATTAAACGCTTTGATAATGTGAGTCAACGTATCGTTTGCAAAAGTTATCTAAAAGAAAAAAAAAACACAAGTTATTTATCAACGTTCCAGGTGTATGCCAAAACAGCCTTTTGAAAGGACGTAACGTGACGTTAACGGCATCCACGTCACAACAGCCATCTGTCGCGCACGGGCCTGAACGTGTCTTGCTGGATACACTTCAGCAAAAAGACCCTCAAGGGCATTTGCTAGCGGGATCATGGGTCGCCGGAACACATGACAACAAACAATATCTTCAGGTAGCATAAAACCTTTCCCATTTCCAGGGCACAGAGTTTGTTATGCATTTCTGTCTGAATCCTGGTAATTTGTAATATAGTATATTCTATTTGATACTGTACAAAATAGCATCAACTGTTTAATAATTTGCCTTCTTTTTAACACGTGTCTTTATCATCGTGTTGATTACCGCGTCACAAAGTCTTCGACAAAATGCAACAATTCAAAGCATTGTTTAGGCTTCTTTAAATGATGTTCTTGAGATTTTGTTTAAAGTATATTTGTGTTCATTCTATCTAAATTTTTGTTTGTAATTTAAAACATGTATGGTTATATATACACGTGTCATTCGAGTGTTCAGAACTTTGTTAATTTAAAAACTCTGTCAACCTTATCGTTGTTAACTTTCAAATGTCGAAGTCCCGTGAACACAATAATGATCTGAAGTATTTCAGCATTACAATTTTTTTAAAAATACTTAAGCTGCTCTTCTTCTTTTTTTGTTCTAAATAAATCAGCATACGATTAAAATGTCGCACTTAAAAAGGTAATTACGATGCCTTTAAACATCTCTGAACATTCGGCTAAACACGAATAATATATTTGGTATTTCAATTTAAGCTTAAACGCTTTTAAGTATATTCGCTTTAAAGCTGCACTCTCACAGATAGAATGTTTGACAACTTTATATAATTTTTGTCTTGGAGCATTTTGCTAAAATGCATGGAAACTAGTGATATAAGACGTCTGACAAAAATCAGATCGAAGATTTTCATATTTAAGTTAAGTCCTAACTGGTTTGCAGATATTTCCGTAAAATAATGACTCATTCCAAGACAATACGTAAAAAAAGTTGTCGAAACGGTAAACCTGTGAGAGTGCAGCTTTAAAGTATATTCATTTTGGAACATATTCATATAACCTATTGCATGTCACATGTCTACACATAGTTGGAGTTTGCGGACCCGAGCGTGATACGGGGCTTGGTGACACAGGGACGAAACGGCTGCTGTGCCCAGTGGGTATCCGAGTACACGGTCTCGGTAAGCCCGGACTGCCAGACATGGACGCCCGTTGACTCTGGACAGGTATACGCTATGTCACTATGCATACCATGCCTTTTCCACTGGAGAAAGTAACCACATATAAGAAACCAATATTTGTTAAACTGGTTAAGCCTGTTGTTTTTGTGTACATGTATTGAACAGATTATTCTTTTGCACACACATGCGGATCTCATGCATTTAGCGCTGTTGAACCGTTTTTATTGACAGGAGTAATTTAGAACATGTTTTACATTGGATCTATCTTTTATTAGTGCTTTCACCTTTTCCCAACAATCATTTGGACAAAAAACAATAATATAAAAAGCAAAGCAGTAATGTATAAATTAATTATCGAAAAGAATTCCATATCTGGAAGATTTTTTATTTAAGTAATCACTATTGTTAACAATGCTTTTAACAATGGCTTAAACTGCACCATTCTTGTTTTGTTTCATCACAGAAGTTCACTGGAAATAACGATCAAGATTCCAAGGTGTCAAACATGTTGGATTGCCCGATAACAGCAAAATGCATAAGGGTGTACCCTACAAAATGGAACGGCAAGATCGCAATGCGATTAGACGTTCTCGGATGCCCTATTCGCCAAACCCCAGTGCCATCGACAACCACCAGCACAACCACAACCACAACACCTGCAACTACTGCAACATCGTCAACCACGACTGTAACAACACCGACTATGTCAACCACGACTTCAACAACACGGACGCCCACTACGACTGTAACAACAACAACACCAATCACGAGTGCAACAACAACAGCAGCAACAACAACACCAACGACGACTGCAAAAACAACGACTTCAACCACACCTGCAACAACACCAACGACGACTGCAAAAACAACGACTTCAACCACACCTGCAACAACACCAACGACGTCAACCACGACTGCAACAACGACTTCTGCGACACAAGCGACGACTACTTTACCCAGTTCTTCTGCAAGCACAACAACACCACCTCTTACTACATCATCTACACAATTGTCAACGACAACTGGTACAATGTAGACATTTCACATACAATTTAACTTTCATTAAAATTAAGTTACATTTCATAACCGATTTTTGAGAAAGTATATTCATAAATATACAATTAACGCTTATTTTGAATAGTTTATTATTTCTTTACATTCTAGGAGGAGCATGTGCCGATCACGGAGGTATTGACTGCAAGATGATGAACGTCTACTTGTCAATCTGCACTAGAACAGTACCTGCGACCGCTTATTGCCAGAGCTTTTGTGGACTGTGTGGACCTTCTACAACAACAACCAACCCAACTTCAAAAATCTCCACAACATCTCAAGCAGTGGCAACAACAACCTCTATGGCATCCACTGTGTCTAACACAACACCGAGTACAACAACATCTGTATCAACAAATGCGCCGAAAAATTGTACTGATAAACCAGGAGTCGACTGCCATGTTCTTGATTCGTCATTGAGCATATGCGCTCATCCAAGCACAGCTCAGATGTACTGCCCCAAGTACTGTCAAATGTGTGGCCCAACTACACTGGCATTGTCCACTGCAACTTCATCAACACAGTCTCAAACTGCATCGCCTTCAACAACTACGCCATCAGTCACTTCTACGTTCTCGACACGGCCATCTTCAACTCCAACGACTACATTAAGTTCAACAACAGGTGCTCAATCCACGGGGTCATCATCGACAACTACCAAAACAACGCTTCAGTTTTCATCTACTTCTACACCTGCTTGCCATGATAAGCCTGGAGTGGATTGCAAACTCATGGATATTTCTCTTGGAATCTGTAAACATTATAATCTTTCGAAACTATATTGCCCTAGTTATTGTATGAACTGTGGATTGACATCAATTAATCCATCTACGGCATCTACGTCGACAATGGCGACAACAACATCGACAGTTCCGATTTCAACACAAACTTTAGCCTTAAGTTCACCATCACCAGCGCTTCAAACGTCAACAATATCAAAAGCAACAACAACATTTATCCAAACAAACAGCACAACACCAAAATCGGTTCAAACAACAACACCACCACCAAGCACAGCTTCAACAACACCACCACCAAGCACAACATCAACAACTTTAAGTACCACAAAACCAAATTGTACTGACAGCCCTTCTGTTGACTGCAAATTACTTGATACATCATTACAGATATGTAGCAATCATATGTTAGCGCAGCAGTATTGCAAACGTTACTGTAATGTATGCGGTGTGACAACTGCAGCTTCTGGTATAAATACGTCATCATCACAACCCAATACATCTCAGATTTCAACTGCTTCGCCATCTTATACAAATCCTTCAACAACCACAACATTAACAACCTCGTCTACCCAATCCAGTTCAACAGTTACGAGTCTTTTAGGAAATGCAACAGCATCCTCACAGTTATCAAACCAGTCTAGTTCAACACTAGTTTCAACAGTCACTAGTCCTTCAACAACTTCAACAACAATGACACAAGTATCAAGTCAGTCAAATTTAAAACCAAATGCGTCTACGACCTTATCAACAACTTTTTCGACATCATCACTTTCGAACACCCAAACAACACAACAGACAAATACGACATCAACGGCAATTGCTCCCTCACCACAAACGAGTCGATCCCCTACTTGTGTCGATAAAAATGCGGTAGATTGCAGTCTTCTTGATTCAACGTTAGGAATATGCAAAGTCATATCAACTGCTCAAATATATTGTCCTAATTTTTGCGGACTTTGTGGATCTTCACTTGGTTTAGTTTCAACAACCACTGCAATACAACCTAAAAGTACACAGTCATCACAATCTTCTGCAAGTAGAACACAACCACAAAGCACGCAGCCATCGCAATCTACTGCAAGTAGCACAAAACCTCAAAGCACACAGTCATCGCCATCTTCTGTAAGTAGCACACAACCGCAAAGCACACAGTCATCGCCATCTTCTGTAAGTAGCACACAACCGCAAAGCACGCAGCCATCGCAATCTCCTGCGAGCAGCACACAACCGCAAAGCACGCAGCCATCGCAATCGTCTGCAAGTAGCACAACACTTCAAAGCACGCAGTCATCGCCATCTTCTGCAAGTAGCACACAACTGCAAAGCACGCAGTCATCGCAATCTCCTGCGAGCAGCACACAACCACAAAGCACGCAGCCATCGCAATCTCCTGCGAGCAGCACACAACCACAAAGCACGCAGCCATCGCAATCGTCTGCAAGTAGCACAAAACTTCAAAGCATGCAGTCATCGCCATCTTCTGCAAGTAGCACACAACTGCAAAGCACGCAGCCATCGCAATCTCCTGCGAGCAGCACACAACCACAAAGCACGCAGCCATCGCAATCTCCTGCGAGCAGCACACAACCACAAAGCACGCAGCCATCGCAATCGTCTGCAAGTAGCACAAAACTTCAAAGCATGCAGTCATCGCCATCTTCTGCAAGTAGCACACAACTGCAAAGCACGCAGCCATCGCAATCTCCTGCGAGCAGCACACAACCGCAAAGCACGCAGCCATCGCAGTCGTCTGCAAGTACCACACAACCGCAAAGCACGCAGTCATCTCCATCTCCTTCAAGTAGCGTACAACTTCAAAGCACACAATCATCGCAACCCTCAGCAAGCAGCACACAATCTCAGAGCACACAGTCATCGCAACCCTCGGCAAGCAGCACGCAATCATCGCAACCCTCAGCAAGCAGCACACAATCATCGCAGCTAACAGCAAGCAGCACACAGTCATCGCAACCCTCAACAAGCAACACACAATCATCACAACACTCAGCAAGCAGCACACAGTCATCCCAACCCTTAGCAAGCAGCACACAATCATCGCAACCTTCAGCAAGCAGCACACAATCATCTCAACCACCAGCAAGCAGCACACAATCATCGCAACCCTTAGCAAGCAACACACAATCATCGCAACCCTCAGCAAGCAGCACACAGTCATCGCAACCATCAGCAAGCAGCACACAATCCTCTCAACCACCAGCAAGCAGCACACAACCATCGCAACCCTCAGCAAGCAACACACAATCTCAGAATACACAATCATCGCAACCAACAGCAAGCAGCACACAATCATCGCAACCCTCAGCAAGCAGCACACAATCATCGCAACCCCCAACAAGCAGCACACCAGCTCAGAGTACACAGTCATCGCAGCCCTCAGCAAGCAGCACACAATCATCTCAAACATCAACAAGCAGCACACAATCATCGCAGCCCTCAAAAAGCAGCACACAATCTTCGCAACCCTCAGCAAGCAGGACACAATCATCTCAAACATCAGCAAGCAGCACACAATCATCACAACCCTCAGCAAGCAGCACACAATCATCTCAAACATCAGCAAGCAGCACACAATCATCGCAACCCTTAGCAAGCAACACACAATCATCGCAACCAACAGCAAGCAGCACACAGTCATCGCAACCCTCAGCAAGCAACACACAATCATCGCAACCAAAGGCAAGCAGCACACAGTCCTCTCAATCGTCAGCAAGCAGCACACAATCATCGCAACCCTCAGCAAGCAGAACACACTCACAGAGCACACAGTCATCGCAACCAACGGCAAGCAGCACACAGTCATCGCAACCCTCATCAAGTAGCACACATTCATCGCAACCCTCCGCAAGCAGCACACAATCTCAGAGCACACAGTCATCGCAACCCACAGCAAGCAGCACACAATCTCTGAATACACAGTCATCGCAACCCGCAGTAAGCAGCACGCAGTCTCAGAGTACACAGTCATCGCAATCCACAGCAAGCAGCACGCATTCTCAGAGCACACAGTCATCGCAACCCACAGCAAGCAGCACACAATCTCTGAATACACAATCATCACAAACTTCAGCAAGCAGCACGCAATCATCGCAACCCACAACAAGCAGCACGCAATCATCGCAAACCACAGTAAGCAGCACGCAGTCTCAGAGTACACAGTCATCGCAACCCACAGCAAGCAGCACACAATCTCAGAGCAAGCAATCATCGCAACCCACAGCAATCAGCACACAATCTCAGAGCACGCAATCATCGCAACCCACAGCAAGCAGCACACAATCTCAGAGCACACAGTCATTGCAACCCACAGCAAGCAGCACACACTCTCTGAATACACAATCATCACAAACTTCAGCAAGCAGCACGCAATCATCGCAACCCACAACAAGCAGCACACAATCATCGCAACCCACAGTAAGCAGCACACAGTCTCAGAGTACACAGTCATCGCAACCCACAGCAAGCAGCACACAATCTCAGAGCACACAGTCATTGCAACCCACAGCAAGCAGCACACAATCTCTGAATACACAATCATCGCAAACCTCAGCAAGCAGCACGCAATCATCGCAACCCACAACAAGCAGCACGCAATCATCGCCACCAACAGCAAGCAGCACACAATCTCTGAATACACAATCATCGCAAACCTCAGCAAGCAGCACGCAATCATCGCAACCCACAACAAGTAGCACACAGTCATCATCACCAACAGCAAGCAGCACACAGTCGTCTCAACCCTCAGCAAGCACCACACAATCATCGCAACCCTCAGCAAGCAGCACACAATCTCAGAGCACACAGTCATCGCAACCCTTAGCAAGCAGCTCACAATCTCAGAATACACAGTCATCGCAAACGACAGTTAGCAGCACGCAGTCTCAGAGAACACAGTCATCGCAACACACAGCAAGCAACACACAATCTCAGAGCACGCAATCATCGCAAACCTCAACAAGCAATACACAATCTCAGAGCACGCAATCATCGCAACCCTCAGCAAGTATCACACAATCTCAGAGCACGCAATCATCGCAACCCTCAGCAAGCAGCACACAATCATCGCAACCCTCAGCAAGTAGCACACAATCTCAGAATACACAGTCATCGCAACCCTCAGCAAGCAGCACACAAACATCGCAACCAACAGCAAGTAGCACACAATACCAGAGCACACAATCATCTCAACCCTCAGCAAGCAGCACACACTCTAAGAATACACAGTCGTCGCAACCCTCAGCAAGCAGCACACAACCATCGCAACCAACAGCCAGCAACACACAATTCCAGAGCACACAATCATCGCAACCCACAGCAAGCAGCACACAATCATCACAACCAACACCAAGCAGCACAAAATCATCGCAGCCCTCAGCACGCAGCACACAGTCATCACAACCAACTGGTTCTGGTAGTTCACTGTCGACTAGTCTCCCAACAACTCAAACATTGTCAACATCTCAGATGATAAGTTCAGTGGGCTCAACAACAGGGTTAGGGAATTTGACAACCTTAGGTAATACTACAGTTGCTCAAACGATGATATCTGGGCAGACACAAAACCCCGCAGTTAGACTTACAACAACTTTACAATCACCTCAACAGACTTCGCAGACAATTACGGGACAATCCACCATTTCGAATGTGTCAACAGCAAGCTCGGGACAACCTATAACAACAACGGCATCATCCATAGTCACAACACATGACCCGTGTAATGACACTCTGGATTGTAAGCTATTGGACACATACTGGCATATTTGTGGAACAATGGCTTCTGCCAAAGGTTGTCTCACGCATTGCGGATACTGTGCTTCTGGTGCGCCCATAACACCGTGTAATGACAAACCTAATGTGGACTGTGCTGTATTTGACAGCTTGTTGGGCATTTGTAAAGACAAAACCACAGCTACAGCGGCAGGGTGTATAAAGTTCTGTGGTTTTTGTCCATAACACTGATAGTTAGTGTTTGTTAACGGGCACAACAAATGACATAGTGAATTAATAGTTTTAAGTATGGTACTAATTTTGTTTAAGTCAAATACTTATATATTGCTTTTTCCAGTTGTTTGCATCAACTTGCACGTGTTAATATTGTGTAAACGGTCAGGAAAATGCGTTTGTAGTTTTACTGGATGTGTCAACGTTTACATGTTTCTGTTGTTGATAATATATACAAACGAGCAATGAATAAACATTTTGTTTTCTGAAACACTGATTTTTTAAATAGAAATGTTCTGTGGGGGTTCTTTGATTGTGTAAAAGTATGGAAATGTTAATTTATTTAACAAATCCATGAAATATTAAAAGATCATATAGTCGACGATGGCGAAAATTTGCTCTTTATTCCACGAAAATTAACACAACCTTCATAAGGCCCAAAGTAAATAAATGATCTGTTACTGAATCGAGTGTGTATAATGCTTAACAACATTTCGAAGTCGAAAACGGACAAGGGTTGAATTCGCTAAAATGAGAGCAATATGTTAACTTATAAATAAAGAAGTTATAGTTATTGTTAAAACATTATGCGTAAAATATATTGATAAAAAGGGCGGAGCGAACGTACCCTGTTGAATAGGTTCAAACTGAGTTTAGAACGTGTTTAAAGCAGGAGGGAAATCCGATTATGACGGCATGTCTGTTAAGTTGTAAATTGTTATTCTTAGCGAATAAGCTTGGTACGTAGGTTATTATTTAAGAGCGGTTACTGCGTTATATGCATGATTGTTGTTTTCCAAAAGCGCTGCAGTTTGTATTCAAGTTCTTATTTAATTACCTGATACCCCTGAGAACAGCGTGTGGTGAAGTTTTAACGGTTATATGAAATCATTTTATGGGCATGCAATTATGCAAAACTTGAACCGAATTCGTAACTTCCACACAAATGAGTTACTATAATATATTATATTTGCGCAAATTCTAAGTTGAAAAATGTACACAACAGAAATAGTTGTTACGTAATCAAAGTTGAACATTACATGTTTTCCATGGTGTTAAACGTCTTAGTTGAAAAAGGGCCATTACTCCGGCATTAATTGGTGGTGTTTAAAGTGACACTCGTATTAAAAACCAATACATACACACGTATTACAGACATAAACTTTGAGTGATAAACCTTTAACTGCTTACTAAATAATTTATGGAAAATATTAATTACTGATAACAAGATTGAGAACGTGTATTTAATAGCTGAAAACACACAAATATTAAATAACTGGTGGGTCCTAAAATATTAACAGTGATCAACTATCGTCTCATTAGGTAGAAAAACCGTGTGTGTTTTTCAAATTAAACACGGTATCCTGCGTAAGAACCATCGTTTTCGATATTTATTCATCGTTTTCGGTATATTGAATCCATTGTTATAATTCTGGTACATCGTATTTGGAAGAAAGAGTGCGAAGTTGGCCTGTTTTTATAGTGCTCAACATGTGTATTAAATATTATTCAAATTCGTTAACCTGTTCATGAGTAATTGTCCGGACATCCGCAAATTGTCAGTTGAAATGGGACATTGTCCGTCCAGAATTACTGATTCGTTACCAAAGGCGTCCTTGACCTGTTTTAATGGTGTTTAACGTCTATACCAACACTCATTTGAATCAGTCACCCTTTTCCGGACACCGTATATTTGGCAAATTCTAAGTTGAAAAGATCGGTACTAAAATTCAGCTCGACTTGTATTTTATGTCCTTATATCATTTAAATCCGTCAACTTTTTAATGAGGTATTGTTCGGACGGTCACGCGACAGTGCGATAACGAAAACGCGATAATACGACAGTACGATTATGATAATGCAATAAACTATCGTGTTTTCACCATCGTACTTTCGCGTTTTCACCATCGTATTATCGTGATTTAGCGTTTTTCATCATCGTATTATCGTACTGTCGCGTTTTCATTATCGTACTGTCGTGTTTTCATCATCGTACTATCGCGTTTTCATCACCGTACTGTCGTGTATTCATCATCGTACTATCGCGTTTTCGTCTTCGTACTGTCGTGTTTTCGCCATCGTACTATCGCGTTTTCGTTATCGTACTGTCGCGTTTTCATCATCGTACTATCGCGTTTTCACCATCGTAGTTTCGTGATTTCGCCGCGGTTTTCATCATCGTACTATCGAGTATCGCGTTTCAGATCAACACATTCATAGGCGATGGCCCTAACGGCATTCCGTAGAAAACGGACCATTATTCAGTCAAAAAACAGCGGTATGTATTCAAAGTTTAACTGAACTGGTAATGTATGTTATTGTCAGAGCATGACCGACCGTACCGACCTTTCGACGAACAGACCGACCAACTCTACCCCACACCACTCCCTAAACTTTGTTTTGTAGTGGTGTTGCAAATAATATCAATTGGCCATGATACGCTATCGATGAAATGCTATTCTAAGTACTAATTATGTTTATATATTCTTATTATTTTCTTTATAAAGAGACATATAGAGCTACTGACGTGAAAAACCGTTTTACTCTATCTACCGATTTGTCTATACACCAGCCTTTAAATAGTAACATTAATCATATGGAAATTCCTTCTTTCGATTTCGTTAATACATTGACTGCTCCTGTTTAAGGTGTTATTGTTCTGATCACATGGTTGTTATAACCCATGATCTAAATAAATCTTGAAGTATTGAAATCTTGTAAGTATATTCAATCTCATAACTAACAGTAAACAATACTTAACTGATAATCAGTTGTTTACAAAAGCTCTGACATCATCAGTCTGTAAGTGTTTTATAGTATGCCCTTAGTAATAATCTTCCTTAACTCTCTTTTAATACGTAGTATTTTATTTTATTTTATCAAAGCTGGAAACGTTAATCGGGTATGATGAACATTATATAACGCCCTGTTAAAACAACA
Organism: Mya arenaria; assembly: GCF_026914265.1. Classification (NCBI taxonomy): domain Eukaryota; kingdom Metazoa; phylum Mollusca; class Bivalvia; order Myida; family Myidae; genus Mya; species Mya arenaria. The sequence goes on from NC_069126.1 coordinate 36,751,610, forward strand.
CTCTCACAGACTGACCGTTTTGACAACTTTTTATTACTTTTTAGCTAACCAGAGCACGAAGTGCTCAAGATGAGCTATTGTGATCGGTCTTTGTCCGTCGTCCGTCCGTCAACAATTGCATAAAAACATCTCTCCTGAAACTACCAGGCCAAATTTAATGAAACTTCACAGGAAGCTTCCTTGGGTGTCCCTCTACAAAATACACCAAGGGGTCACGATGATAAACAACAACAACAACATCAAGAAAATGGCCAACTTTCTAGTTTGCTTTAAAAAAACATCTCCTCTAAAACTACCAGTCCACATTCAATTAAACTTTACAGGAAACTTCCTTGGGTGTCCCTCTACAAATATACAACAAGGGGTCACGATTGATCAACAACAACAACTACATCAGAATTGCTGACTTCCTGTTTCTGCTTAAAAAAACCCATCTCCTCTGAAACAACTAGTCCAAATTCAATGAAACTTTACAGGAAGCTTTCTTGGTTTACCCTCTACGAATTTACAACAAGGGGTCACGATTGATCAAAAACAACAACAACAACAACAAAATGTCCAACTTCCTGTTTTGCTTAAAAAAAACATCTCATCTAAAACTACCTGTCCAAATTCAATGAAACATTACAGGAAGCTACCTTGGGTAACCTGCTACAAAAATACAACAAGGGGTCGCGATTGACCAACAACAAAAAATGGCCAACTTACTGTTTTGCTTTAAAAAACATCCCCACTGAAACTACCAGGCCAATTTCACTGAAACTTTACAGGAAGCTTCTTTGCATGACCCTCTACATAAATACAACAAGGCATTGAGATTGATCAACAACAACAACAAAATGGCTGACTTACTGTTTTGCTTTTAAAAAATAAAAATCTCTGAAACTGCCAGGCCAAATTCTATGAAACTTTACAGGTAACTTCATTGCATGACCCTTTACAAATATAAAACAAGGCATCGTCATCAGTAAAGATATGTTTAAAATTGTAACATTTTTATTAATGCATTATCACAGAGATGTGGCCCTTTGCTTAGGTGAGCGTTTAAGGGCCATCATGGCCCTCTTGTTTTCGTCTTGGAATGAGCCAAATTTTGCATAAATGCCTTTAACCAAGTGAAATAAGAAGGCAGTCTGATCGTAGTTTTCTTATTTATGGTCGAATATGGGATGTGTTATGGCTTATATGTTACTAACGGTTTAAGAAATTTTTGGCTTCTTTTCAAACTATTGAGATATGCATTATTGTAAGTTATCTTCCACAGTGAAAAAGTCGATCGAAGGACAAAACAAATTAATATTTTAAATCTTAATTTTGTATTTTGTTTTAAGGTTCAATAATTAGCAAGCATAATGCATACATCTGTTGCAACAAGTTCAGGTGTAATTAGGAGTTGAGCAAATTTAACGAAATCATATATTTTTTTTATCAGATTTTGGATCAAAAAGCATTTGCAGTTTATTTCGGAAAGGTCTGTTGACATTATAAGTATGTCTTTAAGTCAAAATGGCACATACTACCTAATCAACAATGACTTGTGGTTTCTCGGTGGCACAATTTCAAATAAGACAAAAATGCAAATGCTTTTTGATTAAAAATCAGACAAACTTTATGTTAGTTTGGGTTACATATTGTCCAAAAACAGGTAAGATAGTTAGGCGTTTTCAATTCTTATATGTATCCTTGATTAGGCTTTATGTAAAATATTTATTGTCATTATTCGGCAATGACGTTAAAGAAATCTTAAGTATAAACTTTAAGGGTTTTAAAACTACATATTAGAGCACACACTTCATTTTTAAGCCTACTTAAGTTCAATGGACCCTATATAGTTGATTAAGGGAGTTGACATTTTGAACATAATAATAAAAGGAGTAATCAAACGTATAGCTAATGTAGTTTATGAAGATAACACATATTTAAGTACATCCGCATCTTGTTTACAGTTTGGCTTTTAACAACGACTAAGTGATGTTATTCGATATAAATATTGGAGACACACCATTCTTGATCCTTTTTTTATCACATTTTAGACCACCAAAATGACATCTGAACCGGACTTGAATGTGATTGTCGAGCAGATAGGGAGGTTAGAAATTGAACCCGACCGGCGTGGTATAAACCCCAATAAAGAAGAACTTTCCGATCTAGAATCTTCCTCACTATCGTTGGATGGAAAAACAAGCTTATTGTCAGACAGCAGCCTCGCACCACGTGGTCCAACTAGGAAAAACAGACAAAGTGTACAGTCAACACCATACCGTGTTAGCCAAACTCGATCAAAAGGGTCACTGTCTATCGCGGATGAAATTATTGATATGCAAGAACAGTATAGTAATGCCCATCCACGCGGTAACTTGTTACCCGATACACAGTCTGATATAAATCCATGGTCTTATATGTCGCAACAAAATCAGACGAGCAAAAATACTGGTACTGAAAACGAGGATGTGTCTTTTATTGATGAGCTTTTGTTTCCCACACATACTTTTGAAGGCATCAACTCTTCTCCTTCACCAAGTTTTACACCAAGTCCAGAGATAAACTGTTTTTCTGAAAAAACATGTCCTACAATGAGTTTTGCGTTTGGTCAAGACTTCAATTTTGGTGACGGAAGTGATGATTTAAAACTTATTGATGAACTTATTAACGAAGATATCGTTAGCAAAGCACAATCTGGTGTCACAAGTGATTCAGACTTGCATCCTTATGTAGAGTATCTACAGCGTGATGATATTAGATTACAGCAAAAATCCAACTTGACAAATGCAGAGGGAAAAAACCAAGAGGAGTCTTTCTTTGAAAAGCCTGACAACATCCCCTTGTTGCTATCACCAACTCCTGCCATTTATCAAAATGTAAATGTTGGAAATATGCTAAACCAAAATTCACAATTGGAGATTTGCCCACCATTTTCTTCGACATTCAATACAAATGTTACATCAACCCAGATCGATTCGACTAGATTCGGTTCGGATCTACAAAAAAAAGCTCAAAATGACAGCAGTTGGGCACAAGGTTGTTTTGCTGCACATATGGGTACGCCAGTTCTAAAACAAACTAGCTTTAATTCAGATATCTGTCCAAAACTACCTATGCAAGAAACGCATTACAATATACCTTCTAGTATAAATGAGATTTCAAGAGGCAACACAGTGACTTCCTTTCATGATCTTATGCAATGCGGAAACCAGAGTGCTGTCTCAAGTACTACCCAGCCGAGTCCGGTGAATAGTCAGCCAGTGCAGCAGAATATTCAATCATATCCAATAGCACTGAACCGGTTAGACATACAGCCAATTCAACAGAATCAACCTCGTATTCAACTGTCACATTACACACATAATCAGCCAATTAGGCCTATACTACCGAAGCCACTGCAATCGGAAAATGCAAATAAAACCCAAAGACTGCAGTCGACACCTAAACACAGTCCTGTTCCAAGAGACAAGCGTGCCCCCTCAACACGAAGTGTTGGCAAAAGTGAGTAAAGTTTGGTTATCTTTTATCTTAAATACGTGTTAACGTTATGCTGTCAAGCACCCATCCAGATCCAAATTGTCATTATCAGCATTCGACATTGTGTCCAAAATACATTTCAAATTAAGCATTCTCAGTTTTTTTAAAGTAATATTGTGTGACTTAGATCTGTGTGAACTTGATTTATGTATAAATACAAACATGAATGACCTTATGCATGTGTAAGAATGACATGTTGTATATATGAAATAAACCTATGTGCATGTAAAATGTATGAAAAAAGTAAAGTAAATATAGTGGTATGTTGTTATCAATGTGAATAATGTAAAAGTCAGCCTCAGCATTAATTGGGTATGTAGTCAAGAACTAAAGGCGTATCCGTTCTTTCAGATGTACAGAAAGAGGCGAAGTCTAGGCGCGATGTCAGCAAACTCACTACAGGAGATTTAGAGTATGAGGTCCAAGAGAAAGGAGACACCATTGTTCATGGATACGCCTGCCTAAACCCACCCAATCATTATCTTCTAAAAGCTTTGCTAGAGCGGCTTAAACAGGAGCATATGATCGACATCATCAATAGAAAAAACAAGAAGAATCAAACTGCATTGTATTGCGCTGTACGACTGGACTATGACAAGGTTGTAAAAACTTTGATCGAATTCGGTGCTGACCCAAATATCAAAGCCCAGGTGAGTGATTAAAATTGTAGTAAAAATGAACTGATACAGATCATGTTGCCATTTCTTTCCTCCCAACATATCGATGTTTCGTATTGTTATACTTCAGGTTTAAGAATACTTGGTACAAATGACGTTGTTTTTACTGTATATTAGACATATGTCAGGGACCGTATTTAATATAACTTATATAAGTATTATATTTATCCTTAGACATGCCTCAGTGATTTAATTCAGTTTATTGGCCAAATATTTTGTATTACAAATCAAAACACTCAGATTATACTATATTTTAACCTCCTCTAAAGTAAGATTATTGAATACGGCTCCAGATGCCAACATGTACTCAAAATCTTGAATTGCATTCAACTCAGAATGGCGATGAGCAGTCTGCGGCCATACACCATGCGGCCATGTCTGGGACTACAAAAACCCTTCTAGCACTTCTAGAAGCTGATAAAATCTCTATAGATTTAGACAATGGTCTCGGTAAGTCTTATTAGAACTTAGAATATGTGTTGTAATGATTCAATAATCGTCAATAGGCACCCAATATCTGCGATAACCGATTATGACCGGCCATGATGATTTTTTTTCTGTATATATATAGCAACATTTGTTGAGATATAACATCACATATTAAAGTTGGTGGCATGAATGTACCAAGAGTTATAAACTGTCATTCAGTTTTTAAAATATTTACTTAATAGAATATGCTAAAGTAAACAATAATATTTTCATATTGAAAAAAACATTTTGATTATTTCCGATCCGATGATCGATTACGATTTTTTTCGATTAACCAACACTTCTGATTTGTCAGTTTACATAACTGCACAGTTTAACGAGAAAGTACTGCACTATAGCCATTTTTTCAGATCTGTGTTTTAATGTTCATTACATGTTAACTGGCTTTTATAACAGTAAGACCCCTAAAATAGCAATGAACTATTGGCATTTTCTTTGTAGGACAAACAGCACTTCATTGTGCCATTATAGCCCAAAAAGAAAAGGGCATTCCTAGAAGGGATGTAATGGAAAAACTACTGCAAAAGGGAGCTAATTATCAATCGCAGGTATGTGTAACACAGTTAGGGAATTTCAAGATTTGTGCAAACTTGTTCACTAGCAGTTCAGTTGCTGAGCTTTGTTTATCACGTCTGTCTTTCAGACACAGTGGGCCTTTTTATCAAGAAACATAGGTGCAATTTTGTTCCAAGGAGGGATTTACAACAGTAGTACAGCACTGTTGAAAATCTATCCTAGAGAAAATGCTACATGTATTAAGATTCATGAAACGGTCTTTGGTTTTAATTCAATGTCTGTTTCCGTTTTATTTAACTGCTGCATTTGCTAACATAATAACTTTGTGTGTTTGTTTTCTTCAGGACAAATTTGGAAGGACCCCGCTTATCTACTGTGTCCTTAAAAAACAAATGGATCTATTGAAAATTCTCCTTAACCACATTGAACCAGACAGGCAAATAGCAGCTAAAAATATGAAAGATCATTTTGACAAGTCAGCAAAAGACTATGCCGAAGAAATGAAAGACAGTGATGATATGGATTATTCAAATGTTTTATTACATAGTCCGAGGTGATTCTTAGTAAAGTTTAGTATGTTCATGTATTGATGTGCAATAAAGACTTGATCATTTCAACTGTTTTAAGCCTTTTAAACTACTAGCGGATCCAGGGGGGCTCACCCGGCACCCCCGCCCCTCAAAGAAAAAAAATTCTATGTAGGAAAAAAATATAACAAAATACGCCAAAAATGCACCATATCAAACTATAAATTGTTAAATATTAAAAACGGGAGTACAAAAACCAAAACCCCCTACTATAAATTTAAAACAAATAAATTTCGGTTCTGAGCAATGGGCGCAAGTCAAAAGGTTACGCACCAAAGTAACTCCCCCTCTAACGTCGAATTCTGGATCCGCCCATGTTAACTTTAGTGTAAATATTGTTTTGCTTATCAGAGTACATCTTGATGGTGATAGAGAAGAAGTAGTTCCCCCACGACGACCCATGTTTATTATTTCGGTTGGATGCTACATATGAGCTACAATATCAGTGAAGTTGTAATAGTCAGGAGGTGTGGCGATATGCAGCCTCTATTTGTAAACAGTGTCACTGCCTAGAGATTGTAATAGACAGGGGCTATGGCAATATCTAGCCACTTTGTGTAAACAGTGTTACTGCCTAGAGGTTGTAATAGTCAGGAGGTATGGCAATATCTAGCCACTATATGTAAACATTGTCATTGCCTTGATGTTGTAATAGACAGGAGGAATGGCCATATCTAGTCATTATATATAAACAGTGTCACTGCCTAGAGATTGTAATAGACGAGGTAATGGCCATATATAGCCACTATATGTAAACAGCGTCACTGCCAAGAGGCTGTAATAGCCAGGAGGTATGCCAATATCTAGCCACTATATGTAAACCGTGTCACTGCCAAGAGGCTTTAACAGACAGAGGTATGGCAACATCTAGCAACTATATGTAAACAGTGTCACTGCCTAGAAGTTGTAACTGAGAGGAGGTATGACAATATCTAGCCACTATATGTAAACAGTGTCACTGCCTAGAAGTTGTAACTGAGAGGAGGTATGACAATATCTAGCCACTATATGTAAACAGTGTCACTGCCTAGAAGTTGTAACTGAGAGGAGGTATTGCAATATCTAACCACTATATGTAAACAGTGTCACTGCCTAGAGGTTGTAATAGACAGGAGGTATGGCCATATCTAGCCAATTTATGTTAACAGTGTCACTGCTTAGTGACTGTAAAAGACAGGAGTTGTGGCAATATCAAGCCACTATATGTAAACAGTGTCACTGCCTAGAAGTTGTAACTGAGAGGAGGTATGACAATATCTAGTCACTTTAAGTAAACCGTGACACTGACTAGAGTTTGTAATAGACAGGAGGTATGGCCATAAATAGCCATTATATGTAAACATTGTCACTGTCTAGTGGTTGTAATAGACAGAAGGAATGGCAAAATATAGCCACTATATGTAAACAGTGTCACTGCCTTGAGTTTGTAATAGACAGGAGGTCTTACAATATCCAGCCTCTATATGTAAACAGTGTCACTGCCTAGAGGTTGTAATAGACAGGAGGTATGGCCATATGTAGCCACTATATGTAAACAGTGTCACTGCCTAGAGGTTGTAATAGAGAGGAGGTATGGCAAGAATTAGGCACTATATGTAAACAGTGTCACTGCCACGGGGTTGTAATAGACAGGAGGTATGGCAATATCTAGCCGATATGTAAACAGTGTCACTGCCTAGAGGTTGTAATAGACAGGAGGTATGGCAATATCTACCCACTATATGTAAACAGTGTCACTGCCTTGAGTTTGTAATAGACAGGAGGTATTACAATATCCAGCCTCTATATGTAAACAGTGTCACTGCCTAGAGGTTGTAATAGACAGGAGGTATGGCCATATGTAGCCACTATATGTAAACAGTGTCACTGCCTAGAGGTTGTAATAGAGAGGAGGTATGGCAAGAATTAGGCACTATATGTAAACAGTGTCACTGCCACGGGGTTGTAATAGACAGGAGGTATGGCAATATCTAGCCGATATGTAAACAGTGTCACTGCCTAGAGGTTGTAATAGACAATAGGTATGGCAATATCTAGCCACTATATGTAAACAGTGTCACTGCCTAGAGGTTGTAATAGACAGGAGGTATGGCCATATGTAGCCACTATATGTAAACAGTGTCACTGCCTAGAGGTTGTAATAGACAGGAGGTATGGCAATATCTAGCCACTATATGTAAACAGTGTTATTGCCTAGAGTTTGTAATAAAGGAGGTATAGACATATCCAGCCACTATATGTAAACAGTGTCACTGTCTAGAGGTTGTAATAGACAGGAGGTATGACAATATCCAGTCATTATATGTAAACAGTGTTATTGCCTAGAGTTTATAATAGAGGAGATATGAACATATCTAGCCACGTTATGTAAACTGTGTCACTGCCTAGAAGTTGTAATAGACAGGAGGTTTGACCATATCTAGCCATTATATGTAAACACGGTCACTTCTTAGCGGTTGTAATAGACAGGAGGTACGCAATATCTAGTCAATATATTTTATCCGTGTCACTGCCTCGAGGTTTTAACAGACAGGAGGAATGAACTTATGGAAGATTTTGTGTATACTCTTAAAGTTCACATATCAAGGTGTTTTTTATCCAAATCCGTATTTTTTATTTTGAGACCCACAGTTTTATTCACAATGGTGGTGATTCTGAGCTTAAATCTGAATTGATAACCTGCATATCAATTTCCATGACTTATATCTAGTAGTTGTTTGCAATGTGGTCCTTGTATCAAGGGTTTTGTAAGTTATATATTGCCATACCGAACAAGAGCGTCAGCTACAACAAAATTGCCCGACCTCGTTTTAAGACACCAAGTTTTGCGATAATTGGTTGTAAGTTAGCCAAATTTAGAGAGCGGACAATGTAAAGAGTTTTTGCTAATCCGTGGGTCATAGCTCTGGAAGGACTGAGGCGGCATGACTGGTTATCTTATCGAACCTGACGGTAGTATTCTGCTTTTACACATTCTGACCAAATTTTGTGAGTATTTGCCAAATGCTTTTAAAGCTAATGATTTGATAATTTTAAAAAAAATCTATAATTAAAGGGTAATAACTCTCGAATGATTCAAGCGATACGACTGGTTATCGAAATTGTCCGAAATAGTATGGGTTTTTTCCCATTCTGACCATTTGTGGTGATGATTGGAGAAAGGGTTCTAAATTCATTAATAAGACCGATTTTAGGCAATTTCTATTATTAAAGGTCTACAAATCCCGAGTGATTCTAACAATATGGCTGGTGATCGAACATGTCCGAGATATTATGCCTTTTCTACGATGGCACAGAGGTTATACCTGCTACCGCTCCATTCACTAATCCATTTCTTATATTTTTTATTACCACATTGGGGGAATCACCATCATATTTTGTATTTTCAAATATTGACTTGGACTAGTTACTTGCACAGATACGAATTAAAACATTCAGACCTGAAATAACAGTAATAACTTACGTTTGTATTGATTAAATCTAACACTCTGTTTTAAAAATAGCATTATTTTCCAAGTTTTCAAGTTTTATTGATGAAATTTTATGCAAACAAAATTATTTGTGGAATTGTTCAAACATTAATTTAGTTTTATTTAACCATGTCAGCATCCTGCATAAATTATTGCCTCAGCCAATCACCTTCACCTTTGAGTTTTATCTCATGTGGCTCTGAACAGCCAATCACGATACGTTGTAGCCATTACTGATATATTTTTAGCGTGGGCGAAAGCCTCGGCATCTTATTTTAGTTTTTATATAATACTTAGTACCTTGACGTTAAACAATACATAAATACTCGTGGCCCACATCGACAAGAGAGATAACAACAAAAATAAAATATTGGGATCTGTTGTGAACAGCAAAACAAACAAAGATGGATATGCTACATAAGAAATCTTAATTTTAGAATGTGTGTAATGAAGTTGACTCAATTAACATTCAACATTATTGATTTTGCAAACAGAGCTATCTTCATCAACGTGTTTTATCGGTAAACAATCTAAAGTTCCAAATGTTTGGATAGCGATAAAGATTATGATGAACATAGTTACATCTTTCATTCATGAAATGATTACAATTAAAAAGTTAAAGAAACTCTTTGCCTTTTTCTCCTCAACACAGTTAATATGTGTATTAAGTTCCACATTGTAAAATAAAATACTTTAAACTATTTAATTAGTCCTACTAATAGTACTATTATTACAATATAGAACAAAGTCATCAGGTATATCAATTTATCGTGAAATGGTCACGATTTTTTTATTCCAATTACCAAATTGTTTCAAGTACTGGTCATAAATAAAACCGATGTATGAACATAGCATTTTATTTATCTTTAAAGATGTAGTGTAGCATTTTACCGATTTGACTAAATACGGTCCTTAAATAGTAACATTAATCAGGTGGGAATTCCATAAGACCTACTTTCGATTTAGGACAGCCCGTGTAAGTAGTATACATACTTTTTACGTATTTTATTTAACTATTTTATTCAATAACTTTTTCATCCATATTTGTACCATGCTTACATTGTAAAGATAAGGTCGGTAGCCACAATAATGGGCATTCATATTACATCAGTGTACCAAGTATATACCTTTAGCATTTCTTATCTTAGCGTATCCATGTAACACGAGTCTGCCAAGTATATAATTTAAGCATTTTTCAGCCTTTTCATATGTATGTATATCCCTGTTACACGGTAAAATCTCCGCCCAGCGGCGACAAACTGCTGGTAAAATCCCCGCCAAATGCCCCCGTGCCCACAGGACATACTATGTAGGGTATTCCCCGCTATTTTCGGCGCGAAAACAAAACCACTGCATTCACTGGGCCCTGCGGGGCCACCTGGAAGGTAAAAACACAGCCCATTTCCCCCCTATCCCCGGTATACACCCGGACGGGGAGTTGGCGTGGTTACAATCGACTGGTGTATAACATTTAACTTAACCCAGTTGAATATTGACCCGAGGGGTCATTTTTCAACGAATGATGGATCAATTTTTGACGCGGAAATCTGACACCGACCGTCAATTAATGACCACTTCGTTGCGTGGTAAAACGTTGTCCTTCGTTGAGAACTGTGTAAGGGTGCTATTTAATATTAAATCCGATAGTCATTTTTCATTGCATATGTTGGGTATTTATACCACGCAATCCATCCAATCAGCAACACCAGTATTACCAGTCTTTAGTGATGAAACGATTATCGAGTACAATCGATTAATCGTCGCTGACGATGCTTTGTCGGCGAAAATCGATAGTGGTTGTCCAAAATCGATGTCTCTAATGTTACTTCCGGTAACTACGTATTTTTTTTTGTTTTGTGGTAAAAGTCGAGTAAATGTCAATTTTTCTTTCAGGTAAATTATCGTTGAGTTCATTTTAAGGGAGGTCACGCTCCTACACAAATGCGGTCAATGTAAACACTTTTGCTTAAAAACTTACAAACTCTCCCGAAAATACAAAATTGTTTTTAATTGTTTATATATTTCATAAAACCTTCTTCAATAACCTGTCGCTATGGTGTAGTGGGTCCGATCTTACCCGCGATGCATTTTGTTTTTGAAACCTTTTTTGGTATTGTTTGTAATTAACTTATTTACTTTTTTGTGAAAGTTTTTTGAAATTTAGGTATTCTAATGATATGTTTAATATAACAGGTTATTGAATGTTAAGCTGGTTCAAAAATATTTAATATGCTTTAACATTGATAAAATGCTAAGATAACTTACTTGATGCGATGTGCAACATTTTGCACATTAATGTGCAATTATTAAGTATGTGTTTTGTTATTATGTTTTTTTTTCGTTAAGATATTAAAGACAGGAAATGGTTATGGATATTAACTTACTGTTGCAAAAAGCATGACTATAGCATCACACGTACTGATTCCATGATTAACCATCTAAATGATCGTATTGATACTATGTATAAAGAATGTATTCCTTACTGATATTATGAACTTTCGATTATTGTCCGATAGTAAATCGAAAAGCTTGGTCCGATTCGATTCGATTATCGATAGCAAATGGAGTCCGATTTTCAAACACTACCAGTCTTATATTGTATACCACCCCGACTGTACTCAGGTTATATTGTATACCACCCCGACTGTACTCAGGTTATATTGTATACCACCCCGACTGTACTCAGGTTATATTGTATTCCACCCCGACTGTACTCAGGTTATATTGTATACCACCCCGACTGTACTCAGGTTATATTGTATACCACCCCGACTGTACTCAGGTTATATTGTATACCACCCCGACTGTACTCGAGTTATATTGTATACCACCCCGACTGTACTCAGGTCAATTTACAACGTTGAAAGCATATATAAATTGTCTCAAACTGAGGTCGCCATTGTATTATACGTAAAAAGAGTGATGTTTCTTCTGTAAATCCTAGGTCGGTGGATTCTTAGTCATCTAACATTCAAAATTCAAACCCGGTCGGTTCCAACTTGGGCTCGGTAATGCGTGTATAGAAGCTAGCCAGTAAGATTGCAGATGTCGCATGTCTTATGTGTTTTTCTTCTACGGACATAATATATCTGACGTTTATTTTACATTTTATGAGTCCGATTACTGATTTAAGTTAAACACTGATAGTTTTCAACAACTGCGTTTTTATCAAAATTGAATGTGGAAATACTGTCGGGGTCAATTTTCATAGGATTCAAAAGTTATGTTACAGCACTAGTCGTGATAATCATGGCAATAATTTCTTTTAAATGGCCTCGCTGAAAGATTGTACATTGGCAACATGTGTTAATATTGGGTTACTTTTTTATTTAAATGAACAAAGACTTAACAGCACTGCCAGATACTCATTTGAACAGAATGAGTCTAAAATGATTGAATTTTCGATAGCTTTACTAAAGCTTTTCGGCAAAAAAGAGCATATTCTGTCACATTTCCAGTAATTATTAAAAAAATATAGCTAATTTGAACTTTTGTAGATGTTTTATCATTGCTTCAATCATTTTGTTCACATTTCACACGATAAAGAAATCGATGTCTGACCCCATGAAACTTGAATGAGTCCCTTGAAATGTCACGAAAGAGGACGTCAGAATACATACACACATATATACCATATTTACTAACTGTACATAGCCTAAACTGCGGAAAAGTATGTTTTGAAAAACTGTACCACCTTTTCAGAAGATAGTCAACCAAACGAAAATGTATCAGTGTCCATTCAATCATAACAATGGCCGAGGAGCTCCGAATGGCCATTTTCAAGCACATTTAGTGTCAAATAAACTCTCTTTCGACTTGACTTTTGCCCATTCAAAACAAAGCAATGGCAAGCTATGCCATTTCTGGGTTCTTGAAGCACACCAAGCGCCAAATCAAATCGGGAACATGGCCATATCCATCAATGGCCAATAAAACCATGTATATTCTTACAATGTTATTCCAAACCAGTCATATAGTTTTATATCAGTCATGCCAATCGAGGAGCCATCAAGCAAATTGCAACTAAACCCAAAACCTATTGGTGCTTTACAAAATCAAATGTGACCAATTGAACAACAACCCCTAATGTGTACCTAGACATAAATGGCAAACTAATCACCAGCAATACAAAACACATTTCATGGTAAGGTTCCTCTGGTAACGGATAGTTCATGCTTTGTTTTATTTGATACCTAACGACAATGTATTATAATATGAAACACATGTTTACATCATTATCAGCTTGATATAAGACATATATTATGAAAATCCCCACTTATATTTCAAAATAGATATATGCTTCTAATAATAGATAGGTAATGGACATTACTGCCTGTTATTTATTACAGCGCAATAGCCAAAAGGCAGAACACAGGAAATGATAGGGTATGAAGTGTAGTTTCATAAAATCATACCGTACAAAGATCTCCATTGGTAAGTGGAGGAAGGGGTGGAGGTGGAGGCAGTATTTGGGGCCCACAGTCTGACATTCATTATCATTTGAGTTTCATATTTCTTTGATAAAAGTAGGAAATGAATATTGAACCCATTCCACTCTATAATTTTCATTATTAGTCATTCGTCTAGTCTAGTAAACAAAGTCATTCTTAAATTTTACAGTAATAGTTTACTTTACTTTATGTGGCGCCGGGTATATTGTCGATATATTTATTAGAAACAAAACATTCTTGACAAACTCTAAAAATGTGTTTATCAATTTTCAGTTCAAAATAATGGCATCTAAAACTGACGTTCATGATATTTCAAAGCAAATAGAGAAGCTTGAAATTGAGCATGATCGGCAAGATCCGACACCCCAATTCGACGTATCTTCTGATCTGGAGTCGGCCCTATCGTTCGATGGAAGGAAAGATTCTTTGTCAGACAGCAACCTCATACCGCGTGGTGCAATCAGGACAACTAAACCGAGTAAACTGACTGAACCATATCAAACACGCCAACTTAGATCGGATGAACCATATGGCAACCAGTTTCCAAATAGACAGTCTGGTGGACAATGGAATTATATGTCGCAACAAGCACATCAGACAGGCAACGATACTGTAATTGAAAACCGGAATGCATCTTTTTCTGCCGAATTTGCAGTGCCAACACCTATGAATCAGGATACCAGTTATCTTTCAACACGTCAAGTGTCCAATAATGAAAATGACTGGGACCTTGTTCTGGACACTATTCAAAGAGATACCACGTCACAAGCTGGGTCCACAACACCAGTAGATAGAACAATGGATTCGCGTTTCAACGAATTGTTACATAGTCTAATGGAATACGACAATGGGTCACAACAGTCTACCTCGGCCAGCACGAGTCAATTCTTTCAAAAAGAGCCCTTTTATCAAAAAACAGAAAACAGTCGCGTATTGCCATCATCAAATGCAACACCGGTTCATCGAAATAAACATGCTGGAAAAAGATCGTCCCGAAATCTGCAGTCGGAGTCTTTTCAACCGTTTTCATCGTACTTAACTGCAAACGTTTCCGATTCGACAGTAGAAAATTGTCCACCCCAAAATGCAGATTCATTTGGCAGCGGTTGGCCACAAACTTATAATGCAGAAACTTGTCAAGCTGTTTCACATTTTAATGTTTCTTCAAGTAATAACATACTTCCAATAATCAGTGAGATTTCAAGTAGCATCCCAGTGACTCCAATTCATATTATTTTACAAGAGGGTAACCAGAATATTGCCCCAAGTGCTACTCAGCTAACCATTCAATCACTGAGCCAGCAGACGGCAGAACCATTAAACCCAGCTTTTCTAGATACATTGAATCAGCAGACTAGTTCGCCATTTAATCAGCCGGCAACACAAACAGTACAGCTACCATTGAACCAGACAACTACTCAGCCATTTATTCAGCCGGTAACACAACAAGTACAGCCAACATTGAACCAGACAACTAGTCCACCTTTTAACCAGCCGGGAACACAACCAGGGCAGCTACTATTGAACCATACAACTACTCAGCCATTTAATCAGCCAGTAACACAACCAGTACAGCTACCATTGAACCAGACAACTACTCGGCCTTTTAATCAGCCGGGAACACAACCAGTACAGCTACCATGGAACCAGCCAACTAGTCCACATTTTTATCAGCCGGGAACACAACCAGTACAGCTACCATTGAACCAGACAACTACTCAGCCATTTATTCAGCTGGTAACACAACAAGTACAGCAAATATTGAACCAGACAACTAGTCCGCCTTTTTATCAGCCGGGAACACAACCAGTACAGCAAACATTGAACCAGACAACTACTCAGCCATTTAATCAGTCAGTAACACAACCAGTACAGCAAACATTGAACCAGACAACTACTCAGCCATTTAATCAGTCGGTAACACAACCAGTACAGCAAACATTGAACCAGACAACTACTCAGCCATTTAATCAGTCGGTAACACAACCAGTACAGCTACCATGGAACCAGACAACTACTCAGCCTTTTAATCAGCCGGGAACACAACAAGTACAGCAAACATTGAACCAGACAACTAGTCCGCCTTTTTATCAGCCGGTAACACAACCAGTACAGCTACCATTGAACCAGACAACTACTCGGCCTTTTAATCAGCCGGGAACACAACCAGTACAGCTACCATTGAACCAGACAACTACTCGGCCTTTTAATCAGCCGGGAACACAACCAGTACAGCTACCATTGAACCAGACAACTAGTCCGCCATTTAATCAGCCGGGAACACAACCAGTACAGCTACCATGGAACCAGACAACTAGTCAGCCATTTAATCAACCATTAAATCAACCGGGAACACAACCAGTACACCAAACACTGACAACGTCGATATCTCAACATTGTACACAATCGTTGCAGCAAGGATTCCGGAGTCCGGTGAAAAGTCAGACAGTGCAGCAGAGTATTCAAACATTACCAGTAACACTGAACCCGTTATATATAACGCCATTTCACCAGAGTCAACCTCGTATTCAACTCTCACATCAGACGTCTAACCAGCCGAATAGACCAATACTTCCGAAGCCAACGCAATCAGTAAATGCAATTCAAACCCCTAGACTGAAGTCGACACCAACACACAGCGCTGTTGAAAGAGACAAGCGTGTTGCCCCAACACGAAACGTTGGCAAAAGTAAGTACATGTATGGTTTGGTTATCTCTTAGCTTTAATTAATTATGTGTTATTTTTACACTGCCATGCATCTATTCCTTTCAACATTGACATTAAAACATGTTGTGATAATTTCTTACAGAGCTATTAACAAAGGAAACATATGGTTGAATTAACCATACCAAGTCTTTAGCTCATCTGAGCACAATATGCTCAAGGTGAGCTGTTGTGATTGGTCTATGTCCAGCATCCGGTGCCCGTCGTCCGGCGTCTACAATTGCTTATTAACATCATCTCCCCCTAAACCGCCTTTACTTAACTTCACAGGGATGTTCCTTGGGTGGTGCTCTTTCAAAATTGTTGAAAGGAATGAATTACATGCAGAACTCTGGTCACCATGGTAACCTAAAGGAAAAATTACAAAACATTTTATCGACAATTTTTTTTTTTGCCTAGAGCTTAGATATTTTGTTTGTAACATTGTGAATCATTGTGTAGGGGTCGTCTACCAAGTTTGTTCAAATTATTCCCCTGGGGTTTAAACTGGCCCCGCCCCGGGGATCACAAATTATTACATTCTTATATAGTGAAATCTTTGCCTGAAACCGTAATGCGTAGACCCTTGATATTTTGTGTGTGTATCTCTATCAAGCTTGTTCAAATCGTGGCGCTCACCCAGGGGTCAAAACTGGCACCACTCCGAGAGTTACAAGTTTCCTATTATAAACACATTTTGTTAAAATCTGATAGTTATGTAAAGTTTGTTCTTGCTATATTGTCTCCCCTGCTGTTGAAGCTTAACCTTTGGAATTGTTGTCCATTTTTAGAAACAAGAGAATAGATTTGATAGGTTATTTATTCTTCAAAGTAGGAACGTCTAGAATGTAATCATTGTTCTTCTTATAGGTTTATATGTTAAAGTAAGTGTATTTATTATTTTGTAGAAGAGTTTTTTTTAATTCAATAATGAATTAAATAATCAGACTTTTCCATTGAACTAGACAATTGTTCTGAATTCAACAATGTTATATTTTGCTTGGATAGTTAATACATTTTATATAAACATGAATTTATTTCATGTATAATGAAGGAAAACTATGCTGTGTATGTTGGAGGTAGAGTAACTGAAATCTGTTTTGGTAAATCTTAAGTATCTTAGTTCTTATTTATTTTGAATAGCTGGAATGCTTTTAAAGCTGCACTCTCACAGATTTACCATTTTTACAACTTTTTTTTATTTTTTGTCTTGGAAAGAGCAAATTTTTGCGTAAATATCTGCAAAACAGTGATATAAGACTGCTGACAAAAGATCAGATAGTAGATTTTCATATTTCCGTTCGAAAAGTAATGTTTTATGGCCTAAACCGTTAATAACGGTTTAAGTAAAATGCATAACACAATAATTTTTGAACTTAAATATAAAAATCTGCTATCTGATTTTTTGTCAGCAGTCTTATATAACTGGTTTCCATGGATATTCGCAAAAATTGGCTCGTTCCGAGGCAAACAATAAAAAAGTTGTCAAAACGTCCAATATGTGAGAGTGCAGATTTAACTTCTTTAAGAATGTTGATTCATAAGAATTTTACTGTTGTATTATATACAATTGTTTTTTTATACGTAATCAATTTATAAATGGTTGAGATAGGAAAAATATTCTTGTCTGATCAGTGTGCAGGCAACTGTTTCAAGTCTGTCAGTGTGCAGGCAACTGTTTCAAGTCCTGTAAGTTGAAGAGGTTTGGTTGATTGATTTAGCTCTACTGGAAATAGGTCAGGAGAGTTTAAGGATGGCGCACTGTCCGTCGTGTGTGTGTCTGTTTGTACACAATTGCTTGTTAACATCAAATCATGCCCCTGGTGTTAAAACTGGCCAAGCCACAAGGTTCACAATTTTCCGATAGACGTATAAAGGGAATTCTGGAAATTTTCTTGTCTGAAACCGCTAGGCCAAGACCTTTAAAGATGCACTCTTATTCCAAAATAAGATTTACCACAATTAATACAAGAAAGACCATTGATGTAAAGCATCAAAGGGCGCCGTTTAATAGTTTATGCATTTGTTATATGTTGAAAAACAAGGCATGTCAAGGCCAACAAGCACATTACAATGCATCGAACCGCATCCATGAAATTCTCAAAATATTTGTAGTATTCTGCTTAACAACATAGGCTAAAGCATTGAAATTGAAGAGTTTCAAGTTGAACATTTCATTAGGGTTGTGGTACATTAATGAACACGACAGAATTAGGGTGCTTATGCACTGTACTTTTTGTCATTGTCACCTATTCATATACCAAGTTTTATTTCAATACCATGAGTATTTTGAAAGTAATGCTCTGGTCAAGAAAAAGAGGCAAAGGGCAATAATTCTGTAATTAGCTGAAATACAGCTATAGTCATTGTGCACTGCACTTCCTCTTGTTGTGCTTTACCATTGAATGATGTTTAATGAAATTCCAAAAAGTAGTTTTCTTGTTATGCTACGGACAGGAAAAGGAACAAAGGGAATAACTCTTGCAATTCGCTGAAATAGAGTTATTGTTCTTGTAAACTGCATTTCTAATCATAGGGGGAGGTGGCAGTCACCATGCTGGAATGACAACTTGAAGGGAAGAATAAGTTTCCTGATTATATGGGGAATTCATCATGAAGAAGTGACATGAAATAACAATTTTTGTAGTACTTTAATAAACATTATCATTTCGTATGAAAGCTACAAACACTTATATATATAAATAGAACATATTTTTTGCACTGTTATATAAAAAGAGAACATTGTTTACTAGATGAAATGCATTTATAACATAACATGCCTTGTTTTTAGCTGTTTAATAATACTAAAATGTATGTTATAATGTTAACTTCTCCATTTATATGGTAAAGAAGAGTTGAAAATGGACGTTTTTAGTTGATAGTGATATTAACACAAAAATAGCATGTGTCTTATAGGACAATGGCAAATTTTTCAAATATGATAAAAATAATGCATACAAACTGAATATGTATCAGATTATGCATGAAAGAAATAATACTGTATCTATTTTTCACAAAGGTTTTGAAATACAACAATGCACATATAAGCATAAATAGGCCAAATATGCACAAAATAATAGTAAACAATGTGTGAAAGTGATACTGAACACTTAAAATAATTTCTTTGTGCATTAAATGAATATATACCAGAAAAGCAATACTAAATCAAGTCCAAAATGTATAATAACATGAAGAACACCCCATTATGAATATCTTCATAACAAATCAGAGTACATGTAAACAATAATCATTTATATAATTAGTATCAAATGTGTCTACTTTAAAGTGTGTTTTCATTTGCATTTAATTAATATATTCCAGAAAAGCAATTATAAAAATCCTTAAATGTATAAGAAACTGCGAAGACAACAAAGAATAACACCCATTTATGAATATCTCCAAAACAAATCAGAGGTCACCTAAACAATAATCATTCATACAATTAGTATCAAATGTGTCTAGTTTTTGTGTGTCTGTTCATTATCTTTAAATGAGCATCTTTAAAGTGAAACTCTTATTTGAAATCAATACATATAACAGGGCTTCCATTAAGAATTTGAAACTGGAAGTATAAACTTCCTGTCCATCAATTTTGGAAGTTTTACACTGAAATGTGGAAGTTAAAATCTCCCGAATACAATATCTTTTTCCACTATTTTTCAATAAGAATGTTAAAAATCAAGTAATTTGTACTTTAACTTGCCAAATTCAAAGACTTATATTATAATAAATCATTTTATCTTAAGACTGATTGAAATTGTGACCATAAAAGTAATCTTGACACAAGGTTTGAATATTTTGAACTTCCAAGCTTTCTACTTTGGTGGTTTTCTTCAAAATTATGGAAGTTTTTGTACTTCCTAGAAATCAATTTTGAAAGTTTTAACCCATTTCTAAGGAGTAATATACTTCCAAACACACATCAAATTGACTGATAAAACAATAACTACTTACTAAATAATGCATTTACTGAAATATTGTTTGCTGATTTATAACAAGCTTGTGACCCTGTTTATAATAGCAGAAAGCATGACAAATATTAAATGATTGGTGATTGCTAAAAGATTTACTGTGGTCTACTATAGTATCACAAGGCAGAAATACCATGTTTTATGTTCATTCTTATTAGCAAATTGAACTCAAAATCCTTCATTAGAAACATTGTTGTTGACATCTATCAACCCATTTTGAAAAATCAAAACAATAATATTAATTGTGATAAGTCTTGTTTGGGAGTAAGAGTGCATCTTTAAAAATAGTGTGTTTTTTCACTTTATATGAAATATGTACCAATTCAATTTGACAAATGAGACAACAAATTTAAGTTAGGAAATAGAAGTAGTAATTGTACATAATACAAAACAACAAAAAAATTGACAAAGCTCAATATAACAGGAAATCTATATTAAAACAAAAATCATTAAAGGCCGTAATTATTAAAACTGAATTAAGGTATTTAAGTAATACACACTTTAATAAAAGCTTTCACCGACAACATAGTTATTATCAAGGTACACTATGGGACTTTTATCCAAATTTTGAAGATAAAAAAGTTATTTAAGTTTCATTTCACCCAACCCCAAACTCCAAGGGCTACAAAGAGCGACAAGTAAATATTTTGTCTATATTTGATTTTTGTTTCACATTATCAAAGCTTATGAAATAAACACAACAGTTTCTGGTGAAATAAACTTCAGTTAACAGAAAACATAAGTTCAACCGAACAGCATTATTGATACACATGCAAAAAAAACATTTTGATTGATCTTGTGAGTCTTGTGAACAGAGCAGTATTTCGATGTTTGAAAATAGATGCATAAAGAAACATTTTGCGATTAATTTTCCCACATGTGACCTTTAAAACCATACATATAGACATAATCTGAATCCCCAACTACTGACTGGTTTGCAGTTGAACATTCGCGAATAATCGACTGGAAATGGACGAATATCCGACTGGCGAATATACGAATAAAAGTAAATAAAAACAGTGTTTGTCGCAAAGATACATATTAGTACATGCATACATAAACATTTGCGATTAATTTTCCCATATGTGACCTTTAAAACCATACATAAAGACATAAATTGAATCCCCAACTACTGACTGGTTTGCAGTTGAACATTCGCGAATAATCGACTGGAAATGGTCGAATATCCGACTGGCGAATATACCAATAAAAGTGTTTATCGAATCCCCAACTGGCAACTAGCAGGTAGTTGAATATTTGAATACCCAACTGGCAACTGGTAAGTAGTTGATTATTCGAATCCCCAACTACCGACTACCAACTACCTTCCAACTTTACCGTCATAGAAACAAGAACACTATGTACATGTAGGGCTAGGCGGTAATGCCCCTCCAAAAATGTCAGAGTGAAAGTTCTCAACTAATTTGTCTTTTTAATATTATAACATGTAAACAGTCTCTGTAGGTAATCGATGTCTATTTGTTTTATTTTGTCAATGGTATTCTTACATTTAGAATTTTTCACAATAAGTCTTCACTCTTCAACATTTGAAGTTTGGTCTGTTCCCATGCGTTTGTACTTGTAGTGTGTGCACAGATGATAATTACTCAATGCTGAGTCAATGCTGATTTGGTTTTTATGCCCCTTCAGGTTCTTTACCCATCTAGAATGTTTAGTGCTGTAAAGGAAAAAAATGTACTTTAAAAGCCTTTCTAACTTATTAGTATAGATAATAATATTGCCATACATATACAAAATAAAATATAAACAGTTTAATATTTCTCGACATTATTTAAAAAAACAAAAACAAGCTGATACATACATGTAGATAATATATAAAGAAAATTACCGGTACTAAATTTATCAATAAAATTCATCATCATCATCATCATCATCATCATCATCATCATCATCACCACCACCACCACCACCACCACCACCACCACCACCACTTGATTATTGAATACAGTGAGTTTATAAAACAACAAACACCAACTCAAATATGTTATAAATGAAATACTCACATCATCTCTATCAGATGTGACTGCCTTGTGGATGACATGGATGTCAAATCTGTCTCAATGATCCAACATAGTATTTAATGCAGGCTGGAATTCTTCATAACCCCAATTTGTTGACTTAGTAAAATTCAGTCATTTTCCTACCTAAAATAAATTAGACTTCTGATTATCAACCGGCAGAAACTACAACTGTGAAAGACAAATGCACATGTATCAATTATACATTCTGCACTAATATCCGTTTTAGCCAAGAGTAAGTTGGTAAGCACAAATGTGTAGTTGTTGTGCATATGGTTGATAATGATTCACAACAGTACTGGGTTTTAACGAGACCTACACCAAGCAAATGAATGTCCCTAGTGTCAAAGCTGTCGTGGCTTCCAGCCCGAAACCATGTTCGTCTTTTCTTACAGGTTTATTTTGAAAATATGCAGTTTGTAAACAAATAATGGGTATGTTCATGTATTATGGTATGTTAAAAATAGGTCACATACCAAAACACATCATTTTTAAACAAAATTTTAAGTCTAATATTTTTCTAATATAAAACAATCAAATAAAAGATTACATACTCATATCATATACATAAATAATGTGCATAAGTACATTAAAAAATATGAAACATGTACATAATGCACCAGTCAATTGTAACCATGCCCCCCCCCCCCCCCCCCCCAGGTCCGGGGTTATTCCGGGGATAGCCGGGGAAACGGGCTGTGTTTTTACCTTTCAGGTGGCCCTGCAGTGCCGGGTGAATGCGGTGGTTTTGTCTTCGAGCAAAATATAGCGGGGAATATGCCTTACCTAGGCTCCCTGGGGTGCGGGGGCATATGGCAGAGATTTGGCCATCAGTTCGTCCTCGCAGGACGAGGATTTTACCTGGGGTTGGCTGGACCGAAAGTCAAAGTCCCGGCTATTCCCCTGACCGGGGGGGCGTGGTTACAATTGACTGGTGCATAAATGCACCAGTCAATTGTAACCACGCCCCACCACTGCATTCACCCGGCACTGCGGGGACACCTCGAAGGTAAAAACACGGTCCTTTTCCCCCGCTATCCCCGGTATACCCCCGACCTGGGGGGGAGTGGTTCCAATTGACTGGTGCATAAGTAGATGTAACATGTATATTTATGTCTCCCCCTCTCTGGGGGAGACATATTGTTTTTGCCCTGTCCGTCAGTCCGATAGTCCGTCAGTCCGTCAGTCCGTCCGTACGTCACACTTCGTTTCCGATCGATAACTGGAAAACCGCATGACCTAGGTTCACCAAACTTGGTAGGGAGGTTGGTCATGAGGTGTAGAAGATCCCTATTGTTTTTGGGGTCACTAGGTCAAAGGTCAAGGTCGCGGCGACCCCCAATGTAAAAAACATTTCCGCTCAATATCTTGAGAACGGTTTGACCTAGGTTCACCAAACTTGGTAGGGAGGTTGGTCATGAGGTGTAGAAGACATGTATTGTTTTTCGGGTCACTAGGTCAAAGGTCACGGCGACCCCCAAAGTTAAAACCAATGCCGCTCAATATCTTGAGAACGGTTTGACCTAGGTTCACCAAACTTGGTAGGAAGGTTGGTCATGAGGTGTAGAAGATCCCTATTGATTTTGGGGTCACATGTCAAGGTCAAGTGCTTGAAAGATGAAAAATAGTTTTCAGATCATTAACTAGGGCTTATTGTGTGGAAATCCCTATTGAATTCTCACACCCTGCTTTCCAGCCAGATGTATCAGTACTTTACACCTCTAAGTCTTACTAAGCCTTCGGGGGAGACATGCGCTTTTCTCAAAAGCCCATTCTAGTTATAATAATATATAATTATAGTACATGTATGTAAAAATATTAAAACGCTGTCTTAACGTTTAGCAAATAAAAATAATTTAAGAATTCCAAACATAAATTAAAAAACAAACATTTTTGAACACATCAACGTACAAAACTACTCAAAGATACTTACATACATAGCCCTTTGATACGAATATCCCAGTTCCATGCCGATTGTTGACATTCGATTTTTCGACAGAAAATCTTCTCTAACGCGTATAATTCACTTAAAATCCATGTTTTACTGTAATGACTCAAATTGTTAGGTGTATCGTAATCAACTGTCAGTGTGCACTTTTAGTGTTTACTTATTTTAAACGTATATTCATGATAAAATCATCACCCGAGTTTCCAACTACTACGATGTAGAAATTCCATTATTGACCTGTGAATGGCGGGGAAATACCTTCTGGTTCTAAAAATAGCAACATCCGGTATGTGTTACAACTCGGGGACAATCGTAATAAAATTTTACTAATGTCACCTTCAACACATTAACAAATAGAGTTAGGTGAATATTTAATTCCAATATCGATAAGATTAAAGAAAAAAGATTACCTCATGGTTTATCAATGCAGTAAACATAACAAAACAACATAAAACATAATTATTCCCAATTCACATAATTACCGGTCCACACATTTTACATTTCCGGCACATGATATTTCAGATATTTCAGGTAACCAATCGGAAAACGTAAACGAATCGGGAACAGTTATTAAACTTATTTGTCGTTCGTCCGAAATAATGTTTTGAAGATAAATTGAAGACTATCTATTCAACCATAAACAATCATTTTTAACACCCATGCAATCGCCACCCATTTGCATTTTTAATCATTATAAAATAACAGTAAAACCCAACTGTGAACCAACTTAAAAACCGCTCCTACCACTAACTAAAATAAATTCCCATTCCATAATAGGCGCGCACTTCAGTGCGGCGCCAATAATTGTTTTGATATACCAAAAAGGATAGATAAATGTCGAAAACAATGGATTTTATGACGGATTATGAGTTCAATTGGAAAGAAGGTGCAGAAAACATGGTATTTCTACCTTAAGAGACGATAGTAGATCGCAGTTAATCTTTGAGCACTCACCAATCATTTAATATTTTTCCGTTTTCAGCTATTAAATGCACAGCTACAATCTTGTTAGAATTAGTAATTAATATTTTCCATAAATGCATTATTGAAGATGTAGTTAAAGGTTTATCACACAAAATGTATGTTTGTTATACATGTGTATGTATTGATTTTGAATAAGAGTGTCATTTTAATAACTTCAAATATCAATGATGTCCTCGGATGACATCCACCGTGACATTTTTACCTAAATTCTTACTTTTTAAGCGACAGCAAAGAAATTTGGACCGTGTGTATATTTTTGAAAACAAATTTCAATCTTGTCCTCAGAAGACCTTGACTGTGACTTTTTTAACTATTTTCTTATTTTTAAAGCTACAGCAATGCAAAATCGATCATATACACGTGTAGTTTGAAAACAAATACCAATGCTATGCTTAGCTGACCTTGATTCTAGCCTTTTGACCTTCTTTCTTCTTTTTGAAGCTACTGTAATGGACGTTCGACCATGTATACAGTTTTGCAACAAATATCAATATTAACATTGTCAGGTGACCCTTTCATTACTTTCTTATTTTTGAAGCTACAGCTTTGAAAGTTTAACCATGTGTACATCTTTGAGAATAATAATCAAGCTATAGTGATAACAAAGGTCAAACACTCGTGGCCCTTTTTTAAGTTTATGAAAAGACCAGTAAGAGCTTGAAGTATATGTATCGATGCAAAGCATGGCTGACTTTTTGCGTGTGTTGGATTGTAATGTTGTTTATATGAACATTTAAGTGAAATACATGTATAAAGGTATGATAAATGTAGTTGTATGTTGCTATCAACGTGAAAAATATGAAAGTCAATCGGGTATATTTGCAAGATCTGAAGGTGTATCCGTTGTTTCAGATAAACAGAAAGAAGATAAAGCTAGACGCGATATCAGTAAGCTCACAGAAACACAGCTACAGGGTGTAGACCCAGAGAAAGGTGACACTATTGTCCATGAATACGCCTGCCGTGGCCCACATGAGAACTATCATCTACAAGCTCTGCTAGAGAGACTTAAACAGAAAAATATGATCAACATCATGATCAACAGTAAAAATAAGAAAAATCAAACAGCGTTGTACTGCGCTGTAAGTCTGAACTATGACAAAGTTATAAAAACGTTGTTGAAATTCGGTGCTGACCCAAATATTAAAGCCCAGGTAAGCGATAAAGATAGGATATTATGAGGCTTTTTTAACGTCTTGAATCACGTTTCATACTATTTGTCAGAAAAGCGTGCTATCATAACATTCCTTTTATTATACGAGTTCTTTAATTATTTCCATGCATGTTTCAAACAGAATTAATTGTACGTATGGGGGGAGCACTTTTTTGAAAAACACCACCCATTCGTTTTAATTTTTCGCTAGCCCCACTACTCATTTTTTTCTCTTATCCCACTGCCCACATTTTTTATTTTCATCTAAACCCCTACCACCTATAGTGATAAATTATTTTCTGACTCCACCAACCACAATTAATTTAAAAAAGGAGTAACCGTAAATTCCAACAATCATCATTTTTGCTGTGGACATAACATCATAAATCAATCGCATTAATAATTAAGTGCATATGTGGATTCCACAATTGAATACATTTGGAAAAAAACAAACAGTTTGTTCCTTTATTTTTATTGAATAGAAAGTTTATATTATATAGAGAGAGAATAATTGTTGTTGTTTTCAGGTTAAGATCGTAATTTATTGTATGCTTTCCGGTGGTTAAAAGAGATTTATCAGTAAAATAAAATTGATATTCCACTGTTTGAAATAGTGACAACGTGATGTAATATCGGAAATGAGGATGCTAAAATGTATCCCAGTCATGTGTGCGCTGACGTTTGATTTGAACATCTTGGTGTGCTTTGTGACAGGGAACTATCCATTTTATTTCACTTATGAATTTCTATAAACGACGGGAAAGCATATAATAAATTTTAATATATGATTTAACATAAGTGTGTAACGGATAGCACTCAACAATTGTTTCTATGTTAGCGCAGAATTTGAAAACGACAATAGCAGGATACATTTTTCAACATGCTTGCTGTATTTTCACTGCTAAATATGGAAATTTTAAACTGATCGGCATATGATAAAAATGTTTTGCAGTATTTGAATTTATTCAGGTTGTTATTGTGTTGAACATTAGAACACCATGTGTTATAGAACTGTTCTGGAATAAGGTTTTGTATTATATGTTCACTATGTTATACTTTGATGAACGTCATAGACCTCATAAAAAATAATGATTAGCAACCTCCGTCATAAATGTTAATATACACACGAGCGCGTTTGTATGTTTTGAAATAAACAAATTTGAAAATAAGGATGAGTTGTACAGATTGATTGTTTTTAATTATGTTTAGTGTCCTTATTACGTTTGATTCAGAATGGCGATGAGCAATCTGCGCCCATACACATTGCGGCCTGTTCTGGGACTGCTAAAACCATTGATGCACTTCTGGAAGCTTTAAATATCGATATTGATTCGATAAATAGTTATGGTAATTAAATAGTTATGATAATCAATTAAAGCGGGTGCTATTTTTGTTAAGTAATAAATAAGAAGACACGTGCATGGATTTTGAATTTTGATTTTAATCATATGTAGACACTTACTGGTGAAATCACAATTCTAAAAAGAAAACAAACCAGTAACATACCGTTCTTCCTTGTAGGACAAACAGCACTTCACTGCGCTATTGTTCAACAATTTGTTGCTCAAAAGGAGAAGGATGGGTCAAGAAAGGTTGCTATGGAAAAACTGCTACAGAAAAGAGCGAATCATACATTGCAGGTATTTTAAAGTGTTTGTTGGATATTTAAAGTATAATAATCAGATTATAACTTATTTATGTGCTCACATTGGTTACTTGTACTTGTCACGGGAATGTGTGTCGCGCAAACAAGCACATGTATTGCACTCCTCTAAAAGGTCAAGGTCAAACTTTAAGATTCGATATTTCATCGGCGTCAAACACATATCAAACTGAATGACATTAGTTTTGGTTGACATTATGTGATAAAATTCGTTATGTAGAAAGAGGTTATGGAGACCTTTCACTGGGTTTTCAATCAGACTTCACATAACTGTAGAGCATCATTGGATGTAGCATATACAATTTATATCCTCTCATCTGTGAAGTCA
This sequence comes from Mya arenaria, assembly GCF_026914265.1. NCBI lineage: Eukaryota > Metazoa > Mollusca > Bivalvia > Myida > Myidae > Mya > Mya arenaria. Next base: position 36,780,109 of record NC_069126.1, read on the forward strand.
AGGCCACACTTGTAGTTCATGTTTCATAGGAAGTTCAGAGCACCATGAGAGTGTCACGCATACCTTAATGTTGTGCTCCAATCTCAAAGGTCACCCTTGGGTGGTCAGTGGTGCACGAAATGGATTTTATAACAACAACACTTAGTATCAGACATAACATTTTACTATCAATTGGAATTTACCCATTTTATTTAAACTTTTCAAAATGTGCGTTAAAATCGAATGGCTAACTGGGCTAATCGGACACATTTATCACGTTTTTATGTTAATGCGTACATCGTCAACAACCGAGTAAGTCTTTAAATAGCTTTGATTTTTTTTCAACCGTACGTTGAATTCTAAACCTCACTCATTACTGTTTTGTAAATACCAATTTAACTGTTTCACTCATCCCTTATTACATCAGTATGTTTTATTATGCCAGGACACAAAAGGGAGGACCCCTCTCATCTACTGTGTCCTTCAAAAACAAAAGGATCTCCTGACCACACTCGTAAATCACATTGAACCAGCGAGACGAAAGACAGCTATTCGGATGAAAGATCATTTTTGCAAGTCAGCATGGGACTATGCCGAAGATTTGACGGGCAGTGATGAAATGTTCTATTCTAATTATTTATCACGTTTTCAGGAGTAATTGTTTAAAACGTATTTATTTAGTTTTAAGTTATTTCCGATCATAGTTCATTGGAAGTATGACATGTGAATCACAAAATACATAAATGTGTGTGCAATAAAGACTTCTGATTTTTTTAATCATTTTAAATGATTTTACATCTTGATAAGGGTACAGAAGAAGACATATCTACATGGAGTCGTGACATATTTGTAGAAAGATCCCATGTATATTCATTGTCAATATTGTTTGGGTAAAATGGTACATGTCTGAACTACAATATGATGAGATAGAAGACATTTTGACTGATTTTCGAACTATTAGTAAATTTTATTACACCAAATGATCTTAATTGTTTAAACCAGAGTCTAAATTACAGTGGTTTGAGAATCGATTAGCAATTTTGGGCTTAATGATACTCTGGGAAAAATCATACGTTGTATTTACCCTGAAAACATATCATTACTTGATTGCATTTCCAAAGGAAAAAACAGACCATTTGTTCAGTGCAATATAACTGTAATATGTTTAAAGTGATGAACTCCACTTTATCACAATATCTAGCCATTATGTTAACACTGTCACTGCTTAGAGGTTGTAATAGACAGGAGGTATGGCAATATCTACCCACTATATGTAAACAGTGTCACTGCTTAGAGGTTGTAATAGACAGGAGGTATGGCCATATCAAGTCACTATATGTAAACAGTGTCACTGCTTAGAGGTTATAATAGACATGAGTTATGGCCATATCAAGTCACTATATGTAAACAGTGTCACTGCTTAGAGGTTGTAATAGACAGGAGGTATGGCCATGTGTAGCCACAATATGTAAACAGTGTCACTACCTAGAGGTTGTAATAGACAGGAGGTATGGCCATGTGTAGCCACAATATGTAAACAGTGTCACTACCTAGAGGTCGTAATAGACAGGAGGTATGGCCATGTGTAGCCACAATATGTAAACAGTGTCACTACCTAGAGGTTGTAATAGACAGGAGGTATGGCCATGTGTAGCCACAATATGTAAACAGTGTCACTACCTAGAGGTTGTAATAGACAGGAGGTATGGCCATGTGTAGCCACAATATGTAAACAGTGTCACTACCTAGAGGTCGTAATAGACAGGAGTTATGACCATGTGTAGCCACAATATGTAAACAGTGTCACTGCCAAGAGGTCGTAATAGACAGGAGGTATGGCCATGTCTAGCCACAATATGTAAACAGTGTCACTACCTAGAGGTCGTAATAGACAGGAGTTATGGCCATGTGTAGCCACAATATGTAAACAGTGTCACTGCTTAGAGGTCGTAATAGACAGGAGGTATGGCCATGTGTAGCCACTATATGTAAACAGTGTCACTACCTAGAGGTCGTAATAGACAGGAGGTATGGCCATGTGTAGCCACAATATGTAAACAGTGTCACTACCTAGAGGTTGTAATAGACAGGAGTTATGACCATGTGTAGCCACAATATGTAAACAGTGTCACTACCTAGAGGTTGTAATAGACAGGAGGTATGGCCATGTGTAGCCACTATATGTAAACAGTGTCACTACCTAGAGGTTGTAATAGACAGGAGTTATGACCATGTGTAGCCACAATATGTAAACAGTGTCACTACCTAGAGGTCGTAATAGACAGGAGTTATGGCCATGTGTAGCCACAATATGTAAACAGTGTCACTACCTAGAGGTCGTAATAGACAGGAGTTATGGCCATGTGTAGCCACAATATGTAAACAGTGTCACTACCTAGAGGTTGTAATAGACAGGAGGTATGGCCATGTGTAGCCACAATATGTAAACAGTGTCACTACCTAGAGGTTGTAATAGACAGGAGTTATGACCATGTGTAGCCGCAATATGTAAACAGTGTCACTACCTAGAGGTTGTAATAGACAGGAGGTATGGCCATGTGTAGCCACAATATGTAAACAGTGTCACTACCTAGAGGTTGTAATAGACAGGAGTTATGACCATGTGTAGCCACAATATGTAAACAGTGTCACTGCTTAGAGGTTGTAATAGACAGGAGGTATGGCCATGTGTAGCCACAATATGTAAACAGTGTCACTACCTAGAGGTTGTAATAGACAGGAGGTATGGCAATATCTACCCACTATATGTAAACAGTGTCACTACCTAGAGGTTGTAATAGACAGGAGGTATGGCAATATCTACCCACTATATGTAAACAGTGTCACTACCTAGAGGTTGTAATAGACAGGAGGTATGGCCATGTGTAGCCACAATATGTAAACAGTGTCACTACCTAGAGGTTGAAATAGACAGGAGGTATGACCATGTGTAGCCACAATATGTAAACAGTGCCACTACCTAGAGGTTGTAATAGACAGGAGTTATGGCCATGTGTAGCCACAATATGTAAACAGTGTCACTACCTAGAGGTTGTAATAGACAGGAGGTATGACCATGTGTAGCCACAATATGTAAACAGTGTCACTACCTAGAGGTTGTAATAGACAGGAGGTATGACCATGTGTAGCCACAATATGTAAACAGTGTCACTACCTAGAGGTTGTAATAGACAGGAGGTATGGCCATGTGTAGCCACAATATGTAAACAGTGTCACTACCTAGAGGTCGTAATAGACAGGAGGTATGGCCATGTGTAGCCACTATATGTAAACAGTGTCACTACCTAGAGGTTGTAATAGACAGGAGGTATGGCCATGTGTAGCCACAATATGTAAACAGTGTCACTACCTAGAGGTCGTAATAGACAGGAGGTATGGCCATGTGTAGCCACAATATGTAAACAGTGTCACTACCTAGAGGTTGTAATAGACAGGAGGTATGGCCATGTGTAGCCACAATATGTAAACAGTGTCACTACCTAGAGGTCGTAATAGACAGGAGGTATGGCCATGTGTAGCCACTATATGTAAACAGTGTCACTACCTAGAGGTTGTAATAGACAGGAGTTATGACCATGTGTAGCCACAATATGTAAACAGTGTCACTACCTAGAGGTTGTAATAGACAGGAGGTATGGCCATGTGTAGCCACAATATGTAAACAGTGTCACTACCTAGAGGTCGTAATAGACAGGAGGTATGGCCATGTGTAGCCACAATATGTAAACAGTGTCACTACCTAGAGGTCGTAATAGACAGGAGGTGTGGCCATGTGTAGCCACTATATGTAAACAGTGTCACTGCCTAGAGGTCGTAATAGACAGGAGTTATGACCATGTGTAGCCACAATATGTAAACAGTGTCACTACCTAGAGGTCGTAATAGACAGGAGGTATGGCCATGTGTAGCCACAATATGTAAACAGTGTCACTACCTAGAGGTCGTAATAGACAGGAGTTATGACCATGTGTAGCCACAATATGTAAACAGTGCCACTACCTAGAGGTTGTAATAGACAGGAGGTATGGCCATGTGTAGCCACAATATGTAAACAGTGTCACTACCTAGAGGTTGTAATAGACAGGAGGTATGGCCATGTGTAGCCACAATATGTAAACAGTGTCACTACCTAGAGGTTGAAATAGACAGGAGGTATGGCCATGTGTAGCCACAATATGTAAAGAGTGTCACTACCTAGAGGTTGTAATAGACAGGAGTTATGACCATGTGTAGCCACAATATGTAAACAGTGTCACTACCTAGAGGTTGTAATAGACAGGAGGTATGGCCATGTGTAGCCACAATATGTAAACAGTGTCACTGCTTAGAGGTCGTAATAGACAGGAGGTATGGCCATGTGTAGCCACAATATGTAAACAGTGTCACTGCTTAGAGGTTGTAATAGACAGGAGGTATGGCCATGTGTAGCCACAATCTGTAAACAGTGTCACTGCTTAGAGGTTGTAATAGACAGGAGGTATGGCCATGTGTAGCCACAATATGTAAACAGTGTCACTGCTTAGAGGTTGTAATAGACAGGAGGTATGGCCATGTGTAGCCACAATATGTAAACAGTGTCACTACCTAGAGGTTGTAATAGACAGGAGGTATGGCCATGTGTAGCCACAATATGTAAACAGTGTCACTGCTTAGAGGTTGTAATAGACAGGAGGTATGGCCATGTGTAGCCACAATATGTAAACAGTGTCACTACCTAGAGGTCGTAATAGACAGGAGTTATGGCCATGTGTAGCCACAATATGTAAAGAGTATCACTACCTAGAGGTTGTAATAGACAGGAGGTATGGCCATGTGTAGCCACAATATGTAAACAGTGTCACTACCTAGAGGTTGTAATAGACAGGAGGTATGGCCATGTGTAGCCACAATATGTAAACAGTGTCACTACCTAGAGGTCGTAATAGACAGGAGTTATGACCATGTGTAGCCACAATATGTAAACAGTGTCACTGCTTAGAGGTTGTAATAGACAGGAGGTATGGCCATGTGTAGCCACAATATGTAAACAGTGTCACTGCTTAGAGGTTGTAATAGACAGGAGGTATGGCCATGTGTAGCCACAATATGTAAACAGTGTCACTGCCTAGAGGTTGAAATAGACAGGAGGTATGGCCATGTGTAGCCACAATATGTAAACAGTGTCACTACCTAGAGGTTGTAATAGACAGGAGTTATGACCATGTGTAGCCACAATATGTAAACAGTGTCACTACCTAGAGGTCGTAATAGACAGGAGTTATGACCATGTGTAGCCACAATATGTAAACAGTGTCACTACCTAGAGGTTGTAATAGACAGGAGGTATGGCCATGTGTAGCCACAATATGTAAACAGTGTCACTACCTAGAGGTCGTAATAGACAGGAGGTGTGGCCATATCTAGCCACTATATGTAAACAATGTCACTGCCAAGAGGTTTTAATAGACAGGAGGTATGGCCTTATCAAGCCATTATATGTAAACACTGACAGGTCAATTTGGCACATTCCTTTTCGGCCTTCTTATGAAAATGAAGGTTTGAATTTTTGCACAGATTTTGTTGATACTTGAAATGTTCATACTTTCTACCTCAGTTAGTCCACAATTACTAACCCCAGCCTACAGATCAAGTTTTAATGATCCAAAGCCATATTATTCTGAAGTGTTTGCAATCTACAGTGTTCCTAATGGCGTTAATCGTGAGCTTAGATGCAATATCCCATGCTTCTTAAGGTTTTATTAACATGCCTTTTTGTTCAGCATAAAAATCTGCATTGGCCACCTGCCTACCTATTTTCATGACCAATAGCATTACCATTTTCATGTACTGTAACTATTGTTTGTGATGTGTTACTGTCAATAATGATTGGTAAGTATTAAGTTTGACCCACTGACAAGTATCTCGTGTTTGAATGTATCACATTTCCATATCTAAAAATTCATTCAACTTTCAGACCCTTCATTCAATAGATTTACATATGCACACAAATATGTATTGTGCCTTAAACACAAACATATCCTATTCTGTTGAAGATTATACTGATAATTCTGTAGGTTACTTTAATCTAATAAATAAGGTGTAATTAGTAGGAATATAACAGTGAAGTATCCATCCACACAACGTTTTTATCTTTTAATGTAAAATACAAACAAACAAAAGCGCTGCGAAGCAAATGCTTGCCTGCTTCTGTTTTCCAGCATGTGTGGAATAAGGGGCTTAAATTAGTGATTTAAAAAAAACAACAGTTGGCAGGTAAAAGCCTTGGCAATTAATGCCTGTCCATCTGGCTCCTATTTCTGCTGCACCTTTGAACTTAACTAGGAAACGTCCCCAGATGCTACCTACTTTCAGTTATTAACCCTGCTTCTATGAAATTAAACGGAAACCCTGCATAACTGTGTACCAAGTTTCATATGAATTGAATATCTAGAACATTTATTGATGTATGGCAAAGTTTGGTATGATAAAAGGCTGACGAGAACACCAATAACATTCACAATAGCCAGACTTTTGCCCTTCGAAAAATAGATGAGCTTACCATTGAAGCTTTATCGTTATAAACTGTAAGTTGCACCTATGATAAATTATACAGTTTTCAGCTGCCAAATAAAGCCAAATCGGTTCTTTTGTATTCTGTTAAACAATAAGTCATTGAAGTTTCGCATCAATTTAATATCTCACTTTCACAATCCCTTTCTACATAGCCACCAGCTCTACAAACTTCTGCTTTGTCCGTTAAGTTTCTTTTGGAAAACACATTTGTATTTCATCATTATGGTCTCTAAAAAAGTCTTTTTTGGCAGCTGCTAGCAAAATGTTACTTAGAAGTCCAGATTTGTCTCTTTGATGTGGAATAATCGGAGGATATGGGTTACCTGAATAGAAAAGTATATTTAACATTGAATTAAAAAAAACGCTAGCAATAACATGATCAAGAAAAATCCAATCACTTAACTTAATACAATGTACTTACAAACATTTTATTTAAAAACATCTGAAATATGCATATCTTGAAAATATTCCTAATCTTCTAAAATACAACATTCAACAGGCCTTTTCAACAGAAATTAATAAATTCAATATTAAAAAGTTTTATTAACCAAGATAAAGTGAATGACTTTACAAAACAAACTATTTATTAGGCAGAACACCTGTGAACAGTGTACTATACGGACAGCCTGATAAACCATGTACTGTATCTGTCAACACCAGGACAGCCTGTGTACTGTACCTTTCAACTCCAGGGCAACCCTGGTATAGGTCGGTAGATTGGTTTTTAACAGGAAACCTGTGTACTGTACCTTTCAACTCCAGGAGAGCCTGGTATAGGCCATTAGATGGGTATTTAACAGGATGCCTGTGTACGGTACCTTTCAACTCCAGTACAGCCTGGTTTAGGCCTGTGGATGGGTATTTAACAGGAAGCCTGTGTACTGTACCTTTCAACTCCAGGACAGCCTGGTTTAGGCCTGTGGATGGGTATTTAACAGGAAGCCTGTGTAATGTACCTTTCAACTCCAGTACAGCCTGGTATAGGCCAGTGGATGGGTATTTAACAGGAAACCTGTGTACTGTACCTTTCAACTTCAGTACAGCCTGGTATAGGCCAGAAGATGGGACAGGAAGCCTGTGTAATGTACCTTTCAACTCCAGTACAGCCTGGTATAGGCCAGTGGATGGGTATTTAACAGGAAGCCTGTGTACTGTACCTTTCAACTCCAGTACAGCCTGGTATAGGCCAGAAGATGGGACAGGAAGCCTGTGTAATGTACCTTTCAACTTCAGTACAGCCTGGTATAGGCCAGTGGATGGGTATTTAAGAGGAAGCCTGTGTATTGTACCTTTCAACTCCAGTACAGCCTGGTATAGGCCAGAAGATGGGACAGGAAGCCTGTGTAATGTACCTTTCAACTCCAGTACAGCCTGGTATAGGCCAGTGGATGGGTATTTAAGAGGAAGCCTGTGTATTGTACCTTTCAACTCCAGTACAGCCTGGTATAGGCCAGTAGATGGGTATTAAACAGGAAGCCTGTGTAATGTACCTTTAACTCCAGTACAGCCTTGTATAGGCCAGTAGATGGGTATTAAACAGGAAGCCTGTGTACTGTACCTTTTAACTCCAGTACAGCCTGGTATAGGCCATTAGATGGGTATTAAACATTAAGCCTGTGTACTGTACCTTTTAACTCAAGTACAGCCTAGTATAGGCCAGTAGATGGGACAGGAAGCCTATGTACTGTACCTTTTAACTCCAGTACAGCCTGGTATAGGCCAGAAGATGGGTATTAAACAGGAAGCCTGTGTACTGTACCTTTTAACTCCAGTACAGCCTGGTATAGGCCAGTAGATGGAACAGGAAGCCTGTGTACTGTTCCTTTTAACTCCAGTACAGCCTGGTAAAGGCCAGAAGATGGGTATTAAACAGGAAGCCTGTGTACTGTACCTTTTAGCTCCAGTACAGCCTGGTATAGGCCAGTGGATGGGTATTTAACAGGAAGCCTGTGTACTGTACCTTTTAACTCCAGTACAGCCTGGTATAGGCCAGTAGATGGGACAGGAAGCCTGTGTACTGTACCTTTTAACTCCAGTACAGCCTGGTATAGGCCAAAAGATGGGTATTAAACAGGAAGCCTGTGTACGGTACCTTTCAACTCCAGTACAGCCTGGTTTAGGCCTGTGGATGGGTATTTAACAGGAAGCCTGTGTACTGTACCTTTCAACTCCAGGACAGCCTGGTTTAGGCCTGTGGATGGGTATTTAACAGGAAGCCTGTGTAATGTACCTTTCAACTCCAGTACAGCCTGGTATAGGCCAGTGGATGGGTATTTAACAGGAAACCTGTGTACTGTACCTTTCAACTTCAGTACAGCCTGGTATAGGCCAGTGGATGGGTATTTAGCAGGAAGCCTGTGTAATGTACCTTTCAACTCCAGTACAGCCTGGTATAGGCCAGTGGATGGGTATTTAACAGGAAGCCTGTGTATTGTACCTTTCAACTCCAGTACAGCCTGGTATAGGCCAGAAGATGGGACAGGAAGCCTGTGTAATGTACCTTTCAACTCCAGTACAGCCTGGTATAGGCCAGTGGATGGGTATTTAAGAGGAAGCCTGTGTATTGTACCTTTCAACTCCAGTACAGCCTGGTATAGGCCAGAAGATGGGTATTAAACAGGAAGCCTGTGTACTGTACCTTTTAACTCCAGTACAGCCTGGTATAGGCCAGTAGATGGGTATTAAACAGGAAGCCTGTGTACTGTACCTTTAACTCCAGTACAGCCTTGTATAGGCCAGTAGATGGGTATTAAACAGGAAGCCTGTGTACTGTACCTTTTAACTCCAGTACAGCCTGGTATAGGCCATTAGATGGGTATTAAACATTAAGCCTGTGTACTGTACCTTTTAACTCAAGTACAGCCTGGTATAGGCCAGTAGATGGGACAGGAAGCCTGTGTACTGTACCTTTTAACTCCAGTACAACCTGGTATAGGCCAGTAGATGGAACAGGAAGCCTGTGTACTGTTCCTTTTAACTCCAGTACAGCCTGGTAGAGGCCAGAAGATGGGTATTAAACAGGAAGTCTGTGTACTGTACCTTTTAGCTCCAGTACAGCCTGGTATAGGCCAGTGGATGGGTATTTAACAGGAAGCCTGTGTACTGTACCTTTTAACTCCAGTACAGCCTGGTATAGGCCAGAAGATGGGTATTAAACAGGAAGCCTGTGTACTGTACCTTTTAACTCCAGTACAGCCTGGTATAGGCCAGTAGATGGGTATTAAACAGGAAGCCTGTGTACTGTACCTTTCAACTCCAGTACAGCCTGGTATAGTCCAGTGGATGGGTATTTAGCAGGAAGCCTGTGTAATGTACCTTTCAACTCCAGTACAGCCTGGTATAGGCCAGTGGATGGGTATTTAACAGGAAGCCTGTGTATTGTACCTTTCAACTCCAGTACAGCCTGGTATAGGCCAGAAGATGGGACAGGAAGCCTGTGTAATGTACCTTTCAACTCCAGTACAGCCTGGTATAGGCCAGTGGATGGGTATTTAAGAGGAAGCCTGTGTATTGTACCTTTCAACTCCAGTACAGCCTGGTATAGGCCAGAAGATGGGTATTAAACAGGAAGCCTGTGTAATGTACCTTTTAACTCCAGTACAGCCTGGTATAGGCCAGTAGATGGGTATTAAACAGGAAGCCTGTGTACTGTACCTTTAACTCCAGTACAGCCTTGTATAGGCCAGTAGATGGGTATTAAACAGGAAGCCTGTGTACTGTACCTTTTAACTCCAGTACAGCCTGGTATAGGCCATTAGATGGGTATTAAACATTAAGCCTGTGTACTGTACCTTTTAACTCAAGTACAGCCTGGTATAGGCCAGTAGATGGGACAGGAAGCCTGTGTACTGTACCTTTTAACTCCAGTACAGCCTGGCATAGGCCAGAAGATGGGTATTAAACAGGAAGCCTGTGTACGGTACCTTTCAACTCCAGTACAGCCTGGTTTAGGCCTGTGGATGGGTATTTAACAGGAAGCCTGTGTACTGTACCTTTCAACTCCAGGACAGCCTGGTTTAGGCCTGTGGATGGGTATTTAACAGGAAGCCTGTGTAATGTACCTTTCAACTCCAGTACAGCCTGGTATAGGCCAGTGGATGGGTATTTAACAGGAAACCTGTGTACTGTACCTTTCAACTTCAGTACAGCCTGGTATAGGCCAGAAGATGGGACAGGAAGCCTGTGTAATGTACCTTTCAACTCCAGTACAGCCTGGTATAGGCCAGTGGATGGGTATTTAACAGGAAGCCTGTGTACTGTACCTTTCAACTCCAGTACAGCCTGGTATAGGCCAGAAGATGGGACAGGAAGCCTGTGTAATGTACCTTTCAACTTCAGTACAGCCTGGTATAGGCCAGTGGATGGGTATTTAAGAGGAAGCCTGTGTATTGTACCTTTCAACTCCAGTACAGCCTGGTATAGGCCAGAAGATGGGACAGGAAGCCTGTGTAATGTACCTTTCAACTCCAGTACAGCCTGGTATAGGCCAGTGGATGGGTATTTAAGAGGAAGCCTGTGTATTGTACCTTTCAACTCCAGTACAGCCTGGTATAGGCCAGTAGATGGGTATTAAACAGGAAGCCTGTGTACTGTACCTTTAACTCCAGTACAGCCTTGTATAGGCCAGTAGATGGGTATTAAACAGGAAGCCTGTGTACTGTACCTTTTAACTCCAGTACAGCCTGGTATAGGCCATTAGATGGGTATTAAACATTAAGCCTGTGTACTGTACCTTTTAACTCAAGTACAGCCTGGTATAGGCCAGTAGATGGGACAGGAAGCCTGTGTACTGTACCTTTTAACTCCAGTACAGCCTGGTATAGGCCAGAAGATGGGTATTAAACAGGAAGCCTGTGTACTGTACCTTTTAACTCCAGTACAGCCTGGTATAGGCCAGTAGATGGAACAGGAAGCCTGTGTACTGTTCCTTTTAACTCCAGTACAGCCTGGTAAAGGCCAAAAGATGGGTATTAAACAGGAAGCCTGTGTACTGTACCTTTTAGCTCCAGTACAGCCTGGTATAGGCCAGTGGATGGGTATTTAACAGGAAGCCTGTGTACTGTACCTTTTAACTCCAGTACAGTCTGGTATAGGCCAGTAGATGGGACAGGAAGCCTGTGTACTGTACCTTTTAACTCCAGTACAGCCTGGTATAGGCCAAAAGATGGGTATTAAACAGGAAGCCTGTGTACGGTACCTTTCAACTCCAGTACAGCCTGGTTTAGGCCTGTGGATGGGTATTTAACAGGAAGCCTGTGTACTGTACCTTTCAACTCCAGGACAGCCTGGTTTAGGCCTGTGGATGGGTATTTAACAGGAAGCCTGTGTAATGTACCTTTCAACTCCAGTACAGCCTGGTATAGGCCAGTGGATGGGTATTTAACAGGAAACCTGTGTACTGTACCTTTCAACTTCAGTACAGCCTGGAATAGGCCAGTGGATGGGTATTTAGCAGGAAGCCTGTGTAATGTACCTTTCAACTCCAGTACAGCCTGGTATAGGCCAGTGGATGGTTATTTAACAGGAAGCCTGTGTATTGTACCTTTCAACTCCAGTACAGCCTGGTATAGGCCAGAAGATGGGACAGGAAGCCTGTGTACTGTACCTTTCAACTCCAGTACAGCCTGGTATAGGCCAGTGGATGGGTATTTAAGAGGAAGCCTGTGTATTGTACCTTTCAACTCCAGTACAGCCTGGTATAGGCCAGAAGATGGGTATTAAACAGGAAGCCTGTGTACTGTACCTTTTAACTCCAGTACAGCCTGGTATAGGCCAGTAGATGGGTATTAAACAGGAAGCCTGTGTACTGTACCTTTAACTCCAGTACAGCCTTGTATAGGCCAGTAGATGGGTATTAAACAGGAAGCCTGTGTACTGTACCTTTTAACTCCAGTACAGCCTGGTATAGGCCATTAGATGGGTATTAAACATTAAGCCTGTGTACTGTACCTTTTAACTCAAGTACAGCCTGGTATAGGCCAGTAGATGGGACAGGAAGCCTGTGTACTGTACCTTTTAACTCCAGTACAACCTGGTATAGGCCAGTAGATGGAACAGGAAGCCTGTGTACTGTTCCTTTTAACTCCAGTACAGCCTGGTAGAGGCCAGAAGATGGGTATTAAACAGGAAGTCTGTGTACTGTACCTTTTAGCTCCAGTACAGCCTGGTATAGGCCAGTGGATGGGTATTTAACAGGAAGCCTGTGTACTGTACCTTTTAACTCCAGTACAGCCTGGTATAGGCCAGAAGATGGGTATTAAACAGGAAGCCTGTGTACTGTACCTTTTAACTCCAGTACAGCCTGGTATAGGCCAGTAGATGGGTATTAAACAGGAAGCCTGTGTACTGTACCTTTCAACTCCAGTACAGCCTGGTATAGGCCAGTGGATGGGTATTTAGCAGGAAGCCTGTGTAATGTACCTTTCAACTCCAGTACAGCCTGGTATAGGCCAGTGGATGGGTATTTAACAGGAAGCCTGTGTATTGTACCTTTCAACTCCAGTACAGCCTGGTATAGGCCAGAAGATGGGACAGGAAGCCTGTGTAATGTACCTTTCAACTCCAGTACAGCCTGGTATAGGCCAGTGGATGGGTATTTAAGAGGAAGCCTGTGTATTGTACCTTTCAACTCCAGTACAGCCTGGTATAGGCCAGAAGATGGGTATTAAACAGGAAGCCTGTGTAATGTACCTTTTAACTCCAGTACAGCCTGGTATAGGCCAGTAGATGGGTATTAAACAGGAAGCCTGTGTACTGTACCTTTAACTCCAGTACAGCCTTGTATAGGCCAGTAGATGGGTATTAAACAGGAAGCCTGTGTACTGTACCTTTTAACTCCAGTACAGCCTGGTATAGGCCATTAGATGGGTATTAAACATTAAGCCTGTGTACTGTACCTTTTAACTCAAGTACAGCCTGGTATAGGCCAGTAGATGGGACAGGAAGCCTGTGTACTGTACCTTTTAACTCCAGTACAGCCTGGCATAGGCCAGAAGATGGGTATTAAACAGGAAGCCTGTGTACGGTACCTTTCAACTCCAGTACAGCCTGGTTTAGGCCTGTGGATGGGTATTTAACAGGAAGCCTGTGTACTGTACCTTTCAACTCCAGGACAGCCTGGTTTAGGCCTGTGGATGGGTATTTAACAGGAAGCCTGTGTAATGTACCTTTCAACTCCAGTACAGCCTGGTATAGGCCAGTGGATGGGTATTTAACAGGAAACCTGTGTACTATACCTTTCAACTTCAGTACAGCCTGGTATAGGCCAGAAGATGGGACAGGAAGCCTGTGTAATGTACCTTTCAACTCCAGTACAGCCTGGTATAGGCCAGTGGATGGGTATTTAACAGGAAGCCTGTGTACTGTACCTTTCAACTCCAGTACAGCCTGGTATAGGCCAGAAGATGGGACAGGAAGCCTGTGTAATGTACCTTTCAACTTCAGTACAGCCTGGTATAGGCCAGTGGATGGGTATTTAAGAGGAAGCCTGTGTATTGTACCTTTCAACTCCAGTACAGCCTGGTATAGGCCAGAAGATGGGACAGGAAGCCTGTGTAATGTACCTTTCAACTCCAGTACAGCCTGGTATAGGCCAGTGGATGGGTATTTAAGAGGAAGCCTGTGTATTGTACCTTTCAACTCCAGTACAGCCTGGTATAGGCCAGTAGATGGGTATTAAACAGGAAGCCTGTGTACTGTACCTTTAACTCCAGTACAGCCTTGTATAGGCCAGTAGATGGGTATTAAACAGGAAGCCTGTGTACTGTACCTTTTAACTCCAGTACAGCCTGGTATAGGCCATTAGATGGGTATTAAACATTAAGCCTGTGTACTGTACCTTTTAACTCAAGTACAGCCTGGTATAGGCCAGTAGATGGGACAGGAAGCCTGTGTACTGTACCTTTTAACTCCAGTACAGCCTGGTATAGGCCAGAAGATGGGTATTAAACAGGAAGCCTGTGTACTGTACCTTTTAACTCCAGTACAGCCTGGTATAGGCCAGTAGATGGAACAGGAAGCCTGTGTACTGTTCCTTTTAACTCCAGTACAGCCTGGTAAAGGCCAGAAGATGGGTATTAAACAGGAAGCCTGTGTACTGTACCTTTTAGCTCCAGTACAGCCTGGTATAGGCCAGTGGATGGGTATTTAACAGGAAGCCTGTGTACTGTACCTTTTAACTCCAGTACAGCCTGGTATAGGCCAAAAGATGGGTATTAAACAGGAAGCCTGTGTACGGTACCTTTCAACTCCAGTACAGCCTGGTTTAGGCCTGTGGATGGGTATTTAACAGGAAGCCTGTGTACTGTACCTTTCAACTCCAGGACAGCCTGGTTTAGGCCTGTGGATGGGTATTTAACAGGAAGCCTGTGTAATGTACCTTTCAACTCCAGTACAGCCTGGTATAGGCCAGTGGATGGGTATTTAACAGGAAACCTGTGTACTGTACCTTTCAACTTCAGTACAGCCTGGAATAGGCCAGTGGATGGGTATTTAGCAGGAAGCCTGTGTAATGTACCTTTCAACTCCAGTACAGCCTGGTATAGGCCAGTGGATGGTTATTTAACAGGAAGCCTGTGTATTGTACCTTTCAACTCCAGTACAGCCTGGTATAGGCCAGTAGATGGGACAGGAAGCCTGTGTACTGTACCTTTCAACTCCAGTACAGCCTGGTATAGGCCAGTGGATGGGTATTTAAGAGGAAGCCTGTGTATTGTACCTTTCAACTCCAGTACAGCCTGGTATAGGCCAGAAGATGGGTATTAAACAGGAAGCCTGTGTACTGTACCTTTTAACTCCAGTACAGCCTGGTATAGGCCAGTAGATGGGTATTAAACAGGAAGCCTGTGTACTGTACCTTTAACTCCAGTACAGCCTTGTATAGGCCAGTAGATGGGTATTAAACAGGAAGCCTGTGTACTGTACCTTTTAACTCCAGTACAGCCTGGTATAGGCCATTAGATGGGTATTAAACATTAAGCCTGTGTACTGTACCTTTTAACTCAAGTACAGCCTGGTATAGGCCAGTAGATGGGACAGGAAGCCTGTGTACTGTACCTTTTAACTCCAGTACAACCTGGTATAGGCCAGTAGATGGAACAGGAAGCCTGTGTACTGTTCCTTTTAACTCCAGTACAGCCTGGTAGAGGCCAGAAGATGGGTATTAAACAGGAAGTCTGTGTACTGTACCTTTTAGCTCCAGTACAGCCTGGTATAGGCCAGTGGATGGGTATTTAACAGGAAGCCTGTGTACTGTACCTTTTAACTCCAGTACAGCCTGGTATAGGCCAGAAGATGGGTATTAAACAGGAAGCCTGTGTACTGTACCTTTTAACTCCAGTACAGCCTGGTATAGGCCAGTAGATGGGTATTAAACAGGAAGCCTGTGTACTGTACCTTTCAACTCCAGTACAGCCTGGTATAGGCCAGTGGATGGGTATTTAGCAGGAAGCCTGTGTAATGTACCTTTCAACTCCAGTACAGCCTGGTATAGGCCAGTGGATGGGTATTTAACAGGAAGCCTGTGTATTGTACCTTTCAACTCCAGTACAGCCTGGTATAGGCCAGAAGATGGGACAGGAAGCCTGTGTAATGTACCTTTCAACTCCAGTACAGCCTGGTATAGGCCAGTGGATGGGTATTTAAGAGGAAGCCTGTGTATTGTACCTTTCAACTCCAGTACAGCCTGGTATAGGCCAGAAGATGGGTATTAAACAGGAAGCCTGTGTAATGTACCTTTTAACTCCAGTACAGCCTGGTATAGGCCAGTAGATGGGTATTAAACAGGAAGCCTGTGTACTGTACCTTTAACTCCAGTACAGCCTTGTATAGGCCAGTAGATGGGTATTAAACAGGAAGCCTGTGTACTGTACCTTTTAACTCCAGTACAGCCTGGTATAGGCCATTAGATGGGTATTAAACATTAAGCTTGTGTACTGTACCTTTTAACTCAAGTACAGCCTGGTATAGGCCAGTAGATGGGACAGGAAGCCTTTGTACTGTACCTTTTAACTCCAGTACAGCCTGGCATAGGCCAGAAGATGGGTATTAAACAGGAAGCCTGTGTACGGTACCTTTCAACTCCAGTACAGCCTGGTTTAGGCCTGTGGATGGGTATTTAACAGGAAGCCTGTGTACTGTACCTTTCAACTCCAGGACAGCCTGGTTTAGGCCTGTGGATGGGTATTTAACAGGAAGCCTGTGTAATGTACCTTTCAACTCCAGTACAGCCTGGTATAGGCCAGTGGATGGGTATTTAACAGGAAACCTGTGTACTATACCTTTCAACTTCAGTACAGCCTGGTATAGGCCAGAAGATGGGACAGGAAGCCTGTGTAATGTACCTTTCAACTCCAGTACAGCCTGGTATAGGCCAGTGGATGGGTATTTAACAGGAAGCCTGTGTACTGTACCTTTCAACTCCAGTACAGCCTGGTATAGGCCAGAAGATGGGACAGGAAGCCTGTGTAATGTACCTTTCAACTTCAGTACAGCCTGGTATAGGCCAGTGGATGGGTATTTAAGAGGAAGCCTGTGTATTGTACCTTTCAACTCCAGTACAGCCTGGTATAGGCCAGAAGATGGGACAGGAAGCCTGTGTAATGTACCTTTCAACTCCAGTACAGCCTGGTATAGGCCAGTGGATGGGTATTTAAGAGGAAGCCTGTGTATTGTACCTTTCAACTCCAGTACAGCCTGGTATAGGCCAGTAGATGGGTATTAAACAGGAAGCCTGTGTACTGTACCTTTAACTCCAGTACAGCCTTGTATAGGCCAGTAGATGGGTATTAAACAGGAAGCCTGTGTACTGTACCTTTTAACTCCAGTACAGCCTGGTATAGGCCATTAGATGGGTATTAAACATTAAGCCTGTGTACTGTACCTTTTAACTCAAGTACAGCCTGGTATAGGCCAGTAGATGGGACAGGAAGCCTGTGTACTGTACCTTTTAACTCCAGTACAGCCTGGTATAGGCCAGAAGATGGGTATTAAACAGGAAGCCTGTGTACTGTACCTTTTAACTCCAGTACAGCCTGGTATAGGCCAGTAGATGGAACAGGAAGCCTGTGTACTGTTCCTTTTAACTCCAGTACAGCCTGGTAAAGGCCAGAAGATGGGTATTAAACAGGAAGCCTGTGTACTGTACCTTTTAGCTCCAGTACAGCCTGGTATAGGCCAGTGGATGGGTATTTAACAGGAAGCCTGTGTAGTGTACCTTTTAACTCCAGTACAGCCTGGTATAGGCCAGTAGATGGGACAGGAAGCCTGTGTACTGTACCTTTTAACTCCAGTACAGCCTGGTATAGGCCAAAAGATGGGTATTAAACAGGAAGCCTGTGTACGGTACCTTTCAACTCCAGTACAGCCTGGTTTAGGCCTGTGGATGGGTATTTAACAGGAAGCCTGTGTACTGTACCTTTCAACTCCAGGACAGCCTGGTTTAGGCCTGTGGATGGGTATTTAACAGGAAGCCTGTGTAATGTACCTTTCAACTCCAGTACAGCCTGGTATAGGCCAGTGGATGGGTATTTAACAGGAAACCTGTGTACTGTACCTTTCAACTTCAGTACAGCCTGGAATAGGCCAGTGGATGGGTATTTAGCAGGAAGCCTGTGTAATGTACCTTTCAACTCCAGTACAGCCTGGTATAGGCCAGTGGATGGTTATTTAACAGGAAGCCTGTGTAGTGTACCTTTCAACTCCAGTACAGCCTGGTATAGGCCAGAAGATGGGACAGGAAGCCTGTGTACTGTACCTTTCAACTCCAGTACAGCCTGGTATAGGCCAGTGGATGGGTATTTAAGAGGAAGCCTGTGTATTGTACCTTTCAACTCCAGTACAGCCTGGTATAGGCCAGAAGATGGGTATTAAACAGGAAGCCTGTGTACTGTACCTTTTAACTCCAGTACAGCCTGGTATAGGCCAGTAGATGGGTATTAAACAGGAAGCCTGTGTACTGTACCTTTAACTCCAGTACAGCCTTGTATAGGCCAGTAGATGGGTATTAAACAGGAAGCCTGTGTACTGTACCTTTTAACTCCAGTACAGCCTGGTATAGGCCATTAGATGGGTATTAAACATTAAGCCTGTGTACTGTACCTTTTAACTCAAGTACAGCCTGGTATAGGCCAGTAGATGGGACAGGAAGCCTGTGTACTGTACCTTTTAACTCCAGTACAGCCTGGCATAGGCCAGAAGATGGGTATTAAACAGGAAGCCTGTGTACTGTACCTTTTAACTCCAGTACAACCTGGTATAGGCCAGTAGATGGAACAGGAAGCCTGTGTACTGTTCCTTTTAACTCCAGTACAGCCTGGTAGAGGCCAGAAGATGGGTATTAAACAGGAAGTCTGTGTACTGTACCTTTTAGCTCCAGTACAGCCTGGTATAGGCCAGTGGATGGGTATTTAACAGGAAGCCTGTGTACTGTACCTTTTAACTCCAGTACAGCCTGGTATAGGCCAGAAGATGGGTATTAAACAGGAAGCCTGTGTACTGTACCTTTTAACTCCAGTACAGCCTGGTATAGGCCAGTAGATGGGTATTAAACAGGAAGCCTGTGTACTGTACCTTTCAACTCCAGTACAGCCTGGTATAGGCCAGTGGATGGGTATTTAGCAGGAAGCCTGTGTAATGTACCTTTCAACTCCAGTACAGCCTGGTATAGGCCAGTGGATGGGTATTTAACAGGAAAAATATGTATTGTACCTTTCAACTCCAGTACAGCCTGGTATAGGCCAGAAGATGGGACAGGAAGCCTGTGTAATGTACCTTTCAACTCCAGTACAGCCTGGTATAGGCCAGTGGATGGGTATTTAAGAGGAAGCCTGTGTATTGTACCTTTCAACTCCAGTACAGCCTGGTATAGGCCAGAAGATGGGTATTAAACAGGAAGCCTGTGTACTGTACCTTTTAACTCCAGTACAGCCTGGTATAGGCCAGTAGATGGGTATTAAACAGGAAGCCTGTGTACTGTACCTTTAACTCCAGTACAGCCTTGTATAGGCCAGTAGATGGGTATTAAACAGGAAGCCTGTGTACTGTACCTTTTAACTCCAGTACAGCCTGGTATAGGCCATTAGATGGGTATTAAACATTAAGCCCGTGTACTGTACCTTTTAACTCAAGTACAGCCTGGTATAGGCCAGTAGATGGGACAGGAAGCCTGTGTACTGTACCTTTTAACTCCAGTACAGCCTGGCATAGGCCAGAAGATGGGTATTAAACAGGAAGCCTGTGTACTGTACCTTTTAACTCCAGTACAACCTGGTATAGGCCAGTAGATGGAACAGGAAGCCTGTGTACTGTTCCTTTTAACTGCAGTACAGCCTGGTAGAGGCCAGAAGATGGGTATTAAACAGGAAGCCTGTGTACTGTACCTTTTAGCTCCAGTACAGCCTGGTATAGGCCAGTGGATGGGTATTTAACAGGAAGCCTGTGTACTGTACCTTTTAACTCCAGTACAGCCTGGTATAGGCCAGTAGATGGGTATTAAACAGGAAGCCTGTGTACTGTACCTTTCAACTCCAGTACAGCCTGGTATAGGCCTGTTGATGGGTAATTCGCAGGAAGCCTGTGTACTGTTGTGAAAGCAGTTGTGTAGTTTTCATAGCGGGGTGCCAACACTTGAAACAACTTATACACCAACTCCTTTTCCTGCAATAAAGTATACTAAAAATACTGATTTCGAAAGTTATCTTTTCTCAATGTTTTTACTGGAGACATGAAATTATGACATTATTTATACACTAGGCCTAAATTTCTTTACCGTTCTTAAGCATAACAGCTTAAGCAGCTTATTTCATTAAGCCATAACTTAAAACTTATACATGTATCTTAATCTTGATTTTGCTGAACAAAAAATCATTTTTCGTGATTATTGCAAAGATAATTTCCAAAAACACTTAAGAATGTAAACATTACAAAAATTATACCAAACAAAAATAGTGAGCTAAGCTTAATCCTGTTTTAACGTACTTCAGATGTTTTGAAAATTTTGGATCTTAATCTCTGTAATCAATCATACACTAAATGTTATCAAAATAAGACTCGTTGGTGAAGAGCTGTACAATCTGCCATATAAAATCCAGAATTTCAGCAAACACAAAAAGCATTTAACTTTTGCAAGGTACGTGCTTATCTGAACACAGATCATAGACTGAGTAAAAGTTAAACATGCTTAACATCCAACAGAGGGTGCAAATCATGTTTTTTAATCCTCTGCTGAAACAAGTTTCTACCATTATTAAAAATTTTGAAAAACCATAAGGACTGCGATAAAGTTTTGAAATTATTTGATGGAACAAAATGGTATGAAGTTTTTCAGAAAAATTATGTGTTTTTGTTTACTGTGATGGTACACTGACTTATATATTTCATCATGACAAGTCTTATTCATGCACTTACCTTAAGCCAATTTGTTGCCATTATCATTGTAGGTTTGTGACTGTCTCCATTCTGAATGGCAAGATTGAGTAACTGAAAGAATAATAACAAAGTTATAGATTTTTAATTTTTCCCCCAAATGAAATATATATGACCTGTTATCAGAGGAAACATTTTAATGTTTATTAAACAAATAATGTAGTTTGTTTCAAAGAAGTGATTTTCAGTTAGGAAGCCAAGGTGTTCTTAGAATAACAATTAAAGAAATGATTACAATTTAAAAAAAATTGAGATTGATTTAAACAGTTTATTAGTTCATAAAACATTTAATAATAATAATAATAATAATAATAATAATAATAATTATGGCCATTTAACTTTTGTGTAGACAGTTCAAGGGCCATATCTATGGAGAATAGTGTGATCTGGCTGTTGATTCATGAACAAAGTTGAGATACAATGATGTATTATGCCAATAAACATTGTTACCAAGTTTGGTAAGGATTTGATGTTAAATACAAGAGAAAGAGAAATCAAAGTATTATGGCGTGAACAAATGAAAAATACACATTCAGCAAGCATCACTGCTCGAGCCACCAGGTTTCGACTGTACAACAGCCCCTCCCTAGCCATCCCCCATTGGGTACATTCTGTAATTCTTTTGGTTCTGTGTAGTAGGAATGCCCATCCCACATCTCCCTCTGAAAATAGTATTTCTTCTAGATCTTTTTACAACTCAAGAAAAATTTCTGAGTGAAAAAACTGCCATTTTTTGTTGTTGAAGTTACACTACTAACCACGCGTTTTTGAAGATTTTGCTACATCTCTGCCTTGTCCAACAAAGACGCGTGACAATGGAATGGAGCAACAGGTGCAAACTCCTCCTACAGGCCTGAAAGGCCTTTTGATGTATGCATTAGTATCGATTAACTTATTTCCAAAAATGCTTGAACAAACAGTAATATTCCAGCCACCTAATTAAAATCAAGTGTTGGGGATGAGATTGTTTACCCTCACAATCAGGTGAAAGCCATTGTGTAAGAATGGTATATTTTACAAAGATCTTCATGTACCCGCAGCACTAATTAAAATACCAGCAGTTGCGCGGTCATACTTATACATGTACCACAGCATTGGCTACTGCGGAATATATCTCTTTGACTCAGTCTCTCCAGCCAAAGGTTATGGAAAGAATATCTGGAAAGAGATTTTGAGGATTTTTTGGAGGGTAGTTAAGGGGGGGGGGGGGGGGGGGGACTAGATGAGGAAGGGGTCAAAACAACTCCCAAGACACCTGTGATCCAATATAACAAAGAAAAGAACATGTTCAAGAAACATTATAATCAAATGAAAACCAACGTGTACCAGGGCTTGGTTCTAAAAAATTGCATGTCAGATAGTATTTTACCTGCTCCGCATAACCCCTGATCTCATGGATCCGGTCTTCTCGACCTTCGATTCTTTCATCGCGAATTAATCTGTTGACTTTATATTGGAGATATTTGATTCTTTCTGTCGGGCCGCTGCCTGATCCAATCAAGACACCTTTAAGTTTCCTGGGTCTTCTTTTCACTTGAATTCTAAGCATACTGACAAAAAGTATTGGTAAAACACATCAAAAAGTAAAACATGGGGCTCTGTTTATGATTTAGTCAAATCGTCTTCATGATAAAATGTCCAAAAACGGATTGGTCAAAACGTCTTCACCAGCGCCAATAGCTTTAGATTGGTGCCCTACGTTACTTTATAAATGGAGAAAAGAATATGAGGGTTCTAGTCTATGTGGCTTCGTTACCCAAGTACATTCATCAAAAAAAGCATAGTGCATTATAATGTTCAGGGCTAAACTCGTTGACAATCTCAAATGGCAGCTCGGTGTCCTAATCATGCAAGCAAAAGGTTCTACAAACTTCACAGTAGTTACTTCCCTTGGCAATTATTTTGCAATATTATTCCAGACACTGACTCTTCTAGGATGATATTGATAAATGTTATTTTCACTTCGTGTTTTTAATAATATTTCTTTCATGATAGCGGTATTCCACAAAGTTGTAATGCCAACCATACCATTTTAACAGCAAAACAGTACGTACATTTCTTTTAAGATAATCACTAAGCCTCACCATTACCGAATCTATTAATAGTGAGGAGATGGTGGCTCCTATTATTTTGGCGTCAAGTCAACCCGGCCCAGTAACCATTTCGGCCAGGACCACTATGCTCACTGTAATTATTTTATATGCCGACAAATTAAAGTAGGTCATGTGTAGATGAATACAATACTTGTAGTATCAAAGCAGTATAAAGTTTTAGTCAATACAATTAATTCATCCAATGACGATGGATAATAAGTGTTTTCAGATGCATTACCGGGAAAACTATTTTTGGTCCCAAACCATGAGCGAGTACCTGTCTCACTTTTATCTGCCGTCCGCCAGTGGCGGCAGTTAGAGTCACTTAAGAGATGCAATATCACTTTATATGCACAAGGGTGTAAAACACCCTCTTTCGTACGGAACCTCTCCTTCATTTTCTTCTCGAATCGTGCTAAATGTAAATATTTAATATTTCATAAGCTTTACACACAATTATTCTCGACAAGCATCATAGTACACAACTGAATACATTTAGACAATGTAAACCATAAGTAAGATCAACCTTTAGCCGGTGGCTTTGAACGGAAGAATAAAAGAGTACTGTGATGCTTGTTGAGAACAGCTGTGTGTAAAGCTCATGCGATCAAAAGTTATTACACTTAACAACTACTATTTTCAATTTTGAGAGTCTGCAAACCGAATATATAAAATGCTTTTTTTAAATGTTTTCTTTTTTTGGAGGGGGGGGGGCACAACCTTTGACATTCGCCCCTCCCTCCACAATTAAATTGGTTTAAAATGTAAGCAGGGGGATGGGTATTCACCTTTTATCATTTTAACAATTTCCGAATGGTGCATTTCGGAGAATTTTATCACATTTTATTTGCTCCGATATTGACATATACTGTACTGTACAGTTAACTTGGACGATTTTATTCGCTACTATATATACATTCTCCTAGGATCCTTAAATTTCAAAAAAAAATTTTAATAAAGTTAAGATCAGTATATCAGTATAACACCTTGATCCTGAAAAGGGGACTTAATCCACGACATTTCGAGAAATTAGGGCCCACTTTGTTTATAGAATATTGTACTTATATAAAATCTATAAACTGAATATTTATGATATTTTCATTCATGAATGTAAATAAAAAAAATATAGCTAGATCTATTTTATTAATAACGCACCTTCTAGAGTACCTATAAATACCGTTTGACCATACTTGTACCGGTACGTGTCAAGACGCTTTGACAAAATAAGATCAAAAGTGTTAACTCGCAAGCACCTGCTGTCGTCTGAATTTGTGTAAACAAAACATTGTTTTAGTGAATAAATTGGTAACTATGACATTCATACACATATTATTGCGTGAAATAAATTAAATTAACTTATAAATTTCTTCATTTGGTAATTTTGTATGCATTTATCGCCTTAAAGTCAAAGTTAACTAAAAATATTTCAGTGATTCTCTTGGTTACCATAGACAACACATAAACTATTGCAGTTGTCACTAGAATTCGCGATCAACGTTTTGATTTCTAATCGTTTCAGGTTATAAACAAAATGGCTGTACCATTCTCGAATACAAAATTGAGGGTTCCAAAGGGATTCCAAAACATCCTTGAAGGATTAGCAAGAGAAATTCTTCGCAGCCAGCCAGAGAATCCATTTGAGTTTGGTGCAAAATATTTTGAACAACTCATGAGAGTCAGAGAAGGTGAGATTGTAAAATAGTCTTATTTTTAAATAACTATGTTTAAAACAGGAATGATAAACTTTATATAATCAAACCATTTAAATATATAATCATAATGGTTAAGGCTCATCATGATTAGACTTTCTAAAAAACAAGCTTTACAGCAGTCTCACTGAGGTCAGTTTTCCATTACAAGTGACATATGATCATACATGCCATATCCCCCGGAGGGGGATAAAATCCCCCGGAATATCGACCCATCCCCCGGTCTCCCGGAGGGGGATGAAAATCCCCCGGAATTAAAAAGTGTTTAAAATTACGCAAATTTATCACAGGGTTTAATTATATATGCCTGTTTACAGTTATAATCCCCTTCCTGTCCTGAAGCTTAATTGGATTATCAACTGATGGTGTGTTTTAACAACACCTATTGGGTGACACTTAATAAATCAGCAGGGCACATTTCATGCATTGTTTTGATTGAAACTGACAGAATTTGCGTAAGAAATGTCAATTAGACTGGTCAAATAAAAGGTCGATTTTCATTGGTTAAAACTATAATTTTTATCCAATCAGAGAGGATGTAACAAATTAAAGCGTTCTTCATAACATGTGTCATTGTCATCAAAATAATTAATAATTTAAAGGTGACTGTAAATTATTCAGTAAAGAAAAGGATTAAAATAACTAATAGACAATGCTGTTCTTTGTTATGCCTCACTAATATGTTTACATACATGACATTGACCTTCATCGCAAATATCGGAAAATAACAGAACTTCCAGAAGAGAAACTGAAAGTAGACAATTCGGATGAAATGACTTTTATTTATTTATTATGGTGATGTTTTTTTTTTGTTTTTTTTTATGAATGCCAAAAGAAGATATGTTTATGAACTTAATAAATTATGCATTTGCTTTTTATCAGAAGCAAACAATTCTGACTATTTGGGAATTGAAATGAAAAATATTGATAATTCATTCCATTCTCTCTATTAGTCTGAAAGTCATCATTTATGATCATAGGCTGCAGATTTTGTATCCAATTTTAGAGGAAGGTAAGCACATTAAATTGTCTCTGAAACATATTTTTCTGTGAAGTATTCTATTTTGCAAGTGAGTGATTTTATTATGCAATATGGTTGTGTCTTATAAAAATATAGATGAAGTGCTGGAAAAAGGGGTAATTAAACAAGGTGAATTGGCATGTGTGTCATGCCCGTAATGCTACATGGCGATGATGAAAATCCCCTGGTATGTGACCAAAATCCCCTTAAATTGTGGACATAATCCCCTCGGGAGCCTTTCAAAATATTGGCAATTTGTTGTTTTTTCGTACTTGCGTCTTAAAATACTTCAAAATTTTGCCAAATTAGATCTGCTAAAAAATCCCCCTGAATACTACCAAAATCCCCCTGAATTTTCAGACTTTTGAACAAATCCCCCTGAATGGTCTCCAGAAAATATGGCATGTATGTATGATCTGCATCCATGATTTATTGGGTGTGGTTTAACAATTTTGTGTTAATTTATTTTCTATGTCATTTGTACAACATTTTTCATCCTTGTGAAAATACAGCTGTACTGGGCGAGTACCTTAATCGGAACACTTTGGCCACTATTTTTAAAATATTTTAAGTTAGACTTGCACCACAACTACAAAATTTTCCACCAGCATACTAGGATTCAAGACCAATTGGTTGATATCAACGGCATTTTTCAAGATACTACCAATTTGAATAAAAAGTGCTTTATTAACCGCAATGTTGAAGACTGCCATTTTCGTCCTCGGAGTACCTAAATATGGAACAGTTTTAATTCGTTATTTATTTTTATGTATTCTTTTAAAATTATTGCTCCATGTTTTGTAAATTGATAATTTATCTTATTTCCAGCTTGTCTTTTATTTCATTTTTTGTCAGTAAAATTTGATGGTTTCAGTAAAATACAGGCTGTACCAATATGCTGTGATTGTGGCAAGCATGAAGTCTTTCCCCCACATGCCATGTATTGACATTTGAACATGAAAAACTTTAAATGATCGCAGTATTTGAAATACTTACCGGAGAATTGTGTACCTTGGAACTTGTATCTGAAGCAAGCGTCTTTATTGATTAAAATCATAAATAAACTGATCTTGATCAAAAAAACACTTTTATAATGGGTGTTCCATATTTAGGTACTGTTCCGATTTAGGTACTCGCCCAGTACTGCTTAACATAGACGTCCTCAGCCGAGTGCCCATCTGTCACTGGTTGTTTTGCCCCTTATATCGGTTCACACTCAAGATGGCGGGGCAGGTAGTGGTAATTGGTCACTACCTCATCTATGTTGGCTTCCAAGTTGGTTCACTGTGTCGTAGCCAGAGCCAACTGGACGGCCTCTCTGCAGCTCTCCCAAGAGCCTGGACAGCGGTCTTTTTGACTCATACCTTGATGCCCACAGCTCCTAGCATTTTCCACACTGACTGTGATGGAAATCCTCTCCATCCAACTTCAACTGGGATGGTCTACCAAGTCTTGGTATTTTCCCTTTTTCAACTTGTATGCCTCCTCACATCTCTCTTCCCAGGGTACTGTTACATGTAGCTCCACCATACAACCAGCTTTGGAGACCTGGACTCAAAAACTAGATCTGGCTGAAGGATGGTATGGGCCACTTCCTCTGGAAACGTCAACTTTTTCCCCAGGTCTACCAACAAATCACAGTTTTGAGATTCTTGTAGGATGCCGCTACAAGTTGTTGTTGTAGACTTATTCTCCCCTTGTCGTACAAAGCTGATTAACTGGTGTTTTTAAAAGTATATTATAAGAAATGATCTATTGAAATCCCCTGGTCAAGGTCAAATTCCGATATCTGAGTAATATGGTCATACGAAGCCTTGGGGTTTTTGCTTATGTTTTTTTTAAAGCATTTTTTGTTCATTTCTTGGTTAATTCCCAGTTTTAGTCAAAATAACGTATATTTCTCAATCTGACAGAAAGGCCCTGACTGCATTCCCAAAATTATAGAAAAAAAACCTGGGGTATTTATTACTGATTATTTTAAATAGAATAATTACTATGTTCATTAGGAGTTTTAATTGAACTTTACCGGTAATTTTGGAGAAAGAGTTTTTACAGTTTGGATGTGTTTTTTGATTATACATGTACCTGTTTTAAAGGACTGAGATTCTTGATGTGCATGAAAAAAAAACTGGCAATAATTGAATCTTTTTTTACTTGTGTATTTTCAAATATATGAATGGTTAAGGAGTGTAATGTTTGCCTTGGTGTAAACCTCAGTGCAAAAATGTTAACCTTTGATCATCATTAAAGTCATTTTTAGATATTTAAAACTTGTGATACATGTTTATATACTCTCAACATACATGTCATATGGTGGGGCGAAAAATCCCCGAGATTTTTCTCAAACCCCCTGTGAGTCTCCCGGTGAGGTATGTCAATATCCGCTGGAATTTGATTAAAAAAAAAAAGTTATTCACCCAAATTTTATCACAGGTTTAATAGAATTTTAGCAAGGTGGTAATGTGGCCATACTCTGAAGCTGAAAAAAATGCCTACAATCATAGGGCCTACAGTCATAGAAATAGCAGACTTGGATGAGCAAATCTGAATTTTTGCCTACTGTGAAACATCAACAGTTTTCGACAAACACTGCTATATAAAATACGGGCCAATTTCATTATTTTTATAGCTATGTTGAAAGTTGAAAGTATCTTTATTAATATAATAGTGTCATGTATTTGTGATTTTGCTATTTATTTATGTAAATTTTACTCTAGTAGAGTTGAAAACAAGCACTAGTCCAGTTTCTATATCCTTTAATGTAAAAACCTAAATAAACCATTCAATCTTTGGGCCTGTTTCAATAAAGGATTTCAGGGGCAGATCCAGGAATTGACATAAGAGAGGTCATAACTTAGGGGCACAACCTTTTGACATGTGTCCCTCCCTCAGAACCGAAACTTTATGGCATAAAATGTTTGCATGGGGATTTGGGGTTACTTATTCAAGAGAAGAAAAAAAATTTAGTCTGGTGCATTATGGGTGTATTTTATTACTTTTTTTCTCCCATATTGATATAAAAAGTTAAATTAGTCAATTTTTGGATTCTCTAAACCTGCTAGTGAATTTTAGTTGAAACTCAATAATCTTAAATCTGTTTAAACTTCACTAATGGCAAGAAAATGTTGTGACTTTTATTTCTTCAACTTTGTGCTCATTTTTTATACTGACTTAAAAGTAACCAGTTCTCTCAAATATGAAGCAAAATAATGAAATCATAACACCAAGATAATTTCAGTTTACGACTAAAATCAACTGAGATCTTTATTGAATCACCCACCCGATGTTTTAGTGAGAATTTCAATCACTATACAGCTTGAAAATTGTTCGATTAAATATCTCTGTATTTGAGAATAAAATTTCAGGATATCAGTTTTACAGTCACTTATTTAAGTGAACATGTAGAAAGGAACTAGAGGGAGATTGCTTACTGTACTAAGTATTCGTTAATTTCATACGGCATGTGTTACAAATACAGTAAGTTACACTGTTACACATAATGTTGCCATTGCTAATCTGCAGGTTTTGGATGACCCATCAAAGGAACCAACCATTTTTATGATTTCTTCAAAGGCTTCATGATTTTTTTTTTAATTTTAATGCATTATATCGTGTTAAACTTAACTGATAAAAACAAAAAAATGCATTTGATTTAGATACAGTTTACAAATATAAGCGATATTTTGTGTGTTTTTAAATGAGAAATTTGTGGCCACATTATAACTTTTAAACAAATAAATTATGAAGGCTAATATTTTTTATATGTACCTAAATCATATTCTATTTTTGGGGATTTTGATCTTTAAAGTACAGTGACTTAAACATGATAATGCATTGAAATTCATAAAAAAAAATTGCATCACCCTATATTGTAGGCCTTTAATGCTTCATATTATAAACATTCCACAATATCCTTTGACTAAATATGGTCAAACCAGAATGCATTAATGCTAATTCAATAAGAACAGAATGTCAGATATTCATAATTCGCAGCTTATACATGTACCTTGATCCTAAATGAATTGATTATCTGCGCATAAATGGATATCAATTTTCCTATTTCCAGATATTGATACATTAATTCTAAAATGGCCATCAGTGTCTTCAATTACGTTTTCTTTCCCTCTGATTTCATACTATCTCGGCTGATGATTGCCTGACGCTTTCCATTGATTTTGTATGTGGGTTGGGGAAGAATTATTTTGCAAGTAATTAGTAATTTTTCTCTTATTTGGCAATTTCCCTCCTCGGTGTGTCTTCAAGATAGTCTGGAAACTCCAGACCGTCATCCTAGATTTATTGTCTGAACGCTGCTTAATTGGGTGCCGCTCAGTGAGAATATTGAACTTCGGAAATTAATGTGATTTGATGATAAAACAAAGTCTTACATTTATCGTGATTTTATTGGAATTATTTCTTTTTCATTGGAAATAAGTTCTAGTTGTATGTGTTTTCAGGCCATCTAAATATATATTTAATAGAGGTTAAACAATATTAATGTTACAATATAAAAATGGACACAAATTGTGTGTTTTGTTATGGCATCAAACTAAAAATTTGAAATGCTGTCGAGTAAAAGGCTTACCATACAGTGCTTATAAATAGTATAATCTGAGTATTACGGAGGAACAAAACTGTGAATTATTAAATCTTTTCTGGATCATAATCTGTTGTGTATGAACTGGAAGATTGACCATGGGAACTGTTTGTAGCAAATCAAGTAAGTGTTTATTCCAGTAACATATTTCATATGTCATTATGTATAATTGGAATAATTTTTTTCCACTTTCTTTAAGTAAACTTAAGGTGTCACATCACAGGTTTTTTGCCAAAAGTCGGAAGTCTGGATTGGAAAAAGTAGTTTGGATTAGCCTGTTTCTCTGGAATAAATTGAACTACAATAATTTTGTATTATAACTATTTTTGCCCAAAAATCAATTTTCGACCAAAACTTATGTGATGTTATACAGACACCAGTACCTGAGGTCATCTGCATAACAATTACGGTCTGGGGGTATACGGGGGATAGCCAGGAAAATGGGAAAATTGGCCATGCTTTTACATGTACCTTCCTGGTGGCTCTGAAGTGCTGGGTGAATGCAGTGGTTTTGTGTTCGCGCCAAAAAATAAGGAGGAATGGGCTTTTCCTAGGGTCCCTAGTGTGCGGGAGCATTTGGTGGGGATTTTACCAGCAGTATATCCCCACAGGGCGGTAATCTTACCCGGGTTTGGCAGGCCCGAGAGTCCCTGCTATTCCCCAGACCTTGGGGGGCCGTGGTTACAATTGACTAGTGAATTATGTGTACATAAACTACTATTTGCAAAAGAACTTAGCATTGAATGATATTGGCCCACATACCCCAAGAATATTCTGATTCGATTGCAACATCTTTAGCCTGTTAATTGACTTAAAACATCAAAGAAAGTCAACTGCCACGGACAGCAATTGATTCTTTGATTGACCACCATGGAACTTACTACTGCTTTTTCTCAGGGGCGGGCTCTCACACTTGCAAAGGTTCCATACATGTACTGTTTGTATTGGTTTCATATCAACTGGCCAGTTTAATTGTAGCCTTAAAAAAACGCTCTTTGAAAAGCCAAATAGGCTGTTTGAAATCGCTTTTTGGGCTTTACAAATGTAATGACCAATCATTACAAGAAGGCCTTATATGATACTTTTGTAAGCTGTCATTAGATTGACAAATACACAATTGTTAAGTTTATTTGCAAACAGTAGTAAGCGTTATTGAAGTAAGGTGATTATTGTGATACCTTGAAATATTTTTTTCATTTTTGACATATTAAATCAAAGAGTTGTTTCACTAATTAATGCAATAGAATTGTATAATATTATATATAGAATCTTTTAAACATATGTTTCGTAACTTTTTGTTGCTTTTTAATGGTAAAATAGTGATATGGGTCTGTTGTGCTATTTGACACGGTAAACTGTGTCAAAATAAGCACAGGCCTGCAAGCCCTGCATTGGTAAAATGCCTCCCAGACTTGCTCTTATTCTTGATTTCAGGGCTTTGTGAAGCATAAGTGTTAGAATTTGGGCTTGTTCATCTTAGTCTATAATTTGATGACTTCATAATGTTAGACTGTTGTTAGAACAATAAACCATGTGACGTTTAGTTCTGGTATGCAATTGACTTTTGCGAATGTGTGGTTAGAATGCAGACAATTAAGCATCTTTTACTAAAGATTTTTATTATTATTTTTAAATCCACAAATTTGAATAAAAAACAACATTAAGTTACATTCAGATGAAATTTAATGATTACCCGGTACATATTAGAAAAAAAAACCTACATTTACGGATGATTAAAAACAATCAGGATGGATAACTGTTGGAAATCTGTTGTTGCAAATTTATCCAGTAATTTTTCTTTCCTAAGTCCCAATTGACGTACAGGAGTTGGCACTAATCACTTTAATTACCGGTTGACAACATTTGATGTATGTTTTCCAGCTCAAATCAATAGGCAGTGATGTTGAGAAATTCAGCAGAATGAATAAATAACGGGACATGATGGGGTATTGATGTAACTCCGACTTAGAGGTGTTAGGCTTGATGCAATAAACCACTCCAGGAGACAGACATGTTTACTGAGTGTGCAGTGTGGCTTTATAAGGCCTTCTATAGAGAAGTTGTCCCAGCAATAAATAACAACAATGTATAAGGCCATATAATCAACTTAAGAGAAATCTTAAGTTCTCAATAAACTAAGCCAAATAGGTAGTAAGTAAAGTGTTCTTAAAAACCCTTTTTCTTGATTTTCCTGATTATAAGAATTGTTTGCTCTTTGTCATTAGTTTCATGAATGCTGTTTACGGTTTCGAGTATCGAGTTAATTCAAGGATCAATTGCAGTTTGCTGTAAAATCAGTACGAAACAATCGTTTTGTAAACAATGTTTGTTTTCAAACAATATCAAGTTGTAATGTCAGCATTGATTTTTTGCCAGTGAAATGAGTCAGATCATAAATTAATAATTATATTGAGTCACAAACTGTTGTTCTTTATACAATGTTGATTTCTCAATAACTAGGTAAGGGCGAAAGCATCCAAGAGCCACACTCACTTGACTCCATAATGTGAAGTGTTTTTATGGGTTCCTTGATTGGCTGTGGCAAAGTTTTATGCCTTTATTCATTCTCAGGAATATTGAATTATGGACAAGTGAAACTGTATCCTCAATTGTGGTAACTCTCTTTATAAGGAAAACAATATTCTCTATCCCCTTGGAGTGTACGAGGTTGTAAAAAACACACGCTGATGATAAGTTTTCCAAGAATTTTATTGGCAATATAACAAGGTTTTGACTTGCCTGTAGGAAGTTTTCTGAGACTTTCATTGGCATTATTATGAATTAACGATAATAATTCTTGAGACGCCAATGAATAATGTTTACAATGTGCAAAGAAGGTGATAGTGGACTTTAAAAGGTAAACCTAACAACTCAGAAGGATGGGAAACCAGTTTTCTATGTTCCAAGGCTGTTCAGCCAGGAGAAAGGCAGCAGAGAATACTCAACAATGTCAACAAAAGCAGGAGGAGGAGGTGCAAGAAGGTGACACAGGTTGGCAGGGCTTATCAGATTTAATTGCCATATATGCTTCTACATTGAACTTTCATAGGTTATAGTGTAGGTTTTTTTTCAAATTGAACAATTCTTGGTGTTTGCATTTTTTGTGGGCTTGGGCTTTGTTATATCTTTTTGAGGAATTTTAAGTGGTGTCAAAATTTAAGCAGTATACAGGTTTGTGAGGATTTGGGCCAGCTATTTTAATTCCTTTCATATTTTGGAAAGCCAATATGTTTTTCATTTCATGGCAGGGATTTCATTGTTATGTAAACTACAATTGGTTAATTGGTCTGAAAGCTTATCATAAAAAGATTGAAAAATCTAGTGGTGTAGATTTTCAGGCTTTCACCAAAGAGGTCGTTGGATTGACCCATACAGTGGCATGTTTTCTTGGTCCCACAAAGCTGACACCATTACTTGTTTCTCCGTAGGATACAACTCAGGAGTTAAGGATATTAGCTTAGAGAAAAGTGAAAAATGAAAACTGAGCGCAATCTAATCAGCATATTATTACACTACAGTAAAAAGGAACAAGATGTTTCATGATAAACATATATCATTATCTTTGCAGCAATTCTGATGTAAACTCTTTTGTTGAGAAAGAAATGTGTTTCAACATTGTTTGGGTGGGTTGGAGGATAATGAAACCCATTTGCTGCTATTTTGTTTTTATGAAATGTTGGCACGCTTGGCATAATTCTTTTACTGACCGTAATGGATTTTTTTCGTGAAAATGTAGCGTTTTCAGATTCAGATTGTTTTAGCAAACTATTTTAAGGAATAATTGTCATATAATTATATTGAGCTTTTATGTTCAACCTTTTGGCCATTAATTCAATTAGAAAGAAAATGTTTTGAAAATATTTTACATCTTCCATCCAGAGAGAAAAACTAGTTTGAATCTGTTGTTCCAACTTTGGTGCTGCTTTTGCTTCCAGGCATCAGTTTTCAAATTATCGTGATGATCTTGTGCTATATATTGATTGAATCACGGTGCCATTATAAAGCAACACAGGATAAGGTATAGTCAATATTTAAAGAATAGCTCTCTCACACAAACAGTTCCATTGTCAGAAAACCTTTTGTTCTATTACTTGGCTGGAGCCTGAATCTCTTGGGACCTCGCAGAACATCATCGTAAAGCTACCTCCAAACATAGCGTGGCTTTAAGGATTATATTTGTTTTTTTGGCATAAGATATATATATATAAAACATAAGATAGCACTTTAAGTTAGTGAGAATTGCATATTACCAAGTATTTTCAATTGTGAGATCGTTCTGATCTTCATACCCGGGAGAACAATTTAGCCTACAAATAGAGAATATTACAGAGAGTGGTGTTTAAGGAACATTATAGTTCTATTGGGCTTCTTTTTCTCATTGAATTATAGATGAGTTCCATGTTATGTGGGGATGTCAGTCATTGATTCCATAACTCTGAGCAAAGAGATCTGCTCCAAGAACAAGTTGCAATACGTTTCTGTATTTCACATCATTAATTTGTTGTGTATAATTTATGTTTTACATTTTACATTCTTGGCATTTTACAGAAGTCTGGGCCAATCTTTGACTGACTGGAGAATAAAAAAAGTCACATACAAAGATACGAATTTAAATGTGTTCTTGCAAAATTTCTTCCTGTGAAATTTTCATCACTTAAGGCTGATGACATTGTCCAGTAATACTTCAGAATCATTTAAGGCTGTTGGCCTTGTCCAGCATCATTTAAGGCTGTTGGCCTTGTCCAGCATCATTTAAGGCAGGTGGCCTTGTCCAGCATCATTTAAGGCTGTTGGCCTTGTCCAGCATCATTTAAGGCTGCTGGCCTTGTCCAGCATCATTTAAGGCTGTTGGCCTTGTCCAGCATCATTTAAGGCTGCTGGCCTTGTCCAGCATCATTTAAGGCTGTTGGCCTTGTCCAGCATCATTTAAGGCTGCTGGCCTTGTCCAGCATCATTTAAGGCTGTTGGCCTTGTCCAGAATCATTTAAGGCTGCTGGCCTTGTCCAGCATCATTTAAGGCTGTTGGCCTTGTCCAGAATCATTTAAGGCTGCTGGCCTTGTCCAGAATCATTTAAGGCTGCTGGCCTTGTCCAGAATCATTTAAGGCTGTTGGCCTTGTCCAGCATCATTTAAGGCTGCTGGCCTTGTCCAGCATCATTTAAGGCTGTTGGCCTTGTCCAGTATCATTTAAGGCTGCTGGCCTTGTCCAGCATCTAAAAAGGCTGCTGGCCTTGTCCAGCATCATTTAAGGCTGCTGGCCTTGTCCAGCATCTAAAAAGGCTGCTGGCCTTGTCCAGCATCAATTAAGACTGCTGGCCTTGTCCAGCATCAATAAAAGCTGTTGGCCGTATCTGATTCCAGCATCAATAAAGACTGTTGGCCTTATCCGATTCCAGCATCTATAAAAGCTGTTGGCCTGATCCGATTCAAGCATCAATAAAGGCTGTTGGCCTTATCCGATTCCAGCATATCTGATTCCAGCATCAATAAAAGCTGTTGGCCTTATCCGATTCCAGCATCAATAAAAGCTGTTGGCCTTATCCGATTCCAGCATCAATAAAAGCTGTTGGCCTTATCCGATTCCAGCATCAATAAAAGCTGTTGGCCTTATTCGATTCCAGCATCAATAAAAGCTGTTGGCCTTATCCGATTCCAGGGCCTTATCCGATTCCAGCATCAATAAAAGCTGTTGGCCATGTCCAGCATCACTAATTGCTGCTTGCCTTGTCCAGCATCAATAAAGGCTGTTGGCATTGTCCAGCATCACTAAAGGCTGCTTGCCCTGTTTCCTATTCTTGTCCCTTGTCCAGCATCAATTAAGATTGTTGGCCTTGTCCAGCATCAATTAAGATTGTTGGCCTTGTCTAGCATCACTTAAGGTTGCTAGCCTTGTCCAGCATCACTTAAGGCTGCTGGCATTGTCTAGCATCACTTAAGGCTGCTGGCCTTGTCCAGCATCAATAAAGAGTGTTGGCCTTGTCCAGTATCACTAAAGGCTGCTGGCCTTGTCCAGAATCAATTAAGATTGTTGGTCTTGTCCAGCATCAATTAAGATTGTTGGCCTTGTCTAGCATCAATAAAGAGTGTTGGCCTTGTCCAGTATCACTAAAGGCTGCTGGCCTTGTCTAGCATCACTTAAGATTGCTGGCCTTGTCCAGAAGCAAATTAAGATTGTTGGCCATGTCCAGCATCAATAAAGGCTGCTGGCCTTGTCCAGTATCACTAAAGGCTATTGGCCTTGTCCAGTATCACTAAAGGCTGCTGGCCTTGTCCAGCATCATTTAAGGCTGCTGGCCTTGTCCAGCATGACTTAAGGCTGCTGGCCTAGTCCAGTATCACTAAAGGCTGCTGGCCTTGTCTAGCATCACTTAAGATTGCTGGCCTTGTCCAGCATCAAATTAAGATCGTTGGCCTTGTCCAGCATCAATAAAGGCTGCTGGCCTTGTCCAGTATCACTAAAGGCTGCTAGCCTTGTCCAGCATCAATTATGATTGTTGGCCTTGTCCAGTATCACTAAAGGCTGCTTGCCTTGTCCCTATTCTTATATATTTGAAACAAATTTGTCTTTGTTTGTTGGTGTTCCATGAAACTGCTTTATACATGGGCAACAAAGTTTCAATATGAAGTGCACCTTAATGATCATAGCCCCTCTTTATGAAAAAAAGCTGCTCTTCATAAAAAAAGCCCCTGTTCATAATCAAAATCCCTTTTCATAATCATAGCCCTTATTTCTTTAACAATCAAGCTCGAACACAGACCATGTTTCAATGAAGGCCCTTTAGCATGAAAACACACCTTCACCAATGTCACTGACAGCCATTTATTTCTATGCAGTTGTAGGCATCTATTTGCTGGGACAAGCACTTTTCACGTGCTCAGCACAAAACCAATGATTCTTCATTGAGCCCTCAAATTTAGTGTTTGCTTTTTACTTTCCTCCATCAAAGCACTGATTGCTATTACTTTACAGTTTGTAATGTTTCTATCTTCAGAGACTGGCCATGACCCTGCAGTTCACGGGGCCAGACTGGAAGACAGATTCTACAACAATGACTCCTTCAAGGTAAATCTTCAATTGTCAGATCTGCAAGTCAGACAAGTCAGTCATAGGTTTAAATCAAACTTATGACTGTGGATTCAATTTGTATTCAAAGGAGTGTTATCTTTTTATGGCAGCTTGTTTTGAATGCAATTTATCTTTGGAATGCCAAACTAAATCCATTGCCATTATTTGTATTTAACTCGAAATTGAATAAAAAAGCAGGAAAAAAAATGGACATTACGGTAATACTTGTTCTACCCAGGAAACAGTATCAGTATGGAGTATAATGGACACCAGCATCTTTTTTTTTATCTCTCCAGGAAACAGACATGTACATGCTTCTTTACGTGCGTTTGGTTTTGTCACAGACATGTATATAGCGTTCAAGTGCAAAATATACAATATCAAGCCAATTTTATGACCTGTAACTGCTTGGGTCCACATTTCAGTTCTCCTCCATCAACCGAGTGCCAGCAGGACACAGCTCTAACCATAAAGACAAACTACAGATAGTACACCCCGCAGGTTGGAGATCATGTTATTACCTGCTTATTTGGACCATATTTCAGTTGCCCCCTTTAGACCCGAGCTCCCCTCAACAGCAGGATGCGGCTCTCGCCATCCCGACAAACTTCCGTAAACACACTGCGGAGAAACTGATAGATCACATAAAATTTACCTGCATGTTTGGTCCATATTTCAGTCACCCTCAGTGGACCCAAGCTCCCCTCAACAGCAGGACGCAGCACTCACCATCCAGACAAACTACCGTAAACACACCGCGGAGCAACAGGTGGAAAATATGAAGGAGGATGAGGCCGCGGAGAAGATTCAGGCTGGATTCCGTGGATACCAGGACAGACAGAAGTTTGCAGACCTCAAGTAAGTGGTGATCTGTGGCTGTTTTATTGGTTTGATTATTTAACAGTTTTTGTTACGTGGCCTAAACTATTAATAATGCTATGAATGCATCACTGTTAAGGATGCTTAGAACTGATTACAATGTACACTTTGCTTTGCTTGATTTGAAAACACTTGCATGAAGTTTGGATGTATATCACAGGCATTTCTAAGGCACTTCCTAGTGAGCATAAGATGAAAAGATTTTTTTGGGTCAACTTGAAATTTTAATGAAACAACACAAGTGTCTGATATCAATTTAAAATTTTAATTCGCAAATTCAAATAAGCCTAGAATACCCTTTTTTTCTAACCTACATGTTCGATATATTCTCACGTACTGAGAATAATAGTTTTGAGAAAGTGATTGTCCAACATGCTCATGGATTATAAAAAGGCCTCTCTGTCAGTAAGAAAAATGTTCAGTGAAACCACAATGGAAATGCTGTTCAATGTCATGTAGTTTTTGCACAATGGTGCATCTTTTCTGCCTTTGTCTCTTCTTTGTTCATGCCAAGTTTTTTGAAGCCATCAAAAATTCATGATTCTTGAAATTTCAAACATATATATGTTCATGTAGAGAACTTAACCTTAGAACTTGAGGCCAATCTAGAAAACTACTATACTCATATGATGTATCTCTTTAATTCTCAAACCAACTTTAATTTTAACTTTATTTTCTCGTTTACTGGTCGAGGAAATCAGGTGGCATCCCTGCAGACAACAGGTAAAAGTGGCAATGGTTCTCAGTAATCACATATATACTTTCTCATTGTTAATAAATAACTTACTTGCACATCTGCATGCTTTTGTTGTAATCAGCAGTGTTTAACACTAACTCTTGGTTCAAAAGAGTCCAACTAACAAATTTTGGGAGTCAAGAAGTCTTTGTTTGAAGATAGATTCATTGTCAACGAGAAGTATTTCAAATGATATTGTTTCAAAAATTAACTTCATATGAGCAACTGGCAAGTTTGGATGAAGTCTTTTGAAACTAACAAGAGTGGATGAAGTGATCTAAAATAATATGCATTTGTGCAGCCTTCATTTGCATGACCTCAAGTCTGATGGTTTCCAATGCCCCGTATTCTAGCCCTAAATTGAAGAGACTCAAGACTGGCTTATTTCCTTAAATTTAGTGTTGAGCACTGGACACAGTAATCTCTATTGCTCATGAGTAAATGTGGTCTAATGTGTTGCTGTCCACATCTCACCCTAGAGGTCTTGGCCTCTTAAAACGGACACTATATATAACTGGTTTCTTACCCGGGGAATGGACTCAATAGTAATTCATATGAACTTATAGTTGTATAGTTACAATAGCTATAAAATGAATTAGTATAAGCTTAATAACTCATTGCACTTTAGCTATTTACCATTCCTGCATTCTTGTTGTAACTATTTTTATTATAGAGCACTCAAGTACAGTCTGTACGAAAGTCATTATCACATTGCAGGACACGAGTCCGGACCAGTTTTTGCAGGACCAAACATTTTATGTACATTTTTGTGAAAGTCAGGGCTTTCAACAGGGTCTGAACCCAATGGTCAATGACTCTTAAAATCTGATTTTCAAGAGTCAAAATCAGATCTTCAAGTGTCATTGTCCGTGTTTTTCTTAATACATGGTCTTACTTCTTCATTATAGTTTTCATTTGTCGTATGATGGCGTTGCAAAGTACATGATTATTTATTAAAAACTAATACATATATACATTTTTTAAACTGATAGTGGGCCTACAATATAGATGTGATTGTCGTACAGACTGCAAACCACGCTGATATCAATTTCTCCCACCTCAGATAAGTAGATCCAATAATTTAACCATGCTAGAAATTCTTACCTTGCCCACATGTGAAGATAAAATGCCCGTATGGAACTACTTTTTAATGGTCACCACATTGTAATTACCTCCCTTGTTGAAGACTGTCGTCTGTAGCATCATGGAACCTTGTCTTGTGGCAATATTTAGAACGCTAATTAATTATTCATCGCTTTAAATGTCACCATAAAACAGTTTTCTTGCACCTTTCAAGAAATAATGCTTCACTCTTCTTAGAACTATTTGAAGACCGATTTGATTATTAACATAATCTAAATCACTGCGCCCATATCCATGACAACCACGAACTATCGCATATCCATACGCGATTATTATTACTAAGCACAAAAGAGTTCCAGCAAGAAATATAATTTTACTAAATTTGTTTAACTGAGGTGGGAGAAAAAGTATCTACCATAGCTGCTCGTGTAAGATAGGTTCATCCCGACCCTCGCACAGGATGTTTTGCGGAAACTTGGTAAACCTCATTTCCGTAAAACACCCTGCGCTCGGGTCGGAATGAACCTATCTTACACTCACGGCCATGGAAGATACTTATAATCTATAACTATTACAAATGAAGAGATTTACTAGTAACATGATAACCCTGGACAAACATATTGACTTGGATTTAATTTACACTTTTGTTAATCAAAGAAGTAAATAATGGAGGGCCACTGAAATGCGCCTTCAAAGTCATATTAATTCCACTGTAAAAGTTGAATGTGCTTGATCAATGCGATTATTAAGGCATTCCCTGTTGTACATCTGTGTCATCTTTAGTTGTGTCATAGTAGGCATCTCAGTCTCTTGGGATGGTAGCATTCTGTTATAATCATTCAGTACAATGCGGTCATCTCACTTACACATGTATCCTTTGGTTATGTTTGTGAATCAATATTTCTAAGTTTTATCTATTTTGTAAATGATAAACTTATTAGTCAGTTTACTCAAAGTTTTTTTTTATATTGACGGTAACATTTCATTTAAAAAAATTCAATATTCAATTTTATTTCTGTTGACTACAACTCTTGTTAATAAGATGGCCGCAATATATCAAAACCTCAAGCTTTTGTAGAACAATTGTTGTCTCCCATTGACAGTATTAGCATTTGTTTTAGCCAAGTGAAGTACTGCACTGGAATATAAGATATGGTAGCTTGGTATCTTGAATGCAGATTAAAATGACAGTTTAAGTGGGCTTCAGCATGATATTTAAATAAAACATACAATAGTCATCCCAAGTTTGTTCCAGTTTTGCATTATTCAGAGATAATTACTACGTTCATGTGCTTTACTGTTTTGCTCCTTGCTTAACGTTGCTTGGGATAAATTTCTTTAGGTAGTATCCATTTCATAACCATATTTCAATTTAATATTAAATCTGCAAAGACCTCAAAATCAATTTACATATATACATTTGTAGATTTACACGCTGGTTTTCAACAATTCTAACTACCGTACCGTATTCATTAATACTTCAACTTTTTTGACACTCTTCTTCACCAAATTTACCAAACAATTTCTTGTGAAAGTGTTAACTTGTTTCTGTAACCTGTGGTAACTGGACCCCGCACAACTGTAATTTACATGTCCTGTACATTTATTTACAGGGAACCGGAAAAGGGGGGTAAACAAGAGGAGGAGGAAGAGGTAGACATTGACCTTAATGACCCCGATGTTGAGAAGGCTGCAGTGAAGATTCAAGCAGGATTTAAAGGTTTCAAGGCCAGACAGGAGATTAAGGAGATGAAGGTCAGTACGCGTCATTTGAAGGGTCAAGGTCATGGGTCAAAGGGTCATTGGTGTGTGATGTTTTTCAGTTGTTTTTGTTGGCAGTTTCCCCACCCAAGTAGTGACTCAACACTTTGCTGCTTTATTTCGCTGACCAAGTTCACCCTAAGTATTTTGCTCCAGTGCTATGCACTAATATATTGCTTAAATGTATACTGTAGTACAGAATTTATGAAGGTCCTGAATGATTTTCTCTGTTGACAGAGTTTAGACTTTCAGTAACAATACCACACAGATGCATCGATTCTTTTCATCAGTTTGTGGTCCCAGCGCAAGACGGATTTACCTCAATATACAATAGAAGGAATAACATCCATTTTGCCATAGCCCTATCATTGCTTTTCACAGATTTAACCTCATTATTACTACCAGTGTCTAACCAATTTGCACTTGATTTGGTCTTGCATGTACAAAATGGCAAACACTCTTCTGGGGACAGAAGATTTCTCTAGTGTTTGACAAGTTTCTAACATTGCTGTGGCATAACATTGTTACGAAACCGATGTTCATAAAATGTTTCTTTATTTGGGAAACTCTTGGAAACTTTAGATGTTTTTTGTCGCTGCAGATACAGAGTATATTTTATTGTAATAAGGTTATGTTCCAGCCTACACACTTCGGCAAACCCCCCTTAAGTCTTAAATTAATAATAACCCAGTCAAACCAACAGCAATTCACAGAACCAAGTGATTTATACTGAGGATGGGTCCTCACCAATTTCCAGTTACTAATCACAGTGGTTTGACCTCTGTATGTAAATCACAGCTGTATAAGGTAGGTGATTCGTATCTATTTTCTCCTCTGTTAGTCGAGTGTTGTTTGTACGCGTTAGAAGCCACGAGTTTCTGACTGTCTGTATTGGATCTCAACGGAGCTGGTATTAAGTTGGGCTGTTTCCATTGTATGATGGCAAAGGTAAGTGTTCTTTCTGACTGTTTCTTCTGTTAAGTCTTTTAATCATTCATTATAATGAATTCTTTTTTCTCTTGTAAAATTCTTTCTTTGAGATTTTTCTACAGGCTTATGTTTTGAAAGAAATTGAGTTTCAATGATTGATTTGTCTTACTTTGACTGATAATTTTTATCTTGTATTTTATAGTAACTTTTATCTGTTCATTTCCAAATATTATAGTTTAACATTATTTATTTCATGAAAACACATTGAACAACACAATAATCATGAATAATACTTTATTAAAGGTTTTAAGGTTAAGTTTAAAAACTAATAATATTACCACTCACTGTTCAGGGAATGCATTTGAATCCCTGACAGTACTTTTTAGGTATTTTCTTAAAGTTGAATGGTTTTCTACAAACTCGTTAGATATTTAGTGTTTTTTGAGATTTCATAATAGATTGTTTTATTGTTATAATTAATCAGTTCATGAATTGTAAGAAAAAAGCATAATTGTTCAATCAGTAGAATTAATTAAAAATGTGGTGATAAAAATGATATTGAAATTTTGGATATAAACTGAGCCACACTTCTTTAATACTAATTTAGTTTTATAATTAAATGCATGTAGTAAACTATATCTAACAAGCCGAAAGAAAAAACCCAAGTATGATTATGTAGATTTTTCCATATGAGATATTTTAAATAAAATCTATTTGTAAGTCAATGGATTGTCCTTGTTTTTCTAAGAGCTAACTTCCCGCTCAATATTTCATCCAGGCTGACAGCTAAAGCATTCTTCCCTTTTTCTTTTTCTTTGAATGGCCATATTATAGAGAATCATCAATAATGCTTTGATAATGTCATTCTCCTTTGAAATCCTGCCATTATATTTGATATTGAACAAGTTTGTGCTCTGAAGGAGCAAACTAACTCTTTGGACTGCAAACGGTTTAGGAACAGTTTAAGCAGGAAAGAGAAACTGTCTGACGGCCTTTGAATAGGGTTGTCTGTGATTGCAATAGATTTGCCATAAGTTGTCATTTTTGGAGTGTATCTAATTTTATTCCAGGAGGCATACATTTAGTTCTATTTGTGATGACCTATATCATACAAAATATCTGTATATACATACCATGAATAAATCTTCTCTTCTTCTAGTACTTTTGCAAATCATGTTAAGATTTTATGGTTCTTTTGAAATCTCTTTAGGGAAGACGATAAAATGTTGCTTGAGACAAAAATTAGTACCTGTAATGTACTAATGAGTTTCTGTTTCGAAACTTTGCCTAAATTCTTTCATACGGATTCTTTCTTCAGAAAGCCTCACTCTTTTATTCAAGACTTCAAGAATTTCTGCGTTCTTGTTTATGAACACACAAAAAATCTGATATCAAAAGAATACAAAATTTTATTACAAGTTTGAGAAGATTTGATAAGTTATTTGGGTATTTCATAATAAATACTT
Source organism: Mya arenaria (assembly GCF_026914265.1). Taxonomy (NCBI): domain Eukaryota; kingdom Metazoa; phylum Mollusca; class Bivalvia; order Myida; family Myidae; genus Mya; species Mya arenaria. The sequence continues at coordinate 36,824,423 of NC_069126.1, forward strand.
GAAGGTCTTTCAAGCTGTTTCCAATGAAGTAAGCATGTGTGTCTTTGTCATACCAAAATCCTTACTGCTCAAGAGATGGTCAGAATAAGTATGAGAACTGAACATGATCTTTCCAAGGCATTTTTTTGTTCATAATGTAATGGTTGGGGTTTTGACAAACCATCTTATATACATTCTGGAAAGAATGTCCTTTTGAAATCCAGACAACATCTAAAGTACTAGACTATGTCCTATTGCATTTAACAAATGTTCATTTACTCTCTCCTTGGTGGCTGAAACAGGCTTCAAGCAGTCAGTTGGTGGGTGTGGCCAATGAAGGACTGGAGCCGCAAGATGAAGTTGTCGACATTGATCTTGAAGACCCTGATGTCCAACAGGCAGCAGTAAAAATCCAAGCGGGCTTCCGAAAACATGTTGCTCACAAAACCTCTCAACAAGACAAGCTTAACTCCGCCCCCGCAGACGCAGATGGTCTGGGGATGGGGCCTTCATCTAAAGGCGGAGGAGCAAATGATAATAATGCACAGGGAACATCTGGTCAAGCGCAAGAAGAGGAAGAAGTGGACATTGATTTGAATGATCCAGATGTGGCCGATGCTGCAGCGAAAATACAGGCGGGGTTCAAGAAACACATGATGAAGAAGAAGAAATAATAAAACTCAAAAGGTTGATAGAACACTACTAGGGACAAGGATTTTGAAGTGATTGTGAATGGAAAGAGACAATCAAGAATGAAGTAGAAATGTTTTACATCTAGGTCTTAGTAGAAGACATCTATATGTATAGTGTTATGATAGCAAGTCGTGGACTGACACAGTTAATGGTCATCAAAATATTTTAAAATGATGAAGCAATAATTTAAGTTTATAAATCAGTTAACTTTATAATATAAGATTCTATTCTTTGAGATTTTGTTAAATTATTTAAATGTAATAAAACAAATAAGCAATATTCACATTATTATGAAGGTTCAGTGATTGAAAAAAATATCAATCAATTTCGATGGCACTTTTGAAATGGAGATGATGGAATTCTGATTGAAACAAAGTGGCGCCAGAAACAAATTATACACAGATTGTTTGACATGAAGAAGAAAAAAAAATCAAAAAACAGCAATATCTCAAATGAGAACTCAGGATTAGCTACTGATACATGTAGATGGTACTTGAGCACAAAATGAAATGTTAGTGGTTTAAAATATCGATGTCTGTTTCATTTTTTCTTGTTGTAAAAACTGTTGATCTGTTCAGTGTTTCTTATGTTCCCTGTGCACATTCCCGTGTTAGAGATTTGTTATCCATTTCCTTAGAAGATGGTTTTACATGTTCCCTTTCTTGTTTAATTTTTCAAACCCACCTGGGAAATTTGTTCTTTTATATTTATTCTGTTTGTAATAGTTTTCTGTTCAATGTTCCTTTCTTTTATGGTTTAATGTTTTTACCAAATTCTTCCGATTTTCCCAGTTGTTGTTATGGGTTACATATCTAGGTAAGTAATGGGTATAGCAGATTGGATTTCTGATGTTTTCGAATCTTCAACAATAAGGTGAGTGTTCATTTTTTATTCTTACTTTACTTATTTGGAGTTTGATGAATACCTACTATTAATTCTTTACTTATATAAAAGGTAGGATCAAGGGAGTTTTTAAAACTTCAGGAATATACGGGTACACATGAAGAATCATGACATGAACATATTTATTCATGTTTCCAATGTATTATTCAAAATGATTTCTTTATACAGTTTGTTCTGTGTATTATTGACAGTGTAACATGTAGCTAAATTTTGTCACTGTTCTTGACTTGCACGAGAAATTGTACTGTTGTTTGCGATAAAGTGTAACGAGTGCTGCTTTTTGCTTTAATAACAAATCAATATGCTTGCTGTGTTTAACCTCAATTAAATCATGAGTCATTTTTGTAGTGATCCAATTATATGATCATCAATGACATGTAATTTGTTCATAAATCATAAGGAATGTTTTTAATGGCATCATTGGCATTATAGATTTCTCAAAAGCAACTGATTGTAATTAAATTCTAAAATAAGAGAAAATTTCAGATTAAAATGACTGCACATATAAGTCAACAAGAACTGAAGTAATCATTTGAAGAAACTATTCCAAACTACATAATGTACATCACAATCAGTTTTCAAATTTTGATACTTTACTTTATGAATGTTCCAAAAAATACCATAAAGTGTTAACGCTATAATTTTATGGTCACTATTACTGCTGTATTTGTGTGTGTGTTTGTGTGTTGCTAACTTTGTGTGCTTCGCCCACTAACAGGAGAAAGCCCCTGAGCCTGCTCCAAGCCCTGAGCCCACAAAAACCCAAGCCCAGGAAGAAGAAGAGGTTGACATTGACCTCAATGACCCAGAGGTTGGTGCGGCGGCCCTTAAAATCCAGGCTGGGTTTAGGGGCCACCAAACTCGCCAACAGTTGAAGGATAAGCAGGTAGGTTAATTAGGCATTATAGGTTAGCTTGTGCTGTTTAGATGTGATCTGCTGCAAAATGGCAACCACTTCTTTGCATTCAGAAGAGTGTTCATTTCAACTTATATGCATATATAAATGCAGGATGGGGAATTTCCTTGTTTCAGAGGTTTTCTAGTTATGTTATTAGAGATTTTTGTGTTTTTCCTTTTTGCATTCTTATGCAGAGTATTAGAAATGGGACTATATTCACAAACAAATACGGACAACATGTATAGCATTGTGCACAATTATGTATCATAATGTTTGTAAAGTCTTTTTTTGTGAATATGGCGCTCAGTATTATGGTGTTAACTGTGAGTAATGTTGCGTACATAACCCATGCTTTTTGTGGTGTAATAACCTGATAATCAGCTAATATTTGTATGGCCTTGTAATGTCAGGCCCAAAGTCAGGAGCCCAAAACTGATGAGCCCAAAGAGGCTGAAGCCCTTGCAGAGGAGGAGGAGGTTGACATTGACCTTAATGACCCTGAAGTCGGTGCGGCGGCCCTTAAAATCCAGGCCGGGTTTAGGGGCCACCAAACTAGACAGCAAATAAAACAGCAGAAGGTACAATATAGTCAGTGCCTAGTGAGAGATGTTCTAGTTATTCTTAGTGTTTGCAAAATTAGTAAGGAAAATCGACATATTTATGTAGATCCAGGTCATATTTATGTAGATCCAGGTCCACTATAGGGTTGTTTCCAGCCAAACCATAGATATTTAACCGTCAAGATCATAATTTTATGCATTCATGAAGTGAGAAAATTGTATTCTTGAAATTGTATTCTTGATCAATCATCCTGTTTCCAACTGATTGCCTGATTCTTTTCATCCCTCTGTGAAGTAGTTTTGTACTAGAAGTTAAAATATATTTGTTTTGATGTGTGTAGAAAACCTTACCCATTTTTGTGCTGTGGTGCTGAAATTCTAACCCTGCTTTGTTTTCCCCCGATGTTTAAGGAAAGTAAAACAGAGACCTCTACACAGGAGACGGATGTAAAGAAAGAAGAGGATCTAGACTTGGATATGAATGACCCAGAACTCGCTGGGGCTGCTGTTAAGATTCAGTCAGGTTTCAGGGGCCATATGGCCCGGAAAGAAATACAGGCTAAAAAGGTGTGTGTTGGAACGCTGCCCGAGTGTTGGCTCCCAGTCTGGATAGCCCTAAAATGGCTGGTTCTGAGGCCCTCAGGGCTTTCCCTCAATGTTGTAATCCTGTGGCTATCTTCATGTATTTCACTGTTGTTAGACATAGTTTTTGTCAGCTTGAAACATAACCGTAGTTGTATACACATGGTAGGGTTGAAATATCTTTATATCAATAGAAAGTGTTGGGTAAGGAATAAGTTTTGGCTCTAGGTTTTTAAGGTAATTTCACTTTGGAATAATTGAGGTGTTATCTTTCAATCAGAAGTTGTCCTTGGACATGCATTAGGGTCAAGGCAGGCCATTATAATGCAACCAATGAATGCAATTATAATGAACAAAACTTTCAAACACCTATGTGTTATGTTATAAGCTGACAAAAAAGATTATAGTGTCGAATGTTGTTACATGTTTATGCCTTGTTTAGTAACATGTAGTTCAGTTAAACCTGATTTTGCAGCACATGAACGCAACTGTTGTAATATGTTGAACTTTTTCCAGCAGTTTTGTATATTTCACATTGCTCTCAATATCAAAAGTCTTTAATTGTTAGGTGATCAACTAATACATGTGATTGATTACCAGTTTGGAGGATAATTCAACGTAATGGTATTTTCTGTGTGAAATTCCGCTGGATTATATTAATGTCTATTGAAATTGGGAATTCGATTTTGGCAGAAGAAAATGGGACATTTGGAGAGATATTGCTAAAAAAGGGTTTCCCATTTTATGTAATTGTCACTTAGGACAAAACAGATTTCTAGTAACTCAAAACGGAATATTTTGTTCGCAGAAAGACAAATTTGTGTTTTGGAGAGATTAATTGCTGACAAAGGATCTACTTAATTTAATTGTCACTGAGGACAAAGCAAAGATTCTACGCAACTCAAGACAAGAACATTTTGGTTCAGGACGCTAAATTAGTGTTCACACTCGTGCCCCTGTCAATGGGAGAGCCTGATTCTGATGTATTCATACAGAAATCTTCTCACAAAAATGACTGCCATTAGATATCATTTTGTAACTAATAACTTTTATCATGTGGGTAATTCAGCAGTTGGTGCATATGGGTTGTCTAGAAAGAGACATTCTTAAAAAGACTAAGAAAGTTGGTATCTATTTTTGCTTTATTTAATAATCAAGGCAGCAGCTGATATTGATAAACATTGTGATGAAACACCAACTATTACATAAAAGTTAAGTAGATGTTTTTGTTTTTTAGTCCTCAGTGTAACATTCAATATATCTAACATGTGATCTGCTAACATTGTTGTTTTTTTCTTTGTAGATACCTATAAAGGACTAAAACCATAGATTATACCTCATAAACTTTAGTTTATAGATGGGAAAATGTCCCATGATAGTACAACACTAACTAATACCATTAGAACATGAGCTTTGAGAATGAATGTGTTCCATGTTAAGTGGTTTTACACATATTTTGCATTTATCTTTTGTTTTATGAGCATGAAGGAACCAGATTCACAGAACTAATGTAATTGTATTTGCCAGAAAGGAGTTGTGTCTAATCCTGTGATGGAATTTGTCAGATCAATCTTGCACGGAAATCTGTCTCTGAGTGACATGCATGTAAAAAAACTTTGTTTTCATTTATCGCTTGAACTAGTACACAATTACAGTATGTCTGTTTCAGTGTTGTATGCATGTTTTTTTGCAGTTTTAGTACATTGAGAATTTTTGTGCAACTTCATCACATTTTCATCACAGTAATTAGGTTATTTTCTTATTTTCAATCATTATGTTATACTAATACACTATGATATAAACAGTCCTGTATTCAATAGATCATAGTATAGTGTGCAACTGAGTTTAGCTATGACTAATTTAGATTCTCTAGAATGACATCGTTTTCCCCCCAAACTGATCCCGTTTAAAATGTCAGTGATCATGGTTCAATATCATTTTCCATTAATACTAACTTGATAAAATACAATTTCGAAATTCCATATTCTATGGTCCGTATTGGAACCATACTGTAATAGTTTTCAAATGCTTTGCTTGTTCTGTTAAATGTATGTAAAAACAATCTTTGTCATCCTTTTTCTTTCAATTTGTTATTAATTTGTTTTAATTAGTATGAAGCAAAATCATAAAAGTTTCTGCGAAGATTTGAAATTCTTATATGTTTATATGTATGGTGTAAATTTCAGTAAGCTTCCTATTTCAGCAGATTGGAGACATGCAAAGGGTCCGCATTTTTTGTTCAGTTATGAATTCATCTATTTTTTCCATATTTTGCAGGAATCCAAGCAGACAGATAAATCGCCCCCAGAGGTATGTTTTATCAATAGAGACTTTCTGTAACAACAACAATTAATTGGCAATAATAGGCAATAAGCTGGTCTTGATTTGAAGATTATTTCTGATTTTCTTGCATTTATGATGTTAATTCTTTTTGTTTTTGCATTAATGAGGCTTGGTTGATCTCAAACAAAGAAGTGGGTCAGCGCTTTAAAGGGAAATATCACTTAAATTGGTTAGCCTTTGCATATTTTATAAAAACAGCTATATTTTCACTGTTAAAAGCACAGGGTCTATGCACCGACTTATAGTACACTTCGTGAAGCTCCAATGAAATTCATATATTGATGAATAAAAATATATGTTACATGTCACATTGATGTGATAAAAGATATCAGGATAAAACAAACAGTCGGTGAATGGAAAAGTTCAGCTCATCCATGAGGATGTCCGTATTATATAAAACAGCAGCGATATTTCCCTTTAAGAGAAAGACACACAATTAAAGGCCGCTTATCCAAAACACAAATTAAAAATTAAAAAAAAAAAAAATATTTGTTTTCGAGAACCTATCACATTGCAAAGAGGGAATGATACTTTTGCATAAATGGATAGACAATATTTGTAAAAGCATTTACCATTGGCTAAATAATGCCAAGCTTATCCAATCACAAAACAGTTATGATAACTACAATGATATCACATTGTTGAAAGGTTCTTGTAATTTTAATGTTATTTCTTTCTTTTAAAAGTTCCTTTTGTCTTGATATTTCCCATTATTTTAAATTACCCACTTCCAGCCTGTAAAAGAGGAGAAAAAAGAAGAAGTTGACATTGACCTAAACGACCCTGACACCGAAAAAGCTGCGTTGAAGATCCAGGCCGGGTTTAAGGGATACCAGACGAGAAAAGACCTCAAATCGAAAAAGGAAGCTCAGACACAACAAGTAAGCAAAGAGGATGTGAAAGCACCATCTCCAGAGGCAACAGAAGAGAAAAAAGATGAAGTTGACATTGACTTGAAAGATCCCGAGGTGGAAAAAGCTGCAGTGAAAATTCAGGCAGGATTTAAGGGCTACAAAACAAGACAAGAAATTAAAGCCAAGATAGATTCATCAGAAACACAAGGAGAAGAAAAGGCAGATGATAAATCGGAAGAAAAAACAGATGAAGCAAAAACAGATGCTGATGAAAAGACAGAAGGTGAGACAGTTGACATTGATTTGAATGACCCTGAAGTGGCTCAGGCTGCCACTAAGATACAGGCGGGGTTTAAGGGATATAAAACTCGGCAAGAGCTCAAGCAGAAAAAAGACAGCGAAGAAAATTAAATAAATTAGTAAAGAGTAGTTATCAATTTAGAATTCAATGATTATAAAAATGACTTGACCAAAGCAATAGCATTATTAAAAGTTTTTGATTATCAATAAGACAAATAGTTAGTCTTTGTTTGATGGGGTTTCTCCTATTTAAATATATTTTTTTTATTTTTAAAAAAATATTAGAATTTTCTTAAAAGACACTTTATGATCAACTGCAAAGCTTATTTTATTTTTAAATGTGTATAATACTAATCGGAAAGAATAATACAAATACAATAAGATGATAAAAAATACATTTTATAGATTTGCTTATTATTTTATAAATCGTGATATATTTATTATTAATAGATGTTTGATCTATTTATTCTTCTCTAGTTTCTGTTGTTGATATACCGTCATGCATTGTATATGTATTTTTATCTTTTTTTCACAGGTTAATACAAACAAAAGGTAGTGTTGAAAATCTGTGTTTGTGCTAAAGGAATGATTGTTTGCTTTTTTAGGAAGAGTTGAAGCAAAAAATAACATTTTTTGGCAGTATTCCAAATCTATAACAGCACTACATGTTTTGTTTTTATGTCAGAACTGTAAAACTGAACTAAGGAAAAATTACTGAAAAATGGCTTATTAAGTTAATATCCTGACTTTGATCAATATCTCTATCATTCTTGGAGAACTATCTGTCTGATCAATACAATACCAGCTTTGGCAATCCTTGTCAGACTTAACTTAGCACTGCCATTTTGTGAAAATGCTTATTTTTGCAGTGTTTTCTCCCTTTGAAAAATGTCTTAAATGTTCAGTATTCAAAATATTAAATTTTCTGTTTTCAAATGTAGGTTGAAATTTTATAACGGTATGTGTGTAACAGTATGCAAGAAAAATGAAGACACTACTTAATTAAATGATTTCACAAAAATCGTTTCTTGTGTAAATGTAGAAATAAAGCAGGATCATTCATAGAAATTTCACTTTAAAATCATAACATCACTTCAGAAACAGTTTAGGCAATAATAGTTATATTTCGAGAGATTATTTGGTCCCAAGATCACATGGAAAGCTTGGTGTGTGTTTGTTAGCGCTAACATTGCGTGTACGGTGTCACTGTGTGTTTAGTGCGTGTTCAAATAACAAATATTAGTGCCCCCCTTTAATAAACACAGAATCTTCGTAATACTTAATACATTTGTATCTGACAATTATGCGTTCTATTTATCATTACAATTGAAGTCAATTTTGTAAATCAGTTGATGGAACATTTTACATGTATTCATGATTATATATATATCAGAATACAGTCAAGCGTAAAATCTTTTAACTTATATCAAGTTCATTAACTGTTTTATGGTAAAAATGAGTCATGATTTAAACTAAGTGAAATTTTAAATACTTCTTAATTATTATACATGCAATTTGGAACTATTTTTTTTGTTTCAATAAATTGACTTTATGCATTACTGTATTATTTAATATATTGCTTTATTAGCATTTATAAATGTTATGTATGTTCCCGAATCAGCACAGGATAAATGTAACGTTTGAAAGCTATATTTCTCATATATTTCAATTGTTCTCTTCTTTTATCAATATACATTGATTTTGTTCTTTACTTACTTGTGTATTGTTATAAGTCTTTTATACCGGTACCTTCGAGTTAGGTTGTGAAATATTTTCGTCATTGTATGTATTACCATTTGTTAGAACATTTTTGTTGCATTTTCGATCTAGCATTGTGCTATGCAACTGTATTTTTAAATAAAAAAATAAAACATCTCAAACTAATCCATTTTGTTTCATGCTTTAGTTAAACCATACCACAGAGTTATAAGCCCATATCTGGAAGTCTTCAATTGTATAGATGGGATTGTCTACCTTTACTGATACAATGCTATTCTTTTTTCTATCTAGAAAGTAACAGCAACATTGTCTCCCAGTACACAACTTTGACAACATGAAATGCATTCTTAACTTTGTTTAAAGAAACAGTGACATAGACCTTGACTCCAGGTGTACAACTTCACATGAAATACATACTTTATTTTGTTTAAAGTAACTAGTGAGTGACATAGACCTTGACTCCAAGTGTACAACTTCACATGAAATGCATACTTAATGTTGTTAAAAGTAACAGTGACATTGACCTTGACTCCAGGTGCACAACTTCACATGCAATATATACTTTACTTTGTTTAAAGTAACAGTGACATTGACCTTGACTCCAGGTGCACAACTTCACATGCAATATATACTTTACTTTGTTAAAAGTAACAGTGACATTGACCTTGACTCCAGGTGCACAACTTCACATGCAATATATACTTTACTTTGTTTAAAGTAACAGTGACATTGACCTTGACTCCAGGTGCACAACTTCACATGCAATATATACTTTACTTTGTTGAAAGTAACAGTGACATTGACCTTGACTCCAGGTGCACAACTTCACATGCAATATATACTTTACTTTGTTTAAAGTAACTGGTGAGTGACATTGACCTTGACTCCAGGTGCACAACTTCACATGCAATATATACTTTACTTTGTTTAAAGTAACAGTGACATTGACCTTGACTCCAGGTGCACAACTTCACATGCAATATATACTTTACTTTGTTGAAAGTAACAGTGACATTGACCTTGACTCCAGGTGCACAACTTCACATGCAATACATACTTTACTTTGTTTAAAGTAACTGGTGAGTGACATTGACCTTGACTCCAGGTGTTTATTTGCATTTTTATACACCCATTCATAGAACTGGATGTATTATAGTTTCACCTGTGGCATATGGGCAGGCGGCCTGACCAGTACGTTGAGCGATCAAAAGCAATTGTCCAATCAACACCAAATTTGGTCAGAATGTGTATGAGCATAGTTTCTCTGATAAAAGTGTGATAAAAAGCCATATCCCTCGAAAGTTATTGCTAATTTAGACAATATGTATTTGGGCAGAATATCTTGCTCAGGTTTGATAAACAGCCATGTCGTTGTAGTCACTCCAGAGTTATGACCCTCGAATTGTCAAAATCTGTTCTTACATTGTCTGAAAAATTTGATTTATGTGCAACAAATTATCACCAATCTTTGTGTCCTAAAAATAGGATCGGCGTTTTTTGCGACAGTTGATGCTCTTGTTTAACTTAGTCAAGGGCAATAACTTATACTTGGTGTAACGACACACAAAACCCCATTTATACCTTTCTGACAAAACAACAATTTTGACCAATAACAAATGTCATTACATATAAACCGGCACTTATACTATCATTGCTACATGTATATATGCTTTGAAACTAAAATAATCACAGATGATCCTTTTAATAGTGAACTTTGAGAAGCATATCAGCAATAAATAACCAATATGATGTGGTATTTCAAAGAAAAATCATCACCATTATGCAATATCACTGTAGAAGTACTTGAGTGTTGTACATAGCATTCTTTTTCCAGCAAGAATTTAAAAAGTCAACAATGGATTTCAGGCATCATCATTTATTTTTTCAGGCATCATCATTTATTTATAAGATAAATACAATACATAAAACATTGATAGAACAAAACTCCATAGAAAACACTCAAAACAAAAGCACAAACGCCATAAAAACTAAAAACATAATACCTACAGTATGCAATGCATTATCAGAATTGTAGATTATTCAAAATCACTTTTGTCCTAGAAAGTATGTTTGCAGAGTTCTTATTACATACAAAACAATTTACCGCAGGTACTTACATTTGACTGTGTTTGACAGAAAGTTAAAATTTGTAATAAGATATCAATGTCGTCGGGGCGGGCTTGTTCTAATAGTAGGATTAGAATTCTCTGTACCAATTTATTTCAAAGATATAATTTCTTGGAAGAAAATGAAATACTGTAGCTGTATATTGCCAATAGCAAAGCACATGTAACATGCTTAATACAAATGTTGACAAACATTATTTAGAATGTTTTAATGTGATAAAGTATGTCTTAGCTACCAGCTTGTTAAATATTAATGTTATATTCAACATGACTATTATGACAAAACTTGTAACTTGCATAGTTTTACTACCGTGATTTTCATAACTTACTCCAACTCTGTGTTTAAACTTATGAAACGCAATAAAATACTTGCGGAGAAGTTAGGAACAATTTATATGCTGGTAGCTAAGTTGTATGGGGTACCATATCGGTCAAGAGTTACAATTATACAACAACCGGTAGCTATGATCTATGGTGTACCATTAAGACCAAGAGGTACAATAATATGACAACATCCAAGTAACACTTAACGCATGTATACATCTGATAAATTGACATATTTCCTCTGACGTATATTAGTGATACAAAGTTACAAAAGTATTGCAATAGATTAGATGAACGCATGGCAGTTTAAGGCAATATCATAATTTGAGCTATATGAATGAACATGAAGTGATTTCTATGGTGATTTCTATGGACATGAAGCTGCAAATGATATCAGTATACATACAAACACATGACAAATTGCCCTTAGGTAAAGGGTGTCGTGCAGTATGTTTCTTTGGATATATAATACCCCTTATGGCAACTATGAATGTAAATGAAATAATTATAATAATGAAAATGGATTTGTAATTTTTTTAAGAACATTGTAATATCATAATAAGGCTACATAAATGATTAAGTGGAAAACGATATAGACCTAAAAGAAATTCAATGCAATACAAAAATTGACATTAACACATTGATATAAATATGCACTTTGAGGAGTTTAAGTATGGTGTTGATAATGATGCAAAAACAATTTTTGCAGCAAAAGGAGAAAATAAAAGAAACAACGATGAGGATATGAAGGTAATATTACAAAATAAGAAGAGGATTTCTCTGAAGGACCCATTCCCTAATGGAGACACATAGTTTCTTATTTCCAATTTCCGAGTCTCTGAAATGCAGGCATCGTCCATTTAGAAATCCGTGCACTGTGTTATAAAGTCATGGCGCAACCACAGAATTTGATCACTTCCAACACCCGAGTCCATCTCATAACATTATAATATATACTTGTACGAAACTTTATTTAATTTCGATGCTGTCCATTTTCCGTTCTGTTTTATGGTACATGCACGTGCAATTTAATACTTAATCATATCGATTAAAAAATGAATAACCCGTGAGGTTTGATATTTTCAAAATAAAATTAAATATCAAATAGTTTTAATATTGTTTAGTATAGCAATTTCAAAGAACGGCAACTTCTACTTTACTATGAAAACATATTCCACTCTAGTTGTTTCCCTTATTTCTAAATTTGTTAAGAGCTAAAATTGTCTTCGATTTAAGGTGTTCTTCCAGTAAATACGTTTAATACTGATATCAAAACACAGCAGCACGCTGCCATGAGGGATAATGAATTAACGCCACTGCCGCTTGAACCTGAAAGTAGATAGAAATATACTTGGAATATTTTTTTATTAAAAGAGTTACATTTTGAAGGTGTGGTTATGTCTAAGGAGTTCGTCTTTTGAAATACATTAAATACGTGTTGTACTTAACTGAATAACAAAGGGTTTGATGTCTAAAGATCAAGATAAAAGCCCTCCTTCATTCAGTTCAAATTTAAAATATTGTTTCTAAACAACTGATAAATGCAATTAGAACTATAATCTCCTGGCTGTCATTTTGTCACACTCATGCTTGAAGTCCTTAGACGACATGTGCAGTGACGAACCTCTTTACTCATGGAGAAAAGTTTTAAGCATCACGGCAACATTGTTTTCAATCTGGAAAGACATTTGCTAATCTGCCATGCAATACAAGGGCAATATAACGTTATTTTACTGGTAGACAAGAGCATTCAAGCAACACTCACTCTCTCCAGACCATGGTTTCCTCGTGGTTGTCGTCGGCGTCGTCGTCGGAGCGGGTTTTGTAGTTTTACCTGTGAACAAAACCACAATCAACATTCACGAACCAACCAAAACGGACACTAATAATGTACAGAAATACTGGTTACACTAGATAGTTCAACTACAAAAACGTTCATGATGTTTTTACTGGCATATCTCAACACATAAAATAATTATAAATGGATAGAAATAAAGAAAAAAAGCCATGGCCAGAAATACAACAGTTGAACAATTTGTTTAAACATAAAGTAAAATGATAACCACTTCAACCGTCGCAAAAGCACGCATGCATACACAAATCAAAATAAAGATTAGTATCCAAAGCTTGAAACACCAGAATTAATCTTCCATACAATCAAGGCGACAAACCCTTTTACTATTAATGGCCAAAAAAAAACTCGCACGCACCTTGCAAAACAAGTACGACCTCATCGAAGTTCAGGTCCTTGGTGTCCATGACGTCACCTACTGCGCATGCGTAAAGAGCGCCATCTAGGGACTCCTCCATTGTAACGGTGACGCGAGCGTTTCCGGAATACCAACACATGTCGCCTTCCCCTTGGGTATTTGTCTGTGAGGTGAGGGCCGGGTCGAGCGGCTGGAAGTCACCGTCAACCGCAGTTTTCACAAACCACCTGGATAAGGAATTCAATTTATAAACAGTTTCCTCAACATTAGCGGATTCAACGGGGGCGCACCCGGCGCACGCCCCTCTAAAATCGTCCAAGTTTAAGTTTGATGTCAAAATCCGAGAAAAAGTAATAAAATACGCTAAAAATGCACCATTTCTGACATGAATTGTTAAAAATTTCGTTGGGGAGTACCCCAGCCCCGCTGCCAACATTTTAAATCGGTTAGGTGAGAGGAACGGATGTCAAAAGGTTGCGCCCTACGTTACGCCCCCTCTTACGTCAATTCTCAGAATCACCCCTGCTGAGTTATTAATGTTTCAATTGGAAAGAGTGAATACGAGAGTGTTGACTTGACCTTCCAAATGTGTAAATCCTAAGTCAACTCATCGCTCTTTTATTAGACTTGATATTAAACAATTAGCATAGTTTGATCATTATTGGACATGTTGCAACATACCTCCACAGACACTATCATTCCTTATTTAACCAATTGATAAGTTTAAACAATAGTTTCGTCGAAGAAAACCTTTCAAAACGGTCAAAACCATCATGTTGAAAATCACGATCAACTTGTACATGTTGTAGTCAGTAAATGGCCAACGGGTTACACTTTTTAGGTGCTTGTCGTTTAATGCTAATAACGAACAATATGGTTACTAGTATATGAAAACAGAAAATTGCTCACTTGATGGTAGCTGGCGGAATCCCTACGCGGCCGGAACAGCTAAGTTCGAACGTGACGTTTTCCTTGGCGTGGAAGTAGTCCCCGTCCATAATCTGTGGCTTGATAGGATCCACTGAAAGCAAGCAAAGGGATGGAGACTTACATGAATCTGTAACAATTCGCCACAGATTTATCTGAATGTTTTTTATAAACATAATGACATTTGTGCATGCATTTCTTATCTAATTTAACAAGACAGGCTTTAAACCTTAGCATAGCATCTACACATAAAGGAATGCCGAATAAAGCCCATTCATCGTCCTATGCCCCTATGCCACAAATGTGGAAATCGTCTGAAAGAGCAGAATTCAACCTACCAAGTATTTCTATATTGGTGGTGTTAAAGAAGGGCACTGTGGCGGAGAGGGTGGTGACCTCGCACTTGTACTCGCCCGTGTCCGTACACTTGAGGCCGTCAATCGTCATGTTGAGCGAGTAGCCAGTGTCATCGTCTTTTTTGAAGTCAAGTTCCACGTGGTCCTGGGGATAAATTGTACATGTAGCTTAGAAAGATTGGCAGGTTTATTCTAAGGCTTATTTGAAATCGTAATGGTGTGAAGTCAAAGTAATTGACAAACACGTCAACAACTAACGAATCTAGATTAATTCCTTAAAGCAAAACGTACGAGACGAGTGAATAATCAATGAACCTAACCCTAGCTTATTGTCAACGAACCTAACCCTAACCCTTACCCTAACCCAATGAACCTAACCCTAGCTTATTGACAATGAACCTAACCCCAACCCTAGCTTACTGTCAACGAACCTAACCCTAACCCTAGCTTATTGTCAACGAACCTAACCCTAACCTTAGCTTATTGACAATGAACCTAACCCTAACCCTAGCTTATTGTCAATGAACCTAACCCTAACCCTAGCTTATTTTCAATGAATCTAACCCTTACCCTAGCTTATTGTCAATGAACCTAACCCTTACCCTAGCTTATTGTCAATGAATCTAACCCTGATCAAAGCTGATTATCAATGAACCTAACCCTTACCCTAGCGTATTGTCAATGAATCTAATCCTAACCATAGCGTATTGTCAATGAATCTAATCCTAACCATAGCTTATTGTCAATGAATCTAACCCTGATCAAAGCTAATTATCAATACACCTAAACCTAACCCTAGCTTACTGTCAAAGAACCTAACCCTAACCCTAGCTTATTTTCAATGAATCTAATCCTAACCCTAGCTTATTGTCAATGAATCCAACCCTAACCCTAGCTTATTTTCAATGAATCTAATCCTAACCCTAGCGTATTGTCAATGAATCTAATCCTAACCTTAGCTTATTGTCAACGAACCTAACCCTAACCCTAGCTTGTTGACAATGAACCTAACCCTAACCCTAGCTTACTGTCGATGAATCTAATCCTAACCCTAGCTTACTGTCAACGAACCTTACCCTAACCCTAGCTTATTGTCAATCAACCTAACCCTAACCCTGGGTGATGGTCAATGTAGCTAACGTCAATCCTAGCTGACTATCAAATCAATGTACCTTACCCTAACGCATTGTCAAAGAACCGAACTCTTTCAACAATTGAAGAAATATAACCATGCATTTCACTTTCGTATATAATTTTTTTATCTCCCTTTATACATTAAATTGCAGAAACAAAACCAGTGCGCGTATATACGCTAGTCTAAAATAATAGACGTGTTATACGGGATTCTTCCAATCCCTAACGTCTAAACGGGAATGTGCAAAAAACGGGGGTGTTTTAAAAATATTGAAATTGTTTTAAGTGAAGTATTTTATGGTTGAAATTGATCATAAAGAGTTATATTCATATTTTACCATGTAAATGAAATGTTATTTTGCACTAAACAAGCATTTAATGCATTAAAACAAGTTGTTTACCTTTCCAATAAAACGAAAGTTGACTGACACAGAAAACAATTATGCGATGGGGAACAACTCGATACAATCGTAATAGCTCGGCCTCCTCCGACAAAGCTTCGAGATAGACCTCGTTGCACAATCGTAACAACTCGGCCATGGCCGAAATGTTCCGAGCGATTTAAAACTGTGCCCTGAAGCCTTGCAGGTGCCCTTCACGTATTATGTTTTGACAGAATGAAATGAAGAAAAGCCGTCAAACTCATAATTATAAGTTGGATATTTATTTTTTTGTGTACGGAACTAATGTAAAAAAAACATTATCTGGTAATATTTCTTGTTTTTATAATATTTTATAGACGCTATATGCTTTAACCCGGAATCCTGATCGGAACAACTACCCACTTTTGATACTAAACAATTTGTACGTGAAGGATTTGCCATATCAAAAATCTAAAAAAATCCGTCAACGTACAATTATTTGGACTAGTATATACGCATGTTTTTTAAGTCGGTGGAAGTACAAGACGAAGTTTGATGCAATACATCGCCTTCTTGGGGTTTTATGAATGTCCGCCTATTTCTATAATCTGAGCTTGTAGTTAGAAACCCGTGAACATGTCGCGCTTCAGGCATACTGCTTTTCCTTTAAAAAGGGGAATAACCCTCTTACCAACGACCAGTCTCAATAACAAGAGGTCTATAATGACCCTAGATTGCTCACCTGTAAAACGGTCTAAACTGTTGTATTAAAAAGGTTTTTTTTTCATATTTGGGCTCTATGACCTAGTTTTTGACCCCAGATGACCCATATTCGAACTTTGCCAGAAATAAACGAAACAACATTTCTGACAAATTTCCAGAATATTTGGGCTGAAAATGTTACCTCTAGAGTGTGAACAAGGTTTTTTTCCATAATTGGGCTCTGTGACCTTGTTTTTGACCTCAAATGACCCATATTCGAAATTGAACTAGAAATCAACGAAACAACCTTTCTGACAAATTTCCGGGATATTTGGACTAATAATGTTACCTCTAGAGTGTTAACAAGTTTTTTTTTCCATAAATGGGCTCTGTGACCTATTTTTTACCCCAAATGACCCATATTCGAACTTGAATTAGAAATCAACGAAACAATTTTTCTGATAAATTTCCAGGATATTTGGACTGAAAAAGTAGCTTCTAGGGTGTTAACAAGCTTTTTTTATTTATTGGTCATTTGACCTAGTTTTTCATCCCTGATGACCCATATTCGAACTCGTCCGAATAATTACTGGGACAAACATCCTGACCAAAGTTTCGTGACAATCGAGGCAAAAATGTGACCACAAGAGTGTTAACAAACTAAGTGTGGACAGACGACGGACATTCATCGATGATGACGATCCTAATAACTCACCTTCAGCCTACGGCTAAGGTGAGCTTAAAAGGAAGCGAAAAAGTTGACTGTTTTTCGTAATTTGGCTTATATTTCTTATAAAAAACTACATATTTGATATCGGTGTTTAATCTATTGACTGTCATAAAAACGGTTCCTTTACATCATAATAGTTCATAGTTTCAGGAAAAATGAAATACATGTGTTATTAATTAGTATTGTTTTTTCTTACATTCTAAAACGTTATCCATAGACACTTGTCAATTGAAAATTGTAAAAATGTATGCGGCTTTCGGGCTTCGGGATAAGCGTTAGGTGCAGAAACAATGGGTTTACAGACGTCACCGTGATATTTTTCTCACCTGGAAGGAATTTGGTGCCGTGTCCATCCACTGAGGATTGTCCAGTCCTTTCACGACGTATGCTAGGACGACCCCGTTGCGTATCCATCGCATCACTAACCAGTCACTTCCGGTGTACACACACGGTATTTCTACTCTATTTCCCATGTGGAATCCCCCGCCAGGGCGCGTCACTATAATCTCTGTTCCTGTAAGTAAAGTAGGACATTGACTATGGCGGAATGTTAATAGATTGATAATAAGCTCAAATTGAGCTATTTTTGGAGTAAATCATGTAACACCACTAATAATTCTTGACTACATGTGTGAGAAGTATGTATTGCACGTTATATTTGGTATATAAGCTCATCTTTGTCCGAAAGGACACGAAGGGTCACGAACATATCTTAAAACAAACATGTTATGAAACAAGTGGACAATATAACCTCTTTATATAATGTTTATTCAATATACCGCCATATCCATGAGTATCAGCCTTTAGCACGGACTAATGTCTATATCTATATAACCACCTTAATGATCACGGCTTCGCTTGTTTTGAAATGGACAGTATTAACTCGTTTACAGACAAAAAGAGTATTTGGTGGACCCAGCTAAGGCACAACACAGCAAACATAAATCAATTCAATTCAATGCTTTAATTGTCAATTTACTTCAGATGCTTCATCAACAGCCGTTGTGACAAAGCGGCGAAATTGTATGCATGACTTCTTTTAAGATTATCGTAAACCTTTCGCGAAACTAATTTGTCTTTTACAGAACTGAAATTAACTGTTGCCATGGTAACCGATAGTTCACAGATGAACTGATTACTATTATTGACGTCAAATTAATATATTGGCGACAGTGCACAACAGTTCAACGTGATACAAAGGTTAAGCTAAGTTGAAACACGTATTTTGAAACAAAAGGTAACATAACAATTAAGCAGCAGGTGATGAATTGGCGGGTGTCTATTGCACTTAAATGTGCAGATACCTTTAAGGGACTTGCAAATGTTTTTTGTAAAATGCACTCATTTTGTATGACAAAATAAAATGTGGCAAATCATTAGGAGTGTTAAAACTAAGATACTGACGACTGGATACCTTCAACAATTGCTGATTTATGCTCAAATATTGTCTTTGAAGTCCAAGATTTTGAATAGCGTTAGTAACGCGTTTCAACAAAAGGCTTACAGTTAAGGTTAAGTTATCCCTATATTTGCGTATGAGTCCTTGTGGGCGTGTGGTTTTGTTGTCGTTTTTTCCTTGACTGTATCGCCATGGGTTCGCTCACCACTTAGACCAGAATATCTTGTTATACTTAAAGTGTATTCTTTTTGCACTTTCGGTATCAAAGAGTATATGAGGTATAATATAAGTGTGTTCAGATGCATTATCGGAGGAAAAATAGTTACAAAACATTGGCGAGTCCCTTTAATGTCTTTATTTACTGTGTTTCGGCGTTCCACTAGCAATAGGCAAAGAAAACTCACTAATAAGCTGTAGTTGCTATTGTGTCTATTGAATAATGGAAATAAGTCATATCGTTCAGGTTTATTAAAGGAGCTTGGTTTCATATTAGTCAAACTGGGAATCAGGATGACACGGAATGAGACTATAAAGGTTGACAATCCCCATTAAGCCTTCCCCGCTGGGACATCAAAACAAAGGCTCCACTCAGGGTCCACCAGTTATTGCATACTCCCGCGAGACCCCGCGAGACGGGGACCGCGAATACATGTCAATTAATACTGGAAGAATAATTGATACGCCACCACTCTTGTGCCGGGCCTTAAGTAACAGGGGCGTATCAAGGGCGTTTCTAGGGGACTCCATATAGGGTCATCACTGAGGGCAAATTTCCCGGATTCTCATGGCTAGGGAAACTGGATATTTTTATGAGGGTAAATAATGCCCATGTGTCGTGGTCATAGGCTATAAACACGGCCTCTCTGAAAACCTCACATAAAAAGCTTCCTGGTCCATTGACGCCGCGTTTCCGGTGTACATGCGATTGTTTCCATTGTCATACTAAAATCTTTGGTATATACATGCATGGTTTCCGTAGCCGTTTTATAGCTTAAAACAGAAGGTCGTTTTGACAATATGACAAAACGGTTTTGGTTGAAACCAACTTTTAAACTTTCCAGTGGGGGCTTTCTACGAAAATATAATCCTTTACAATCAAGTCCACTACAACGAGCGACGGACAATTGTTTGTGCTTTTATTCGCCTTTAAATGGTTTTCTCCGGCTATTCCGGTTTCCCCCACAACACAAAACCACACACTCGCGCAACATCTTGATTTATATAAGTTGCAATAGCTTGTTTCACGATCGTTGTAAAAATGAATAAGTTTAAACTATACTAAACTAAATGATTTTTTCGCGCATCACCAAGCATGACCACTAATGAAACATCTAGAGAAGTCATCTTCTTTCCCCGTAATTGTAATCATCCAGTGAATCATATTTAGATGAAATAAGCAATTCACGTAATCCCTCATTAGCGTTAGAGATCTTGCTTCCATGATGACACGATTTCGGCTCATTAATATTATATAAATCTGATATTCCCTCTAACTCATTGCGCAATGCACATTGACAAAATTTGCGGCGACCTGTTGGAATTAAAGTTATTCAGCTGGATTAGCCACAAGAGTTGGCTAACGAAGAATCCAGGAGGCAAATTGACTGCAAAGGAAATGTGCTCGTTTGTCCGGAAAATATTACAAATGATGTTCATCAACATCGTTCAATAAATTGTCCTTCTTTATGTTAGAGTTATGTTAAAAATCAGTAAGGGGCCAAATCAGTCTCATGTCAATATTTTTAAGGGACCGAAATGTCTCATAGGCCGATTTGGTAGAAGGCCGATTTGGTAAGGGACCGAAATGTCTCAAAGGCCGATTTGGTAGAAGGTCGATTTGGTAAGGGGCCGAAACTAGTGTTTGTGCATTCGTTCACGAAAAAGTTATGAATAGAAAATTTGAAAAATCCTCTATTGTTATTGGCCCAGACAAAAATGCAAGCACCAAAGCCTAATTGATACCAGTTGATTTTTTTTATCGCAATTGAAGATTTATTAATTGCTGTAAAACTTACATTTACAAAAGGGTCGATAGAATGTGCTCGAATTCATAGCCTTTTAGGTAATTTGGTCGCCTTTACCACTAGACAACGCTTGTCTTCGATATGTAATTATTTGTTACTTTGAAAGCCATTTCATAATTATGACTAGTTAGCATACAGCTGACAGCAATTTAAAACGGGATAAGTTGTCCGCGGAAATGGATAAACATGGATAGTTCAAACCGCATGCTGGGTAATTTGTTCGAACAATCGATACGACTTTTACGAACTCTCTTATCAGATAATTAAAAGTCGACTAAGTAGTGACATTTTTTGCTGGAAAAGGGATTAAACGAAGTTAACCCTATATGCGGGAGCCAATGAAACGAAACCCCATAATGGAAAAAAGGCTAACATACAAGCAGTGGCATTCATAAACAGCCCCAAGCCCAAAACCATATGCTGATAATGAATTATTAACAATACTCACGATAATTGAAAGTTCAATACAAAACGAATTCCGAACAAAAGAGATCGTAATGTATCGAATTGCATTTTTGAATAATACATGCAAATCACTCAAAGTTGCTTTTTCCACAGTAAATCGAATCCCTTTGAGACAGAAGAAGCGACAGTATAATAATAGCAATTGTTTAAATTTACGAGCATGTTTTATTTCCTTATTTCAATACATGCCAATTAACAATTATTAATTAAAATGCATTTTCACATGATAAATACGGTATCATAATACGAGGAATGTTTAATAAGTAGTGGCAACATTTCCGTGCACATACTCGTCCACGTTGAAAGTGTTTTTTTCTTCTATAAATCAGATTTATATGAAAGAGTACAGAAAAATAAGTCTATCCAATGGCATACGTTTACAACGTGCACAAGTAGTTTTATGACATTTCAGAAAGGCAACATGGCATTTCATATAGCGTCACAGTTGTCACAGGCGTATTTCTTGGGATCATGTTCTTTCTGTTGTTATTGACCACTTCAGTACCCACAGCCCACGTACTGGGGTGCGCTGTGTCAAGTTGGTGGACGATAATGCGCCCGGGCATCGCTCTGCACTGATTACAGACTATTTGCAACTGATCAATCTCTAAGTTTTGGAACATCTTCCATACAGCGCAGAAACACCTTGTGACTTCTGGTTGACTCCCCACATCAAGACGCGTAAAGCCGTTGAGAGTACCTTCTGCCACTTTATAAACAGTGTACCAAACGAAGGCTACAAAGGCATTTTTTGATCAAAAAGTGTGTGAATACCTTGATGGAAAACTCTGAAGGACGCAAGTAGACATTTCTGCCAATGCACTAGCTATAACGGTAACTCGCCGTAGTTGCCACTACTTACAACACGATCCTCGTACAATTGATTCAATGAGTCAACTCATACTTTTTAACTCCCATTTAGTACAATTGATTTGAAGTTTGCCCATCACCAATCATTTATTGGTATACATATACAAATTATAAATGAGGTATCAAAATGCAATTGATTAAATGATACCAGATATTATACCAGTTCTGTTTACGTTCTTAATTGGACGTGTTAAATTAAACTCTGCAAACACTAACAACACAAAAGTTCTTTCCATATGAGGGAGAGAAAACGGGGATGCCGGTAGAATCTCGTGAAATAAAGGTCATTGAACTACTTTAAAACAATCAGCACATCAACAGTGCACCATATGTAAAACGATGCTGCTCTATAAGAAAAATGTTAAAAAATGCATTATTGTTGATTTTGGGTACTTTATCCTCGCGGTAACCGCGTGAGGTGGGGGTGGCGGTGGGGCGGGGGTGAAACTTCACAGGAGTGTTTGGTAAGCAAAGAGATACATGTCGTAGGACTTGCAAACTACTTGGAGAATTTTTTTGAAACTTAAACCAATTATAGATGACAATGTGAATTTGTACACAGCGCAAAAAAATTAACTCTTTGACATTTTCTCGTAAAATTATTTCCTCATGTACTTTACTTTTCTTCAAAGAAATTTCGCTTTAAGCTTGACTCGCTGCTTCCTATTGGAATGTTTTTGTGAAGTTTTGAATATTGATTGTAACAAAATGCACTTGTGCACATCACATAAATGTCTGGCATCTTCTAACAAAATCACCCCCCCCCCCTTTGTACTTTTATTTTTTTTTATTTTTATTGTGGACTTTTGATTCAAAGCCAGATGAGGAAACTACGAAAAGGAATTCAATGACACTAACGACATTTATAGATAACACTGTCAAAATGTGACTTATTACAAAGATATCTACCATTATACTTTGATTGATTCAAAAATTATCTTAAATATTACTCTGAAACTACTTGAATGAATCTGATACTAATTTCAACCTTTAACTTCATTGCTATCTCCGCTTGAATGTTATATTTGCTTTGCTTTGCGGCCCTTACAAAATCAACATTTTCAGTTATAGTTCTTCTTCAGTTGCTCAGTAATTGTATTGATTTTGTACAGAAATATCTCCCAGATCGGAGTTGCAATTGTGTATGATTAATGGTTTGCAAAAACAAAATGTTTGCTGAAAAAAATATGATAAAAAAATGTTCATGTAATCATACAAGAGATGATGATGATGATGATGATGATGATGATGATGCTGATGATGCCAAAATTCAAAATTTGTAATCTTTATTTCTAAACCTTAAATATGGCGCAGCATCGTTTTACATGTGGTACATGGCCCAAATAATTTCACGCATCGTACATTATACATATGGTACAGAGCTTATTTCGGATCAGAAGGATATTTCACATATGGTGCAGTTTTTATGACAAATTGTGCAGCGATTTAGATTGTGTGCATATAATTACATATGGTTCCGCAACACACAAACTTAAATGAGGTAATCACTAATAATACAATTCCAGGGAAATAAATACTAGTATTGCCATAGTACGTCAATCAACTATCATTTGCATTTGCAGTCATTGCATGCTTTTTTAAACATTAACTTTCAAATTGCCAGTAATGCTAAACCAGTAGCATGCTCGATTCGAGGCAAAACATTGACGTCCATCATAAAAGTTTGATCCGACCATACGCGAGCAAAGCTTCCGGGCGCGTTAGACACATCACAACGTCCACGAACTCCCCCACGGCACACCGATTCATATTTCGCGGAGCACGGCAGTCTGCGCCACAAGTTTTCACGACACACCGTGGTGTGATCGACAACACTGGAAGAACCCCCGCGGGACACAGCGATTTTTTTCGTATTGATCTAATAAATTCTTTAACATCGTTGATTTAGTCTGATATATTATCTTGAGAATTTTATGTGCAAACGTAATAATATAATGCTTGAATTTGATAGTATATACACTGAGATTTTGAACAATATGGCAGCACAAATAGGACGACAGTTGGTTCAATAGAAACTGTAACATTACCGGATTCAGCGCAACGCATCATCAAATATTTAACAGATAATCATGGAGTTTGTCTGTTTGCCTTCCACTCGAGAAAAACCAAACATAACTGTTAAGGAAAATAGCGAAACCCGGCCATGTGGTCAACTGACACGTTTGTATTATCATATTTAGCATTACTGTGCGACGAAGTCAATACTAACAGTGATGGTGGTATTAGTTATGTTTAAGATGGCTGTATTCGATTTAGCGAATGATATTATTTTGGTTAAAAAAAGAACCGTGATTAAAAATGAATATTATGTATTGCTTCGAAAAATTGGATCCCTTGAAAAGAAAGAAGCCGTCGAAATTCGAGGATTCTTGATTAAAGTAAACATTATTGTCAGAGGTTCAAAAAAAATCAAAATACTAGTGCAACCTTAAGACTATCTTTGTGCAACCTTAAAACTATCTTTGTGCAACCTTAAGACTATCTTTGTGCAACCTTAAGACTATCTTTTAAAGGCGCACTATATAGGTTGATGCAAACACTCAAAACTTTTTTAATTTAAATGCAAATTATCATGTTTAACTCATTTGATTTTAATGACCGAAACCATAAAAGCATTTCATTTAAGGTACAGATTAAAATTGGTTTCGATATCTTGGCGCGATATATTACTGAGCCTCTACTTTTTCATTGTAACAGTTGTGCCGTTTTAGTTTTCTTCAAAAAATAATGTATGAATTATGAAAACATATCTGTGATCAATGTATCGTGATTTACGGTCATCAAATTCTCCATTCTGCTCATAAACACAATAACGGGTAATAATGGTAACTGTTTTATGACCTTGTTTAGTGTTTTATGACCAGTTTATGGTTTCCATGGGACATTCAGAACTCATCTATAAAAAAGAAAAGAAAACGACTGGTATTTCATTGTGATTAAATTGTTTTCAAGTTTTACCTTTGTGCCCTTGCTTCCGCTCGTTCGGGTGCCAATAAAGTGCATATTGCATTTGAGACTTTCTTTTTCGATTTTATTGAGACATTTTCATCCATTTTATTGGATAAACTGTATGGTTGAGCTACAGATAGTTTCACTTTAACTCGTATCAAATATCAATATAAAATGACACATTATATTGATGTAAAAACGCATTTACTTAAAAAAAGATGCGCATATTGTGGTTGCTATGAAACTCATTTATGAATTCCCATATTTCGTATGAAAAACTAATTTCATATCCATAGTAAAAGGATATTAAAACGATTTGTTTATAGCAAATTCCGAGGCAAATAGCAACGAAGATGTGAAACTATTTCTTCCTTGTATGGTGACTGCATCGGAGCCGGTTTATCAAACAAAACTCTTGTACATTAATTAGGCTTTAACCAAAAAAATGTCGTCAGGACAGCATACTACCAATTTCAAAGCGACCTTGAATTAGGGTCAAACAAAACATTGACGTAATGACAGCACTATTTATATATGATTGTAACCATACCCCGACATGAAAAAAAAAACAAGGATTACGTCATAACCGTGAACGACCGTTTTATTTGTGAAACTGTTTCATATATGTCAGTTCAAACAAAACATATACAGGCAAATTGACGTAATGACAAAAACAAATCTATACTACAATACCAACAATGGAATTGAACGCTATCGACTGTTGTTCAACGTAGTCATGAGAAGATGAATGATAATTCTTAATGTCAGTAAAAAAAGAAAAGCCCAGTTTGTTTTTGTTTTCTTTCGGGGAGGGGCTGGGGTGTGGTCGTGTGCGCATTTTGTTTTCTTATCATGATTTTGGGAGCTGTTTTTTAAATGTTCGTGATCAAAGGATACACAAATGTATCAATCCTTGTTTTTTCTCTCCCTACGATCAAAATGGTTCTGATGTACATTTGTGTGGCACTCCCAATCAATGAGACATGATTTATCTCTCGCGGGAACATTCTGTCATTTCATTTGAATCTCACGCTGGTTTGTGCCCAAACAAACAGTTTGTACATCGTCAAATCCTCACAAGGCAAACTTTATCAAGGTCCTTATATTTAAGAGGGTCAATTTGATAAATTGAATATCCAAATAAAATTCGTAACAAGATTATGTTCGCTAAATCACCCATCTTGAATACACTCTTTGTACAGTATTTAGTTAGATCTTAAAATCTCTTTAAAGCCTATTTGTTCTTATGATGAAAGTATTTTGTTTGCCGCTTTCTACGTTTATGTATTATTTGTTATTTATCTCATCCTTCTTAACAAAGTGCTAATACAGTTAATTCTGTTTAACAGTTGTCAACAATTATCATCCATTTATTCAACTTGAAGTGGTTAAATCAGTTAACAATTTATTTGGGGTCTGCATTTGGGTATTAATTTATTAGATATTAAACATTGAAAAACAAGTTTGTATTATACTAAATAAACTATAAAAAAAATATACAATCATTGGTTTGAAGACATTTTGTCGCGTCCTTATCAACAAGAAGAATATTTCTCTTTTGACTTTTAATATACAAGAATTTATACAGAAAATTTTCCACTTGGTTCTTGTTCTCGTTTCTGTCAGACCGAGTAAAATATATTGTCTTCCAAATATTACAAATGTCTTCGTATAAGTCTCTTGGACTGTGAATTATGGGTAAAAGAAGTCATAATACGCAATTTCATTTGGTCTTTTCACAGGATCAGGACGCTAATGTAGAAACTATCTGACACATGATAGGAGAAGTCAATTTCATTTGCAGAAGATACGCCAAAACAGCTGAGCACAATGCAGTGACACCGATGTTAGATGGTTATCGCTAACCCGTGGTTCGCCCATTACCGCGTTTAGCGGGTATTACAGAATAGTTTGCACACAAATGCCCGTTTAGACCCCCGTTATAAAAGTTGACAGACTGTCTTTATCCTAAGATAGCTTACAAAACAAGACGCATGCGCACAATAAGAGCATTCTGCTATGGGCATTGTCTTAAATTTATCAGTGTTCATATCAAAGATTGCAAACGGAAGAAATCCATATCTTACTTGACCTTCACAAAGAGCTCGCAAAATATGGAACAGCTATGTACGCAGATAGCTTATCATTTTGTATGCCTGTTTGAAAAATTCCAAAACGAGCAAAACCCAGTCTTTTTCAACAAATTCTGGTGACGGTTGCTGTGATAAAAGAGATGTGCCATCGTTAATCATCTCTGTTCATTGCCACATGTGTTTATAAATTATTCCATTGACTACAATGCCCAGATCTCCTTAAGACCAATTTCATTAAATATCTCAGAACATGGCTGAGATTACTGCTGTCAAATTCAAATCCACCAAGAGCATGCGAAACAAAACTGGTCCTAATAACCAGACAATTTCTGCGAGTGTTTGTGCCCCCGCCCCCCTCTTTAAAAAAAGTCTACGTAAAATCTCAATCTCAACTAAGCTCATTTAACCATAAAACAGCGAAATCGTATATTTTTTTACTGTTTTTAAAGCGGATTTTCTCAACGCATGTGTTGATAAAAACCTGCTGTAAACATTGAAACCACAAAACATAGCAAAGCGATTACTTGAGTGATTGCTCAAGAACAATAAATTGTACTAAATTACATTTCTGCTGTAGAATATGTTTTCTTTGGAATCTTGTCAAAGTTTTAATCACATTTTCTGTAAGGCAATGCACTTTTAAAAAGAGCAAAAAAATAACCTATTTTCAATAACGTTTGCTGTTATGTTTTAAAATAAGTTGAGATTTATATTAATATTTGACTTTTTTTTTTTGGTTATATTGGGCCTGCTGCTAGTTCGAGGTCATGGATCGTTCTGATATACGTTTAAGATATCATAATGCACGTGGCGAGCCTTGCACGGGCCATTGAGGGCATCATTAATGAAATAGCACGTGCATAAAACAGCAATATCCCGGGTATATAAACACACTCTCTACCAAGAACATACCGACAAAGTTTTCAAAGAAGTTTTATCATGTTTTTTTGATGAACAGAAAATGAGTATCAAACATTAGGAAACAATTGAGCGGTGATTTACTGTAATCTTTTACAACCGTGGTGGTAGCCAAGTTCACACGATTTATTGGCGGTCTATGATGGCACGAGAATGGTTTCTGAAGCCCAATCATAGCAAACGGTATCCCATTTCATTCATGTTAATAGCGGGACACATAGTTTACGCCTGCTTTACTTCATCCACTAGAATGTTGTTTAAAAACAAACACCTTCTCCACCGCACCGCACACCTAAATAATCTATAATGTCACCTGCTTGCATCAGAGTAAACAATATACTTCACGGAGCAAACTCAGTATAGATTACAGAAATTGCTATATAATAACGACTTAGATCATATAATAAGTTAATAACGACAGAGACTAAATAATAACGACATAGACTAAATATTCACGACATAGACTTTATAATAACGACATAGACTAAATAATAACGACATAATAACGACATAGACTTTATAATAACGACATAGTTTCTACGACATGTATATGCAACACCTTTGATACATTAACAAACTTAATATCCAAAATAAACATCACTATAATAACCATGGTGTTGTTTCTACAGGAAAACACTATGGCAAAAATGCGACAAATTGCATGATTTGAAGGCTAGCCAATAATGGATTTAACAACCCCAATTTGTAAAGCTATGAAAGTGGTTATGTGCAGCGTTTCGTAATTATACAAGCAATAACTTCTGTGTTTTGTTATTTTTTCCATGTATTTGTTGCCGTAACTGCTGAGAGATGGTACTATACTATGCAAGATTTGCTGAAACTTGGCACCAAGAATACTTCACTCAAACACCATCAAATCGAAAGTTCACATGTGTGCAAATACAGCCAATTCGTCTCTGCACACAATTGCCACAGCATTAATTAACGCTAACACTAGTTATACAAAGTAATCCAATAATGCTACAAAAGAAAATCGCTCTTATATTTGTTAAGTATATTAACAGCAATTATGAAGGCATTAAGTATTAAGCGGCTTTTAACGCCCCGAAACAACGGCGATAAGATATTAGAAATCTATCAAGACAATCTGGATCAGTCAACATTCGGCAATAATGACCCATTAGAAACAGTATTCATGAGGGATTCCTTTGAGCAAATGCGTTAATCCAAAGGGAAATACAATAGGAAACGTTTCCTCTATTTCTCTCGCACTTCCGAGACAATAACATAGATACATATCAAAGATAGGAGTGATGATATCAAAGAGTTCTCCTATAAATTTGCGATTCATTTCTAAAACGACATCTGTTAAGCCCCTCCAGCGAGTTCCAACTACCAGTCATCTGTTGTCTCTATGATAAAAGACGACGCTTGTTTAGACAATCGAATATCAAAACATGTTTCCGCAATTAGAATGTATATTTTTATTCCTGATAATAATATACAGTCGAACCCCGTTGGCTCGAACTCCCAGCGAAAATACTTCGAGCCTCTGAAAATTCGAGCCAAACGGGAATGTTTACCAACTTTTATATAAAGAAAACGGTCTTTTAGATCTAAATCGAGCAAACGAGTAGTTCGAGCCAAGCGAGTTCGAGCTAACGGTGTTCTACTATATTTACATCTAAAGCGGTGTCTTGTAAGGCTCTAAATGTCCTGAAGTTTCACAACTCTACATCTTTAAGATTGCCAAATATTGTCCTATAACCATGCACATAGTTGTTCAACGTAATTTGAAATACAAACATAAAAAAATTATGGTACATAGTATAGATTATAACAAATCCCCAGTCTAGTTGAAGGCAAACTTGCTAAGCGAGCTAGAATTCCTCTAATCTCTTACATAACAAACTGTATTATTTGGCATTCAATATAATAATTAGCATAATATTGCTCTTCAAGTCCGTAACATGTAGAATGTGGGAGAAGCAGCATACTTTGAAAACTGTCAGGAGAAATAGGGTGTGACGCGCATAGCCATTCCTGTGAGTGTAGTCATTGTATAGACGCTTTAAACAATAGACAAGAATGCTTGACATATATAATCAAATGATACCATATCATGAAATAGAAGACTCTAGACGAATTCTGGCAAAATGTGAAGTGTATGCATTATTTACGAGATAAACGAGTCCAATGTGCCAAGTTGGGTTCGACTGTTAAACTTGAGAAACCCGGCCGTTGGCACGTGCAAATGTCAAAGGTAGCTGGGCGTCACTGTACTGTCATCCGCGGATATCTATGGTCCCACGATTCTATTGATATGAAGATGACGGGCGCTTATAACTTATGTTGTAAAGTAATCTTAGTGTTTGGCGCTAAAGGCTCTATACTAGCCAACGCGCACGCGCAAACTGCTATCTGAGCCACTTATTGTAAACAGTTAATGCCGACATTTTTTATCAGATTTAACTAGAATACGAAATAATTTCAGAGCACTTATACCTGCTGTTGAAGCTAGTCATTAAAACCCCTTCGTATATACACGTGCACGCACAAGTACTGACATAAAATAGCACCATTTAAAACTGCAATGTGATAAGCAACGACAGAACCAGAAAATATTCCGCATGTCCGGGACGTCTTAGCCATTGCAGGCTGTTTGAGCGTCCATTGCGCATGTCTTGCCCATAAAAAGTAAAGCAACGTCCCAATCAATACATAATCTCCATATTATTGCCGGTTTGTCTAAAAACATATTGTATAGAACAAATCAAACAATGGATTGCTGTTCTCCTCCCGTCAAAGTAGCAACAATAACGGTCCCAGAGGGCCCGGCAAAATGGGAGGCATGAACGGGTCTCATACAGAAACAGTCGGTTGATGTTATGACCAGTATGGTCAGGGATTATAAATGATATGGGAACAGCTTTCCCCGGAAACATTTAAAGGGATTAACAATTTAATTTCTACAGTCGACACAGCTGGTTTTATTGTAGCTAAGAATCGGACACATGGGTTTCAAACGCCATCCACAGATTGAAATATTTAGATCACAGATTAATGTCGCTGAAACATCGAAACTCCTTTTATCATAAACGATTTTAACGAAGATGTTATCGTTATAATTGTAATAAAACTTTCTATTCTGGCTTTTATCATATATGTTGTATATAAAGATGATTTTTTTGTTACTTTGAACTGTAAATTGGATAAAACACTTTACACAAATTGAGGCTGTAAGTGGTCGGGTGATGTAGGTGCTCACGACGCATCCATGATGTCGTGAGTGCAAGTACCTCGATGGGAAAGTATTTAAGCATCTATCTCATAAAGGGCATTGTACAGCCAGAGAAAGGACTCTATCTTACGATTCATATCTGTGTATAAAATAAATTAATATAAACGAAGTCAAATTTGGCAATAAAACACTAATTTGTTGTGTCCTTATACAAGCTAAACTAAAGTCAACGTTGTATGAAACTATTGTAAAGAATACGTTTCACGTCCCGGTATCTCAACACCCCATCGGAAACACGGCGTACATCTGTTGATCCTTCAGGTACAGTGCGTCTGAATGATACAGACAGGTAATGTCTGCTGACACACGGGCGTGAACGGCCCCGTAATCTGGCTCAATCAGACGGATGAAGGC
Source organism: Mya arenaria (assembly GCF_026914265.1). Taxonomy (NCBI): domain Eukaryota; kingdom Metazoa; phylum Mollusca; class Bivalvia; order Myida; family Myidae; genus Mya; species Mya arenaria. The sequence continues at coordinate 36,856,480 of NC_069126.1, forward strand.
GCTGGACGGCACTTGCAGTGTCCATCAACTGTCTGTGCTCATTACAAGCGCTTATCTGAGCGTGAATCTCCCGGGCGCTTGACTGGTCAGCCCATTCATGGCCGTATAACGGGCTATTGTTTTTGAGGGCCTTACATGGGTGAGCAGAGGTGACGTCACCGGTGATTGACAGGTCCTTAACTTGAGCATTATTGTGTAATTGAGAGGGATGTAACACCTGGGTCAAGGGGGCTGCACTAATGGGGAATATGTTGACATATTGACCTTCAGGGTTGAACTATCACCTGAAGTGGGGCCTAAAATGATACCACACATGAAATTGGGGGTGGGCTATTCTCGAGCTGAACCTTTGTCATGCATGCTAGATCTTGAGACTCACAGAGTGTGCCGCCTGTATAATTTTTCAGTGCAGTTCATGTGAGAAAGCCTCGCATGAATGTTTCTTGACCTCAATTTTCGTTGGGGTACCGGGTAAACCTACTGTAAATACTAATGAGACGCGTCCTAATTGACGCCAAGTTATGCTCGGAACCCACTAACAAGAAGAAGCACGTCCTGGGAGGTAACACGTGCAGAGAGGAGGTACTGATATCATTACAGTGGCAAGTTTGAAACGCCATGATCACCTTTCTCACTGCAACATTCAGCAGAAATAATAACACGTTCATGACTCCGTTCTAGTACGCACGTGTCTTAAATGCATTTTATGTAAGACATGCAGCAGATGCATCTGTATATTATTATGATTGCGATTTTGTCATGCAGTTTCCCTGTATTTCACCTCGACGTTTTTGCAAGTATTTCTCGTATGCAGTTTGCTTAGTTATTAGAGTAATTTCAGCTTTTCTGCAAAAAGCCCCCACATAATTCACCCAATCTGAGTGTACTGCATAGTGTAAAGCAGTGAATACTTAAAGTGTCATCAAGTATTGTCTTTCAAACCTTTCAGAGAAGAAATTGTAGAAAAGAATCTTTCGAGTTTCTTTGTTGCACATTCCATGGTATCGCTTATCACAGCGCGTAGAGGCCCGTGTCAAAAACAATCAACGAAACGCCACAAATAATGAGGCCCTATTGTACCCTTCTGTCTTTGTAAACGACTATCAGGCATTCAGCCCCATGAGCGCCAGTGTAACCCCCGTTCATTGATACCATCTAAGCTGTTTTCAGGTCTGCTCATTTCATTCAAGAAAACTCTCTGATTTTGTCAAATATTTGAACACAAACAAAGTGAATACAACGTTGTTTTGTTTTTGTTTGGAGAGCACTTAAAATACATGTTATGGTACGAGCTAACTTATAGTTCAGTAAAAAGTGAGTGTCATGAAAGCATGTTCGTAATGATCGACACACTTGAAATTTGAGACATTCAAAATGATTTTAGATCAATTGTACCTGTCATTTGTATTGTACAAATTATTCTGCAATTTTATTGTATCGAAAATAAAAGTTGCCCAGACAATGACGAATTTCGCTATTGTAGAAATGGGCTTGATTGCAAATACTGATATTTCGTGAAGTGTAAATAACTCTACAAGAACCAATGGATCTGTACAGCCACGCGGGATCAATAGAGCAAACATTTGTAACAAATAGGAAATAGTCATGAAGATGACACCCATTCAAACCTTTTGAGAGCCCATAGATTTATAAGCTACAACTAAAATTGATTCTGTGTTTTAGACTACCGGTGATTAGCGGTGGACTTTGAAACAAAATCTATTCTATAATCGATATTTTCAAACTGAAATTCACGACTGAAAATCATTGTTTCTTCTAACGAGTATGAAAACAATGAAAAAATGGTCTTACATTACTAAGCACAAGTTAAATTTGCCTTTAATAACTTCAAGGTACGGGGAAGCTGCATGCTCGAATCAATGTGATGTGGTCTTGAAAGATTCAAGGGACTCTAATTAGTTATGGGGTGAATTCATACCAAGAACAACAATATAGAAAACATGCATCCCCACTGGGAAAATAAATAGCTTCTACCCAAATATCAGAGAATTAGAACAAAACAGAGAAATCTCATACTTCCAAAGTTTTACCATGGTTGATCCGCATATCAAATGACTTATAATGAAATAATGGACGTCAAAAATTTACTACTTAATGAAAATATTATTACGCATCGATTCGTAACAAAAAAGAAAATTGTAATTGACTTCTAATGATTTCACCAAGTAAACCATGACAAGCAAGGGTCAATTTATTGACATTTTCAAGTCGCCCGCTACATTACGAGTAAAACATTTATTCAGGCGCGTCTTCGTGAATTACAGTTTTACGACCATTAAATCATATTCAATGAAACTTTGGTAGGTATGAAAAACACGTAATAGCGCTGGAACGTAAACTACTGCAATCTACAAAGTATCTTCTATTGATCATAAGACAAAGAATTCCAACTCTCCAATAATCTTACAAATATAGATAATAACGACAACTGAAAATAGGAAAATGTGTGCGAACAATAAACCCGGGTCCGAGGGTTATCTAGGCGATCAAACTAAACATGAATAAAGGAATGTTTGAAGGATTGCACTGTTGGCTGTGATCGCGAAACGGCAAGGCATTTTTTTTTTATCATACATGGAGGTCAGATCAAGGGTTGTTGTCTGTCCGTACGTCCGTTGGCAAGTGGAAATTCAGCCTATAATTTCTCATTTATAGCGCTCCGCTCGTGCATTCAGCTTGTGCTTTCAGTCTGTACATTCCGTTCAATCGTCTAAAAAATAATACGTTCTGCCCTGTGTTTATCCGTTCACCCGTACGTCCGTTTTTCATGTTTTCGTTCAGTTCTTCTTATAATTCATGAATGGGTTCTGCGAAGAACTATAACATTTTTATTCCGCCATTATGCCATCAATCATGAGGAATGTTGACTGTATTATGTCGAGAATTCTAGCAACAAGAGACGAACGGCCAGAGAAAGAGTAGAAAGCTTGCCATGTTATGCAGTTAAAATGACGAATGTACCCCCAATGAATCATTGTTCATTACAAACAGTAGACAACATAAGCTATGAGCCATTTCAGATTTCCTGGAAGATATTCGTGAAATAAATGCATCTCACAGAGAGATAATTATGATCCATGCTTTAAACATATGGCAGTAAAATACATGTTCTCGTAAAACCGTCACCAGTATAAGCAGCCGGAGCATGTTCATCACAACTATCATCAACATCAATATGCAGCGGCAGCAGCAGCGGCAGTAGCGGTAGTAGCGGCAGCAGCGGCAGCAGCATGAATAACAACACTACTTCAAAACCGCTAATCATCATCATCATCATCATCATCATCATCATCATCATCATCATCATCATCATCATTATCAAAATCATCATCAAAATCATCATCATCATCATCATCATCATCATCATCATCATCATCATCAAAATCATTATCAAAATCATCATCATTAAATTACCGCTACGTTTTCAATTATTTCTAAAAGTTAAAATGTTTAGATCAACGATGTAATGAATGCGCTAAACTGTGTCGTATTTCAAATTTGTTATCAAACCATTTACCTGTTATCTTTAAACCTATAAACTTTGGGAAGTTATGTATGTTGTAGAAATTATCATTATCACAAAGTTTCAAAATTACAGATAGTAAATATTGACAGGTCTCTTGTTCACAAAAGCAATACTGATAAAACAAAGGCGTATTTAAGCTTTACTACGAGTCTTCATCTTGATGACAGCTGAATTTTCCATGTCACTGAGTCGATATACAACCTTTACCAGATTAATGTTAATCTGTTTAATCTCTTTGATTGAGTACGTTGCATTTTTTTCTCTCTCCAGCTAACATCACAATGAATCCGAGATTGAGAGTGATTATGTTAAACTGAAACGAAGAGCATTCTTGGTCTAAAATTTGAAACAGACTTTGAGTATTAAAACAAAATATGTTTTAAATTTGAGACCTATAAAATACTATTATAGACGAACTTCGAAAGGCAATAAAGTAAATTAGCTGCATCGAGTTATACGCTTCTAGGCTATGCTTAGATTAATTCTCAAAATTTACAATTATCATTAACTTAACCTGCTTGTTTTCACCAGTAATCTTTTCCTCATAAACCACATAGTTGTTTTCATATTTTTCTGACGGACAGACAATGGATTTCAAGCATTCTGTAACTTTACCGCATGTGGAGTCTATTGTTCTACCATGTAAAACTACCCACACCGAGTTCCGTTTATATTTACAAATGACTTAAGTTTCATACCCAAGAGTAAACTAGCAGTTGCTTAATTAAGCTTAATTGTTTTAACAAACTTCATATTTCTTATCATAAGACATGTAGACGGTGGCAACATAGCAGAATCGCAGCAATAGAGTCTGAGACTTCTGGCAAGATTTTACAAAAATAAGATGTCTTTTGACGAATTTCTGTTGCTTAATGTAAAGCTTTTTTTAAAAAGATAAACTCATTACTGCAGCGCTTTCTTAGGGTGAAAACTATTAAATTAATTAGATAATACGTAAGGTTAAAAACTTACCATGTGCATATGCAGCCATCAACGCCAGGATTAGAGCACAATAAGATATCTCCATTGTCACTTTTGGTAAACAAAAACTATAAACTTATAAATAAAAATGTGATACAAAATGTCAAAACTGTATCTTTGAACACAAAATTACTAGTATTTGTATATTCAATATTAAATCCACACTCCAGTGTAGTTTTAGCACTCCAGTGGTTATTTACAACTATTTCGATACTAGTAATCGCTCTATCTGTTCATTGACTGGCCGCGTCTAGCAAAAGAAATGCCGATTGTTGAATGCTCCGCTTCCGCGCGGAAGTTTATCACGCCGTAGTCACCTAGTTACTTCCCTTGATCTTTCGAGCCGTTTAAACCAAAATACTCGTGCATAGACAATTCAAGGCTGTATATTACATCACGGATCTCTATAAGGGGCCCTGTTCAATTTGAATCAATTAAAATGTTATCACAGTTTAAAAAAAATCAATAATATATATTTGAGGTTGTAATCCACGTTTTTGGTAGGCGATATTCAAGACCCTAAGGCTAGGGGGTTAAAGGTGTATTAGATTACCAAAAGGATGGTACGCGGTAACTCAACAGTAGGCATTATTCGGTACGCAAACTCTCAAACTAGTTTTATAGAGTGTGTTGGTAGAAAATGAAGCCCTCATAATCGTTTGACTTTGTTTAAGGTTTTGATAGATTTTGAAACCGTTGTATTAAAAAGAAAGGAAATATTAATGGGACATTCGCATTCGAAATTAATGATTCATCCTATCTCATGCAGTGCAGGTAATGAGCTAACGAGGTTGTAGTTTACCTATTTAAATTGATGGTTTCGTCATAACTTTGAAAATTAACTTGAAAAGGCAGAAGCGCACATTTGAATGCGCAACTTACATATCTAAGGACATTATCCATCCTCCCCAATGTTATCTTTGTAATTGTATCATGCCATGAGAAATGTGCACAATGCATCTGTACAGGATTGCGCGACTGTTGACACAATGAGTTGAATAGGATATAACAAATGGTAGAAAAATGTTAAAAAGAGATTATGAACCAAAACTAAAAGATTACTTATGTTATGTCAAATATTCTTGACTCCATGATGATCCGAGCCAGAAATATTTCAGGAACGGTTATCAATGGTGACTAAATTGATATCTGATGAACATATTTCAAAATACTTTTTGTAATTAATCCAACATAAAACTCGCTTAGAAAGACGTTTAAGAACTCATTAATTACATGGTTTTAGAAAAATAATCGGACTAAGAAAACAAACTACTGGGATATCGTCCCGGATTTTAGATCCCCTTCCCGCTATCAAACCCCAATGGTAAATGGCTGGTCCATTCTCTTTAGCAGGGGTTCAGGTGATTTTAACGGTTTTTATACACATGTACCTGGACAATGTTAAACTACCGTCTTCATGAAATCATGAAACATTTATTTTGTTCAATATACGTACTTGCAAGAGGCCATCCCTGTGCTCCCTGATAAATTATAATACAACAAACCAACATGTTCCGTTCTGTTCCTTTCAGTTCAAAGATCACGAATGGGCAGGTTGGATGAACGATGTGTAACACTTGTAATTGGCGCCATATGACATCAGTGTGTTCACAAAACGAAATGATGTACGCTCTACATGATTAACCTTTGTTTTCTCTCTTAAATCTCATCAATTGCCGAGAATTATTGCTTTTCAGCTGTAATGATACTTTCAAGTCTGTAATTACGCAGGTTTTCATGTATGGGACTATCGAAAAGGCGTAAAGAGTTACTAATTTGCAACATATGGCCAGCCCCTATGGGTTAATGTCGTGGCGGTGATAATTTGATTTTCAATTGATAAATTGGATCAGTGTGTTTTGTATCAACATAACTGGCTGTACGTATAAAATTTTATATTATAAAAAGTGTCAAATGAATAGAAAACCCCCAATCTATTTCATACTCGACATACGAAAATAGACGCCGTCTAATCTGCGGTGTTGATATTTAAAACAAGCGCATAGACGCCGTCTAACCTGTGGTGAAGATATTTAAAACACAAGCATGGACGCCGTCTAACCTGTGGTGTGGCTATCCTAAACACAAGCATGGACGCCGTCTAACCTGTGGTGTGGCTATCTAAAACACGAGCATGGACGCCGTCTAACCTGTGGTGTGGCTATCTAGCATGGACACCGTCTAACCTGTGGTGTGGCTATCTAGCATGGACGCCGTCTAACCTGTGGTGTGGCTATCTAGCATGGACGCCGTCTAACCTGTGGTGTGGCTATTTAAAACACAAGCATGGACGCCGTCTAACCTGTGGTGTGGCTATTTAAAACACAAGCATGGACGCCGTCTAACCTGTGGTGAAGATATTTAAAACACGAGCATGGACGCCGTCTAACCTGTGGTGTGGCTATCTAGCATGGACGTCGTCTAACCTGTTGTGTGGATATCTAAAATAAGAATACCACACTTGGATGCCATCGCTCGTCCGTCTTCTCAGCTGATCAGGGGACGTAACTCAACATACATTTTAGTAAGAGTTATGACACTTACTGCACATGTTAGTATTGCTATAGTGAACATGTGGTTACACCTTTAAACAAACCAAGTAATAGTCACTAAACAAGCATTAACATGTGCACGCAGTCATGATGTATCGACGACGTCATCATTAATTCGACTCATTCTTTAAAAAGCAGACGAGCTTTCTATCAATATCATCCAGGGATGCTGGTTCAGGGATTCACGGTAGTTAATTATAGCTCCTGATTTTATCCAAAATAGCAGCATAGCCCCTGGGCCACAATTCCAGCAAATAAAGCCCGAGTTAATTCATAGGATAACCGTCTCAAATGAAACGAAACCTTTTAAATATTTTTACATCAATATCCTATTGATTTTCTGATCTTTGTAGTTAATCATAACGAGGCGCTTTTCTCATTGATCACGCGCGATGTTTCGCGAACCGGTGATTTCCATGGCCCGGCGCGTCGAGCTAATTGCGGTATTCACGGACTGCAAAGACGCACGTGTAAATTAATCGATGCTATGTTGTGAGGATTATCATGCACGGGTGACAGTGCTTTACAATGCTAACATTTTTTTCGGGAGCACATGTTGATTTGCCAGAAGTCTTGCACTTTCTTGACCAAATCAAGCGTCCAAGGACTTCACGAAGAGCAGTCGATGTAACGGGGATTTTTTTTACCTCATATTTGCGAGTGGTGTCAAAGGCATTCCCCAAAAGTATGACAGAAGTATGTCCTCTTGTATTTCGTTCGTGTACCAACAGCCTAAAGGCCCCCTGCGACCTATCAAATACTGACTGATTAAGGCGAGGCTAGTGCTCAATATACCTGCAATGGATTTACCGGTGTCAAAATGGTAACAGGCATTTTTCATTCTTTATGCATTATGGATTACTAGTAAACAAACGTGAGCAAACCTGGAACAATAACATATAAACTTAGGCAAACAGCAAAAAGAGAACTCTTGAAATTGAAAATGTAAACAAACAATTCTTCCTAAATTCCACCAAAACAATGCCTTGTTATAAAACCTAAAATCCGCTCTCGTCTACCTCTTTGCGAAATAGCAAAGCATAGTGTTTGTATTAAAACCCGGTTTTTTTCTGTGTAATAGGAAGTAATAAACATGGTTTTGCCTCAAATCCCCTTATTTTTCAGATTTTAATTAATATAATCACTCTTCTACTCCTGTGATAAGTTGTTCTATCTTTTGGTGAAAAAAGTCTGAAGTACATCCTGCAATTAGAATCAGTCTTTTGGAGGTAAAAACGTACTTTTTTGCACCAAGCACTTGAGCGTGTCGTAAACATGGCATTGAGTTACATAATTGCTTTTATTAAACATTTCAAATTTGCAGATTTCTCCCAATATTTTAATCAGAATTTTTATCTTTAAATCATAAAATAATTACAAAAGGTTATCAATTGGCATTAATATAAGATTACTTTGCAATATTAAACATTATTTACATTCATTTACTGTTATATTATTTTAAACCGGAAGGTTTCTTATTGATAATACGCCTACCATGGACACCCATCTATCAGGGCTACTCGACGGGCGCACAGGTATTTCTTAATTTGGCCAGAACCCCAGGACCCCTCAATGTCATGTCAAACCAATGTTTGAACAGCACAACCCTTATGGTCATACACTTATCTCAAATTGTTTAGTCATGACTAACTTTTGTTGAAATAAGCGAATGATTCGGTCCAAATTTTGATAAGAACGTCAAAAATTGATAAGAAAATCTGTAAACATATTATGAATATTACTATCTCATAACACTTATCATCTGAGCATTATACATCAATTAATCACGCCATGGGGGTGAATATAAGATTAGAGTATTTGTTTAATATTGCATCTTAGGCCGCCTTGGTAATATAGCTTTTTAGGTAAGACCTTTTCCAACAAGTCCACACTTTGAGAATTACAGGTAAAGACTGCCATGTCGAACCAGATATAGGTAAAGAAATGCGACCAGGTGTCATAATTCTTGGTCAAAGTGAACCCTGGGTATGTTATACAGTTACTCATGAGGTGCCTGCTCTAAAAATCTGAAAGACGTGAAATAAGTGTACCGCGCTTGTTTTTCTCTCCACAGGATTTTCCTGCCTGGTATGCAGGTAACCAGACATTTAATTTACGGTATATTTGGTGTATACCTTATTGCAAAAACTTAATTTCTCTAAAATTTCTCACCATATACGTTTCAAGATTTACCGTTATATGCCTTTGAACATCACATATATTGTTTTCCCAAGGTCACATTCATTTTAAATTACCTTGAGCCTTAGGTCCTACCAAAACAATGTGTGACCTTGACCCTTAGGTCCTACCAAAAACAATGTGTGACCTTTACTTTTAGATACTACCAAAAACAATGTGTGACCTTGACCCTTAGGTCCTACCAAAAACAATGTGTGGCCTTTACCTTTAGATCCTACCAAAAACAATGTGTGACCTTGACCCTTAGGTCCTACCAAAAACAATGTGTGGCCTTTACCTTTAGATCCTACCAAAAACAATGTGTGACCTTTACTTTTAGATCCTATCAAAAACAATGTGTGACCTTTACTTTTAGATACATCAAAAACAATGTGTGACCTTGACCCTTAGGTCCTACCAAAACAATGTGTGGCCTTGACCCTTAGGTCCTATAAAAAACAATGTGTGACCTTGACCCTTAGGTCCTATCAAAAACAATGTGTGGCCTTTACCTTTAGGTCCTACCAAAAACAATGTGTGACCTTTACCTTTAAATCCTACCAAAAACAATGTGTGACCTTTACCTTCAAATCCTACCAAAAACAATGTGTGGCCTTTACCCTTAGATCCTACCGAAAACAATGTTTTTTTTTACAAGAACAAAGTTAAGCTAAAAACACACAGTGATACATTTAAGCATATTTTAATTATACAAAATAAAACATAAATTCACAGACAGTTAATATCCAAGAGATAGCAATAAATACGATAAAGCATAGGTGGAAACCATTCATGATACACTTCATTCATTTTTAATGAAATGTTTGAACATCAAGCAGAATGATTCATTTTCACATATAACACATAGTATTTCTACTATAAGATTCATTTCAAATCACACATTGTATTACATATCCTTTAGAAGGATTTATCAATTTCAATCACTGCAGTTTTGTTTTTAATGCCAATTTTACATTTTGATCAGCATTGTTACAATTAACAGACTTCCAACATAACTGAACTTACAGAAATAGTAATAGTGTACATTTTTTTATATAAAATATATTGTTTGTTGTGCAATGCATCATCAAGGTATGAGTATATTGTACACGTTTAGAATGACTTATACGGTAGCATGAGGAAATCAGTAAATGTGAAAATCAGCAAATAAAAGTTTAAAATTAAGTTTGCAAACAAAATTAAGATTCAACTGCAATTTTCATATGTCTGTGTAACTTCATATTGAGTCTGTGTAAATTCATGTCAAGTCTGTGTAGCTTCATGTACACGTCTGTGTAGCTTCATGTACATGTCTGTGTAGCTTCATGTACATGTCTGTGTAGCTTCAAGTACACATCTGTGTAGCTTCATGTACATGTCTGTGTAGCTTCATGTACACATCTGTGTAGCTTCATGTACATGTCTGTGTAGCTTCATGTACACATCTGTGTAGCTTCATCTACATGTCTGTGTACCTTCATGTACACATCTGTGTAGCTTCATGTACTTGTCTGTGTAGCTTCATGTACACATCTGTGTAGCTTCATGTACATGTCTGTGTAGCTTCATGTACACATCTGTGTAGCTTCACGTACATGTCTGTGTAGCTTCATCTACATGTCTGTGTAGCCTCATGAAGTCTGTGATTGGATAGGCCACAACTAATTAAATGTTTGCTTAGCATTTCCTTATCAATATGTTTAGGTGCAGGTAGGTAGGTAGGATTTTTAACTCCTTAATTCTGTTACGAAAAAGGATTGTTTTCAAAAGGAAAAATAAAACCTTCAGGTCAAAGATATTTTTGTACCAATTTCAAGAAATGCCAAAGAAACATTTTATTTACTGTCACCATGTTATATTAAAAAACTAATAAATAGCTACCAGCAACAAAACTCAACAGAATATGCACAAAAGAAAAAAAAAGAAGCTGTTTCTTATTAAAACAATTTGTTCTTAACTAATACTGTTTCTTACATACAATCCAGATCTGTTTTGACCTCAATCATCCTTATTTGCAATCTCAGTAAGATTCTTAACAAACAAAACTAACATCATAGCTCCAAAACAATTCCATCACAAAATAAATCTTATTGCACAAGAAAACGCGAATGGCAAATATACAAAACAAGTATCGTAACCTTGAATCAATGATAAAATACGCAATCAATGAAATTATATACGGCCTCGAAACAAAGCGAGTACATAAACATGGTAGATTTTTATTCTCAGATCATTTTGATACATGAATATTGCAATGACAAAATAATTCTGTTTGATACACTCAGATGGCCATTATGTATATAATTAATCTTCAATTTTCTATGAAATTTACAATCTTCTTAAAAAAATAATCTTAGAAGATATTAACTGAAAACTAATAATTTACAAAGAACATTGTTAAAATCTTGATTTTTCTGTATTTTGTGTTTTACACAATAACACTTCTCCAAGATAACCCTTGAACAAAATTTGGTGATAAATTTCCACTAAAATGTCAGTTAGTTATTTATTGAAGTAAAAATTTCTTGCAAAAAACATCAGTTATCACCAACTTTTTTACATATTTATGAGGAAAATACTTTAGATTCGCAAACTTTCTATTTCTTAATCGTACACAAGTTTTTCTTTCAATTGATACAATGTAATATGATATATAAATAAGAGGTCGCTCTTACTAACAAAAAACAAAGCAACATTCAAATAAATATGTACATAACCACATGTGCACACACCAGATAATCAATAGTTGACTAATATTTACACACCATTGATGACATATATAGTTACTTGCATTGAATTGTTCAAAATAGAACAATCATGAATAATATTTCGTGATGACTCATATCATGACATTACATCTTTTGATAGAGAACAGACAGGAGAATGGCCTGCTTTGAAAAACAATTTATAAATAATTTAAAAAAATTTGCACTAGACATGAATTCATGTTACATGAAAGACTTGTTCAAATTGGATGAAATTAACATAACTGCAGTAAACAATAAACCGCAGTATTTACTGTCCCTTTTTCAAAGAAAAAATAGTTTAAAATAACCTACATATTGGTTCATTTTATGTATGGTAATACAAATATAACTCCTCAAAAAGGCCATGAAAATGTGCAATTATGAAGTAAAGACAAAGAATAGCATGATATTAAAATGAGTATGGCAGGAACTGCAACTTCTGGTAGTTTTTTATACAAGATACACCTGGGTTATTTCCCTTACTTGCTGACACTCGGTTTTTGCAGGCAAACAGTCTTGAACCAAAAATAGTCATTTAAATAACACTATTTCAGCTTAAGTTACACTTTGAAAGGGCCTTTAATGCTAGTACCATCTATATATAACAATGCAATCATTTTTACTTTGGACCTCTTAGCAATGAGCATATGACAAAAGTGTAATAATATAAATAAAACATGCTAATAATTCTGTTTTACATTTAACTCCTTTCAAAAAATATAACTTGAATGTAGATAATTTATTTACTTTTTTCTTTTAAAGTAATCAACAAAATGCTTCTTTCCAAACCAGTCCAACGTTTCTATTACAAATTGATTTAAACAAGACCGCTGAGGACAAAATGTAAGCTTTCTTCTATTATTTTCCCCAGTCAGACAGGGGCCATGAATAGCCTATCATTATAGCCAGAGTTATGGGCCTTACTTTTAAATATTCATATTGTGTTTGACAACATGTGTACCAACTTTCATCTTGAATGTTTTTTTAAGTTTGTCGAGTATTTGCATGTCGACACCTTGGAAGAAGCAACTAAAGACACTCATGACAGCACAGCTTATAAAAGCATTGAGTATTGTGTTAGTTGGTTACCAATTTTGAACCAAAGTTCATACAGTGATCTTTATCAACAAAAGTTTTAAATGTATTTAAGAGTGTTTATACCACAATTTGTCATACGCCCAATTGTTACGATGTCCCACTATGTACATACTGGTGCTTATAGAAAATAAATCACAGATCATAGAGATGAGAGGGTCACGCGTCAGAGGATAACGCAGCATTTACAGTAGCGTTGTCGCCCCCCGCCCACACTCGCTGGCGGAGTTACGGGAGCAAAGTATGCATGCACTCGAATGTTTGGTAACCGGTTCTGTAAAAAAAGTAGTTTCATCAGAAACATGTTATGATGATGCTATAGTTTTAGGACAATTGACTCTTTAGAGCCATCCTTCACCATGACAGTGAGTTCTGCTACCTACTTTTATTTATTATCGTATATAAAAATTCAGCTGAAGCAGTGGTCAAAAATATTATAATAAATACAGCAGACAACAAGTGTATCCATTATATACCAAGGCAGTAACAATTTGAAAGTTAACAATGATGACATAAACAATATTGTTTAACTTGAACAAAGTTCTGAACCATCAGCTCACTGTGTACTTTTCTGGTCTGATTTGAGTTTTGAGACTTTTAAAAAGAAATTGGTTGAAGGATATGGTAATCATAATAAACTATGTTTTGGTTCATAAGGCAGGTAATTTAGTTTAATGAAATATACTTAAACCTGTTATGCTATAGATATTTTGAAAAATTGGGACCTGACCTTAAAAATGTTAGGTCATTGAAAAAACATGCTTTTGTTGGTGTAAAAAGTATTAATATTTACATAAATATCAATAGTGCACAAATTAATCACCCATAAAAGATGACATCAACCTCATGATCACCAAATTACCTTAAGTCGTCGGATGCCCTGTCGTGTGATGAGCTGACAGTCGTAGAGCTCGATCCTCTCGAGACACTGACATCCCATCAGGTGCTCGAGGGAGGCATCAGTGATCAGCGGGCAGTTGTCGAGCTCCAAGACCCGCAGCTGCTCCGTCGCACACGGGCTGGAGCCCAGGTGACGGATACCCTCATCTGTTATCAACTCACAGTGTGACAGACTCTGGAAAACAACATGATGTTGTTAAATATGGATTTTGGAGACAAACTTCATTAGCTAGTACTTCAGTACAGAATAGGCAACAAGCAGATACCAATGCCCATATGCTTTCCTATAATTCAGCTACAAAAATATAACTTGACAAATATTTTAGCCAAAAACTTGCCTTGCATGTGCAAATGGTAATAGTGTACATGTCTACTAAGTTTCATTTACAACACTTTTTTATTAATGGCAAACAAGAAAAAACCAATACTTGTCCGGTTTTTTTGTGTGTAAACAGCAGAAGAACAAGAGCCGTCGTAAGACAGCGCGCTCGACTACGCCGCATTGACTAAGAATACAATAACGATGTAATAATACCAAGTTTGGTCTCTTTATGTCAAACCTAACTAAAATTATTCGATACATAAGGTGACTTTGATGCTGCCCTCCTACCAGCCCGCCCAAACAATGATGCATGTCATTCAAATAACTTTATTACTCATTATGAAAATGTGGTTAAGAATATACAAATATGCCTTTCAAAGGAAATAAAAAAAAATCCAAAAAATCAAGGGCCATAATTTGTATTTAGGCTTAAAATGAGTTATGTTTCTTGTTGTAAGATGGTCGTAAATAATTTTGAATTTTATTAAGTGCATTTAATGAACGGTATAGAAGTTTTTTTATTAAAATCCCAACTTGCCCTTAACTTTTACTTGCCTAAAACTTTAACCTAAGTCAATCAGGGGCCATAACTTGTATAAAGGATATGGAGTTATTTAACCTCATTGGGTGATGGTCCTGAACAATTGTGTGAAGTATTAAGTCAATTGAATGAAGGGTATAGAAGTTATTAACAAGAGATGTTTGTCAAACATTATGCCCCCCCTGAGCGCCATGTTGTCAGGATTATATGGACAATTGGATGAAATATGCATGGACCGAAATGACAGCTGTTTTGTTGCTGTTTTAAGATTATGACCATTAAAGTGTGAGGATAAAGTGTGATATGACCGTCATGACCTTTGACTCTATGAACTCAAAATCCAGAGTCATCAGCTGGTCACCTGAAACCTAAATGTCAAGTTTGAGGGCCATGGGTGCAGGCATTGTCAAGTTATCACAAGACAAGTTTTTTTCGTTCAAGGTCACTGTGACCTTGACCTTTAACCCGATGACCCCTTAAATCATAAGGGGTCATCTACAAGTCAGATGCAACTCCAATTCAAGTTTGAAGGCCATGGGTTCAGGCATTGTTGAGTTATCACTCGGACAACCTTTACCATTCAAGATCACTGTGACCTTGACCTTTGGCTCTATGAATCCTAAAATCAATAAGGGTGATCTACTGGTCAGGCTTAACATCCATGTCAAATTTAATGATCATAGGTTCAGGCATTGTTAAGATATCAGTGGGGGAAGATTTGATAACTTTTTGCGTTAAAGGTTACTGTGACATTGACCTTGGCCTGATGACCCCCAAAGTCAATAGGGGTCATCTACTGGGCAGGCCCAACCTTCATGTCAAGTTTGATGACCATAGGTCCAAGAATTGTCGAGTTTGCTTTCAAGGTCACTGTGACCTTGACCTTTGACCCCTAAAATCAATAGGGGTCATCTACTGGTCAGGCCCAACCTCCATGTCAAGTTTGAGGGCCAAGGGTGCAGGCATTGTTGAGCTATCACTTGGACAACCTTTTATCATTCAAGGTCACTGTGACCTTGACCTTTGGCCCAATGACCCCTAAAATTAAAAGGGACAATCTTCTGGCCAGGCTCAACCTCCAAATCAAGTTTGAGGGCCATGGGTGCAGCCATTGTCAAGTTATCACTCGGATAACCTTTTACCATTCCAGGTCACTGTGACCTTGACCTTTGGCCCAATGACCCCTTAAATCAATAGGGACCATCTTCTGGCCAGGCCCAACCTCCAAGTCAAGTTTGAGGGTCATGTGTGCAGGCATTGTCGAGTTATCACTCGGACAACCTTTTACCATTCCAGGTCACTGTGACCTTGACCTTTGGCCAGATGACCCCCAAAACCATAGGGGTCATCTCCTGGTCAGGCCAATTCTCCAAGTCAAGTTTGAGGGCCATGAGTGCAGGCATTGTTGAGTTATCAATCGGACAACCTTTTACCATTCAAGGTCACTGTGACCTTGACCTTTGGCCCAATGACCCCCAAAAACAATAGGGGTCATCGACTGGTCAGGCCCAACCTCCAAGTCAAGTTTGAGGAACATGGGTGCAGGCATTGTTGAGTTATCACTCGAACAACCTTTTACCATTCAAGGTCACTGTGACCTTGACCTTTGACCCATTGAGCCCAAAAAACAATAGGGGTCAGCTACTCGTCAGGCCCAACCTCCAAGTCAAGTTTGAGGGCCATGGGTGCAGGCATTGTCACGTTATCACTCGGACAACCTTTTACCATTCAAGGTCACTGTGACCTTTAACCTGATGATCCCCAAAAACAATAGGGGTCATCTACTGGTCAGGCCCAACCTCCATGTCAAGTTTGAGGGCCATGGGTGCAGGCATTGTTGAGTTATCACTCGGACAAGCTTTAAAAAAAATTTACCATTAAAGGTCACTGTGACCTTGACCTTTGACCCGATGACCCCCAAAATCAATAGGGTTCATCTACTGGTCAGGCCCAACCTTCATGTGAAGTTTGATGACCATACGTCCAGGAATTGTTGAGTTATCACTCGGACAAGCTTTGGTCTACCGACGGACCGACCAACCGACCGACATGCCTGTGCAAAGCAATATACCCCTCTTCTTCGAAGGGGGGCATAATAAATATTCCAACTTGCCCTAAAACTTTAACCTAAGTTCCATAGTCAATCAGGGGCCATAATCTGTAGTAAAGAATAATAGGGAGTATATATATCTAACCTCATCATGTGATGGCCCTGAACAACTGCGTGAAGTATTAAGTCAATTGAATGTAGGGTATAGGACTTATAAGTGAAAATCCCAACTTGCCCTAAAACTTTAACCGGACGCCGACGGCGAGGCGAGTAGTATAGCCCACCTATTCTTCGAATAGTCAAGCTAAAACTGTCACAAGTTCCCGCCAATTTTTGTATATATATTAATTACCCAGAACATTTGTGTTATTTCAGCAAGGACCATAACTCTGAAGTGACTTGGATAACATGGCATTCACAAATTGTCAATGTTTGGTAATGATATGGCAAAAACTTTTTGATTTGAGTGCAGACAACATAAAGTTTGTGTAATTCAAGGGCCTTAACTCTGAAGAGACTGGGACAACATGGCTGGTTATTAAAATTGGCTGAGATACTCTGCCAATATGCATATTGTCAAAGTTTGGTGATGATGGCTAAAATGCGGTTAACTAAGTGAACGCTGCCAATCCATCCGCCCACTGCTGCAACCACATATAAGTAGACAAACAATTAATATTCTGCAGAATTAGCCTTTAGACATGAACATACGAGAGCTGTGAGTAGGTGACAGTAGCTGGCCAGATAGTTGAGGGTGGAGTCTGTGATCTGTAGACACTCCTCCAGGTCCATACGCTCCAGGTTGTGGCAATTCTGCAACAGAAAAGATGTGTTGTAGTGCTTTAGGCTTAAACAACAAAGCCATATCCAGAAAAAAGCCACACATTTTTGATAAAGGTGTTTTGAAGAAGAAAATTAATAACATAAGAATGTCATTTTATCACTTTTTATTTCTTCTTATTTTGATAAGGAATATGTTTACAACAATATTTGATATGTGCATACATGTTAGTGTAAAACTGGATAGAAACCAGTACATTAAGCATCTCCGAATGCTTAGTGACCTCACCCATACAGTTACACCCAATACTACAACAACTGTTTGCAAGCTATCATTTGAACATATCATTTCAAGTTTTAAAATTGTGACAGTATCTCCGCCTAAATCTGCCAAGTGAATTCAAATGAATGACTTCACACATAAAAGAAACTAACAGCCACCATCAGCGATTTGGCATATACTTATCATGTGAAGCAAACAACTCAAGAGGCAGGCTCATACTCCAGCATAGCATCCATGTACAGTCTACATGGCTTCACTTTAACCAACCATTTAAATCAATGACAAAAGAAAATCTTTGAAGTGTTGAAAATGACTTTTTGAAACCGCTGTTTGGGCGGTACAAATTCACTGTCTTTTTGGTGCAAATACGATTTGCGATCCCAGCTCGTTGAACTGATTGATGGGCATATTTCTATAAGTTAATTTGAAAACAGTAGTAAGAACCCTAACAAAAGTCATTCCTTATGTAAGTAAAACAGTATGATAAATTGTGAAACCAAAGTATACTCTTGCTAAGGCTTGGAAACCGTTGTCTGTTAAGTGGGAGCAACAGGCGACTTCCAGTGTTCTGTGAATGACAAAAACAAATTCTCAAATAAATAATTAGAATTTTGAATTCATTGCACAATAAAGGAAAAATAATCAATTTGTTTCATAATATTCACACTATCAATTAATTTTAGAATATATAAAAATATATTGAATTTATTTCACATTATATTTGACATATATTTATGGATATGTTTTCATGTTGAAGCTTTTAGCAAAAGCGTAACAGAAGTGTGCTTACACCCTGTCCTTATTTGGTAGCCCCCATCTGCCCTCATAGAGACTGCAGCATTGGCACCTTTCTGCCTTCATAGATTTATATACTTAGGACTGTCTTGTTGATATTTCTCTTGTTTTGATTAGGTGCAAAAGTGGGTGGGGAAGGTAAACAAGAGGCCCAAAGGGGCCTATGCTCTACTGGCATGGCTTTTGTGGTCATATCAATCCAGAGCATGTATGTATGGGTAAAAGGCAACAGACATATAGTTTATGTTTTGTGTTTGGGTTACCAGAAAACGTAGCACGTTCAACATCTGAGCCCAGAAAGTATTGTAAGCAGATTAGTTGCATGAACTATTTTACTATGTGCCAAGTAAAAGTCATCTGACAAAAAAAAATGCTTTCAAAACTGTACTCATAGTAAACATTTCTGTTTTTTTTTAAAAGTTAAAAAAAGTTGGTCAAAAGGTCAAAGTCAAGGGCATTCTAGGACAACATTGATCAATTTGAACAAACATTCACAATCAATTATGCTGAGATGGATGCACGAACACACAGAAAGATTTTCAAACCTTTTCAGATTTATGTTTACCAAACCTGTGAACCCTGGGTTTGGCCAGTTATGACATCAGGTGCATAACTTAAACATTCACATTACAATTGTTTTTGAGTCAAAATGCCCTAGATAATGTCTTGAGAATTCTTTATGATATATTTTCAAATAAGAAGTAATTCAATAAAATAATGACAAATAGTGGATGAAATTCATTTCCTGGTTACAAAAATACCTGCAGTCACCACAAAGCCTCAGGACATTGTTGATTGGGTAGTTTTGAAAATCAAACATATTCATTTTGTATTAAGACATTTCCGGGAAAATGTAAATGCTTTTTGATTGGATATCTGATAAAATCTTCTTTCATAAAAATAGCTCAACTACTAATTACAGCTTCACATGTTTCATCAGATGTATGATTTATCCTTGCTAATTGAACCTCGAAACTAAATAAAAATTGAATTTTAAACATTTTTAGTTTTTGGTCCTTCAAAATTGCACTGTGTCCATTCTAAAACCCGGCTTAAATGTTCATGCATTTTAACCCCGTTTTATGCTAAAAATTATCTAACCTTACTCACCAGCAATAAAGCAATTTGGTAATGATAATAATACAATAAATATTTTCGTAAACTTCAATCCACTAGGAAGTCAGCACATTTAAAGTGCAAACAATTACAATAAAAGGGCCTTTTTCTCATTTACTTTTTTCTACTTCTTATAACTATCTCAAGATACAACAACCTCACCTAGCCACAAAGATTAAAGAGGGTCTTGTAAAATGGATCTTATATAGATCAAGGATTTTTCACATAACTGGGTTCCATAACAAGCTTATGCCTAATGCATTTTCAATTAAATTTCTTCACTCTTGCCCCAGGGTCAGGTAAATGTCAGACATGTGAAACACACTGCATCAGCTGTCGAGTAGAGTGGAAAAATTGATTTGCTCCATTTGAAAGACATTTTTGTAATTGGATATCGCTTTCTGAAATTTCTACCACTTAAAAGCTTTTTAAATTCAGAGTTTCAAGTGACAAGCATCTAAGAAAAAAACACTGCATTTACAGAATTTATAGAG
This sequence comes from Mya arenaria, assembly GCF_026914265.1. Taxonomy (NCBI): domain Eukaryota; kingdom Metazoa; phylum Mollusca; class Bivalvia; order Myida; family Myidae; genus Mya; species Mya arenaria. Next base: position 36,876,861 of record NC_069126.1, read on the forward strand.
ACATTTCATGAAGGCACTGTTCCTGCATCCTTCAGACTACAACGAAAATTCAATGCAAAAACAAAAGAGTTACTCTTCCCAAGACTGGAGGGGATGAAGACCAGAATCTTATCTGAGAGGCGGGAAAAGATTGCCCCACCCAACCAACCACACTGATAATACCCCTGTTCCCCCATACCTTAAGGCTGGGCAGCCGTTAGCGATGGAGACAAGTATGTTATCTGTAAGGCGGGGACATTTTGCTCCAGCTCTCTTAAAATCTTACTATATCCCTGTTCCCCCATACCTTAAGGCAGGGCAGCTTTGAGCGATGAAGACAAATGTGTTATTTGTTAGGCGGGGACATTTTGCCCCAGTCATCTTAAAAACATACTATACCCCTGTTCCCCCATACCTTAAGGCAGGGCAGCCATTAGCGATGGAGACAAATGTGTTATCTGTTAGGCGGGGGCCTTTTTCCCCAGCCACCCCCAAAACTCACTATACCCCTGTTCCCCCATACCTTAAGGCAGGGCAGCCATTAGCAATGGAGACAAGTGTGTTATCTGTTAGGCGGGGGCCTTTTTCCCCAGCCACCCCCAAAACTCACTATACCCCTGTCCTCCCATACCTTAAGGCAGGGCAGCCATTAGCAATGGAGACAAGTGTGTTATCTGTTAGGCGGGGACAATTTGCCACACACAGGAATATCAGGTCATGGCAGTGGTCCCCTATCAACCGAAGACCGTCATCTGTTATATTCTGAAAATAAAAGAGGTTAGGTAGATAAAAATGAAGCAAAACCAATCTTTCTAAACCTTGAAATCAAGGCCCTCATTGGGTGATGTGAAGGTCTACATGCTACTGTTCATCTTCACAAATTCATGCATTGCTTTTATAAGAATATGTCATTGATCAGATTCCAAAAATCTTAATCTATGCAATATTTTATGATCTAAACATACTTTTTATCTAAAATCAAAATCAAATAATAGTAGACTTACCTGACAGTCCTGTATGTTTATTCGGCGAATGTTGTGACAGTGTCTTGCTATATGTCCTATACCAATATCTGTGATCTGGAACAGAAACATACGACGGGCATTCTGTATGTAATGAGGGGCATTCTGCATGTAATGAGGGGCATTCAGTATGTAATGAGGGGCATTCTGTATGTAATGAGGGGCATTTTGTATGTAATGCAGGCATTTAGTATATAATGAGGGACATTCGGGGCATTCTGTATGTAATGAGGGGCATTTAGTATGTAATGAGGGGCATTCTGTATGTAATGAGGGGCATTCTGTATGTAATGAGGGGCATTCAGTATGTAATGAGGGGCATTCTGTATGTAATGAGGGGCATTCTGTATGTAATGAGGGGCATTCAGTATGTAATGAGGGGCATTCTGTATGTAATGAGGGGCATTCTGTATGTAATGAGGGGGCATTCTGGGCATTCTGTATGTAATAAGGGGCATTCAGTATGTGATGAGGGGCATTCTGTATGTAATGAGGGGCATTCTGTAAGTAAAGTATTCAGTATGTAATGCAATATGTCCTATACCAGTATCAGTAATCTGAAACAGAAACATTCGGGGGCATTCAGTATGTAATGAGGGGCATTCAGTATGTAATGAGGGGCATTCAGTATGTTATCAGGGGCTTTCAGTATGTAATGAGAGGCTTTCAGTTTGTAATGAGGGGCATTCAGTATGTAATGAGGGGCACTCAGTATGTAATGATGGGCATTTAGAATATTATGAGGGACATTCAGTATATTATGAGGGGCATTCAGTATATTACATGGGGCATTCAGTATGTAATGAGGGGCATTCAGTATATTATGAGGGGCATTCAGTATGTAATGAGGGGCATTCAGTATATTATGAGGGGCATTCAATATGTAATGAGGGACATTCAGTATCTTATGAGGGGTATTCAGTATGTAATGAGGGACATTCAGTATCTTATGAGGGGCATTCAGTATGTAATGAGGGGCATTCAGTATGTAATGATGGGCATTCAGTATATTATGAGGGGCATTCAGTATATTATGAGGGGCATTCAGTATGTAATGTAATATGTCCTATACCACAGAAACATTCGGGGGCATTCAGTATGTAATGAGGGGCATTCAGTATGTAATGCAATATGTCCAACACTATTGTATGTCAATGCTCCAGTTAGGCCTAAATAGCAGGGGGGAGCACACTGCTGCACTTTTCCGGCGCCCTACTGTTTTTCACTATGCCTTGATATCTATTGGACATATTGTCAACTCAATTTTTTAGAAATAAGTATAAAATATTTTTATTAAAGATAACAGCTAGGGTATTCAAAACAAACTATTAATATTGGAAGTAGTTACAACACATACACAATATGAATTGAACATTGACCCTTGCAAGTGCCCTTTCTGACCCAGCACCCTGTCCTTTTCAAATCCTGGCTGGAGCACTGTATGTGTTTTATGAAGTATCTCAGGTCAAGAACAGTATGTAATGCAATATGTCATTAATAGAAAAGTGTATTTCAAATGATTTTTTTTTCTCACCTTTTAAACATTTATTCGGAAAAATTCTTGTCAGACAAATTGATCGAACTCAATATATTTGCTTAAAAGCATTATAGTTTAAAAAAGACCTAGTCTAGACATTCATTTTGGATGCTTTTAAACAAACAACAGGTTAATGACAAAATAAATAATTTTGTTTTCTTGCAGAAAATTTATTGTTTTAAGTTCATAAAAAACGTAATGATATCTTTATTTGATTCAAAGCCTTTTGAAAGTCTACAAAAGTTAGTAAGCATAACAGCATCCTTTAAATATTTCTTAATGTGGCATTTCAAAACTAATCATGAAGTAATGCATGTTCACAAAAGTTATCATGTCAGAGAATCTTTCCATTTTTATATTTGATAATATCAAACTTTTTTTTTTATCTTTCAAAATTTACATAACAAGTGTTGCAGTGGTATTTTGTTTATTAATAAAGTAAAAGGGGTAGTTAGAGGACCTGCAAAACTCTTCAAATAGCCAGAATTTGATATATTTTTTTAATATGCATAACACATTTTTTTTCTTCTGACGTATGACAATCCAAAGTGTTGATTTCTAATATAAATCAAACATGAGCCACAGTTACATGGCGAATGCCCCTCACAAATGTTACATGTTATTCCCAGTAGAACATTCACCAAACCGAGAAAACAATACAGTACAATACCATAACACAGATTTATTTTCAAATGTTTGAGTTTGAGGCAACCCTTTGAACGTAAGTTAAATACACTCTTCACAAGCCTTTGCAGAGATTTTCTTTCCAGTATTTTGAGGAAACCCACCTGTGTGCATCCTTTACAGATGAAGTCCTCCAGTTTGAGACAACCCCTAGCAAGTGCTTCAAGCCCATCATTGGTCACTTCCTTGCACCATGATATATTCATATGTCGCATCTGATGGCAACCATCACTGTAATAGTAAACACTTTTTTAACTTTATAATTGACAGGTGCAAATTTTTCTAAAAACATTAAAAAAAATTGAAAACAAATCCTTATTATGTTATTTCTTCACTGTCTGTCATTGTCCTGACTGACTGCTGTTGCCCTGACTAACTGCTGTTGCCCTGACTAACTACTGTTGCCCTGACTAACTACTGTTGCCCTGACTAACTGCTGTTGCCCTGACTAACTGCTGTTGTCCTGACTAACTGCTGTTGTCCTGACTAACTGCTGTTGCCCTGACTAACTGCTGTTGCCCTTACTAACTGCTGTTGCCCTGACTAACTGCTGTTGTCCAGACTAACTGCTGTTGTCCTGACTAACTGCTGTTGTCCTGACTTACTACTGTTGTCCTGACTAACTGCTGTTGTCCTGACTAACTGCTGTTGCCCTGACTAACTGCTGTTGCCCTGACTAACTGCTGTTGCCCTGACTAATTACTGTTCTCATGACTAACTGCTGTTGTCCTGACAAACTGCTGTTGTCCTGACTAACTGCTGTTGCCCTGACTGACAGCTGTTGCCCTGACTAATTACTGTTCTCATGACTAACTGCTGTTGTCCTGACAAACTGCTGTTGTCCTGACTAACTACTGTTGTCCTGACTGACAGCTGTTGTCCTGACTGACTGCTGTTGTCCTGACTAACTGCTGTGGCCCTGACTGACTACTGATGTCCTGACTAAATGCTGTTGCCCTGACTGACTGCTGTTGCCCTGACTAACTGCTGTTGTCCTGACTAACTACTGATGTCCTGACTAAATGCTGTTGTCCTGACTAACTGCTGTTGCCCTGACTAACTGCTGTTGTCCTGACTAACTACTGATGTCCTGACTAAATGCTGTTGTCCTGACTAACTGCTGTTGCCCTGACTAACTGCTGTTGTCCTGACTAACTGCTGTTGCCCTGACTAACTGCTGTTGTCCAGACTAACTGCTGTTGTCCTGACTAACTCCTGTTGCCCTGACTAACTACTGTTGTCCTGACTAACTGCTGTTGCCCTGATTAACTGCTGTTGTCCTGACTAACTGCTGTTGCCCTGACTAACTGCTGTTGTCCTGACTAACTGCTGTTGCCCTGATTAACTGCTGTTGTCCTGACTAACTGCTGTGGCCCTGACTTACTACTGTTGCCCTGACTAAATGCTGTTGTCCTGACTAACTGCTGTTGCCCTGACTAACTGCTGTTGCCCTGACTAACTACTGATGTCCTGACTAACTGCTGTTGTCCTGACTAACTGTTGTTGCCCTGACTGACTCCTGTTGTCCTGACTAACTGCTGTTGCCCTGACTTACTGCTGTTGCCCTGACTTACTACTGTTGCCCTGACTAACTGCTGTGGCCCTGACTTACTTCTGTTGTCCTGACTAACTGCTGTTGTCCTGACTAACTGCTGTTGTCCTGACTAACTGCTGTTGCCCTGACTAACTGCTGTTGTCCTGACTAACTGCTGTTGCCCTGACTAACTGCTGTTGCCCTGACTAACTGCTGTTGTCCTGACTAACTACTGTTGTCCTGACTAACTGCTGTTGTCCTGACTAACTGTTGTTGCCCTGACTAACTGTTGTTGTCCTGACTAACTGCTGTTGTCCAGACTAACTGCTGTGGCCCTGATTAACTGCTGTTGTCCTGACTAACTGTTGTTGCCCTGACTAACTGCTGTTGCCCTGACTAACTGCTGTTGCCCTGACTAACTGCTGTTGCCCTGACTAACTGCTGTTGCCCTGACTAACTGCTGTGGCCCTGATTAACTGCTGTTGTCCTGACTAACTGCTGTTGTCCAGACTAACTCCTGTTGCCCTGACTAACTGCTGTTGTCCAGACTAACTCCTGTTGTCCTGACTAACTGCTGTTGTCCAGACTAACTCCTGTTGCCCTGATTAACTGCTGTTGTCCTGACTAACTGCTGTTGTCCTGACTAACTCCTGTTGCCCTGACTAACTGCTGTTGCCCTGACTAACTGCTGTTGTCCTGACTAACTACTGTTGTCCTGACTAACTGCTGTTGTCCTGACTAACTGCTGTTGCCCTGACTAACTGCTGTGGCCCTGACTAACTGCTGTTGTCCTGACTAACTGCTGTTGCCCTGACTGACTACTGTTGCCCTGACTAACTGCTGTTGCCCTGACTAACTGCTGTTGTCCTGACTAACTGCTGTTGCCCTGATTAACTGCTGTTGTCCTGACTAACTGCTGTGGCCCTGACTGACTGCTGTTGTCCTGACTAACTGCTGTTGCCCTGACTGACTACTGTTGCCCTGACTAACTGCTGTTGCCCTGATTAACTGCTGTTGCCCTGACTAACTGCTGTTGTCCTGACTAACTGTTGTTGCCCTGACTAACTCCTGTTGTCCTGACTAACTGCTGTTGTCCTGACTGACAGCTGTTGTCCTGACTAACTGTTGTTGTCCTGACTAACTGCTGTTGCCCTGACTAACTGCTGTGGCCCTGATTAACTGCTGTTGTCCTGACTAACTGCTGTTGCCCTGACTAACTGCTGTTGCCCTGACTAACTGCTGTTGCCCTGACTAACTCCTGTTGTCCTGACTAACTGCTGTTGTCCTGACTGACAGCTGTTGTCCTGACTAACTGTTGTTGTCCTGACTAACTGTTGTTGCCCTGACTAACTGCTGTGGCCCTGATTAACTGCTGTTGTCCTGACTAACTGCTGTTGTCCTGACTGACAGCTGTTGTCCTGACTAACTGTTGTTGTCCTGACTAACTGCTGTTGCCCTGACTAACTGCTGTTGCCCTGACTAACTCCTGTTGCCCTGACTGACTACTGTTGCCCTGACTAACTGCTGTTGTCCTGACTAACTGCTGTTGCCCTGACTAACTGCTGTTGCCCTGACTAACTGCTGTTGCCCTGACTACTGTTGCCCTGACTAACTGCTGTTGCCCTGACTAACTGCTGTTGTCCTGACTAACTGCTGTTGCCCTGACTAACTGCTGTTGCCCTGACTAACTGCTGTTGTCCTGACTAACTACTGATGTCCTGACTAACTCCTGTTGCCCTGACTAACTGCTGTGGCCCTGACTAACTGCTGTTGCCCTGACTAACTGCTGTTGCCCTGACTAAATGCTGTTGCCCTGACTAAATACTGTTGCCCTGACTAACTGCTGTTGTCCTGACTAACTGCTGTTGCCCTGACTAACTCCTGTTGTCCTGACTAACTCCTGTTGCCCTGACTAACTGCTGTTGCCCTGACTAACTGCTGTTGCCCTGACTAACTGCTGTTGCCCTGATTAACTGCTGTTGCCCTGACTAACTGCTGTTGCCCTGACTAACTACTGTTGCCCTGACTAATTGCTGTTGCCCTGACTAACTACTGTTGCCCTGACTAACTGCTGTTGCCCTGATTAACTGCTGTTGCCCTGACTAACTGCTGTTGTCCTGACTAACTGCTGTTGTCCTGACTAACTGCTGTTGCCCTGACTAACTCCTGTTGTCCTGACTAACTGCTGTTGCCCTGACTAACTGCTGTGGCCCTGACTTACTACTGTTGCCCTGACTAAATGCTGTTGCCCTGACTAAATGCTGTTGCCCTGACTAAATACTGTTGCCCTGACTAACTGCTGTTGCCCTGACTGACTGCTGTTGCCCTGACTTACTACTGTTGCCCTGACTAAATGCTGTTGTCCTGACTAACTCCTGTTGTCCTGACTAACTGCTGTTGCCCTGACTAACTACTGATGCCCTGACTAACTGCTGTTGCCCTGACTAACTGCTGTTGTCCTGACTAACTGCTGTTGTCCTGACTAACTCCTGTTGTCCTGACTAACTGCTGTTGCCCTGACTAACTGCTGTTGCCCTGACTAATTGCTGTTGCCCTGACTAACTGCTGTTGTCCTGACTAACTCCTGTTGTCCTGACTAACTCCTGTGGCCCTGACTTATTGCTGTTGCCCTGACTAACTGCTGTTGTCCTGACTAACTCCTGTTGTCCTGACTAACTACTGTTGTCATGACTAACTGCTGTGGCCCTGACTAACTACTGTTGTCCTGACTAACTGCTGTTGCCCTGATTAACTGCTGTTGTCCTGACTAACTACTGATGTCCTGACTAAATGCTGTTGTCCTGACTAACTGCTGTTGCCCTGACTAACTGCTGTTGTCCTGACTAACTGCTGTTGCCCTGACTAACTGCTGTTGTCCAGACTAACTGCTGTTGTCCTGACTAACTCCTGTTGCCCTGACTAACTACTGTTGTCCTGACTAACTGCTGTTGCCCTGATTAACTGCTGTTGTCCTGACTAACTGCTGTTGCCCTGACTAACTGCTGTTGTCCTGACTAACTGCTGTTGCCCTGATTAACTGCTGTTGTCCTGACTAACTGCTGTGGCCCTGACTTACTACTGTTGCCCTGACTAAATGCTGTTGTCCTGACTAACTGCTGTTGCCCTGACTAACTGCTGTTGCCCTGACTAACTACTGATGTCCTGACTAACTGCTGTTGTCCTGACTAACTGTTGTTGCCCTGACTGACTCCTGTTGTCCTGACTAACTGCTGTTGCCCTGACTTACTGCTGTTGCCCTGACTTACTACTGTTGCCCTGACTAACTGCTGTGGCCCTGACTTACTTCTGTTGTCCTGACTAACTGCTGTTGTCCTGACTAACTGCTGTTGTCCTGACTAACTGCTGTTGTCCAGACTAACTGCTGTTGTCCTGACTAACTGCTGTTGCCCTGACTTACTGCTGTTGCCCTGACTAACTGCTGTTGTCCTGACTAACTACTGTTGTCCTGACTAACTGCTGTTGTCCTGACTAACTGTTGTTGCCCTGACTAACTGTTGTTGTCCTGACTAACTGCTGTTGTCCAGACTAACTGCTGTGGCCCTGATTAACTGCTGTTGTCCTGACTAACTGCTGTTGCCCTGACTAACTCCTGTTGCCCTGACTAACTGCTGTTGCCCTGACTAACTGCTGTTGCCCTGACTAACTGCTGTTGCCCTGACTAACTGCTGTGGCCCTGACTAACTGCTGTTGTCCTGACTAACTGCTGTTGTCCAGACTAACTCCTGTTGCCCTGACTAACTGCTGTTGTCCAGACTAACTCCTGTTGTCCTGACTAACTGCTGTTGTCCAGACTAACTCCTGTTGCCCTGATTAACTGCTGTTGTCCTGACTAACTGCTGTTGTCCTGACTAACTCCTGTTGCCCTGACTAACTGCTGTTGCCCTGACTAACTGCTGTTGTCCTGACTAACTGTTGTTGTCCTGACTAACTGCTGTTGTCCTGACTAACTGCTGTTGCCCTGACTAACTGCTGTGGCCCTGACTAACTGCTGTTGTCCTGACTAACTGCTGTTGCCCTGACTGACTACTGTTGCCCTGACTAACTGCTGTTGCCCTGACTAACTGCTGTTGTCCTGACTAACTGCTGTTGCCCTGATTAACTGCTGTTGTCCTGACTAACTGCTGTGGCCCTGACTGACTGCTGTTGTCCTGACTAACTGCTGTTGCCCTGACTGACTACTGTTGCCCTGACTAACTGCTGTTGCCCTGATTAACTGCTGTTGCCCTGACTAACTGCTGTTGTCCTGACTAACTGTTGTTGCCCTGACTAACTCCTGTTGTCCTGACTAACTGCTGTTGTCCTGACTGACAGCTGTTGTCCTGACTAACTGTTGTTGTCCTGACTAACTGCTGTTGCCCTGACTAACTGCTGTGGCCCTGATTAACTGCTGTTGTCCTGACTAACTGCTGTTGCCCTGACTAACTGCTGTGGCCCTGATTAACTGCTGTTGCCCTGACTAACTCCTGTTGTCCTGACTAACTGCTGTTGTCCTGACTGACAGCTGTTGTCCTGACTAACTGTTGTTGTCCTGACTAACTGTTGTTGCCCTGACTAACTGCTGTGGCCCTGATTAACTGCTGTTGTCCTGACTAACTGCTGTTGTCCTGACTGACAGCTGTTGTCCTGACTAACTGTTGTTGTCCTGACTAACTGCTGTTGCCCTGACTAACTGCTGTTGTCCTTGCCCTGACTAACTCCTGTTGCCCTGACTGACTACTGTTGCCCTGACTAACTGCTGTTGTCCTGACTAACTGCTGTTGCCCTGACTAACTGCTGTTGCCCTGACTAACTGCTGTTGCCCTGACTACTGTTGCCCTGACTAACTGCTGTTGCCCTGACTAACTCCTGTTGTCCTGACTGACTACTGTTGCCCTGACTAACTGCTGTTGCCCTGACTAACTGCTGTTGTCCTGACTAACTACTGATGCCCTGACTAACTCCTGTTGCCCTGACTAACTGCTGTGGCCCTGACTTACTACTGTTGCCCTGACTAAATGCTGTTGCCCTGACTAAATGCTGTTGCCCTGACTAAATACTGTTGCCCTGACTAAATACTGTTGCCCTGACTAACTGCTGTTGCCCTGACTAACTCCTGTTGTCCTGACTAACTCCTGTTGCCCTGACTAACTGCTGTTGCCCTGACTAACTGCTGTTGCCCTGACTAACTGCTGTTGCCCTGATTAACTGCTGTTGCCCTGACTAACTGCTGTTGCCCTGACTGACTGCTGTTGCCCTGACTAATTGCTGTTGCCCTGACTAACTACTGTTGCCCTGACTAACTGCTGTTGCCCTGATTAACTGCTGTTGCCCTGACTAACTGCTGTTGTCCTGACTAACTGCTGTTGTCCTGACTAACTGCTGTTGCCCTGACTAACTCCTGTTGTCCTGACTAACTGCTGTTGCCCTGACTAACTGCTGTGGCCCTGACTTACTACTGTTGCCCTGACTAAATGCTGTTGCCCTGACTAAATGCTGTTGCCCTGACTAAATACTGTTGCCCTGACTAACTGCTGTTGCCCTGACTGACTGCTGTTGCCCTGACTTACTACTGTTGCCCTGACTAAATGCTGTTGTCCTGACTAACTCCTGTTGTCCTGACTAACTGCTGTTGCCCTGACTAACTACTGATGCCCTGACTAACTGCTGTTGCCCTGACTAACTGCTGTTGTCCTGACTAACTGCTGTTGTCCTGACTAACTCCTGTTGTCCTGACTAACTGCTGTTGCCCTGACTAACTGCTGTTGCCCTGACTAATTGCTGTTGCCCTGACTAACTGCTGTTGTCCTGACTAACTCCTGTTGTCCTGACTAACTCCTGTGGCCCTGACTTATTGCTGTTGCCCTGACTAACTGCTGTTGTCCTGACTAACTCCTGTTGTCCTGACTAACTACTGTTGTCATGACTAACTGCTGTGGCCCTGACTAACTGCTGTTGCCCTGACTAACTGCTGTTGTCCTGACTAACTCCTGTTGTTGGGACTTATTGTTGTTGTCCTGACTAACTGCTGTTGTCCTGACTAACTGCTGTTGTCCTGACTAACTCCTGTTGTCCTGACTAACTACTGTTGTCATGACTAACTGCTGTGGCCCTGACTTATTGTTGTTGCCCTGACTAACTGCTGTTGTCCTGACTAACTCCTGTTGTTGGGACTTATTGTTGTTGTCCTGACTAACTGCTGTTGTCCTGTCTAACTGCTGTGGCCCTGACTTATTGCTGTTGCCATGATTAAACACTGTTAAAAGCTGTACTGTTACTAAGGCCTCTTTAAACAGTATTGTCCTGACTAACCTGTATTGCCCTGACTATTTGTTATTACACTGATTAATTGTTATTGCCCAGACTAACCACTGTTGACCTGATTACCTGTTATTGTCCTGACTGACTGGTATTGCCTTGATTACCTGTTATTGTCCTGACTGACTGTTATTGCCTTGATTACCTGCTAATGTCCCGACTGACCGTTATTGCCTTGATTACCTGTTATTGTCCTGACTGACTGTTATTGCCTTGGTTACCTGCTAATGTCCTGACTGACTGTTATTGCCTTGATAACATGCTAATGTCCTGACTGACTGTTATTGCCCTGACTAAATGTTATTGCCCTGACTACTTATATTATTTGTTATTGCCATGATCAGCAGTTATTGCCCTGATTAACTTGATACGCCCTGACAAACTGCTATTGGCCTTACTAACTAATATTGCCTGAACTGTTTTTTGCCCAGATTATAATGCCTGACTAACCTGACATCTCTCTTTACGTGCCTTGTCTAATATACATGGGCAGAGGCTGAAACATGAAATACACACACAAATATAACTGTTATTGCCCTGGTAATGAGGGCCCCACCTACCTGACATCTTTGAGGGACTTGTCTGACATACAAGGGCAGGAGCTGAGGTCAAGGTGTTGTAACTTCTTACTGTGCCGACCCAGGCTTGCACATGTTCTGCAGGTTGGTAATGTAACAGGTTTATATGTTATATATTATGCAAGAAATTTTAGTTTTTTTATATACATTTATTAGTAACTCCTATTAGAATAAAGATGCATAATTATTGATAAGATTTTAAATCAGTGATATCATACTGGCTTAACAACATTTTCTTCTCCTGTATAATTGTCAGAAAAAATAATCTATCATATGAAAATGCTAAATGCATTAAGATGATCAACATATAAGGCAATATTAAATTGTCAGATGGTATAGATGTTCCAGTGGCCATAGTTCTCTTGATCATTAGATTCAATTATGTTGATGAGTCTGTCTTAACAATGAAAGCTTAATCATACTCTACAACTTACGAATCTGTGAGCTTCTTACAGTTGTGTAGATTTAACTCTTCAATGTTCCGACATTGTTCTGCAATTTTCCTGAAGCATGTAAATCAATACACATAATTGTAAAACAATATAATGATGGCTTTCTGTTACCGTTTAAAACCATAAAATTAGAAACGCTAATAAATCCCACAGGGAAAAATCTCATGTTCCGCAGACAAAAAGGCAACATACTGAAGCCTTTTTAATTAAAGATCTGCAAATAAAACTGCACCAAGTAGGCAAATAGGCTTGTGAAATTAGCACTCCAGGCAAGTCATAAGAGCTGTCAATTCAGAGCTAATTCAATTTTTCAAACACTGCATTTTCAGACAAAGAATACATAACAACATCTTTCAACAATAACATACTAAAATTTGAACACTGTTAAAGTTAAAACATTGAAAACAAATTCCAAAATAAATCAGATTTCAAAGATAAGTTTGCAGTGTTAGAGTGTAAATATTAACTGTAATGACAACATTGAGATATGAGATATGTTTAAAAGATAAAAAAAAATAAGAATCTGACCTTGCTTTTTGTCACCAATCCATGATTGTGTTGTATAAATGTATATATCATAAATATGCGCATAAAGGCTGTCTTGTTGTTGACAAGGAAACTATCAGTCACCCAATAGAAAACAAGAGTAATCTCTGACAGAGGCTTATTTGGGAGCCTAATTTTGGAGTAAAGCTCAAACCTTAGCCTTGGTGTAAATACTTCTGAACCAACGCTGTTATATAAGTTTATAGAGTAAGAATAATACTGACTGTAGGGCGTCGTCTGTTATGTTCTGACAACCCATGAGGCTTAACCTCTTCAGGAACCCGCCACATCGCTTTGATATGTTCTCAACTACTGAAGTCTGAAACAAAAACAAACAGTTACTAAGAGATATGGGCCTTGCTATAGATGTTTGTGTTGTCCCTGGCAACATGTGTACCAAGTTTTATTTGAATATCTTGAGCGGTTAATATTATGCGCAAGTTTTTTCCCAATGACGACAACCGACAAAGACACCATGGCTTTTACTATGACAATACCTTAAATTCTTTCTTTGAACAAAAAATGCTCGCCACTTAAATAAATTGGTTGTCAGTTTAATGGGTTTTGACATATTTTCTAAGTGCAGAATCATTGTGTTTCATTTGTTTTTTAAAAAACAACAACAAAAAAACACTTTCACTTTGAGCTTGATTCAATCTCTAAAGTCAAAATTCCTTAAAACATTTCCCTCCAACTACAAAAATTACTTCTCTCTGAAAGTCTATGTAACAATTTTACTTGATTGATTAGAAAAGATTAAAAAAAAAATAGAATTCCCAGCAATGTCTCAACAAGTAAGATGTTAGGGATTTCAAAATCATGTGAAATAAGATAATTTACTGAGAATGTTAAATTCTGTGAAACAAAATAAAGCTTTCACAGAAACTCATTCTCATTGATCAGAGGTTTGATAATGATAAATCTTACATAATAGCATAGCATCATCACTCTGGTGAACGAGAATGCAGAAACTCAACAGCTAATAATTTTAAAAAAAAGTTTGAAAATTTAAGAAGTTCAAGCACACATGAATCAAGCATAATCTTCCCTTTACTTGAGTACAAAGAATCAAGGATATGCATTCATATTTCATCAAGAGCTTTCACAGTTGTCGACACAGGAGCTGTTAATGTTAAGTTGTGGAATTAACAAGTGAATTGTGACAGAGAGGGCAGGGGCATATCAGCCTATGCTAACCAACATTCCTATGAAGTTTCATGAGTGTAGGTGCCATACTTTTTGGCATTACATGCGACACAAAGTTATTCAGATCATTTTTTACAATTTCAAGGAACAATACTCTAATTAGATCGAGAACAATGTGAAAGAATTGGCAGGTGCTAAGCTGACCATGCTCACCAACATTCCTATGGAGTTTCATGAGCACAAATACTCAAGATATTTTTCTGATGAGTTTTTACTTAGTCAAGGGCAATAACTTTTGTAAGACCAAATAAAATGTGATAGAATTGGCAAGTGTGCAACAGTCCTATAAAGTTTCTGGATGCGTTGGTACATAAGTTGGTGCGATACTATTGGTGCTACATGCAACACAAAGTTATTCAGACCACTTGAACTACGTCAAGGGCTAATCTCTTCTTTGTCCCAGCAAAATGTGACAGAAATGGCAGGTGCACAACAGCCCATGTTGACCAACATTACTATGAAGTTTCATGTATGTACAGAGTGCAATAATCCTGGAGATGCATGCAACATTTAGGGACCAACGAGACGCAACGTTTTTAATACAACTTTAATATAGCCACAAGATACCTGGGGAATAAATAAGCATAAGCTTTAGCCTACCTTGACATCCACTTGAAATTTGAACAGATCCACTCTCTGCCAGTTGCTCCCATCCAGAGCCAGCAAGTTCCAATACTGAGGTACAATAATGAAATACAGTTACATCACTTATTAACAAGGTCAGCGTCTTATTTCAAGCTTCCACACTTCAACTGAGCTGTGTTAGTTACCCTTGAATACAAAACTATGAAATAAAGGCTGTCCTTAAACAATAGTTGGTTTGCAGGGCACCAACCAAGACTTTAAGTTGGTTGGTAGTGATGATATAATTTGATAATATCTGTTAACTGAAGTTAAGAAGGTTGCTGTGACCTTGACCTCAAAGGCAGGCACACGAGTCTTGGGCGAACACATCCTCATTCCTTATTTAAACTTCCAACATTGTTTAACACAGATATGGACTGGACATGAACTATTATCAGTAAGGCTTATATAGGAATACATTCATGTGACATTGACCATGAAGGTAGGGACACTGATTTTTAGGGCAAACCATCTTTATACTATGATGTTGACCTAAACCTTGAAGGTAGGGACATTAGTCTTGTGGGCAACATCCTCATGTTATAATAGTTACTTCTGACATATATTTTTAATAATCAGATCATGAATGAGAAAGGTATTGACCAGACAAAAACAGAACAATTGGAAAAACATAAGTTAAAAAAGTTGCTGTGACCTTGAGCTTTAAGATAAGGACAAGTGCCTTTAGTGTGACATCATCCTTATGCTATGGTGGCCACTTCTACCTAAATAATGTTAAAATCTAACCATAAATGAGAATTAAAGATATGGACCTGGCACAGACTATTATCAGGGACTGGATAAAAATGGGATGGAGGGACGTTCAGAAGGTATCTGTGACCTTGACTTAAGGTAAGGGTTGTGGGTCTTGTGTGCAACAAATCCTCCTGCTATGGAGGTCACTTATAATTATGTAATTATTTCTAATAATTTTTAAGTCCATCCATGAATGGGAAAGATTTGGACTGGATAAAAATGGGACGAATGGACAGACACATACTAAGTTCAGATGGTTTCTGTGACCTTATGTTTAAAGATAGGGACATAAAGCTGCATACAAAATGTATGGTTAAATGGATTTCAAGGCATTCATAATCGTATTTCTGTTATTTATAACAGTTCATGCTGTCATCGCATGCAAAGGGATCCATGACAGAAGACATGTAAATTGGAAACTAAATCAATTACCAGAGAACAGGAATCTCCTAGCTACAAACTAAGGCATTGTAAAGCAAACTGTAATATAATTTGCTTCCTCTTTGATCAAATATATTGCTGCCTATGCAACTATAATAATTTCCAGCATTTTCTCTGCAGACTGCTAAGGGTACAATTATTTCATACTGAGTGTCAATGAAGCTGAACTTTTGTTTCTTATAAAATCCCTAAACGACTCTATTGCAAACATAATAATGAATAAACAAGACGGTATCAGGTTTTCTGTAATGAAATTAAAACATGCAATTAAATTCACTACATTCAAATTTATTTTGCATAATTATCATCTCAGTGAATTTTTTAAAACAAATCAACAACTGTCATGGCTTTTCAGCAAAATATGAGAAAAGGCCTGGCCTTCTCATTTTGGGAAATTTTAGTGCATAAATGCTTGAAAGACATTGATTAAACATTATTGGAAATTGATTTTCAATTAAAAACAAACACAACTATAACATCAGAAAAACCAATGATTCCAATTTTGTTTTTATAATTTTGAGAAACAGTTTTTTTTTTCAGTTGGAAAGTAGCCGATTTTCAGCCCCTGCTAAAAAAGGAGAAACAAGAGCTGTCACAGTATGTGACGAATGCCCCCGAATGTGATATTGACCTATGAACAAGGTCAGTATGTGAAAAAGTTGATCTTGCCTTTACGTGTCAAATACATATGGCAAGTTATTTTAAATTGCCACTGAACATAAAAAAATACCACCCATACTTGACAACCTACACACTTATGTCCTTATATTCAGCATTCCATTGTGAATAAACACCTAAGTATATCTTTCACCTTAATTATTAGAGGTAGGGACACGGGTCTTGCACGCGACACGTCATCTTGGTATGTCAAACACATGTGGCAAGTTATTTTAAAATTGTCCATACAATAAAAAGTTACAGCCCGGACACGACAACCTATACTCTATGTCCTTATATGCAGCATTCCACTGTGAATAAACACCTAAGTGTGACCTTGACATTAGAGATTGGGACACGGGTCATGCACTCGACACGTTGTCTTGGTATGTCAAACACATGTGGCAAGATATTTTAAAATCTGTCCATACAAAAGAAAGTTACAGCCCGGACACAAGTTATTGAGCCGGACACACCGACGGAAGGACCGTTCGCACCGGACAGACGGACGGATGGTGCGATTTTAATATGCCCACCATTGGGGGCATAAAAACACTGGCTGAAGACTTTTAAATTTAAATCTATAGTAAGCTTATTACACAGGCAAAGAATTGTGCATATTTGACTGCATTCTCTTTGTAAATGAATACGGAATAAATTACTTTTATCAATTTTCCATTAAATCATTACAAAAAGCGACCTGAATATTAAATACTGTAACAAAACTATCATACAATTCCTATTTGTTAAATCACTTAGTGGTTTGGTTACCTTGGAAACCTGCGCACATCTGCATAGGGACACAACATCCAAGAACGAGAAAATTCTGAAAAATATTATGATAAATTAGGATTTATTGTAAACCAGTCATTTGCAAACAGACCGTATGATCAAGTTACATGTACTCTAATTGTTGTCATGTTTATATCACAAAGATATGAATTTTAAAAGTGGAAAATGTTTTTCAATGGATTTTCCTCCCTAAAATCCTGTAACTTTCTGGCTAAATCTAGTATAGGTTTTTAACCATAAAAAAATAAAATGACAAATTTTTAAGTAACAATTTTTTTAAATATGAAACCAGCATGTTAACTGTAGGATGCGTTACAATGCCCAAACATGGTCAAAAACAAAACTTACATTTTTGTAAAAAATAATTACATGTATTATATGTATAAACTTATAAAAGTATAAGAACTATGGGATTTCAACAAATGATTATTGTCTAACAAACGTACTTCCCAAGTCTCACATGACTACATTCAATCCTGGTTAGTAATTATGTTTCAAATATGGACAATTAGGTATCTCTGTTTTTTGTGGAAGCATTTTTGCAGATGCATTACGACCATTTCCCTAAATGATGTCTGCAATTTCTGTCTGATTTCCTAGAAAAGGGCTTTGAGTATTTCCTGGCATTAAAAAATCGGAATGTAATGGACCTTGCTTGTCTATCTAAACAAATTGAAACAGTCTAGCAATAGTGTTGAGATTGACAGTGGTTGACAACTGCAAATACTCCCAATATTGTTGGCTTTCTTAAAGACCCATTGATGAAAACTATCATGGCTGAATAAAGACTGTCTGCCACATCCAATTTGCAGGACAAAATCAATCCTATTTTTTTATCACATTTTATGTTGTTTCTGAAAAGAAAAATGTTGTGTAATGTTATAAGAGAAAGCTTATAAAATCTATCAAATAAATATGATACATAGCTAATATGAAAATAACAATTAAAGTCACATATTTGGGAGGAGAGGTGTATTTGGTTTAAAATTTGCAATTTAAGTGTTATTACATCGATTAAAAAGTGTTGCCTCTAATAATTGAAGTTATTATTATTTTCAACATTTTTTATTTATAATCCATGATAATCTAATGACCTAGGTGGAGTTTTATTATTTTTTGGCTGGAAATGCACTCTTACTTCCAAATTAGTTTTACCACAGTTGATAATATTGTTTTAATATTCAAAAGAAGATGAATAAATGTTGACAAGAATGGTTCTTATGAAGGATACCGAGTTTAATTTGAAAGAAATGAGCATAAAACACGATAATTCTACCTTATGAGACTATAGAGGATGGGAGCAGTACTTTTCAACCCTTAGACTTTTCAATCCTTATTTCAAAGACTTTTCAACCCCTACCTGTTTGGACTTTTCAACCCCTTGCTGAATTATTTTAATAGCCATATTAAAGACTTTTCACAAGTGTACCAAGTTTCCCCTGAATATATTTGAATAAGATATGCACAAATGCACGATGACTACGATGATAATAGGGTTTTTCACTTAAGAAACCAGACAAGAAAAAAGATTGACTTAAAAATTCTAACCAATGCCTACTAAATACTAGTGTTGGGAATCGGTTGCAATTTTACTATCGATGATCGTTCCACTCAAGTAACCGATTATCGATAGTACAATCGGTTCTTAAAATACTAGTTGTAGTTTTATTCATGTATTAAACTCTTAATCATTATATGCATATACCTCATGTCTATGATGGAAGTTATTAAGTGTTGTTGTATAAAAAATAGTTCATTTACTTGCTCATTGTGGCTTTCATCAGCCATTTCGTTAAAGATAACATCTGAACACTTACTATCTTTTTTTTTTTGATAATCGATTATAACTAATCACTATTGATTGTCGCCGATTTCAGGCCCAACCAATCGATTTTCGATTATAATCGATCATCGGAACATCACTACTAAATACCTAAGGAGTAGTTCCTTTGGCAACTTTCTGTTCACTTGGGCATCGTCATCGGTAATGGAGTTCTGAGACACCTGAAAATAAAGGAGAAAGTATACATTTTTTAAACTGATAATCAAGTACGTCTAAAATTCATATTATAATATTTAATACTAATTAATATAAAAATAAGTTGTTTTGGTAGAAAAAAACACCAAAAACACAAAGTTCAACTATTAATTGATTGCTGAAGTAAGGAACAGAGGGAGTACATAGTAAAACTTTGACAGTTTAGGGACCGAAATTTCAAAGTCAGAATTGCTGGTATACAAGTCAAATCTGTTTTAAAAGATTTATACAAATAATAAACTGGAAAAATAACTTTTAAATGTAGACAGCCGACTGCTTTGTTGCTGATGCCCACAATTGGACATCCTATTAAACATATTAGAAGTGTTTAGAACTTATTACATAATTTTGTGGTAGATCCGTGGTATAGCGGTAAGACACTGGGGTTGCAGGATCGATCCCCCACCTCACCTCCCAAAATTACTTATCATTCATATTCCCAGAAGTACTTAAAATGGATACTGTGTGACATTACTACACACTGGGCATCATGGTAAAGAATGGAAACTGTTACTACACACTGGGCATCATGTTAAAGAATGGAAACTGCTACTACACACTGGGCATCATGGTAAAGAATGGAAACTGTTACTACACACTGGGCATCATGTTAAAGAATGGAAACTGTTACTACACACTGGGCATCATGGTAAAGAATGGAAACTGCTACTACACACTGGGCATCATGGTAAAGAATGGAAACTGTTACTATACACTGGGCATCATGTTAAAGAATGGAAACTGTTACTACACACTGGGCATCATGGTAAAGAATGGAAACTGTTACTACACACTGGGCATCATGTTAAAGAATGGATACTGTTACTACACACTGGGCATCATGGTAAAGAATGGAAACTGTTACTATACACTGGGCATCATGGTAAAGAATGGAAACTGTTACTACACACTGGGCATCATGGTAAAGAATGGAAACTGTTACTACACACTGGGCATCATGTTAAAGAATGGATACTGTTACTACACACTGGGCATCATGGTAAAGAATGGAAACTGCTACTACACACTGGGCATCATGGTAAAGAATGGAAACTGTTACTACACACTGGGCATCATGTTAAAGAATGGAAACTGTTACTATACACTGGGCATCATGTTAAAGAATGGATACTGTTACTACACACTGGGCATCATGGTAAAGAATGGAAACTGTTACTATACACTGGGCATCATGGTAAAGAATGGAAACTGTTACTACACACTGGGCATCATGGTAAAGAATGGAAACTGTTACTACACACTGGGCATCATGTTAAAGAATGGATACTGTTACTACACACTGGGCATCATGTTAAAGAATGGATACTGTTACTACACACTGGGCATCATGTTAAAGAATGGAAACTGTTACTACACACTGGGCATCATGTTAAAGAATGGAAACTGTTACTACACACTGGGCATCATGGTAAAGAATGGATACTGTTACTACACACTGGGCATCATGGTAAAGAATGGATACTGTTACTACACACTGGGCATCATGGTAAAGAATGGATACTGTTACTACACACTGGGCATCATGTTAAAGAATGGAAACTGTTACTACACACTGGGCATCATGGTAAAGAATGGATACTGTTACTACACACTGGGCATCATGTTAAAGAATGGAAACTGTTACTATACACTGGGCATCATGTTAAAGAATGGACACTGTTACTACACACTGGGCATCATGGTAAAGAATGGAAACAGTGTTACTACACACTGGGCATCATGTTAAAGAATGGAAACTGTTACTATACACTGGGCATCATGTTAAAGAATGGATACTGTTACTACACACTGGGCATCATGGTAAAGAATGGAAACTGTTACTACACACTGGGCATCATGTTAAAGAATGGATACTGTTACTACACACTGGGCATAATGTTAAAGAATCAGGATAGCTCTAAAACTGGAATTATATTTTGTACATGTATGTACACTATGCCCAGTAATATAACAAGACTGATACCCTCACAGGAGCTAATGCCCTGGTGGATATTAGGCCAGTAGGGCAGAAAAATAATCCTGCATCCCCCAAACATATACTGTAAGACTGAAAACTTTCAGTGACTCACAACAATGGCTACCTGTCTGTATGGGGATTCCCCCCAGTTTACCAGGGGCCAGTTTGTGTGGAAAACATAGTTACAGCAGCATCTTGACATCATGGCATTTTCACACTTCTCGCACTTTATAACATCTCACACCTTATAACAAGTATAACAAGTTATGGCTCTGTGGTTCAGAAACCATAGATGTAGGAACATCTAGTATTTTCCACCATTAATTTCCCATATCAAGTTGATCTTAAAGCACTTAAGAGTATAAAAACATAGTTCACATAACCTAGTTCATCGGAACATCTGGTATTTTCACACATTAAATCCAAAATCAAGCTGATGAGCGCTGACGAGTGCTGAAGAGCGCTGAAGAGCTTAAAAACATACACATGTAGTTCACAACAGCATCTGATCATCAGAGCATGATCACACTTTCCATACTTTCACAATCATAAGACTGCAGTGTGGAAATCACAGTCTACAACAGCTTCAGTTGGAAATCACAGTCTACAACAGCTTCAGTTGGAAATCACAATCTACAACAGCTTCAGTTGGAAATCACAGTCTACAACAGCTTCAGTTGTGAATCACAGTCTACAACAGCTTCAGTTGTGATTCACAGTCTACAACAGCTTCAGTTGGAAATCACAGTCTACAGCAGCTTCAGTTGGAAATCACAGTCTACAACAGCTTCAGTTGTGAATCACAGTCTACAACAGGTTCAGTTGTGAATCACAGTCTACAACAGCTTCAGTTGTGAATCACAGTCTACAACAGCTTCAGTTGTGCATTTCACCAGATGTTGTCTGTACACTCTTTAGAACACTTATTATATGCTTTGATTACATTTTTCACGATCAATCTATTTCCACACAACTTCCACACAAAATACTGTTGTTTCAATATTTTGCATTACTAATTAATGCTTATTGGACATCCTCAGAATTCCAGTCTAATTTATTGTAGACTGGCTTGCATATTAAAGAACAAATTTTCAAATAAGACATTCCCAGTTTTCGCTCTCCTATTCACAATATGCGACATATTAATACATGTCATAAAACGCTCATAAGCTCCTCAGGGTAACATCTCTTCTGCAGACATAATCACATTTTATGATAAAGTTTGCCCTGACAATAATTCCAGGACTGAATGTGTTCATCCCTCAAGCATCAATGTCCATCACAACAATTGAATACTCTTCTTGCTTTGGCACAAGTTCTGTTCAATATATCGAGCAGACTCACTGTTTAAATATTTTTCTTATATGCTTATTGCTATAACTACCAGTTTACTGATCTTTTTTCTTGCCAATAATCATTATTTTGAACGATGACAGCATTTCATTTAATTCAAGCTAAAACAAATGTTATTTCTTCAGATAAAGGATACACTGAACATGAATTACTGGTAGAGTGTGATCAGAATTTTTACTTTGAATTGAAGGTCTATAAACAACATAATTAACATAAATATAACATCATCCTCATCCTTGGGCCTCTCAAACGTATTGACATTACGTGGCAATACCAGCACATCCAAGAGGGGGCAATACAAACAGTGGTGATGTCTAGGAGATGCAAGTTTGACATGTAAATATTAAGCCATGACATCACAAGATTATTGACCGAGCACCAAATGAAACTATAACACTCTTTTGGTCAGCCATCCATAACTGCAATAATCTGTCATAAACAAGCACTTGTATACATGTAGATATATGTATATTTCCGCGATGTCTATCAACTGCAATATCCCGTCATAAACAAGCACTGTTATACATGTAGATATATGTATATTTCATGTCCATTGAATTCAATAATCTGTCATAAATAAGCACTGTTATACATTTAGATATTTGTATATTTCATGTCCATCAACTGCAATATCCAGTCATAAATGAGCACTTCCATGAGTCATCATTCTGTTCTCTTTATCATTTCAAAACAACCCTTGCAATATAAAAACCTGAAAACCGCACAGAATTTGCACAAGGAATTATTGCTTATTCCAGTGTTTAGGAGAAAGCTCTCTTTTCAAGGAAAAGCGGAATGAAGCTCCATACTAGCCAGCATTGTATTAACCAGCGTCAATACTACAAGCCACATCAGGAGAAATCAAATAATGAACGCATTCCCTCAAACTGAACTGAACCAATAATGGTGCTTTTCACCAGATAATAGTCCAGTTTTAATAACAGCTATTGTGCTGTATTTTGCCATGTTGGTGACACTCTTGTCTGATGTTTCTTAAGAATTAATCATATTTTTTTAGTACGTTCTTAATGTACGAATGCAGGAGGGCACATGAGCAAATTCAATAAAACCAGCGAACGCTTCTCAGGAAAATTGGGTACTTTATGACGCCACAAACCCTTGCAGGTTTTACTATATTTTGAACGTCAGGTTTTCTCTACGCAAAAGATTAGGCCAATGTTAATATAAAAAAATGGGTTTTCGACCAATATCCAAAGTTTCCAAATCTACATTATCTATGCTTAAGATTAAACTAAAAAAATAATTTATCATTCCTAATAACATGATCCGTATTTTTTCAGTGTCAAAATTTAACATTTGAGACCACTTATTTCTCTTACAAGGATTATGCAGTGTCACAATTAAATTAACCTGAAAACCTGTTCGATTAATGCCTCAGAGCTTCATTTGGAGACCAAAATATCTGAAAATTGTGACGTCTTCCTACAGTACTCTTCCAATAGTTTCTCCTTAGCACAATCAATAGAGAATTTCCATGCAACGTCTTACACACTTGGGACAATTAAAGGCACAGTATCACCCAGATGAAGAATATTTCAAAGGTCTTTAAATACTGCTCGTTTTAAAAAATCATATATAAGGAATACAAATAAATTACAGAAAAGAAGGTCAGGACTTTCAAGTGTGTGAAATTCTCTTTTGATTTGAAATATGTAACTATGTATGTGCCTTTAATTAGTGCTTATAAGAGGCATATCAATTTGGGATGGCAATGAGTACCTGAGTACCGGTGGAATACTTAAATACTAATTTATCTCTCGGGCACTTAAATTAAAACAAAAAACTATCATTTTTTAAATTTAATTCATTATATTGAACAGTTTTGTGGAAGCAATTACAGGTGTTTTTATAGAAAACATACCATATAAAACTTCAGGGAAAAAGTTTTGTTAATGAATTATTTATTGAATGAAATTCATTGATTTGATTAAAAACAGGAGAGAGACAACAGATTATGATATACATGTAGATCCAAAGGCATTATAGCCTGTCTGAATCATAAACAAGAGACCAGATTGTTTAATGTAATAAGTCCAAGACTCCTGGTTTAAGACAAAAAAAAACACCTTTTTATAAATACAATTAATAACAGAGCATAAAGGACAATTTATTAAGACTAATATTACAGTGCATTGTCCAAATACATATGTATAAGTATATTCTTGTCACATGATAATTGTTAATTTTGTATAGTCAACTTGAGGCACTGGCAGTTATACAAAATTGAGGATCACTAATTCACTTGTCTTCTCAAATTCTATCATATGGTCCATCTGATCATATTCAGTCAGTATGCAAGATATCTGTGCCTTTTATCTTAGTTTGTAGACTAGAGAACATTACTTGGGGGCAGGGCGTCCTGGATTGGACTCTGGACAGGCATCTTACTTATCTGAGCCTCTGACATATGGTGCCCACTCACACACACTATCACTTACCAGCTAGTGCCGTGACAATTTTAAATTTATACCACCTCAATTTGTGGCAATCAATATGTACCGATACACTTAAATGCATCTTGATTTATTCAAAAATGTAAAAGAATCGGCTCTTGGTATGACTAGACAGTGTTTCTTTGTTAGCCAACACATGTATCTCGCAAGACATCCTAAGAAAGTCATCTTAATTATTTAGTCCGTAGCTGTGAAGCCTTGTCATTCATTTTAGTCAAAAGTTCTTAATTGGCATTAAAATACTGCAACCAACTGGGGTGAGGAATTCTTCCTTTTGGCATCATTATTCAACTTTCAGTCACAGCGTCTTTAGTGGTGTGAGGACAGAACCTCATAAACTTCAAAACTGACTGGCTACGCAGATACATGTGGATACAAGTTATAATGCATCATTGGCTAAGCATTCTATTTCTGTGCAAACATATCTGATTTTATAACATACATTTGTATAACATACATACATTGTAGTTACCCATGGGTCCAAACGTTTGGGAGTTATCCAGACCGTTATGTTAGCACAGTTAACAGTGCCAAACATGAGATCAAAGTTCATTGTAATATAGCCCAGCATATCTGTATAAATAAAAATCAAACCATTCATCCAGGGTACCAGTACCAAACAAGCATCTCCAAATGTGAGGATCAAAACATCTGATCAAGAGTGAGTAGTCCACTGAATATTGTAGATTTTATTTGTGGGTTCCCACTCCACACAACACATTCTTGTCTGCCAAGATGTATATTATGGATTGTTTTAAGTAGATAATTAGGTTGAACTTGGGTATAAAAGACTGGCCGGACCGGACCAATTCAGGACCAACTGAAATTTCCGTAATTGTCCGGGAATCGTTTGGAAGTCTTCAGAATTTTGATTGGGTATAAAAGACTGGCCAGACTGGACTATTAACGAACCAAATCATAATATTAACAGCAAAGTATTAAATAAGTACAAATAAGTATTAAATATATAATACATAAGTTACATGTAATACTTGATAACGTTTGGATAGACACCGTGTGAACTAGTGTTGGGAACTGGACCAAAAAAATACTTTCGATAATTGGTTTATGAAACTGATCAATGATCGATTATTAATCGATTTATTTATCTTTGGTCATCATATTTAAGGCATACAGATACAGTTCATGCACCAGTGTTCCCTTACAATATTGTTTGTACATTTCTCTGTATAAATTACATTATATTCATTCAGAACACACCTTTCTTTTAGTGTTTACAAGTTACTATTACATGTACAGAACATGCGATCACAGGCTCTATTTTTTGTCTACATTTAATATTGTATACATGTGTAAAATAAACACAGAGAAAGATATCAATTTCTTTCAAAAGTCAGTCAGTAACAAATACAACAAGCAGTTGAATTTTCTGTATGTTTAACAATAACTTTTTTTTTCTCAGAAAACTGAGAAAACTAAATTTTTACATGGTAAGGAGTTAATGGTTTAATTATTTATTATTCACTTTTATACCACAACCAAGAGAAGTTGAGAACAAATTCTTTAGAAGTTTAAGTACAAAGAAAACTTGTAAAAGGGTACTGTAGTGACTTACTGACTTGATAAAAATATGACTAGATAACTTAACATAGCAACACCTTAACATTTCAACATTAACTGGCATTATCAAGATAGAGAAATTTAGTCGGTACTGGTTACGTCCCTTGTTTCTATAATGGATTGTTCTAATTTCACTATCAATTGTCGCCGACGTAGGTCTTTCCGATTAATTGTGGATTATAATTAATCATCGGCACAACACTAGTGTGAACAATACACTCATTAAAAAGAAACCCATACAGAGAAAGGTACTTCAAAAATAGTTAAATTTATCAGGGACCAATAAGAATTCTACTCCCAGAATAAATGAACGAGTGAAACAGTAGGAAATGAAAATTTTGATGTAAATTACTTTTCTATATTTCATGGAAGCACTCTGTTAAAAATAATCATTTGAATTTTTCTTTTGTTCATAATTAAGTATTTGTAATCATTATCTAAAACTGATGTTTGATCATAAATATTATGTAAATACATATTTTCATTTTTTAATACACCTTCCAGATCAACTAGTCTTTTATACTTTCTTTTCCCGATGGGTACAGTGATTTCTGTTCGCCCGGAATAGGTCCGGTCCGGCCAGTCTTTATTACCCAACCAAATAGTTACAAGAAAAAGACAAGATTGATAACAGTTTTGGAAAACACATAACAACTTTGTACACTTCATAGGCATTCATATTTAGGATTTTGGACTATGTCTGGGCGTATAAGGTTACGTTTCACAACTGACATACTTTATTACATTGTCATTGTTTTTTATTCTTTGTTCATTGACCACATGCACTTTTGCGGATACCTCAAGCATTTATCTTTGCAAAAAATGTCTAATAATATCACTGGTATTGCAAACTAATACTATGTCTTTGTAAATTAAGCAGTCTTTTCACCAAGAACTGACACAAACATTTTTGTTGTTTTTTTTTTTCGTTCTAATCCATACAAAAGTAGATCAAATCTAAGATCAGCTGGTGTGATTGTCAACAATAAACTGTTCATCTACAAACCTCTGATCTCGACTTGTGATGATGACTGTGACTAAAGCCGTTACTTTGAACATGGCTGTTGTGGTTGTTCATCCTATAAGCAAGAAGTTAAGGGAATATATCAGAGAACCATTGTGGAAAAATAGAAAAACAACAAAAGAAAATAATAACATTGACACTTGTGTTGTTTTTGTAACATGTCTTGCGATTGGTCTAAGTATTAATGATGTCATTGATCTGACAGGTGCTCGATAAATTGGTAAACCGGTTTAAAATGTGTTAATCGAACAGTAGGCAACCATACACTTATTTCACGAATACGAAAATTGGTCAAATTGGGGATAGGGTATGTTCACACGTTTGCAATGCTTGAATAGTAATCATGCGGTTTTAATTTATAAAACTCGATTGCTTTAGTTATATTTGGCACAGCTGAATTCCAAACGATAAAACCACGGACAATTAAATCAGCCATGAATCGGATGGCACTAACAGGGAATGCAGTGCTCCGGTCAATCATTCGACGATACACGTACAAGTGACAAAGACATATTTTGAACCAAATCAAAGAGAGCGCATTAGAGAAAAAGTAACATTGCACAACTACATAAAAGCATCTCTGTAGAGAAAAGAGTCAACTATCTGTCCATTTCTAGAGTAGAGCCCGGAGAACCAGACGGTATATTAGCTCACTTTTGATAACAGAGAGTAAATATTTGTTTTTGTTTATTTACTTTGCCTTTAATACCCAAGCATGAATGACATGTCTACACTATATAACATGGTAATAGGCGATCAAAAAACTTATTTAAATCAGATTCTAAAGTGTTATGTTTGGAGTTATAGATAATCCACACGAAACGTGTTGTACTTTGGGGTTTTAATTACAACTGCCCGGATGATACTGTAGTGGCGGAGTATCTGTATGGTTCTGGGCATGCGCACTGCATACAATGTGATCATATGTGTATAACTTACGAGCGGCCATGGTAGATGCCTTTTCTCCCACCTCAGTTAAACAAAATATAGCTAAAAAGTATTTAAATTTATTCTTTACATCATGACTGTCAGTTTTTCTAATATATTTGCTCGGTAAACCTCGTTTCCACCAAAAAACCCTACGTTCAGGTTGGGATGAACCTATCTTACACTCTCGGACATGAAAGATACTTATATTCTCGCCAATATATTTACCTCATTTTCAGAGGTCCGATCACGATAAATCTGTGCGCATAGCATCATCACTCTGGTGAACGCGAATGACTTATCTAGATATGAGCTCTTACATTAATCAAAGCGCGAGGCGCTGAAAGACTATCTGCGGGCAAATATGTGAGAGTTGCAAATTTTATTTGAACTATGGGAATGGGTGAAGAGCACATAAATAAAAGTGAAAAATGTGCCGACAGCGCTTGTGCCCACACTGGGCGAAGAAACAAACATATCTATATCTTTATAGCGTCTTGTGTAATTTTGTTTTTGTAAATGTCACTTCAATTGTCGTAATCCCCCATCCCCATGTATTTAGTGTTACAATGCATGCCCCATTTTAATCGTTTCTAAAGGTTTTACGTTGCTTTGATTAGATATCATACGATAGGAAAATGAATACATCATATATATATAATTTCCTTTTATTAACATACACGTTTTGTTTAGGGAAAATCATTTTTTACAAACAACTTCAGCAATACTTCCATTCAAAATGCACAGCTTTATATCAGTTCAGTCGACGTATTCCCATGTATTTGAAGTTACAGTAAATGCTCTTTTCAATCGCGTCTAAAGGTTTTTCGGTGCTTTGATTAGATAGCATACATTAGACAAATTTTATGAACTTACACGTTTCAATTCTTTAAGGAAAATTATTTTATTTTTACGAGCAATTATACCTTTTAAAATGCAGGGCTTATCAGATGGTCGTTTTCCCGCGGTGAGGACAAACATGTGGACAGTTAATTAATGTATGTAGAAATTATGTTTAGAATATCGGAACTAGTCTGTTTTTATGAATGAGAATAGGATTGTGCTGATTAAAGTTTATTGATAAATTTAATGTTATTTATGTTTAATGTAAGTACCTTTGTAGAAAAAGTACTAGTGCTGTTATGAATGCTTCGTACTCTTTGGATGTTAAACAGGTTTAATCCGAACTACTTTGCTTCACCAAACGTATGCATGACTCACTGTCGTATCAGAGCATGTGTGCTTATATGAATTGAAAGCCTAATGTCTAAAACTATGCCAAGAATACACCGGAACGAAGCTTTTATGCAAAAATGAAAACTTCTTATTAGAAATATAAACGCCTAAAATCATAGAATGAATAGTATCTTGTTCTTGTGTAGCAGGTAAATTACAATGTATAGTATTTGAAGCATTGGCAATGCGAAACCTGAGATACAACTATTTTAACACTAAGACAATAATTGTATTTGTTTCTTATCTCATAAAAGTCTAATAAAAACACCATTACAAAAAAAAACATGCTTCAGGGTCACGTCAGGTTTAGATAACAAATCCTGCAGGCGATTGGACACTTGCGGTCGGTAATAATTTCTGAAACATCATGGGCTAAACTAGAGTGAATATCAATACTGTATGTTATCTTCCCACCAGAGCTTCCATTATCTTGACCCTCATTAATCTGATAAATATAACGATCTAAAAATAGTTATATTCTGCTAAAAATAAAACGCCGGGATACATAATCACAGCGCGGAAATAGCCGAACAACCAAAATCTCATACTCGGACTGCAACACGACCAATCCATTTGTATGGTTTCGACGTCATTCTGCTAAACATAGATCGCATTGAAACAAAAACAAATGGGTTAAAACGACATAAATAGAAGTAGTTCTTTGGAGTTTGTGGTCTTAAAACTGCATGCGCCCATGCGCAGATAGTCTAAAAACTCATGTACTTCTCATTTATATTTACAGGTCTTATTAAAAAAAACAGTCATAACATTTCATTTTATTTTCATTGCTTAATAAAGCACTAACCTAATATAAAATAAAAGATTTTAAAAAAATATGATATTGAGAAAATTTCCTATACACTACGGATATGAAAGTGTCTACGGATGGAACATTTGCATTTAGGAGGACAACACAAGGAATTTCAAGACTGTTTTATCATTTAGAATATATAGTTTGGATACTTCCCAAACATCGGCGATTACGAAAGAGAAGAGGGACCAAAGCGGAGCCGTGTGGTACACCTGCTGTGATGAGTTTAAACTGAGAAAAGGATGTTGTATAAGTAATAGGATATCCAGCTGATTACATTACCGGCAATTCCATATTCTAATAAAGTTTAAAATAAGACTGCAGTGCCAAACTCTATCAAAGGCCTTTGATATATCGCAAACAACTTAGGTAGTAAATTGCTATAGTTTATCATCGAATGACTTGCAAATTGTATTGTATATATCAACAAGTTGATAGGTTGTAGAATAGCTAGGTAAAAAACCTGACTGACTTTTGAAAAAAATATTGTTTTGATGCACACGTACTTTGACCAGCTCAATTGCGTTCATATCCCCGATAATGACATCAACCCCGCAATTAATTCCTTATATTTACACTAATAGTTCATTCAAGAATTGTTAAAAAAAATCATTTCATAAAAAAAAAAATCAGTAATCCATTCTTATCCATTCAGTAAATAGAGTGACCCGACTGTAACCGGAAACATATTTTTTCAAATGACGTCACAATAACGCGGGAAAAGATCAACCACTTGAAATCACCTTTAAACGTAAAATTGAAACACTTCTGGCAACAATACGTTTAAAATATAATAAATTAACACTTTCTTAAATGTTAATTTATATTTTACGAGACCTGCTGACACAATACAAACAATAACAAGATCAATAGTTTCCATGTACATTGTTATGCGATGAATTGCGATCCGAACATATCCGAAGATGTTGTGTTCATCGATTGATAAACGCAATTGCCGAAATGTACTTCATTTAAAGAATGGAAGTTGAGGTGTAAATTTAGTTGTATGGGTGTTTGAAAACGATACGTTTCAATATTTTTCCTGTAGTACACGCCTTTTTTAAATAGAGGCATGTGATTTTTCATTTCAAGGGGAAAGTGAATTCAATGAGAGATTTATTAAAGATAATACAAAGAAAAGTGCATACTGAAGATGAAGTAGCTTTTAACATTTCGAAGAAGATTTCATCTCAACCACAAGTTTTGTAAGTATCGAGGTAATCAACAGTGTGTGTATACCACGTGATAAATTGCGTCATAAATGCTACGTCGGAAGGCAATTGAAGACTTTAAAGAAAGATAACTACACGATTTTTTCACCATTTTAAATGAAACATAGCGCAATCTACGCCGCTAACGGGGCCCTGCCTTCGGTCTTTTACCAGAGTTTGATTGAGAGTTTAGTTTTTTTTAAAACACTTCGACAAACCTTTTCACAATACGACCGTCTGACGGAGCACTGTCAAAATATTATTTTGGAAACAGGTTTGTCGAAGTGTTTGATGAAACTAATCACCTTATCAAACTTCGGTAATAAAACGAAGGCGAGACTCTTAGCGGCATAGACTGCCCTTTGGTTTATTTAAAATGGTGAAGTAAAAGAAAAGTTATCTTTGACGTAATTCTTTATTTTAAGCAAAATGTTGCCTTCCGACGTAGCATGTATGACGTAATTTATCACGTGGTATACACACACTGATCAATAACGTCGTTAACTTTAGGTTCGGGAACCGATGTACCACTGAGTTTGCTCCATGTTTAGATGTTAAATGTCGGCAAAATAACATTTTGGTCGTCCACACACGATATAGAAACAAAATTATCTGGGTTGTGTACCGGAGGTATCCTATTGTCCTAAGCATTCGAGCAGCTTTCCATATAAACGCGGATTTGAACTATTAAACTCAACCATTATGTTTTCCAAGTTACAGTAAAATATTTCCTCTGCGTGTTTTATCATGATAGTAACTATGTTCCTTATTTATTTATATTCCTATCAATCGTTTGGCTTGTTCGATAAAGTGGCTTTTTTCTTTATCTTATCACGCTTGTTTGTTAGTTTTCTACATTCTGAGTTGTACCAAAGCTTGTCTAAGTTTCGTAACTTGAGTTGCAAAGATGGTTAGGATGCATTTTTTAGCTTTTTTGATTAACATATAAGTAAACTCATTTAAGGCACCGTCAATACTTCCCTCGTTTAATACACATCAATCAGTGCTGTTAAAATCCGCTCTTTTATAGTTTTATTTTACCTTTCTTTTCATTGAAAAAACAAAACAACTTGATACGATTTTTCTTTTAATGAATGCGTAAGTCGAAAATGATCACTTTTGTATGAAATAGTTTCAGAAACTCCAGAATTTATGACATAAGTCGGTGTGTTTATGACATGATGTAGATTATTAAGTAACATTGTATCTTTAAATTTGTGGTTTGAGTGAAAACCACAAATAGCTGGTCTTCGTTAATATCACCCAGAGGAATACTATTCGTACACGAGTCATAAGCCTTTTCCGAGCAATATTAACACGGTCCCGAAAATGTATTATAAGATATATAAGGATTGTGATATAATAAGGAAACATTCACTCATGTGTTTGATTTCTACCATAAGCATTGTATAGGAACGGACACCGGATATAGCTCAAAAAGTGATAAGTAAACAGACATTTATGCAGTTGTTTTTCTTTACCAGAGGTAAGATCTTGCTGTGTTAACGCATATCTACTGAATCCATAAACGAAGCAAGTGTTTGAACTAAAAGCTGAATGCTAAATTTGGCCTATGGTATACTATAAAGTGCTTACGATTTAGCAGACATCGAAAAATGTTTCTTCAAATCTGAGATGATCACCTCAAAACTTACAGAATTTCGACAAGTGTTGTTATTTTTAGGAAATATATCAAATAAATAAAAAATGTGAATCGAAGGATTTCACAAGCATACGCTTAACTATTTTTATTGTAAGAAATTGCAATGTAACTTTTAAACTGTTAAAGATATGCCCTAAGAAACGTTCACAGTACTGTACTGGGGATAGCCGTATTATGTACTGGGGATAGTTTCAAATTTGAGATCCTTGTGATAACATGTAAAATGGGATAACGATTGATAGTAACACTGTTTGCATGTATGTCTATTTCGAACATTCAAATAATCTGCAAAAAGTGAGAGTATAATTTGATAAGAAATTATTGAGCAAACTTTAGTTAACAATGAGTTTGATCCATGCTCTCCTACATTAACGTATATATATATGCAAGCTGCTTAAATATCAGGGTCGGGTCACAATACATACTTTCTCACTGAAGTGAACGAGCAGAGACCATTATTCTGTTCTAAGTAATAGCAACATCGACCCAAGCTTAGAAAACAGCTTAACGTGTTCCAAATCTGATCACAATATTGCATTCAATACTGATGCCTAAATTATGTGTGCAAAAACGTACCTAATTGATGTACAAAGCAATTCTATATATATGAATAGCAAATACCACATAAATTTTACAGCCACATGTTTTGTGTTCTTCAATTAATCAGATTACCGGCGTATTTCAAATATTTAGATATTTGCGACTCGGACGTTGATGCATGTGAAGAACACATCATGGTTAACTAATCTGTATAAATGAAACAGTTTTAAGTGCATGCAGATACACAAAACAGCAACATTTTTTTCTCTCATCCCTCGATATGGAAAACATCAAACAATTTTCCACGAGCTCGCGTGTAGGTAAATGGCCGTAAAATATCACAGTCTCGTTATTCTAACTACATCGTTACTATCCTCAGTCCACTTAATAGCTATCCAATGTGCAGTTATTTATTTGCTTCATCTATCCCCAGTAAACCGCCAGGGCATCAAAAGATATGAATATCTCCGTAACAACAAAACATATCGTATTGATATTTTTCACATAACTGGATAATGTAATTACAATGAAATCGCTCGATTCAGTTTTTATTCTTATTTTCAATTTGTTGATTTATGTTTGAAATCGTACCACATAAATGAACATTTGTAAGCGATCATGCAACTTTCGGCGAGAATTGGGCTATTATACATAAGAGGAGACACATTTCCATCAAAGTCGTATATTGAACAGGATCAAGGTATTCAGAACTCTTCAATTTTGATAAATATATCACCATAGAATACGAAAAAAGATAGAAAACTTTCCATATGTCAAAATCAAACGCTAATCGATTCATCACTTTTTGAGCTATATCCGGTGTCCATTCCCCCACAGTGATAAGTGTTTTGGAAAATAATGTTATAATCGACGCATAAAGGAGGCTTGTACGAGTTCTTCTTCCACTTCTTCTTTCCTCTTCTTCTTCTCCTTCTTCATCTTCTTCTTCTTCTTCTTCTTCTTCTTCTTCTTCTTCTTCTTCTTCTTCTTCTTCTTCTTCTACTTCTTCTTCTTCTTCTTCTTCTTCTTCTTCTTCTTCTTCTTCTTCTTCTTCTTCTTCTTCTTCTTCTTCTTCTGCCGGTTGCGGACCTTAATTCCACCAAAACTAATTAAATCGGGCTCTCTAAAAGGGTTCGAAGGAACAAGGGTCAATATTTCGTTTTTGTTATCTGAAAAATTGGAAGTCATTTTACTTTCCGTCTGCTTTCATAGAAACTCGTAAAACATGGTGTTATTCCAACACCTTCGTATTAAGACAGGGAATTATTTAAAAGAAACTCCACATAAGGAAAGATCCAGTCTGTTTATTCATTAACAAAATATATGTAATGTTAATGAAACATGTGAACTACATAACTCGATATGCTCTTCTAGTGTATAAACATATCTATTACACTTAAGCTATTTTACATGCAGATCAAATCAAGCTATTATATTGTCTGTATATATAATTTTATTTTAACTAGTTATATACAATTCATTAGCGGAATCATCTGGGGAGGCACTCCCCGCGCCCACCCCCTTAACATACACATATTCATAAATTACACCAGAATGCACCGTTTCAGACAATTATGTTGCTATACACAATACAAGCGTTACTTGGTGCGTACAAAATAAAAATAAAAGTGCGTGATGGGTGTATCACCAAATAAGAAATGCTGCAGAATTGCTGTATAAAGTTCTTATTTTTGTAATGAAAGATACGAAATATCAAATATAGAAAAGAAATATTTATACATTTTACCGAGATATCATGGATTTAAATATATATAATTTGAACAAATGCTAGTTTTTCGTTAGGATTGTAAACACATGTGTAACGCCTTTTGCTTAAATTATTTACAAATATGTAACGTCGTATGCTTTAACTATTTACAAATGGGTAAATGCGTATTCTTAAACTATTCACAAATGGGTAACGTCGTTCTCTTTAACTATTTACAAATGTGTAACATCGTCTGCTTAAATTGTTTACAAAGGTGTACCTTTTTATTGTCAGAGTAATCTATATAATCAAGCAATGCACCGACCACAAATGCTATAACATGTTTAAATGATTAAACTTTATTAATTGCAAAAATAACAGTAATCAACAGCACGAGAAGAAGATTTCCGGGCGTGACGACATTTCCACCGGAAGTAGTTCGAAATGAGCCAGGTGGACACGAGGTTTTGTCCCAGATTTCAGTATCACTTGCTTCGGCGTTTCGCTGCGTCAACCACTCCTACATAACACGGTAATGTACAGGTTCAATGCAATGAACTTTAAAGCTAGGAACAATGGAGATAGCTGCTAGATTAAATTTTAAAAAAAAGCTTATGCGTGTGATACAGACTACCATGCATATTTTGGTATGTTTACTATACATCTAAAATTGTAGAAGCCTGACACACATAACCATAATTACTTCATGTTATTTCTATATTGTATTATCTGCATACAGTTGATAACGATGTATGTATCGCAATAAAATAATAACACTGAGCATGTTGCATATTCACGGTGCAAAACATCCGTTGAATAACCATGCTGCTATGCGGCGTTACACTGCTCCTCATTACCTGCAGGGGCTTGAAGTAACTGAGTAGCGGGGCGGCGCTCAGTTTCCTGGTTTCACCGGAAGTCCCCCTGGTGAGCGTGAACAGGGCCTCGCCCCACTGCTTGGAGGAGCCCATCTGTAGCATCTCTCTGACAGGGGAAACATTGATCACATGAAAATAAAACAAAGGTTGTGGTATGCAATTATAAACGCTAGCAATTATTATGGAAACAATTTGCGCAAAAAATGAACTAAATGAATATGTTGTTAATGATGAGAACATGAAACAGACCATTTTAAAATTTTGAGACCCAAATGGTGCGTACGACGTTCAGCATTGCATTCGGAGGTCCTCGGCCATTTTTATCGACAAACAACCTCGGATGTATTTAGGCGGTTTACATACTCAAAACGTGATACGTCTAAGTCCGCTGCAAGTAGATCCCGTAGTAATTTTATTCAGCAGTTAAACTTTATGACTTAACTCTTGGGAATCTTAATTATGTTTGCAATAATACACTTCACTGGCAATCAATTAAACTTAGATCAATAAATACAACTCTAAAACACTACATTTAATTTATTACATAATTCACGAACTACTTCAACTGATGTACCGGCATACATCGGAGGCTGTTTTCGATAAAAATGGCCGAGAAGTTCCGAATGTCAGCATTGTCGTACGTCTGATGAATGAGAAATGAATGTTGTGTAAATTCTTCGCAGGCATATGGGGTAATCTAATCGAACCGAAAGCGGGCAGCATTTCGCCAATACCAAACTATACGACTACAACCTATTCTCTTGTGTCGTTTATGACTTGCATTACCATTAGACTGGTTGTAAAGCATAATACGTCAAAATAGTTTCAGATATGTACTCGTACTTGAGTCTATTTCCTGCGGTGATGTTCCGGTAGATATCACAGCGATGTAGCGGTTCTGCCTTTCCTATCAACTCACACAGCGCCTGGTGCCACTGGAACTGTAGCACGTAACTCACGAAATACCTGCAACGACACCATCGTCATTGTTGTTAGCATCATCAAATTCTCTATACTGATATTGTCATAGCCATTGTTACCATCGTCGGGATTGTCATCATATCGTTAGCGACAGCAGCAACAGCAGCAACATCATCATCATCATCAGCAGCAGCAACATCAGCAGCAGCAACAGCAGCTACATCATCATCAGCAGCACCAGCAGTAACAACATCATTGCAATCTCTATCACTGGCTTTTTTTAATTGATTACGGACAATATAAATGTTTGTAATCATTTCACAAACCTGATGTAGGGGGTATTTGATGCGATGTGGTATTTGGCCCCGGGGTCAAAGTCATCCTCTGATCGCTCTACGGGCGGAGAAATTCCCTGATACTGGCATCTGCAAAGATTCACATGTGTGCCATAGATGTACAAGTTACGATTGAATCGGTCAAAATGATTAAGAGATCGGTGGACTATGTTCACAAATACGTTCACACGTACGTACCTGAGTTTCCACCACTCAGTGTTGTAATTGGCGGGCGTGGTCTGTCCTCTATACACACTCCACCTCCACTGATCAATCAGGTAGCCGAATGGAAGAAACGCCACCTTGCGTAACGCCATTTGGAACAGGAAGTTGATATCTCCCTCTGGAATTAAACATTTGATATCAAAGCTACATGTTTTTTTTTCATGACAAGACCATTACTTACTCCAATGTCTGGAAAATCTTAACCGAAACAAGCTTCATCATCTTATTTCATGGAAAAAAAAATTGAGTTTAACTTGATTTACAGAATAAAAGGAATTAATCATGCTAATGAAAATAAAACTTTCTGTATGAGAAGTCTTGAAAACAAAAATATGACAAATTGTACTAAAACAAAGATAGTGAGGTTTTCCCTTATATAAGAGACTAAAGATTGTTCCAGAAATTACAATTTTCCACTTCTTGTTACATAACACGGATAAATTATGTTACCTACCATTTCCGCTTGGAAGCTCCTGAATCAATCCGATCTCTTTCAAATGTTCTGGTGTTTGGAACGACAAACTTGCAATATCTGCCACCCCCTCGTGGAATCCTGGAAATTTGTTATTCTTATTAGAAATATCTGTAGAATGACACTGAGCACGGATCGCGTGGTATTCATTTTCTTTAATCAACACTCGTTTAAAGTGAGAGGAGCAGATCAAAATCAACCTTGTAATCCCAAGGTCTCTTTATTTCTTACCTATCTAGATAATAACAATGGTACGTGAACCTTATATTCTTCCTAAGGCACACACTTTAATTGGTTTGCAGTAGTTGGTCCTCTGAATGTGACGAACAATTTGATTGGACTCCTTAAACCTGTATAGATATGACATAACAAAAAATTGGAAACAGAAGCCAAGGCAAGTATTACTAAACTTGTGTGTATTTTCTTCCTTTATTACGTTTAAGGGTTCAGTCAAACTTTCCGTCACACTTTTAAGCAGTGAGTACGTTATGCGCTCCAGTTTTTAAATAACTAAGAAGTTTTTGTTATCAATATCAATGTAGGAAATCGATGTATCAATTGCAAGTGTCAGAGTCATCTCTGCTATACGCACACATATATCACCACAGATGCTACCGGTATATCGAGGTGTGTACTTTCACATGAATGAAATATGCGTATATATGTAGAACTAGCACATGTCTGAACGTGCATACATAAGTACTCCGGAAACATATACCATGCAGGATTGTGAGTACAATACCAGTCACTGACTTTTTCCGAAAAAACTTTTTTATATATAATACCTGGGTTAGCGCCGCTCCTGTAAAGGTAAGGCTGGTTGATGTACTCGAGGTAGTACTGTACGTGGCCCATTTCGTGATGAACGGTGTTGAATTGGTCCCCTGTTACAATCGTGCACTGCTTGATCCTGTAAGGACAAGTTCAGCGCATGCTAGTCGTAGCGACATACTAATGCGATTAATAAATCTACCAAGTCCTTCTTACAGTATGTCATCCATTCACTGCTGACCAAAATAGGTAAAACAATATCAACTTTATATACTGCCAGAATATAAACATGTGGCCTCAAGATGTTTCGATTTAGTGCAGTATATTGTATATCGGGGTTGAATTATCTTGGTGTGTTTTTAATCTTTTTATAATTACATAACTTTTTCAATTACCGAAAGTCTGTTCCGTTGTTCATGTCCCAGGCGGAGGCATGACACACAACGTCACGGTCTGGTGGCCTCTCCAGCATAGAGTGCGTCCAGAATGTGTCCGGCATCTTCTTGAGTCTAATGGACGTGAAAAACTCCTCTGCCATTTCGTACATGTGCGTCACGTTGTAGTTCTGGGATGGAATGGTACAGTTTTACTATTCATTTTAGTCCGTATAATTAATATGTACTGGACATTGCAAATATCAATACATATGTAGTATAGTTCGAAGCTGAACGTTTTATAAAAGTAAATATCAAGTATGACTCAATTGGATAACTTGGAATAGATATGGACAGACGGTACGTGGATCCGAATGTCTCATAGTCGGATATAATCGGTACTTGAATACATTTTGCGCTTCTCCATATACTTGTGTGTTGTGAGCTAATACCTCTATTTGGTTGATAAGCCCAGTTAGCATGGTCATATCGGATATCGATGTATTCTATATCCGATATACATTATCAGTTCGACTTGCATCCAATGGACGAAGCAATATAATTCAAATATCGTTTTCGATTTGCATCCGATAACGGCTATATAAATATATGGCATATGATATAGGTCCAATATCGGTCCGATGTGTAGCGAATTAAATTCGGCCCAACTTGTGTCCGATTGGACAGAGCAGGTTGGGTCCAATATACTTCGTGATCTATATCCGACATGCAAATCATCTTTATCCTATATCGACTGAATTTGATTTTGCTAACTCGAAATAGTTTTTTTTCCACAACTATGCAGTACCATACCTGGTCGATCATAGCTTTGGTAAGGTTGGTCTGGTCGGCCTCAGGGTAGGGTGCCAAGAGATCGAAAATGTTGCTCCATCCCTGGGCCCACATATTTCCTTAAATATATTTAATTATTTGATTTTGAAATTTATTTGAACAGCGTCATCCATTTTGATTGCAGAACACGCAATACTGTCAAAGGAGTTATGCTCGGTCAACGATATTACGGACTCGCCCGTGAATGTTGATTGTGTCTGCACATATGCATGTTTATGCTATGTGATTTTTAAAAGCACGACAGAAACAAGATAAGGGTGGGCTGGTAGTTAATATGTATATTTCGAATGGTAAATGTCCTTGGATTGATTCGCTGCAGATTCCACTTCTACTTTCTGAAGTATCTAAAATCTAAATATTTCAACTTATTAAGCAAAGACCAAGGTATATTTGGGATTGAAACAGTGACTGTTTACCAAATAAATGAGCAGGAATATGGCCGGATGTTGGGAACTTATTCGCGCCGTAATGTTCCTTCAACTTCCTACGCACGTAAATGTGGAGCTGGTCGTACAAGGGAGCTAATTCGTCAAACAAATTGCGTACGTCAGTCTCAAACTGAGGATCTTCATACCACGACCGGTAATAGTCCCCCATGTCACTGTACCTCTCTGAAAAAAGCAGTGCCAAGAAAATGTGTTCTTTAGGAAGAATTTTTAGCAATGCAATACAATCAATGCCACGCCTGACGTTGACAACACTTAAAATAGCCTGTTTGGAAATGCGAATGTGAATTAAATCATTTTCAATACCATCTCACTCGTGTATACCTGATTTTATTGTATTTGGTTTTTAGAACATCATTGATTGAACCACTACATATCAATCAATATACTTATACAACTAGGAAATGAGTATCTTCAACACTGAAAGATCTTCTCAATATAAAGTCATTTTTAACCACAATTTCTGAATATTTTCATACAAAGGTGAATAGCCAAGCCCTACCGCCTGCCTTGATAGCCATATTCATAAGCTCCACGAACTCCTGGTACTTCGCTCTCATGTGTTTACCGCTCACATCCCTCCAGCCCTTCCATGCTGCCAACAGCTCATCGTAATTCCTGCTGTTTGTGATGATCTCAGTCAAACCTGCAGATTATTGTTTTTTTTAAAGTGTCGTTTGTGAATCCATATTTTATGAAACAAGAGATGGAAAGTACCAATTAAAGCTTGGATACTAGGCAAACACACTAAGATATGCTCTACCTGGTTCAAGTTTGTAGCATTCGCCTTGGGATTTGCACCACTCTGCAGCACTGTATATGTCGGTCATTTCAGCCTCAAGATCCGCTATCTGAGATGATAAAAGCATGCACCTACTATGAAACAAAATTAAGTGACGGTGAAATGCAAGTCGTAAGTTGTATCAAAATTATAAAGATGCAGTCTCGCAAAACCTATAGTATACGCCCATTGTAATGAGATTTAAATAGTAAAATGGTAAAAGAAAACAAGATTGAAAGTCATGATAAAAAGCGAATTTCCGACGGCGTAGAAATCGGTTTCAAATAAATCGACTAAAGTAAATGATACATGAATTTTGAAAAGGAAAAAAAACAACAACACATATTCACCAATTCTATTATTATTTTAGCTCTCAGTATTTTTAACAATACTTTTAAATGCAATTGCATACAAGACACAACTGTAAAGTGTTCAAACCTTATTCAAGACACTGGTATCCTCGTAACCGGATATCCCCACATCAAGAATCTTCTCAATTTGTCGCTTCAAGGACGCGTCAGTTATGGCATTGAGATCGAATTCCGACGCTTTAACTGACTCATTCTTGGCAAACTCGGACCACTGCAAACTCAGTTCAGTCTAGATATCAAATTAAATATATAAAATTATTTTTGTATAGTTTTGAAGAAGTAGTAATAGTAGTAGTAGTAGTAGTAGTAGTAGTAGTAGTAGTAGTAGTAGTAGTAGTAGTAGTAGTAGTAGTAGTAGTAGTAGAAGTAGTAGTAGCAGAAGTAGACGTAATAATGAAATTTGTTGTTGTTATTGTTATAGTAGTAGTAGTAGTAGTAGTAGTAGTAGTAGTAGAAGTAGAAGTAGCAGTAGCAGTAGCAGTAGTAGTAGTAGAAGTGGTAGTAGTGGTAGTAGTGGTAGTAGTAGTAGTAGTAGTAGTAGTTTCGGCCTGGCCTTCCGTTTGCATGCTTTACCCGGTTTTGTTATGGTTGCCTTTTGGACTATTCATTGCTGTACTAGTTTTCTCAGATACATTGACTGTCTGTATCTGTACTTGCCATTTTCTGTTGGTTGTGGGATGTAATGTTGGTGTGATAGATCCAGGAGGCGACTGTATAAGTTTTGGACAACGTTGTGGCCCGTTCGTTGTAGCCACCAGAGTCTGCAAGCAGAAGGGCAACGAGAGATGTACCATGATATAATCTTCTTTTTTTTTAGTTTAGTGTTTATTATTTTCCTTAATTCGATGGTGACCCGGGTAAGACCAAAACAGTTGTCCTTTTTGCGAGGCCATGAGAATACATTTATTGAACCCACCATGTCTTGGTGATAGACGGACAAATATACCCCTCGACAGACATAATATGTTTTTTTTTCTAAAACAACTAA
Source organism: Mya arenaria (assembly GCF_026914265.1). NCBI lineage: Eukaryota > Metazoa > Mollusca > Bivalvia > Myida > Myidae > Mya > Mya arenaria. The sequence continues at coordinate 36,919,942 of NC_069126.1, forward strand.
TAGGTATCCTAATAGGTAGGATACCTATTAGTTGTTTAAGAAAAAAAACATATTATGTCTGTCTTTTCTTCGATCGCCAATTGTTATATATTGTAGATATATTTAAAAGCAAAAAATCCATGTTTAATTATATATGTTTCCAAACAAACCTTCAAGGTACGCCCGCACCTGTTCATCTACAGTTTGCGACAGAACAGCTACAACGAATGTTGTAAAAGACAGCAACTGAAAAGCTTCCGTTAGAATCATTCTGAAATATGTCATTCAAAAGCAAAATATAGGAAGATGTAACCATATTCAATTTAAGAACCCAACAAAACTTACTATGCTGATAACAAGTACTTTCAACGACAAACATAACATTACATAACATAACATAATACAATAGAACATAACAGAACATAACATAGCAACATATAGTGTATTGTAACACAAGGCCTCCGGCAATCATAAGATAATCAAACAATAGTGGTGACAGAGGTTATTCAGTAGTTTTTGGTATATGTTAATATGCGCATGTTTTCCAATATTTAGCTAACACATATATAATGTGTATTTACAATGACGATACTATATCGATATCTGGTCAAGTAATCCATTGTTACCATCGGCTAGCTATGCCAGCTGTACGACAAGTCCACTTGTGCATGGTTTTGCTAGCCGATGTGCCACACATATTTCAATATTTATTCACATGCCATTCAAAAACTGCTTACGAATAATGAAAGCATTGTAAATGTATTTTGCGATACACATAAGATCCTTTCTATCATACTCAACATTTTGTAAAACAGATTTAATGATATGTAGCAGTTTCCTATGTGCTCCTTGCATAAAATGGACACAACATTTCCTTTCAAATAAAAGGGACACAGTCTAATATCCCGGTCTAAAAAACATTTTTCAATTTGCAGCACATGACTAAAACAACGGAGCTCCGCGACAACTTTCTTTAGAATAAAAGGCATATCCATTGACTATAAGTATCTTCCATGGCCGAGAGTGTAAGATAGGTTCATTCCGACCCGATCGTAGGGTGTTTTGCGGAAACGAGGTTTACCGAGTTACTGCAAAACACCCTGCGCGAGGGTCGGATAAACCTTTCTTACACGAGCGGTTATGGTAGATGCTTTTTCTCCCACCTCAGTTAAACAAAATTAAGTAAAAATGTATTTTTTTGCTGGAACTCTTTTGTGCTTAGTGAAAATAATTGCGTACGGATATGCGATAATTCGTGGTTGTCATGGATATTCGCGCAGTTATTTAGAGTATGTAAATGGTCTGATCGGTCTTTAAATAGCTCTAAGAAGAGTGTAGCATTATTTCTTGAAAGGTGCGTGAAAACTGTTTTCTGGTGACATTTGAAGCGAGAAATAATTAACTAGCGTTTTAAATATTGCCACAAGACAAGGTTTCCATAATGCGCTACAGACGACAGTCTTCAACAAGGGAGGTAATTACAATCTGGTGACCATTAAAAGAAGTTCCATACGGGCATTTTATCTTCGCCCGTGGGCAAGATTATAAGTATCTTCCATAGCCGAGAGTGTAAGATAGGTTCATTCCGACCCGAGCGTAGGGTGTTTTGCGGAAACGAGGTTTACCGAGTTTCCGCAAAACACCCTGCGCGAGGGTCGGGATGAACCTATCTTACACGAGCGGCTATGGTAGATACTTTTTCTCCCATCTCAATTAAACAAAATTAAGTAAAAATATATTTTTTGTTGGAACTCTTTTGTGCTTAGTGAAAATAATTGCGTATGGATATGCGATAATTCGTGGTTGTCATGGATATGGGCGTAGTGATCCAGTTAATGTTAATAGTCAAATCGGTCTTTTTAAATAGTTCTAAGGAGAATGAAGCATTATTTCTTGAATGATGCGTGAACACTGTTTTATGGTGACATTTGAAGCGAGAAATAATTAATTAGCGTTTTAAATATTACCATAAGACAAGATTTCCTTGATGCTACTGACGACAGTCTTCAACAAGGAAGGTAGTTACAATCATGTGGTGACCATTAAAAAGGAGTTCCATACGGGCATTTTATCTTCGCCCGTGGGCAAGATAAGAATATCTAGCATGGTTGAATTATTGGATCTACTTATCTAAGGTGGGAGAAAATAAGTATCTCCCATGGCCGAGAGTGTAAGATAGGTTCATTCCGACCCGAGCGTAGGGTGTTTTGCGGAAACGAGGTTTACCGAGTTTCCGCAAAACACCCTGCGCGAGGGTCGGGATAAACCTATCTTACACGAGCGGCTATGGTAGATGCTTTTTCTCCCACCTCAGTTAAACAAAATTAAGTAAAAATATATTTTTGCTGGAACTCTTTTGTGCTTAGTGAAAATAATTGCGTATGGATATGCGATAGCACGTGGTTGTCATGGATATGGGCGTAGTGATCCAGTTAATGTTAATAATAGTCAAATCGGTCTTTTTAAATAGTTCTAAGGAGAATGAAGCATTATTTCTTGAATGGTGCGTGAACACTGTTTTATGGTGACATTTGAAGCGAGAAATAATTAATTAGCGTTTTAAATATTACCATAAGACAAGATTTCCTTGATGCTACTGACGACAGTCTTCAACAAGGAAGGTAGTTACAATCATGTGGTGACCATTAAAAAGGAGTTCCATACGGGCATTTTATCTTCGCCCGTGGGCAAGATAAGAATATCTAGCATGGTTGAATTATTGGATCTACTTATCTAAGGTGGGAGAATATAAGTATCTCCCATGGCCGAGATTGTAAGATAGGTTCATTCCGACCCGAGCGTAGGGTGTTTTGCGGAAACGAGGTTTACCGAGTTTCCGCAAAACACCCTGCGCGAGGGTCGGGATAAACCTATCTTACACGAGCGGCTATGGTAGATGCTTTTTCTCCCACCTCAGTTAAACAAAATTAAGTAAAAATATATTTTTTGCTGGAACTCTTTTGTGCTTAGTGAAAATAATTGAGTATGGATATGCGATAGCACGTGGTTGTCATGGATATGGGCGTAGTGATCCAGTTAATGTTAATAGTCAAATCGGTCTTTTTAAATAGTTCTAAGGAGAATGAAGCATTATTTCTTGAATGATGCGTGAACACTGTTTTATGGTGACATTTGAAGCGAGAAATAATTAATTAGCGTTTTAAATATTACCATAAGACAAGATTTCCTTGATGCTACTGACGACAGTCTTCAACAAGGAAGGTAGTTACAATCATGTGGTGACCATTAAAAAGGAGTTCCATACGGGCATTTTATCTTCGCCCGTGGGCAAGATAAGAATATCTAGCATGGTTGAATTATTGGATCTACTTATCTAAGGTGGGAGAAAATAAGTATCTCCCATGGCCGAGAGTGTAAGATAGGTTCATTCCGACCCGATCGTAGGGTGTTTTGCGGAAACGAGGTTTACCGAGTTTCCGCAAAACACCCTGCGCGAGGGTCGGGATAAACCTATCTTACACGAGCGGCTATGGTAGATGCTTTTTCTCCCACCTCAGTTAAACAAAATTAAGTAAAAATATATTTTTGCTGGAACTCTTTTGTGCTTAGTGAAAATAATTGCGTATGGATATGCGATAGCACGTGGTTGTCATGGATATGGGCGTAGTGATCCAGTTAATGTTAATAATAGTCAAATCGGTCTTTTTAAATAGTTCTAAGGAGAATGAAGCATTATTTCTTGAATGGTGCGTGAACACTGTTTTATGGTGACATTTGAAGCGAGAAATAATTAATTAGCGTTTTAAATATTACCATAAGACAAGATTTCCTTGATGCTACTGACGACAGTCTTCAACAAGGAAGGTAGTTACAATCATGTGGTGACCATTAAAAAGGAGTTCCATACGGGCATTTTATCTTCGCCCGTGGGCAAGATAAGAATATCTAGCATGGTTGAATTATTGGATCTACTTATCTAAGGTGGGAGAATATAAGTATCTCCCATGGCCGAGATTGTAAGATAGGTTCATTCCGACCCGAGCGTAGGGTGTTTTGCGGAAACGAGGTTTACCGAGTTTCCGCAAAACACCCTGCGCGAGGGTCGGGATAAACCTATCTTACACGAGCGGCTATGGTAGATGCTTTTTCTCCCACCTCAGTTAAACAAAATTAAGTAAAAATATATTTTTTGCTGGAAATCTTTTGTGCTTAGTGAAAATAATTGAGTATGGATATGCGATAGCACGTGGTTGTCATGGATATGCGCGCAATGATCCAGTTAATGTTAATTGTCAAATCGGTCTTTTTAAATAGTTCTAAGGAGAATGAAGCATTATTTCTTGAATGGTGCTTGAAAACTGTTTTATGGTGACATTTGAAGCGAGAAATAATTAATTAGCGTTCTAAACATTACCATAAGACACGATTTCCTTGGTGCTACTGACGACAGTCTTCAACAAGGGAGGTAATTACAATGTTGTGACCATTAAAAAAGTTCCATACGGGCATTTTATCTTCGCCCGTGGGCAGGATAAGAATATTTAGCATGGTTAAATTATTGGATCTACTTATCTGAGGTGGGAGAAAAGAATTTCTAGCATGGTTAAATTAATGGATCTACTTATCTGAGGTGGGAGAAAGGTATCTTTCCGGAATTAGGAGTCTTCGAAGTTTTTGTAGTGTAATGCCTTTGGCGTAGTGTTGACATAATATTGTAACTTCTGGATACCACAATCTTCGAGTCAACAAGATAAAGTGATCAGAATTCCCGATTTCATCCATTGCATAGTGGAAACATTTTCAAACAAAAGTATTTTGACTCTTGTTGCCCATATTGTCTTGCCAGCGGCGTCTAAATCTCTGAACATCCGATAGGGGTACCTGTGATTTTGCATTTGTGTTAACTTTGCCTGTCATTTAAATGACGTTTAGGGGATGCCGTTAACATTTGCTCTGAGCGAAACACTTTTATACATAGCGATTCAGACATGCCACATATTTGCAAAATATTTATGAAAACGTTCAAACCTTTCACTGTAGCGTTTCACCGTAGCGATATCTCTGAACAATAACACAGGTTTGGCATCAGTACTCACCACAAAATCAAATAACTCAACAGCGTCGATTGGTTGAAAATAACCAAATCCTTTTTAGACTTTATAAATAATTGCCGCTGCTTTGGATGTTTTCGAAGTATGTCTTGAGATTTGGTCCATGATAAAGGTTGGAGCAAAATACGCTCCGAGATATTTATAGACACGAAACAACTTCTTTTTGGTTTCCATTATTTAACCACTTTTACATTTATATGTATGAAGTGAACCACCATGTCGAAGGACCATAGTTTTGGATTTTTTGTATTGATATGCACTGATAATGAACGAAAATTCACCAATGTAGTTAACTTGTCGCTGACGATTTTGTTTTGTATCGGCAACGCTGGCTACGTCATCAGCAAAAAGCAAGACATACGTTTCGTTAGTATCGTTAATTGTATTGTTTATATATATTCCATTTTCTCAAAAAAAATTTGAAAATGTCCCCTAAATCATCGATAAACAAAGAGAAAATTGAAGGTGAACTTAAACGGTCTGTTTTGCTCCTATTGATAAAATAAAGTATCAAGTCAACCCATGTTTAACATTAACACCCGAATTTACGTGTCCGTACATCGATTTGAATATTTGACTGAATTACCTGAATCTTCTTTAATCCCCTTTCTGAGTAAGCTCTTCAAAAGGTTTTCGTGTATACAAGAGTCAAATGCTGTTAAAAAAATTCAACGTAGAAGACCTATATTCTCCCTTTTTAACACAGGTATTTTTAAATTATAGCTTGTAAATAAAAGATGTTTTCAATTGTTGAATATTTTACTCGTACTATTAATAAGGGAATGGCGGTAATTATTTGGGTCTTCCTTGCTCCCTTTTTTGTGGAAAAAATGTGGCAAAATTGCTCGTTCTGAAAACATTGTTAAACAAGTCTTTCAGGTAAGGGACACTAATTTAATGAGTATTCTAAAACATTTTGATTTACAAGCCTAAGTATACTCCTGGTCTACAATTCCTTTTAAGTGCAATGATACTTTCTGTAATTTCGTCAAACGCTAATTCATTGTCAAGAACGTTAACGTCTACATAACTGGCAAGTGTAAACTTATTTTGCTTAGCAGCACACATTTACTACACCACCACTCTGGTTGTTCACTTATTGCAGGCTCTTTGTGCGATTTGTTCTGTTTCACACGCATATTTTCGCCCGTCTTTTTGTTCATTGCTAAAACGCCATGTAGTTTTTAGGCTGTAGGCTGCTAGGCGTGCAGACTTTTATAACCGTAATCTACCATTGTGTAAATATAAATATAGTTTCTATGTTTAAACTAGCCTTTAATCGACATTTACTTGATATTTTTATTAAGATATACTTAAGATACATACTATTAAATTTTAACCATTACTAAAGCCATATGATACTCGTTTTACAATAAAAATAAAAGCGCTTCAACTGGCTTCAGGCCTGCTATGATTTGTCATGTAATGCCAAATGGAAATGGAGTGTGTGAAGAATTCTCAGTTTGTTTCAGTAACAGCCCAGCGTCTTGAGCATGTTGCAATCTTTCTAACCACAGATAAAATTATGTTCATTTTGTGCACGAGTGACATTATTTGAGGGCAATATTAATATACATAAATATATACAGGCAATGTCGTATGTGGATGATTCGATCCAGAGGAATTTGAGCGAGGATCCTGTCATTGTAGAAAGAAACCTTAGATATGTAAATAACATGTCACATGCATTGTTTTCGGATGATTTTGGTTAAGCGGGCATACCCTGGTAGTAAACGAAATACTACTAAGTTATGTTTTAAGTGTAGAGTGTATTTTACTAAAAACGCTTAAATGCTTTATCCGTGGCCGTGCATTGTTTGTGAAACCAACGTTCCAGATAAAGTTTCATATGCGTATCAGTCCATACTGTTTTAAATGAGTCACTGACACGCCATGGTTTTGATTTAATTCAGCATAAAAAAACTAAAGGTATTTGCAAAGGAATCCATGAGCACGCATACACTTTATTAAGATGTTAATGTTAATTTGTCAAATTAAATTTGATAAAATTACATGACTACACGCACAATACGTTGTTGGCCGGAAGCCTTTCAACGCTTTAAGCGCTTGGATTTTATTACATTTGTGCTGTTTGCTGCATCCGTAAATGTTTTGTATAATGTTGATACCTTCTTCAAGCCATTTGTATTTGACATATTCATCATTACCCGTACGATTTTGTCCATTTTCTTTATTACTCGTAAAAGCGGCACTGTCTTAACAATTCAATGTACGAAACATAGGAAAATGATACGAGAAATCAGAAATATCAACGCCAAAGTTAAACACATCTTGAAATATATATGTTGAGAAAAGTTCATAACCGTTATACGTTTGTCATTATTCACTACGCATGTAAAATTCTCATCTTCGTTATCAAAAGACGACCATTTAACCATGGAGTCTGTATTATATTCCAGGATGTATTGGAAGTTAAAATCAAAGATAGAAATGATAGGTGTATTATGGCAGATATCATGTCGTTATAAATACATAGTAGATGTATTTTGCTTTTCCAATTTGCCAAGATGCGATTCTTTTCACCGTCTGTGTCTAGAAGCAGGTATGAGTTTTAAGACCGATCAAATGTCAGACAATATCTACACTTGGCATTATTGGGCATATATTACACTACCTGCGTACCAGTGACATTTTGATCGCAAATCTAATAAGATAGTGAAAAATATAGTGGGTTAGTGATCTAGGATTTGCTAAAAGCGTCAAAACCTTTGTTTTGATTGTTATATATATATATATATATATATATATATATATATATATATATATATATATATATATGCCAAAAGAGACCATTTTATGTCTGGGTATAAACATTTAAAATAAAAAAGTGACATTATTTCTGCAATATATGTCCATTCCCAATCGACATTCTTCAAAATATGAACTCGCGCATATCTTCGTTATATGAAAAAAATATGAAAACCCTTTAAGTTAAAATTGGCGGTGATGATCATCCACTTTCTGTGCATATGACACTTTTACTTTGATATGTCTTCCCAGTATATTATCTCCCTCATTGTTGCCAATCTAGACAAGTTAGTCAAGTTAGTCGAAGCAAATATATATTGGAAATCCAGCCAGCTGATTGGACAGCAATCCGGGGTTAACATATAAGCGGCTATCTAGAGACAGACTAGTGTTTGTAAGTCGAGACGTTAATGCTTGACATTGACAACACCTACCACTACAAACAATTTCTAAGAATGATTGATATGGTGGCCTAGATTATTGTCTTATCAAATTGCCGTATTTAGTCGTATTTGCTTGTTGGTGGTTTCACTCAAATGCACAATTTTAAACTTCTTCTTTTTCCTTTTACTTTTATTCATCCTTTTTCAAACTGTTACCCTTTCATCAGTGAGACATAGACATTTTTTCTAAAAGAATAAATATGTTTTCCCAGTTAATTGTCCAATCAAAAGGTCGGATTTGATCGTCTTTGCTTGCTTAGCATACTTGTATTTTAACGTCATAGATATGGAGAACTGGGCAGAAAACCCAATGAGATTCGCATGTTATTTGAAATTTAGCGATTTCACTCGAATGCACGATTTCAAATCGAGTTATATTTCCGTTTAACTTATTCTCTTGCCATAGGTGAAACCAGGCCTAAATGTGTCAATATCATACTTTTTAGCGTTTCTGCTTCTACCGTGACAAAATATAGTAAACTGCTGGATTTTTGTCGGCGAATTTTGAATTTTATATGGTTTATATGCACTTGTATAAGAAGTATACTCCTTTTTAAATGCTGATTGAGTCAGATAGGCTATTACCTTTAAGTATATTTGTTTTAAATTGGCCAAAAGAGATCAAATAAAAGTTCAGTAATTGTTTTAAAATATACATTGAAACGATTGAGAAGGTGGCGCTAATGTCATAGTTTTACCTGTATTTCAGACCGAAAGTAAAAAAAAACCTTTAAAGTAAAAGTAGACTAACTGTTTAATAAAAACAAAGACGTTTAAGAGTCGGGTCCATCAGTATGAACATACAATTTTATGAAACCATAAAATAACGATTAACTGTCTGGGGAAAAATGACAAAAGATGATAACCAGACACTCCAACTTCAGAATGTCAACAAACTTGTAGATCATAATTCTATAAAAAATGAAGTTTAACGCAATGAAAGCCCTCCCACCTAGAGTATCATCTCGTTTACTGTCAGACAAAATATCAAGCATATTATATAAACATTGAAAGTAAATTCAGTTTCGCCTAAAATTTATTTATTTTTACAGAGATGAACATACTTTAGAATCCTTGAAGCAATACGTGATATCTTATTTTGTGAATCCTTGAAGCAATACGTGATATCTTATTTTGTGAATCCTTGAAGGAATACGTGATATCTTGTTTTGTGAATCCTTGAAGCAATACGTGATATCTTATTTTGTGAATCCTTGAAGCAATACGTGATATCTTATTTTGTGAATCCTTGAAGCAATACGTGATATCTTATTTTGTGAATCCTTGAAGGAATACGTGATATCTTATTTTGTGATAATGTTGAAATATATAATATATCTTGTCTGTAACAATTGGCAACATGTATCCAGATAATTGTCGATGTTGCCTCTCTATGTCATGCCACCTGCACAATGCACAATGGAAATAAGAATTGACTCTTTGTCGTGTCATCATTGTGTTGGTGTTCATGTGATGGGTTTATATGGATCATTTTGTAATTCATGTTTAACATTATAAACATGTTGTTTTAGTTAACCATGTACCATGTACTTATTTCCAAAATAAATGTATCTATCAATTTATCTAATTTTTATAATACCTGTGCGTTCGAACTGTTAAAGTTAAAATTGGAATAAGACTTTTTGGAATGAAAACTTACTTTTGAACAAATTATATAAATTATGTTTATGTTTCTTAACAAAAGGAAATGAAAAATACAGTTTTTTTTCTTTACTCATTCCAATTGCCATTGCAATATGAGCGTATCGTTTAATATTGTGAATAGGACAGCATCAAAACTCTCGAAATGACCGCTCCGATAACCGAATAGTTAAAAATGCCCTGGGAGTAATTCCCAAATAAGATTTACTATATTGAATACAATTGGGTTTTCTTTAACAAAAATGATTAATACATGTCGAAAACAATGGTTCTTATGAAGGATACTATGTTTAATTTGAAAGAAAGGTACAGAAAACACAGTATTTCTACATTATGAAACTATAATAGATCACCGTAAATCTTTTAGCACTCACCAATCATTTAACATTTTTGCGTTTTCAGCTATTAAATACATAGTTATAAACTTGTTATCAGTAATTAATATTTTCCATAAATGCATAATTTAATAAGAAATTGAAGGTTTATCACTCAAAATTTATGTTTGTTATACATGTGTATGTATTGATTTTGAATAAGAGTGTCACTTTAAGCGTTCGGATCGCGGGTTATTTCTCCGACTACATCAGACATACCGAACAAGGTTTAGATTGTCTAGTAGCTCCCTTGCCTGACTCTCGACATAAACTTTAGTTGTATGCTTCACATCAGGCGCATTTAAGAACGTAGGAATATCTAAATTAAAAATTACGCATTATGAATTTCTAAAAAAATGTTATTAGAATTATATAGAGGATAATTTTAATTGAACTGTTACGTAAATGTACATATACAATGAAGCTCAAAATCGCAAAAGATATGACGATTTATCAAAGCGTTCAATCAAATTATTTGTTATCCTTTATGCTTGTACCAATATCCGGACAACTGCTGTTGGACAAAAGCGCAACTGAACACCACTAGTCTATCCTGTTTGTAACAAATTAGGATGACCACAACGCAGAGTAACAGAGTTGTAGAGACATAGCGGGGTTATTTTATAGTCTTTGTAGCTGAATTGTGAAATAATATTAAGGATACGCCTTAATTATATATACAAATTACATAATTCACGGGGAAAATACCATGGTCACTGTAGGTGGAATGAATTTGAAGCAATAAAATGTGAATTTGCACATACATATTTACATTAGCTTAGTTATAACAAAATACAGAGCCAGAATATGATTGACTCGATTGTGTTATAGGTGTAACAGTCAACAATGGGCGTAGATTCATTAAACAAATGTATCATTTTATTCAAATCAATGATCTTTTCTTGATTTTCATAGTACTTTCGACTAAGTGCATCTTAAATAGATATTATAGTTTTGTTTGCCAATATAAAGGTCAGTTACCTAAAGCATTTTTGTTAAATATTCCATAATATATGAAGTTAGACATTGTTTTGAGGTAATGAATTTGAGAGTATTTGCGTTTAGAAATTTGCCGAATGTAAGTAAAGAACAGCCTGGGTACCGAGGTATAGAGTATGTAACAAAAAATGTACCCCATAGGCATAACTGCTGGAACACATGAGGGATGTAACAGAATATGTACACCATAGGCATAACTGCTGGAACACATAACTGCTGGAACACATGAGGGATGTAACAAAATATGTACCCCATAGGCATAACTGCTGGAACACATGAGGGATGTACTAGAATATGTACACCATAGGCATAACTGCTGGAACACATAACTGCTGGAACACATGAGGGATGTAACAAAATATGTACCCCATAGGCATAACTGCTGGAACACATAACTGCTGGAACACATGAGGGATGTAACAAAATATATACCCCATAGGCATAACTGCTGGAACACATGAGGGATGTAACAGAATATGTACCCCATAGGCATAACTGCTGGAACACATGAGGGATGTACTAGAATATGTACACCATAGGCATAACTGCTGGAACACATAACTGCTGGAACACATGAGGGATGTAACAAAATATGTACCCCATAGGCATAACTGCTGGAACACATAACTGCTGGAACACATGAGGGATGTAACAAAATATGTACCCCATAGGCATAACTGCTGGAACACATGAGGGATGTAACAAAATATGTACCCCATAGGCATAACTGCTGGAACACATGAGGGATGTAACAGAATATGTACCCCATATGCATAACTGCTGGAACACATGAGGGATGTAACAGAATATGTACACCATATGCATAACTGCTGGAACACATGAGGGATGTAACAGAATATGTACACCATAGGCATAACTGCTGGAACACATGAGGGATGTAACAGAATATGTACACCATATGCATAACTGCTGGAACACATGAGGGATGTAACAGAATATGTACACCATAGGCATAACTGCTGGAACACATGAGGGATGTAACAGAATATGTACACCATATGCATAACTGCTGGAACACATGAGGGATGTAACAGAATATGTACCCCATAGGCATAACTGCTGGAACACATGAGGGATGTAACAGAATATGTTCACCATATGCATAACTGTTGGAACACATGAGGGATGTAACAGAATATGTACACCATAGGCATAACTGCTGGAACACATGAGGGATGTAACAGAATATGTACACCATAGGCATAACTGCTGGAACACATGAGGGATGTAACAGAATATGTACACCATAGGCATAACTGCTGGAACACATGAGGGATGTAACAGAATATGTACACCATAGGCATAACTGCTGGAACACATGAGGGATGTAACAGAATATGTACACCATAGGCATAACTGCTGGAACACATGAGGGATGTAACAGAATATGTACACCATAGGCATAACTGCTGGAACACATGAGGGATGTAACAGAATATGTACCCCATAGGCATAACTGCTGGAACACATGAGGGATGTAACAGAATATGTACACCATAGGCATAACTGCTGGAACACATGAGGGATGTAACAGAATATGTACACCATAGGCATAACTGCTGGAACACATGAGGGATGTAACAGAATATGTACACCATAGGCATAACTGCTTGAACACATGAGGGATGTAACAGAATATGTACACCATAGGCATAACTGCTGGAACACATGAGGGATGTAACAGAATATGTACCCCATATGCATAACTGCTGGAACACATGAGGGATGTAACAGAATATGTACACCATAGGCATAACTGCTGGAACACATGAGGGATGTAACAGAATATGTACACCATAGGCATAACTGCTGGAGCACATGAGGGATGTAACAGAATATGTACACCATAGGCATAACTGCTGGAACACATGAGGGATGTAACAGAATATGTACACCATAGGCATAACTGCTGGAACACATGAGGGATGTAACAGAATATGTACACCATATGGAGAACCGCTCGAACTGTTTTCTTGAGAGCTTCTTCGGATGATAGTATACCCGAAAATCTTGGATTCGAAATAATAACAATTATCTCACCTAATCATAGCACGCTACCGCAAACAAGTACGGCTTATAATATATTATTATTAAAAACACGCTACGGGTGTCACGATGATAAACTATATCTTGACGTCAGCGTTCTCCCCTCGGTTTGAAATTAAGTACAAACGTAATTAGGACATTTTCCTTTGGTGGCTATAATGTGTGTTTTTCGTATTTATGATTAAGATATTTACTGGCAAAAAATGTAATAAACAAATAAGTACATTTGTTTCAAATGTTTAAGAAAGAAGTGGGGATTTTCAGAAGTTAGTATTAGTTCGTAACACATTATATAAAGAAAATCTGCGAATACATTTTCATGAAATTTCAAATATCGTGAATAAGCCAGTATTGCCACATTCAATTTATGTTCATGAACATGAACACAGTCGTAAATAACCTATAATAAAGTCAGTTAGTCAAACCACGCAATGGTCGAATAATTGTTTTATCTACATAGTAAAAAAACAATGAATGTATTTACATAGATTTCAACAGAGTTAACAGTTGCGCATAAACTTCACTTCGTGTGTATGCAATTATTTCTAGTCTTATTCGTTTAAATGAATTTGTAAGGAAATGTAATCGACAAAGTTTTGGTGAGATTCGAACCTTAAATGAAATGTTCCCTGTGTCCTGCTAAGCCAGAGCTCTACCGCCTGAGCAAATGAGGATCAATATACGTTATAATAATGTCATTTTGAGGGTGATGTGTCACAAAACTAGAAGCACCGCAGGGCGACGAAACCAGGATTTTAATATGGGCAATCAGAAATTATAGCCAATTTATTTATTGTATGAGCTGGGAAAAAGTAGCAGCCTTTATCTTACTTCTATAAAAAAACAAAGACTGAAGATTACGTTTGTTAAGTAGCGTGTGTGTTTATTTTTGTTGCAGCATTCATACTAAGTATAATGTGAATATATTTTGCTCATTTGTTTGCATATGACAATGGTCAAACTTTTTGCAAGCCGACATCACTGCGTACCAATGAAAGCAGAATGTTTAACTTATTATAAACACTTGCAAATTTCAGTTTTTTTGTAAATTGACCCCACTCACTTAAAGGTTATCCAAAGCTAACTATACACGTAAGCTATCGAAACACAAACTTGCATTACTAACCATTAATTATAACTTAAATTATTGGGCGGAAACGATTTTTCTATTTTTAGTACCAGTGACTATGATCTTGACCTCGACCTCATCAAAAGCAATCCTAAGTAAGTTTTTTACATGATGTACCTACACACTAAATTTCTCACTATCCATCAATTCTAACTTAAGTTGTTGGACAAATGTTTTGTAAAAAATGATATATCTGTGAGAGTGCAGCTTTAAGTCATTGGGCGTAAACATTTTTTCTATCTTAAGTTACCTTGACCTTGACCCCGTCCCTTTAAAGGCAATCCGGAGCTAGCTCTTTACATAAGGTACATCCGCACCAACTTTCATCACAACCCATCAATTCCTTTTTAAGTTATTTGGCGGAAACCATTCTTGTAATTTAATAACAGTGACCTTAACCGTAACACCAGCCCCCTCAAGCTCGTCAAATAAGTTACCTACTCAGCAATTTCCATCGCTATCAATTAATTCTTACTTAAGTTATTAGGCGGAAACCAATGTATGTTGCCAACAACATCTCCACTCCAATATGCATTATCACTGACCTATCCGTGGCATTATCGAAGTATCATATACTTAGTTTATCATTCCTTTAAAGCATTCAGAACGTCGGGTTATGATGTATATTAATTTGATCTAATGAAAGCGCATTTGTAGTTTTACTATTTTGAGTGCTTAAAAAACCAATCAAACATACTTGATGCAAGATAGATAGATGGATGATTTGTTTCCGTCACACTTTCAATTTTTTGCAATGTATAAAATGAACAATGTTGACACTGTATAAAATGTAATTGTAAACGTAAGTAAGATTCATGTTTCTGAGTATTCTAATGTATCTCACCTTATACCTATTCCTTACTGATGGGTAAATAAGCTTATAATACAATGCATTTAAATAGTGTAACCATTTCATTTTGCTCTAATTGTCTTGTTTCCCTATATGAATTATAATGTTGTATTGTTGCAACAAGATCATTTATTACAATTGCAAACGTATCCACTCATGCTTCAAACATTTAGTCCAATAAACAATGTCCCTTAAACAACTGAAAGCAAACACAAATATCATCCTACCTGTAAACGTCCAACCATCCGTCTGCAACTCGGTACGAATTCTCGACACTTTTTATTATGTTGAGTAAGTTGCGCCAACTAGGACACGATACAATGCTCGTCCTATCTGTATACTAACGGCCACCGACTGACTGCTCGATGATAAATACAAGACGTTTAACGTGATATGCACATATGACTGATTTAAGGTTTCCGATGCTCAGCATAGGCCTATTTTAACTTATATTAATAAGCATAAGTTTGTCAATTGTTAAAGTATATAATGCTACGCATAATTGGCAAACATCCATTCGACACACATGTCATCTTGCTATGAGGGGCATTCTTGGCTCTGGCGAGTTCATTTTTTATATTATGAATACAACAATAACCATCAGGTTGATATAAACCTATGGAACACAAAAAGCTGATAAAAAACAACTGTCCCCAAAAAAATGGTTTTGATCTGAAGTTCGTTCAAAAAATACGTAGCAAAAACAAAATTGAACAGTTAACGAGTCCGCCGTAAATATACACATTGTTTAAATGCTATCTACAACGCAAAAGGATATATTTCTCTGATGGCGCAGTTGATAAAGTCACTGACTACATGTCCTGAGGTACCGAGTTCAAATTAGGTAGTCATGACAAACTCCTGCTTTCTTCTATTATTTTTTTACTGTAATTACTATATTACATATTTCTATTTGATATCTTCATATTTATATAACTAACTTTATGATATTTATAGAAATAGTGTACAACATAAAAGTACTTCAATAAACTCAGTTTTGGTACAAGATTGTCAACATAGGCTAATGTTTGTGACTATTGTGCGCTTTACAGTATGCGGAGATGGTAGACTCCAACGGTATGCGTGAAATATTTAACAGTTCCACGTATACTAAGGACATGTATACTATAATACATAAATACAAATATATTTCATAATGTGTTTTGATTTATAGCAGCTATTAATTGCACAACGTTCAGCGTCAATAGATTGGCTATATCTGTACGTGTGGAACCTAAGACAGCTTTAGCACACGAGATATGCTTGAGCGTAATTGGTATGGGCTACTCAATTCTTATTCAGTTAATTAATAGCGTCAGTAAATTGGTACTTGTAACTGTTTCCAGGTTTTTAAAGCAGAGATGTGTTTTCGATACGCAATGCAACCTATGTTTGTTTTAGTGTGTTTTTTTATAAGCTGTACGCTACGATCCTTCCAGAATGTAAGAATGTGTCAAGGAAAACCCAAAGCAGTATTACAATCAGCATTCTTCAGGAAAGAATAGGGTTTTGCAATTCCTATTGTGACTACAATGAAGCATATACATAGATAAACAAACCTCAGGGGTATATACTTAAGTCAGTCAAGTTCTCTGTCATTTTAATTGTAACTTAAATAAAGCACATTCAGCGCCAAACAAACTCGTGTGTATGAAACTATTCAGTGCCAAATAGACCTAATATTGACAACCATAAACCCCATTCGGAGCATATCAGACCAATAGGCATCTGTTTTCAAGCATTATCAGTGCCAAGTGGCATCCACTTTGACAGTAGTATTCCCAAAGCAGAGCCAGCAAACCCATACGCTGCTCTAATTGAGCCTGCTCAGTATAATATACTACATCGTGGCAACCCTACAGCCTAAACAATACAATAAAAAGCAATACCATACATATGCAGCTCTAATTAACAAACACATTTTGGCAAATATGTTGCCCATTTAAAGCCAACACGAACTAATTAATGTGTAACTCAAATGAATCCTAATCAATACCAATCAGTCATTATGGCAACAAAAAGCCCATTAAAAGCCGACAAAGAACATGTGAATTTCAAATTAGCCTATTCAGGGCTAATCCCGAACCCTCTGACGACCATAAAGCCATTCAGAACCAAACAAACAAACACATAGTTATTATCGAGCTTAATCAGTGTTGTGGCGAAGTTCACTTTTTTACTTGGCCCCTAACTTGCCACTCTGGAGTTTGAGAGACACCAACACATTTCAAACTTTCTTGTAACTTTAATTTGTTCCAATATTAACAAACACAGATATATTGTTTTTCAAGTAATAAATCCGGAAAGTAAATAATCCAACTATATTTTAAACAAAGATGTTTTCAATATTAAATCCAATTTAAACTGGTGTAAGTTACGTTCAATAAGTCCAAAGGATAAAATATTCTCCCACCTCAGATAAGCAGATCCCATAATTTAACAATGCTAGAAATTCTTAGCTCGCCCACGAGTGAAGATAAAATGCCCGTATGGAACTCCTTTTTATGGTCGCCGCATAGTAATTACCTCCCTTGTTGAAAACTGTCGTCTGTAGCATCATGGAAACCTTGTCTTATGGCAATATTTAGAACGCTAATTAATTATTTCTCGCTTCAAATGTTACCATAAAACAGTTTTCACGCACCTTTCAAGAAATAATGCTTCAAACTCCTTAGAACTATTTGGCTATTAACATAATGTGTATCACTCGGTAAATCTCGTTTCCGTAAAACACCCTACGCTCGGGTCGGAATGAACCTATCTTACACTCTCGGCCATGGCAGATACATGTAATTTTCTATGTTTGAATGCAATGAATTAGTAGAAAATTGATTTCCCTTTGTACCGATGAATATCTCCGTCAGGTGTCGCAAGTTAAATAGGTGCACGAGGTTTTCGTGCAAATCTCAGTTTAGGCTCATTCAGCTTTGGGCAGCCGATGAACACGAACGTAAATTTTTTTCGTCTGCTTACTTTAGCAATGACCGAGGAACAACCACGTGGCCGTACAGAAATAGAGAATCAATTACAGCAGGTTTTGATTGAACTGCGACACCAGAGAAAGGAAGTTTCATCTTAACGAGAAGAATTTCAGGGAAACAATTATACTGTAAATTCTGAGGTGAAAAAGTTAAAATTTGCTAAAGACTTAGTTTGGAAATTTCATGGAAAAAGTGTTCAATTCGACTTCAACGCGGAGTTGGAAGATATCACTAAACAAGCCAGCTGGGCTTTGGAGCACAGTAAAGTTGATTACTGTATGGAACTGTTGAAAAACGTAACAGAGAAACTCCGTAAGCGTAACAAGCTCATACGGATAGCGGACTCGTCTCCAGGTGGTTGGGAGACGGTTAGACCGTACGAAGCTAATCCGATAGCGAGCGACAGCGACGGTGAGGCAAAAATCTACAAAGCAGAAAACCGGGCTCTCAAGCGCAAGCGTCCTGCGACGAAGTGTAAGCCCGCACCTGCAACTGTTAGTCGTGCCAGTGACGCTAATATTGTGTCTCCATTTCCGGTTTCTAACAGACCAATGCTGCAGCAGCCATTTCCTGCCAGATCCTCATTCCGTTCTTCGGAGCAAGTCCCATTAACAGAGGGTCGTGCTTCGCATGTGGAGACTTCCGTCATTTCCGGAGAGAATGCCCCCATGTCATTAAGTCCGAAAATGGAGACCAGTCTATTGCAAAATAATGATTTGGACATGAAAGATGAGTATAATTTTGACTATGAACGTTTCACTCACGATTATTATGAATATGAACAGGGCCAAAAGAATATTCTTGTTAAAGGTAGACTTAAAGAAAATTTACAATTTTGGAAAGATATCCATGCTAGCAGTTTTATAACGGATTTGATAGAGTTTTGTTACAAAATCCCATTTTTCAGTATGCCTTCTAAATGTTTTGTTAAAAATAATAAGTCTGCATTGCAGGAATCTGAATTTGTATCTGGAGCAATTCAAGATTTGTTAGATCGAGCGTTGATACAGAAATGTAATACAGCTCCTCTTATTGTGAACCCACTGACAGTTTCTATACAAAGTTCTGGGAAGAAAAGATTGATTCTTAATCTCAGGGTTGTAAATAAGCACTTATGGAAACAGACCTTAAATATGACGACATTAAAGTTCCACTCGATTTTTTACAAAAAGGGTATTTCATGATAAAATTTGATCCAACCAGTGCTTATCATTTTGTTGAAATTTTCTTGCCACATACGGAGTTCCTAGGATTTGCATGGCAAGATGAAAGAGGTTCTGTATCGTACTATAAATTTTTAGTATTGCCTTTTTGACTTTCTTCAGCTTGTTATGTTTTCACTAAATTAACTAGACCGCTTATTTCAAAATGGAGAGCTGAGGGAAAGTTAGTATCTATGTTTTTAGATGATGGTTTTGGATGCAGTGATTCGTACGAGGGTACTTTACAAATCAGGTTTGAAATGAAAAAGGATTTGCTGGCCTCTGCTAATGCAGAAAAGTCTGTATGGCTCCCGGTTCAAAGTTTTATATATTTAGGGACATTGCTTAATTCTAAAGAAGGCAATATCTTTATACCGGAGTGTAGATTGATGAAGGTCAAAAATACTATAATCGATGTTTTGACAGCGGTTAAAGTACGTAGACGTGTAGGCGTGAGAAAACTAGCCAGCTTAGTAGGTCAGATAATTTCAATGTCGATTGTTATTGGTCATGTGACTCAGATTATGACACGGTGTTTGAGTATTGACATAGTACAGGCAAAAGGTTGGGATTCGTATATTAATTTGTCTGATGAAAGTGTATGTCAGATTAAATTTTGGCAGAAAAACTTGGACTGTATTAATAGCAGAGATATCTACGAATCGCACAAATGCTCTAAAGTAGTATATTCTGATGCAAGCTGTACTGGTTATGCTGGTTATGTAGTAACCAAGGACAACCAAGGTGTTGCTTCCATTATCTGTAAAGGCTCTATGAAATCAGACCTTCAGTCTGTACCAATACTGATTTATAGATTTTGTATGATTAAATCTATTACTCTAGATATTGAATGGATCCCTCGGTATGAAAATGAAAAAGCTGATTATTTGTCAAAAATTGTAGATTGCGATGATTGGGGAATATCATTTGTTCTTTTGCACAGTCTTCAAAGCAAATTCGGCCTTTTTGAAGTCGACTGGTTTGCTTCTGAGCACAATGCCAAAGTTAAAGAGTTTTATTCACGTTTTTGGAATCCTTCATCGTACGGGATTGATGCTTTTATGACATGTTGGGGTGCACATTTTGGATTATTTGTGCCACCAATATCAATAATCTACAGAGTTTTGAGAAAAATATCAGTTGATAAGGCAAGGGGTGTTTTGGTCGTACCTTTATGGACTTCGGCGGCTTTTTGGCCACTACTGTGTCCGCATGGACAAGTTATTCCTTCAGTTGTTGATTGGTTTGATTTGCCCATCGATAAAGGTCATTACACTAGCTGTAAAAATGGCAAAGGCATATTTGGAAACGAGAAGCTGAAATTTAGAATGTTAGCGTTACATGTCAATTTTACATAAGTTGATTTTGTGGGCGAAATAGCCAAAGATGCAGTATTGCTAGTCGCACTGGTATCAGGCGGCTAATTGACGGCGGTATCGCCTGTCAAGTGATTTTGTGTAAATATCAAAAACACGTAAGTGTTACAATTCAGTGAACATATGTATAATTTATGTTTTCTTTATACATGTCTTTATGCAGTGTCACAGAGATGAGATTGGAAAGCTTCCGGAAGTTCTGGCGGGCAAGATAGACCTACTCCCGGACATTCTATTGAGGTCACGTGCACCTGGTACTAGTCGGAAGTACGAATATGGTTTCAATCGCTGGAGAAAGTGGGCGTTGGGAAATGGTTAGGGGAGTGGGGATATTTTGCCGGCCAGTAATTTTCCGGTTGCGCTTTACTTGATATCTTTAATTCAAAGTGCAAATACTGCAAGTTCAGTGATTAGTGCCTATTATTCTATAAAGTGGTTTCATGATATATACGGTGTTCGTTCACCAACCAGTTCTCCTCTAGTTATCAATATCCTGGAAGCTGCAAAAAGAATACTAGCTAAACAAACAGTTAAAAAAGAGCCTATGACTGTTGATATTCTTTCAGATATGTATGACAGATTGTTCAAATATGAAAACATAAAAAAAAAATCAACGTATAATATGCGCCTCTCTTTTAGGGTATTCAGGTTTTATGCGCAGTGCTGAAATGTTGAATATCGTTGTTTCAGATTGCGTTTTTTATCCATCTTATTTGGGACTTTTTTATTGAAAGTAGTAAAACAGATAAATATAGAGACGGGTCTTGGATATTGATAGCGAGAACTGGTGCAAAGCTATATCCTGTGGTAAATCTTGAAAAATACATTACTTGGACACAGTTAGAACTGAGTGATTATTTGTTTTGTAATTTGAGCAAAACCCAACATGGTTATAAGAAAAGAACAGTTAACAAATATATGTCATACACAAGTTTGAGAGATGAATTTAGATCAGCTTTTACGCCGCATATGAGTGACATATCCAAGTATTGTCTACATTCGTTAAGAGCCGGTGGGGCTTCAGCGGCGGCAAATAATGGAGTCAAAGACAAAATGTTTAAGCATCATGGTAGATGGACTAGTGAAAGCGCAAAGGATGGTTACGTGAAAGACAATTTGGAAGAACGTTTGTCAGTGTCTTTGTCTTTAAGTCTGTGATGAAACGGAGTGTAAACACAGGTTCGAAGATAACATTTTGTAAAATGATTGAATTTATTGTCTTATATTAGAATAGTATTCTATGTTTTCATGCAGAAATTGAGATATATATATATATAGTTATGTTTTTCCCGTTCTTTGAATTCATTATTTCGGAGATAGTAAATGGAAAGGGAAATGTAATTTTCTATGTTTGAATGCAATGAATTAGTAGAAAATTGATTTCCCTTTGTATCGATGAATATCTCCGTCAGGTGTCGCAAGTTAAATAGGTGCACGAGGTTTTCGTGCAAATCTCAGTTTAGGCTCATTCAGCTTTGGGCAGCCGATGAACACGAACGTAAAATTTTAGATTGTGTTGTTGCATTTTGAAATGGTTGAACATGATAAAACGAAGGTATAGAAAGTATATGTTTTCATGTTAAAGTATTATAAAATACATGCAGTGTTTATATGAAATATTTATGATAAATATTTATTTTTGTTACATGTACATCTATCAGTCGGTTGCCCGAGTGCTATATACAAATTACAAATTAGTAATTGAATTTGGTTGTTTATCATTATTATTATTATTATTAGATAGTAAATGGAAAGGGACTTATAATCTCTCTCGAGTAGAAATTGCACCGCTTTATATATCGTAACTATTTCCCGCCAAACCAGGAGATACCCGAGGATTTAGCTCTTGTATTATAAAATACTTTCAAATAATCAAAATAATTGTAATTAATTCATATGAAAACTACATTCACAAACATAAACAGCGTGATGTTGATTGTACCAAATAGTTAAACTTATAACATCATATTTTATAAATAATCTGATAGTTCGCGTTGTTCGCGACAATTGTCAACTAAGTTTGGCAAACAGTAAGCCCATTCAACGTCCAACAAGTCCATATGCAGTTCTAACTAAGTCTAAGTGGTTAATATAACATATCTTGTCAACAATTAAACCCATACAATACCAAACAAGCCCTTGTACAATATTATTTATTTTCAACAATAACAACAACTTTTAATGCATTCAGGCAATCATGCCTATAGCTTACAAACAGTTTACGAGCAAACAGGTAAAATTTAGCGATAAGCATAATAATAAAAATTGAACAAAAAGATAAATGAGTAGTGAACTATTTTGCAATTAAAGATAAATCTAGAATGCTTATATAAAACATTTTGTTATTAACAATTTGCTAGAACAAGAATTTAAACAAGTGATTCACCATATTCCGAGAGTTTGTTTAACAGATGTTAGATAGAGTAGTATTTATCCAGTCGTGAATATTATGAGCTAATTCGTGTGTTTGTATGTACTCAATGACATCCACTTGCTATTTAGTACTACAACCAACTTTCTATGAATAAAAAGTATTATAAATTTGTGAATGACATTTCAACCGTGGATATATAGTGAATTAGTTGCAGCAATATATGATAAGTTGCAATAATTTGTATAATATAATTCATATGTAGACTGTCCAACCGGTGAAATTGAATAATGATGTCATGTATTATAAGTTCTGAGGTTATTCGCATGGTATATATATTTTGCCATATTGATGGTTGTGTTAATGGTTTCTTCGCATAATGATTTTGTAAACTTGTGTATATTAGGCCAGTGACAATAGTATGGTTTAAATAATTGTTACATCCCGAAATTTTGGACATACTAAAAAATGGTTCTGATTCTATTTGGTTTTGACTGCAGTTTGTACAAATTCTCTGTGTTCTTGATATATTGTTATATCTCCCCGTTTCTATTTGTAGTGTGTGAGAACTGGTTCTAATTTTTTTATGCAATTCTGTATTTTTTTACATTTAATCCGGCTATTTATTGAAACAGCGCCCTGATTAACGACGAGCACTGATGCGTATAAAATGAATTGCTTAACAAGTGCGACAAATAATGTGTATAAATTGGGAAGATTGCAGCATAGCTGTATTAAGTTCACATTTTTTAAATAAAAAGATAAGAGATACCATACATCGAATGCAAGTCTATGTATTTTGTCTGCTAAACTATGGATTAAGATATTTATAAAACTAAATGAAAATGAAATTCTAAATACTTCAATGTTTATATCACATCAAAATTACACATTGTTGCATAGATTGCCAAAATATATTCGTTAAGTCTGTACACAAATGTGTAACGCCGTCTGCTTGAATTGTTTACATAACGTGTTTACTTTTTATTGGACGAACGGACGACAATTGTTAGAACATGTATTTAACCTAAGTCTTAAAAGTCAATTATATGCCGCCGGAAGTTCGGAATGAGCCCGGTGGACACGAGGTTTTGTCCCAGATTTGAGTATCACTTGCCTCAACGTTTCGTTGCGTCTACCATTCCTGTAGGAACGATGGAGAACAGTTAACGGTTAAAATAAGATTAACCTTATACATTTAACTAACAGAATATCATGCATATTTTTGTATATTTACTATTTTTCTATATTATACCTTACATATATATGTCCCTTCTTTGTATATACTAAGTCGATCGGTCCGTATATCACTGTAGTTTAAAAAAAATCCAGTTTTATGACGTCAGCGGTCCATATAATATTTTTGACTGTCTCGACATCGCATTTTTTATATGGACCGATGACGTCATGAAAGTGGTGAGTGCGGATTGCAATTTTCACAACGTCAAACAATTGTCGCAAGTAAACATTGTTTGCTTTGTTCAATAAAACACATCAAAAGCACTTTGAAAAAAAGTGAGTTGTTATATAAAATGCTCGGTATCACATTAGAAATATAATACATCTCTTCTGGCCTGATACGACATTATAAGGACCGGCAAGTCAGCCACCGAATAGGAATAGACCGATGCGTTATACTTTGGGTGGCTGACTGGCCGGTCCTTACAATGTCATAATTATGATACTCAGAGGTGTGAAATATTGCTGTAATAATTGTAAAAGTTCATGATGCAAAACGTTTGTTGAATAACCACGCTACTCTTAATTACCTGCAGGGGCTTGAAGTAACTGAGTAGCGGGGCTACGCTCAGTTTCCTGGTTTCACCAGAAGTCCCTTTGGTCAGCGTGAACAAAGTCTCAGCCCATTGCTTGGAGGCGCCCATCTGTAGCATCTCTCTGTAAATGGAAACATGGATATAACAAATTTGAAACAAAGGTTGAAGTATGGGATTATAAACACCAGCAACTGTATTCCATCAGTATGGCAAGGACTTGCTTAAAATGAGAAAAATATGTGTTGGTGACTCATAAGAAAATAAAACAGAAATCTGAACGTTTTAAATTCTTGAGTAGATTCCAAAATGGTGATTACATTATTCAAACGTTTCCTTTCATATTTTTTTTACGCCGTGCGTATAAGACGTTCTAGTTTGAACGTTGTGTAATTTCTTCACAGGCGCTGGACGTATTATAAAACTTTATTTATTACCCCAAATGTGGTCAGTATTACGAAACTACCAAACGATTAGACTACAACCTATTCTGTAATTGATGACTTGCCTTATAATTAACATTAGGCTTGTTGTTACACAGGCGCTCAAAACGTTTTAAGGTATGTGAACATACTTGAGTCTATTTCCTGCGGTGATGTTCCGGTAGATATCACAGCGATGTAGTGGTTCTGCCTTCCCTATCAACTCACACAGCGCCTGGTGCCACTGGAACTGGAGCACGAAACTCACGAAATAACTTCAACGACATTGAAGTTATTAGCATAACCATTGTATAAACTACTGCTATTGCCACTTACCATCAACACTGCCGTCAGAATTTTCATGTCCATGACAGCAGTAGCAAATACAATATTTATCACTGCTGGTAAGTCATCATATTTTTTTTCAATTGAATTGGCATGAAAAGGATTTGATAACCATTTTAAAAACATACCTGATGTAGGGGGTATTTGATGCGATGTGATATTTTGCCCCGGGGTCAAAGTCATCTTCGGATCGCTCCACGGGCGGAGAAACTCCCTGATACTGACATCTGCAAAGGTTCAATTGTGTGTCATAGTTGTAAAAGTTAAAATGGAATCAGTTCAAAAGATGTTAAATAAATCGGTAAAAAAATAGCCCACAGGTTTTGAACCTGAGTTTCCACCACTCAGTGTTGTAATTGGCGGGCGTGGTCTGACCTCTATAAACACTCCACCGCCACTGATCAATCAGGTAGCCGAATGGAAGAAACGCCACCTTGCGTAACGCCATTTGGAACAGGAAGTTGATATCACCCTCTTGAATTAAACATTTGATAACAGTGCTACATGTATGTTCCAAACAAAACAATAACTTACCACAATAACTCAAAAATCTTTAAAAAGGGGAAACAAGCTTAGATACCTTTTCAGTAGTAGCCAAACTACTTAGTTAAACTTGATTCAACAAATTAAAATTAGTTTATCTTGATAATTAAAACGGTATTTCGTGAATAACTATCAGTAGTCTTCAAAACGAAAATAGGATACCCAAAAAATGTTGCAAAACAAAAATAGTGAATTTGGCTCCTTGGCCCTATCAGGGAAAAACATACGTATAAGCTTGTCATTACTTTACACTGTTATATTATGTTACCTACCATTTCCGCTTGGAAGATCCTAAATCAATCCTGTCTCTTGTAAATGTTCTGGTGTTTGGAACGACAAACTTGCAATGTCTGCTACCCCCTCGTGGAATCCTGGAAAACAAGGAAATATCATTAGAAATATTTGTGTAATGACACTGAGCACTGATCACGTGGTATTCATAGACAACATTCTTAAGAAGTGAGAGATAAGATCAAAATCATCGTTGTAATTCTATGCATCCCTTTATTTCCTTCTCTACAGCTAGGTGATTACAATTCTGCATAACCTTATATCCTTCTTAAGACGCTGAAACAGAAATTTGACCACGAACCTTCAGCCGATGTTTTAAAAAAATGTGCAAAAAAAACACAAAGAGTTCGTGTTAATATTCACACAATTTGAACAAATATGAAATTATAAAGGTTGGAAAAACTGAAGCCATGGTCACTGTTCCTAAACGGCGCACACCAACTACACCTGCAGCGCACCTAAAAGCACCGTCATTTTAAACTTTTCCGAAAGCGTTTAAGAAGAAGATTTCTCAATGATGAATCGAGGTAAGTTTTGTCCAAGGTAGTAACGACATGGAAAGAATGAATCTATTGCTATTTGACTGAATTTTCCGACATCTTTTCATTGTCGAGCCATATTTTGCGCCTGATTCGTGCAGTGGTTTAGCGATTTCTTCGTTATTAGTTTTAAATATCGAAACAGCTTTCTAAGTAGAGGTCTTAATATATATAAAACGAAAATCGAGATATGAATTTCGGAAACATGAGTAAAATGTATAAATTAACCGAACACTGCCAACGCATCTTTTCTATTTAGTGCATCAATATTTTCTAAGTAGCCTGGTTGTAAATGATATCGTTATTGATAAATATGAACATGATTACAAGTTAATTGATTTTTTAAAGTTATTTGTACTCCTTTATGCGGACGATACTGTTATATTGTCTGAATCTGCTATAGATTTACAGAATGCACTATACCTGCATGAGAACTATTGTTTACAGTGTTATTTGACTGTTAATACCTCAAAAACTAAGGTTGACATTTTCTCCAGAGGTAAACTAAATCATCATACGTTTTCTTTATGTAAGGATACAATAAATGTTGTTACGGAATATAAATATTTAGGAGTTATTTTTGCTAAAAGTGGTTCGTTTTGTAAAGCAAAGGACTATATTGCAAATCAAACAAAAAAGGCAATGTTATCTTTGCTTAAAAAGTCAAAATATTTATATTTATCTATTGATTTACAAATAGATTTGTACAACAAAATTATTTAACCTATATAATTATACGTTTGTGAATGTTGGGGTTTTGGTAACAATAACATACTCGAAAAGGTCAAATTGAAATTTCTAAATTATATATTAAATGTTAAAAGTAGTACGCCCACATGTATGATATGGTGAAACGGGTGTTAAGCCTTTGCAAATTGATATAGATTCAGGTATGGTCAACTACTGGTCTAATTTGATCGTTCTATCTTGTCATAAACTCTCAATCTTAGTAAACAACGTCACATTGAGTAACTTCCTGTATTATGCCAATGTTAGAACTGATGACTTAAAATGGATTAAACATGTCAAGAATATCTCCATTAAATGTGGTCTTATTAATGTTTGGCAAAATACAAAATGGTTACAAAAGAGTGTTAAGTAGAAACTGTCTGATTTGTTTTTAAACGAATGGTACACTACTGTGAGCTCTTCAAGTAAATATGTAAATCATATATTGTTTAAAGAACGCTTTGAATTTATGTTATACGATTTAGAACAAGAAACAATCATTTCCCAGTTGAAGTAGGTACTTGGAGGAATATCCAACTCCTCTTTTTGTCATGATGTTAATTATCATAATATGGTTAAAGTTCATTTTTCAAAGCCTCTTTATGTGTAACTGTATAATATGTTCATTACAATGCTCATTTTGGCATGCATGTATGGCATAAGTTTACTGAATAAACTTGAAACTTGAAACTATTAAGTCTAAATACACACACACCTCCAGACGGAGGTATCTGTCCTCCTTGTGTGAATCTTTAAAGCAGTAAGTAATTTATGAGTGCTGTATTAAGACATGTGTTAGATATCAGTATCAATGAAGGGCAACGATGCATTAACTGCAAGAGTCAAGGTAATCCTCGCTATACTTACCAGTCTCACCGCTGGTGCTACCATTATTAAGGTGTGTTTTATCAGGTAAATGAATATGCGTACATGTAGACACCTTTTGCATATGAACGTGCCGACATACATTACCTGGGTTAGCGCCCCTCCTGTAAAGGTAGGGCTGGTTGATGTACTCGAGATAGTACTGTACGTGGCCCATTTCGTGATGAACGGTGTTGAATTGGTCCCCTGTTACAATCGTGCACTGCTTGATCCTGCATGGGTATACAGAGCGGATGTGATCAAAGGTAACAAGGTCAATATATGCAAGTAGAATTGACATATTGTAATAAGGGAAATACATTTCATAATTTCTCCTTCTTACAATAAGCATTGCCCCACTATAAATATGTAGCCTCAGGAAGAGGTTCATATTGTTATGACTAAGTGTATTATACTGTTCAAACGGCGTTGAATGATCTTGATACTAACAGTTAATGTCCACCTTCCGTATGCACGATGCAAATTTATCAATTAATATTTTAACGTTACTTTAATTTTCAATTACCGGAAGTCAGTTCCGTTGTTCATGTCCCAGGCGGAGGCATGACACGACGTCACGGTCTGGCGGCCTCTTTAGCATGGAGTGCGTCCAAAATGTGTCCGGCATCTTCTTGAGTCCAATGGATGTGAAAAACTCCTCTGCCACAACGTACATGTGCGTCACGTTATAGTTCTAAGAAGGAACGGTACACTTCCACTTTTAATTTTGGTTCATTTGATATGCAATGGGTATTGCAAACAAATACATATACAGTATCGTTTGAGGCTAAACATGTTGTGCAAATTCATATTGAATATGACTCAACTGGGTAACTTAAAATGTATAAGGACCTACGCTAATGGCATCTAACATCTCATCGTCGGATATAACCGGGTATACACACACACTGGTGAGTAGAGTGTCCGAGAAAATGACTGGCGTCTGTAATTGAAATTAAATATTTAAGAAAACTGTTTAGCATCTGTAATGACACCGAATGCGCTTAATTCGCGTTCTTAAAGATGTACTTGTCTGTACAAGTGCAAACAGGCGATCAGAAATTTTAAATCCCCTCCAAAATCCAGTCGTTTATGAAACTAGGTTTTTGGCATGTCAGAAGCAGAAAAAAATAGTGTTTTTAATTTCCATTAAGCTCACGTCTCTCTTATAAAAAGAGAATAGGTTGAAAAAAAGTTGTAGGGATATATAACTAAAGTTACAATCGTGCATTCGATTGAAATCGCTAAACTTCAAGTGCATTGCGAAACTTCATGTGACGCTCCAACGCACAACTATAATCAACATAATAAATGATCAAGTCTCGCTTTTTGACTTTACAATAATCTGGGACATCATGTTCACTCCTATAAGAAAATGTTTAAGGAGTAGCCGGTCATGTGACGCTCCAAAGCACAACAATGATCAACATAATCTATGATCAAGTCCCACCTTTTGACTGCACAATACTCTAGAACATCACATTCACTCCTATATGAAAATGTTAAAGTAGTAGGCGGACCGCAATTAAACAAACATTTTAAAGTGACTTATTCAGGTTTTTGAACCAAACATTAGTTTTACCGGTAACGCATCTGAAAACACTTATTTTATCATTGTTTTACTCGACGATATCGAATCGAAATTGCAGAAAAAATAGAAATCAGCAGACTAGCCCACACGGCCTCCGGGAAATTAACAAAAGTGGTGGATATGTTGACCCGAATGTGTCAATCCACCAAACACGCAACACCACAAGCCGTAATTAATTTTCAATCGCGTTATAAAAGGTTATGAAAATTGTGACTTTAGAGACGATATTTTAGGAAACATCAACATTTGCTTAAGGGTTCCAGCTTTTGGTATTTTTGTTAATATACCTCATGAACTGCCACACTTTATTTCGTAATTAAAAAGGTGCATATTACAAACCAAGAGCGTGTCACTTTAACGTTTTAATTCACAAAGATTTGAAGGCTTTTCAGAAATTAAGATGACAAGAAAGATATCAACAATTCAATATTTTAATGACGAAGTGCGAATGTAAATATCATGCAGAATTAACATGTCAAGTTTTTTCTATCTCTAAGTATTCATAACATGACATAAAATGGCCCAGTGTAGAAAAACTGGTATTATATTAAACCTTAATATCATATTTTCGCAAATTATACAGTGTAAATAAGAGTTTTATTTCAGTTTCAATGATACAATATTAACGGCCATCGTTAACGGGTGTTGACGCTGTCCTGAAGCCATTGATCCGATTTATAACTTATATTTTATTCAGGTTTATGTCATAATAAAATAATAAACTGAATGTTTAAATATTGCGCTTTCTTGCAATAGGAAATGTAACTTTCTTGTCTGATTTGCAATCACAATGGTACACCAGTAGTTTAATCCCATTACGAAGATATGTTTTTTGAGTGTTTTGAAAGGAGCAGTTAAAAAACTTATAATCTGTTTACAACTCATGGCAGCTTCTAGACAGAATAGTATTTTTAGGCGATGTGTACATAAAACTAAGTTCTTATAACGACATGATATCTGTTAGCAGACACAAAAATACTTTTTCACTTTTCTTAAACAAAATCATAATAAGCAAAATTTCGTGTAAGATAAATTAGATAATACAATAATGTCTTCGAATAAAATCAACCTAGTTAGTTTTGATGCTTCTTACTTTGATTTT
Organism: Mya arenaria; assembly: GCF_026914265.1. Classification (NCBI taxonomy): domain Eukaryota; kingdom Metazoa; phylum Mollusca; class Bivalvia; order Myida; family Myidae; genus Mya; species Mya arenaria. Next base: position 36,951,414 of record NC_069126.1, read on the forward strand.
ACTTTTGAATGACATATTTCAGTATGATCCTGACGGGTGCTTTGCGGTTGCAGCTTTTTTTTACAACAGTCATTGTGGCTGTTCTGTCGATAACTGTAGATGAACAGGTGCAGGCGTACCTTGCAGGTTCGTTGGAAAGCATATATTGGATACTGCGTTTTATTTTATTTTAATAAGATATTAAATATGTAAACAATTGGCGATAAACAGGAATATTCGCTACCAAAATGTTATGGTCAGGTACATCTACCGTAGTTTACTGTTGCATACTATTCTAATAACATGTGAACTGTACAATAGCACAACTTAACAAACACGCGATATGTCTTTCATAAAAATATACAAATAAAGGATGGGAGTGTTCATGTGGTATATATATCTATGGTAACATTGTAGTGGCCTTTCGAAATGGAAAACAAATTTGATCGTACTCAGAACGCGACATCTCTGACACGTGAGTCTATAAGCTTCCGTCATTATTTATCATGAGGAAAAATTACTATACACTTAACTAAAAATATCTATTTTATGATACACATCGTATTGCCACTCTGCTTGCAGGCTCTGGTGGCTACAACGAACGGGCCACAACATTGGACAACACTTATTGGGCCGCCTCCTGGGCCTATGACACTAACATCACCGACCACAACCAACAGAAAATGGCAAGTACAACTACAGGCAGCCAGCCAAACTGATAAACGATAGCTGTTGAACCTATCAAATGGCAACCATAACAAAATCTGATAAAAAACGCACAATAAACAAATCGAAGGCGAAATAAAAAATACCAATTAGTAGCATACTTTTACTGCGATTGCTACTGTTTTACCTTAGTCGAAGTTGGTGCATTCTGATGTAAAATATGAATATCTACGACCATTCATTATACTGTATGTAGTTCATAAATTTCATTTACATTACATATATTTTGTTTATAAATAAACAGACTGAATCTTTCTACAACTGGCTTTCTTTAAAATAAATCCCTGCTTTAAAACGGATGTTGGAAGCACACCATGTTTTACGAGCTACGGTTAAAAAGCGCTAGATTAAAAGCCTCAATAATCCTTAATTTGTTTTCATTTCCTTCAACTCTTTGAGTGTGCATTGTTTGATTGTATTCGATTTTTTTGCAATAGCTCTGCGCAACTATCATGGTGATAAGTAATGACTATTTAGATGTTTGAGTAAACTATTCATAGACTCATACACATATTCTGCAAGTACCATGATTTCCTTCAAAATGATCAATGATTACCGGTTTTAAGGGAAAGTATTAAAGATGTTTGATAGCTTAATCACGAGGTACCTTTGTATACTGAGGTGAAAGAAATCCAAGACAGCGTTCAAGATGGCTGCCATAAATATCTTATTGAATGCCACAAGACTTAACATTTCCTGCTTAATGTTTTAGCATTTGATATATAAAATATGGCTACCAAATTCAAATAGGCCACAACGTGGCACTGACTTTTATGCTTATTACGGAGCTGCACATGAGTTTGGTTGGCTCTCAATTGCTGCTAGGTATTTGTTTCTGAGAAAGTATAATGTAAGTAGCATATGAATTGGGCTTATTTAATTCTGCATGGACTTATTGGTTGGCGGAAAGTTGTCTGTTGAGTAGGCTAAATAAGAGCAGATGCGCATTGGCCTGGTCGACTCTTCATGGGCTATTTTGGTTGCTGAAATAACTTGGTACCTTTGTCTCTGAAAAGGCTTAAGTAAAGTAGCGCATGAGTTTGTTTGGCTCTAAATGGGCTTAATGGTTGACAACATGTGGTCTTTTCAGCACTTGCGAGAATATGATCTAATAGTCTTAATTAGAGCCACAGATGTTCGGCTCTGAATATTTTTATAGGTGCCAAAATTAAAATGTTTGGCACCGAATATGATTCATCGTGCTGCAGATATTTGGCACTGAATAATCTTTATGGTTGAAAAGATATATAATATTTGGCAATGAGTTTGCTTAATTAGATTTGCACAATGGTTTGTTTGACTCTGTTGCCACGACATGGTCTCTTTTTGCGACTATGTTGACTTTATGGTTGTAAAACATTATTACTTATTTGGCACTTATTTTGGTTAATCATATTAGCTTAAGTGTTTGTTTGGCTCTGAATGGGGTTCACGGCTGCCAAACCTTATGGGTTCTGGCACTGTATAGGCTTTATTTGAAATTCGCATGTTTTTGAGGCTCTGAATGGGCTTCAAAGTTGTAAAAATGTGGCCGTTAGAGCTACACATTAATTTTTTGCCTCTGAGTGTGTTTCATTGTAGTCACAATTCAAATGATAATATTGGACTTCCTGAAGAAAAGACCATCTGAGGTTTGTTTGTCCATGCATATAATTGACTATAGTCACAATTCAAATAATATTATTGGACTTCCTAAAGTATAGACCATTTGTTTGTCCATGCATAAAATTGACTGTAGTCACGATAGGAATACGCATAGGATTGACTGTCACTATGATGGGGAGACATAGGGCTACTTGGGTCTACAAGACACCATTTGGAATTGTGCCCTAATAGGGTATGAGACACAGTCATTTTATTACTAGTATGATTATACAACATGTACTCATCTTTTCAATAAGATATATAAAGTGAATCAGTGTCATGCAAAAATCTTTTAAAGAACCCGAACATAGCAAACTATCTTAAATCGTTTAAATTTCTTTAGTCCCTATTTTTAGTACAAAAAATAAACCGAAAAAAGAAAACAGACAAAATGTCGCAATGAACTTAATATTGACATCCTTAACATGAAGCACAGTCTGATATAGATACATTCCATGCATTTAGATTTACAATCGCACTTTTCCAGAAGTTTTTTACAACAATTATAATTTCACGACCATATATGATTGGTATGATGTAATGTTTTGAAACGTTGGTTTTTCTCCAAAATGATCCGTATTTTTAACCAAAAATGATATCAAATGAAATAATATTGACATTGAAGTGGTCAATGTTGTATTTAAATTGAAAGCATGCATTAAGCAACTGGATGAAACTGAGTAAAAGTTCGTAAGGCTTTTTGATTTAATTTTGTGATTTTTCTTTGAAACTAACGTCTGTATTAGTTTAAACGTTATATATTTTACAACGATTTTTGTGAAGTAAGCTATGATAGCTTATACAAAGTCACTCTCCTTGGCACGTTGTTGCGCTTGGGGGAAACCGGAGAACCCAGAGAAAACCCACTTGTCCGGCTTGGTGACCACTTACCAAACTCATGTGCGCCCAGACAGGGAATCGAACCCGGGTCGCCTTGGTGAGAAGCGAGTGCGCTTACCACTGCGCAAACCGAACAACGTCTGTATTGCGATTCTTTGATAGTAATCAAGTCTTCTGGAGGTTGGTAGTTGACTTAAGCAAATACGACGACCGTTAAAAAGAGTTCGCACAGGAATTCCTAGAGTTATTAAAAATATAGTTCAAGGTTATCCTTGGTGTTACCTTTTCCATTTTCTGTCAAGCGCAAAATAGACATAAATATAGGCCTATGTTGACAATCTTGTACCATATCGTATTTTATAGAAGTATTTATACGTTGCACACTAGTAGTCAATCATGCCTATTGAGATCACAAAGCACCCGATGACCCCTTCTTATTCTATATAAATGATGCAATCGCGTTCGAAGTCAATTTTCAAGCTCAATTTTCAAGCTCAGTGAGGTGTGACGGGATTCCACCGCTTTTAGATAGATGATGTTGCTATAGAGATGGGGAACCATTAATTTTAATTGCTTTATGCATGAAAGTGATCGATATGTGAATAGTTGTTCTGTTAGCGTTTTTCCCAAAATAGTCAACTATGTTTGTGATTCCGGGGTTAAAGAAATCACCCTATCAGCAGTATTATATCACGTAAGCTATACTACATGTATTAAATGCCATTAAAGTGTAAACAACTTCAGACGTTAACCGATTGACTAGAGGTATAGTACGGTGCAATATGCGGGATCCCAAAGTTGTTATTGAATAGTCGTGACGTAATAGTTCCGTTCATTTCAATCTCAGTAAAAATGTTCATACAGAGCAATATTATCTCTGGCAACACAGTTAATCAGTAGACACACGAAAAAAGAACGCATTGGTAGCATTAATAATTTATTAATGTCACATTCCAATACATGTACATGAGAAATAAAATACATAAACTGTCTTACAGCAAAGTTATATACAACAAATGTGTGTTTTTAAAGCGAAATAGCATTGAACATGATACGATTTATCTGTGTTATACATATACATGGGACATGCCAGTAAATAAGAATAAAACGTACCACGGCAGTTCTTATTCCTCTAAAATGTATTTATACCAGTAATTAACGCAAAAGAAAAAAAAAACATCACATTAATTACTAGTGATATACGCTCCCAATTATTCTTACATATCCGTATTAAGAGGACAATATTGTATGTCTTAAAATTGTCAATATTACTCCAATCTGTTCACGATAATTTTAGTAAATTAAATTTTGTTGTTCAGCTTACATTATTACCACAGAATATCCCATAATTTATTTTTATTCTATTATTTATTTCCTCAATTTCACCGGCCTTTTGCTAACATGATACAGAATACAGGTAAACTTATTTAAACTATGTTATTGTTAGTCGATATGGTAAATATGCATAGTTGTGCGACTGAGTCATATTGAACGTGCTTGGTTGAATAAAACTAGGCCAATATTATACTTTAACCTTTGGGCTTTAAAATGGCGCAATATTTGAATGGTTGTGTGATATTAAAACTTAAAAAAGGCGAAATGTGATTATGCGTATTAATCTTGTAAGCGTGCAATTATGTGTCCGTCCATACATTTAATGAAATGTAATATACCTTGCTTCCCTAATGCTTCATTTGAATTTTATTCAAACGTTCGTTTGGTTGTTATTGGGTGGTTTAATTGTATTTCAGTCATTATATACTAAGGTCATTGTATAACTCTAATGCAGTAAATAAGTAAATTCATCCAGTTCAAAAATACATTAGTGCTCTATAATTTGAAACTATTTGTTCTGTTCCGCATAAGGAAAGGCTCATTTAAAACCCAAGTTTCTTTCATTGTCAGTGAATATTTTATTGGTCAGTACTATTCAGATAATAAAATTAATGTGCACTGGTAAATGTTTGTCGCCTGAGTAAAAGACAGTTTATTGACTAAGGGTTCAATAGTTAATAAATAGACTATAACTAATATGAGGTTTACATACTTTATTTACACACTTTTAATGCAGTTTACACAATTGAATAACGTTTTGGCAATATTGATATTTTTCATACATTTAAAAGTTTGATATCATACAACTTATTTAAAAAAGGTAGAACACGCACTTTTTACAATGTATGCCATTTTGCAGTTCTTTCATAATTGTACAGTACAATCAACGGAGTTATAATAATGACATATGTTTATATTTTAAATGCTAACGACAGAACACAGTCGGGAATTACTCAATGTCACTAGCATTTATCCAGCTATTAAACTTTTTAGGGTAATACTTCCACTTCACAAAGTATTGTTTATTACGTCCTTTGCCTCGGCGTTTTAACACGTTTTCCACTTTCCATGTCTGATCAGCATCCACGTGTACTTTCTGCAACTCACTTTCATAAAATGTTCCTTTAATATCATCGCCCTGCAGATCTTGTAGTCTGTAGATTGGTAGTATGCCTCTGTGGTACCTTGTATATACGCGAAATATCTCTCCTGAATACGTCTGATCGTAAGCTCGAGTAAACACGGTTTTCAGATGACTGATGCGTACGTAGGTGCCGATTTTAAATTTAAAAGGCTTCAGATTCGGCATTAGTTTCTTTCTTTTAGGGTTTTGTGCAAAGTATGTAGCTAGTCTCACTTCTTCCTGGTTATTTTCCTTGACGTCGGCGGGTTGCATATCAATGGTTCTATGATAGGTATGGTTGTAACTATCGGCGATGTTTTGCAATACGGATAGATAATTGTAATTGTCTTTGTGATTAAAGTAGCGATAGAGTTTCTGTTTGATAGTTAAAATTGCTCGCTCCGATGTTGAGGCCTTGGTTTCGTTCTGTGTTGGAAAGTAATGCACGTCGAACTTGCGCATGAGGTCCTGAACACGTTTTTGCTTTAAACTCTTGTCCTGAAAATGTATACAGCGAAGTTTTAGAATAGACATTTTTTATGGATAATATTTACACAATGTTAAAATGTTCACAAATGTAAACCTTCATATATACATAGGTCGTCTGTTAATAAAGTACCTTTATCCGTGATCAATTTTGCTGGATCTCGACCAGAGTTTTGAAATATGTCCGCAAACGCATCTACCACTTCCTCACCCGTTTTTCGTCGCAAAGGTCGAAGCCATACGTACTTGGAAAACGTATCTATGACTAGCAGAATATACTTGTGATCGTCGTTCCATTTTTCAAACTTGACCATATCGATGAGGTCAGCCATCCATAAATCGTCTTTCCCCGCGCTTATAACATGATTTCTTTGAAAGCGCCGTCGCACGGGCTTGTGAAGACTGTACGATTCTTGGTCATGCAAAAATTGCCGTATTCTGTGCATGCCTAGTTTGTATTTACCCTCTTTTTGTACCGCTTTGTATAATTTCTGGGGACCGGCAAAACTAGCTGCGTGTGATGGATCGTAATAAATAGTCTTTAAATATTCCTTCCAAGGAGCCATGTCTGCACTGGTCGAGTTCATGTATATAAATGAAGTTAAATACTTTTAGACTTCATATCTATTAGTCCTCGGAATCACTACTTTCATCGTCACTCTCTTCTCCGCTGTCATCCGAAAGTTCGAATAAGTCTTGAAACTCATGCTGATATTTCCGAAGGACTCTTTTTTACTGCAGAAGGTAAACTAACGCCCTTTTGTCGTAGTTTATCAATCTGCTCAACTATTATCCGATGCGATGCATTTGTCACCAACGGCAGCCAGTACCTTTCCAAGAGGCGCTGATAATTTGCAAAGAAAAGCCTTTCTTTATACGGTTGTGTACGCTCTGAGGCCATTTTATACGAATCTTCTTCATTATATCCATCATCGATATACTGGTCGTGTTGAATTTATCTTTAGTTTCTTTGTGGGCGATTTCCCAAAGATGGAGAAAACCATCATTTTCTTCTATATCATCTTCCATTGCATCGTCACTTTTTTCTTCCGTCCTGCGTCGTTTCACCGGCGGTTCGCCTATGGTTTCCCTTGTTTTCCCGGGCACCAACCACGTTTCACGTGCTTTTGAACATCGTGTGCAGAATCAAATAATAGTCCACAATCATCACAAGCTTGCCCCTTTTCAGCCATTGCTTCTTCTTGATCGTCGATGTGAACAGTTTGAACTCCGACCGTAGAATGATGTAATTTAGACATATCATTCTCTTTAATAATAGCATCAAGACGTTCTGAAACGCGATTGGTCAATTGCGGCAGTTTATTATATTCCCGAATAAAATGGCTACATTTCAATTTCAAATCATATTTTAATCTGTCATCTTCCGCAGTAAATGGTTTTAAGTCACGAGCAAATACCCGTAGGGGTATTTTGTTGCTTTTGCGAACGCATTCATGAATTTATCCGTGTGTCCCGGGTACATTTGACGAGCCAGTGTCATCAAGGATTGGCGGTCTACTGGATTATTGAAAAGTACCAGATAATGACAGTTGCGTCTCTGTGTAGGATCTTTGTTGCCAAATATGTTCTGATTGATAGACACAACCGACAACGATCTATGGTGGGAACCCTCCGTAAATAAATCAGTGATACGTTTATCTTTCCCAGCTTCAGAAAACAAGTCGTCCAAAATGAGTAAATTATTAACTCTGGGATCAAAGAAGTCGTCATCTGCCAAGTCGTTTGGAATACCTTGCACAAATTCTACTTTCGGTAACACGGTATTTTTGATAATCGAATACAGCGGCTGCCATCTCTTGAAAAGCCATACTATTCTGTGCACACTAGGCTGGATCCTAGTGTTATGATGTTGCAGCAAATTCGTTACAAATGTAGTTTTTCCACATGCTGAAATAAAAAGAAAAAATGTGTCAGTTCAGCGTTTCAATACTTTGGTATTGATAGTATATATCATTATTAAAGATATATTTAAACAAATACCTGTAGGTCCCGAAATCATCATAGTAAATGGATGCTGAAACGTCATATTTGGTGAAATCATATTTTCCTCTAGCGGTGGTGGTGGTGGTGGTGGTGTCGTTCCCTGTGGTGGTGGTGGTGGTGGTGTCGCTCCCTGTGGTGGTGGTGGTGGTGGTGGTGGTGGTGGTGGCGGTTGTGGTGTCGCTACCTGTGGTGGTGGTGGTGGTGGTGGTGGTGGTGTCGCTCTCTGTGGTGGTGGTGGTGGTGGTGGTGGTGGTGGATACGCTTCATTGAACACTATTTTTTGCTCAAGTTCCTCCGCATTATGCTTGTGTTTTTGATGTCTCAGCATAGCATCCCTTCTTGAAAAGCACTGGTCACAGTGTGGACAATTAGCTGAAGGCATGTTGTTACTCCTATGGCTTGATCCCGAATGATAGCGTGTTTCCTTTCTCCCTGCTTTAAATGATAATGAAAGGAAACACGCTATCATTCGGGATCAAGCCATAGGAGTAACAACATGCCTTCAGCTAATTGTCCACACTGTGACCAGTGCTTTTCAAGAAGGGATGCTATGCTGAGACATCAAAAACACAAGCATAATGCGGAGGAACTTGAGCAAAAAATAGTGTTCAATGAAGCGTATCCACCACCACCACCACCACCACCACCACCACAGAGAGCGACACCACCACCACCACCACCACCACCACCACAGGTAGCGACACCACAACCGCCACCACCACCACCACCACCACCACCACCACCACAGGGAGCGACACCACCACCACCACCACCACAGGGAACGACACCACCACCACCACCACCACCGCTAGAGGAAAATATGATTTCACCAAATATGACGTTTCAGCATCCATTTACTATGATGATTTCGGGACCTACAGGTATTTGTTTAAATATATCTTTAATAATGATATATACTATCAATACCAAAGTATTGAAACGCTGAACTGACACATTTTTTCTTTTTATTTCAGCATGTGGAAAAACTACATTTGTAACGAATTTGCTGCAACATCATAACACTAGGATCCAGCCTAGTGTGCACAGAATAGTATGGCTTTTCAAGAGATGGCAGCCGCTGTATTCGATTATCAAAAATACCGTGTTACCGAAAGTAGAATTTGTGCAAGGTATTCCAAACGACTTGGCAGATGACGACTTCTTTGATCCCAGAGTTAATAATTTACTCATTTTGGACGACTTGTTTTCTGAAGCTGGGAAAGATAAACGTATCACTGATTTATTTACGGAGGGTTCCCACCATAGATCGTTGTCGGTTGTGTCTATCAATCAGAACATATTTGGCAACAAAGATCCTACACAGAGACGCAACTGTCATTATCTGGTACTTTTCAATAATCCAGTAGACCGCCAATCCTTGATGACACTGGCTCGTCAAATGTACCCGGGACACACGGATAAATTCATGAATGCGTTCGCAAAAGCAACAAAATACCCCTACGGGTATTTGCTCGTGACTTAAAACCATTTACTGCGGAAGATGACAGATTAAAATATGATTTGAAATTGAAATGTAGCCATTTTATTCGGGAATATAATAAACTGCCGCAATTGACCAATCGCGTTTCAGAACGTCTTGATGCTATTATTAAAGAGAATGATATGTCTAAATTACATCATTCTACGGTCGGAGTTCAAACTGTTCACATCGACGATCAAGAAGAAGCAATGGCTGAAAAGGGGCAAGCTTGTGATGATTGTGGACTATTATTTGATTCTGCACACGATGTTCAAAAGCACGTGAAACGTGGTTGGTGCCCGGGAAAACAAGGGAAACCATAGGCGAACCGCCGGTGAAACGACGCAGGACGGAAGAAAAAAGTGACGATGCAATGGAAGATGATATAGAAGAAAATGATGGTTTTCTCCATCTTTGGGAAATCGCCCACAAAGAAACTAAAGATAAATTCAACACGACCAGTATATCGATGATGGATATAATGAAGAAGATTCGTATAAAATGGCCTCAGAGCGTACACAACCGTATAAAGAAAGGCTTTTCTTTGCAAATTATCAGCGCCTCTTGGAAAGGTACTGGCTGCCGTTGGTGACAAATGCATCGCATCGGATAATAGTTGAGCAGATTGATAAACTACGACAAAAAGGCGTTAGTTTACCTTCTGCAGTAAAAAAGAGTCCTTCGGAAATATCAGCATGAGTTTCAAGACTTATTCGAACTTTCGGATGACAGCGGAGAAGAGAGTGACGATGAAAGTAGTGATTCCGAGGACTAATAGATATGAAGTCTAAAAGTATTTAACTTCATTTATATACATGAACTCGACCAGTGCAGACATGGCTCCTTGGAAGGAATATTTAAAGACTATTTATTACGATCCATCACACGCAGCTAGTTTTGCCGGTCCCCAGAAATTATACAAAGCGGTACAAAAAGAGGGTAAATACAAACTAGGCATGCACAGAATACGGCAATTTTTGCATGACCAAGAATCGTACAGTCTTCACAAGCCCGTGCGACGGCGCTTTCAAAGAAATCATGTTATAAGCGCGGGGAAAGACGATTTATGGATGGCTGACCTCATCGATATGGTCAAGTTTGAAAAATGGAACGACGATCACAAGTATATTCTGCTAGTCATAGATACGTTTTCCAAGTACGTATGGCTTCGACCTTTGCGACGAAAAACGGGTGAGGAAGTGGTAGATGCGTTTGCGGACATATTTCAAAACTCTGGTCGAGATCCAGCAAAATTGATCACGGATAAAGGTACTTTATTAACAGACGACCTATGTATATATGAAGGTTTACATTTGTGAACATTTTAACATTGTGTAAATATTATCCATAAAAAATGTCTATTCTAAAACTTCGCTGTATACATTTTCAGGACAAGAGTTTAAAGCAAAAACGTGTTCAGGACCTCATGCGCAAGTTCGACGTGCATTACTTTCCAACACAGAACGAAACCAAGGCCTCAACATCGGAGCGAGCAATTTTAACTATCAAACAGAAACTCTATCGCTACTTTAATCACAAAGACAATTACAATTATCTATCCGTATTGCAAAACATCGCCGATAGTTACAACCATACCTATCATAGAACCATTGATATGCAACCCGCCGACGTCAAGGAAAATAACCAGGAAGAAGTGAGACTAGCTACATACTTTGCACAAAACCCTAAAAGAAAGAAACTAATGCCGAATCTGAAGCCTTTTAAATTTAAAATCGGCACCTACGTACGCATCAGTCATCTGAAAACCGTGTTTACTCGAGCTTACGATCAGACGTATTCAGGAGAGATATTTCGCGTATATACAAGGTACCACAGAGGCATACTACCAATCTACAGACTACAAGATCTGCAGGGCGATGATATTAAAGGAACATTTTATGAAAGTGAGTTGCAGAAAGTACACGTGGATGCTGATCAGACATGGAAAGTGGAAAACGTGTTAAAACGCCGAGGCAAAGGACGTAATAAACAATACTTTGTGAAGTGGAAGTATTACCCTAAAAAGTTTAATAGCTGGATAAATGCTAGTGACATTGAGTAATTCCCGACTGTGTTCTGTCGTTAGCATTTAAAATATAAACATATGTCATTATTATAACTCCGTTGATTGTACTGTACAATTATGAAAGAACTGCAAAATGGCATACATTGTAAAAAGTGCGTGTTCTACCTTTTTTAAATAAGTTGTATGATATCAAACTTTTAAATGTATGAAAAATATCAATATTGCCAAAACGTTATTCAATTGTGTAAACTGCATTAAAAGTGTGTAAATAAAGTATGTAAACCTCATATTAGTTATAGTCTATTTATTAACTATTGAACCCTTAGTCAATAAACTGTCTTTTACTCAGGCGACAAACATTTACCAGTGCACATTAATTTTATTATCTGAATAGTACTGACCAATAAAATATTCACTGACAATGAAAGAAACTTGGGTTTTAAATGAGCCTTTCCTTATGCGGAACAGAACAAATAGTTTCAAATTATAGAGCACTAATGTATTTTTGAACTGGATGAATTTACTTATTTACTGCATTAGAGTTATACAATGACCTTAGTATATAATGACTGAAATACAATTAAACCACCCAATAACAACCAAACGAACGTTTGAATAAAATTCAAATGAAGCATTAGGGAAGCAAGGTATATTACATTTCATTAAATGTATGGACGGACACATAATTGCACGCTTACAAGATTAATACGCATAATCACATTTCGCCTTTTTTAAGTTTTAATATCACACAACCATTCAAATATTGCGCCATTTTAAAGCCCAAAGGTTAAAGTATAATATTGGCCTAGTTTTATTCAACCAAGCACGTTCAATATGACTCAGTCGCACAACTATGCATATTTACCATATCGACTAACAATAACATAGTTTAAATAAGTTTACCTGTATTCTGTATCATGTTAGCAAAAGGCCGGTGAAATTGAGGAAATAAATAATAGAATAAAAATAAATTATGGGATATTCTGTGGTAATAATGTAAGCTGAACAACAAAATTTAATTTACTAAAATTATCGTGAACAGATTGGAGTAATATTGACAATTTTAAGACATACAATATTGTCCTCTTAATACGGATATGTAAGAATAATTGGGAGCGTATATCACTAGTAATTAATGTGATGTTTTTTTTCTTTTGCGTTAATTACTGGTATAAATACATTTTAGAGGAATAAGAACTGCCGTGGTACGTTTTATTCTTATTTACTGGCATGTCCCATGTATATGTATAACACAGATAAATCGTATCATGTTCAATGCTATTTCGCTTTAAAAACACACATTTGTTGTATATAACTTTGCTGTAAGACAGTTTATGTATTTTATTTCTCATGTACATGTATTGGAATGTGACATTAATAAATTATTAATGCTACCAATGCGTTCTTTTTTCGTGTGTCTACTGATTAACTGTGTTGCCAGAGATAATATTGCTCTGTATGAACATTTTTACTGAGATTGAAATGAACGGAACTATTACGTCACGACTATTCAATAACAACTTTGGGATCCCGCATATTGCACCGTACTATACCTCTAGTCAATCGGTTAACGTCTGAAGTTGTTTACACTTTAATGGCATTTAATACATGTAGTATAGCTTACGTGATATAATACTGCTGATAGGGTGATTTCTTTAACCCCGGAATCACAAACATAGTTGACTATTTTGGGAAAAACGCTAACAGAACAACTATTCACATATCGATCACTTTCATGCATAAAGCAATTAAAATTAATGGTTCCCCATCTCTATAGCAACATCATCTATCTAAAAGCGGTGGAATCCCGTCACACCTCACTGAGCTTGAAAATTGAGCTTGAAAATTGACTTCGAACGCGATTGCATCATTTATATAGAATAAGAAGGGGTCATCGGGTGCTTTGTGATCTCAATAGGCATGATTGACTACTCACACTATTTCTGTAAATATCATAAAGTAAGTTATATAATTTCCGTTTTCTTCATCACGTGACCAACATTTGTACTCTGCATAGGCATAGGCCACCTATACGGTGCTCAACAAAGGCCCACTGTAAGGTGCTCAAGAAATGCCATCTGCACTGTGCTCAGCATAGGCAAATTTCAGCTTATATTACTTATATTACTAAGAATAATGTTGTCAGTATACAATTATGCTACTCATAATATGAAAACATCGATTAGAAATACAGGGCATCTTGATTAGAGGGGCATATTCTGTTTTGGCGAGTTCAATTGTTTATATCTTAAATGAAACAATAATTATAGGGTTGATATAAGCCTATTGAACTAATTAAGTTGATAACAAAAAAACTGTCTCTAAAGAAATGGATTTGAAGTTTAATCAACTTTCACGTTGTGAAAACAAAATCAATCAGTAGACAAAGTTACCGTAAATATTCATTTTTTCAATGGTGTCTACATCCCAATACGATATATATCCCTGATGGCGCAGTTCTTTAGGACACTGACTAAAGGCCCTGAGGTACTGAGTTCGAATTCTACAGCCATGGAAAACTCTAATTTTCGCTTCTTTTATTGCTTTACTGTAATTACTCTAAGAGTATCTGTACAAATTATTGTTAATTATTTGCTGACGGACGTCAACTATACATTGGTCAACTTCACTTCATTAGAAGATGGAATTATTATCAATGAATCGCCAAAAAGGTGGATTTCAAAGACAAAAAAAAACACACACAAAGTATTCAAAAAACCTTTTGAACTATGTTTAAGTTTCATCCAGGTACAAGCATAATACAGGATTCAAATTTACATTTAGCATTGAACTCTTTAAAATCAAGGTCCGAGTAAAAATAACATAACAATTTATTTTCCCCATATATTATTTTTTCTGTTTAAATCTTCGCCTTTTAAGTGTTTGTTAAAAACTGTTGGCAGTATTGAAAACTGTATGTGCTTTCATTTGAAATCACCTTTGGTTTAAGAACATCTTTTTGAAATAACAACAACAGCGTTTTTTAAACATTACATCATGCCATAGGTGGTCGTGAAATTGTAGTTGTTGTAAGATTCTTATGTGTTTGTGTCAAGATAAAGTAAATCTAAATTAATGGCATGTATCTTTATCATATCGTGCTTCATGTTAAGCTAAGAATGACAATGTCAAGTTCATAGCGATGCTTAGCTACAAAAGAACACAAACAGCTGAGACATTTCGTCTAATTTCGCCTTCTTGTTGTTTTTTTACTTACACAAGGCTCTGTAGAAATTAGCAATTCATTGAATTATCTATATTTCGCTATGCTCGTTTACATATAAAAGAGTTTAATATAACACTGATTTACTTTATATATCTAATGAAATGATGATAACTTTAAATAATTTATTTGTATTTTGATATACAAAAAATATGCATTTAAAACTAAGATCAATATCATTTAAATGTCAAAATGATAATATGACTAATATCGACGTCAGTGTATTTCTTTATTTCATTTGAAAAAATAAGTCACAATTCCACATGGTGTTTTGTAGACCTAAGCAGCCCTTTGTCTCCCCATTGTGGTCACAGTCAATTCTAAACGCATTATCAAACTCACCTAAGACATGATTCACAAAAGTCCACTACGCTCTATTAAGTGCCCACTTTTAGAACCATTTAGTGTCATGGAATCCTATAAAGGTTCTACCCGCAGCCAATTCATTACTAAATAAATCCAAATGCTCCTGCAGTACATATAATCTAGTTCAAATTTACCGCAGGAGGGCTATTTTACCTTAAACCCTGAACGTTCACTGAAGTATCTAAATTGTCATTAAATATCACAATGATAGTTGCGCAGCGCTATAGCTATTGCTATTGCTATTGCTATTGCAAAGATTTCGAATAAATTCAATAAAATAAAATAATGCACTCTCACGGGGTTGACGGAATAAGGGGCACATTGAGGAAAGTTGAAGCCATTTACCTTCTCGGTATTTTACCATAGCTCGAATCATGGTGTTCTTCCAACATTAGATTTAAGCGAGGGTTTATTTTCAAAGAATGTAAGCAGAAGAAAAATTCAATCTGTTTATTGATAAACGAAATATATGTTATATAAGTGAAATATGTGAAATACATACAGTATTATGAATTGATATGACCCGATAAAGTTTATACATAAAAAATACACTAAGTATTTGTCGAAGTAAATTTTTCCTGTTAATACGGTCGTAGATATTCTTAAATTTCATTAGAATGCCCCGTTTCAGACTAAGAACAGACCCATTTTTCCTAACCCCTCAAACTAAATATTCGATCAGTTCATCGCCACGAAGCGAAGTCACTTATCTATGATCATTGTCGCAAAAAAACATAAATCTAAAATATGCCTGTTCATTTCATTAGTTATATTTTTCTCAAGTGTACTCCAGCAGTGCTCATCATGTTACTTGTGATAACGGATGGTCAGCCCGCCGGAGGTTGATCGTTGCAATGGCGTCTTTGACGTCTTGGGTGAGATAACACTTGATGACAGGTTCCTTTAACACTGCAAAAACGCAAACACTTACCTTCTCGAGAAAGATAAACAAACTAAACCATCCTGAGTTATTCTTTAATAATGACCAATTTATCCCGTTTCTGAACACATACAAGTAGGACTAACCCTTTCAGACGAATGTATTCAATACTGCCAACAGTTTTCACATATCACATCATTTGTCAATAAAGCCTGGCAACGACTCGGTTGCCCTCGAACTTTTAATGTATATAACTCAACCAAAAACATATTTAGAATATATTAAATGTCTTTATTACAGCAACAATCAAGGATTTGCATATCTTGTCAAAAAGAATCGTTAAGTTCTACACAAATGTGAAAATTCGTCTTCTATTTTTTTTTTACTTTTTGGGTTACATGTATATCAAATTATATTATTCAATGTACGAATGACAAATGCTAGAACATTTATTTCCGTAAGTCATAAGCGACAATCATATACAAATTTCATATTATTTTGATCTTGTTAAGAATGATTAAACATTGTTGATTATAAAAATGATATTAAGAAACATCACGATAACAGGATTTCCGCGGGTGAGGACATTTCCGCTGGAAGTTCGGAGTGAGCCAGGTGGACACGAGGTTTTATCCCAGATTTGAGTGTCACTTGCCTCAGCGTTTCGTTGCGTTAACCATTCCTGTGGAATGATGGAGAACATTATACGGTTAAAATCAGATTAACCTTATGTATTTGGATCACAGACTTTAGTACATATTCTTGTATATTTACTATTTGTCTATAACTGCAAAAGCCTGGCATACTGAAAACAAACATAGTATTACATGTACTTCTTGCTGTTTCCATGTTGTAATATTTCAGTACATTTGAGTAAGACAATGTGAATATCAATATTAATTATTAAGACTGAGAGGTTTAAATATTCACGGTGCAAAATGCATATTTAATAATCACTCTGTTCCTAATTACCTGCAGGGGCTTGAAGTAACTGAGTAGCGGAGCGGCGCTAAGTTTCCTGGTTTCACCGGAAGTCCCCTTGGTCAGCGTGAACAGGGCCTCGCCCCATTGCTTGGAGGCGCCCATCTGTAGCATCTCTCTGTTAATGGAACATGGAACTAACAAATTGGAAAACAGAACAAAGGTTGTGGTATGTGATGATATACACCAGTATGGCAAAGACTTGCTAAAAGATACAAATGAGTTGATGTACCATAAGAAAACAAAAAAGTAATCTGAAATTTTTAAATTATTGATCAGATTTTAAAATGGTGATTACATTATTCAAACGTTTCCTTTTCTATTTAAATTACGCCATGCTTTATTAAACGAGTCTGGTTATATAAGCTGGACGTATTCTTAAACTTTATTTATTACCCCAAATGTGGTCAGTATTACGAAACTACCAAATGATTAGACTACAACCTATTCTGTGATTGATGACTTGCATTATAATTAACATTAGGCTTGTTGTTACACAGGCGCTCAAAACGTTTTAAGGTATGTGAACATACTTGAGTCTATTTCCTGCGGTGATGTTCCTGTAGATATCACAGCGATGTAGTGGTTCTGCCTTCCCTATCAACTCACACAGCGCCTGGTGCCACTGGAACTGGAGCACGAAACTCACGAAATATCTGCAACGACATTGAAGTTATTAGCATAACCATTGTATAAACTACTGCTATTGCCACTTACCATCAACACTGCCGTCAGAATTTTCATGTCCATGACAGCAGTAGCAAATACAATATTTATCACTGCTGGTAAGTCATCATATATTTTCAATTGAATTGGCATGAAAAGGATTTGATAACCATTTTCAAAACATACCTGATGTAGGGGGTATTTGATGCGATGTGATATTTTGCCCCGGGGTCAAAGTCATCTTCGGATCGCTCCACGGGCGGGGAAACTCCCTGGTACTGACATCTGCAAAGGTTCAATTGTGTGTCATAGTTGTAAAAGTTAAAATGGAATCAGTTCAAAAGATGTTAAATAAATCGATAAAAAAATAGCCCACAGGTTTTGTACCTGAGTTTCCACCACTCAGTGTTGTAATTGGCGGGCGTGGTCTGACCTCTATAAACACTCCACCGCCACTGATCAATCAGGTAGCCGAATGGAAGAAACGCCACCTTGCGTAACGCCATTTGGAACAGGAAGTTGATATCACCCTCTGGAATTAAACATTTGATAACAGTGCTACATGTATGTTCCAAACAAAACAATAACTTACCACAATAACTCAAAAATCCTTCAAAAAGGGAAACAAGCTTAGATACCTTTTCAGTAGTAGCCAAACTACTTAGACTTGATTTAACAAATTAAAATTAGTTTATTTTGATAATTTAAACGGTATTTCCTGAATAACTATCAGAAGTCTTCAAAACGAGAATAGGGTACCCAAAAAATGTTGTAAAACAAAAATAGTGAATTTTGGCTCTTTGGCCCTATCAGCGAAAAACATACGTATAAGCTTGTCATTACTTTACACTGTTATATTATGTTACCTACCATTTCCGCTTGGAAGATCCTGAATCAATCCTATCTCTTGTAAATGTTCTGGTGTTTGGAACGACAAACTTGCAATGTCTGCTACCCCCTCGTGGAATCCTGGAAAACAAGGAAATATCATTAGAAATATTTGTGTAATGACACTGAGCACTGATCACGTGGTATTCATAGACAACATTCTTAAGAAGTGAGAGATAAGATCAAAATCATCGTTGTAATTCTATGCATCCCTTTATTTCCTTCTCTACAGCTAGGTGATTACAATTCTGCATAACCTTATATCCTTCTTAAGACGCTGAAACAGAAATTTGACCACGAACCTTCAGCCGATATTTTAAAAAATGTGCAAAAAAACACAAACAGTTCGTTTCAATATTCACACAATTTGAACAAATATGAAATTATTGGAAAAACTGAAGCCATAGTCACTGTTCCTAAACGGCGCACACCGACTACACCTGCAGCGCACATAAAAGCATCGTCATTTTAAAATGAGCGTTTAAGAAGAAGATTTCTCAATGATGAATCGAGGTAAGTTTTGTTCAAGGTAGTAACGACATGGAAAGAATGAATCAATTGCTATTTGACTGAATTTTCCGACATATTTTCATTGTCGATCCACATTTTGCGCCTGCTTCGTGCAGTGGTTTAGCGATTTCTTCGTTATTAGTTTTAAATATTGAAACAGCTTTCTAAGTAGAGGTCTTAATATATAAAAAGAAAATCGAGATATGAATTTCGGAAACATGAGTAAAATGTATATATTAACCGAACACTGCCAATGCATATTTTCTATTAAGTGCATCAATATTTTCTAAGTAGCTTGATTGTTAATGATATCGTTATTGATAAATATGAACATGATTACAAGTTAATTGATGTTTTAAAGTTATTTGTACTCCTTTATGCGGGCGATACTGTTATATTGTCTGAATCTGCTATAGATTTACAGAATGCACTATACCTGTATGAGAACTATTGTTTATAGTGTTATTTAACTGTTAATACCTCAAAAACTAAGGTTGACATTTTCTCCAGAGGTAGACTAAATCATCATACGTTTTATTTATGTAAGGATACAATAAATGTTGTTACGGAATAAAAATATTTAGGAGTTATTTTTGCTAAAAGTGGTTCGTTTTGTAAAGCAAAGGACAATATTGCAAAACAAACAAAAAAAGGCAATGTTATGTTTGCTTAAAAAGTCAAAATATTTATATTTATCTATTGATTTACAAATAGATTTGTACAACAAAATTATTTAACCTATATAATTATACGTTTGTTAATGTTGGGGTTTCGGTAACAATAACATACTCGAAAAGGTCAAATTGAAATTTCTAAATTATATATTAAATGTTAAAAGTAGTACGCCCACATGTATGATATATGGTGAAACGGGTGTTAAGCCTTTGCAAATTGATATATATTCAGGTATGGTCAATTACTGGTCTAATTTGATCGTTCCATCTTGTCATAAACTCTCAATCTTAGTAAACAACGTCACATTGAGTAAATTCCTGTATTATGCCAATGTTATAACTTATGACTTCAAATGGATTAAACATGTCAAGAATATCTCCATTAAATGTGGTCTTATTAATGTTTGGCAAAATACAAAATGGTTACAAAAGAGTGTTAAGTAGAAACGGTCTGATTTGTTTTTAAACGAATGGTACACTACTGTGAGCTCTTCAAGTAAATATGTAAATTATATATTGTTTAAAGAACGCTTTGAATTTGTTAAAACACCGCCTTAATTATTGAATTATGTTATACGATTTAGAACAAGAAAAAATCCTTTCCCAGTTGAAGTAGGTACTTGGAGGAATATCCAACTCCTCTTTTTGGCATGATGTTAATTATTATAATATGGTCAAAGTTCATTTTTAAAAGCCTCTTTATGTGTAACTGTATAATATGTTCATTGCAATGCTCATTTTGGCATGCATGTATGGCATAAGTTTACTGAATAAACTTGAAACTTGAATCTATTAACAAGTCTAAATACACACACACACCTCCAGACGGAGGTATCTGTCCTCCTTGTCTGAATCTTTAAAGCAGTAAGTAATTTATGAGTGCTGTATTAAGACATGTGTTAGATATCAGTATCAATGAAGGGCAACGATGCATTAACTGCAAGGGTCAAGGTAATCCTCGCTATACTTACCAATCTCACCGCTGGTGCTACCATTACTAAGATGTGTTTTATCAGGTAAATGAACTATGCGTACATGTAGACACCTTTTGCATTTGAACGTGCCGACATACATTACCTGGGTTAGCGCCGCTCCTGTAAAGGTAGGGCTGGTTGATGTACTCGAGATAGTACTGTACGTGGCCCATTTCGTGATGAACGGTGTTGAATTGGTCCCCTGTTACAATCGTGCACTGCTTGATCCTGCATGGGAATACAGAGCGGATGTGATCAAAGGTAACAAGGTCAATATATACAAGTAGAATTGACATATTGTAATAAGGGAAATATATTTCATAAGTTCTCCTTCTTACAATACGCAGTGTTTTCTTGCACTTAAAACTATTCCGTAGTGTCCAAACTATTTAAAGAAACTGAATATATTGCCCCACTATAAATATGTAGCCTCAGGAAGTGGTTCATATTGTTATGACTAAGTGTGTCATACTGTTCAAACGGCGTTGAATGATCTTGATACTAACAGTTAATGTTCACCTTCCGTATGCACGATGCAAATTTATCAATTATTATTTTAACGTAACTTTAATTTTCAATTACCGGAAGTCAGTTCCGTTGTTCATGTCCCAGGCGGAGGCATGACACACGACGTCACGGTCTGGCGGCCTCTTTAGCATGGAGTGCGTCCAAAATGTGTCCGGCATCTTCTGGAGTCCAATGGATGTGAAAAACTCCTCTGCCACAACGTACATGTGCGTCACGTTATAGTTCTAAGAAGAAACGGTACACTTCCACTTTTCATTTTGGTTCATTTGATATGCAATGGATATAGCAAACATAAATACATATGCAGTATCGTTTGAGGCTAAACATGTTGTACAAATTCATATTAAATATGACTCAACTGGGTAACTTGAAATGTATAAGGACCTACGCTAATGGCATCTAACATCTCATCGTCGGATATAACCGGTACTCCAGTACACTTTGTGCTTCCGTATATACTTGCTTTTCCTGTACGAGTACTAGAATTCGGCCGGTCAGCAATGCCATATCGGATATCGGCCTGTTGTGTATCCGATATGATATAGGTAAATTTTTTCATCCGATAGAAAGAGCAATATCGGTCCGATATCGTTTTTATAAGTATCGGGAAAAGTATGCAGTACCATACCTGGTCGAACATAGCCTTGGTAAGGTTGGTCTGGTCGGCCTCAGGGTAGGGTACCAAGAGGTCGAAAATGTTGTTCCACCCCTGGGCCCACATGTTTCCTAAAATGGTTTTAATGATTTGGATTTGAAATAAGACTGAACAGATCACATGTGAAGCTTTATTCATTTTGATTGCAAAATACAGATAACGGTAAAAGAAACCATGCCAGATCAATTACCTTTTTGTCTCGTCGTCTGAGCGCTGATTTTAACTGCACCTATGCATTTTACTACCTTTTGCTCTTCAAAAGCACGAAACGTACTATATGAGGTTAGTGTGGGGGTTTATTTGTATGTTTCGAATGGTAGAAGACCGTGGATCGATTCGCAGCAGGGTTTTCGTTGCAATCCACCAGCGGACAGAAGGGGGTGCACCGGCGCCTCCAACAAGTTAATTCGTCCAATTATTTTCGGACAAGAAATTGCTATTTTTTCTAGGTGTAGTACCCCTAAACTCTGTCAACAGTTTAAACCATTTTAATATAGGTTTTGAGGGAGGATGAATGTTTGTGCCCTAAGTTACGCACCCTCTAACGTCTATTCCTAAAACCGCCCCTGATATCATCTTAGGTCTTAGTATAATACCACTTTCACTTGTTTATGTACGAACTTTGCCCGATCAAAAGCAAATGACCTATGTATATTTTGGGTTAAAGTAGTCCCTTTTACCAAATATGTGAGCAGGAATATGACCGGATGTTGGAAACTTATCCGCGCCGTAGTACTTCTTCAACTTCCTACGCACGTAAATGTGAAGCTGGTCGTATAAGGGAGCTAACTCGTCAAACAAATTGCGTACGTCAGTCTCAAACTGAGCATCTTCATACCACGACCGGTAATAGTCTCCCATGTCACTGTACCTGCCTGAAAAAAGTGTTCATTTCATTTGCTAGAAAGTTGAGCACTGCAATAAAATCAAAGGATGTTTTTAGTATTTAATATTTTTAATATTCCATAATCCACGCGTGACGTTGACTGCAAAAAAAGGTAACAGAAATGCATGGTTGGATATTAAATCATTTTCAATATCATCACGCGATTTCTGCTCGATTTCATTGTATTTGGTTTTCACATCAACATTGATTGAACCACTGCATTTGAATCAATATACTTATACAACTTGAAACTGATTTACAATTGGCATGCCATTTTTAACCTCCACTACTGAATAATTTCATACAGACGTGACTAGCCGAGCCCTACCCCCTGCCTTGATTGCCATATTCATAAGCTCCACGAACTCCTGGTACTTCGACCTCATCTTCTTGCCGCTCACATCCCTCCAGCCCTTCCATGCTGCTAACAGCTCATCGTAGTTCCGGCTGTTTGTGATGATCTCAGTCAAACCTGCATGTAGTTGGGATTTTTGGGTCGTTTGTTATTTCATATTTTTTAACAAAATATGGACAGTGAGAATTATAGCATGGATACAAGGCAAACACACTAAGATATGCTTTACCTGGTTCAAGTTTGTAGCATTCGCCTTGGGATTTGCACCAATCCGCAGCACTGTATATGTCGGTCATTTCAGCCTCAAGATCCGCTATCTGAGATGATACAAGTATGCCAGACTATGAAACAAAATTTACCGACGGTGAAATACAAATCGTAAGATGTATCAAAGTGATAAAGATGCAGTCTCGAAAACCTATGTAATACGCCCCTTGTTATGGTATTTTAAAAGTAAAAAGGTAAAAAAAAAACAAGTCAAGATTGAATGTCATGATTGAAAGCGAATTTCCTTCGGCAAAGAAAGCGGTTTCAAATAAATCGACAAAATAAATGATGCATGCCAACATTTGAACAAGAAGAAAACATACTCACCAATCATTTTTATTATTTAAGCTCTCGTCATTTTTTACCAATACAATTTGATGAAACTGCATAGAGAACTTGTTCAAACCTTTTTCAAGACAGTGGTGTCTTTGTAACCGGATATCCCCACATCCAGAATCTTCTCAATTTGTCGCTTCAATGACGCGTCAGTTATGGCATTGAGATCGAATGCGGCCGCTTTAACTGACTCATTCTTGGCAAACTCGGACCACGCCAAACTCAGTTCAGTCTAGATAACAATTTGCATATTTTGTATTGCAGTAGTGATGTCAGTGAAATATACAAATCTAAATAACCAAATAATCTTAGTACTTGTCTATTGGCCTTCAATTGGTTTATTTAGCCTAATTTACCCGGTTTTCTAATGGTTGCCTTTAGGAAGCTTCAATAGCTGTTATACTTCTTTTCTTGGTTTCACTGGCTATCTGTTTAGCTATAAACTTGCCATTTTCTGTTGGTTGTCGGTGGTAATATTGGTGTTATAGGCCCAGGAGGCGACTGTATAAGTGTTTGACAGCGTTGTG
The DNA here is from genome assembly GCF_026914265.1 of Mya arenaria. Lineage (NCBI taxonomy): Eukaryota > Metazoa > Mollusca > Bivalvia > Myida > Myidae > Mya > Mya arenaria. The sequence goes on from NC_069126.1 coordinate 36,975,773, forward strand.
GCCCGTTCGTTGTAGCCACCAGAGCCTGCAATCAGATGGGCAAGAGGAGTCGAACCATGCAATAATTTTGTTTTAGCTACTTTAAACTGATTTATTTTACAGCGACTGTGAAACAAGTTATAACAACATTATATTAATCACTCTCGTTTGAATTATGGTACTCAATAATGTGGTCTTGTTGTGTTGGTAAAACCGGAGTTCCCGGAGGAAACCCACTTGTCCAGCTTGTTGACCACAAACCAGCCTCACATGCACCAAAGCATGGATCGAACCCGGGTTGCGAGGGAGGCGAGTGCGCTTAGCACTGCACTTATCGGACAATCGTTTCGTTAAATGTTTACTATCATCTTTGAGCTCGATATTGACAAAAGCTCTAATTCATAGAATCACGTTCGATGACATGTTCTGGGTAACTCCATCTGAGGGGCCATGAGAATGTACTTCGTTAGGATTTGGAACCAAAACTTCTTGTTGATAGACGGACAAATATACCATTACAGAACATAAGAATATAATAAGCAGCAAATGTAGACCTTCATGACCTGACATGTTTTGATATCGAGTATTCATGATAATCGCAATTTGTTGAAATGAAATGATATTTCAAGTCGAAAAAATCAATGTTCCATTATATGTTTTCTAACAAACCTTCAAGGTATTCCCGCACCTGTTCATCTACAGTTAGCGACAAAACAGTCACAACGACTGTTGTAAATGACAGCAACCAAAAAGCTTTCTTAAGGGTCATGCTGAAAATATGTGAGGTATGGTATAAAATGATCGAAACATCAGAGTACTCAAAACTTACTAGGTTGATTACATTTCAAGGCAGCATTGTATGATCTTTCACAATTTATTGCTAATAATTATGTTCAGGTCAAATAATCAGAAATGATGCTGTTCGTACAAAGTTTTTAATGCCATTTTTTACGATTTAAAAGAACGTCAAACCCCGTTCAAGATGACAGTTTTTATATTATCATTGACAGTGTTATTGCTTTATTATCAATGTATGATTTGCACAATATATTTGTGTGGTATATGCTGTAAAGACCCATTTTATGTCTGTTTAGTAAGAACAAATGTAATTTGATACATTAATTTGGCATAAAATTTCCCTTCGACATTAAAATATGGACACGCAGATATATTTGTGATCTGAAAGAAATCAGTGATGATGACGATGATGATCATCCATTTTTCTGTGACATTTTTACTCATCAGCGTTAGAGATAATCTTTATGGCAAAATGACACTTTGAATTAAATGATGATATAATCTAATTGGATTCGTTTTTGTTTTGTTTTTGTCTTTCCAGTATACTATCTTCCTATTTGTTAAACAAAGACGAGTCAGTCTAGACGAATTTATTGCAAATCCAGCAAGCTTATTGGACAAAAATCTCGAGTCAAAATTTAAGCGCTTATCTTCAAACAAGTTTCCGTACATGAAAAAGTAACTTCTTGAACGTGGTGTTTGAAAGCAGAACACCTTTCGCCACAAACATTTTCAGAAGGTCGGATTTGATCATATTTGCTTGTTAATCATACTGGTGTTTTAAACGTCGTAGTTTTGGAGAACCGGGCTGAAAACACAATGAAATGAGCATGCAATTTTGAAGTTTATCGATTTAACTCGAATGCACGATTGATTTAAAAATAGTTCCGTTCAACCTTTTTTAATAGTGTTCTCTTTCATAAGTGTGACATAGCGTAAATGTCAAGTTCATACTATTTAATGTTTTTGCTTTTGTTTGGAAAACAGTGTATTTTAATGTACTGGACCTTTGTCGGCAAATTATAAGTTTCCTGTTTTATATTCACTTGTTTAATACACATTCATCATTTGAATGCTGATTGGGTGCATTATGTGAATATAAGTCATGGTTTAAATTTGACGTGTATGCTTAGTTCATTGTTTTTTGAGAATCTACACAGAATAATTTGCGTCTTCAAATATCATCTTTACATCGTTTTGATGTGAAATGGTTAAAAGCCATCTAATAAAAGTTCAGATACTGTTTTAAAAATGTTCATTGGAAAGTTTGTTAAGGTACCGCTCAAGTCAAAATTTTACCTGTATTGTAAACCGAAAGTGAAAAATGGGGGAAAATAAAAGTGATCAAAGGTTTATAAAAAAACAAATAGTAGTTTAAGAGTCTGATCCATCAATATTAGACCATATCATTTTATGAAACCAAATCCATAAATGATGAACGATCTTAGGAAAAGGTTAAGTGGTGGAAACTCATCAGAATGTTTACAATTGTTCACATCACAATTCTATTAAAAGGCCTATTTAAAGGAGAATAAAGCTCTTGCATATACAGTATCATCCCGTTTACAACTTAGTCAAGACAAAATGTCAAGCATAGATTCAATGCAGAATGTCTGCATTTGATTCTCTCTCTATATAAAACCCTATTTTCTATGATATTTTAGAGAAAAAAAAGGAAGTACATCTAAATAAATTTTCGTCTCAGCAAGATGTTAAAAAATGTACCAATGGTTCCCTTGCCTGGGGCTCGGCCTTAAAAGGATTCGAGTACTAAGTACTGGTTAAAACCATTTTGTATCCGTTGTATAGGTGCTTCACATCGGGCACATTAAAGAACCAAGATATCTCTTCATAAAGAATTTGGGTTTCGCACCCGCATCATCTATTGTCTAACTATGTTAACTCATCTTAAAATTGTCTAGATGTAACCGGAAATTGGAATGACTCTTATATCATGTCACTTATGGCATGCAAATAGTCGCGATGGCAACACAGCGAGGTCACACTTTAATGCAGCCAAATGGCACGATCAGACCTACAGTAACTCATACAAAAACAAAATGTTAAATTCTCTAAAATACATTATAAGATTTCGAACGCAACAACAAGATTTGTGGGTTGTTTTTTCCTACTAATGTCTTAATTAAAAGCTATGCATGATTAATTTTGAAAGTATCATGGTTTTAGAAAGGTTATGAAATAGATAGAGAAAGGTTATGAAATAGATAGTTTTAACACGTGCGCCCTATTCATTATTGAGAAGCGGAACGTAACTGTTTATAAGCCTCAAAGGTCAAAATCACAAAAAAATGGCGATGTATTAGGCGTTACGGTTAAATATTCCGTAAAATAATACGCTATTTTATGCTCGTTTCAATATCTGAAACAACAAAAAATAAGACATACTTATTAGAATCCAACCGTGCATAAGTCGAACAATTGTTTTATCTACATTTCTTTTGCGTGATTTAGAAAAAAAACCAATATATATGGATATTTTGACATAAATAATTACAGATAGAGTCCTACAGCTGCGCATGAATCATTTGTGGACTGAAAATAATTTAGTATTATATAAACTCTTGCCTGGTTATTTTCAAAAGAACGCTTGGTCGCTGTCTATAGTTGGTAAAACAATTTTTTTAATGAATTATTAAAGGAATGTAATCGACAAAGTTTGGTGAGATTCGAACCAACAACGAAATGTCCACTGTGACCTACTAATCCAATGCTCTACCGTTTGAGCAACCGCGGATCATAATCCGTTAAACGTCAAATGTTCTTTTGGAGTTTTGGCCCGAAGCGTGTTGTGACAAAAACAAACAAATAAATCTAGAATATCATTGATTCATAAATTCCACTTAACATTATACTATATGTTTAAAAAGTTCGACTGTTCTTTTGACGTTTTTCCCCGAAGCGTGTTGTGACAAAAACATGAAAAATAAATAATTATTTCTGGATATAAAATAATTATATTTATTTTTGCCGAAATAGCAGGTAGCCGCGTGCTGATAAGGACGCCGTGGTCGCTAAGCAGTTCGGTACGCTTCGGTTGTTTCATACCACGCGCGAATCCCACGCTTGCGAATCACGCTCTCGTCCTTTCTCGTGATGAATGCTAAAGCAACCGGCCGCAAATTCTTAGAAAATTCTTAGACACATTTAATATCTAACTAAATCCAGACCTTTAGATAATTTATACATCCATCATGCCGGGAAGAGGTCGAGGTATCAAGGAGCGGAGGACGAAGGAGCCATTAGTGGATCGTCCAAGCCTGGATAGCAATGAAAAAGGTAAAGGACGTGCCGACAGACCGTTGATTTTGAGCAAATTATACAAGAATCTGGGATAATTTCTCCAGCAAAGTTGCCCCCAATCCTCCGTCTCTGGTGCTCCTGTACCTGCTGTTCCTACTTTTAATGACATCTCTCTCCAATCTTTAAGCGATAATACCCTCCAACTACCATCCAACCCAAAAATGTCCTATTCTTTGGTATTCCCTAATGCCCCCGCACCAATTCGCCTTGCAGTTGACAATGTTTCCGCCCATGTTCCAGATCAGATTCGTAATCAGATCATGACGGGTGAGTGTGTCAACTTAGCATTGCTACTCAAAGGTTCAATTGAGTTGTCAGAATTCGTAAGTGGCTCGTCCCATTTTGTTTCGGCGGACGGTCGTCTTGACACAAGGGCAAAAGACTGTAGGGGAAAAGTCCAGACGGTCGAAAAGTGGACCGACCTTTCTCGAACAACGTGTAAAGACCAAAATAACTTCCGGTGAGCTCATTCATTATTTAGACAATTTTCTTGGTGGTGACAAAACAACCGAGCAATGCAGGCAACTAATGCAAGTTTTTCATTCAGTTATGCAGGACCTTAATGTTTCATTGGCTACAGAAAAAACGAAGGTCCGACAGAAATTATTATTTATCTTGGGCTAGAGTTAGATTCAAATAAAATGACTATTAAAGTGCCAAAAGACAAAATTGATGCGCTTGTTTCAATGATCAAATCTATATTATGTCAAAACAGAAAGTCAGACTTAAGGAGCTACAATCCCTGATAGGCTCTCTTAATTTCTACTGTCGTGCTATTCCGATAGGCCGCCCTTACTGCAGATGTTTAATTAATGACACGTGCAGTGTTTCGAAACCATTCCACCGTATAAGAGTTCGTAAACCAATGAAACTTGATTCATTGGTTTACGAACTCTTATACGGTGTATGTTGCCATGTGGTTATGTTGTTTGTTTTTTCAAAATTACAATGGGGTTTCTGTTTTCATGGCCTTTTTTGGCAATCGAATGACGATGCCAACATCTATACAGACAATGCGGGCGGACGGTGTCTAGGATTTGGAATATTTTTCCGGGGTCAGTGAGAATGCGCAAAGTGGCCCGAGGTTTGGCACATAACTAAAGATATAACTGTGCTCGAGTTATTTCCCTTTAAGTGGCTATTTTTATTTTGGGACCATTTCTTCGCAACAAGAAAATAAGATTTAATTGCGACAATGTTACTGTAGTGCACGTAATTAACGCAATGTCTTCTAAATCAGAACGAGTTATGTGCATACTTAGGCTTCTGACGCTTAAATGCTTACAGTTTAACTTCATGGTAAAGGCATCATATTTACCAGGAACGGGACACATTATTGCTGAATCGCTTCCTCGCTTCCAGATGACCAAACGCGGATGCGGAGCCAAAGCAAGAACCGGACCGTCTTTGGACGGTCTTCAACGCCGAACCAATGTCCTTTTGCACAACGCGGTAACAGAAAACACGAGAACGACTTATACAATACTTCTATAAACGCAATTGAGGGATTCCGTTCCGAATATAAGCTCCCTTGTTTTTGGCCCATACCAGAGCAACATATAATATTGTTTATTGCATACTGTCACGAAGCAAATTTTGATTCAGGTACAGTACGCACTTACATTTCGGGTATTAAATTTCATCATAAATTACAGGGGTTTCCGAATATTCTTGATATTTTCGTTGTTATCAAGCTGCTCGAAGGCCATTCACGAGCGAAGCCACAAGTCAAGGACGCCCGTCGGCCCGTTACAAAGCCTATTCTCGTTTTAATTGTCGATGTGCTGTTTATTGATTGTTGTTATTTATATGAAAGCATACTATTCCGCGCAATTTTTTGTCTTGCTTATTTTGGATTATTTAGGATAAGCGAATTAGTATCGCCCGGCAAAGCCTGCTTATGCAACCAAGTGCGCGTTAAAGGCATTCAAGTTGCACCTGAATCGATGTATATTGTAGTAACTCTATTTAAATCCAAAACAAGCCAAAATGGTCCCATAACACTTAAAATTCCGCAAGAAACTCAAAACCCCTGCCCTGTCAGAGCAATGCAAGACTACTTGGCAGTAGCAACTAGACCGGTGGCTGCATTTTCACATAGGAATGGCAAACCAGTCACACGACAACAAGTAACAGCAGTCTTACATAAATGCTTGAATCGCACAGGGCATAATGCACAATTTGTTCAGTCCCCCAATTTTAGAATCGGACGAGCAACAGACCTCTCGGCGAGCGGAATGTCTAAAGAGGCCATCGCTAAATTAGGTCGTTGGTCATCTGACTCATATAAACGTTATATAAGACTTTAAGGCTTATCACATTCAGGATGTTCTTTATTTAAACAGAGGTTTGGGTGCTAGGAGACTCCATTCCGCGCTGGGTCGGTGTTTGGGCGCAGGCGAGGGGCATTCCCAATCTAAAACCCCAAAAATGATCGGCTGGTGGGGGTTTGCGGCCTAACCTGGTAGGCGGTGGAAAACACAGGTGTTATTTGGTACCCCGCCAAAAATTATCGTAATTCACCTTGGTGAAAATGATATCCAGAATTACCCTCTAGTTAAAATCTGTAATGCCGCCACTAAGGAAATAAAATACTTAAGTTCAGCCTTTCCCCAAGCAATATTAATTTGGGTAGATATTATCGATATAATTCAGTGGAAATTAAATCCTGACAATAAAGCAATTGAGCGAAAAAGGGCCCGTATCAATCGGTATGGTAGGAGCTGGGTCCGTTCTACCGGACGGTTCGATACGCTTATGCTAGACATCGATACGGGGACACCTTGGTTGTATCACCAGGACGGTTTTCACTTGTCCGAAGTAGGGTTGGAGTTTTATTTGGACACACTTAAAGACGTCATCGCGAAACATCTTTGATAATGCAATCGATGCATATACAAATATCTTCGCTGTTTTCATCGAGCAGAATTTTGGAGGATAAATTTTCATTAAAAATTTATTGTGGCGTAAAATTCTGCCGGGAGTGTGAGGCTTATTAACTTCTATGCATTGTTATATAAAAATTAAAAAGCATTTATTAAAAAAAAAAAAACATTCAATGGGTTGTTGATTCACGCGACGGTAAGAGGGGCTAAGGGTCCAACGCCCTTTCCGAAGCAACGAATCCTAAACCAACTTTATTATATATATATGTAAACATTCATCAATTATAATTAACGCATTACGTTACATACGTTTACGTTGGCCGTACGTATTATGTGTTGTGTATCCATGTGTTAACGGCTGGTGGTATTGGTTTGCCAGCCAAGTGCCCATGTTATGTGTAAAGTGTGCAATCACACAGGTAGTATACTATTGTCTATTGCCCAGACCTGCATGGCCGGCTGTTTACTCAGCCCTTTGTCCATGTGTCAGGTTTGGGAGTGCCGGTGGTATTTGTTTGCTGGCACGTTTTGTGTAAAATGTTATTGTTTCGGCCGTGACACCTACTACATTAAATTAAACATTTCATCACGCTTCAACTCATGGCAGGGTTTTACGTCACGTACCGCGGCCTTGACGCCACTCATTGATTTATTTACTATGTGACATATCAAATCTGCTGGTGTTGTTACTCCTAATGAATACAAAGAACTGAAATGTTAATTTGTTTTATTTATTTCCCATCATAAAATAAATCAAGAATATCATTGATCCATAAATAATTTCATTCACTTAACATTGTACTATATATTTAAAACGTTCGACAGAAAACTGTGTCCTCCTTTCGAGCTGTGCATTCATTTCTCTGATATGTATTATTTAATTAATGTAGGCTCGTTCGTTATATGGTGTGTATCTTATTTAATGAACAACGTGCATTTCTAGTTTTCATTGTTTTGAGTGCTTTAAAAACAAAACAAAACATCTTGAGGCAAGAAAGATTGATGAATTGTTTCCGTCACACTTGCATACTTTGTTTTGCAACGTAGAAAAATGAGCAATAATGACACTTAATAAAATGGTGTCATAATCGTAATTAAGTTCTCATGTATCTGAATATTTAAATGTTACTTACCTTGTAACTTTAACTTATTGCTATGCTATAAATAAGTTTATAATAAAATGCATTTAAATAGTTTAATCATTTCAATTTGATCTAATTGTTGTGTTTCTCTACATGAATTATGTTTCGTGAAAAAATATCAAATCTTAAAATTTCAGAGTATTAACTGCAGCTTCAAAAATATAGTACAAAAACAATGCCCCATTAAACTTCCACAACCAATACAAACAGCACCTTACCTGATAGCGACAAAACCACCCGTCTGCAACTTTCTGCGAACTCTCCAAACGTCTTGGTTAATCCTTAGTACATTGCACCAACTGGGGAACAATCAAATAGTCGTCTAGTCTTAAACAGAATACGAATAATAACGTCCACTGACTGCTTGATGGTATGTACAAGTTAAATGCGGTTTTCACAGATGACTGGTTTAAGTTTTCCTCAGTACGTGACCCTTGATTGTACTGTGCTCAACAGAGGCCACCTGTACGGTACTCAGTATATACTGCCTGTACGGTCTTCAGCATATGCACATTTCACCTTATATAACTAACCGTGATGTTGTCAATTGTTTAAGTATAAATGCTACTCACAACGGGAAAACATTGATTAGAGATTAGGCCATCTTGGTTAGAGTGATATTTTTCGCGTTGTCGAGTTTATTTGTTTTATATTTATAATAGTTCCCTGTTGGCATAGTTGATAAAGGCACTGCTTACATGTCCTGAGGTACCGAGTTCAAATTTTGCAGTCATGGCAAACTTTTATGTTTTCACTGTAATTACTCCAGGAATATCTGTACAAATCAGTAAGTTAATACTTTGTTGACGTTTCAGCCAAGGACCTATTTCAAAGTACTTTCAAACAAATTATTGTTGTAATATTAAGCTTGAGGTTTAATGGAAAACAAATTATATTTAAAATAATGTTTTACAGGAAATGACTTCATAACACGACTTAGGGTTAATTTTTCTGTTGGAGTATTTTTCATAAGTTAAAACGTCCTTTATTTTACCAACGATTGCGAAGAATGTAATATTAACTTATGGTAACGTATGGTAAGTCAATCTTGTTGGCGCGATGTTGCGCGATATATTTTTGTGTGATATCTTCGAAATTATATAACTTCCTTTATTATATTTACAGAATTAGTGTGCAATTTAAAAGTACTTCAATAAAATACATTGTACAAGATTGTCAACATAGGCTTATATTTGTGTCTATTTTAAGGAAAGGGTAACACCAAGAATAACCTTGAACTATATTTTTAATTACTCTAGGAATCCCTGTACGAATCGTGTGTTAACTCTCTTTTAACAGTCGTCGTATTTGCTTAAGTCAACTACCAACCTCCATAAGACCTGATTACTATCAATGAATCGCAATACAGACGTTGTCCGGTAAGCGCAGTGGTAAGCGCACTCACTTCTCACCAAGGCGACCCGGGTTCAATTCACGGTCTGGGCGCACGTGAGTTTGGTTAGTGGTCACCAAGCCGGACAAGTGGGTTTTCTCCGGGTTCTCCGGTTTCCCCCACAACACCACACCCTCGCGCAACATCGTGTCAACGAGAGCGACTAAGTATAAGCTAGCATAGCTTTCTTCACAAAAATCGTTGTAAAATATAAAACGTTTAAACTAATACAGACGTTGGTTTCAAAGAAAAATCACAAAATTAAACCAAAAAGCCTTACGAACTTTTACTCAATTTCATCCAGTTGCTTAATGCATGCTTCCAATTTAGATACAACATTGACCACTTCAATGTCAATGTAATTTCATTTGAAATCATCTTTGGTTAAAATACGGATCATTTTGGAGAAAAAACCAACGTTTCAAAACATTACATCATACCAAAGATGGTATGGAATGTATCTATATCAGATTGTGCTTCATGTTAAGGATGTCATTATTAAGTTCATTGTGACATTTTGTCTGTTTTCTTTTTTCGGTTTATTTTTTGTACTAAAAATAGGGACTGAAGAAATTTAAACAATTAAAGATAGTTCGCTATGTTCGGTTAAAAGATTTTAAAATGACACTGATTCACTTTATATATCTTATTGAAAGGATGAGTATAATGTATTTTATATTGAAATACAATAATATTCATATTAAATCAAGGACAATATTATTTAAATGTCAAAATTCAAATATGACCAATATCGACATCCGTATTACTTATTCTTTATTCTGTTTTATAAAAAAAAAACATACTAGTAATAAAATGACTGTATCTCATACCCTATTAGGGCACAATCCCAAATGGTGTCTTGTAGACCCAAGTAGCTTTTGTCTCCCCATTGTAGTGACAGTCAATCCTAGGCGCATTACAATAAATATTCTTACACCAACAAAGGCTTTTATACAAAACATCCGAGGATCTGACAATTCCTATTGTGACTACAGTCAATTATATACATAGACAAACAAATGGTCTATACTTAAGGAAGTCCAATAATATCATTTGAATTGTGACTACAGTCAATTATATGCATGGACAGACAAACCTCAGATGTTCTTTACTTACGAAAGTCAAATAATAGCATTTGAATTGTGACTATAGTCAGTTATATGCATGGACAAACAAACCTCAGATGTTCTATACTTACGGAAGTCCAATGTTATCATTTGAATTGTAACTACAATGAAACACATTCAGAGCCAAACAAATTCATGTGTTGCTCTAACGTCCACAGTTTTGCAACTTTGAAGCCCATTCAGAGCCTCAAAAACATGCGAATTTCAAATAAAGCCTATACAGTGCCAGAACCCATAAGGTTTGGCAGCCGTGAACCCCATTCAGAGCCAAACAAACACTTAAGCTAATATGATTAACCAAAATAAGTGCCAAATAAGTAATAATGTTTTACAACCATAAAGTCAACATAGTCGCAAAAAGAGACCATGTCGTGGCAACAGAGTCAAACAAACCATTGTGCAAATCTAATTAGGCAAACTCATTGCCAAATATTATATATCTTTTCAACCATAAAGATTATTCAGTGCCAAATATCTGCAGAACGATGAATCATATTCGGTGCCAAACATGTCATGAAAAATATTCAGAGCCGAACATCTGCGGCTCTAATTAAGACTATTAGATCATATTATTCTGGCAAGTGCTGAAAATACCACATGTTGTCAATCATTAAGCCCATTTAGAGCCAAACAAACTCATGCGCTACTTTACTTAAGCCTTTTCAGAGACAAAGGTACCAAGTTATTTCAGCAACCAAAATAGCCCATGAAGAGTCGACCAGGCCAATGCGCATCTGCTCTTATTTAGCCTACTCAACAGACAACTTTCCGCCAACCAATAAGTCCATGCAGAATCAAATAAGCCCAATTCATAGGCTACTTACATTATACTTTCTCAGAAACAAATACTTAGCAGCAATTGAGAGCCAACTAAACCCATGTGCAGCTCCGTAATAAGCATTAAAGTCAGTGCCACGTTGTGGCCTATTTGAATTTGGTGGCCATATTTTATATAGCAAATGCTAAAACATTAAGCAGGAAATGTTAAGTCTTGTGGCATTCAATAAGATATTTATGGCAGCCATCTTGAACGCTGTCTTGGATTTCTTTCACCTCAGTATACAAAGGTACCTCGTCATTAAGCTATCAAACTTTTTTAATACCGCAATTCATGATATTGATGTTAATTTTCCTTCATATCTCTGTATTATACAAATATTAAACTATATAGTTATTTCCCTTAAAATCGGTTATTTGATCATTTTCAAGGAAATCATGGTACTTGCAGAATATGTGTATAAATATATGAATAGTTCACTCAAACATCTAAAACGTCATTAATTATCACCATGATCGTTGCGCAGGGCTATTGCAAAAAATTCGAAGACAATCAAATAATGCACTCTCAAAGAGTTGAAGGAAAGAGTGACACATTAAGGATACTTGAAGCTTTTAATCTAGCCCTTTTTAACCGTAACTCGTAAAAACATGGTGTGCTTTCATCATTTGTTTTAAAGCAGGGATTTATTTTAAAGAAAGTCAGTAGAAGTAAGATTCAGTCTGTTTATTTATAAACAAAATATATGTAATGTTAATGAAATTTGTGAACAGCATACAATATAATGGATGGTCGTAGATATTCATATTTTACATCAGAATGCACCAACTTCGACTAATGTTAAACCAAATTATCGTACCCCCTAAAAAAACTAAATATTTAATCAGTTCATCGTCACAAAGCGAGGTAACTTCCTTATGATCATTGTTGTAGAAAAACATTAATCTAAAATACGTTTGTTCATCACATTAGTTATATATTTGTCAAGTGTACTCCAGCAGTGGTCATCATGTTACTGGTGATAACGGATGGTCAGCATGCCGGGGCGTAGCTGCTATTCCACACCACTGTCTGTAACACTTCACACGTAGGAGCAGCAATTAGCCTTTTTACAACCAGTGTCAAGGTTTGCAAACACATTTAACTTACGACTTAATATAAAAAATCTATAGTATTGAAGGGGCATGTAGCCTACCTTATGTGTATTGTCGTTGACAGTGTGTACACGTTTTGTTTTACAAGAGCTAATCAACACTGAGTTCTGAACGTACACAATGAAAATGTGCGCATAACATGTGCGGTGAAAATCTAACACAAATAAGGAGGGAATACTGTAAAATTGCTGTATAAAGTTCACACTTTTTCTAATTAAAACAATATACCAACCATCGAATACAAATCTGTTGTTTTTTTGTGAAAATATGGATTTAATTGGTATCAAATTCAAACGAAAACATGATATTCCGAATATATTCAATGCATTTATCACAGGTAATTTCAAGGATTTGCATGGCTGGTCAAACATAAATTCGTTGCTAAATGTGAAACGTCGTCTGCTTTTTTTATACTTTTTTGGTAAATTTAATTATATGATTCTTCAATGGATGATCGATAAATGATATAACATGAGCGACAAATATATACAAATTATTTAATATAAAATATGATCTTGTCAAGAATGTTTAAACATTATTCATTATAAAAATGATATTAATCAACAGTACGATTAGAAGATTTCCGCCCGTGACGACATTTCCGCCGGAAGTTCGGAATGAGCCTGATGGACACGTGGTCTTGTCCCAGATTTGAGTGTCACTTGCTGCAACGTTTTGTTTCGTCAACCATTCCTGTAGGAACGATGGAGGACAGTTTATTGTTAAAATAAGAAAAAGTTAGAACAAACTCCCTTTTACTCACATCATTTACAGACTATTGTCATATTACATATGTTTATTTTTAGTCTGAATGAGCCTAGACATTTGTACATATACATTAAACAAACCAAATTGTGCATGATGAAACATTCATGCCAATTCTATATTATATATTTGAATATAATTGATTAAGAAGTAAGTAACATTTAATTAATAAAACTGGTATTTTTCGATATTCACGGTGAAAAACGCGTTTTGATTAATCACCGTGCTCTAATTACCTGTAGGGGCTTAAAGTAACTGAGTAACGGGGCGGCGCTCAGTTTCCTGGTTTCACCGGAAGTTCCACTGGTGAGCGTGAACAGTGCCTCGCCCCACTGCTTGGAGGCGCCCATCTGTAGCATCTCTCTGACAAGGGAAACATTGATCAAACAAATTTGAAAACAAAACAACTCAGGTTGTGGTATGGGCTTATGAACACAAGCATTTATGCTCCATGTGAAGGTCAAGGAAGTGCTAAAACATAATGAACGAAAGAAATGCTTTGCTAATGTATCATCAGAAAGTACATGAAACTGATCTTAGTTTATTTTTGTGAAATTGCTAAAAAGGTGATTATTTTTTTCAAACGTTTGCTTTTGAATATTTACCCCAAGTTATTTTACGCATTGTTTGTGTAATTATTTCAGGCAATGGAGGTAATTTAACTATAATCATCTAATAATGTATTCAGTATCAAAGTTGTGTTGTTACACAGGCGTGTTAAGGTATGTGCACGTACTTGAGTCTATTTCCTGCGGTTTTGTTCCGGTAGATATCACAGCGATGTAATGGTTCTGCCTTCCCTATCAACTCACACAGCGCCTGGTGCCACTGGAACTGGAGCACGAAACTCACGAAATACCTGCAACGTTAGTATTGACATTGTTGTTGTAAGCATCAATATATTGTATTGTACTAAAAGTGCTATTTCTATCACCGCTGTCATCGGCATTATCACAATATAGTCCGAAATATTAACAGAAACAACAATATCACAGTCGCTGGCGAATGATAAAATATATAACTCAAAAGATTTTGTAAGCCATGTTCACATACCTGATGTAGGGGGTATTTCCGGGGATGTGGTATTTTGCTCCGGGATCAAAGTCATCCTCGGATCGCTCTACGGGTGGAGAAATTCCTTGGTACTGGCATCTGCAAAGATTCACATGTGTGGCATAGTTATACAAGTTACAATTGAATCGGTCAAAATGACCAGTAGAAAAAATGTTGATACAATGATGTCACAGATATTAGCCGACATGTGTACCTGAGTTTCCACCACTCAGTATTGTAATTGGCGGGCGTGGTCTGACCTCTATACACACTCCACCGCCACTGATCAATCAGGTAGCCGAAAGGAAGAAACGCAACCTTGTCTAACGCCATTTGGAACAGGAAGTTGATATCCCCCTCTGGAATTATACATTTGAAAAAGCTTCATGTGTGTATCATAAATTTAAACGAAACAATCTAAATTATATTATCTCAAATTGCATAATTACTACTTTAAATTTGAATGAACAAAGTAAATAAATAGTTTATCACGATGCTTTAATGATAATTTTCTACAAAATAGTGTCCTGCTAGAGTGGACTACGGATAATTGGAGAAAATATATTTGTAAACTTTTTTTACTTAACTATGTTAAATTATGTTACCTACCATTTCCGCTTGGAAGCTCCTGAATCAATCCTATCTCTTTCAAATGTTCTGGTGTTTGGAACGACAAACTTGCAATGTCTGCTACCCCCTCGTGAAATCCTGGAAATTCGTTTCTCTTATTAGGAATTATTGGTCGAATGACACTGACTACGTGGCATTTCTTGGTCAACAGTCTAAGAAGTGAGGAGAGCAACTCAAAAGATGCATTAGTAGGGTAAAGCCTCTTTCATTTGTAGTGTTAAGTATCTTAATGTTTCCTTTTGTGCAGTAACAGCCTAGCTAGTTCATTAAAAGCTGCATACACGCTATATTAGGCTAGGGCCACAGTAATTCAATTTGTTGGCGAAAGCTGGTCCTTGACTACAGTAAGTGGTGATGAACTTTAAAAATACTGGGTCTTAACAAAAAGGTTGGAAACTGAATCAAATGCCAGTAAAACTAAGCGGCGCACAACCTCAGCACCGTTTATGCGCCTCTTGCACAGCTTTTATCCGAAGACGTCTCAAGAATAATAATTATTTTGTACCAGGATTCTAACACAATTGATCAACTGCCTGAGTTTTCCGTCTTTGTATCATTGTTGAGCCATGTCTTTAGCATTATCAAAGTATATGGAGATGACCCCAAACTGACAACACATACCTTCTATTTTGACAAAATACAATCTCACCCCCATCGATGAAGAACGCACAACTCAATTTGCGACCTGTCAGTGCTAAAGATGTGCGTCAAGAATGGTCATATATTGCATATATTACCTGGGTTAGCGCCGCTCCTGTAAAGGTATGTCTGGTTGATGTACTCGAGGTAGTATTGTACGTGGCCCATTTCGTGATGAACGGTGTTGAATTGGTCCCCTGTTACAATCGTGCATTGCTTGATCCTGTTTGGATATATAGAGCAGGATGTGATGAAAGGTAACACACGCATTGAAGTGGTAATGACATATTATTATAAAAACATATTTTGATACATTTATTGTTCATTTATTTGTCATTATTTAATCAATATATTGATAATTATGTCACTTTACTATTTCCATTTCATTACCGGAAGTCAGTTCCGTTGTTCATGTCCCAAGCGGAGGCATGGCAGACGACGTCACGGCCTGGTGGCTTCTCCAGCATAGAGTGCGTCCAGAAAGTGTCCGGCATCGGCTGGAGTCCGACGGACTCGAAAAACTCCTCAGCCACAACGTACATGTGCGTCACGTTATATTTCTGGGAAGGAACGGTAAACTTTATATTTTCATCTTGTTTCATTTGGTATGCAGTGAAATATCTAAATGTACACATGTGTATCGTGTACGAGCACTAGAAAATGATCGATTAGCTCAGCTAGCATGGCCAAATCGGAAATCGGCAGTTCCGTTATGTAGCTCTCTTAATATCGGCCAGGTATCGTTCGCGATATCTATTATCGATCGACTGGATATTATTTTGCTGACTGAAAAGTGTTTGTATTCACAACAATGCAGAACCATACCTTTTCGATCATAGCCTTGGTAAGGTTGGTCTGGCCGGCGTTAGGGTAAGGTACCACAAGGTCATAAATGTTGTTCCAGTCTTGGGCCCACATATTTCCTGAAAAACATATTATTATCTGATATCGAAACTAAAACATATCACACGAACAGCGTTATTTATTTTAATTCCAAAACGCAAATAAGATAATGGTACCGCAATCAAGCGTGGTCAACGATTTCGAACTCGTACGTGTGTACACATGTATTTTTAATTTCTTTGTTCTTCAAAAGCACGAAACGAACTTTTAAAAAGATGGGCGGGTGTTTATGTATATGTTTCGAAAGGAAGAAGTACCTGGATCTATTCGTTGCAGCTTTTTTGTTGCATATTGCAACATCATACCAATTACATCATACCCGACATCTCTAAATACTATAATTTGGTTAGTGATATCACACAGTTTGTGGACTAGTCAAATTTCTAATACATTTTGGGTTAGAACAGTGACTTCATACCAAATAAATGAGCAGGAATATGGCCGGATGTTGGGAACTTATTCGCGCCGTAGTGTTCCTTTAACTTCCTACGCACGTAAATGTGGAGCTGGTCGTACAAGGGAGCTAATTCGTCAAACAAATTGCGTACGTCAGTCTCAAACTGAGGATCTTCATACCACGACCGGTAATACTCCCCCATGTCACTGTACCGCCCTGAAAGAAATGATGCCAAGAGAGTGTGTTAATTTCATTTTCTAGATGTAAGGAACTCAATAAACTTGTTTCTAATATTATTAAGCCAAGCGTGTCCTTGGCCCCTCAAAAGTATATCAGATATGGCCGTTTGATCTATCAAAGAAGTATCACACATGAATACGTTGTTTATTTTTATAATTTGACTGGAACCATTGCCAGTGTCATCCATCTGACGACATCTTATAGTTTATTCCTGACTTTAGTATGTTACATTTTCAGAAAAGCATTGATAGAAACACCACAAGCTATTTTTTTCTTTTAAAACAAGTAAGTGAATAGCTGCAACACCACTGAAAGATGATAAGAATAGCATACCAATTGTACAACCCTTTTCTATATTTGTTCAAACAATGACGACTAGCCGATCCTTACCCCCTGCCTTGATTGCCTTATTCATAAGTTCGACGAACTCCTGGTACTTCGCCCTCATCTGTTTGCCGCTCACGTCCCTCCAGCCCTTCCATGCTGCCGCCAGCTCATCGTAATTCCTGCTGTTTGTGATGATCTCAGTCAAACCTGCACATGTCGAATAGTGAAAAAGTGATGTATTGCTAGTTGTGTAATTGAGTTGTTTGTTATTCCATGTATTACAAAACAAATAGACGTCAGTGAACAGTGTAAAAACATTTAGGATACCAAGCAAAACGAAGTATGTTCTACCTGGTTCAAGTTTGTGGCATTCGCCTTGGGATTTGCACCACTCTGCAGCACTGTAGATGCCGGTCATTTCAGCCTCAAGATCCGCTATCTGGTAATACAAGCATGCACCGAGTAGGAACAACATTTACCAACGGTAAATTAAAAATGTTGTACGCCGTATCAAAAAATATGACTAGTAAAAAGGTAAAAAGAACATGTACAAATCATTAGGATTGCATAAAAGGCCCAGGACCAGTTTAAAAATTAAATAATTGGAGACGAAAAAATAAGTGCTTATATAACAATGATAGAGTCTCATATATAGTCTGATCAAATCCCGAGGTCTACACGATGCTTTATTAAAAAGAAATCATCTGGAAACAATACTTTTAAAATTTGAATAAAAAACTTATAAAGTGTTCAAACCCTTTTCAAGACGCTGGTATCCTCGTAACCGGATATCCCCACATCAAGAATCTTCTCAATTTGTCGCTTCAAGGATGCGTCAGTTATGGCATTGAGATCGAATTCGGCCGCTTTAATCGACTCATTCTTGGCAAACTCGGACCACACCAAACTCAGTTCAGTCTAGATAACAAAATGAGTTTTTTGGGGGTTTTTTAAATAGTAGTAGTAGCAGCAGTAGCAGAAGCTATCGCAGTAACAGTATGCTACTAATTAGTATTTTTATTTCGCCTTCGATTTGTTTATTGTGAGCTTTTTATCAGATTTTGTTATGGTTGCCTTTAGAAAGGTTCAATATCTATTGTTTATAGGTTTCGCGGGCTGCCTGTATCTGCACTTGCCATTTTCTGTTGGTTGTGGTCGGTGATGTTGGTGTAATAGGCCCAGGAGGCGGCCGAATAAGTGTTGGACAACGTTGTGGCCCGTTCGTTGTAGCCACCAGAGTCTGATAACAAAAGAGCAATGAGAGGCGTATCATAAAATATATATTTCTTAGTTTAGTGTATTTCCTCTAGCTCGATAATGACGGAAGCTTATAGAATCAAGTGTCATAGATGTTGTGTTCTAGGTACGATCAAATTTCCAAAGGCCATTACAATGTTCCCCTAAACAAATACATCACTTGATCACCCCAACCCTGTATTAGTATGTTTATGAATGATATATCGCGTGTTTGTTTAGTTGTGCTATTGTACAATACACATTTTATTAGAGTAGTATGACGAGGATAGATGTACCAATTATACAATTTTGGTAGCGAATATTCCTGATGATCGCCAATTTTTTACATATTCTATTATTATATTTCAAAGAATAAAACGAAATATTCAATATATGCTTTCCAACAAACCTTCAAGGAAAGCCCGCACCTCTTCATCTACAGTTAGCGACAAAACAGCCACAACGACTGTTGTAAAAGACAGCAACCGCAAAGCACCCGTCAGGATCATACTGAAATATGTTATTCAAAAGTAAAATAAAAAAGATGAATTATCAAAGTAAGAACGCATCAAAACTAACTAGGTTGATTTTATTCGAAGACAGTATTGTATTATCTTATTTATCTTACACGAAATTTTGCTTATGATGATTTTGTTTAAGAAAAGTGAAATAGTATTTTTGTGTCTGCTAACGGATATCATGTCGTATATGAACTAAGTTTTATTTGCACGTTGCCTTAACATATGGTTCTGTCTAAAAGCTGCTATGAGTTGTAAACCGATAATAAGTTTATTTTACTGCACAAAAAACCATATCTTCTCATAAATGGGATAAAACTACTGGTGTACCATTGTGTCCGCAAATCAGACAAGAAAGCTACATTTCCAATTGCAAGAAAACGCAATATTTATACATTCAGTTTATTGTTTTATCATGACATAAACCTGAACAAAATATAAGTTATAAATCAGATCAATGTCTTCAGGACAGCGTCAACACCCGTTTACGATGGCCGTTTATATTTTATCATTGAAACTGAAATAAAACTCTTATTTACACTGTATAATTTGCGCAAATATGATATTAAGGTTTAATATAATACCAGCTTGTCTGCACTGAGCCATTTAATGTCGTTTTATGAAGATTTAGAAAGAGAAAAAAATTGACATGTTAATTTTGCATGAAATTTACATTCGCAATTCGTTTAAAGTATTGAATTGTTGATATCTTTCTTGTTTGCTTAAAATCTGAAAAGCCTTCAATGTTTTGTGGATTAAAACGTTAAAGTGAATAGAAGTGTGGCAGTTCATGAGGTATAAAAATAAAAATACCAAAAGCCTTCAGCAAATGTTGATGTTTGCTCAAATATCGTCTTTAAAGACCACAATTTTCGTAAGCGGTCATAACGCGATTGAAAATTAATTAAGGCTTGTGGTATTGCGTGATTGGTGGATTGACATATTCAGGTCGTGATGTTATCAATGTATCCTTAAGAGGTCAAAATATCCACCACTTTTGTTAATTTCACGGGGGCCGTGTGGGCTACCCTGCTGATTTCTACTTTTTCTTGATTTAACCGGCTTGGGTTCGAACCAGACTAAAACCAAAATACTTGTCTATGATCTAACTGTTTCAGCAATTTCGATATTATCGAGTAAAATAATGATAAAATAAGTGTTTTCAGATGCATAACCGATAAAACTAATTTTTGGTTTCAAGACCTGAGCGAGTCACTTTAAGATGTTGTGTTTAATTGCGGACCGCCTACTCCTTAAACATTTTCTTAGGAGTGAACATGATGTCCCAGATTATTGTGCAGTCAAAAGGCGGGACTTGATCATATATTATGTTGATCATAGTTGTGCGTTGGAGCGTCACATGATGTTTCGTAATGCACTTCAAGTTATGTGATCTCAATCGAATGCACGATTGTAACTTGAGTTATATATCCATATAACGTTTTTTCAACCTATTCTCTTTTTATAAGAGAGACGTGAGCTAAATGGAAATTAAACACTTTTTTCTGCTTCTGACATGACAAAAAAGTAGTTTCATAAACCGCTTGTTTTTCGATGGGGAATTACAATTTTTTTATCGCCTATTTGCACTTGTACAGACAAGTACTTCAGTACTTCTTGAAGAACGCGTACCAAGTGCATTCTATGTCATAACAAATGCTAAACAGTTTTCTTAAATGTTTAATTTCAATTACAGACGCGAGTCATTTTCTTGAACACTCTACTCAGTGATTTGCGCTTCTCAATTAGATATCATCTTTACGTCTATCTCTTGAAAAGGCGATCACGCTAGTTCAGTAGAAATTTAACCTGTAGCCATGAGGAAGCTGTTTCGGTGACGCTAAAGTCATAGTGTTTCTTGTATTGTTAATCAAGAGTGGAAGACGGTCCAAATGTTCAAAGTGACAGTCTAATTCAAAATCAATACATACATATGTATATGAACTAACATAATTTTGGCTGATAAACCTTTTACTACTAACTTAATCATGCATTTATGGAAAATATTAATTATTGATAAAAAGATTGTAACCGTGTTATTAATAGTAGAAAACGCTAAAATATTAAATGATTGGTGAATCCTAAAAGATTTACTGTGGTCTACTTTAGTCTCATAAGGTAGAAATACCGTGTTTTATGCTCATTTCTTTCAAATAAAACTCGGTATTCTTCCATTGTTTTCGACATTTGTTCATCCTTTTTGGAATATAAAATCAATATTATTTATTGTGGTAAATTTTCTGTGGGAGTAAGAGTGCATTCTTAACAAAACACAATATTTTACAGTCTAGTCCATCAAGTGTTTAGCAATCTGTAATTCGATTAAAGCAATCTTATGACAATGAAACAATAGTCTATTTTTGGAAAAAGGTAAAAACATAACCAAATACTCAAATGTAAACAGACTTGTTGATCATATTTCTATCAAGTCATAGACATGTTTAAAAATAAATATTTCCTTCCTCTTAGAGTACCATATGATTAACTATTTTACCATAAGATAATACATCAAGTATAGATTCATTGCAGAATTTCTGGGTTTGATTTTTTTAGCATACAGAGATTAATTAACCTTTTCCCTCTTATTAGACGCGGCGATGCCGCTTCAATAGGGACACATGTTTTAATACGAATTAGCCTATCGGTTAATAAGAGAAATTTAAACAAGTTATTCACTATGATTTCATAATGGCTGGTCGCCGGTCCAACGAGTTCGCTATGTCAGAATAATTCACTTTCAATGGAAACGATTAATATACAAGATGTGCTAGTATATAAGCATTGAAGAATATACAGGCATATTGAAAATGATAGTTGATGTATTTGATAAAACAAAATAAATGCCAAAACACGAAATTAATTGACTTTAAGTGATATAATATGGAAATTCAATAATTGTTCTACATAATTCAAAACAAATAAAACTACATTAATTTAAGTGTCAAGCATAAAACTAAATGAGAAAATTTAATTTTAACCGATATCAAATAAGTTCAAAGCTTAATTCATTAAGTATCATTCAGGATGATAATAAGGTATCTTGAACATTCTTTGACCTAATAATGATTTACCAACGTCAACCTCAAACTCAAAATCACTTATAAACGATTCATCACAGTTTCGTATTTCATTAGAAATGTCCTTTCTCTAGGGTCTTTGCTGTGAGATATCACTTATTATATGAAGTTTAACACGATTGGAGTTGTAAGTACGTTCGCTAGGAAATTTGCCGGGAGTACGTAAAAGTGGTCCTTGGTACCGAGGTAAAGGGGGTGTAACAAAACATGTACCCCGTAGGCATAACTGCTGGAACACATTTCTGAGTACTTCTCGGACGATATCATACCCCCAAAGTCATTGACTCCAAACAATAATGCCACTTATCTAACCCAAACCCAGCACGCAACATCATTATTTGTACATGTGGAAAAATGCGGATAGTACTAAACTATTTCTGATGAAATACGCTACTGGGTGTTGATGATTTTCGGTAAGCAATGATAAACTATTCCTTGACGTCAGCGTATTTCTATCAGTTGTAAATTGTACGAACGTAAATCGGTTGTTTATGCGAGGTGTTTTTGATATTGATCATGTTTAGGTATGCGTTGACGAGTAATGAAATCAACAAATGTTTACATTTGTTTCGGCAACAAATGCTCGAAAAAAATATAATGAAATGAAAAAGAAACAACGAGCATTGTCCAGAAATCAGTATTAGTTCATAACACATTTTTTTTAAATGTGCCAATATGTCTTGTTTTTTTCTGATTATTTCGAATACATGTATCTTAAATTCGCCAGTATTGCAACATTCTGCTGATATTCACAAGCATGAACTCAGTTGCAAATAACTGTCATGATCTTCAACTGAGTTCATACTTGTGAATATCAGCAGAATGTTGCAATACTGGCGAATTTAATAAAGCAACGTAGAAATCTAACCTTAATTATGTTAATTTGATCTTATTAACATGCATTTCTATTTTTTACTATTTTGTTTCCTTTGAATATAATAAAGAACTTCAGGAAAGATGGATATATGTATGATTTAGTATACACACAAAATGTCCAGTCACACTTTCATACTTTGTCTTGCAACGAAAATAGACGATGTTGACATTTAATAAAATAAAATGAAGATACTTCATCGTTCATAAATTACCTTGTAATTTGACCGTATACATGTACTATGGACTGCTTTGTGTTTAAATAATGTTAAGGTAAAACGTTTATAAACAAGTTGCATTAAAATACACTCGAAATGTTTAATCATTTAACATTGCTCGCGTTTCTCTTTATTGATAATAATTTTGTGTAGATTTTAATTTACCTTTGATCATAAAATCAACGAACTAAAACAATATCATTCCATTTAATTCCTAATTATTTGGCTTAGCTTTACATATTAAGTCCAAAAAACAAAACCCCTTAAAAAAATTCTCACAAATCAAATAGCATCCTACCTGTAAGCGTCCAACCACCCGTCTACAACTCGGTACGAACTCGCCCCGCTTCTTGATTAATCTTTAGTAAGTTGCGTCAACTGGGATACCATCCAATCCTTGTCTTTAGCTTAAACCGTATTCAGATACTGACAGGCACCGACTGATTGGTTGAGTTTTACTCGGTTTACACAGACGACTAGTTTCATTAGTCTTCATTACACTGTCATCACTTGTATCGTGCTTAGGCAACCTGAACTATGTTTAACATCTGTATAGGCCTCATGTACGGTGCTAGACATATGACACCGGTAATCAGCATAGGCCACCCGCACGGTGCTTAGCATAGGCCACCTGTACTGTGTTTAACACCTGTATAGGCCTCATGTACGGTGCTAGACATATGACACCGGTAATCAGCATAGGTCACCCGCACGGTGCTTAGCATAAGCCACCCACACGGTGCTTAGCATAGGCCACCTGTACGGTGCTCAGCATAGGTCACCCACAAGGTGCTAAGCATAGGCCACCTGTACGGTGCTCAGCATAGGTCACCCACAAGGTGCTAAGCTTAGGCCACCTGTACGGTGCTCAGCATAGGTCACCCACACGGTGCTTAGCATAGGCCATATGTACGATGTTAGCATAGGCAACATGTACGGTGCTTAGCATGGGCCACCCACACGGTGCTTAGCATAGGCCGCCTGTACGGTGTTTAACACCTGTATAGGCCTCATGTACGGAGCTAGACATATGGCACCAGTCATCAACATAGGTCACCCACAAGGTGCTCAGTATTGGCCATATGTACGATGTTAGCATAGGCCACATGTACGGTGCTTAGCATGGGCTACCCACACGGTGCTTAGCATAGGCCACATGTACGGTGCTTAGCATAGGCCACCCACACGGTGCTAAGTAGAGGCCACCTGTACGGTGCTTAGCATAGGCCACCCGTACGGTGCTTAGCATATGCCTCCGTACGGTACTTCGCGTAGGCCATCGTTACGGTGCTCAACATAAACCGCCATTTACGGTGATAAGCCTAGGCCACATATACTGTGCTTATCATAGGAAAACTGTATGGTGCTCAGCATGGGCCACCTTGACTAAGTTTCTCCATGTGTTTAAAGCTGTATATCCTGCGCATAATATGACAACAAGATACATAGCCTTTTGGTAAAGACGCATTTGTGACTTCGTTTACGGTGGCACAGAGGTGACATCCGCAAAACTTTATTTATATTGTGGCCACAACTTAGTAACTTGAGGCCATAATTTATTAAATCGTGGCCACGACTTAGTAACTTGTGGCCACGACTTAGCAACTTGTAACCACGACTAAGTTATATCCACAAATTATTAAGTTGTGGCCTCAAGTTACTAAGTCGTGGCCTCAAGTTACTACGTTGTGGCCACAATTTACTAAGTCGTGGCCTACTCAAGTTACTACGTTGTGGCTACAATTTACTAAGTTTTGGCCTCAAGCTACTACGTTGTGGCCTCAAGTTACTAAGTTTTGGCCTCAAGTTACTAAGTCGTGGCCTCAAGTTACTACGTTGTGGCTACAATTTACTAAGTCGTGGCCTCAAGTTACTACGTTGTGGCTACGATTTATTAAGTTTTGGCCTCAAGTTACTACGTTGTGGCTACAATTTACTAACTTTTGGCATCAAGTTACTAAGTTGTGGCCTCAAGTTACTACGTTGTGGCTACAATTTACTACGTTTTGGCCTCAAGTTACTACGTTGTGGCTACAATTTACTAAGTTTTGGCCTCAAGTTACTACGTTGTGGCCTCAAGTTACTAAGTTTTGGCCTCAAGTTACTAAGTCGTGGCCTCAAGTTACTACGTTGTGGCTACAATTTACTAAGTTTTGGCCTCAAGTTACTACGTTGTGGCTACGATTTATTAAGTTTTGGCCTCAAGTTACTACGTTGTGGCTACAATTTACTAACTTTTGGCCTCAAGTTACTAAGTTGTGGCCTCAAGTTACTACGTTGTGGCTACAATTTACTACGTTTTGGCCTCAAGTTACTACGTTGTGGCTACAATTTACTAAGTTTTGGCCTCAAGTTACTACGTTGTGGCCACAATTTACTAAGTTGTTTCCCCAAGTTACTCAGTTGTGGCTACGATATAAATAAAGTGTTGCGGATGTCACCTCTGTGCCCGTACATTTGTGTATTTTCAGGAACGAAGTATTGACTGGTATTTTTCTTGAGTTTAAACTTTATTTATTGTGTTTCTCTCGTTGTCGCGATGTTTCGCGAGTTATATATTATTAACTTTATTCCTTTAAGAGTTAAATTCTATCAGAAATAGTGTACAAAATGAAAATGTATTTCAATGGTTAATACGCAGCATACATATCGATAATGCAGTTATTCCATAACTTGTGTTGGTTTTGTAGCTGTATAACATGATATCTGTATAATATGTTTGCGTTAAGGGATCGGCCATGATATACTTACGTCTGCTACTATTCTGCGTTTTACCGTATGCGGACAAGGTATAAACACCAAAAATATCCGTTAAATAGTTAGCATATATTCTGCAGAAAACAAAATACTTCTGGACCCACGTATACATAACATAGAATTGTAAATATAAGTCATATAACGATTTTACTCATTAATCAAATCATTGAAGGCCCATAGAAATAGGTAACTCGCATATTATCACTAGATGATGGATTGTGTAAAATGTGTATGCAAAATATTGTTTATTTGAAAAACTAATTAATTCAATCAACAAGCTAATGCAGTCTGAAATTATACAAAAGTGTTTACTGTTTTCTTTTCAAAATAAGACAAGATATGTGTTTATGATCGGAAGTGTAGTGTAGCTTTAAAACAACACTGTACTGTTCGATACTCGACCCTGATCATGGTTGATTAATATATGTATCATACATTAAGTTCTAACTACTTGGTTGATGTCAGTTAATGTACATTACATGCT
Source organism: Mya arenaria (assembly GCF_026914265.1). NCBI lineage: Eukaryota > Metazoa > Mollusca > Bivalvia > Myida > Myidae > Mya > Mya arenaria. The sequence continues at coordinate 37,002,467 of NC_069126.1, forward strand.
TTTTATTGTTTTTGTGCACTTTAATAGTTAGTACGCTTTCTTTTTTTACGTACAAACGTATGCATGTATGTAAGTGACTATACGTCAAAGGTCAGGCTAATAAGTGTAACGCCCAAAATGACGTTAATGTGTCGTAACATGTACTAAAATCCGGATTATTATTTTGATGTCGTAGTTAAATCGATAAAGATATGACAAACTTGGTACGTGGTTTGAATTTATACTTTACTTACGCTAGTAAAAAATAACCTAAACTGTATTAACTTTCATTAATCTCACTAAAAAGCTGCCAATTTAAAGGGGCTATTCACCATATGATGAAATAGCGAAAAAAAGAAAATTGTCGAAAACTGACATAAACTTGGTATCGATGTGAACAATGCATTGAAATTACTAACTGATGTAACACATAGTTTACAATTAATTTAGTTTTCGCAGTTTTTTTTGTTGTATTTTTCCATTAAAAATATTACTGGGTATGTATATCTAGTAGAATTCATTCTTATGCGTGATTGGCTAGTTGATGTTATCACGTGATATTACCAAGTAAGGTATATATCTTAAATATTCCAACAGTTTAGGGTGGTAACGGCGTCCGATACGGAGCGGGAGGTCACGGGTTCGATCCCGGGTCGCGTCATACCGAAAGACGTTAAAAGCTGGTATAAGTAGCTCCCTTGCCTGGCGATCGGCATTTAAAGGGTAGTTCTTGGAAAAGTGGTGTACTCAGTACTGGTTCAACCCAGGAAAGTTGTATCCCGTGTATCGGTGCTTTACACCGAACACGTTAAAGGACCAAGAGGTCTCTTCGCAAAGAGCTAGGGTATCGCACCCGGATCTCTTGTATCTCACTCTGTTTCTTCAAGTCTTCCTATGTCTGGATTTGACTGCGAATTGCTGTCACTTTTATATGATGTCACTTATTGCATTTAAACACAATTTAAGTCGTGATGGCGTCACGGCGGGGTCAAGTCATAATGTAGCCAATGGGCGTGGGCAGACCTTGATAAACTCAAATAAACAAACGGTTTAGGGTAAGCCTTCGTAGCACAGTGGATACAACACTGCACGGCTATTTTGCGATACCGGTTCGAACCCGGTCTCCGACTTGATTTTTTTACATTTTGGTATTATTTTTTAAAATTATGATATGAAAGAGTAAATTAATTTATCAAATAATTGTCCTGAGATTCGTTACAGAAAACACTTCCTTTGGTTCCAATCTGGTGTATAGTCCCTTTAAAGACGTGTCTTGTCTTGTCCGTCCAATCTGGTGTATAGTCCCTTTAAAGACGTGTCTTGTCTTGTCCGTCCAATCTGGTGTATAGTCCCTTTAAAGACGTGTCTTGTCTTGTCCGTCCAATCTGGTGTATAGTCCCTTTAAAGACGTGTCTTGTCTTGTCCGTCCAATGTTTATGTTACATGTTAACTTCGTTTTTTAGGAAAATGTTCATCAAAAACGTTTGTAAATAAAGGGTCGTTCAAAATAAGTGTATATTAAATACGCGAGAGGAAGCGCTATTTATTATCGCTTTTATATAAAATCATTCAGCTAGGAAATGTTTTAAGGAAAATATGCGAAATTTAACACAATTAAGGGACACCGTTTTCGAGTAAGCCAGACCTTGTCACGTTACAAATACACGGCTTTGATAAAGAAAAATGTGTATGCGCAATATGTTTGTTAAGGTTCATTATATCATCATACATTTAAACTTTATGTGAGCAAGCTAAACATTATATTTGTTTGCTCAATGTCTTAATCTTCATAAATCTAAGTGATAACTTTATCGGAACAAACCTAACTGGAAAGTTCCTCAAATTATTAGTAGATGTTTGTTTTGAACAATATCAATCAAGGGAAAAGTTTAATGTATTCAAATTACGTTTTGTTTCGCAACTTTTGTACTTACATGAATAGGATTGTTCTTGTGTATTCAATTACTTAAGTAATAGACACAGTGCGAGTTTTTCTTCAAAAGTGTCCTCGTGCAGACGTAAGTTTTAGCCTATCGGGTCGGTTTCTTCGTCTGTAAGAGGACACTTTTGAAGAAAAAAACGAGTAACTGTATCTGATACGATGATAAATGTATTGCATATATCTGTGAGCAAATAAATGCATTAATAAATAAAAAATACAGATTTATAAATAGATAACTACACATATTTTCCGAAAGATAAACATTAGATCATTATTATGGCCTTTCTAAACATAATGTATTTGCTAGTGGAATTACTCGAAATTCTCGTGCACGGTTCGCTTACAACCGTAAGAATACACTTTTTCAATAGCTTTGCTGGGGTATAGTCGTATAATGTTCTTATAATGTTGTAGGGCAACGTCATGTGTTCACAAGCATACTAATTAATTCGAATGGTGATAATGCCATTATGCATTCGTAGGAATTATCACTCTTATCGCTGACCAACATTTTCATTAATCGCTCAGAATCGGAAACAGACGAGTCGGACGAGTTTATGGTTACGACACAAAAATTCGATAAATGTGAAAAATAATAGAAAAAAAGCTATTTTCAAGACGTCAGAACGCAATTATGCATATGTAGAATATAAATCCTTTCTACTTAAAAGGATAACCAGTATGCATGTTTTTTTTAAAGATAAAGCAAACAAATGCGTTCTAAATAGCTTATATCTGAAACCATGATTTATTGACTTGAAAAGAAATAAAAGATTTATCAAAACAACTACATAAATCATCGGTTGGAAAAGCTTATAACACCTACGTTATTTATTTGACTATTGTATTACAACCTACAATTCGTGATTTATAGTCAGTAAACTCTGGTAGCATGGTACCTTACAGTGTATATTTATTATCTTAATGTCAAGTTTATTGGTATACTGAATTCAAATAGATCTAGACAATGTAAAGTTGTTTATGATGCTATAAATGCCATTCTGCATGGAGCGCAGACGCCCGGACCCTGACACGAAATTGGAGTGCATCTAGTCACACCATATGGTAATCAGATCAGTCATTGACCGCATTTATATATATATAAATATATTTATGTCATAAACTTTTTCGAAATTTAAAACTTTTTCGAAGAAAAGGTGTAGGGAAACCTGTTTCACAGGCCATGCAGGTAGATACGGAACAATTTGCCTAGAAGACCAAACACAATGTAGATATACAGTACAGACATTGGACATCAATAACGATGTATTTCTGTATATCGTCGGAGTATTGACCGGTTTTCGGACGACAAATATGCATTGGTCAACTAGCATCAATTTGATGAAACACAGTTTATTGCATTCTCGTTATCCATGATCAGTATTTACAACAATTATATTCATTCGGACCACCTTGGCCCTCCATCGAAAACAACAACCTAGAATGTTTATGGACGGTTTATGACGTCATAAATGTTTACACTTAACTACGCTGCAAGTGGATAGCGTAGTAATTCCAATTTAGTAGTTACTCTAAATGATTTACTCTTGGTAATCTTAATTGTTTATACAATACAAACACTGCACTGGCAATCAATTTAATGTCATTTATACAAATACACGTTAAAACACAACACTTAATTAATACTGTTAATATTTTTTTACGAAATTCTTCTCATGATGAACCGGCAAACATCCGTGATTGTTCTCGGTGGAAAATGGCCGAGATGTTATTTTCTATGGAACATGACTGAGGTGTCCCGAATGCAATAATATTGTCAAAGTATCGAATGTGTAATATTGGGAACAGTACGATGTGGGTACGGGAACTGTGTCCAATAAATACTCTTTTCTAACGGAGATAACGTAAGAAAACAAACAAAAAAAGTAAACATGACGTATTTAACGTATCAATGAAAAATACTTATTCAGTAAATATTCCCGCTTGGCTCGATATTCGCGAAGCCCAGTGCCTGTTAGGTCTGGGCACCGGTATTTTGACTGTAGATTATATAAAGGCAAATGGGTAAGACACGAGTACTGACAACATAAGTAACGTTTTCCTCATGGACACATAAACTTGACAAATAATTAGCAATAAATAGTAATAAGACAAAAGAGAAGAATCGGCTTAGTTATAATAAAAGGTAAACATTTTTGTAAACCGCTAAATGTTTTTTAAATAATTGTACATATTTCATACAATATTATCATCGTCGGACTGGGAGGGTTTAACAGATACTTACGATCAGCATTCCCAGTGACGCGTTTGATACTAAATCATGATTGACATAAACAATCATCTAACCGAAGAACTTGTTCACATTTTTACGATATACTATGTTCACTTTTTATAATTGAATCAGAAACTTCGTCTGAAAGATGGGTATCAGTAAAGAATGATACATCGAAATCTGATAGTTGCTCGTTTATGTATGATAATTCATTTCTTATACTGCGATTATTCAGATGGATGATTGATAGCGAATTATACCCTTCTTTAGTAATATGACCTGGATTCCGTTTAGCGTCATTTGATAGGACGGTTAATAATCTACGGACCTACAGATACATACATATACTTAATTGCGACGAGGTACTGGCTACCAAGTAGATATTTATTATACTAAAAAACGTTTCTTTCAAGTCAGTTGACATTTATATGTAACAAATGTTTAGAAAAGCTGTACAAACAGGACAAGTTTATGTCAACACTACATACAATCCCCTGCTTTAAGGTCAGATAAAACCTAAGGCGTAAGCAAATGGTGACCAAATATGTGGAATTGACCTAGTTATCCCATTTCTTTTAGCGTAGTAAAATCCAATGGATGCTCGCATCTGACCTTATACAGTACTACGTAGAGTTGTTTGTCATTCCATGTGCTATGAAGTAAACGTCACTGAAAGGCACGACGTATCAAATCAAAGCACTGATAGTGCTAAACGGCTTGAGCGATGATTCCTTCTATGTGATATCCAAAACACTGTGAGGGATCAAAAACAATCACGTGACCACAAATGCGAACGGCCACGGAGAAATTGAGACAACAAAACGTATGTTTTTGATGTTTTCTTTATTATCTTGAATTGAATTAAAACATGACCTAGCCCAGGGAACGGCACATTAAATTTCCGATTTCATGTGGTATACTGTCTGATATTCTTGGTGTCGTAGTTTTTGAGAACATTCAATAACAAATTTGGAATCAGTCGACCACACATTTTGTATAGCTTGCAAAAACAATGATAAAACGGCTAGATTCACCTGGTTCTGTACGAAAAACACTTATTAAAGCAAATATATACCATTTAGAGTACCTTTGCAAGGGATATTGATGTTTTTGAAGGCAATCTTAAAATATTAAAATATCAAATTATGCGAACGACCACACTCGAGAATTTTAGGCGAACGACCACACTTTTTAAATTAAATTTGAAGGGGGTACGATTAAAGCCTTCGTGATCTCAATGCCTTTTTTCTATTCGCAGGACATTTGTATCCGCACATGACCCACACACGTGTATAATCTTCTCGACAAATCCGACATGTCAACACCAAAATGTGACCGAGATTGTGCGGCATGCGTTTCGAGGCATTCGACCATTGTAAAGGAGATTATTGTCAAGTAAGATGCTGATAGAAGTCACTTTAGGATGTGTGTCTAGTATGAAAAGAAATACTAAGGCAATTTTCGGATGCCAAGATCTAACGTACATTTGATAGGGCAAAAACCCACCCAAATCCCATGACACCTATATCTCTAAGTATGTCAATCGTTAAACTTGTTAAAACCCCAATTTTTGTATTGTAAGATGAAGAAAACATACATTTAATTTATCTCATCCACACAATTTCAGGGACGGTATGTTCGATATTCGTTCGATGAAAAGGAAGAAGAATGGTACAGTATATTTGGATCGAAATTCATTACAAAAGGGGCACTGGGTGTCAGAAGGGAAAAGACGAAGATAAATGATTGAAAAAAAAACGTAAGTTACATCCTAAATGAGATTCCTAAACATTCAATGTTGACTATCGATATGATCATATGGAACTTCTAATGCTACTGGGTAGTTCATGTATAGCCGACGAATGACATGTGTAGTCATTACTCAATTACAAGTTGTTTCTGATTAAATATGTGTTGTGCCTTTATTCTTTATTGACACGTCACTTATATGGCAATAATCAGTGTTATTATATGGCAATAATAGTGAAGATTAATCAAATAAAACTGATATTTGATAACGTTTATTGTCTTTTTTTAAAAAAATACAAAACGGATCACAGTAAACACAGAGTATAAATCACATCAATATGAAACAAAAAATGTCCGCATTTGTTTGTGAAACAATCGCATTTATAAGATTGATATAGCCTGTAATACTGATCAGGTTGTTTACATGTAACATACAAATGTAATCACAGACCAAATCACAAAAAGTGAAATAAATCACCTACATTAATATTTTATGATAACCTATCGACTCAAAATAATACAAGAATTTACTAATAATGTTCTGAAAAAAAATCACAAAAATGAAATTAATCACAGTGCAATGATCTTTTATAATAAGAGCTGTCACAGAGACAGCGCGCTCAACTGTTCCGTCGCTTTTAAGTTTAGATTGCAAAGCTTTGGTATGTAAGCAAAACCTTAACCAGAATCTTTTAGTCGAATAATAAAGGGCCATAATTTACATTTTATGCAAAATGGAGCTATCTTACTTGATTAATTAAGTATGTTGGATAGATGGAAACGCCTGTCTAAAGTGTCAATGAAATACATGTATTTGCTGAGATAATGACTTAAAGGTGCTTACATGCAAAACCTTAACCAAAGTTTGACGCTAGGGTGAGTAGGATAGCACTCGTTAGTCTTCCAATAGTCGAGCTAAAAACCCATCGTCTCAAACAAAAGCAAGAATTTACTAAAACAGTTCTGAAAATGCCTTACTGGTTATGTACATACGGCGATTACTTTTCAAAAACAAAATAGTGTTAGAAAATACAATACGTTTTCTAATAATATATGTGTTGTTTCGTGCTGCCGCAGTGTTGAAATATTCGAAAGGACCTTGCCACAATATCTGCAGACCTGAGGTTTTCGACTCTCCATCTAAAAGATATACCATACACATTAACAAATAAAGTATTTGAAGCTTTATTCGCACTCTTATCAAAATTAGATAAAAATGTGTGGTCGTTCGCCTAAAATTCTCGAGTGTGGTCGTTCGCATAATTTAATATTGTACGATCTCTTTCAAAAACATCATTTCGCCTTGAATGTATTGTAAATGGTATAAATTTACTGTTTATATATCTTTTTGTAAAGAACCGGTTGAAATTAGCCGATTTATCATTGTTTTTTTGCAAGATAAACAAAATGTGTGGTCGTCTGCATCGCCGATTCCAAATTTGTTTTTGAATGTTCTCAAAAACTACAACAACAAGAATAAAAGACAGTTTACCACATGAAGGCGGAAATCATGTTGCGTACCATGGGCTAGGTATTGTTTTAATTGGATTCAATTTAGTGAAGAAAATATACACAAACATACCTTTTGTTGTGCCAAGATCGCCGTGGTCGTACACATTTGTGGTGACGTCACAATTCTTGCTCCCTCACCGTGCAAAAACGATCATATGAATGACAGCATGGCACGCATGGGCTCGATCTCACGCCTGCCCGCCCCCACACCCAACCTGCCGACACACCCACCCGTCCACTCATTCACTCACCACTCAAAGCCCACCCACAACCAATCTCACCCTTAATACTGATACGATGTATTCCATGAACAACATCATAGCGAAAGGTGATATTCAGATTCAACTACACTGAATACTAGTATGTTATTCTAATATGCCTATCAATTTCAATTTTAAGAAAATGTGAGCACAATTGGTGTATAGAAAACACTAATTCCGATCATAGCTTAAACGAAGAGTGTATAACACATTATTTACAAATGTTTATATATAAACCAATTATCCGTAACAGCACTTTATGAAAATAAGAATCATTAGAATGTTCATAAGTATATGGCTTATATGTGTCATTCAAAAAATAGTATAGATAAAACCATTATCAACGTAGGATCAGTAAACACTTACTAGGCTGAGTACATTCAAAAACAACAGGGTGTAACCATACACAATGTAATGCTTATGATCGGTTACATTCAAGTTAAGAAAAGGGAAAAAATGTGCGTGCTGTGGCCGACGACAGATATGATTATAAGTATCTTCCATGACCGAGAGTGTAAGATAGGTTCATCCCGACCCGAGCGTAGGGTGTATTGCGGAAACTAGGTTTACCTTAACCGTCCCCGTGGCCTAGTGGTTAGGCTCCGCCTACAGAGCTTGAGGTCGTGGGTTCGATCCCTGGCCGCGTCATACCAAAAGACGTTAAAAGTTGGTACAAGTAGCTCCCTTGCCTGCACTCGGTATTTAAAGGGTAGTGGTTGGAAATGTGGCGTACTGGTTTAACCAGGGAAAATTGTACCCCATGTATCGGTGCTTTACATCGAGCACGTAAAAGAATCAAGGGGTCTCTTCGATAAAGAGCTAGGGTATCGCACCCGGACTTCCTTGTATCCCACCACTGTCTCTTCAGCGTGCTGTCCCTTCAGCAAAAACAAAGGACCCCGTTTGAAATAAGTGCTTGCACTTTCACGGGATATCCTTGACCGCGCGGTTTAAAGAAATACATACATACATACATGCGCGAGGGTTGGGATGAACCTTTCTTACACGAGCGGCTATTGTAGATGCTTTTTATCCCACCTCAGTTAAACAAAACTAAGTAAAAATGTATTTTTTGCTAGAAATCTATTGTGCGTTGTGAAAATAAATGCGTATGGATATGTGATAATTCGTGGTTGTGTTGGATATGCGCGCAGTGATCCAGATTATGTTAATCGTCAAATCGGTCTTTAAATAGTTCTGAGGAGAGTGAAGCATTATTTCTTGAATGGTGCGTGAAAACTTTTTTATGGTGACATTTGAAGCGAGAAATAATTAATTAGCATTCTAATCATTGCCACAAGACAATATCGCTATGATGCTACCGACGACAGTCTTTAACAAGGGAGGTAATTACAATGTGATGACCATTCAAAAGAAGTTCCATACGGGTACTTGTTTTATTTTTTCCCGTCGGCAAGATTATAAGTATCTTCCATGGCCGAGAGTGTAAGATAGGTTCATCCCGACCCGAGCGTAGGGTGTTTTGCGGAAACGAGATTTACTGAGTTTCCGCAAAACACCCTGCGCGAGGGTTGGGGTGAACCTATCTTCCACGAGCGGCTATGGTAGATGCTTTTTCTCCCACCTCAGATGAACAAAATTAAGTAAATATGTAATTTTTGCTAAAACTGTTTTGTGTGTATTAAATACAAATGCGTATGTATATGTGATAATTCGTGGTTGTCATGGATATTCGCGCAGTGATTCAGATTATGTTTATAGTCAAATCGGTCTTTAAATAGTTCTAAGGAGAGTGAAGCATTAAATTTTGAAAGGTGCATGAAAACTTTTTTATGATGACATTTGAGAAATAATTAATTAGCATTCAAGATATTGCCACAAGAAAAGGTTTCTATGATACTACAGATGATAGTCTTCAACATGGGAGGTAATTACAATGTGATGATCATTTAAAAGGAGTTCCATACGGGTACTTGTTTTATCTTTTCCCGTCGGCAAGATACGAATTTCTAGCATGGTCAAATTTTGGGATCTACTTATCTGAGGTTGGAGAAAAGAATTTCGAGCATGGTTAGATTTTTGGATCTACTTATCTGAGGTGGGAGAAATCGTTATCTGTACTTGAAGTTTTGTTTGTTGTGTGCACGTCGCCTAAAGTGCGATTAGTTTCGACCTTACCTATCTAGAAGCAGCTATGAGTTATTGGACCGATAATAAATTTGGTATCTACTGCTACTTTCAAAGCTCAAACAATATGTATACTTGACATTAATTGGATTAAACTACATGTGAACAAGCAGTATTTTTATCGCAAATCTGACAAGAAAGTGACATGACATTTCCTATCACAAGAAGACGTATATATTCATTTATTTTATTATTTTATAATGGTATAAACTTGAATAAATATACGTTATGAGCTGCGTAGAAGATAAGTGAGTAATGATACGCTACAAGGAGCGTCAACACCCGTTCAAGATAGCCGTTGTTAAAATATTAATGACATCGTTATAAAACTGGTTTGTTTACACTGTATAATTTGCACAATATTATATTAAGGTAAATGATACCAGCTTGTCTTCACCTGACCATTTTATGTGGGTTTAAAAATATTGAGTGCAAAATATATATAGTTTCATGTGTGAATTTTGCATAATATTTCCACTCAACATTCGATATAAAATTGCACTCTCTAACTTTTGATCGTTTTGACGACTTTTTTTTGTTTGTTATGTAACGAGCCAATTTATGTGAAAATGCATGGAAACCAGTGATTGAAGACTGCTGACAAAAATTCAGATCGCAGGTTTTCATATTTATATTCAAAAATTGATGTTTTAAGCATTTTTCCTAAACCGTTAGTAACGTTTTAAGCCGTAAAACATTTATTTTCAGACGGAAATATAAAAAGGCTGCGATCTGATCATTTGGCAGCAGTTTTATATCACTGGTTTGCCGATATTAACGCAAGAATTGGCTCATTCAAAGATAAAAAAAAATAAAAAGAGTTGTCAAGACGGTAAATCTGTGAAGGTGCAGCTTTCAATATCGATTCACCAATACCTCCGTTATATGAAACAAATGTGCAAAGCCATAGTTGATGATGATGATGATGATGATGATGATGATGATCTTTTTCTGTAGCTAAGACACTTTTACTTAGATATCAGAATTATATACATTCTTGATGGTAAATATGACAATTAACATTAAATGATGATATAGTCTTATTACTATCGTTTTGTCTGCTCTCTCATTGTTCATTGTGGTTAATCTTATTAGAAATCCAGCTAGCTGATTGGACAATAATCCGGGCTAAACATATAAGCTGTCTAAAAATAGACAGGTTTTCGTAAATAAAAACGGTCATTACTTTAATAATGTTACGGTTGATGGAAGACCACATCTAAGATTAGATAATATGTTTCCCGATCAGTATCCAACCAAAAGTCCGAATTTGATCATAATTATGTTTCGATGCGTCAGATTTTTGAAGAAGGCCTCAATATCTGCAACAGTGGAATCCATCCGAAGTCAATGGCTCAAATATCTGTGATGGTTGTCTATGGAGGTTGTCGTATTGCCTTAACTCTGTATGCGAGACGTTGTCATCCATTTCAAACATTTCAGACATACAAATGCTCGAAACACCACATAGATATTGCATTAAACATAGGCAGAAAATAAAGCCAAAGCAATAATGTTGCTAAGTGTACTAATGACAACCCTATTGAACTGTCTTAATACTATTAAGAAACGTACATTTATGAGTCATTTATGTCCACTGCATTCCAAGTATTTGGCAAAGGAAATATTTAACCATTTTGACAAACATACGATCGTTCCGGGCATATTTCGGTTGCGGATGAAATATTCACTGTATGAATACAAAGTGTCATATGTGGGCTATGGTACATTCCATTCTTCCTACACTTGGGAAGGTATTCTTCAATATAGCTTGCTGAAAATGGAAAGGCAGAGTGTTGGACTCTGTGCTTGAAATTAATTCATGCTCGCTCACCCCGAATATTATTACACCGGGGAAATATTCAAATTCATGGTTAGTTGCAGAGGCTTCTCCAAGACTAATGTGCTCATTTCTAATTAACTGAAGTGCCTTATTTAAGACACGTCTTGACTCTCGCAAATATGAAATGTGCCATCTTCAGTGTGAAAGCTTGCCAGAACATTTCATTTGCTACTGTTCTAACATTGACCATGTAAGCAATCACCGCGGGTACATGTCATTGAGATTAAAGGTCTAAATTATTTTAATAAAATTATGACTCTAATCGAAAGAGAACAATTCCTTAATATATTAAATAGTTCGGCAGATATGTCAGATTTTGAATAGGCCACTTGGGGAGTGCATAAGCCATGTTTGAGTGTTTGTTAAGCAGAGCAATATTACTGGGACATAAACCATTATGCAGTGCATGAGTACTCTCAAACAAACGTAATTGATTCATTATTAAATGATATGATATTGCGTTATATAGATCTGTAATAAATGTTGTTGTTTCGACTTATGCTAGTCTTTTGTATTTACATAAAACATATTATAAGATTTACTGTTTTATTTCGTAACTCAAATCTATAATACAACATGCAATGTAACACAAAGAACTTTTAATTGTTTTCAACAATATGTAAACTAAATATATTTCTAACATTGTACATCCGTATAACTAAACAAATTTACTTTTGGACTTGTTAATGCAGTTTGGAATACAGAATTTTGTTAACGCTCTAGGTTCCTAAACTTTGCACTTATAAATAAATAAACCAAACATCATTAGCAATTACTGAATTATACTTTTGATTTATTGAGTTACTTTACGGGTATTGGTGTCTTTATCCAGCGACTTTAAAACCACCATGCCATTTACTGCTTGTGTACTTTATCTTCTCATTGTTGTTTATATAGAAACATGCATACTTTGACTTTTATAATGTATAAGTGTATATGTTTATTTTATTTTTACCGACTTTATACATGTTATGCTTTCCAAATATGGAGGAAGTACAAGATATATCTTGTCATTTCCATCTCATGGCGCTCTATGTGTCGTTATGGCGTTAAATACAGTTTATGTCGTTATGACGTTAAATACAGTTTATGTGGTTATGGCGTTAAATACAGTTTATGTGGTTATGGCGTTAAATACAGTTTATGTCTTTATGGCGTTAAATACAGTTTATGTGGTTATGACGTTAAATACAGTTTATGTCGTGATGGCGTTAAATACAGTTTATGTCTTTATGGCGTTAAATACAGTTTATGTGGTTATGGCGTTAAATACAGTTTATGTGGTTATGGCGTTAAATACAGTTTATGTGGTTATGGCGTTAAATACAGTTTATGTCGTGATGGCGTTAAATACAGTTTATGTGGTTATGGCGTTAAATGCAGTTTATGTAGTTATGGCGTTAAATACAGTTTATGTCGTGATGGCGTTAAATACAGTTTATGTGGTTATGGCGTTAAATGCAGTTTATGTGGTTATGGCGATAAATACAGTTTATGTCGTGATGGCGTTAAATACAGTTTATGTGGTTATGGCGTTAAATACAGTTTATGTGGTTATGGCGTTAAATACAGTTTATGTCGTGATGGCGTTAAATACAGTTTATGTGGTTATGGCGTTAAATACAGTTTATGTGGTTATGGCGTTAAATGCAGTTTATGTGGTTTTTGCGTTAAATACAGTTTATGTGGTTATGGCGTTAAATACAGTTAAGTCGTGATGGCGTTAAATACAGTTTATGTGGTTATGGCGTTAAATACAGTTTATGTGGTTATGGCGTTAAATACAGTTTATGTCGTGATGGCGTTAAATACAGTTTATGTGGTTATGGCGTTAAATACAGTTTATGTCGTGATGGCGTTAAATACAGTTTATGTGGTTATGGCGTTAAATACAGTTTATGTGGTTATGGCGTTAAATACAGTTTATGTCGTGATGGCGTTAAATACAGTGTATGTGGTTATGGCGTTAAATACAGTTTATGTCGTGATGGCGTTAAATACAGTTTATGTCGTGATGGCGTTAAATACAGTTTATGTCGTTATGGCGTTTAACTAGAAGGTTAAGGATTACGCGTAATATTTTCAAATATATTGTTTTTGGAGTGGTAATAAGGAACTTTTGACATTTTTTACCTTATAATGATTGGACGGTATAGAGTAGATATAAGTTAACCTCTACACTCGAAATCATAAAATATGATCAGTTACCAGGTGTTATCGTGTTCGTTAAATTATTTTGTACTGATATCAAGTTTATTCAGTAAACTCATGTCATACATGCATGACAAAATGAGAATTGCAATGAACATATTATACAGTTACACATAAAGAGGCTTTGAAAAATGAACTTCAATCATAATAGTAATTAACATCATGGTATAAAGAGGAGTACATTATATTCTATAATTGACTTTTTTAATGATACATTTCATAAATTTACACAACTTTGAAAACATAATACATTCTGGGTTTAATTTCATAACACGTTTAAATGACAATATATTCGGAGTTCTAAAATTACAGTTATCAATGAAACGTCGCCTTTCGTTAGTGAAATAACTACACTCTAACAAATAATGAAATTTATCACCAATTCGATTTGAATCACAAAGGTGGCAATTTCTGTCATTTATATTTATATTCCTCCAACTACCTACTTCAATAGGAAAATGATTGTTTCTTGTTCTAAATCGTATAACATAGTTCAATAATTTTGGCGGTGTTTTAACAAGATAGTTTTCAAATTCAAAACGTTCTTTAAACAATCTATAATTTACACATTTACTTGAAGAGTTCACAGTAGTGTACCATTCGTTTAAAAACAAATCAGACAATTTCTGCTTAACACTCTTTTGTAACCATTTTTATTTGGAAATTCGTGGCTTTGCCAAACATTAATAAGACCACATTTGATGAAAATATTCTTAACATGTTTAATCCATTTGAAGTCATTAGCTCTAACATTGGCAGAATACAGGAATTTACTCAATGTGACGTTGTATACTGAGATTGAGAGTTTATGACATGATGGAACGATCAAGTTGGACCAGTAATTGACCATACGTGAATCTATATCTATTTGTAAAGGCTTAACACCCGTTTCACCATATATCATACATGTTGGCGTACTACTTTTAACATTTAATATATATTTTAGAAATTTCAATTGGACCTTTTCGAGTATGTAATTGTTGCCAAAACCCCAACATTAACAACCGTATAGTAATATAGGTTTGATAATTTTGTTGTACAAATCTATTTGTAAATCAATAGATAAACATAAATATTTTGACTTTTTAAGCAAACAGAACATTGCCTTTGTTGCCTGTTTTGAAATATAGTCCTTTGTTTTACAAAACGAGCCACTTTTAGTAAAAATAACTCCTAAATATTTATATTCCGTAACAACATCTATTGTATCATTACATAAAGAAAACGTATGGTGGTTTAGTCTACCTCTAGAGAAAATGTCAACCTTAGTTTTTGAGGTATTAACAGTTAAATTCCACTATAAACAATAGTTCTCATACAGGTTTAGTGCATTCTGTAAATCTATAGCAGATTCAGACAATATAACAGTATCGCCCGCATAAAGGAGTACAAATAACTTTAAAAAATCAATTAACCTGTAATCATGTTCATGTTTGTTAATAACAATACCATTTACAACCAAGCTACTTAGAAAATATTGATGCAAATCATTTACAAAGAATGAAAACATGATATCTGAACAAATGCTATTACGTGTAGTTCGTAAGGTTTGGATAAAAGCACAATTAAACACCGTCGTAATTGTTTGTAATAACAGAGGATGAACACATTGTGGAATAGACAAATAGCGAGGATATTTGTATCATAATTTTGACGTAATATGAAGGATTCATCGCAACTACAAATGGAATAAAGATGGTTACAATAAATACTTAATGAGCACTTTTGTATTGGATTATTTATTTTTAAAGAATGAGCCAGAATCTTATTCACTCGGTTGTTTTTTGGTTTAACAGTCAACAATGAGGTAGATTCTTTAAACAAATGCTGCATCATTTTTGTCACGTGACAAATGGGTGACCCTTTCTTGACACTAAAAAGCATTTCGACATATTTTATAGTACATTCACACTAATGAATTAACGTAGAGTCATGTTTGATTGTGCCCTACATCATTCATCTGAAAGGTTTCAGTACCGTAGCCAGAGGTTGATAATTCTAAATGAGGCAAGCCATGAATAAGCCATAGTTTATTGCAACTTTTAAGCCGAACTGCATACAAAAAGTTATTCAAAGACCATTTTTTCGCTTATTTTATCCAGATTTTCAAGTCTGATAACGTATTATTCCAAATCAACAAACCTTTGCCCACATATCGACCAACCGACGAAGGCCAACGTGCCGTATGGTACACACATTCACGTGTTGTTTATGCACCAGTCAATTGTAACCACGCCCCCCAAGGTCAGGGGAATAGCGGGGACTTTGACTTTCCGTCCAGCCAAGCCCGGGCAAAATCCCCGTCCTGCGGGGACGAACTCCTGGTATACCCGCCGCCAAATGCCCCCGAACCCCAGGGACCCTAAGTAATGCCCATTCCCTGCTATATTTGGCGCGAAGACAAAACCACCGCATTCACCCGACAGTGCGGGGCCACCTCAAAGGTAAAAACACGGCCCATTTCCCCGGCTATCCCCGGTATACCCCCGGACCTGGGGGGGGGGGGGGGGTTACAATTGACTGGTGCATTACGGGTGCATTATACATATGCGTTCTATTAAACTTATTACTAAACTTATATTAGACTTATTACTAAACATAATTATATTAACTGCATGATATGGCCGAAATAGAATAGATAGGGCTAAAAATAACTATACTGTTTGTAACTCCAATGATTGCGAAGACGAATATCATTTTATCATAAAATGTCCCGTGTGATAACATTATTGATCAGACCATAATACATAAGAAAGTATGTACAAGTTTATCGAACTAATAAAATAAGAAAACGTAAGCATACTTAGTAGTTTAGGTAAATTTATATAAAAAAATCTTATATAAATAGCATCGTTTACATGTAATTCGTGCTTATATTTAAATACATCTATGCAATATTCGTATAAGTTCTGTTCCTATAAAAGACAAATATAGATAATGCCGATCTTTATAAAATGCGAGGAGCTCTTTATTTTCAGACTTTGAAAAAGGAGCAATTTCATACCCAGGACAGACCTTTTACTATGCAGTATTACTGTTGCAATATCTCTAGCTACGAAACCGCTCCCAGGATTATTGATGAACAGTAAAGAAACGATCCAATTTGCGTCACTGAGTTACATTCTGGAAAAAAACTTTCCTGATTTACGTGACCATATACATACTTTTCTATGACTTCATTCATTAAAATCTTCGGTCAAGTTATAAAACTGCTATTGAAAGAGGAAAAAAATCATTTGAACGTGATATTGACTCATTGTATAAATACGACGCATCTTTCGAAGTATACTTTTTAAGATATAAATTACCTCAAATTGGTCTTGTCTGCTCAATAATTTTTGAAGCCATTGTCCTTTCATCACCAAATTTGGTCATAATGTGTGTTGGCATAATATCTTGGACACGTTTGATAACCAGCCTAATCGCTCTATATTTATATAAATTACCGCAAATAATTGTCTGCTCAATATTTTTTTAAGCCTGTGCCCTTTCATCACCAAATTAGGTCGTAGTGTGTATTTGCATAATATTTTGGACAAGTTCGATAACCAGCCATATCGCTCTTTATTTATATAAATCAGTCATATCGCTATAGTCATTCAAGAGTTATTGCCCTTTTAATTATATGAATTTCCTAAAATCGGTATTGTCCGATCAATTACTAAAAATCCTTTTTTTAAATCATCACCAAATTTGGTCAGAATGTGTATGAGCAGAATATGTCGGTCAGGTTGAATAACTGGCCATGACACTTTAGTCATTCCAGAGTTATGGCCATTGAATTGGCAAACACAGGTCTAACAAAAGTCCGCTCTCAAATTTTGGCTTATCGTACAGCCACTTAGCACCGAATTCGGTGTCCTAAATTAGGACGGGCATATGGTGTGGCCCTTCGCGCTTCGATTCTAATTAATATGAGTTAAGTTATACATTACACAGACAGGCATTTGTCTTAAGAGAGGCTTTTCTAATACCATTCTGTGAATATTTGATGTTGAACAACTGAATTATTTTTATATGCGAAATAGTATTAGAAGTCAAATATCACTGGCTAATAACTTCATGTAATGAAATTGATGAAACAATCACGTATGACCCGAAAATTGATGACAAATCGAGTATGGATCTTATAAATCGAGCGAAATGTGTTCTGCATTACTATTTACACCAGATAATTTATAAGAAAAAAGTATTATTTTTGTTAAATGAAAACCTAAACAAATGTTATCCATTATAATCGTGCATGTATTCTCTTTCGAAAGAAGCCTTTTTCTTGACGAAATATGTTTGAATTGATTGTGTATGGTATGTTTAACTTTCGACTGTGGATGTTAATGTTATACATCATTTTAATTTATTGACGGAAAATGTTCAACAAAATGACCATTCAATAAATAATTCTAAAAACACTGAGAAACGAACAATTTTATGCTGAATTCCATCATATAACATGAAATATGCAGTAACAAAAAAAGCCCAGAAAAGTGCACCAATCTTGTGTAAGGATTCTCGAGTTGTTCTGACGTTTTGACTTTCACTATGGATTTGTCGTAGAATCCCTGGTAGCATTCTAAGCGATGGGTGAATAAGAAACATCGACTTACTTAACGTGCGTCACAACTAAGTAATAATAGTAGTCACCATATTACTTTAATGTATAGTCCCGAGCACCGTACATGGATTGCCTATATCACTACACGTGTATACACAACCTACATCTGTTTTATATAATGTGGCATATTGAATCCGTTTATGCGTGTGTGATGCTTTGACTATGTACTTTGTTGGTTCACATTTATTAAAGTTCTGTTCTTTTCTGTGCTGTTCTGTTCTGGTGTTCGTGACAAAAGCTAAACGCGGGCGTTGCGGTGGTCGCCACACTTGGTGTTTAAAAATATCCCTACGCGGAGTTGGCTATTATCATTATGTTGTAAAAAAAATCTCAGAATTCAAATTCACCATGTTTCTGGAAGTGTCAATATTTCAAACTAAATGTGTTAATTACAAGTCTTGCGTAATGTTGTTAATATGTGTTACAAAGGATTTAAGCGCACTTTCTGTTTATTTCAAATCATTTGAAGATAAATGATAAAGTACGTATGAGTTAAAAACAAGATGTACAAAATAAGAAAAGTGAACTTTTCGGCCGATTATTGAACAATTGAGATCTGTCCTATTGTGTGTTAACTTACATGACTGAATGGAAGGCAAAATCAGCTCATTCAGAGACAAACAATATTTCAAATATTGTAAATCTGTTAGAGTGCAGCAACGTTACAGGTTAAAGTATAATAATTCATTTATGCCTCAAACCTCTTTAAAGCTGCGCTCTCAAAGACTGAACGTTCTGACAACTTTTTTATTTTTTGTCTTGGAACGAGCCAATTTTTGCGAAAATCCATGGACACCAGTTTTATAAGATTGCTGACAAAAATCAGATCGCTGATTTTATATTTAAGTTAAAAAAAAGGATGTTTAATGCATTTTTCTTAAACCGTTAGTAAAGGTTTAAGCCATAAAATATATTTATTTTCAAACGGAAATATGAAACTCTACGATCTAAGGGGAAAAGCGCACAAAAATACCACCCTAAATATCTTGTTCCTGTTAAAAGGTATCAATTAATATCAAAATGCTTAAATTGTGTTTTCTTCTGTTGCCGATACGTGAAAACGGTTAATTTGAAGATACATTATTTTAAATGTAACGACATGGCGAGTAACTAAATAAATACCAATCTTTTTTTATTTATATTTTAAGTATTAAACATAAATATTTATGAAATGAACATACAGTCCTGAAAATAGGATACAACAATAAACAAAAGCATGATGTGTTAAACAGTGAAATAAGATAAATATCATATTCTTCGTATTTAAGCTAAATATCTATAATAGACAAACTCAGATGAAGACAATATAGTACTACTCATAACCAAAACTCATTTGCACGTCGTTTTACAGTATGTGTAATGGCGTAATGTGAACCGATGGGAAGCGATGACGTAAGCGCTGATGACGCTTTATCCGTACCACGTGTTCTGCCAGGAGTGAAGATCCACCATTCTCACCTCCGGGTCATAAACAGTTCTGCAACAGCAGTTTGGAAGCATTGAATACATTGACATTAAATCAAATGTAGTATAAAAAAATGAGCGGATTCGTTCAGCAAGTCAGATTGCTTACCTACTAAATACTTATTTTTGCCTGAAATAGGTTAAATGCACTTTAATTTATAAAAAAATAAATTATTAAATCCTGCAACATAAAAAACTTTACACGATGAATGATTATATGACAGAGTAATTGACGTATCCACTATACGGAAAAAAAACCAGCTGTAAATTTACAAAATGTATCAGGTTAGTACGAGTCTGTTAAGTAACTATCACCCTCTACCATTTACAAGTCTGTTTCACAACCAATGCAGAAAGCACATATCTCAAAAGTCGCAATGAATATTGATTTTCTTAAAAATACATAAAATCGCGTGCATGCTGTTTTGTCGCGGGTACTTTCTTTATTAGTTATGGCCCTGTATCAATCTTACTATATGGGCATGCTCAGTTAAAGCAATTTACTTTATCTTCAGCAATAAGTAACGATTATTCACAAATAAGAAACTAAACATTTTAAAAATATAGCGCCACTGATTGGCTGATAATGTAGGGCAAACACTGACGAGTACTCAGATACACCTTTACAGTTACAGGCGGAATACAATATGCGATATTTTTACGAAATTTTGTTATTAAAACGCAGTTTTATAAGCAATAAACCATTTTCTTTATTGCCTTGTACGCGTCGTTTATTAACAAATGACCATATTTCGCGCTTAATATTTTGTGTCTTTAGTTCAGCCAAGGTCAATGTCGATTTAACACAGACGCAGCGCAGTCTCCTCTGCAACGCTTGCTGAAAGCGACATTTTTATTGCTTTACAGGAATTTCGCAAGAATAAAACTTAAACAGAACACTTGAAGAGTTGATTATGATAAACAGTTATCTCCAACAGATTAGATGGCTTGGTTTTAGATACAACAGCAAGAACGAAACAACGTTTACGTCCACAAACCCCATTGAACACTTCTAGAGTTCTGTTTAATTTGCACGCTTATACGTGGGCTTCATCGTCCTCGCTATGTGGGGCCCCTTATTTGAAAACATAGGTCTGAATTTATTTAAACATTGGAGTGTATAACTTTTTTGGAACCGATTTCTGGAAAATGATTATATTAGATATCAGAGGCGAATCCCGGAATTGACGTTATAGGGGCGTAACTTAAGGGCACAACCTTTTGACATTCACCCCTCCCTGAACCGAAATTAAAAAAAGTTTAAAATTTTGGCAGTCGGGTTTGGTGGTACTCCCCAGGAACATTTTAACCAATGAATTTCTAGTCCGAAATGGTGCATTATATTACTTTTATCTCCCACAATGACATAAAAGGTATGTTTTGGGGCGACTTAAGGGGGGGGGGAGGCGTACATTTTTTAAACACAAACGTCAAAGAATTTTACTCGAATAATAGTTGCCAAAGTAATAGAGGACGATAATGCCTTGAAACGCTTGCCGACTACATGTCTACTCTAGGGCACACCTAGCGTAACCTAATACGGGGGCTGTAACGGTGACGCCTGTGTATCAAGTGTGTGGCCTTTGTACGCGTCCAAGAACGTTACTACCGGGTCATAGACCGTTCTGAAACAAACGTGGTTAAGGTAAACACATGCATAGATCAATGTCAAACAATTAGGATCATGCTCAAGATATACGGGTGTTACTTTATTAGAATGTAAAAGGAGCATAGTCATTAAGAAGAAATAAATAATAGGAGAATCGACATGCAATAATATAGTTTATAATATATGTGGGACTTTTATAACTGGTGTATGCTGACTTAAGCCTCATTCCAGCTACATAGCGTATAGCTTGCTGAATATGAACGTCACAAGATTAACTTTTATGAAGTTAAAAATGAATGAATGCACAATAGTGTCACTGTACTGTGATTACAAAGGATATTTCAACAAATGCAAAAACAATGACAAGTAAACTTAGGATGGCCTGTTTTAAATCCTCACTGTCTTACAGTCAGCCTTTAAATTTTGAGTCAAGTGTTCATATAGGAATCATATATCAAATTAATATGACATGTGCTACGCTGTAACGTTTATTTAAACTCAAAATGATCCTGCATCGTTTAATTGCTAAACTGTGCTTTTATACACAGTCTGTTCTGTTCTCTTCTGTTATATCAACATATCTTTTATTTGTTTATAAGGGCGTGGCGTTATGGGGACTCGCCCATGTTTTTGGACCAAGTTTTCCTGGTTATTCATCTGAAAACACTGATGTTATCATTGTTTTACTCTATTCAACCAACCAATTACCTTACAACGGATCGCTGAAAGCCGTTAGTAACGCTTTTGAAAAGGGGTCTTCACAGACAATATTTTAGGAAACATCATTTGCTGAAGGGTTCCAGCTGTCAGTATATTAATTTTAACACTCCTAATGATTTGCTTCACTTTATTTCGTCATAAAAAGTCCATTTTACAAAACATGAGCGAGTCCCTTTAATTGCAATACGTAAAGGAGTTGCACAAAAGCATTTGCAAGAAAACGTATTTGTTTACTGATAGTAACAAATATTCAGTGTATGTGGGAACACAAAAACACGAGTGTTTTTATATAATGAGAAGATATTCAGGAGTGTTTTATTTATATCTGTGTAAGGACAAAATCACACAGTTCAAGAATAAAGCTGTCGATCAATTAGATCCTGGACACTGCTTGTGTGACAATAAATCAATGTTAAACAACGGTCTTAATTGTTGTATAATATTTTAGCAAAATAATGACCTCCACATAATTTCTTTCTACATCGAAAACAAATTAGATTATTATACAACTTAAATTTAATAAAATGGCAAAAATAGAAATTAAATTATATCGGTTAAAGTTGTCAGTCATGCACACAATGGTTTGTACACAAAGTGGTTTGTGGCCACGCCTTAATTCTTGTCAACGGGTTCCAGACTTCGGATGATGAATAACGATCGTAATATCCAACTTTGTCTAACCATACGCTGTAATGTGCTGGCATGTCCAACCATACGCTGCAATGTGCTGGCATGTCCAACCATACGTTGTAGTGCTGGCATGTCCAACCATACGCTGTAATGTGCTGGCATGTCCAACCATACGCTGTAGTGCTGGCATGTTCAACCATACGCTGTAGTGCTGACATGTCCAACCATACGCTGTAATGTGCTGGCATGTCCAACCATACGCTGTAGTGCTGGCATGTTCAACCATACGCTGTAGTGCTGCCATGTCCAACCATACGCTGTAATGTGCTGGCATGTCTAACCATACGCTGTAGTGCTGCCATGTCCAACCATACGCTGTAGTGCTGGCATGTTCAACCATACGCTGTAGTGCTGGCATGTCCAACCATACGCTGTAATGTGCTGGCATGTCCAACCATACGCTGTAGTGCTGCCATGTCCAACCATACGCTGTAGTGCTGACATGTTCAACCATACGCTGTAATGTGCTGGCATGTCCAACCATACGCTGTAATGTGCTGCCATGTTCAACCATATGCTGTAGTGCTGCCATGTCCAACCATACGCTGTAGTGCTGACATGTTCAACCATACGCTGTAATGTGCTGGCATGTCCAACCATACGCTGTAATGTGCTGCCATGTCCAACCATACGCTGTAGTGCTGACATGTTCAACCATACGCTGTAGTGCTGACATGTTCAACCATACGCTGTAATGTGCTGGCATGTCCAACCATACGCTGTAATGTGCTGGCATGTCCAACCATACGCTGTAGTGCTGCCATGTCCAACCATACGCTGTAGTGCTGGCATGTCCAACCATACGCTGTAATGTGCTGGCATGTCAAACCATACGCTGTAGTGCTGGCATGTCCAACCATACGCTGTAGTGCTGGCATGTTCAACCATACGCTGTAGTGCTGCCATGTCCAACCATACGCTGTAGTGCTGGCATGTTCAACCATACGCTGTAGTGCTGGCAAGTCCAACCATACGCTGTAATGTGCTGGCATGTCCAACCATACGCTGTAGTGCTGGCATGTCCAATCATACGCTGTAGTGCTGGCATGTCGAACCATACGCTGTAGTGCTGCCATGTCCAACCATACGCTGTAGTGCTGGCATGTCCAATCATACGCTGCAGTGTTGGCATGTCCAACCATACGCTGTAGTGTTGACATGTTCAACCATACGCTGTAGTGCTACCATGTCCAACCATACGCTGCAGTGCTGACATGTCCAATCATACGCTGTAGTGTTGGCATGTCCAACCATACGCTGTAGTGTTGACATGTCCAATCATACGCTGTAGTGTTGGCATGTCCAACCATACGCTGTAGTGTTGGCATGTCCAACCATACGCTGTAGTGTTGACATGTCCAATCATACGCTGTAGTGTTGACATGTCCAACCATACGCTGTAGTGTTAACATGTCCAACCATACGCTGTAGTGTTGGCATGTCCAACCATACGCTGTAGTGTTGGCATGTCCAACCATACGCTGTAGTGTTGGCATGTCCAATCATACGCTGTAGTGTTGGCATGTCCAATCATACGCTGTAGTGTTGGCATGTCCAACCATACGCTGTAGTGTTGGCATGTCCAACCATACGCTGTAGTGTTGGCATGTCCAATCATACGCTGTAGTGTTGGCATGTCCAACCATACGCTGTAGTGTTGGCATGTCCAATCATACGCTGTAGTGTTGGCATGTCCAACCATACGCTGTAATGTGCTGGCATGTCCAACCATACGCTGTAATGTGCTGGCATGTCCAACCATACGCTGTAGTGCTGGCATGTCCAATCATACGCTGTAGTGTTGACATGTCCAATCATACGCTGTAGTGTTGACATGTCCAATCATACGCTGTAGTGTTGACATGTCCAATCATACGCTGTAGTGTTGGCATGTCCAACCATACGCTGTAGTGTTGGCATGTCCAACCATACGCTGTAGTGTTGACATGTCCAACCATACGCTGTAGTGCTGGCATGTCCAACCATACGCTGTAGTGTTGGCATGTCCAACCATACGCTGTAGTGTTCACATGTCCAACCATACGCTGTAGTGTTGGCATGTCCAACCATACGCTGTAGTGCTGGCATGTCCAACCATACGCTGTAGTGTTGACATGTCCAACCATACGCTGTAGTGTTGGCATGTCCAACCATACGCTGTAGTGCTGACATGTCCAATCATACGCTGTAGTGCTGACATGTCCAATCATACGCTGTAGTGTTGGCATGTCCAACCATACGCTGTAGTGTTGGCATGTCCAACCATACGCTGTAATGTGCTGACATGTCCAACCATACGCTGTAGTGCTGACATGTCCAACCATACGCTGTAGTGTTGGCATGTCCAACCATACGCTGTAGTGTTGGCATGTCCAACCATACGCTGTAGTGCTGGCATGTCCAACCATACGCTGTAGTGTTGGCATGTCCAACCATACGCTGTAGTGCTGGCATGTCCAACCATACGCTGTAGTGTTGGCATGTCCAACCATACGCTGTAATGTGCTGGCATGTCCAACCATACGCTGTAGTGTTGGCATGTCCAACCATACGCTGTAATGTGCTGGCATGTCCAATCATACGCTGTAGTGTTGGCATGTCCAACCATACGCTGTAATGTGCTGGCATGTCCAACCATACGCTGTAGTGCTGACATGTCCAATCATACGCTGTAGTGTTGACATGTCCAACCATACGCTGTAGTGTTGGCATGTCCAACCATACGCTGTAGTGTTGACATGTCCAGCCATACGCTGTAGTGTTGGCATGTCAAACCATACGCTGTAGTGTTGGCATGTCCAATCATACGCTGTAGTGTTGGCATGTCCAACCATACGCTGTAGTGTTGGCATGTCCAACCATACGCTGTAGTGTTGGCATGTCCAACCATATGCTGTAGTGTTGGCATGTCCAACCATACGCTGTAGTGTTGGCATGTCCAATCATACGCTGTAGTGTTGGCATGTCCAATCATACGCTGTAGTGCTGGCATGTCCAACCATACGCTGTAGTGCTGGCATGTCCAATCATACGCTGTAGTGTTGGCATGTCCAACCATACGCTGTAGTGTTGGCATGTCCAATCATACGCTGTAGTGTTGGCATGTCCAACCATACGCTGTAGTGTTGGAATGTCCAACCATACGCTGTAGTGTTGGCATGTCCAATCATACGCTGTAGTGTTGACATGTCCAACCATATGCTGTAATGTTGGCATGTCCAACCATACGCTGTAGTGCTGACATGTCCAATCATACGCTGTAGTGTTGACATGTCCAACCATACGCTGTAGTGTTGGCATGTCCAATCATACGCTGTAGTGCTGACATGTCCAATCATACGCTGTAGTGTTGGCATGTCCAATCATACGCTGTAGTGTTGGCATGTCCAATCATACGCTGTAGTGTTGGCATGTCCAATCATACGCTGTAGTGTTGGCATGTCCAACCATACGCTGTAGTGCTGACATGTCCAATCATACGCTGTAGTGCTGGCATGTCCAACCATACGCTGTAATGTGCTGGCATGTCCAACCATACGCTGTAGTGCTGGCATGTCCAACCATACGCTGTAATGTGCTGGCATGTCCAACCATACGCTGTAGTGCTGACATGTCCAATCATACGCTGTAGTGTTGACATGTCCAACCATACGCTGTAATGTGCTGGCATGTCCAACCATACGCTGTAGTTCTGGCATGTCCAACCATACGCTGTAATGTGCTGCCATGTCCAACCATACGCTGTAGTGCTGGCATGTCCAACCATACGCTGTAATGTGCTGCCATGTCCAACCATACGCTGTAATGTGCTGGCATGTCCAACCATACGCTGTAATGTGCTGGCATGTCCAGCCATACGCTGTAATGTTCTGGCATGTCCAGCCATACGCTGTAATGTGCTGGCATGTCCAGCCATACGCTGTAATGTGCTGGCATGTCCAGCCATACGCTGTAATGTGCTGGCATGTCCAGCCATACGCTGTAATGTGCTGGCATTGATCCACTACATGCCGCATGGTTGAAATATTCCAGTTATTCTTAAACTATTCATTACCGTGGCATAACAAAGGCTTACTAACAGTCGGAAAGGTACTATATAGTTGACATGTGTGGATTTTTAAGGATACATTTTTATTAAATAACATCACGTGGAATGAGGAACCTACTTGTAAATGTAGTCGACTGTATTGCTCCACCAGGTGTCGGTATATATCGCCTCCCTCTTGTACCGGGCGTTGAAGGTTATTTGTCTGAAAATATACAAACCACCAGGTTCATATGAGCAGAAGAAATATTTAAGTACAACCTACCATCATCATTTTAAGTTTAAAAACCAAAATAAAGTACATCGTTTTTCCTGCTCCTAAACACCATTCATTTGCTCATAAACATCATTCATGTGTATTTCTATACCTTTGAAACTAACAATATCACTCAGAGTAAATAAAACACGTATAAAAAATTGAACACGAACAATCTAAATATAGAACTTTGTGTGAAAATCTTGCATAATATACAGCTAGGCATTTTAAGCTCGATTTTTTTTTTGCTTCAGCTGGAATTTTGTTTAAGATTCATGTCAAACAAAAAAACACAAATGAATAAGTGATAAATCAGACAAACCCGTCTCTACCTAAGTAGCTTAGATAAATGTGCATAATATCAGATAGAGTTAATGTCATGATAATGAAGTTAAGGCCCCACAAATATGTTAGTTCTCTGATAGGTCCATTAACCTTAACGTTAAATGTTGATGCCGGACGACATTACAATATAATATATACATTATGTGTACCACTTGCAAGATAATTGCTTGCTTTGCTGATAAGTAATTACAGCTTGTATACTAGTATTTGCTCTTTATGTCAACTTTTTTTAAATAAATGATATTTTGCAGTCTTTGTAGGCCAAAACAATTGGTTTGGTTTATTATTTTCGGTATTTGTTTAGCCTATTTCTCTTTCTTCACATAAAACCCTTTTAAATGATACCAGAATCATATTTTTTGATGTGTATAACAGTCAGTTAAAATTCGCATATTTGTGGATACCTAATAAAACGGGTGGATTGTGATTAGAAAGGAAACCCCAGTAACTGGAAAACGAATAATATGAATGATAAATGAATTTTATAAAACCTGTCCAAATATGGAAAAATAACTTTAAACTTCCGGCATTCTAGAATAAATGCCCTTATTTCAATTCAAACAAGTGTTGTTATTATTTTCATACATAGTGAAACCAGGTTGTCCATTACTTCGGAAACAAGAGATCATAAAAATGGTATGAATGTTGCGAACTCGTTGCGGGCAAGGCCGGAGTTATTTAGAACTAGCACTTTTCACATTAAAGTTGACTTTGAACGAGGCTTTAGGCAAACCCTGAGAACATTTAGATGTTTTAAGGTGTCATAAGCTGTATCCTACAGTCTTTATCACTATTTATCCGATTTATTGATTTCGAGAAGGCTTTTGAAAACAAAGCCATTACATAAATGCTGAAACAATATTTATATGTCTAAACCCTAAATTATTACCGGCAATATGGATTTTCCGTGCAACAGTAATGATATTTTGTACTCAAGAAAGAACTTACTGCATTTACTATCTCGAATAAGATGGATACTTAAATTACCTCCATGGCATAAAGAGCTTTGATTGATTGTTAAAATGCCGACGATTCACTCATACAATGAAACTATAGGGACAAGACAAGTTGCCAAATCTTTAGCAAATATCATGTCAAATGTAGTAGGCTACGATCTTACAGACACTGAACGAGAGCCACACAGGGTACACACAATACAGACAAAACACATGCTTCACAATACCATTATCAATGAATGATGGGATAACGGCCTTCGAACAGCCAGAAAAAACAGGAACACAAATAAAACATACTTCTTTGAAATACTACAGTATCTAAAAAATAAGTAAACATTGTGTGATGATGATGATGATGATGATGATGATGATGATGGTGATAATGGAGGTGCTGGTGCTGTTGTTGACGCGGATAAGTAGTTAACAATATTGTTGGCACGTGGCTATATAAATCCGGTGTGGTTTTTTTTCATTATCATTTATTACATTAGATGCTGACTTTTAAAACCTAATTCAAAGGTCAAGGAGACAAATTTAAGTAGCCTCTGGTTGACATGTAAGCATCTTGTATAACTAATTATACTAAAATAATTGTTTCACCGATATGACACATTCGAACACTTCCGATGCTCACTTTGTCACAATGACAGGCGGTTGTCAAATATTATGTTTTAACTGATTTTGATACTGCCAATTCAAAGAGATACTTTCACACTAATTATTTTCATTATGATATAATTAATTAACTGTGAGGACAATAGCTTGTATAATTTCCATTATAAATCATTTTTTAACTGGCGCTGAAAAACTGATTGTCTTATACACGCATATATTGATAAAAGAAACAATAGTGCATGATATATATCGGCATGGAAATTTAGAGTGTATGAGGCCGGGACAAAACAACTGTGTTTGTTCTATTGCACTCACATGAATAGGAACACATCATTATTTTGGCCTGCCTTTTGTTTCATTTCGTTTTGGTTTAAACTAAAGCACCAACAACCATTCCTTAGACACGTGTGCCAGTTGACAAGATCTCAAATCCCACACAGGTACAAAGTGATTTTGATATAAACAGTAAAGTGATATTTTTGACACACTTCATTCTATTAAGCTGGACAATGGTTAGTTTCCGAACAGTTTATATGCTATCGGAGGGCTTAAGAACGACAGTTGTAGCTTTTTTACAGAGCTTTGTGCCCATTAAGTGTTTAATTATCAGTTGTATTTTGACACGTTTAGCGCAAAAATCTGACATGTTCTGGCTTCATTTCTCCACTGCTTGCAATAGTTTTTTTATGCCGGTCACATTTCAGTAGTTAGTGTCATTGGTAATTCAATAATTCAAACATTTGGGGGAATATGTTGTATTAAAGTTGAGAACAATTTATTCACATATTCCTTTGAAGTCACTGTATTTGCTCGCTCCACTCTGCTCCACCCAAAGAATAACTTTGAATACTTGGGGCAGAAATGGACATCATATTCACAGACGGCAATGCTTAAATGGAAGGAGCTATCAGCTGCGTTCGTATTCATGTTTCAGGCTCACAATCAATTGAATCGATATTGTAAGAGTCGCTCCTCAGCTACATAGTGTTTATATCATGCATATACATAAGCGGTCAAACTCAAAATTTGTATGATGAACTGATTCTACCATGATCATTACGGAGACAGAAGACGTTATCTTAAATGTCGACCATGTAGTCTGTCTAGCGTCGCCGTAGGGGACAGTAATTGCATGATGAACTGATTCTAAGAGGCGTTTTGCTAGATGGGTAATGATAACACATGCCATTATACCCCGACCAAATGACGGCTATGTAGTCGGCGTAGTGTCGCCGTAATGGAGAGCGGTCATTTATATTAGCACACCTTTCATAAGTACTTGCCTTCTTCACTTATATAAGTACCAGCAAGCCTTTAAAACGTATAATTTTTGACATGCAGTTTAGGTTTAAAGAACTGGTGACCTTTCATTATTTTTCATAAGGCCCTCTGAAACAAATTGAGTGTGACCAAGTCTTATAGGACTGTCGTCTGAATTCAAAGTTCCAAGCTATAAAGTGCTGTAAACGAATAAAAGCACTTCGCACCTCCTGCCATTATAGTGACCTCCCAGTCAGCCCACAAACACTGAATGCCTTCAGCTTCGCTCCGTTCAATGTAAACTGTTCTATACATAATTTTGCAATTACTTACTATCTGGTAAAGACATGATTTTAAGCAGAATATTGGGACATTTTTCAGTAAAACATAATGTGATAAATCCACCATGTGTAGCATACCTTGGAATCAAATCTACGTTTGTTTAGGACAAATTAAATACGCAAAATGCACGATACGCAACATGCGTTTATTTTGCTTTAAAATATGAAACTCATTGGACATTATAATTTGCAAATGTGAATATACAAGCACCAAAAACATGAACTGGGTGAATCACACAAGGAAAAGATGTTTGCGGTGTCACTGTATAAAGCCACAACACATCAGGAAGCAAAGGAACAAAGGCAGTCCTAGGTTAAGTATAAAAATGGGTTAAGTTTATTAGCATGTATTTAACAAAGTAAACGTCGCATTTAACCATTGGAATTTACATACTAATAGGCCTTAAATCAGCTAGGTATTTGAGATTTTTTTCAACTGACACAGCCTATGTTTAAATCTACCGTTTCACCTGATTATAATTAATAACGGCTGACTGATGATTTACCAAAGAAATCTAATCTAGAGTTGACAAAATACCTGTCATCACATTGGATAAACTATCATTTCGATAAAGGTTTGTTAGACTAGTCGAAAGATACATGTTATTCGTCCGAGGACAAAAACAGGTTACAACACACAAACACGCAGCAAACACACATTTATGCTTACTGCACCGTTTCAGTTCATTTTAGTCGGCATGCTACCTTTATCGATTTGAATACTAGGAAGTTAATACTCATAGCACACTTTTGTTTTAGACCGATTGTACAGTAACATTATCAAGCAAGAAAATACAACGCCCTGATATTTAAAGAAATGAATACTTCGCTTTGAAAAAGATGAATTGTTGGGGATTTATATACAGACAATAGCATACAAAAACACTTGGAACGACTGTTGGGCCTTTAAATACAGAAAATGACAAGCAAAAGCACTAAAACTGCTTGTTTGGCCTTTTGATACATACAATGGCAAGCAAGAACACTTGGAAAGATTGCCTGGCCGTTAAAATACAGACAATGGCAAGCAAGAACACTTGGGACGATTGTTCTGCCTTTACAACACAGAGAATGACAAGCAAGAACACTTGGAACGATTGTTGGGCCTTTACAATACAGACAATGGCAAGCAAGAACACTTGGAACGATTGTTCTGCCTTTACAATACAGACAATGGCAAGCAAGAACACTTGAAACGATTGTTCTGCCTTTACAATACAGACAATGGCAAGCAAGAACACTTGGAACGATTGTTCTGCCTTTACAATACAGAGAATGACAAGCAAGAACACTTGGAACGATTGTTCTGCCTTTACAATACAGACAATGGCAAGCAAGAACACTTGGAACGATTGTTTTGCCTTTACAATACAGACAATGGCAATCAAGATCACTTGGAACGATTGTTCGGCCTTTACAATACAGAGAGTGACAAGCAATCACACTTGAAACGATTGCCTGGCCGTTAAAATACAGAGAATGACAAGCAATAACACTTGGAATGATTGCCTGACCGTTAAAATACGGAGAATGGCAAGCAAGAACATTTGGAATGATTGCCTGGCCATTAAAATACGGAGAATGACAAGCTATAACACTTGGAATGATTGCCTGGCCGTTAAAATACGGAAAATGGCAAGCAAGAACACTTGGAACGATTGCCTGGCCGTTAAAATACGGACAATGGCAAGCAATATCACTTAGAATGAGTGCCTGGCCGTGAAAATACAGACATTGACAAGCAATATCACTTGGAATGATTGCCTGGGCGTGAAAATACAGACAATGACAAGCAAGATCACTTGGAATGATTGTTGGGCCTTTAAAATACCGACAATTACAATGGAACATACTATATTCGCGGTTCGTTGCATACATACAAGTGTGCCCTGCTATATATAAACAAATGTATTAAAATGTCAACATAAAACACGATTTTTCTAATGTCTAAAAGATGTCACGAGCATAACTAAAAATATACTTCCCAAAGACAAGACGGACAGCTTCACCAATTTGTTTATATCATTTTTTTAAATTTGGTTCAATACATGAAAATAAGAACTTTAGAAAAACTAGTAAAAGAAAATTAGAGATATATAAAAACATATTTAAATTATTAATCTTTGACTCCATTTTTTTAAGTTATGTCTTATGGTTCAACTTATGATATTAAATAATGTTTGTTTTCGGTTCTCTGATACCACGACAAGGGTCTGTTCTTTGTATGTATCTTTCTTATTCTAAATCACCAAGCCAATGCATACAACAGGTTTCAGAGAATTCGGAGAAAATACTATACTAAGATATTTTTATGAACCGCGAAAATGCAAGACCGGTAAGTGACTGAAAAGTATGTAGCTATATCATATATAACGATATTTTTTAAGCTTTATTTGTGGAATCAGGAAGTGTTAATTAGTTGACCACTGCAATAAAGATAGGTCTGGTACTTTTACTGGAGTGACGCTTTTCTCATAATCAAACTCAAATGACTAACAAACACCACAAAATACACACACATACACATATTTTCGCATAAATATTTTATAAAAAAAAGTTCAGGGTTTATAAGATAATGTCCATGGAAAGACTAATAGAATTTCGAGAAAGTGATTAAAATGATGCAAAACGCCTTTAGGGTTGGGTTATTGGTTCTACTTACATCATGCAGAGCCTCGGTTTCGTCTCCAAGTACACGGTGAAGTCCTGCCATCTTGCACGGGAGCTTGGACACACGTGGTTATCATTCCGGTATGTTATGTTGATAGGCACTGAAGCATCAACACACACCAGTGTTAGCAGCGCGAATATTGAGGCCACCAGAAAACCCTGGGAGCACGTCATTATGACCATAACTTGTCAAAAGTATCCAGGTGTTTTATTTCCGTTTAAAAATGTTATATTTCTCAGCGTATCAACCCTTGAAGGGACCAATTCGCTGAAAACAGTTCCAAAAAGTAATCCTGAACAAGTGTATACTTCTTGTGTTAAAATGCAACAAAATCCGTGGGCTTAATGTATCAGGTGCTGATGACAGTGACGCGGGACAGAAGAGAACGATGATAATTACGTAGAGAGCGGTTGAGGATGAAACAAATCAGCCCTGTCTTGACAGTACATGAGGCTGTCAAATCCCAACTTAATTACGACATATGCAAATGAATTGAGAAGAAATACCAAACAATCTAAGTTTATGCTGCATCAAGCGTGTAACTACGTCTAAATCAGGTCTGAGTTTTGGTACTTTGGCTGCGCATATAAAGGCACATCTCTGACTATATAAACGTGTGTAGTTTGTGAAGTGTTTGGGTCAAGGTATAGACCGCCCGTAACTAAACACAACATTAACCATCTTTTTGTCAGCGGGACAAGGGTTGTACGTATGGTGGTGACAGGTTTAGACCACTTACAAGTTCAAAAAGAATAGTTCGTATTAATTTTGGTCAACTTAGGCAACTATAAATTAATTTCTAGTTTTTCATCCTCGTCCGCCCCCACTTCTTCAAAAATGCTGAACTGGGGTCTGTATTTGCGTATCGGTCCGGTACTGTCCGGTAACGGGGTTTATTTATACCAACCGATATCGATGTTAACATTCACATGTAAAAAAGGAGATTTGTTACGATTGTGTTCTTGGTTCGTCTAGGAGGTATGTGCATGTATAAGGTCCCTAGAGCAATAAGAAAGAGCATGAACATAATATTCAACGGTGAAACAGTCATCTAAGAAAAATAATAAATAAATAGTATACCCCACCCCATTTAAAAAAATGGATGAAAATCTAGCAATTAATTTAATTGATTTATTGGCCTACAGTAGATACGCTCGAGTTGTTATACACGCAAGTTGTATTTATGCTTTTTCCTTCGATATACTGCTCAAATGTTGAAACATCTTGGTCAAACTCTGTGCTGCATAAAATGAAATTACATTGAACAAAATTAACAAACAGTACTGTAGTAATTGTAGAAGAACTTATAGTACAATGTACATTCATGTGTTCTGTAAATCGGGGTTTCCATCAATACCGTTCAACGCAACCATCTCATTATTTTGTCACAAGCATAATACAATAATTAGAATTATTATCATTACCCATTCAATAAATGTATTACTTTTCCAATAAATGTTTTCTAACTATTTCAGTATTAAGGAAGTTATGTTGAGCTTCGAATTATTCTTACCTCCTCCTTGGCCGTAGAAAGCCACTTCGTCTGGGTGCAGAGTTGGTTTAGGTGGAGTTGGTTTGGGTGTCGTTGTAGTGGTGGTGGTTGTTGTAGTTGGTGTCGTTGTCTGTTCTCTCGTAGTCGGTGGTATAGGTGTGTGCGCTTGATATAATTCTGCGCTAATTGAAGTATTACTTGAAAGGTCTGATAATTGTATCGCAAATGGTGTCTTTTTACTCATTCCAAATAGATGCCCTTTTACAATACGTAAAAACTCTCCTCTTGGGTCAGCCATCATTTGTCTTTGCGGGTCGTCGACTCCATTCGGAACTGCTCTTCTATCAGTGAAAGGCTGCACAAGAGGAACGGGGGTGTGACCTGCTCTTGTCGGCAATATGTTTGCACGACCGTCAAACTTACTGCTTTCGGTTGGTCCTTGGTATCTCTGGAGTGTAGTAGCCTGTCCTGAAGTTGGTATTAGGCCTTCGTTTTGTTCCAGAAAGAAAATTGGCTTCCGAACCGAAGATACTGGTGTTGTTCTTTTTTCCGTTACTTGCCTGATTTGTGGTTTAACTGTTGGTCGACTATCTGAACGCATGGTACTTGAACGGCCAAAATTGACAATTGAGCCATTCGGGAGCACGCGAAACCCGGCTGTACTAGTCCTTCTAATATTGCTTTGTGCAGTGGGAAACGTGCGCTCCTTTTTAAAGTCATGGTGGCCATGTGTATCCATTGCGTATATTGCAATAGCACCACCATTGACGACAACATTAGTGTCACGTGTCCCTAGCATAACTGCCTCTTCATTTACACCGAAGGTAGTCGGTGAAATGTTATTTCTGTTATTGTTATTCTGTTTTGTATTACCAATATTAGAAATGGCTTGATAGTTCTTGGGCAAAGTGTCCATAGAATCAATTGTTCGTTGGACTGACGAGACACGCTCTAAAACGTTTGCTGAGGATTTTTGCAAGGAATTAGAGTGATATCTATCACTTTGTCTATCCCTGGCGGAATGTCCGCTGTGTTGTCCCAATGTCACAGGGGTGTTGAGCTCCTTCTGCTGGTAGCTGTTGTAGTTATTGGTTGATGCCCGCAGCCTAGCCGCCTCCACGGCCCTGATGGAATCCATGATGGTCCGCACGCGCGGCCGGTTGGGGGAAGGCGGCGACAGGGTCTTCTGGATGGTCTTCCACTCCTGGGAGCGCGTTGAAGCGATGCCGCTACTGAATGCTGCAAATACATTACCCAATTATCAATATTAGGAAATAATTCATTTTGATCGCTTCCCCGTGGGTCGCATGCATTACAGGAGTAGGGCGAGTCTGAACGACATTCGTTTATGCACTCACTCCAATGATAAATTATGAACACCAGTAATAAACTACTGGTCGCTTTTAAAAGGGTAAATACGTTGACTAAACATTTTATATAAATTGAAGTGCTCACTGACAGAATAAATATGACCGTGTTTGGCCTGATGCATGTGTCTTACATATCTATTTTCTAAATTGTTCTTGGGACTTTTCCGTTTTTCAATTGTTGATTGAGTCATGAACGAGTGCGGTGGCTGAGCGAAACTCGAGTATTTGTTGATGGGCGCCCAACATCGATATTCGATGTGATTATCCAAAATCGATTTTCATCTTACTTCATTATTTCACCAAAGAACATAATACACATTTTTCCAGTCATAACATTTTATATCCAAACTAGTGATATGGAGGTACAAAAAAGATATCTGTGTTTTGAATGTTTTCTTAATCTTAAGTGATGTTGGGCAAATTCGGAAATATATAAGACACTAGGAAAAGAGTTGTTGTAAAAAACTATTATTTGTATCCCAAATTTGGTATAGAAATACCCTTTCTATAATTTCGGATTCGGTGATCGATTGGTGGTTATTGGTGTCCATTTCGATTCGATTATTGATAATGAATCCAACACTAGTTGACCTTTGAACAATATAGGTTTGGTTCATTAGCACTAGTTAGGTGCATCCTCTTGCGTCAACATGTCTTAGTAATTATTTCAGGATGATTTATAACAAAAAAAACTGAAATTAATCATACGGCTCATATTAGAAGTTAGCATTCAGTCAAATAAGACCACCGAAAGCGAACCCGTTATGAACTGTACCAACTCACTTTAGCAAATAAGGCTTTATAGAAAATGTAAAATATATGTATGCAGTGTTGTTAGTTTGCTTGAACTAAAATGGAAATAACGAACCCCCCCCCCCCCCACCCCCACCCCCCACACACTGGTACCACATAAAACATCCCCGAACATATGTGTCATCTTATCTAGATTTTTCTGTACATTAAGCTGAAACAAATATCTGATTTAAAATGAGAACAGAAAGTGTTATTTATATAACAAACTACTGTTCGGAAGTATTGGTCACATCTTCATATGGTGAAGCTATAAATAAATACCACATTAACTGTCATCACTTGAGTAGGATTGGGCTAAAACGTAGCCAGTCATTTCTTGACAGGCCCGACAGCAAGCACAATATGCACTATAACGATACGCATCTGCGCTACACATAATCACATTTTGGTGCACCTTGGACTTAAACAATATCAAATATACTTGTATTGTTAGTGGTTGAGTTCGATGATTACCTTAGAGCGTCTAGTTCATTCATTGTTGCGATTAGCGTGTCTGCCAGTGTACATCATTTAGATAACAAACGGAGCAACGAATTCATGTTCCAGCAGTTTTCATGTTTTCCTTTTTTGTACCGGTGCAAAATTTTCCGAATATTAATTCTTAAAATTGTTCATACTGAGAAAAATATGTTTATACCGTTTCGTTTGTTTTTCATAATGGCACAAAGAATTCTGAGTGGAATGTTGCACAATTATATCCGAGCCTATAATATGTCTTTACCATTTTAATAACTGAGAATACAGTATAATGCTTTTAAAACAGAAAACCGATCCATATTATTGATGGGTCTGTTGGTACACAGCGATTTCACGGGAATGAACTCCTGCTTTGGTGTCACATGAA
The DNA here is from genome assembly GCF_026914265.1 of Mya arenaria. Taxonomy (NCBI): domain Eukaryota; kingdom Metazoa; phylum Mollusca; class Bivalvia; order Myida; family Myidae; genus Mya; species Mya arenaria. The sequence continues at coordinate 37,040,447 of NC_069126.1, forward strand.
CTGTAATTTTAGTGACATTAAAGCTTGTTTTTTTTTTCTTTTTCAGAGTTGTCAAAGGTTCACCATTACCAACAATCAAGCAAAGAATAACTATGCATTGCTGCAGTTTACTTATGTCAGAAAATCTTGACACAAGGTGTAATATCAAGAAACTTATATAGTTGCTGTATGAAGCTGGATACTAATATACCAATGCAATAATATAAACTGAGGATCTCAAATGAGTATTTATTTCTATCGAATTCATTAAAATCGTCATTTAAAACGAGGCTCTGTCGAGATTTTATCTCTTTAAATGACGAGTTTAAATAAATTTGATACAAAATAAACACTCATTTGATATTCTTTTTATAACAAAACTCATTTATGTTAGAAATATAGATCAAAGATTATAAGTATCTTCCATGGTCGAGAGTGTAAGATAGATTCTTTTTCTCCCAATTTAGTTAAACAAAATCAAGTAAACATGTAAAATGAAAGTAATGTTCTGTAAGTGTTGAAAGTGGCTTGTTTCGCATGGGCGTCGCTGTGAGGAAAGCTCAATGAATTTGTTTTATTCATAATTTATTCTAAAATACAACCTATATGGTCACAGTATAAACACTGTTTTACATAATTCACTTCAAACAGTATGAGCATAAGGACATGGCCTTTCTGATTTCCAAAGTTGGTATGTTCATTTTATGGCTTTCATACCCTTTCAGAAGTTTGATTCTAAAAATAATATATACCATTTTTCTAAACATGTTATATTTCCAATATTGAAATGTGCACATTGTTTCATAACGGAGTGTATGAATTATTATATGTTATAGTATCAGATTGGGAATTTTGTTGTATATGACCTGTACACTACACCTGATCTTTTCGATTTTCTTTTTTATTAGCATCGCTAATAAATATGCGCATAACAATGAAATACGCATGGCCGAGTAAAAATGTATTTTTTGCTGGAACTATTTTGTGCGTAGTGAAAATATATGCGTATGGATATGTGATAATTCGAGGTTGTCATGGATATGCGCGCAGTTATTCAGATTATGCTATAGTCAAACTGGTCTTTAAATAGTTCTGAGGAGAGTGCAGCTTTATTTCTTGGAAGGTGCGTGAAAACTTTTTTATGGTGACAAGACATGGTTTCCATGATGCTACAGGCGACAGTCTTCAACAAAGGAGGTAATTACAATGTGATGACCACAAGGAGTTCCATACAGGTTCTTGTTTTATCTTTGACCGTGGGCAAGATAAGAAATTCTGGCATGGTTAAATTTATGGATCTGCTTATTTGAGGTGAGAGAAAAAAGTTTCTTCAATACACATTCTCGTGTCTTAGGGCGAAGAAATTACATTGAGTGTTAAAAGGATGCTTCATCAGCAGGAAAGAAGATAGTCCGACGTAGAAAAAACATTTTTTTTATATTTACATTAAAAACATAAATCATGTTCAATTATCAACCGATTGTTAAAGGTTTCACTTACAAATAACAAAATTAATACTTCAATCCATTTTAATTAAATCCATTATAAGGACAATGTCATAACTCCGTGACGTCATTAATAATCACTCGAGTGTGCACATTATTTTTAGCGATGGCATTTTGAAAATACCGTTCAACGGTCAGTGGCACAATCGCTTTCAATATTGCGAATTCGCTGAGTGGCTGGTGAATTTTTGTTATTTTGATGGATGTGCATATGGAAAAACAGTAAATTCCACAAGAAAATGTGAGATTTGATATTGAATCAGTGACTGTGTGAACTTCAGCATTGCTGGCGAACTGCATAGACTGAGCATTTTGCATTGAAGTAGACGGTGTATTTTCACTGGAGTACAAGGTGTTGAATATATCCTTGTGTTTACTTGGATTTATGTCGCTATATGTATATAGGTGCAATGTTGTTGTGTCCCGATATTTGCTAATTTGCATGAGCAATGTTGTCTTTCAATACCTAGACGTGGTATTTTGGCGCTGTGATCAGAAAGTCGTCTGTTTGGATCCAGCCCTTCCTTATTAACCATTCGTTTCACCGTGGAGAAGCGGTTCTTGACGTCGACATGATTTATTTTGATTATTTCTCATGTTTGTTTACGCTTTTGACATCGCGTATGAATTCATTGTTTCTGTAATGCGGTTACCTTATTTACATAGCAATTGCACTTGTTATATGCAAAGTAGTGTATGGCGTTATATCACTCCTGCCCCGTAAATATTGTCATAAATAAAGCTTATAACGTTGATAATACATAACAAAGATGAAATCAAACTTTTGTGTTATAAAAAGTTAACATACCGTCTCATGATGTGGGTTATAAAACAAATATCACATATTAATAAGAATGCGGCAAGGGTTTTATATCATAGCATTTCTTCAATAAAAAGTTTTTAAAAAAATGTGTTAAAACACAGCGCAGCTTAATTTATCCATCCTGTCTAAACTTTCTTAAGGTTTTTTCCCCACTTTTCATATACTACAATCTCACTTAGAAATTCAAACATAAAGAAACAATAGTAGAGGTACACAATTCAATATTCACTTAACTCAAAAATGTAAAACATGAGAATGGCCCGTTTACTTGGAAACGGTAATTTTTTTATTTTTTTATTATTGTTTTTTTTTTCTGTTTTTTTTTTCAGATTTAAAAAGCGTTTGACAATCTTTTGTCTTATTGATGTATGTATTAAATGCGTTCGGGTTCAGATATACCTACTGCATTTATTAAGGATAATATTTATTATTTCCTCTTGCTATGTTTATGTTGTGCTATGGTACTGTCATTGTTAATTTTATAATTCAAATATTGACTGACCATTGACTCTACTATTTGCATAAACATATTTTACTGAGCTGATATAAATCGCCCTCGAATCCGTTTCCAGTGTCAAACCTAATACTGAGGTCCTTATATGAGTGTGCAAGAGAACGTCCCTAATGGAGATCGAACACCCTGCTTCGAATCACGGCAAGAGACGGATACCTTCACCACTAGACAACTCTCGTTCTGTGTCGGAAAATTATCCTGAATTAAAATCATATAGCATCTGACTTATAACAGGGAGCGTTAGCATGGTTAGTAGAGCGCTGCATTTTCTTTACTTGAAACCCTTTTATCATGGTAATTACGTGTCACACACTTCTACTTTATCGCTGCGCAAAAATAAGTCCAAGCAGAATAAATAAATCATTATTTAGAATGCAAGTAATAGTTAGATGACATGAAGTGAATTAGTAATTATAAAGAATGGTCGGAGTGAGCGTAGCGAACGAGTCCATCTTAATCATTAAGAATTCACTTTTTGCCATTTAACTGACTTAGAATACAACCTCATTGATCATCAAACAGACTTACAACCTCATTGGCTTACACATTGTCAACGCAAAATCTGACGCAGAGATTGTGTATCGAATGATTGGCAGTAGGAGGGCTTTTTAACACGCGCGAAAGTTGAAATTCTTAATGATTATGTCTACTACTTAATGGTTGCCTTTCTGCAATTTTATTGGCCTAAAATGTAGGTTGTATTATAAACTATATTTACAGCCAATGAAACTGCAGATAAGCAATCATTAAATTCTAGGCTTAATCATTAAGAATTTCAACTTTCGCGGGTGTTTAAAGATCCGCCCACTCCCACTCATCCGATACACAATCCCTGCGTCAGATTTTGCGGCGACAGTGTATCAGCCAATGAGGTTTAAGTCTGTTTGATGACCTGGTTTAAAGTCTTTAGGATGAAGTTACGCTCACTCCGCCCATTCTTATTAATATAATATTTCAATTCATGTCATCTATCTATTACTTAATCAAATTTCATTACAAGAATAACATAAGACACTTATCTGGCTGGAAACCAAATATTTTTTATACCAACCAATGGCTCCGTATATCCAATAACTCAAGAATAACGACATGATTTAAACTCCCAAGATAAGGATGGGTTGTACCTGCAAAACCAGAGGCAATGGGGAATGTTTGGGGTCTGAGATAATTACAAATGGTTCCGACAGAATGTATTTTCCGAGTAATAAACACACTCACGACACAGGGTCATACTGACAAAATTCATAACTGACATTAACAGCTTAAAGTGGGATCATGCATGGAAAAGTTGTCATAACGATTTCTTCATTTTAAGGCCATAAAATGTGATAAGCAAGAGAAAAGTGACACCATTCGTCTAGTAGGCGCTTTGCTTGGCATTTACAAACATGACCATCATGAAAGAATGTATAAAATATGGCTGACAATTAAGCATCTGGAATATCATATGTGTATTTTTACATGAACATGTCGCTTTTCTTCAATCAATTATTTTAAATGTTCGTGTTTGCCACGTTGCATTGAAATATTTTCTTTCCAACAAGTATAGAATTACAAAAAAACATATAAACTGTTTTCATATGTTTGTGATAAATACAGTTGCAATCTAACACTATTCAGAAACGAAAATGTGATTAACTGTTATTATGACAGTTTACGACAGCTATTTTGTATTAAAATGAATTCAGTTACCACCTTGTTTGTAAACGTCCACACCAAGCCAGCAAAACATGCACATCCAGTATGTTCATCCTGTTATTCTTCTTTTGAAGATTGGCTTAGCATTGATGGGCTTTGAAGCATTCATTGCTCGTGGCTTTGTATATTACTACCCAAGTCATCAATTAATTTTCTAGTCAAGTGCAACATCTTTAGTCTAGTTCAGCATATTGTTTATAGGAAACTTATCTAAAAAAATATTTTCTTAGGCTACGAAGTTTTGGTTTTCGAAAAACGTGTCTATATCAAAATTATGTTCTTCTATACGTGTTCGTTTGTTCATTTATTGTAAAATAAAAGTAATGTTCTATAAGTGTTGAAAGTGGCTTGTTTCGCATGGGCGTCGCTGTGAGGAAAGCTCAATGAATTAGTTTTATTCATAATTTATTCTAAAATACAACCTATATGGTCACAGTATAAACACTGTTTTACATAATTCACTTCAAACAGTATGAGCATAAGGACGTGGCCTTTCTGATTTCCAAAGTTGGTATGTTCATTTTATGGCTTTCATACCCTTTCAAAAGTTTGATTCTAAAAATAATATATACCATTTTTCTAAACATGTTATATTTCCAATATTGAAATGTGCACATTGTTTCATAACGGAGTGTATGAATTATTATATGTTATAGTATCAGATTGGGAATTTTGTTGCATAATGACCTGTACACTACACCTGACCTTTTCGATTTTCTTTTTTATTAGCATCGCTAATGAATATGCGCATAACAATGAAATACGCATGGCCGCCGGCAAAATATATAGCAAATTATCTGCTAAAATATTCAAATGGCAATCATTTAACAGTTAAATACCGCCCTCCGTGACATAATTAAACATCTTAATTAAAAATGTCATATGAAATCAACAGGAGTGTGTTTTAATGTCCTTTACTTACATGATAGTTACATAATGATGTGTATATATAGTTAGTTTTATATATGCAATTAAAGGTCAGGTAAATGCCTCGGATGTTGCAGTTTCGGCAAAAACGCCCAAAATGTGTTTTATGCCCGCAATCTGCATTGTACCTTTAAGTTTGATGTGATATATACCGGTTTCATAAAATATCATTTTGCGTCGCTCACCGTTCTTAGCATATTTGCTTTGTTAATATGTGAGTGAGGTTCTCTGCTATGTTCGATGACGTCTTGGGTCTTTTTTTTAAAAATTATGTTAATGGTAAAATAATGCTGATGCCCGTTTCTGTTTGAAGTGGTCGGAGCAAAAATATTGAGTTATGATGAATTAATATTAGACCAGAGAAAACACATGAATGGTCTACTCCAAAAAGAGAGCTTTCGTTGTCAAAGCAATTGAATTGGAGCCACTACAAACAATGGCTGAATACCTATAGTAAAATAGTATTGTATTGTAAGGGCCTCGCTGCTACCGCGAGGCCCGTCTGTCGGAAAGTCGATACTTGTCGGAAAATTATCCTCTTTAATTACTGATTTTCTCCAACAAGTAAAACACTTTTGTTAACGTTTTGTGATACCTGTTTAATTACATAACAAATAATTTCTAGGTGGTTATTTGTTCAATAATTAATAGTATTTACATTAGAGCCATATCCTTTATTAAAGGATGCCACGGCAACATAGGATACTAGAAAAAGATACCAAAATACCAAAATACAAAATAACTGTTTTAGATACATGCAAATACATGTATGTTGATCTTTATATACATGTGTTACATATCTTTATTATTAATCAACCTACTTTGTATAAACAGGCAAACAGCGAATATCCGTAGCATTTCTTATAATTCCAGAAACATTCATAAACACATACAAATCAATATAAAAACACACCAAAAAACTCTTATCACATACACATCATAACGTCCCAATTCCCGTTTTTATGTTTGAGAGCATGTCAGCGCTAGTGTTTTTTCTCGTTAATCACTTGTCTACAACTGACAGCGATGAGTATAATGGCCGAATATTTCGGCTTTCTTCGCTGATTTGACCATTATCTATATATGAGCATTAATTAAGTATTATTATATCTGTTACCATGGTGACATAATTAAATAGTTATTGGTTGGTACTATTTTTATGACAGACAATGAATAAATGTTTCACATGTTAAGGAATGTTCATTATGTTAAAATAAGTTTCCATACCATTGTAGGTACACATATATAATTAAGACAAATGTACACTTGCTATTAAAATATTTGCATTTTATAATGAATTGTGTCCGTCTCAAGCATGACCTAGCTAATCTTCTTTATTCTTAGTATGTTTATTGAAATAAACAGTAACTCCCACTGTTTTCTGTAGTTATTGCTGTGAACGCATATTTTCATGCGTTTAAGTATACGTCTAGTCTACATGTAGATGGGACCCCCTCTGAAGACCTTGTCAGGCGGGGAGTTTGACTGGCGGTACATTTGTCAAACGATAACGCAGGGGTCCTTAGGAGGGCTCAGCAAGACGGAAACCTCGCATAGATCAATAGAGCAAATGCTAACTTGATTGTGATTGTCAGTACGAACACAGCGCATGCCTAGATGGCGTACACAGTTCTTACTTATGTACACGTCTACTCTACATGTATGGCGCACTCAGTCTCATCTTAAAGTATACGTCTACTCTACATATATGGCGCACTCATTCTCATGTAAAAGTATACGACTACTCTACATGTATGGCGCACTCATTCTCATGTTAAGTATACATCTACTCTTCATGTATGGCGCACTCATTCTCATGTTAAAGTATACGTCTACTCTACATGTATGGCGCACTCATTCTCATGTTGAAGTATACGTCTACTCTACATGTATGGCGCACTCATTCTCATGTTAAAGTATACGTCTACTCTACATGTATGGCGCACTCATTCTCATGTTGAAGTATACGTCTACTCTACATGTTTATGCGCACTCATTCTCATGTTAAAGTATGCGTCTACTGTACATGTATGGTGCACTCATTCTCATGTTGAAATATACGTCTACTCTACATGTATGGAGCACTCATTCTCATGTTGAAGTATACGTCTACTCTACATGTATGGAGCGCACTCAGTCTCATGTTGAAGTATTCGTTTAGTCTACATATAGATGGCGCATCCAGTCTCATGTTGGAGTATACGTCTACTTTACATGTATAGCGCACTCAGTCTCATGTTGAATAATACGTCTAGTCTATATATAGATAGCGCACTCACTCTGATGTAAAGGCATACGTCTAGTGTACATGTAGATGGCGCACTCAGTCTCATGTTGAAGTATACGTCTGGTCTACATGTATGGCGCACTCAGTCTCATGTTGAAGTATACGTCTAGTCTACATGTAGATGGCGCATTCAGTCTCATGTTGAAGTATACGTCTACTCTACATGTAGATGGCGCACTCAGTCTCATGTTGAAATATACGTCTAGTCTACATATAGACAGCGCAATCAGTCTCATGTTGAAATATACGTCAAATCTACTTATAGATGGCGCAATCAGTCTCCTGTTGAAGTATAGATCTAGTCTACATATAGATGGCGCACTCAGCCTCATGTTGAAGTATACGTCTACTCTACATGTAGATGGCGCACTCAGTCTCATGTTGAAGTATACGTCTACTCTACATGTAGATGGCACACTCAGTCTCATATTGAAATATACGTCAAATCTACTTATAGATGGCGCAATCAGTCTCCTGTTGAAGTATAGATCTAGTCTACATATAGATGGCGCACTCAGTCTCATGTTGGGGTATACGTCTAGACTATATGTAGACAGCGCACTCAGTTTCATGATGAAGTATACGTCTAGTATACATGTAGACAGCGCACTCAGTCTCATGTTGAAGTATACGTCTAGTCATCTTATAGATGGCGCAATCAGTCTCCTGTTGAAGTATAGATCTTGTCTTCATATAGAGAGCGCACTCAGTCTCATGTTTAAGTATACGTCAAGTCTACATACAGATAGCGCACTCAGTCTCATGTTTAAGTATACGTCAAGTCTACATACAGATAGCGCACTCAGTCTCATGTTTAAGTATACGTCAAGTCAACATACAGATAGCGCACTCAGTCTCATGTTTAAGTATACGTCAAGTCTACATACAGATAGCGCATTCAGTCTCATGTTTAAGTATACGTCAAGTCTACATACAGATAGCGCACTCAGTCTCATGTTTAAGTATACATCAAGTCTACATACAGATAGCGCACTCAGTCTCATGTTTAAGTATACGTCTATTCTACATATAGACAACGCACTCACTCTCATGGTTAAGTATACGTCTAGTGTAATGTAGATGGCACACACAGTCTCATGTTGAAGTATACGTCTACTCTACATATAGATAGCGTTCTCAGTCTCATGTTGAAGTATACGTCTAGTCTACATGTATAGCACATACAGTCTCATGTTGAATAATACGTCTATTCTTCATGTATATGGCACACTCAGTCTCATGTTGAAGTATACGTCTACTCTACATGTAGATGGCGCACTCAGTCTCATCTTGAAGTATACATCTAGTCTACATATAGATGGCACACCCAGTCTCACGTTGAAGTACACGTCTAGACTACATGTAGACAGCGCACTCAGTCTCATGTTGAAGTATACGTCTAATCTACGTCTAGTCTACAAAAAGATGGCACACCCAGTCTCACGTTGAAGTACACGTCTAGACTACATGTAGACAACGCACTCAGTCTCATGTTGAAGTATACGTCTGATCTACGTCTAGTCTACATATAGATGGCACACCCAGTCTCACGTTGAAGTACACGTCTAGACTACATGTAGACAGCGCACTCAGTCTCATGTTGAAGTTTACGTATAGTGTACATGCAGATGGAGCACACAGTTTCATGTTGAAGTATACGTCTAGTCTACATGTAGATGGCGTACTCAGTCTCATGTTGAAGTATACGTCTAGTCTTCATGTATAGCACACTCAGTCTCATGTTGAATAATACGTCTATTATTCATGTATATGGCGCACTCAGTCTCATCTTGAAGTATACGTCTACTCTACATTTAGATGGCGCACTCAGTCTCATGTTGAAGTATATGTCTAGTCTACATAGAGATTGCACACCCAGTCTCACGCTGAAGTACACGTCTAGACTACATGTAGACAGCGCACTCAGTCTCATGTTGAAGTATATGTCTAATCTACGTCTAGTCTACATATATATAGCGCACTTAGTCTCCTGTTGAAGCACACGTCTAGACTACATGTAGACAGTGCACTCAGTCTCATGTTGAAGTATACGTCTAATCTACGACTAGTCTACATATATATAGCGCACTCAGTCTCCTGTTGAAGTTTACGTATAGTGTACATGCCGATGGAGCACACAGTTTCATGTTGAAATATATGTCTAGTCTACATGTAGAAGGCGCACTCAGTCTCATGTTGGAGTATACGTCTAGTCTACATATATGGCACACTCAGTCTCATGTTGAAGTATACGTCTAATGTACAAGTTCATGGCACACACAGTTTCATGCTTATGTTTACCTCTAGTCTACATATAGATGGCGCACTCAGTCTCATGTTGAAGTATACGTCTAGTCTACATGTAGATGGCGCACTCAGTCTCATGTTGAAGTATATGTCTAGTCTATATGTAGATGGCGCACTCAGTCTCATGTTGAAGTATACGTCTAGTCTACATGTAGATGGCGCACTCAGTCTCATGTTGAAGTATACGTCTACTCCACATGTAGATGGCACACTCAGTCTCATGTTGAAGTATACGTCTAGCCTACATGTAGATGGCGCACTCAGTCTCATGTTGAAGTATACGTCTAGTCCTCAACATATTGATAGCGTACTCAGTTTCATGTTGAAGTATACGTCTAGTCTAAATGTAGATGGTGCACTTAAAGTCATGTTGAAGTATACGTTTATGTAATGTTTGATGACCATTGTTCCAGGAAATATCGAGTTTTCGTTCAAGGTCACTGTGACCTTTGTCTTTGACCCAATAACCCCTAAAATCAATAGGGTCATCTACTGGTCAGGCCCAACCTCCAAGTCAAGTTTGAGGGCCATAGGAACAGACATTTTCATGTTATCCCTCAGACACCCTTTTAGTATTCAATGTCATTGTGACCTTGACCCTTGACCTGATGAACCCTAAAATCAATAGGGGACTTCTACTGCCCATGCCCTGCTTCAATGTTAAGCTTGATGACCATATGTCCAGGCATTAATGAGTTATCACTCGGACAAGCTTTGACAACCTTTTCACGTTAAAGGTCACTGTGACCTTGACCTTTGACCCTTAAATCCATTTCTTCAACTGGTCAGGTCCAACCTTCATGTCAAGTTTGATGACAATAGGTCCAGGAATTGTCGAGTTAACACTCGTGCAAGCTTTGGTCTACCGAAGGACGGACCGACCGACCGACATGTGCAAAGCAATATAACCACTCTTCTTCGAAGGGGGTCTTAATTAAAAACATTTGATGTAATACATCATTGACCAAGAAGTATAACCATGTTTATAAGTACTTAGATAATGCTTTCATTAGATATTCATATCACTATACGTTAGTGTCTGTGTCATTGATCAATTATCTAACAGAAGTTCTATCAATTGTACCAGCAAATAAATTGCTATCTGGCTTTTGAGTCCTGTGCACTTGACCTTTACTGAGAACAAGGTCGGAATATACCATCCGCATCACGTCTCGAAGCGGTAAATATTTTTGTCAAGGTATCTCAAAACGCTTCCATTAGTTGAGGAGCAGACTCGAAATAGACCTTTGAATGGTGTGATCTTGACCTTAAATGTACCTCGTCAGATGTATGACATTGAACGTTTAAATACGCTTCGGTAGAACGGAAGATGGCTATATGACCTTGACTTTTATTTGTGACCTTGACTGGCCTTGAAGGTAATTGACATGAAACATCAGCGCAATGTTATTTAGAAATCCTTTCAGCAGTGGTCGAGTTGGAAGGTACAATATATGCCACCAAAACATGCACACTGCACATGGCTCGATTTGGTGAGCATCTTCCATTAAGAGGAATTAATAGGGAGCAAATACGACATGGCGATCGACGGCCAGACAATAACACATGGATACTAAAATATCAGTATCCCCTTCCATCTCGATTAACAACACAATCAAGTATACAGCAAAAAAAAACACTATAAAACAGTTTACAATTTATTAGTGTCCATCTTTTGAAATATAATTTCAAAATTGGTGAATATATCTAAGGATTTACAAGAAAAATACAGATGTCAATATGTCATGGCATACCCATAGAACATACATTGAACTGTAAAGTGTTAAATTAACATTGCTCACCTGATCCCATTCAAGTGTGAAATAAGTGTTTTCAGGGAGAGGGCAATTGTGACAGTGGGTTAGATCCTTCCTAGTGACCAAGTTTTTTTTAATATCACGGATGACCCAATTGCAAACCTTACCTTGCTGTAATAAGTATACATTCTGACCAGGTTTCATATAGATAAAGTAGAAAATATGGTGTTTTAACAATGTTTCCTATGATTTGACTTCGTGACCTAGTTCTTGAACTCCGGTTACCCAGTTTCAAACTTGACATAGACTTCATAAACACAAACATTCTGACATAGTTTCATGGTGATCAAAGAGAGAATGTAATCTCTACAGTGTTTTCAAAGTTTTTCTATGATTTGACCTAGTGGTCTGGTTTTTGACCTTTGATTACCCTATTTCAAACTCTACCTTAAGATCATCAAGAATAACATTCTGATCAAGTTCCATAAGTTCAGGTCATAAATGTGGCCTATAGAGTGTTAACATGCACTCCTATTAATTGACCTGGTGACCTAGTTCTTGACCCCACATGACCCAGATTCGAACTTGGCCTAGAGGTAAGCAATTTAAACATTCTGACTAAGTTTCATGAACATACAGTCATAAATGTGACCTCTAGAGTGCTAACAAGCTTTTCCTATGATTTGACCTGGTGACCTAGTTTTTGACCGCACATGACCCAGATTTAAACTCGACTTAAAGATTATTAATATAAACATTCTGACCAACTTTCATGAAGATACAGTCATAAATGTGACCTCAAGATTGTTTACAAGCTTTTCCTTCAATTTGACCTGGAGACCTAGTTTTTGACCGCATATGACCCAGATTCGAACTTGACCTAGAGATTAATAATATTAACATTTTGACCAAGTTTCATGAAGATACAGTCATAAATGTGACCTCTAGATTGTTTACAAGCTTTTCCGTCCATTTGACCTGGTGACCTAGTTTTTGACCGCGCATGACCCAGATTCGAACTTGACCTAGAAATTATTATTATTTACATTCTGACCAAGTTTCCTGAAGATACAGGCATAAATGTGACCTCTATAGTGTTAACAAGCGTTGTCTTTAATTTGACCTAGTGACATAGTCTTTAACCCCAGATGACCCAATATCGAACTCATCCAAGATTTTATTGAGGGTAACATTCTGACCAAGTTTCATTAAGATTGAGCCCAAATTGTGACCTCTAGAGAGTAAACAGTCAAATTGTTGACGACAAAGGACAACAGACACAGGGAGATCACACTAGCTCACCTTGAGCACTTCGTGTTCAGGTGAGCTAAAAATGAAAACAAACACTGTTGGTACCATCTTCTAAACAAACATGTGATTTTCTTACCATAAAGATTCTTATCTCTGCTTACATCTTTTTAACATAAATATGTCTTTTGATAGAACATAATTCACCTTAATTGAATAGTGCGAACAGTTTCAGACAAATAACTAAATAATGTCAGAATCAGCCTTTATAAAAATTATTCAATACATGTATGCTCCATACAATAAAAATGGATATAGGCTTAATATGAAAATGCATAAAAAGACATTACAACTGCTAAAACTGTCATTGAAAAGATGTCAAATATGCAAAATGGAATAAATAATCAATATAGCTGATACAAATGATAAAAAAATATTAATTTATTCAATGAACAGTTGATCTCTAATGCGGTGCCAAGTTATCAACAACACTTACATATAATAGTCATTCTCCATCAACAGTAATTCAGCTAACTCTTAATTAATCAAAACAATAATAATACAAAAAATAACAAACAAAATTGTAAAAAGCCATTAACCCCCCAAAACGAAATATAATCGTATGGTGTCAAGAACAGGAATAATAGATTGGTATCACCCAGGAGCTAGACAGGAGATGTTGATCTTACAACTTTCAAACTGAGGGGTGCCTGCAAGACCATATTAAGCCCTTCTATAAATTCAGGTATTTACTTAAGTCTTGCATGCACCCCTTTGATATATGAAACCACCTGGTACTTTGCATTCTTAGGTGACATACCGGTAATGAATTTACAATTAAAAGTATATAAAATTCTATTTGACTACCAATTCATACCAGTACAGTAATTTGATTTTAGCGTCATTGCCTCGAAACATTTAAATGTGGGATTAGCTCACCCCACAACAAATGTAAAGCATCATATGAATAACATACATAGTCAATTTCAACACTATTCCGTTTCCAATACATCAAACTGGGCATTAGGGCAAACTTTATTGAATTCTTCAAATGCTTCTGTCTGATTAAGGTTATGGACCTTCTGAAGATGGTGTAGAAATGCCCCCTCAAGAGGGAATTTCTCTTTACAATACGAACAAGCCACCTTGCACAGTTTTTGTCGTATCTTCTTGGCCTCTTTATTCAGCTCTAACGCTTCAGTTCCCTCTATATTATGCACCTCGATCATGTGTATCTTGTAGTCTGGGGCTTTGCTGAATGACATTCTACACTGTACACAGGAATACTCGTACATTCCTTTGTGGGAATTCTCATGAATTCTCCAACAACGTTTGTCCTTAAATTTCTTATGGCAATAGTTGCACGGGTACCTGAAGCCACCATGTATGACAAACAAGTGGCGCTTGTATACATTGAGCTTGACAAATTTCTTCCCACAATGCTCACATGTGTGTTTCGCATCAGTGTGACTTGACTTTATGTGATCCCTGAGAGAACCCTTCAGCTTAAACTCTCTGTCGCATATATTACATTTATATGGCTTTATACCATGGGTCTTCACTTGATGTTTACTCATAGCAAGCTGCCCTCTACACTTAAAGTTACAAATAGGACACTCCTCTTCAGGCCTAGACTGACAGACTAAGGAATGAAACTTCTTCTTTGCTTTTGTTTCAAAGTCCTTCCTACAGAAGGGACACCTCAGCCCTTCATCTTCATCCTCACTGCACACCCTTTCTCTCGGTCCTTCTATATTCTTCACACAAAAAGGTCCATGCAAGTCAACCTCTATCTCGCTCTTAAACTTCTGGCCGCACCCTTTAGGGCACTTGGAGAAATCATTATCCTCCACCCTTCCATGGGTCTTCTTGTGAGCATACAAGGTACTCCTGTTGTAGAACTCCTTGTCACAGATATTACACACTAGTGAATGTTCTACCTTTTTCACAGCTGCCCTAGTCTTTAGTCGTTTGACAGTAACCACAGTTCCAGAAGGGTTTTCATACTCCCCCTCTTCCCAGTATCTATCTGCCTCAAAATCGTCTTGTCTAACTGCTGTACATTCAACTTCATCCTCTTCAGCCTCTGCATCAAAATCATGATAAGCCTTGTGTTGCTGGCAATGTATCTTCAGCTCTTCTTCACTCGGGAACATTTTGTTACAAAGGGAACAATAATACAAAAGAACTTTATTTGACTGCTCTGTCTTTTTCTCGACAGCAACTTTCTTTGTTGTTCTATGTGACTCAAGATGTTCTTTCAAAACAGTCTCAGGTGGAAGCTTTATATTGCAAATTGAACAAAAGTATCCATATTTCTTTCCAAGGGTGTCAACATCTATGTTACTAATATTTGGACTAGTGCCAGACTTCTGTTTTATCCTTATTTTGACAACTTTGGTTTTTGGACTTTGTGAACCTTTTACTTCTTTCTTGATCTGCAACCTAGAGCTTTTTCTCACTGGTGTTTCAATAATTTCCTGCTTTATAGAGGGATCCTTAGATGCAACGGATGTGCCATCCAGTTTGGCCAAATCTATATCATCTGATATGCTTTCAATATCTGTTGTAATTGTGCCAACAATCTGATCACCTACATTTTCTTCAATGTTGCCTGCTGGCCTAACCTCTGATTCTCCTTCCACATCAGCTGTCTCGGTGTCCATCTCAGCTATCTCATCTGACCTCATGGCTATCTTTTCATTTCCATCCTCAGTAATCACCTCTGTATCATCATTATGTGGCTCTACTATGATGTAATCATTATTTTCTATCGGCTCAGTGTCCATAGTAACATGCCCTTTTGTATTATCATCATTTTCCATTTGAACTGCAGCTTCAACTAAAGCATTCACAGCATCAAAATTTGATGTATCAGTATGTACAGTTTGCTTGTTTCCAACTGGCTCAAGAGTTGTGTAGACCTGTCCATTCGAAGTCATTACCATCATTGACTGTGTTTGTATGGCATTATCTGAAGGAATGTCAGAGGTTTGGCTTCCTTGACTAGAGGTACCATGTACCAATCTATCCCCACTCTGCGCATGCTGCTGTTGTTGTGAAGCATAACTCTCTAATTCTTGTAAATCATCATTTGGAATGTTCATGGATTGGAGGTACTTAGCAACTGCAGGGCTGTCTTTCAACATTGACTTCCTGAGCTCCTTAGCAATTGTGTCAGACATTCCAGTCTCTTTGTACTTGTAAACTTCCATCTGACGCCCTGGCTTTCCATGCTTCTTCTTCATCATATGCCTCCTGGAATCAAGAACCATCTCAATAGCCATCTCATCGAGACCATCTACATTTGGAACCTCCTCACACGATGTTTCTGCTTCACCAAAACGTTTGTTTGAGTTTCTATCTAAAGGAACATGTCTAAGGAAAACAACTGCACATTCAGCCAGTCTGCTTACTCCATTCTCTATAATAGGTGCCTGGACATTGGTCACTGTTTCTCCTGATTTCAAATTTCTTCCTCTATTCCAAACAAAAATTTCATTCAATGTGCTCAACTTGCTAACAGTTGGAACTGTAGCTTTAAGGTATGCTGACAAATTGCTTTGTGCTATTGATTCCTTTGAGACAGCCGGTTGTGGGTTGGAATCTGGCTTCTGAATGGTTATATATTGAACCTTGGAATCATCGGATGGGTTCAACTGAAGACCAACTAGACTTGTTCTTTCTGAAATATCAGGCTCTTGGACAACAGAAGAGGAAATAGAAGCCCCACCTATCTGGACATTGAAATTAGTAAGAGAAACAGGAATTTGTGACATATTTGGGAAAACACTTAGGGGAACAGATTTTTCGTCAGCGAGTGTCACAACTGTGTTATCGTCCTGCTGTGTTTGGTGGTCGTACATGATAGCCACCTGATCGGAGCCGATTTGCTGGTCCGCTGCTCCCTGCTGGTCTGGCCCTGTCCCCAGGTCCACCAGGGCTGATGCTGTTGTGGCCAAGTTGTAAGCCTGGCTATGGACATCTCCAGAATCAGCAACCTGAAATGTAGCACATAACCAGATTAAAATTTGACTAGAAATGCTGCAATTTTTGAGAAGTGATCTTAAACTTTTTCCTACCAACTACCTAAATAATATCTAAATTATCTAGCTTTATGCCAAGTTTATCACTATACTAAGTTTAATCATCTTCTTAAAGATACTAAGGCCACTACTTTTATATAAATTGGTTTACAAAACCGGCAGGTCTAATTTTCCGAAAAGTACAAAAAAAATAAAAAAATGAATTTCACTATTTTTTCAAAATTATTTTCCCGACCGTATTGATTTTGGTGCGAAAACGAAAGAAAAACGCACAGATAAGAGTACGAATGCAGTAGATCTCGACTGGTTTGTTGTTCCGTGGCCGTATTTGCCAATTTATAGTGATAGCATGTAAGCCAGTCAACTGTTATGGCAGCGCTGATGGCAATGACGGAATTGACGACAGCAGTCATTCTTTGTATGAAATAATTAATTAAAATATGCAGGAGTTGTTAAAATAACAATAGCAATAAACATTGGCAAATTTAACAGCCGACACAAACAATAACTGTCACGTGATTGTTGTTATTCCCCGCCAATTTAGGTCATGGAAATATTGTTGTTTATAGATAAAAAATAAAAATGTCAGCGGCTGCCATCGAATTAGTAGACACAAATATCTGTAAATTATGTGTGAGAAAAACATTTTATAACATTTTATGGTTAAATATCAAATAACAGTGCACTAAGTGTGAGTGGTGAAATCGAAAGTAAAATTTCTAAGTTGACACCGGTGACCTAGTTTCACAAGTTCGGTCGATGGTGTTTATGGATTTGAAATCACAAAATGGTTTGGAAATACTTGTTATTGAGTCAATGTTAAGCTTGTGTTTATTCTAGATTACATATTTATTCATGTTTGGGTTAATAGTAGAGTAAAAACAATGAAAGAGTTGAACACATTTCTCAATGACATTTTAATACTAATGCCATGAGTTGTGTGCAAACATTTAGATAAAATAACACGAAAACTATTTTGAATAAGTCCATTTCAATGTGTCATGAACTTGATATTTCTCTATAAATGAGATGTGTTGTTGTAACCAAGGAATACTCTTTAAAATGAAAAATAAACAAGCATGAAGTATAGATGCTCTGTGAACTCGTGTATACACAAAATGGCGGAGTTGGAAGAAGATGAAAATATCCGATACATAATTATGGATTTCTCTGTTACTATCATTGGTACATAAAGTTAAGTCACATGCTAGATTTATTATTTTGTTATGTGATTTTTATGTACTGATGTGGTAATTTGCTGCAAGATTTGAATTTGAAATGGATTTGGTGAACATCCCATGGTAAATATCCCGGTCCGAAAATATCCGAACTTAGCATGGATCGAGTTACACACAACTAGGACCCACCATGGTAAAGGTTATTAAAACTCAAATCTAGGTCAAGTTTGGTTTTTAGTTTTTCAGGAATTGCTTTCACAAAGTTAAAGCTCAAATGTCTTCATAAAATGTTACTTCCTTATTTACAAAATTGGTAATTATTTCACTTTATTGGCATTTTCCAATATTGAAATAACTGAAACAATGTTTAGAAAATAGTATGTATTGTTTTAATACAGTGCAATTTTTTTTGTATTTTAATGCGTAAAATTGCCTTCTCTTTTCTTTCAATTTAATATTGTTCAATTTATTGTTCTGTATTCACTTTTGCTTTAACATACCCTTGAAGCTTAACAAATGTCTTGCTGAGTGATATTCAATGTATCTTTGATAAAAAGTGTAGTTTATACATGTAAACATGTTTTATAGTCAATTTCATTGATGTTTTATATGCACAGTATGTAAGATTTAAACTGTGTATTTAATTAGAACTTTGAAACTTTGAGTGTATTAAAACATGCATTAATAGCAGTTTAAAAATTTAAAATGTCATGTAAATGATATAAATTTTCAATGTTTTTATATTGTTCTCTGATTTTTACCCTTCAAGAGTATATTTTGTGACTTTTTTCCTTTTTTTTTTTTTTTCGACCGCCCGGTGGACATTTTTCCCAAAAGTTCTTGTAAACCAAAAAATAAAAAAGGAGTGGCCTAAGCTAAAAGTTTATAGATATTAATATAACTATAAAATATCATCTCCTCAAACTATAACACCTTTGACACAGACTACCAAATGGCTTAAGACCTCAAATACATGCTGCAATTAATTATTGAAACTGCATATCCTATAACCATAATTAAAATAATATAATTATGATTGAAATGATATTATTAGATTAAACTAATGAAATAATTTCATCAATATATGAACAAGACAAAATTCACACCTCTTTATAATGATTGTGACTCATTTAATGGCCATAGCTCTGCTGTATCTGGGCTTCACCAGTGGTCGAAATTAAAACAAGCCCACAAGCCCTGCACTGGTAAAACTAGAGATTGCATTTTTGAAAAAGCGCTTGTCTCCCCTATTGTGTGGTCGTAGCTGAGAAAAAATAAATGATGGACATGAAATTTGTAATTTTGGACTGGCGATGAACCAATAGTGAAGTTTTGTTTATTCACCCGTATTAAATAGTGAAGAGAAAAGTGTTGTTGATTAATCTTGGAAAATATAAACGAAGTTTGCATTGTATGAAGTTCCTGGGCGCAAGCCTTATTCAGTTATTGATCAGAAACCATTTATCAGCTCAAGGTCATCATGACCTTGACCTTTGACTTACTGATCACAACCTCAATAGGGATCATCAACATAACCAACTTGTATACCAAGTATTAAGTTCTTGGGTGCAAGTGTTCTTTAGTTATTGAGAGGTAACCTTGAGGTGAAGAAACGGTTACCTCACAATAACTAAAGAACACTTGGGTGACCTCGACCTTTGACCTAGTGACCCCAAAATCAATAGGGGTCATCTAATAGTCATGACCAACTAGCATACCAAGTATGAACTTCCTGGGTCTAAGTGTTCTATATAGTTATTGAGCGGAAACGAAGTGTGACGTACTGAGTGACTGATGGACTGACTGACAGACAGGGCAAAAAAAAGAATGGGGAGACATAACATCTTCTGGGCTTGTTAAAATATTGAATTTTATAGAGCAGGGCTTGTTAAAAAATTCCATGCCAAGCAATTCAAAAATGGCCGAATCGCGAAAGCCCGACAATATGCGCTGCGTCACTATATAGTCATCAATCTGTGAAAGTTTGGTAGAAATTGCATGTAAACGTAAGAGGAGTTGTTGCGAAGAAACAAATATTAAATGTAAAATAAAGGGCAAGTACTCTTTCAAAAATGGCCGAATCGTGAAAGCCCGACTATATGCACTACGTCACTATATAGTCATCAATCTGTGAAAGTTTGGTAGAAATTGCATGAAAAACGTAAGAGGATATGCAAAGAAACCAATTTTAAATGTAAAATAAGCAAAGGGCACTAACTCTTTCAAAAATGGTCAAATCACAAAAAAAAAACACAATATGTGCTGCTTCACTTTATGATCACCAATCTGTGAAAGTTTGGTAAAAATCGCATGAAAAACGTAAGAGAAGTTGTGAAGAAACAAATTTTAAATGTAAAATAAGCAAAGGGCAATCACTCTTTCAAAAATAGTCGAATCAGAAAAGCCCGACAATATGCGCTGCTTCACTTTATGATCATCAATCTGTGAAAGTTTGGTAGAAATCGAATGAAAAGCGTAAGAGGAGTTGTTGCGAATAAAAAACAAATTTTAAATGTAAAATAAGCAAAGGGCAATAACTCTTTTCAAAATGGTCGAATCAGGAAAGCCCGAAAATATGCACTGCTTCACTTTATGATCATCAATCTGTGACAGTTTGGTAGAAATCGCATGAAAAACGTAAGAGGAGTTGTTGCGAAGAAACCAATTTTAAATGTAAAATAAGCAAAGGGCAATAACTCTTTCAAAAATGGTCGAATCGGGAAAGCCTGACAATATGCGCTGCTTCACTTTATGATCATCAATCTGTGAAAGTTTAGTAGAAATCGCATGAGAAATGTAAAAGGAGATGCAAAGAAATGAATGTGGGACGGACGGACGCACGCACAGACTCACAGAATCGTGCCTACCATTACTTTATCCTCTCACCTTTTCAAGGCAGGGGATAAAAAAGGTCAAATCGCAAAAGCCTGACAATATGTGCTGCGTCATTGCGAAGAAACCAATTTTAAATGAAAAAATAAACAAAGGGCAATAACTCTTTCAAAAAAGGTCAAATAACAAAAGCCTGACAATATGCCCTGCGTCACTATATAGTCATCAATCTGTGAAAGTTTGGTAGAAATCGCATGAAAAACGTTAGAGGAGTTGCGAAGAAACCAATTTTAAATGTAAAATAAAGAAAGGGCAATAACTGTTTCAAAAATGGCCGAATCGCAAAACCCTGCAATATGCGCTGTTTCACTATATAGTCATCAACCTGTGAAAGTTTGGTAGAAATTGCATGAAAAATGTAAGAGGAGTTGCGAAGAAACCAATTTTAAATGTAAAATAAACAAAGGGCAATAACTCTTTCAAAAATGGTCGAATCGCAAAAGCCCGACAATATGCGGTGCTTCACTTTATGATCATCAATCTGTGAAAGTTTGGTAGAAATTGCATAACAAGAGGCCCAAAAGGGCCTATGCTCTACTGGCATGGCTTTTGTGGTCATATCAATCCAGAGCATGTATGTATGGGTAAAAGGCAACAGACACATGATTTATGTTTTGTGTTTGGCTTACCTGAAAACGTAGCACGTTCAACATCTGAGCCCAGAAAGTATTGTAAGCAGATTAGTTCCATGAACTATTTTAATATGTGCCAAGGAAAAGTCATCTGACAAAAAAAAAATGCTTTCAAAACTGTACTCAAAGTAAAAATTTCTGTAGTTTTAAAAGTTAAAAAAAGTTGGTCAAAAGGTCAAAGTCAAGGGCATCCTAGGACAACATTGATCAATTTGAACAAACATTCACAATCAATTGTGCTGAGATGGATGCACGAACACACAAAAAGATTTTCAAACCTTTCCAGTTTTATGTTTACCAAACCTGTGAACCCTGGGTGTGGCCAGTAATGACACCAGGTGCATATCTTAAACATTCACAACCAATTTTGTTAAGATGAATGCGCAAACTACAGAACTTAAAGCTAAAAAATGGCCTGTGGGCTTTCAACAAGAACAAGGCAGAGTAATTCACAAAATCAGCTGCAGAAGCAAAAAGCAAATTGTCTCTCAAAATCCTAGACTTGCAAATTGTCTCCCTTAACTCTAGACTTGAATTTACATGTACATGTAAACTTGGCTAAAAATAGAATTCGCTCATGCAGACCTGGCTAAAAATAGAGAGCATTTCTTTAAAACTTTCATGGCCCATAATCTAGGCATTCATGGGCGGATCTGGCTGGTTTTCGAAAGGAACCGAGCTCTAATGGATATCTAGATACTGTACAAGTTTCATTGAGATACAATAAAAACTGAAGACTGTATCATGTTCACAACCAATTGTTTACACAATAGCATTTTTTTATACTATCAAGGGCCATAATCTAGGCATGCATGGGACGCACGAACGCACGGACGCACGGATGCACATACTACGTACACATTACCATCGCATAAGCTCTTCTGGCCTTTGGCCAGTAGAGCTAAAAAACATAAGAGGAGATGCAAAGAAATTAATGTGGGACGGACGGATGCACGCACGCACGCACGCAATCGCTACCATTACTATATCCCCTTGCCTTTTCAAGGCGGGGGATAAAAATCAATTTTAAATATTGAAGGCAACAAACCTCAACATTCACTATGTTATTCTTGACTGCCTCAGTGATTGGTTCAATAATCTTTGTAGTTTCATCATACGAGAAGGCTGAGTAGTCATCGTGTAGGAACACATGGTTGGTCAGGTCGCTGATGTTGATCTTGGCGTAGCAAACACCACACGTGTACACATCATCAGGGTCCTCAGCTGAAGTCTCCATAACCACACAAACCAAGCACTACAGGAGGAGAAAGCCACTGTAATGTAGAAAGAAGTTTGAAATTGAAACAATGATAATAAAGGCCCAGGGTACAGGGCAGCAATAAACTTTTTAAAAGTTTTATTTAGTGTTTCCACTACTGTAACAGATGTCTTACGACAAAATAACTCCGGTTAAGTTCAGTGGCCCAATTTATTGATTTACAAACCAAAGGGTGTATACATGTTTGATGCAGCAGATACTGATCTCTGATAGGTCATTGGCAGGCTTTTCACCTACAATCTTGTGATGGGTTATTGTGACAAACATAGTCTGTATTTCATATTTTTGACTATTCATTTTACTGATCATCAATTTAGGGGATTTAAACTGTTTGCTTAAAGGGAAAAATGGTTATGCTTTAGCATGCCGTGGTTTTTTAAAAAACTGCCTCCCACATTTATTATGACCTTTACCTTTTGTGAAAAAGTCAGCTTTTTGAATCATCGTGAATGGTGAACTGTTTAAATACAAATGATGGCCTTAAATTTCTCACCTGAATGAGTTTTAAGGCTCGGTAGTGATGCAAAAGTCAATTAAGGGACTAAATTTTTAAATGTTTTAAAAAATCAACTTCTATTTAGTTTTGAGGTTCAATATTTAATAAGCATGACTCATATATCTGATGCAACATGAAAAGCTATAATGAGGAGTTGAGCATTTTTACAAAAGAATATTTTATCAGATTTCCAATCAAAAAGCACTTACGTTTTCCCGGAAATGTCTTCATACAAAAAGAATATGTTTTTGTGTTAAATTTATCGGAACTGCCCAATCAATTATGTCTTGTAATTTAGTGTTGATTGCAGCTATTTTAAAAAAGATATATGCCTTTTTGTAACCCGGAAATGAATTTCATCCACAAAATTTCATTATTTTTTTTAATTACTTTCTTCACGGCCTCTAAACGCCAGCTCCACCACTTTACGGTGGTGCAAAGAAAAAGAGCTGTCGACACTTCCGTGGTGGAGCTGTGCCCTATGTTTACATGAACAAACCTGAGTATGATTTATATTTTATTTGATAATTTCATTTAACGGACATATTTCGAACAAACTGTGGTGCCAGGTTTTTTTTTTCGGACTTGTGCATATTTTAAGATCTGATTGCATAGCAAGTACATTTCGGTGCTTACACACCCCGTAAGAACATTCTCAGGCATGCGAACATAACTGTTATGTATAGTACCTATGCCGAAACACAACAAAATTGATAAGCACTTCTTAAAAAGGAAAAATGCACATATTTATAAAAGTGGTGGCGCTGTTGCCCTAGTGGTGGCGCTGTCGAGTAATAGTGGTGCTATCGAGTATGTTTTGCGCTTGAAGTAATATAAAAAGTTAACGCTTTTGGAATGAATACAGAAGTTGCTATGTTTATCATTCATTGAACATTATGCTGGCTATGCATACTACTTGCGGAAACAAAACTCTTCTCGAACTACCTTAACCTTACTGAAAACTATTTCGAAAACAAACGGCTAGGTGCTGTTAATTTTACCATAGAACTATAAGTATCTATCATGTATGGTATTTGTTTTCAAAACTGTAAACGGTTCAAATTTCAATGCTGTATCTTCAAAAATAAGAAAGTAGGTCAAAAGGGGTCAGGCCAGTTTTGTCCCTTAAGGCATAATTTGAGTAATCTGGAGGACCACTGCATGATGCTTAATACAAAATAACAATGCTCTTGGCCAAGCGATTTCAGATAAGACAATTTTCAAAATTCCTATAAGTCTATAGGAAACATGTGACCCCCGGGGCGGAGTCAGTTTTGACCCAAGGGGCATGATTTGAACAAAGTTCATAGAGGACCACTCTATGATGAAACATACAAAATATTATGGGTCTGGTCATAGCGGTATGAGACAAGAAGATTTTCAAAGATTTCCCTATTAAAATGAATGTATGTAAGAAACTTGTGACCCCTGGGTTTGGGCCAGTTTGGTAGTAGACCACTAGACAATGTAACACACCAAATATTGAATCTCTAGGCTCATGGTTTTTGTCAAGAACTTTCCTTTTGGTTGCCATGGCAACCATTTTGCATGGAATTAATTTCTTCAAACATTTTTGAAAAGGCGCCATCCAAGGAACATCCCAGTGATTTTGTATCTAAATTGGGCAGGCGATTTATGAGGAGAGAGTGTAACGATACCTGAACAAACTGAACTCCTTCTCATTGTGCTGTACCATTGAATTAAGTTTTATTACATTCCATCCAGTAGTTTTCAAGTTATGCAGCGGACAAGAAAAAGTAACAAAGGGCAGTAACTCTGTAATTGGCTGAAATAGAATTGCGGTTCCTGTACACTGCACTTCCTCTCATTATGATCTATCACTGTATGAAGTTTTATTAAATTCCATCCAATAGTTTTCAAGAAATGCTCCGGACAAGAAAAAGTAACAAAGTGCAGTAACTCTGTAATTAGCTGAAATAGAATTGCGGTTCCTGTACACTGCACTCCCTCTCATTATGATCTATCACTGTATGAAGTTTTATTTAATCCCATCCAATAGTTTTTAAGTTATGCTCCGGACAAGAAAAAAGTAACAAAGGGCAGTAACTATGTAATGAGCTGAAATAGAGTTATAGTTCTTGTGCACTTCACTTCCTCCCATTATGATCTATCACTGTACGAAGTTTTATTGAATTCCATCTAAAAGTTTTTAAGTCATGCTCCGGACAAGAAAAAGTAACAAAGTGCAGTAACTTTGTAATTAGCTGAAATAGAATTGCGGTTCCTGTACACTGCACTCCTTCTCATTATGATCTATCACTGTATGAAGTTTTATTTAATCCCATCCAATAATTTTTAAGTTATGCTCCAGACAAGAAAAAAGTAACAAAGGGCAGTAACTATGTAATAAGCTGAAATAGAGTTATGCTTCTTGTGCACTTCACTTTCTCTCATTATGATCTATCACTGTATGAAGTTTTATTGAATTCCATCTAATAGTTTTCAAGTTATGCTCCGGACAAGAAAAAGTAACAAAGGGCACTAACTATGTAATAAGCTGAAATAGAATTGCAGTTCCTGTACACTGCACTCCCTCTCATTATGATCTATCACTGTATGAAGTTTTATTGAATTCCATCTAATAGTTTTCAAGTTATGCTTCGGACAAGAAAAAAGTAACAAAGGGCAGTAACTATGTAATAAGCTGAAATAGAGTTATGGTTCTTGTGCACTTCATTTCCTCTCATCGTGCTTTACCATTGTATGAAGTTTTAGTAAATTCCATCTAGTGGTTTGCAAGTTAATGTCTGGAAAAAAAATGACAGCAAAAAACACACAAATAAACGGCAATAACTCCGTAATTAGTTTAGGTAGAGTTATGGTTCTTGAACACTGCACTTCCTCTCACTGTGCTTTACCATTGTATGAAGTTCCAATGAATTCCATCCAGTACTTTTCAAGTTATACTCCGGACAATAAAAGTAACAAGGGGCAATAACTCAGTAATAAGCAAGAATAGAGTTATGGTTATTGTACACTGCACTTCCCCTTAATGTGCTTTACCATTGTATCAAGTTCCAACGAATTCCATCCAGTACTTTTCAAGTTATACTCTGGTCAAAAAAGTAACAAGGGGCAATAACTCAGTAATAAGCAAGAATAGAGTTATGGTTATTGTACATTGCACTTCCTCTCATTATGCTCTACCATTGTATGAAGTTTGATTACCATTGGATAAAAACACTTGATTTTATTACATAAAATGAAAACTTTAACGCAAAATTGTTAACGCATGGCCGCCCGCCCGCTCAGTTTTCACCATTTTATAACCCGTAATTTTTCGATGAAAAATCCAGCTAATAAACAAGCATAAAGTATAGATGCCCTGTGAACGCATGAATACACAAAATGGCGTAGTTGGGAGAAGATGAAAATATCCGATACATAGTGAATAAAATTATTATGGATTTCTCTGTCAGTTAACTATCAGTGTGTGTATACCACGTGATAAATTGCGTCATAAATGCTACGTCAGAAGGCAATATTTTGCTTCGGATTAAGACTTTGAACAAGGATAACTTCACTAATTCTTCACCATTTTAAATGAAATATAGCGCAGTCTACGCCGCTCACGGAGCCCCGCCTTCGGTCTTTTAAAAGAGTTTGTTTTAGATTTTAGTTTTTTAAAACACTTCGATAGACCTTTTCACAATACGGCCGTCCGACGGAGCACTGTCAAAACATTATTTTGAAAACAGGTTTATCGAAGTGTTTGATGAAACTAATCATCTTATCAAACTTCTGTTACGAAGGCGGGGCTCCTTAAACGGCATAGACTGCCCTTTGTTTAATTTAAATTGGTGTAGTTAATGAAAAGTTATCTTTGATTCAAGTCTTTAATTTAGGTAAAGTGTTGCCTTCCGACAGAGCATATATGACGTAATCTTTTACGTGGTATACACTGGTGATGGGCCGATGTTGATTATAAGCGAAAGTTGATCAGAAAGCTTCAAAATCGGCGATAATCGATTGTAAATTATCATAAGCGATTATCGCGGAACATCAAACAAATTTATCAAGGGAGGTAATTCAGTATTCATTTACAATCTTGCCGACATTTCCGCTCATTTTTCTTTGGGTACAATTCATAAGAATGGCAGACGACAATGAAGATATGCCGTACAATTATCCGGGTGGAAAAGCAAAATCCAAAGTCTGGCTCTTTTTTGCATATAGAAAAATCAAACCAGGACCTCCAACCAAAGAAAGCCTTGACATAAGCAAGGCGTATTGTTGCCTTTGCGAAAAGGCTTACGCAAAAAAGGTATACAGTAACTAGATCACAGGTGATGAGCAAGAAGAGATGTAGAATGAACCCATATCTTATTGACCAGACAATATTTCTAAACAAACTTTTACTGGTAGATTCATACTGGTGACTTTGAAATTTCCGATGTATACATTTCAGTTTAATGTTTTTTCTTTTTAACTTAAAAATATATTTTTTACTGATTTATGTTTGTTAGTTTCTTGAAAAATAAATATGTAAGTTCTATTCTTTGGTTTATACATTAAATTCAGCTTACAGAGACGAAGTGATACCCATTACCTTCAAGTATATCACTAGCAACCACTGCTCTATAATATCTGATTATAGCCGATGTCTAATCGGTTGATGGTCTCCCGATTGTAACCGATAATCGATTGTAAAACTCAACTGATTGCCCATCACTAGTATACACACACTGACTATCATTGGTACATAAAGTTAAGTCACATAATAGATTTATTATTTTGCTATGTGATTTTTATGTACTGATGTGGTTATTTGCTGTAAGATTTGAATTTGAAATGGATTTGGTGAACATCCCATGGTAAATATCCCGGTCCGAAAATATCCAGACTAAGCATGGATTGGGTTACACACAACTAGGACCCCGCATGGTAAGGGTTATTAAAACTAAAATCTAGGTCTAGTTTGGTTTTTAGTTTTTTAGGAATTGTTAAAATGTTACTTCCTTATTTACAAAATCGGTAATTATTTCACTTTATTGACATTTTCCAATATTGAAATAACTGAAACAATGTTTAGAAAATGTAATGTATTGTTTTAAGGCCAAAAAAAAAGTTCTTGTTTCTGGTCATGGGCCTCAAAATCCTAAGGGTCGGTAGGTAGGGATTTTTTTATATTTTTTAAACGTTTGGATCGGAATGTTGAATGTATTGTCTGCAAGCAATAGCACAGTACTATCAGCTCCCTTGAGTAGGATCAAATGACTTGAGACTTGTTTGTTGTAAAAGCATCCAATTTTATTTATATAATAAACAACAATATAAATCATCTAGTTCAAAATACTATGATGTAGAACCTATAAATAGCGGGGAAATACCTTTCGTTACTAAAAATAGCAACATCCTGTACTGGCCACCGAAATATGTTAGATGTTCGTAGCAAACTGTTACGAAGACTGCCGATATATTTCAATGTTATCGAAGTTGTACCGATAAGTGTTGAGTTAACAAGAGCCGTCGTAAGACAGCCGGCTCGACTACGCCGCTTTGTCTTAGAATACAATAACGATGTAATAATACCAAGTTTGGTCTCTTTATGTCAAACCTAACTAAAATTATTCGATACATAAGGTGACTTTGATGCTGCCCTCCCACCAGCCCGCCCAAACAATGACGCAAGTCATTCAAATAACTTGATTTACCATTATGAAAATGTGGTTAAGAATATTCAAATATGCCTTTCATAAGAAATTAAAAATAAAATAAAAAAAATTCAAGGGCAATAATTTGTATTTAGGATTAAAACAGAGTTATCTTTCTTGTTGTAAGATGGTCGTAAATAATTTTGAATTTTATTATGTGCATTTAATGAACGGTATAGAAGTTTTTTTATTAAAATCCCAACTTGCCCTTAACTTTTACTTGCCTAAAAACTTTAACCTAAGTCAATCAGGGGCTATAACTTGTATTAAGGATATGGAGTTATGTAACATCATTGAGTGATGGTCCTGAACAATTGTGTGAAGTATTAAGTCAATTGAATGAAGCGTATAGAAGTTATTAAACAATATCCCAACCTGCCCTAAAACTTTAACCTAAGTTCCATAGTCAATCAGGGGCCATAATTTGTATAAATGATAATATGGAGTTATCTAACCTCATTGTGTGATGGCTCTGAACATCTGTGAGAAGTATTAAGTCAATTGAATGAATGGTATTGGAGTTTAAGTGAAAATCCCAACTTGCCATAAAACTTTAACCTGCCCTAAAACTTTAACCTAAGTCAATCAGGGGCCATAACTTGTATTTAGGATAATATGGAGTTATGTAACCTCATTGTGTGATGGTCCTGAACAACTGTGTGAAGTATTAAATCAATTGAACGAAGGATATAGAAGTTATTAATAAATATTCCAACTTGCCCTAAAACTTTAACCTGAGTTCCATAGTCAATCAGGGGCCATAATCTGTGTAAAGATTAGAATGATATGGAGTTATCTAACCTCATCATGTGATGGCCCTGAACAAGTGCGTGAAGTATTAAGTCAATTGAATGTAGGGTATTGGACTTATAAGTGAAAATCCTAACTTGCCCTAAAACTTTAACCAGACGCCGACGCCGACGCTGGGGAGAGTAGTATACTATAGCCCACCTATTCTTCGAATAGTCGAGCTAAAAAGGATGCATGTATTATTTGTTCTCTCAATCTGATGCATCCTTGTTAAAACCCAATATGCGATAACATTTTTCTCGCTTTTACTTTTAGTTTTGTTTTCACCTTGGGAATTTTCCGGAGGTAAACATTCAGCGTTCCTATAGCCAGTATCCCTTTATTGTTCCTTTATAAAAATGGCAGAGCAATCAACATGTTATGTAATAGAACTTAACTGTAGATTGACCAGTATTTACATCAAATATTCTCCTTTCACTTTCATTAAAATTGACAGGAAGTAAATGTAAAAGCACCTATTTCCCGCGCTTTTTGGACCATGTGCATGCGCAGGAGAGCTAGACGAAAATTGTTTATTTTTTTTATGCATTTACATACTTCCAAGATTTATCTTTTATTTTTAGCTAATAGATAAAATTGAATTAAATAACATTTCAATTGTTGATATAGAAACATTGTTGTTCTTAGATAGCTAAAACTGCCGAAGATATCCATTTACATAATGGCGGAGTTATTCACGACATTAAATTTGACTGCTGTTAATGGACAGGGTTGTTCACTTGTCACTTGGGGCGTTAATTGCAAACGACATGTGTTTACTTTAAAGACACTTTAATTGAATAAACAAACATTGATCTTCAGTTTCAGGACTAACGACTCTTACACTGAAATTCTCTCGGGTCAAAGGTGACACTTGCGAACTTCGGGTCATTGACGATATCTCACGAGTGGTAGGGTCCATTGAAAGCCCTGTTTAAATATCCTTGTCAGATAGAATGGTTTATTTTTCGTATCCATTACTATTCTCCCGGAATCGGGTCTACAAAAATCAATTTTGGGGCAAAAAAAAAGAACGGTCAGGGGGTAAAAAGAACGGTCGGTCGGGTGACCAGAAGCAAGAACTTTTTTTTTGGCCTAATACAGTGCAATTTTTTCTCTTCTTTTTTTTTTGCATTTTAATATTGGTCAGTTTTAAGTGTTCTGCATTCACTTTTGCTTTAGCATACCCTTAAAGCTAAACAAATGTCTTGCTGGGTGACATTCAATATATCTCTGATAAAAAGTGTAGTTTATACATGTAAACATGTTTTATAGTCAATTTCATTGATGTTTTATATGCACAGTATGTAAGATTTAAACTGTGTGTTTAATTAGAACTTTGAAACTTTGAGTGTATTAAAACATGTATTAGGCTACACCAAATTAATGTTTAGTTCCTTGGATTTTTGCCCAAAAAAATTGGTGCGAGCGAGCGAAAAAATAAATAAATAATTTTTTGTCAGTTTTCATAAAAACCGAAGCGAGCGAAGAGCGAAAAATATATTTTTCCTTACATTCAATATGAATAAGAAAGATTGTTCAAAATAATTGCCCTTAAACCCATTTTAATGTCATCTTGAACTGAACCTCTAATGGACATTGGGAAAATGTCGGAATACATACTATTAATTCATTCGTGTTTAGTACAAACATTATTATATGGATAAAATTAATTTCTTATATAATATGACGATCATTCATAATAATAAACAACCCTGCTTTTAGTAAAAAGTTTGAAACGACTTATATAAATCTATCTGAATCAGTTTAACATCATATGCAACTGTATTTAGACATAACTTAGGATTGATTTTGGATTTGTAAAAAATGATCACTTACACAGGCATTATCAAACATCAGACTCCATATAACATAGACTAAATTTTGTTTTTATTATCACAGGAAATGCAATGACATGTGCTTATTAAAACAAAAAGAACAAAGGTATTTTTCAGAGTACTTTTTTTGGTTATTTAGATGCTTTTATGCACCAGCCAATTGTATATGCCCCCCCCCAAGTCCGGAATAGCGGGGACTTTGACTTCCAGTCTCTCAAAACCAGGGTAAAATACCCGACCTGCAGGGACACACTGCTGGTAAAATCCCTGCCAAATGGCCCCACTAGGCACTGCGGGGCCACCTGAAAGGTAAAAACACAGCCCATTGCCTCTGCTATCCCCGGTATACCCCTGGAATAAAGCCGAAGGGTGGGCGGGCAGTGGTTACAATTGACATTAGCGCATTACAATCCCGGATTATGCTGCAAATAAAAACAAAATATAAGGTGATAAACTTAGGCTTATTATGTTGAGGTATATCCAGACCAGTGTTTATATCGCTATTCGTGAAAAGATATTTGTTCAAAACTGTTGTTTTGTCAGAATTTGATCAAAAATGAGCTTGATGCATCAACTTGGACCAAACAATGAATCATGTTCCAGTTCAGTATACATCTCATCTTCAGCATCGTCGTAACGAGGTAAAATCTTGGTCCCTTTTATTATGACTTGAATAAAATAGTACTAAGTTGATCATTCCGATTTACATCAGTGCTCCAGCCAGGATTTGAAAAGGGCAGGGTGGAGTTTTGAAAAGGGCAAGCTACATGAGTCTTGTAGGGGCAATTGGGGGAGGGGTCCACCCCTGTCACAAGTTTTTTTTTTTGTTTTTTTTTTGGGGGGGGGGGGGGGGGTCTCCCCCTATAATTTGTTTTGTTTTCATACTGTACTCAATTAAAATCATTTTCCATGATTTCCAGACTTGAACAAAATGGTGTTTTTTTCTCAAAATTTAGAAGGGTGTATTTGAATAGTAGTATGATTGTACTTGTTTGAATCTTCTTTAGTGCAATGTCAGATATTTCTCAAAAAAAACATGTAAAATAAAGAAAAAAACAAAGACAGGTAAACATTTGAAGCAATCAAATAAATAAATACACAAAAAAAACAAATATGTAGGGGACGAAACTTAGTTTGGTACGATCTGGATTGGGTACGAATGTTACATTCAGCCTGTCTGTTATTTAATTGTCTTTGGTAAAATAATGTTTAATATGCTAATGTTTTAGAATAAAATGACAATAAAAATCACTGCCCTTGCTTAAAAAATCACTTATAAAACATAAAACATTGATAAATTAACTCCGAAATTTGTTCTGACAAAATGGCGGTTTCTGCGATTTTTGATATGATCGTAGACATGATAGGTAAAAGCTACATAAAGCATCAACATATATTTGTGGGAAACAAAGAAATTGTCATCATGAATATTTTACAAGTAAGCTTTCAAAACATTTACTGAAAAAGTGACGTATTTGATTGTGTTAGCGCCACCTTTGTTATGTTTAATTCGGCAGTGACCGTCTGCTTCAAATCAACAATGTTTAAATGGCGAGTCTCGTCTGTACAATATAATTAACAATTATTTTAATAGATTTAATTGTGCTTGACAACTTTTTTCACCATCCCTTCGCATTTTCTATCGCATTTTACGAACTTTCATCATTGAATGAACGAATTCTCAATGTATATTCTGATTGGCTGACATTTAATAGCTCCGCCTCCTGCCGATGTTTCCCTATTTGGCTATTCTTAATTATTGGATTAAAAGATGACCGATTATGAATACACAGGTCGTCTGCTCACTACACATATACACAATTACCTGTCATATGACTTGGACAAGGCACATTGGAAGATGAAAGGGTAGTGCGGCATATTTTAAGCAGTCAATGTGGGCATGGTGACACCTAGCGGGAACACTGAATTGTCATAAGTATTACGTAATTTGTCTCAATTATAACAGCGGATTAAGGGCTGCCAATCTTTTGCAATGATTTCAATAGTAAAAAGGGCACTTACAGGATAATTGGTGCTATTAGAGCATTTGTGAAAAGGGCAATACTCAAAAAAGGGCAGGGCGGCCAGAAAAGGGGCACGGGCGCTGCGCCATTGAAAAACGGGCTAGCTAGAGCACTGTACATTCAAAACGAGTCACTAATTACGCAATATAATCGCTACCAGTCTCAGATACACATGCTTTATTGCATAATGATTGCTTTAAATAATGATCCTTTAGTGCATGCGACGATCAACAATGACTTCAAGCATGCTCAAAACATATTTATTGTCAAAAATAAGATTTAATTTCCAAACTTTGAGCCACAATGTTTATACCGGAAGCCGCCGTTATGACTAAAATACGAAAATAACCTATTTACTACGATACTACGCAATACGTACACATTACCATCGCATAAGCTGTTCTGGCCTTTGGCCAGTAGAGCTAAAAAAATTGAGTGTTTGAATTTGTGACCTTAGCCAGTATTGTTTTTCATATGAAAAAATAACATTAAATATAAAAATATAGGGTACAAAATGACTATAGGTTGGGTATGAAATGACTATCTGAAGGTAACAAAATGATCAAAAAATCAGACGATATGAAACAGTCAGGGTATGAATATAAACCCACAATATGGCCCTTAACACCTTTTCCGTATGTGTCATATTGGCTGCGCTAATCTCTGCGTTTCGACCCTTATGTGGGTAGACTTGGTGATCTATCTTTTAGCCCATTCAAAAATAAAACGCGGTCGATGCAGATAGAGGGCGAAACAAAGCAAAACAGAGTATCAAGAACATTTCATTGAAATACTCGGCATTTATAGACTGAAACAGAAACCTTTATGTCTAACTTTGAAACATAGGTCGCGATGTATCATATGTCCTGTCCGAATGTTTACATTTTCTTACCAAATCAACAGGAAGTTGAGAACTTTCGCGTTGTAAAAGTCCTCACCAAAACAGACACGCCATTAACTCAAGTGCGTGGACTAACTGAATTACTGAAAAATTACAGGACGGATTTAAATTGAGTCTTTTAGATCAAATTTTATCAAAAGTGAAATGTCCTGTCCGAATGTTTACATTTTCTTACCAAATCAACAGGAAGTTGAGAACTTTCGCGTTGTAAAAGTCCTCACCAAAACAGACACGCCATTAACTCAAGTGCATGGACTAACTGAATTACTGAAAAATTACAGGACGGATTTAAATTGAGTCTTTTAGATCAAATTTTATCAAAAGTGAAATGGTTGGTAAGAGGAAACAAATGGCCGAAAATACCTTATTTATAACAGTAAAAACATTTTTCATCCGTTCTACAGATACAATTGAGGTGCAAAGTGGATATTATCAAGTCGGCACCCTTAATTTCAATCCATGTTTTTGGTCAAAACCCCAAATGCAAAAAAACAAACATATACCTTATCGTTTTATTTTCATATTAAAAAGGTAGCAAATGCACAGTTAAAAAGGAATATAAAACAGAAAAAACATTAGAGACCCATTAATGACACAAACAATTCTAATTTAGTAGTATAAAATATTCCTTATAAGTTTTAACAAATTAAATTTAGGCAGGATTGGCAGTATATTTTACAATTCTCTCATCTGATAAGAGCAAAGCCATTTTCAGTATCATTATATGAGTTAAACATTGTTTTAACACTACTAGCTTTTTGAAGCAGTAACTGATGAATTTCAGTATATGTTGAACAGTTAGGTAGCACATGCATTTCATCTTCTATCTCAATACTACAAATTGGACAGATCTTATATTATTAACATATAGACGTTGCGTACGTTGTTGGCGTACATCGGGAATTTGTTAATTTTTTGCAACTCAATGCTTCATGAAATTTGTTATAGAAATACGATTGTTGATATTCTTATATGACAAGAAAGGCAAAACTGTCGCCCAAATAGTAAATGGGATTGCATGTAGGTTTATTAATTAGTATAAATTTAATTCGACATATAGCAATAGAAAACATCACAAAAACGTCAAGTAAGATGTAACATAATTTACCAATGCGCATTGTTTAGCGGCTTGGTAAATTAATAAAATTATTTTTTTCGGCCAAAAAAGAAGACTCGGTGACGTGACGTCAACTATACAGTATATGACGTAGTTTTAATCATATGCAGTTCAAGATTTCCGGTAATAAAACGGCAAGCGAAAGACATATCAAGTTGAAAAAGTAAGATTTTGTGTTTTCCCGCGACCAGATTTGTTAAAACTTCTGTATTTTGTTTATCTATTGTATGTTTTCTATAATATTTATGTCGACAAAAAGTACATTAATTCTACCTTTTAATTAGTAAGTGTTTGTCCTATTTTGACTCTGATTTTAGCCAACATCGTACGCAACGTCATTATAGCCTTTCATATCTACCTGTCTCTAACCTTATTGGCGCAACGCCACTGCTGGGCCCACTTTCATTAATGGTCGCATCGCAAATCCAGCAAGGTTGCAAGTCGCAGTCTAATTTTGCGATGCGACCATAAATGAAACGGGGTTCAGAAGTTGCGTTGCGCCAATAAGGTTAGATCTCGAGTGCTGATCTATGACTAAATGGCATTAATATATAAACATAGTGTTCACTTTAACAGTCAAATTTAATTTTCTGATACAATCTATTTGTTTCCACCCACGGTGACGAGTTTTAGCCATACTACAATATATTGATACAAGCAACTCATCGACCCACGTGTACATCCTTGCAGCATTTAACATTGTTTTAATAGTATATTCTTGTTCAAAGGGTTAGTGAAGTGTACATAATCTCCACAATGAAAATTAAACAGAATAGTCTTTACTCTAAAATGCCATATTGGCAGATAAAAGGCAATATTCAGAAATCTTGAAATTTAGTCTTGACTAATCCATACCCGATAGTCTACACCAAACATTTGTAATGCATTTCAACTGTTTAACAAACACTGGTTCCCAGCCCATATCACCCGCAACAGCAGAGTTTTTTCTGTTCCTAAAAAGAAACGCATAGCTCGGTTTTCGATGGCTTCAATACGAAAATGAATATTTTCGTGTAACCCATATGGCGGCCCCAAATGCTATTACTGCCCAGACCATTGAGTCATATAGTGTTTAGGCTGTAGGCCGCTAGGCCAGCAGAATATTATAACCGTATCTCCGAAATCGCATCGGCAGATCGACATAACATTTATAACTTTTGGCGAATTAATGCGCGCAAGGGCGTATAAACCCTAGCGCGGTTAGAACTGCGGTGGTCACCGACCTAATTTACATAAACATTTACATCGAAAATACCTAGTAAGCAATCTGCTCTAATAGCTACGGACTGCGTTCTGCATATTAATTAGCTTGCTATAAATAGCGCTGTAATGAGTTTTTAAGGCCTGCAGACTTATATAATCGTATCTCGGAAATCGCATTGGCAGATCGACATAACATTTTTTCTTTTCTTTTTGAATCACTAAGAGGGGATCCTTTTATTCATACAAAACATATACAAATCATAAACATGACAAATAATGAACAAGAAAATCATGATATACAACTATTTTCATCTTAATACATTGCAATTGCATATTTACAAAATTAATATAACATGTTTTTTTAACAGGATTTTCTTAGTTGCTTTTGAATTTTATAATGAACTTATTGAGAAAAGGTCACAATGAATTCCTTTACTTTTATATAATGTTTGGATAATCAAAAGGTCGGCATATAACAATGCACATCTAGGTTAACAATTTTCTGCCTTCTCTCAGATAAAAAGTACGATTTGTAAATACAGTGATCTATTTGAGATAGGATAATATTATATTCTTTGTATTCAAGTTTATATCCAATTATAAGTGTAACGGTCCGCTGTATGCGGCGGATGTGCGTTCATAGTCTCCACTTCTATGCACTTAATTGCTAGAAAGCTCAGCTATCCTGTGAGGCATAATAAGTTGGAACTTCAACAATCTTTAAAGCTCTGCTTTCCTGATGGTTGAAGTGTAACGGCCCCCTGTAGGCGGCGGAGGTCTACAGCGGCGGAGGTACGTTCATAATAATATTCCGTATAAAACGGAAGTACGTTCATACCGGATGTAAACTTGGCTGGTAATATGCAAATTAGCAAAGTCCGGGCTATGTGAGAATAGAGAAGTTAGTGTATATAAAGACCAGTGGACCCCTTCAGGGCCGACCATGCTTTTCCCTGAAGGGATCTGTTGGTGTTTGTTTCATTACGCCAGAAAGCTCGGTTACCTGGTGTTTGTTTGGCTCGCACGTAACATAAGTATATCGATACTTTTCACCTGTTTAGGTATATTACAATGTTTAAAGGTGCCATTTATCTTCGACCAAAAATGAAAGATACGGGCAATTATATAAGAAAGTGGTCATAGTCTTCGACTTGGTTGCAGTGATTACAAAGAGGACTTGCTGAGATATTCCAGCGGAATAGGTTTAGATTTGTAGCCATGATGTTATGTAGTAGTTTGAACAACTTGAACTGCTTAACTTTATTTTCTGGAATTATCCAATGTAAAATAAAATACCATGATCGCCAGTTGATTGGTTTGTTAAATGTTTCTTGCCAGTATTTATGTATGAAGGGTTTTTCAAATACAGCGTTATTTTCGACCGTATTTAAGATTTAAACACGTTTTGACTTTTGTGTTTACTATATATATATAGAGTCGATTTAATTACAATTTTCCAGTCGTTTGGGAAAGCTCGACATAACATTTTTAACTTTTGGCGAATTAATGCGCGCAAGGGCGTATTAGCCCTAGCGCGGTTAGAACTGCGATGGTCACCGACCTAATTTACATTAACATTTACATCGAAAATACCTAGTGAGCAATCTGCTCTTATAGCTACGGACTGCGTTCTGCATATTATTTAGCTTGCTAGCTATAAATAGCGCTGTAATGAGTTGTCTATGTAATGCGGTTAGTATAGTTCGAATAAGCTGCGTTTCGTGTAATATAGTTCGCAATTGAAATTGAACAAAAAGCAATTATTTTAATATTGGCGAGTTACAGAACGCAAAATAAAAAGCAGAATCCTAAAATAGTTTCAAAATGAACGCGTTCTGATTTAAATAAATACATGTATTATTATATAGATTTTGCTTTGGCCGAGGACCGATAATATCTACATGTACATTGAAGTTAAGAATAGAATGTGGGTCATCGCATTCGGACAGGTTTATTCCCTGGAAATAAACTCTGAGAAGTCGTCAAAACCCGGAAAAATATGAATCGAATTATGATGCAATTAAATGCTAATAATGCGTAAAATATCAATTCATAATGATTTAAATGAAATTACAATACTTCATGTTATCCTACAATCAGGTTTTTGGTGATTGTAGTTCACTCGTAAGTATATTGCCTAAATCGGCTATTAGTATTACTTGACATTTTTAATGAGATTGTTAGACTTTACTAGTATTTGTAAACTGTGTGTCGCATAAAACCATTCTCTTGTGTTAGTATACATACTAACAACCTTTTAACCATTACAAACGAATATTATACACTTTTACCAATCAAATCAAATCGCGTAAAGCGTTGACAGGCTATCGACCTGCTACAAATTGTGTCATGTAATGCCGAATGAAACGAAAAGTATGTGAATATTTTTCAGTTTATCTCGGTAATTTCAGTCCAATATCTTGAGCATGTAGCATAATGCATATCTATTTAAAAAACAACTGATGTAAATATGTTCATTTTGTACGCGATTGACATATTTTGAGATCATTATTAAGATACATGTACATGAAACATACAGGGAATAAATAGTATGTGGGTGATTCGATTCAGAGGTATTTGGTGATGTCAAGGCTTCTTTAAGCCTTAAACATATGTCCAATGCATTTTGTTGGGATGCATATTGTTTAGCTGGCATACCCTGGTAGTAAATTAAATACGCAATTATCCAATTCTGATGTATAACTGAAATCGGCCTAGCGGTTAAGGCGTCGCGGTTACCTTTTTTTTCTTGACTTTATCGGCGTGGGTTCACACCCGCCACTAAAATTACGTTTGGTCCAAAAACATGAGCGAGGACCTTTACATGTCACTGACTCTGAATGAAAAACAAATAAATTTGTCAAACTATTTTGCCGACTGAAAAGTTTGGTCGCAATATCACATTAATATCGTAAGTTCATTATGCGCTAGTTTTCACAGAAGGTAATGCCCACCATGATGTCGTTTATTCCTGGACTGAGCAGGGATGGAGACGGTAAACATATAAAGACAGATTCTCAACCGTTTTATATATGTTATGCAATCTATATCATGAATGCTGTAATAAATGTATTGACTGAAGTCGGCGTCTTTAGTTGCTTGAATTTAGATGCTAAAGCCCTTTTTACGCGCCAATTTTTAGTTCCACTGGAGTTTATATTTGATGACTGTGCGGTACAAACCCAAATATAACAAGGTGGTAATTATACCACCCACACTTTGGTAAAGATGGTCGGCGGCGGAGCATTCAAAAGTCAAGATTAATAACGTTTACAAACCAACATTAGTGTTATATTGTTTTTCGCTTTCATAAGTCTCTAAGTTTGAAGAGGGAGAGACCATTGTTTTTCAAGCTTAAAAGATAATTTTCTAATAACGTCTATCACTTTTCGAAGTTGAATTGGACCTACCCGTAGACACCGTTACCATTACTGGTTCTTGACAACGCGTACCAAACTAAATGTACTGTCAGCTACTTATTTACGGCCCGATAACCTGTGACTGTGGTATCATTTAAGTCCAGGCTTAATGTTCCGATACCAGTCGTAAATGTCTATGGGTCTGCTAGTTGCAGTTATGATGATGCGATTTTGCTTGATTACATACGTTTAACCACTGACCAATAAACACTGTCCCTACTTTTGTTTTAAGCAATGTTTAGTCCGAAAAGGTGCATTTTGGAAGTATTTGATTACCTTTCTCTCTTTCTTTTCTTGTATGCGTTACTATATCTCTTTGTGGTATGCTTTTTAGACCGTGCCCGTTGGAAAATGGCCGAGGAGTTCCGAATGTATTCAGAGATTAGGTCTAGGGTTTTCCGATTCTTTAAATAGACATGCAAAAAAGAAAGTGGGTTTCCATGCGTAAGACATAAACTGAAAATGTTTAAAATGTGTGTTAGAAGTAATGCTTTATTTTCTGTGATCTTATGTTTAACGATTATATATGAGGCATATGATAACACCGTCCGGGCATTGAACGCCCACCGTAAGTATCAATTCTGTTTATCATTACGTCGCCAGGAACTAGTCATTCCGTACCCTCCGATTTTTGGTCATTTCGTACCCTTTGGATAGTCATTTCGTATGAAATTACTAAAACGTACACTTTGGATAGTGATTTCGTACGAAATGACTATAAACCACGTCGCCTGCGTAGGTGTAGGTTATATCAGTCTAGTAAAATTGAAAAATAAATCCATCAGGCTCAGCATGCATAAATTAATTCATTTATAATAACTTACATTGTATATTTTACTGTATTCTTAAAGGGTCTCACTCAACAATTTTTTTGTATAAATGTACGTAAAACAGATTTTTTAATTGACTTTGGTAAAACGGAGTGCAAAACATTTAAATTATTCAATAGAGTTATTAAAGCTTTACAGTACCACCAACTTCATTTTACATTTATTAACTAATAGTAAGCTCAAATATGATATTTACACATGATATAAATTAAAGCTTGAATAAGTACCTTTATTAATTTAGTAGTTTGTTGGTACAAATATATATTCACATCATTATATAATATCCAGATAATATTATCAATTATGTAATGCATTGCCAGAAACTATGTACCAGTACACTATGTTATTCTAATGTTACTACAAACTATACAGTATCCAATGCTAAATAGTCTTAATCAATATATTAAAGAATACCATTGGCTCTTTATAAAACACTACTATGTATATATATATATATATATATATATATATATATATATATATATATATATATATATATCTTTATAACTTGAAACAATTTCTTTTTTGCACTTTTTTACCATCACAAGCTGCTTGTTAAAAATTAGTTAAAATTGTCAGCCTTGGATTCATGCTTATATTTCTTTCATGGATGTCAAGGACTCATTTTCATCCAACTTTGAAAAGGTCTCAGTTTTGTTTAAATACTTGTTCAAATTCAACAAAAGTCGTAGGTTTCATATTCATTAACTTTTCCTTTCAGATGTTTGAAAAGGCTGCTCTTTTTAAGGGTTTGTTCACTTTCACGCTTGTTGCTTTTTATGAAAATCTTAAATGCATCAAAAGAAATAAATTGTACCATGTTTATCAAAGACAATTTGAAGATCTTTTAAAATAGGGTGTTAAATATCATCTTTACACCTGTTATTTTTGGATAAACATGTGAGATAAACAATAGAACGTACTACTTGATTGATGATGACGAAGATGATCATGATGATGATGGTGATTTTGATGATGATGATGATGATGCATTTTATGGGTATAACATTACTATGGGATCCAGTTATGACATCACTAGGCTAAGCAGTGAACGCATATTGAAATGTACAGTTGACTAAACTAAGGGATTCAGTTTTGGTTATTTGCAGCATATCAGTATTATATATATATATATAGCCCAGAATTCACATTACTGGGTTTCCCATGTACTAAAAGTGTAAGAAATCTCAAACTCCAACCGACCAAGAGATTTAGGACTTTGTTTGTTCATTTAAACCGTTCAAGCATTTGGATGTGCTTAATCATTAATAGTTCGAAAATATTCATGGACATCATGTCTATAGGACATTTTTTATAGACATGCAGTAAACTATCATGTTAATCTAAATGTCATGTGTTAACAATGAAGATACACGGCATAAGTGCCTTATTTGTTCATTCTCGTTGCATGGTGTGGTGGGTACAGTTTTCCAGAGCTTTTACATTTCATAATTGGACTAAAGTTTTAACTCTGGCCTAGCTGATCTTTGTGAGCAGACTGATTGTTTGATTGTTTGTGAGTTTGATTGCCAATTAAGGTTATGTCTCATCTGTGGACAAATTGAATGAAATATTGATCTGTTATATTCACCTTTGAAAAGTTTTATACTGACCACTTTCATTAATTTTTTTCAAGTGCAGTATTAACTTATTGCGCTTTAATACTATGTGCAATAGATATTAGCTGTCAATAATAACTGTGGGACAAATAAAATACTCTGCTTGTTGGAACACCAACACTGTGTTTAACTGTTTTTTTAACTCAAGGTCAAAATAATAATTATTTTATGTTTGGTATAAATGAAATGAAATAAAAAACATAACCAAACTTAATCACTCATTGTCGGTATAGTCAACTGTACATTTCTATAATTATGCATTCACTAGAGTTATTAAAACTGGAACCCATCTAAAATTTATGTTTCAGAAAACAAATAGTATTATAAACTAGCTGTAATATTGATACGTTAATTTTGCATGTCACTTCAATATTGAACTTTCGTAATAACATCCTGTGCCTGACAACCAATTTAGTATTCAAAATGTGTAATACATGATCTAACTTATAAACCTGTATCTTATGCAATATAAGTGATATCAGCATGCAGTATTACCGCCATGAATGCTTCTTCAGGCTGGGATAAACAGAGTTGAAATAAACAAAGCATTATCTCAACTTTTATGATTGGTGTATTTAATTTGTACAAGACAAATTATAATATTTGAATTCAGCCAAATGAAAAAAAATGTTTCCACTGGCTGCATTATTGCTTGACCCTGCTGTAACACCAATGTGAATTGCAAAATTGTTTCTTAAATGCCATGAATGACATGAGATAGAAGTGACTTCATACCCATTCACATCTAGATAAATCTGTATAACCAGAGCTGAAGAAACAGAGTGAGATACAAGGATGTCCTGCTGCACTACCTTAGCACTGTACGAAGACACTTTTGGTTCCAAGTGTAAAGTGCCTATACAACGAATACAACTTTCTTGGTTTAAACTAGTACTGAGTACTCAAAACTTCCCAGTGCTAAACTATAAATGTTAGATGTCGCTTTGAATTGTGAATTTTTACTATTTCTTTTCCTGCAAATAGACAAAAGTAAACAAAAATATGAAATGTTAAAATATAAAAATAGTGTGAAATTTAAAAACATGCAATCATAAAACATCTAACTATTTGAATTGATGTAAGCCAAGACATGATAATCTTGTCTTGAGTTACCTTCCTTCAATGCCTGTAATTTTGTACCAGTATTGCCTAAAGGTGAGCACATTGTTCTTCCTATTCCGTTACTATGCTGTTTTTTCATGTATGATCCAAGTGCATTGATAAAACAATTATTTTTTATAATTGTGGCAAGTTTTCTACAACTTCTTTCACTTATTTTTCTGTATAGCTGAGAGTGCTGTCCTGTTACCCGTTGATCCAGTGAAGAGGAAAGACGATGTGTTGAATCTCACCTGCCGTGCTCCGGCAAATTTTTCAAAACTTTACGTAGACATAAACTTTAAAATCTTTCACAATGGAATTTTTATAAATGAAGATTATTCACCACAATCTGGAGAACTGGGGCGGCGAAGTGTTTTGTTGAAAAAGGTGTTGGATGAAAATGGTTACGGAAACTATTCATGCACTATACAAGCCCAGGAGGGTCCGAAACCACGGCCAAATTATACAGCTAGCACCTATGTAAAGATCTTGACAGGTAATGCAACCCAATATAAATGAATAAGTCTTTGTTGTGTCAGGATTTCTGTTTCTGAATTCTCGGTTGTACTCTTAAATGAAATAAAT
Organism: Mya arenaria; assembly: GCF_026914265.1. Lineage (NCBI taxonomy): Eukaryota > Metazoa > Mollusca > Bivalvia > Myida > Myidae > Mya > Mya arenaria. The sequence goes on from NC_069126.1 coordinate 37,085,116, forward strand.
AATGAAAAAAGCATGGAAAAAGGTGGTCGAAGGACTACCTGTACCGCCATTGATGAATAAAAGGAATACTTAATGCTATAGATTATTTTATGTAATCTTAATTTATAGTTACTAAGTTGAGCACTTTGAATACTTACTAGTATATTTTGGTCTCTTTAGAAAATTACTAACAAAGATTATGTCTAGCTCTTGATTGTAAAGTTATGTTAAGTCTGTTAAGTTATGTTGAGATTGTAAAGTTGTGTTGAATCAATGTCATAACACTGTTGCATAAGGTGCCCAACATCTTCAAACAAAGGTATGTGCATCATTTATAAAGATCATACTTATATAGTTTTAATAATTATCTGAACATTCATTATCATTTTTGCAGACACAGAGACCATGGCTCATCAAAAAAACCCATTAGTACAAGTCGGTACTGGGGTGTCTATACAATGTCTTGACAAGCCTCATGAGGGGCTTGTGGTCAATTGGGAAGGTGGATCATCACAATCCAACACCTGGGACTTCACACTTGACTGTAAGTTTATTATGTTAAACAGTTATTTTAAGTTTATCTGTTGTGTGAATGGAAAAGTAAAAGTATTGTCATAGACTGCGTTAGCAACAGAATCAATGCTGTCGTGCATTACTTAGGCTTGAGAAACATTACAATATTGAATCTTGGTACTGCATGACAATTCATACTCAAGTTTGATAAGTCTATAAATATGTGTCAAATTATGCCCTTTGATTACCTGAGGAAAACAGAGCATCTTATAAACCACTTGTGGAGCCCTTGTTTATAAGCTTCTTTTTAGCTCTTTTATTCTTGACACAAAATATTGTGGAAATAGTGACCAGAAAAAAATGCAATGTGAACAAACATGTTCTGTACTTAAATTGATAAAAAATTGTAACCACTAATCAGCCATGAGTTAGACTTCTTAGACTTAATTTGAGTTTTCCCATTGAGAAAATGAGTACAAATATTAAAGGGACTGTAAACCAGATTGGCACCAAAAAAGGGTTTTTTCTGTAACAAATCCCAGGACAATTATTAAATAGAATGTGTTACGCTTTGATATCATAATTGTCAAAAAAGTACCAAAATGTAAAAAAAAAATTGTGTCGGAGACTGGGTTCGAGCCCTCCGTCGTATCCACTGAGCTATGAAGGCTTACTCTTAACGAGTGGTATATTAAAGCTATATACCTAACTCGTTAATATCACGTGATAACATCGACTAGCCGATCACGCATAAGGAATGAATTCTACCAGGTAGACATACCCAGTAATCTTTTTTTATGGAAAAATTCGAATTAACTACTAAATTTAAATAAATTGTAAACTATGGTACTACAGTTAGTAAGTTTCAATGCATTGTACACATTAATACCAAGTTTATGTCAGTTTTTGACAATGTTCTTTTTTTCTTGCTAATTGATCATTTGGTGCACAGTTGCTTTAGGTCAATGTAAGTTTGCCCAAGTAAAATACTTTCAGATTGGCAATAAGTGTTCAGCAATGCATGCATAATAGTTTAGACCATTCAAATCAATATCATGTTGGCTGCTAGTTCTGATCAATGGATGCATGAATCACTTATCTGTCTGTAAAAAGAAGCAGTTGATTATTAGTAATGACAAAAATAAAAATTGCCTGATGATAGACACCAGTCCAGGTTGAACCTATCACTCTACTTCTGATCTTATATTCATAATACCCATGTACATGTACATGTAATGTTAAATTTACTATATTTTTTCTGACAGCTATAATGTGCTGACTTTAAATATTTTTCAAATGTTGTTAGTATCATATTCATTTCTTGCAATCTGTTTAAACTTTGTAAAGGGAAGGGCTTCCAGCTTCAGATTAGATAAAATGATATTTAATTGGTCTCAACTTCAAGTTATAAATATCACTAAAATCTTGGCAATATTTCAAGGCAATTCAAACATGATTCACTTCTAGTTTACCATGCATTACTTTGTATACATTTCAATATTTCAATAACAGGAAGTTTCCAAATGAGTGGAATACCAACTTTTACCAACTAGGAAGTTAAAAATTTCAGCCCTTGGTGATGTCAGTACAAGAAGATGTCGTATTGCCAATAAAACAGCTCTTGGTGCCAATGACAACATCACGGATCAAGCAGTGGCTAGTGGTTCAGCCCTTGTGATCTCTAGGGACTTCATAGGTTTGGGAAAGAAAATATTCATCACCATCATGAACATCATCATCATCATCATCATCATCATCATCATCATCATCATCATCATCACCATCATGAACATCATCATCATCATCATCATCATCATCATCATCATCATCATCATCATCATCATCCAAAATGTCATAGCAATATATGTTAACCAGTCTTGTCTAGAATTTATCTTATATACCAGTTAGGAAGAGGTTGTGTGTTCGAGGAGAACCCTTTTAATAACACAATCATTTCAGGAGTGGAGACCAAATCAACAGAGGTACTTGGTGGCTCCTGCAATGTATCCTTGACCGTCAAACACAGTGATGTCAAGCAGTGGCACAACCTCTCAGTTGAGTGGACCAGCAAGGGAAATGCCTTACTGGGTGTAAAGAATTCCACAGGATCCATGCTCATCAGCACCATCCTCGTGAACAGGACAATGGAGCCCATCTCAGTCAAGATATCATTCAGGGGAAATGTTATAGAACCGTATATCGACATACGAGTTTGCCCTTATACATTGATTCAAACAAGTAATTCATTTAACATTAATTACTGTTGACTAAATCTAAAACCAACACCATAACATTATCCGGAACTCATTTAAAATAAAATAATGTTTATTATGGATAATTTATTTAAAAAACCTACAAATTATGTTGTTTTAGTTAAAGATTTAAATTTTTGCAAACATTCTTAATCAACTTATTGGAAAGGATTTTAAGATACATTTATATAATAGTTTCATGTTTAGTGTAATTTTCTTAGTAGGCACTTGTAAGCCTGATAGTGGTAGTACTGGTACCATGTTTGCCCAAACAGTAACAACATGTTACTATTATTATTATTATTATTAATTGTACATGTGGAAAGTACACCATTCAATTCAAGAAAAACATTTATGTAAAAAGAAATGTTGTGTGTTTATGTGCAAGTTTAATGTGCATTGTGTTTGACAGGTTATTACAATGTACAATAAACCGAAAGAAAGCCTTAATTCAAGTGGATATAGTTGCAAGGTTTTCCACCCCTCAAACACTTTCATACTGATATTGATACTGCCCATTCTAATGCACAAGACCAATATGCAGGTCAGTGAACAATGTAAGGACAGTTTTATAATTCTATGATTATGATAAGAAATCACTTTTTGCAGACAGTTTGGGAGTTGCGGAGATTGTGGGGATTGTGCTGGGTTCATTGGCGGTGGTGGTGGCGGTGGTGGTTGCGCTCATTGTGCTACTGAGGAGGAAAAAAAAGCCCTCCTGCAAAAAGCCTGAAGAAGGTACTGGTGAATGGAAAAATGAGTTCCGGATAATGTTATGGTGTTGGTTTTAGATTTAGTCAACAGTAATTAATGTTAAATGAATTACTTGTTTGAATCAATTCTAGAACAGTAGACAGTCATTTCCATACTAAATATGATATCGAAAAGTTAAGAAGATAAAATATTTATTTTACTTAAGACATTATTATTCAATATTTTGCAACAAAAAATCATGTAAAAAGGAAAATCATAACATAACTTCTCTGTCTTAACAACTTAACCAATTTCAATCAAACTCACTTTGAAATCCATCATATCTAAAATCATTCACACAATTTCACTATAATTTCAGGGAAATTGTTATTGTCTGATTTCATATTCCTTCATTTGATGTGGTCCAAAATCAGATTTGTGGTTGCCATAGTTACCAAAAGAAAAACATTGAAAATATCCTAAAAAGATTATTTAAACTATTTCATTGAACTTTGGACAATGTTTACAGTTACCTAAACAAACTTCAATATTGGAAGAATTTTGAACTTTGTTTTTATTTCCAAAACTTCAACAATAAGATTTTAACGTATGAAACAAAAATATGACTTTGACAGACAATGTAATCCATATATGTCTGTCATGCTTCAGGCCACACAAAAACAGGGATGTGATTGACCTGGCAGCTGAAGGGCTGAAACCATTTCATCAAGGGGTCTTAAGCCTTCAATGGGATAAACTAAGGCATCCTGCCCAGATGCAAAATTGACTTGTTTTAGAAGCTTCTTAGAGGGCTCTTCTAACATCAATTTGGAAGCAGACATTTACTTGCTAACAATTAGAATTATTTTATTTGGGAGAGGGGATCAAAAGTTCATGTTTATGGTCTCCATTGACACTGTGGAAATTTATAAAAAGTGTATACTTTGTTGTGTGTCAAAACTTCACTGCTTATACCGGTACCTTCAAAAACTAAAATAGGTAATTAAAATTATTGAAGGACGATATCAAGTACAGTGAATAACTGTATGCACTGTCCAAATTTCTTGGTGTAGTCTTTAAACTTGCACGTTGGTCATACTCATGGTCAGTAGATGACCCTTATTGATTTTGGGGTCAATAGGTCAAAGGTTAAGGCCGTAGTGAACATTGCTAAAATCATTATAGGCTTTTTTATTTAAGATCAATTGCTTTTGAATAAATTTGTGTAGAGTTTTCAAACTTGGTAGGCCCATTAGTCATTGAAAGAAGACCCCTATTGATTTTGGTTTCAGTGATGCTATACACTGCACATATGCACATATCAGTCCATCGGTCAGTAGACCAAACCTTGTCTGATTGATACATAGAGTATGCTTGGTTTAACAGTCCTTAAACTTATCAGCAGATGACCCTTATTGATCTTAGGTCAGTGGGTCAAATGTAAGGTGATGGTGACCATGAACACAAAAGGCATGTCATATTGATAGCTACAGATGCTTGTTTCTACAGTCCTCAAACTTTGCAAGGTCATATTACCTTAAATTACCCCACAGACACAAATAACGGGAAATGACTTATTGGCTGCCATAAGAGGGGCATAGATGTTTTACAAACATCTTGTGTGCTCTAATCAAGGTCATCTTTTGACCAGAGGCCCAATCTTGGGTATCTTCACATGACTGTCACATTTAAATTCTTATTTAATTCTAGGAAACACAACAACTGAAGGTTTAATGTCCAAGGACTCCAAAAAAAGTGAATGAGAAGGTGGATAATGCTGAGGAGACACTGATCATGCAACCTTTATGAGGCTTGTTTGTTAAAAGTTTAGCAAATGTACATTTATTAATTTTATGAGTTGAATGTACTGGTTTGTATTCTTCATTATTGATTTTGATAAGATGTATGTGTCTGTTATGCTTGTAGGGACAACAACAAAAGTTTGATAATGTTTCTGCAATATTCGATAACATTCTTGCTTTTGATTTTTTTCTTCCATATTTCACTTTTATTTATTTATATGCTTTTCTTCTGTACTTTAAGTTTAATTTAGGTTTTAGCTATGTCTGGATACGTTTTACCATTAATGATAGTTTGTGATCAAAGGTCCCCACTCAGATGAAAATAATGTGTAAAATTAAATGTACCATGAGAAGTGTTCAGCAGATGATGTATGATTAGAAAGTATGAATTTCAGATAGAATGAATCTGAGAAAAAAATCCTGATATTTCTGTGCAATTTGCAATTATTTTTGTTTTAAGCAGGGCTCAACATTTCATGTCGTCTAAAGCAAACAAGTGTTCAAGAAAATATCTAAACAGAAACAGCTAGCTGGATTGTTTTAAATCCACGCTAAGTGCTGATGCTCACATATCTAAGCTAAAATTGTGTATGTGCCAATAAGCTGAAAGGATTGGGAAAGAATAATTCTGCATGTTTATTTTACTTTGGGATCCTAGAGTGTATAGATTTACTAAAAAACGTTTTGAGTTTAAAATTAAGATTCTGTTTTTGTTTATTGGTTTAAACAATGAGGTCAATTGAAATTGATAATACAAAAGCATAATAGTTCATGTCATATGATCATTTTACAACGACATGCTTCGTCTACTTTTTTTTTTTAAAGTAAACACATTTAATGAAAATGGACTTGCTATGGATTATCCAGGAAGGAAGGAGTGTGTGAAATGTTTTTAGCAAAAAAAATATAGCACTTTTTTGTGGGATATATATTTTTGATCAGGGCAATTAAATCTTTAAAGCTGCACTCTCACAGAATGAACGATTTGACAACTTTCTTGTCTCAGAATCAGCTGATTTTTGCATCAACGCTTTTAATTTAGTCATAAACGATAGAACAGATCCAAATTGTTAGAAAAACTGCTGAAAATTTCATTTCTTCTTTAAGCGAAAAAAATATGATCTGATCTTTTATTAGCAGTCTTATATTACCAGTTTTGAGACATTTACACTAACTTTGGCTCATTCCAAGGCAAAAAAATAAAAGTTGTCAAAAAGGTCAATCTGTGAGACTGCAGCTTCACGTACCCATACTTGTCCACCAGGACTGTTATGTTGAGGCCTTGTATGAATGATGGCATAATTATGTATTGTTGTAAAAATTATAATGGTATACTTGCGTTTCTATCAAAGGTATGTGCTGCAAGCAATTTTAAAATTTGGTAGCTCAGTGTTAAATCTTTGTCACTGATCTTTACCATTGAATTGTGTATATCTGCACCTTTTTTCAAAGATTTACAGCCAATTGAAACCAATGCACAGTTTTGACCAAACCTTAACATTCTCATCTATGGGACAAACATTTAATTATGGTACTAGCATACATGTGATAATTTCTTGGGTCGATTCCGGGACACTCGTCGTAATGTCCGCATGCCCCCCCGGATTTTTTTTAAATGGGGAACGTCTGTGTTGCATTCTATAGCATATCTGGGGCTATTTTAGTCATTTTTAACGTCGGGAAAATGTACCTATTGTGACTGCCAAAACGTATTTTTTACTTGACATGGTTGTTTTTTTCTGCATTTTCTTGAAAAAATAAAACCACCAGATATTTTCCCAGGCTTTAAATTAAGTGCTAACCAGGAGGATATGCAGTCTACTTTCGGTTTCATCAAAACAGGAAATAAACAACTATACGGGCACCTGTTTTCCCGCGCTTTTGAGAACATGCGTTACAAAATATTTATTTTTTCATCACATTTAAAACGTTTGCAATTTATGACACACAATATTTTCCAGACGATAAAGAAGATTTTCCAGTCGATGAGCTTTTTTCCGTTTGGAGATGCATATAATTTTGATAGAGACGTGTCAACATTCGGCTGTATAAAGGGATCACGTGACTTACCATGGTCACGTGATTAAAGCACTCTATATAACCACCTGTAAACCCCATATCGTCAGTTTTATTTCGGCGTAATAATACGTAAAAATTCACACGATAGTTCGGAAAAAAGGTCAAAACACTAAAATTCCATATACACGCGTAAGTTGTTTAAAGTATAACGACGTATCGACTTTGAAATTTGAAAGGAATATGGGATGTTTTCCGTGTTTTAATTTTGGTTTTTTACTCATTTTGTCACTTTCTTTGAACTTACCTTCATGCTCGTTTGTTGGTAAAATGTGTGAAAAATATCAATTCATCAATTAAAAGCTATCATTCATAAGACCAAACAAATCCATATGAAAACAATGAATTAGTATACAAGAACCCTCCCCCACTCGTTAAGCACAACAATAGGCCGATAGATCAATTATCGGGTGATTGACGATGACCTCGACGACACACGTACCAATTAACGGATCAGTGTCAACATGTCCTGTGTTTTACGACCAGTGTCCCGGACAGGCAAAATAGCTGACTTACATTGGTAAAATTAAGATAATCGATTCCGATTCCGATATTTTTTTTTCGTTTTTTTTTTTATGACTTTCCGGGACAAACATGCACCCTCCGTGACTCCGTGACAGAGATACGATTTCCGGGACAATCCCGGACGTCCGGGACGTTATCACATGTATGGTACTAGGCATAAGTCACATAAAAATGAAGAGTCACAATCAATACACAGATCATTACCTCAAAAATCTTGGTGATCCTTAATGGTCTGGAGGACATTTATGGGGTATCATTTCTGTAGTACCAAACAATTATAATCCTATTGGTATCCTGCATATTAATTAAGTTATTTCCCCATAATAATATATCATAATTGTTCATAAAGGTTGCTTGTCCAGGCCATACCTTTTAATTTTATAAAGGGATTCAAATGAAACTTGGTATATAGATTGATAGCAATAACAGAAAGTGCAGTTCACAATAACCATAATCCTGTCCTGCAAATTATTGTAGTTATCTACCCTTAAACTTCCCGTATCCTGATATTTTTCAAAAATGGTAGTTTGTCAGGTCAAATCTTCAAAAGTATTAAAGGGATGGAAATTAAACTTTAAAATAGATGAAGGCAATGAGAAAAAGTGCAGTGCTTAAGAATCCAAAGTCCTGCCCTGCATCCTTTTAGTGCTTAAAGGCCTAGTTTAAGGAATGTTGGAAATGAAAATCCCCTGCTGTGCATCTCCTGCATACATACTGTTGTCACAGTAGCGGCCAATTTCCTGTGTATTTGTTTATTGGCTCACGGCCATTTAGGGTCCATTTCTATTATAAAACCTCAAAAACTGCACAGGATACTGAGATCGGAGATCTGTTAAGACAATTAGGCAATTAGATTAAGATCAATACACAGAGGTTGTGTACTGTACACAGTTGGGGGGGGGGGGGGGGGGGGCACTTATAGAAGGATTAAACTAGGCCTTTAAGAATCCATAATCCTGCCCTGCATTCTTTTAGTTATCTCCTTATATCTTAACCTGATATTTTGTTAAAAATGTGTGCTTGTCCAGAACATATCTTTAAAAGTTGATTGGGGATTGAAATTTAACTTGAAATATAGATATAATAAGAATCCTACCCTGAATAAATATGTATTTAGTTGTCTCCCCTTGATCCGATATTTTGCCATAAGGGTTGCTTGTTCTGGCCACATATGGGAATGTTCTAATGGGATTCAAATGAACCTTGTATATAGATATGGCAATGACATTATAAAATATTTGAAGATCCATATTCACATTACCATGCAACATTCCTCTTCTTGAGTATAATAATGCTACAACTTCTACCAGCACATTGTAGTAATTTAACTTCTGCTTTTTCCTAGAAAATTTGTGTTAGGGGAGCACTGTATACACATGTATTAAATAGCTCCACACATGTTCGTCGTTTTTTTCTAATATTGCCATCACCGGCCAGTGCCATATTTTGAATGTACATGTATCCAGATATATTGATGTAACAACTTTAGTTCAGTTACAATATAACAAGATAGCTGGTACCGTAGATCTGCCTAGACAAGCTCTGTATTTGTGTTGTGAGTTTGCTTCAAAAAAAATAATTGCTCAATCTGAGAAAATAATTATTATATCTGGTCGAGTCTGATATACTGCTAATTTTTTTATTTCCGTTGCATTTAAACATGTTGTTGTGGCTTATGTCAGTTGTGTACATAATGTTATCACACTTTACAGACAGCTTGTACATTTACAGACAGCTTGTACATTTTTTTAAATAATTCCCATATATACGTGAATAATGTTGTTGCTTTAATTTGATTATATAGATTGTTAGCTCTACTGGCCAAAGGCCAGAAGAGCTTATGCAATGGTAATGTGTACATAGTATGTGCATCCGTGCGTCCGTGCGTCTGTAAGCAATTGCTTGTGAACACGATACAGTCTTCAGTTTTGATTGTATCTCGATGAAACTTGCACAGTATCTAGATATCCATTAGAACTGGGTTCCTTTCGAAAACCAGCCAGATCCGCCCATGAATGCCTAGATTATGGCCCTTGATAGTATAAAAAAATGCTATTGTGTAAATAATTGGTTGTGAACACGATACAGTCTTCAGTTTTGATTGTATCTTGATGAAACTTGTACAGTATCTAGATATCCATTAGAATGCTTTCTATTTTTAGCCAGGTCTGCATGAGCGAATTCTATTTTTAGCCAAGTTTACATGTACATGTAAATTCAAGTCTAGAGTTAAGGGAGACAATTTGCCAGTCTAGGATTTTGAGAGACAATTTGCTTTTTGCTTCTGCAGTTGATTTTGTGAATTACTCTGCCTTGTTCTTGTTGAAAGCCCAAAGGCCATTTTTTAGCTTTAAGTTCTGTAGTTTGCGTTCATCTTAACAAAATGTTTAAGTTATGCACCTGGTGTCATTACTGGCCACACCCAGGGTTCACAGGTTTGGTAAACATAAATCTGGAATGGTTTGAAAATCTTTTTGTGTGTTCGTGCATCCATCTCAGCACAATTGATTGTGAATGATTGTTCAAATTGATCAATGTTGTCCTAGGATGCCCTTGACTTTGACCTTTTGACCAACTATTTTTGACTTTTAAAACTACAGAAATTTTTACTATGAGTACAGTTTTGAAAGCATTTTTTTTTGTCAGATGACTTTTACTTGGCACATATTAAAATAGTTCATGCAACTAATCTGCTTACAATACTTTCTGGGCTCAGATGTTGAACGTGCTACGTTTTCAGGTAACCCAAACACAAAACATAAACTATACATCTGTTGCCTTTTACCCATACATACATGCTCTGGATTGATATGACCACAAAAGCCAGGCCAGTAGAGCATAGGACCTTTTGGGCCTCTTGTTTAATATTGTTATTGTTTTAAGCTGTTGTTTTCTCTACTGTTGAAATACCATATAACTTTACTATTAAATTATGTGTACTATTAGTTTTAAGATTATAACCGACATTTCCAGTGATCGGCCTTCAGTAATTTCCATTGCAGTTTTCAACAGACATGACATCATAATTTGGTTCTCTATAATCTTAGACAGAACTCATTATGTAAAAAACTTGCTCACTGCAACCTTCTTGATGATTACTTAATATGTTTCAACATTAGATAGTACGATTTTACGCAGTGAGCTGTGAATGTACTTTTGTATTTGTAGATTTTAGATGTTTTGGTATCACTAAAATAGAATAGTACCTCATCAAACACAATGCGCATGAAAATCATTCAAGAACTTTGACATGATGGTCTACAAACTTTATAATAATGAGACAGACCTTGTTCTGTAAGGCACCATTACTAACCATTCTCAATAGTCATACACACACAGTTTAAAGATCCCAATAGTGTCAGTCTGAAATCTGATTCACAGACAAATAAGTGACACATGTCTCAAAGAGGTTTTTTGTCTTGCCCTTTAAACATGGTGTTTTGTGAAGTTGCTGGCTTCTGGGCTTATGGATGTAATTTTTCCATTATATTATGTGTATAACAAATTGTGTGGAATGTTTTGTAATAAAATAATAAATGAAATTTAAAAGTATCTACAAGAGAAAGGAATTGTTTAAAAACAAAACATGCATTAAAGGGGTAATTAAGACTGACGTATCAAAAACCTTTGGAGGGGAATCAAAGAATGTTAATATTCTAGACTAGATGAAAAATGAATTACCGTATTTCCCCAACTACAAGGCGACCCGCTTATAAGACGACCCCCCTAACTTTGCCCATGCAATCTGGTGGTTTTTGACTAGACTTGTTTATAGGACAAGGTCGATTTTTTAAAGCAAATCCATCACTTCAATTTCTTACTTTTTTGTCATTCAATAAATTGGTATTATAATTGTTTGTCAACTGTCTGTTGTGCTATTGAAGTTAACTTTCATACCCATTGTGATACTTAGTGATATTTTTGGTGCATTAATCATTTCTTTGTGAGTGGTAATCATGTGATGTTTAGTACTAGTATATATGTTGGTCTTTTGTTACTAAAAACACCTTGTGAATGACTGTATATAATAAATGTAAGGGATTTTATGTATTTCCATTAATTTTGTAGTTGTAATATCACCAGACTGGAGATTATATATCACTGGTGTCACAAATGCATTTTTAGTTTTATGTTAGGTTCATATACTTGTCTTTCTCATGACTGTGTATTATGTTTACACCATAGATCTGCAATAAGCAATTTAAACCAGTAATCCAAATTTTGAAAGTGTTAATAGTACCATGGTTTAAAGGTCTGTGATAGTACTGCGTTTTGATTAGGGACTTGTATTTGTCTGTTAGTCGTCTGATTTCAAATCTGCAAAATCCACCATAATTGAATAAAACCGCCAAGATCAGAAAGCTGTACTAATACTCTATTTTGTTTATTTCCAAATGATCTCTTTTCATTGTTCAATATGTAACATAACAAAAATAATGACTGAAGCAATAACCAATGTCAGGTGTGTCTTAGTCATATTTTGGTCAAATATTACTGAATATAGAAAATGAACTTATAATTAAGGCTGTTCTTAGAATATAATAAATAATTACAAAGTGTTGCCTCAGGATAATACCACCAGTATACTGCTTAGTTACTACCGGTAGTACATTCTAATTTACAGTCACCCATTTTATATATGTTTTCACTATTTGTTCATATAATTTTTTCCATACATATTTATGTGTACATGTGGCTCTTGAGCCTTGACCAAATGTTTTGTTCTCAAAATAAAGTGTTTTTGTGGCATTGATCTGCTAACATTATACTTCTGATTTAAAGTTCTGAGACTTTTTGCATGTTTTTTTTTCAATAATTAAATTTGTATTGAATTAAATGGCTGCAATGAAATGTATCTATATCCTGGCAAATATATGCTAACCCTTTTTGACAATTAAATTATCAAAATTAACGTAATTATTTAAAGAATATTGAAGCTAATAAAAAAGGTTAGATATAGTTTATACATGTACATGCTACTACTAAATTAAAATTCAGTGTTCTGTACAAATGTGGCAGATCGATAATAGGTCCATTATCATTATTCAGTCAGGAAACAGCCACAAACAGTTAATTAGGGCAATTTTATCATAAATAAGATGCATTGAACAGAGGTTTTTTCTTTCTTGATAGTATACATAAATTCTGTAGAACCCCACCTAGTATAGGCCTTTATCACAGGCCTTTTCATGGATACCACCGATTACCACCCGTTACCACAATTACACTACAAAAGTTCACCTGGATTGTTCAGCTCCCGATTTTAAACAATGAAATTGCCATTCAAACTAAATGAATAGATTCAAGCGATTTTGGTGCAAAATCCAGCTGAAATTGGTATCCATGAAAATGACTTTTGAACAATTATCAGGTTTTCTACTTTTTATATTTTTGAAATGTTTTTGTTACTCCGGATGTTCTTTATTTTGTAAAAAAACATCATTATTTATCATTTTAAGTTGAATTTTTTACCCAGGCATGTCTGTTGTTATTTCCTCATGCAAATTGTTGTTGTATATTTTACAGCTTTATTTTTAAGACTTTAAATATAAAATAAATGTATTTGACCAAATAGTTGTAATATGGAATCATTGGTTTGTGAGATATCATCACATGAACTTTGAAAGTATGATACACATTCAAAAAATACATAGACTCTTTATGAATTTGTTGACATCTTTTAAGTTTTTGTTGAGAATATAAAGTAAGATTTCATGTAAAGAAACTTTCTAGTAAAGAAACTGCAAGAAAAATGTACTCATTGCCTTTTTGGTAGTTGGACAACTGTTTTACTGCATGATGGATGTTACTTCAAAATAATAAAATAACTTTATTGCTTTTTAAACTAAATAATGGAATTTATGTACAAATGAAGAGATTGTCATGTAATGGCATTTGAATGATTAATATAAAATTATAGTGTTTATCTGCTTTTAGAATGGCTTTCGTATTCATGTGTTTAAAAAAATAAAAATAGTATTAAATAATTTATGAAAGAACTCTTCTTGTTTAATTTCCCCATCCTATAAAGATGGATTCAGCCAATTAAAAAATAGCCCTCGTAGCAGGATATTTTGGTTTCAACTAGGTAAGTGTCAAATGGGCCCAAACATGTATATAAACTGTGTAGTGGAAGATATGAGGAGTAAACAAATGAAAAAAAACACTTATTCACAATAAGGAAGAACAAAAACGTAAATATTATACCCAAAAACATTTTCATCAAGTTTGATTAAGGTTGGGTAAGAAATGTAAATGGGTAAATTTTGACAATTCAGTAGTCGATATCTCTAGAGTGACTGTCTTGCTAGTTATTGGACAGCTTTGATATTACGCTGCTAGTTATTGAACAGCTTGGATATTACGCTGCTAGTTATTGAACAGCTTGGATATTACGCTGCTAGTTATTGAACAGCTTGGATATTATGCTGCTAGTTATTGAACAGCTTGGATATTATGCTGCTAGTTATTGAACAGCTTTGATATTACGCTGCTAGTTATTGAACAGCTTGGATATTATGCTGCTAGTTATTGAACAGCTTTGATATTAGGCTGCTAGTTATTGAACAGCTTGGATACTACGCTGATAGTTATTAAACAGCTTGGATAGTATGCTGCTAGTTATTGAATAGCTTGGGTATTATGCAGCTAGTTATTGAACAACTTGGAAATTACACTGCTAGTTACTGAACAGCTTGGAAATTATGCTCCTTAGTTACTGAACAGCGTGGATATTGCGCTGCTTGTTATTGAAGCTTCGATATTCCGCTGCTAGTTATTGAACAGATTAAAAATTATGCTGCTAGTTATTGAACAGCTTGGATATTATGCTGCTAGTTATTGAACAGCTTGGATATTACACTTGTAGTTATTGAGCAGCTTGTATATTACACCATTAAAATACTTGGCTTGATAAGTAAATATTGGATTAGAAATGCTCAAGAAAGAAAGTGCATTTGGTCAAATGTTGACAATTCAAGGGCGGGAGCTCTGAAGTGAATTGTTGGATCTAGATGTTGTCCAGATACTATGCATAAATAATGCTTCAGTAAGAAAGCAAAAATGTGACTTTCAAATGACTTACGTCTCACTTCAAAGTGATAAAGTAACTTAGGTCAACTGTAACAGTGTTGGAGCATAAGGACAAAGACTGGTGTGACCTGGCTCATTATAAAACTTGCATAACATATTTTACCACTAAACATTAGTACCAAGTTTGGTATATTAATGAAATAAGAATTGCTTAGTAAGTTGGAGAGAGGAGAGAATTCCAACGGTCATTACTCTTGTCAACAGTGCAATGAAACTTAGTTGAATTTAAAAGTTAGGTAACAATAGGGAAATATATGCTTCATGTAGAGAGGACTTGAACATGTGACATCCCAGATGACGCTACCGGACATGATATCCACCTGTCTGCCATGATACACAGGCAATATCTTGATATCCAGTTAGGCTTTCCACCGAACTGTTCAACTCGGTCAATACATGATACTGTAATAATTCCAATGGTAAACATGGCCTGCTTGCATCACAATTTGTCTGTACAGAAGGTCAAACTGGTGAGTGATAAGACAGAACAAGGAATTTTGGCCAAGATTTGGAGGCCTTAATTTAATATTTTAGTTAATTTGGAAAGAAATTTTTAACTAAAATAATCTTAAAATTGACTTGTTGTCTAAGACCTTGTGATGCACCATGTTTAACAACTTCTTAAATAAGTGATAATTAAGATAAATATGTCTGAAAGTTAACACGGTTTTATTAGAATAAATCTCAACAATAAAATACTGCTAACAATTTGAAAATACACCTGTATAATACAAGACAAAATTCACAGCATCAACTTTGGTAAGTCTTGTTAAATCACATCTACTACTATAGTACAAATCCATACACAATGGGCTGATTGTTTAGAACTTTTTTATAGTCAACAACGCTGATAACATCATCGCTGTGAACTTTCAAATCTGGACTACCCTCTAAATTTCTTGCATTCACTTATGATCTGACGTATTCCTGATAAAATTTGAGATAACAATTAAAGCTGTATTTGCTTTATTTAACTATATGAGCATATCACAAAATATATCACATTTAAAAGTTAACATCGATGTTGTAAATCACATTGTTAGATTTTACAAAGTTCTGAACAAATGGGCCAATAAATATAAATCTATATACATGTATGAAT
Source organism: Mya arenaria (assembly GCF_026914265.1). Classification (NCBI taxonomy): domain Eukaryota; kingdom Metazoa; phylum Mollusca; class Bivalvia; order Myida; family Myidae; genus Mya; species Mya arenaria. The sequence goes on from NC_069126.1 coordinate 37,101,150, forward strand.
ACATAAATTAGTGAATAACAGTGAAAATGAATAATCAGCATTATAAACATGAACTTTAATATATCATTTGTATGTCACCTATTATCGTCTACGCAATATGCATGATTCATGAAATTCTCCTAGGGCAAAATCAAATAGATAATCATTGGTTGAAGAACGATTTACAGTTCCATCGCCCAAAGATCTGTGTACGAGGGACAGGAGTAAAGTTCCCAGATTGTCATCATAAAACAAAAACAGTGCATTGTATTTCAATAAAACTTTGTACAGATATGAAACAGCTCATAATTATGAAGTATACTGCTATATATGTTATAAAATTTCCATTTCTACATTTTATTATGCAGTGCATCAAAACAAGGTGGTTTTATTTGAAGTGACGACAATATTGTTGAACTGTCAACTTGCACTGAGCAATATTGTTGAAACGTCAACTGGCACGGAGCAATGCTGTTGCAGTGGTCTTTATTTATCATTGAATCAAATTGAAAACTTACAACTGGTAAAAAAGTACATGTTTTAACAAAAAATTACATTCTCTGTAAATTTCTATAAGCATAAAATGTCTTGGAAATACATTATGGTTACCCCAAAAAAGGCATTGTTAGGTATAACATGGCTTATAACAACATAAACATTCATGTATAAAAGCGAAATAGCTGATTTAAAAAAACATTTAAGGTTAAGAAGGTTCAAAAGAAATAGGCATCAGTCCTGATGAAATACATGTAGCAAGTCTGCATCAATTGAAGTAATCAACAACATTTCACATGACCTCAAAATGACGCCCCTAGTGCTTTTATAAAATAGGAACATGGAATTGTCATGAAGCATATTTTGTCCAACTTTAGTTTATGTGATGTCTAATCACTTCTTTTGGGCAATGTCAGTCTTGGAATTTTGCAACCGACCCTCGCAGATAGCAGATTAAAACCTCGTACAAACAGAAATTTCTGTTTATCTTTAGCACATTCTATTGTATTGCAATTAATAATTAATTTGAAATTTGGAGCGTGTGTGGAAACTTGCTTAGCATATGCACCCCCCCCCCCCCCCCCAAAGAAAAAAGTCGAAAGTTGAGATTTTTAAGTAAAAGAAGTTTGAGCAATGAAGCTGATTAAAAGTGCACTCAGTGAAATAATATTGGTAAGAAAAGAAAAAATAAATAAATACCAGACTGCCATTAATTAAATGTTACAAAAACAATAGTGCCATGGAGCAACTGCCTGTTTCTAATCAGTCGGAGAAGGGGCATAACTCGACATTAAAGCCAGATTTATGGGCCTTGCTTTAGATGTGCGTACTGTCTCTTATAACATGTACAGAATGTTTAAATCATTGTGTGTTTTTTTAGTTTTGGCCAAGGTTTGCAATACAGCTATCCAAATCCATCGATATATCCAAATCCATCGACATATCCAAATCCATCGATATATCCAAATCCATCAATATTTTATCTTTTGGAAAAGTCAGAGGAACGAAAAAGAATATCAAAACATTGACATATAGGCCTCCTATGTCAGTATGTGAAATAAAACAGAAAACTAAATCCCAGTCAAGTTTATCATATAATGCTGTCATCAGAAATTAATCCATTTATAAAATACCATCTTCTTTACTAAGTTAGAGATATTTTTCTCCCACCTCAAATAAGTAGATCCAATTATTTAACCATGCTAGATTTTCTTATCTTGCCCACGGGCGAAGATAAAATGCCCGTATGGAACTCCTTTTTAATGGTCACCACATTGTAATTACCTCCCTTCTTGAAGACTGTCTGTAGCATCATGGAAATATTTAGAACGCTAGTTAATTATTTCTCACTTCGAATGTCACCATAAAACATTTTTCACGCACCATTCAAGAAATAATGCTTCACTCTCCTTAGGACTATTTAAAGACCGATTTGACTATTAATATAATCGGAATCGCTGCGCGCATATCTATGACAACCACGAATTATCGCATATCCATACGCAATTATTTTCACTAAGCACAAAAGAGTTCCAGCAAAAAAACACATTTTTACTTTATTTTGTTTAACTGAGGTGGGAGAAAAAGCATCTACCATAGCCGCTCGTGTAAGATAGGTTTGTCCCGACCCTCGCACTCGGTAAACTTCGTTTCTGCAAAACACCCTGCGCGAGGGTCGGGATGAACCTATCTTACACTCTCGGCCATGGAAGATACTTATAATTTTTTTGAATATATATCTTTTGATGAGATTACACAACAAACTGGGAATAATGATGCTAATCATGCTAAAATCAGAAGATAGCAACTTCGAGATTCTTTTTGATATCACACTTTATATAAATATCACATGTCTTTGAAACATCTTGACTATGATACATATGCATGTAGAACACAAAAAACAATAACAAGACAAAGATAACAATCTATGAATCTGGAATTTTCATCCATCAAAAATTATGCATTTGCGGTGGCCCAGTTGATACAATAAAATTACCGGTAATTAGAATCTTTTTATGATCTCTTTGCTGGTGTAAGTGTAAAGTCATAGAATCTAATTTCTTTCTATTGACCGACTGATATAATCTCGTCAGACCATTGCAAACAGAACAATAAAAAACAATAGCTGTTACAGTAAGTGAGGAATGCCCCTAAAGTACCATCCATGTCAATGGATTACAATTACTAATATGACTACAGTAAGGAAGATCTATCATAAACTTTTAACCATATGCCGGCACAAATGATCGTTGGCTTCAAGTCTTGAGGAGTAATGCAGTAAGAGGTAGGGACGTAGGTCTAGCAGTTGATATGTCACCTTTATGTAACAAACACATGTGCCAATTAATCCCTTCCTGCATGACAAAGTTACTGCCAGAAAACGGAAAACCTGGACGGACTGATGGTGCTATTTAATATGCCCTCTTTTGGGTGCATGAGTAATGTCTGCTAGGGATGGACATAAGTATGAACTGTAAGGGGAACATCAATCTTTTATCTCATTTTGTCATGGAAGTTAGGAAACAGCATGAACATTTCTAACCTAATTCACAGTGATTTATTATGTTAGGATTGTTATCAAAATAGCAAGAACAGTCTCAGACCATTGACTGCGAAGAAACTTGAATCATAAGAAGTCCCTTGAAAGCCACACAGCTGGGGTTTGTCAAGTGAGAAAAGAGTGGTACATCTTTACCACTATACCACTCTACCATTAAAGATAAGGGTTCTCTTTTACCAAAAAAATGCAATTCATAAAATAGACTAAGCGATAACCTACAAGTTTAGATATTTTATGAAACCAGCCCCTGGTTCAAATCATCATGCTTAATCAAAAAGTTTCTTAGCAGTTTTAGCTTTTAAATGGATTTGCAATGGGATACTTCTGCAAAGCAAACTTTTTCCTTCTTTTGGGGCATTTTTACACCTAAGAACTTACAAATATAATTTTAATTTGAAAAACTCTAAAGCGACTTGTGTTTGTGAAAGACTGTCAACCTGCAACCTACAAAGCTCTGATGAGATCTGCTGTCCAGGATCAAATACTGTCCGTCCTTCCTCTACATGAGGAAACCATATCTGTGGTCATTCCCTGACCTTGAGAATGACTCCCCCAAGGATGACGATGAACACGCACCAGCCTGAAGACACCAGGTAGCCACGCCACACCATGTAGTAAGTAATATCCAGCCCTGGAAGGCAAACAATGAATGATTTTTCCTGGTTAATTTAAAAGAAATACTCAATCTTAATGTGCCCCTAGGGTATTTTTTTCACATGTATATATCGATGGCACCTTTTAAAAATGCAACAACATAATTTCCAGAAGCAACCAAATTTTCGCTGAGTCTGCAAAAAATAAAAAAAGCCACACCTACAAAATCATTTAAAATCCGCATTGCTGTCAGTGGAAAAAGCAATATGACATATACAAGACAACATCAACAATCAACTAATTTTGTATGACAACAGTGTTTATGAGCATTTAGAAAAAAAATGTTTATATACATTTGTTTAACAGATACAATGGGAGCCAATCCCAGCCAAAACAAGAGCTGTCACAGAGACAGCACGCTCGACTATTCCGCCACTTTTCAGTGTAAGGATTGAAAAGTTTTGGCGAAACATGCATGGATCACTGTTAGATTAGATTTCAATGCAATACATGATGTGCGGAGATATTAACATAAATGTGGTTACATGCAAAATTTTAACCAGAATTTTTAAGTGTAATAATAAAGGGCCATTATTTGCAAAACACAGTTATCTAACTTAATTATTCAATTAGGTTGGGTGGTTGAATACCAGTGTATAAAGTCTCAATGCAATACATCAAGTAGTTGCTGAGATATTATCCTATGTGTGCTAACATGCAAGACCTAAACCAGAATTTCTAATTTGCATAATAAAGGGGCAAAAAGTATATAATATGAAAGATAGAGTTATCTTACTTGATTAAATAAGAAGGTAAAATGGTTGGGAGCCTGTGTGTAAAGTTTCAATGCAATACATGATGTATTTGCTGAAGCTATGACTTAAAAGTGGTTACATGCAAAACCTTAACCAGAATTTCTATGTTGAATAAAAAAGGGGACATTTTTTGAACTTAATGCAAACTAGAGTTATCTTACTTGGTTATTTAAGTAGATTGGATGGTTGAGTACCATTTTATAAAGTCTCAATGCAATTCATCCAGTAGTTGCTGAGATATTAACCTATGTGTGCTTACATGCAAAACCTTAACCAGAATTTCTGAGTCGAATAATAAAGGGCAATTATTTGCATTAAATGCAAACTAGAGTTATCTAACTTGGTAAATTAAGTAGGTTGGATGGTTGAGTACCATTGCATCAAATCTCAATGCAATACCTCAAGCAGTTGCTGAGATATTAACCTATGTGTGCTTGCACGCAAAACCTTAACCAGAATTTCTAAGTCAAATAATAAAGGCCTATTATTTGCATTAAATGCAAACTAGAGTTATCAAACTTGGTTAATTGAGTAGGTTGGATGGTTGAGTACCATTGTATCAAGTCTCAATGCAATACCTCAAGTAGTTGCTGAGATATTAACCTATGTGTGCTTGCACGCAAAACCTTAACCAGAACTTCTAAGTCAAATAATAAAGGCCTATTATTGGCATTAAATGCAAAGTAGAGTTATCAAACTTGGTTAATTAAGTAGGTTGGATGGTTGAGTACCATTGTATTAAGTCTCAATACCTCAAGTAGTTGCTGAGATATTAACCTACGTGTGCTTGCACGCAAAACCTTAACCAAGGGGTGACGCCGACGTTGAAGCCGACGCTTGGGTGAGTAGTATAGCTCTCCTTATTCTGCGAATAGTCGAGCTAATAAAAACAGTCATCAATAAATTAATCAGCAACTACTTCCTTTAGTAAGAAGATTTAATACTAAAGAAATACCATAGTTTTCCTTTTATAACTAGGTTTATTTGTATTATTTTATTTGGTAAACAAGAAGGCATGGAGCTTCAGCCAAAAATAACTGCCAGAAATATAACAAAAAATGCCTTAACTACTACACAAGTTATGGTATCCTCTGCAAGTGCAACGAGTGTTTGGTATTTCGACACATTATTACTTTGGTCCTATACTACTGAATTGTGAATCGAGCATTTTCAGTAAAGACCAGATATAGAAATAGAAATTCCTGACAAAACCAACAAAATTGTAGGTTCGGCATTTTTAAATGGTGCCATCTACATATGAGTTTCAAATTCACTTGCAGCTCATAAACAACATGACCCAACAACACGTATTCCATAAATCCTCACCCCTAGCCAGAATACATCTCATTCCCTCACAAGCAAACGTCATAGGAGAGATGTATCCCACAATCCTCAGCCAGTGTGGCATAGCTTCCATTGGCCATAAAATACCTGAAATGGTCCTAATCCTAGAGTTGTTATACATAATAAATGTACACAAGTGTAACAAATATTATGACTTTCTCATATATCACAGCAGATTTTTTTTTCTAACACTATGAACTTTTTCTCCTATATATGCTACATTTTTTACTGTCCAATATCTGCCTATATAAGATCAGTGGCTGACCAGTGGCTCATAAATTATAATTATAACTATTTTATGTACAATAACAGTAATTAAACACCCAGTACAAAATTTCTTCTTAATATGTACCTTTAAATACATGAGTTTAAAGAAATGATTTAAAACTCAATATGTATATGTTTTGCACACACCTCAAATGGTCCCTTATAAGAGGACAAACTACATCTTTCACTAAATGAGATGATTTGAAGGCATTCATTCCAATACAACAGTATGCTGTCAAGGTATACCTACCACTAATGAGCAGCAAGGGGAAATACGACCCCAGGGCCAGCTGTATAGCCGAGTTCTCGTCGCTGCAGATGGCTGAGTACAACACACCTGCAACATGGTCACTAACACATGCACCAAACATATGCTACAAAATGGTGGTCAAACTTTACATTACACAGTAGTTACATTTTGTTCAGCTTGATTGTGACAAAAGCCTTTAGCTTTTAGAACCATGCTCAACATGCACTCTCCCCCAGATTAGCAAGGATACTGGTAGATCAACTTATTCAAACAAGGAAAAGTCCTCATAAGTAGAGGACACAAAATTTTAATAGGTGTTTCTACATCACTAGAGACTAGAGTATAAATCTACTTACCTAATGCCATGCCCAGAAACCCCTGTATCAGCAGCAATAGTATCACCCAAATCAGAGGACCTAGACATGGAACCTGGAAATGAATACAGAAATATGAAACAAAGTTAAGAAGGAAACTTTGAGCCTTATTCTTTGTCTCGCCTATAACAGGACAGGACAGCTTAAGGCAGACATAACTCCATTTAAGGGTTAATTGGTTTAGAATTCAAAGGGGCACAGGAAAGTGGGAATGCATGTTCTACCATTAATATCTTTATGCCACCTCATATGAAATTTCATCTCATAGTTTGTATTTTGCATACAATTTTATGTGAATTTAAAAGATGAGTAACTAAGATGTTACATATAAGCAACTAGTATACATGTACTAGCATAGTACTAAATAACCTTTTGTCAAGTCTGAGACTGATGTTTAAAACAAGAGGCCCAAAAGGGCCTATGCTCTACTGGCATGGCTTTTGTGGTCATATCAATCTACAGCATGTATGTATGGGTAAAAGGCAACAGACATATAGTTTATGTTTTGTGTTTGGGTTACCTGAAAACGTAGCACGTTCAACATCTGAGCCCAGAAAGTATTGTAAGCAGATTAGTTGCATGAACTATTTTAATATGTGCCAAGTAAAAGTCATCTGACAAAAAAAAAATGCTTTCAAAACTGTACTCATAGTAAAAATTTCTGTAGTTTTAAAAGTTAAAAAAAATTGGTCAAAAGGTCAAAGTCAAGGGCATCCTAGGACAACATTGATCAATTTGAACAAACATTCACAATCAATTGTGCCGAGATGGATGCACGAACACACAAAAAGATTTTCAAACCTTTCCAGATTTATGTTTACCAAACCTGTGAACCCTGGGTGTGGCCAGTAATGACACCAGGTGCATAACTTAAACATTCACAACCAATTTTGTTAAAGATGCACTCTTACTCCCATATAAGATTTACCACAATTAATACATTTGTTGTAATACACCAAAAAGGATGAATAAATGTCGAAAACAATGGTTCTTATGAAGGACCACTTTAATTTGAAAGAAAGGTGCAGGAAACACGGAATTTCTACCTTATGAGACGATAGGAGATATCAGTAAATATTTTAGCACTCACCAATCATTTAATTTTTGTGCGTTTTCAGCTATTAAATACACGGTTACAATCTTGATATCAGTAAAAAAAATAATCCATAAATGCATTATTTAGTAAGTAGTAAAATATTTAACACATAAAATGGATGTTTGTTATTTACTTGTATGTGCATTGATTTTGAATAAGAGTGTCACTTTAAGATGAATGCGCAAACTACAGAACTTAAAGCTAAAAAATGGCCTTTGGGCTTTCAACAAGAACAAGGCAGAGTAATTCACAAAATCAACTGCAGAAGCAAAAAGCAAATTGTCTCTCAAAATCCTAGACTTGCAAATTGTCTCCCTTAACTCTAGACTTGAATTTACATGTACATGTAAACTTGGCTAAAAATAGAATTCGCTCATGCAGACCTGGCTAAAAATAGAAAGCATTTCTTTAAAACTTTCATGGCCCATAATCTAGGCATTTATGGGCGGATCTGGCTGGTTTTCGAAAGGAACCGAGCTCTAATGGATATCTAGATACTGTACAAGTTTCATCGAGATACAATCAAAACTGAAGACTGTATCGTGTTCACGACCAATTGTTTACAGACGCACGACCGCACGGATGCACATACTACGTACACATTACCATCGCATAAGCTCTTCTGGCCTTTGGCCAGTAGAGCTAAAAACAAAAAAACACTTTACTTAAAAGATTAATATGTAAAGTAAGAGATTTTTTTTTCCATAAATGCGATTAAACAGATGTTTTACACTGCATCTTATTCTGATAGCCATAAAGACATCATGTAAAAAGCGACTGAATGAAGTGATGTAACTATACATATATGTATAAAAGTATACAAAATTAATCATTTTCAAGTATCATTTCAAATACAAAGCCTTTAAATTTTAAGGAATGTAAACATTAACAAAAAATGTATTTGTTTTCATTTAAGTTATACCTGTACATGATATTGTACAACTCCAAATTGCAACAACAAGATTGCATAACTCAGCTAGATTTAACTCTGCTGATAAGCCCAATCTCACCTTGAATATGAGGAGAGCAACACTGAGCAGCACAGCCACCTGGACGACCACGATCAACATCTGGGTCACCATGTGAGCCAACATGATCTCAAACGACACCATCCCTGTCAGCACACATCAATTACAACTCTTACATTCACAAAATCAGGTACTTTCTTATCCTAGCAAATGTTAAAATCATTTTTTATCTCATCTGTTTTTAAAACAAAAAGTCCAAGTATTGTCATTATACGACTTGGCAGCAATGAGAAACTAGTTTCAACTGGGTTTTTCCGAGAAACTAGCTCCATGTCATTAACCCATGTGTCATTGTAAATACACAAGCACAAAAATCTCTATACTAGTGATACATTAATAGGTGAACACTTCACATCAAAAACATGCACGGTTTCAATTTCTTATAAAGGCACATTCCTGAGCTTCTCATATATAAATTCGCCAGTATTGCTTCCTAACCAGTAAAATGACCGTACTGAATTCTAGCTTATCATTAATAGCTTATCATATGATATTGAGTAGATGTTCTTTATTTTCCAGGTAAAATTTGGTTTATCTGTAAACAAAGCTTAAGGTCCCTATTAATTACTTATTATAGTACAAATGAAGTGATCCCACCTGATGCGAGACACCTGTCCAGCAGGCCCATCTTCTTGTCCATTACAAACACAAGGGTTGTCAGTCCTGTGGCCAGGAAAAATGTCACTCTGAAATCACATAACAAACACACGGGTGGTCAGTCCAGTGGTCAGTCCAGCGATAAGGAAACAATTTTACTCTGAAATCACATAACAAACACAAGGGTGGTCAGTCCAGTGGTCAGTCCAGCGATAAGGAAAAATGTTACTCTGAAATCACATAACAAACATGGGTGGTCAGTCCAGTGGTCAGTCCAGCGATAAGGAAAAATGTTACTCTGAAATCACATAACAAACATGGGTGGTCAGTCCAGTGGTCAGTCCAGCGATAAGGAAAAATGTTACTCTGAAATCACATAACAAACACAAGGGTGGTCAGTCCAGTGGCCAGAAAAAATGTCACTTTGAAATCATATAACAAAAACGAGGATGGTCAGTCATATCATCTGTAAATGATTTTTAAACACATTATTTTAGTGTTTTTTAATTCGCACACTAAAATTTGATTTGGGTTTCTGACAATAACTACTTATTTGACTGATATTCTAGAAGATAGCACTATAGAGGGCAACGGCTTTGTGATGCCAATGGAAACAAGTTTTAGAGGGAAATAATCCGGTCATCGCATACGTTTTAAACAAGGGTAAATTATTCTTCTTAACATAATTGCAAATACTCCATATAATGTTTACCCTAACCATGCATTTCTACAGTATTTCATGTGAATCTTCGTTACAAACCTCAGTTAATGAACAAAGCTATTCAGATCCATAACTATTCTAATACCAAGCTAACAAATTAACAATTATAACAATATAACACTAGCACAAGTCATACTCACGAGATCATTACACCAGGGGCCATGAACTCAGTAAAAGTGGCATCTTGGTTCCCATACACTGATTTCTCCATCTTTTTAAAAAAGTCAAACAATAAATTTTAACAGCTATTACATTCATGTACTAATTTGCTCATATTTTCTTCAAATTTAAATAATATCATAGCGCAACTGTTTGTTTCAATGAGATATTGATTATATTTCATTGAGTTAGCATACCGGGTAGGTGGAGCAGCACCGAAAGCCATTTTTCACCATTGACCCACCTCTCATAAAAACATGCCTTTCCGTGCTCAGAGCCTCAGACTAATGGAATCATGTAATTTTAGGAGAAAATCACACCACCTTCCACCAACAGTAAGTATACAAACTGAAATCAACCCAGAGATAAACCTGGTAAACCTACCATACATTGACGTTTATATCACATTGGAAAGCTTTTTTGTTCATTCATTAATTCTCATATCAGAATGTCAATGATAATCAATAGGCATGGCTTTTACTGTGCAATAAAGAGCTTGTGCAAAATTACTATGCTATTTACTTATACCACCATCTAGTTATTGAACACTGTTCTCAACAAAATATGGTACAAAACAGTCACTACACCCTGTACTCTCGTCACTACACCCTGTACTCTCGTCATTGAAGTTCTACAACCTGCACAATGCTCTTGTGTATAATTTCAATTACTCAGGTAGTTACAGCATGAATTATAACTAAACCCTTTTTTTTAAGAAACTTAACACTGATTATGAAAGTAAAATAATTTCAAACACTCATTGAGTCATTTTGAATGTTTCTTATACAAACACAGAAAAACACACAATGCCCAAAATCTGATTAATTACAAACATGTGAATAATCCCTCGACAAAGTATCATAAACAATCGCCGTGTTCTATGTTCATGGAATCTCGATCAATATATTAAGATAGATAACATAACACTCATGTGTTAATGTGATCCCAGAATGCATTGCATTAATTTAATATACCTGGTAAATGAAGAAAACCGTGACTTTGAATGACAATGACGAGCAACAGGCTGAGCTGCATTTGTTTTAGTTTAATATACAGCACTTGACATTTACTATAAACATAAACATAAGCTGGTAATGAGCTGTACAATGCCGTAATGAGCTGTACAATGCCATGCGCAACTTTCCCATAACTCTCTCAACACCTAAGTCTTAAAATAAATCATTTTAACCAGATATTGAAAAACCTTGAAACCTAAGTTTGATCTAAAACATACCAGTAACTGATTTTGATCTATTTTCTTTAATGATATTTGATATGTTTTTCTTTGTATGAAGGCATTATTTGAAAATGTTGCTTTCCTATTAATAAGAAAATCTTATATACTTACCAATATAGGTAAACTAGCCAGTTTCGGGTTCTTCCCAAATGCTTTCAGTGTTTCACCTGCAAATGCTTCAAACCCGTCCGTTATCTTCTTTATTAAGACTATCGCTATTTGTTCATCTGAAACAGAAGTCTGTATAATCAACCACAAGCCTTTTGTTTAATAATCAAAGAAAGTAGAGCTTACAACAAACAGCAAATACAACTTCATAAACTTGGTTGTTTGATAAAAAAGGATATTATATATGAAATTAACTTGGAAGCATTGAAAACATGTTTATCTAAGACTTATCTTAGACTTAACACTGTGTTTATTGTATATGCATGTAGATGTAATGGTTCTAAGGTCATATGACACAAAACTAAAGTAAGGATTCTATAACACAACTGAAATCATTTCAACCAAGAGATTATATAAAAAAACAATTTACGTTATAGCAAATTTACATATTCTGCCTACTTGTGGAATCCATCTGTATTTTCACAGAGCTACCATTGATCACAGAATCACTAATATTCATGCCTCCTAGGAATCTACAAGAGAACAGTTTTGTTTTAGTAGAAAAAACACATTCTTTTAACATTTGCATACAATTTTAACAGTAGCTGTTTATGCTATGATGTCTGCTGCACAACAATAATCAAACTAGTACTCAAAATGAATACTGATAAATATGTAATAAACATCGGTTACAATATTTATTGTTAAGAAACTATAAACCCAAGCAAAAAGTCATAAACACTCAGCTTATGTTTCTTACCCTAGATTAAATTGACATACACCCAGGAAAAGACAAGTTTTGTATAAATGCAAGATTGTAAATGTGATAGATTCTACAAATAAAGAGTATCTAATGAATCCATGTCATCATACATTTGTTCGTCCAAACCTCACACATACATAGATTTAACTGCATTATGGTAACCTCAGATATATTCTTCATAGCCACCTTATTTGGAGATCTGTGGAGAAGTTTTCACTGATATGTATAACTCCCCATGATTCACCCTGCTTTACGGAATGGTATGCTTCTGCGCAACCTCGGCCAGTGTAATTGTCCTGGAATTAAATTATGTTAGAAAGGCGTTAAAGAATATTTGACCTACGGTATAAATGAAAAATGTGGAAATAACAAAATTAAATGTGCAAAAACATCAAAACATCATATTGGTATATACCCATATCATTATAGTGGCCATTCATGTGACCAAAAAACCCAAGGCTAAATCGAAAATTGTTCATAATATTGAAACATGAAACAAGGCGCATATTTTGTGAGTAACAATGCACACATGTGTAGCACTTCTTTAGACCCACAACAATGGCTTTAAATTGTTCCAGTCATGCCCCTTGTTTGACTGAAAAAAGGTCAGATGAATGTTGGCACACGATGTGATCTTAGAGTTTTAAAAAACAATGATAGAAATTAAAGTATTCCATGGATTTAAGTTAAATTTATACACAATAAAGTTAATACTTTTAAGACTGAAACAACATACAGATGGGTGTTAGCATCACTCAGTGGTGCTCTTGTTTTTTAATAGAATGTCAAATATCGTAAAGATTCATTTCCAGTTCCACACCTGCACAATAGAATGATTATCTAGATGAGAGAGGAAGGCTGCACCCAAGGGTCCGGTATCCTCATTGACGATGGAAAGATGGAGGCCGAAGGGGTCATTGCCAATACAAAGGCAGAACAAAACGATCTCCACAAGCGGCAACATGAACTGGAACAACAGGAATCTGCCGAGAAGAAATGAGGAGGTCTATATAACATTGTACTGTGTTATTTTCTTCACTTAATGCATACATTGAAAATGTTACACAATTAAGAGTATTGGATCTAACCAATAGAAACAACCCATGACATTTTTTTCACAGATCCACAATTACAATTTTTTCCACATCAAACATTATCTTTTGAATTGAATTGAATTATATATGTGTATTTGTTAAAGTTTTAAAGTATATCAATGAACAAGTATGTTTAACATTTTTAAGTGGTCTTTATCTTTTGGACGCTCAGTCTATACAGTGAGATGCCTATAATGTAATAAAATGTATGAACTCATTCTTGGCAATCCCTGCAATGATTGCCTATAACGTGGTCAAAAGTATACTTTTTCTCTTCTTGAAACAAGAGCAACCTTAGTGGCATCTTTGTTTGTTTTTCTACTGAAGGGGTGCACAAAGTTCATGAGTAGTCAATACAGGACAAGCAAACAAAAATAATAAAATGCACCAGCGCTCTCTAGAAATGTTTTTGACCCGTGTATTTGAATAAAAAGTTACATGTACATGTTAAATATTAATTTAAATAATAAAGACTGGATAATATTAATGTTCATTTAAACACCAAACTGGCCCGTCTCTTTAACCAACCCAATTCTTCTCCTGAGTAAATGTATGTTTTTCATAAACTGGGCAAAGATGTTGTTGGCGCTGGGAAGCCCAATGGGGAAAGCAAATCTGTGAGCGGGTAGAGGGGGCTCCAGGTCCCCACCCATTGTCACATCCAAGAGGGGCTCGTCATCGTCATCAATCACAGGCTTAACGTTATCTTCATCTTCGGTGTTCAGGCTGGTCTTGGAGTACTACAGAAATGGAGATGAAAAATCTACCTTCTTGTATATATTAAAAAAAACTCTAAATACTTGTCCATGAAATAAATGATCAGCAGAAATTACAGGAAAGTTTTAAAAAAATTAAGGGTCAATCGTTCAATTTTTAAGCTGTAAGTTGAAAGCTGTCATTAATGCATTGACATTCATTATTCTATTAATTACATAGTGAGTCTCTACCTCATTACGTGGCAGCCTGGGTTCAGGCAGAGTTCCCTCACAATCCTCCTCACACAGCCTCAGGAATACATTCTCAAGGCTCTGCATAACACAAGACAGCATTGAACAAGGTAGGGAATCACATTATAAAACCATGTAGGCGGCAGAGCACACACGTATCACAGACAACTCAAGGCTCTGTAAACATGTTGCTAACTTCAACAAAATGCAGCTTCATGTTAGTATGGAATAAGCTGTAGTGCACACAGGCATCACAGACTCATGTACTGTACCAGACCTGTACTGATAGCTCTATAGCCTTCAGTGGCTCCTCTTAACCATGTATCTTTTACCATACCAGTGTTTATATATGTACACTCACAGACAGTTGAATTCCTCTATAGCCCTTAGTGGCTCCTCTTACCCCTGTATCTTATACTAGCCCAGTATTTATATATGTTCACTCACAGACAGTTGAATTCCTCTATAGCCTTCAGTGGCTCCTCTTAACCCTGTATCTTTTACCATACCAGTATTTATATATGTACACTCACAGACAGTTGAATTCCTCTATAGCCCTTAGTGGCTCCTCTTACCCCTGTATCTTATACTAGCCCAGTATTTATATATGTTCACTCACAGACAGTTGAATTCCTCTATAGCCTTCAGTGGCTCCTCTTAACCCTGTATCTTTTACCATACCAGTATTTATATATGTACACTCACAGACAGTTGAATTCCTCTATAGCCCTTAGTGGCTCCTCTTACCCCTGTATCTTATACTAGCCCAGTATTTATATATGTTCACTCACAGACAGTTGAATTCCTCTATAGCCTTCAGTGGCTCCTCTTAACCCTGTATCTTTTACCATACCAGAGTTTATATATGTACACTCACAGACAGTTGAATTCCTCTATAGCCTTCAGTCGCTCCTCTTACCCCCGTACCTTATACCATACCAGTATTTATACATTTATATGAACACTCATTCAAGTTGAACCTCTCTTTAGCCTTCAGTGGCTCCTCTTATCCCATATCTTATACCATACCCATATAAATATATGTACACTCACTACACTCAGTCATGTTGAACCTATCTATAGCCTTCAGTGGCTCCTCTTACCCAGTATCTTATACCATACCCGTATTGATATATGTACACTTACAGTCATGTTGAACCTCTCTATAGCCTTCAGCGGCTCCTCTTCTGCTAAAATCCTTCCATATCTCATAAACCCAACCTAAAGTAAGCAAATAAGAACTGCTATATTAGAGGCGAACCACAGCTCAATTCAACATTATTATCTTATCATTCATGACTGTTTTTATAATTGAAAGAAATCAAAAACACATTGTTCTGAAAAACTGACGTAAATAAATATATGAAGATGAAAATGTTGTGTTTTGGAGGTTATAATGTTTTCATTCAAATTAATATCTTCTGTGATAACTAATTGTATCAAATGGGGTACATTGTATTCGTACATGTATTTGAATGAAAATAAGCTGAGCAGAATAGACACCATGCAGTCACACCCTAGCTATTTTCAAATAGACCCTTTCTTTAACTACTCTGCTAGAATGAAACGTCAATTTCGGAGACATCTTTTCTGGCTATACCTAGTAATAAGTACTCAAGCCCCAGTACCACTTTTCTACATGTATCATCTTTGGTATGGTACAGTCAGTCTGTGAATTGATTTGGGACCTCTTGAGGTAAAAGCTTTGCTCTAACTCTAAACTATTTTGGTTGTGATCCAAACAGTTATTGTCACGGTAGCAACAATCTTGAAACAGATATTTTTGTAGTTTTCTAGCCATTTTTTTGCTCACCTTATCTGCCTGCTTGGCCTCCTCGATGTAGTGGGTGGTGAGAATTATGGTTGTCTGGTTTCCTGTGTGGCTTGTGATATTTATAAGGTGGTCCCATATCCTGTAAATTTATTTTAGTTTATATCAGTAAAAGAAAATATAAATGCAGCGATTGTATGACAATAACTGGGAACCTTAACAAAACTGACCTCTCTCTGAGTAAGGGGTCGACACCTACTGTGGGCTCATCGAGAATAAGTAGCTCTGGTTCATGAAGTAGAGCCACACAGAATGACACACGCCGCATCTGACCTCCGCTGTGGATGGAGAATTAAAATATTTAAACATTGATATACTTTTTTTGCATATTAAAAGTGGAAAATTAGGTTCTCCACAGAGTAAGCTTTAGCATCTGCCTAGTTTTGACTATGGTTATGCTACAAATTAAACAATATATGTCCAACATTCTTAGACAATTGTTCCTCACAGGGCTAAGTCAAGTCTAAAACCCATGATCTTTGAAACTCAATACATTGGTGGTCAAAATTTGGGGCCTCAATGGTAATTTATGTATACATCGTATTTTTTATAAAAAAACTATTATAGTCATGATTACGGCTAACAAATATATTGTGGTGTATATTTTCAATTACTAAGCTTGTAATTGAAAAAGTATTGACAATTAAATCAAATAAGAAGTTCTATTAACCTAAGTTGTGAGACAAGTCGATGTTTATCGGGCAGCGACAGAAACTCTACCAGGAAGTCAGAGCGTGTTTGTATGAGTTGTGAGGTCATCTTGTGTAACCGACCATAATACTGCAGTGTCTCAGCAATAGTCAGGTCCACAAACAGGGCCGTCTCCTAAAAATGTTATTCAATATTTTATACCATGAAATGGTAGAATAAATCATGTAAAAACAGTCAGTAGCTCTCCATTTCAATTTAATTTACTTAATGCATTAAAATCTTAATGCTTTCTTTAAATTCCACATACCTGCAACTTTTATGCAAATATTAAAAACTGTTTAAAACTGATAGATGTTTTATTTTCAGCAGGGATACACATAAAACACGTAGGCTTACACAAGTAACACTTACAGTCCAAGCTACATGTATTTAAATTTTCTAATAAAGAAACAACTATAAGAAGATGTTATTTTTTACGTTTACACCTCTATGGCACTCACCTGTGGCATATAGCCAACCATACTGCCTGGCACCTTGTGACCATGTGCTCCGGGCTTGTCTCCCAGAACCACAACATGACCGCTGTCCACCTGTAAACGTCCTAGAACACTCCGCAGTAGGGTCGTCTTTCCACAACCACTAGGACCCAGCAGGCCATAACTAGATGGCAGATAAACAACATGAAAGAGGGTTGGTGTAAAATCAAGCAAATGGAGTTTTTCACTGACATTGCAGTTATCAGTTGTTTTAGGGTCACTAAATTTCTTGATGTTTGATATTACAAAGTTTATAATATAGTTTTATAGCATAGAAACAACAGTAAAGCCAATGAATGAGTTTTTCATTAAAAGGGTTTACTAATTCAAAAGATGCAAATAAATCAAAGTGAATTACATGCAACCCCTCGGTACATTGATATTCAGGCTGTTGAGAACTTGCAGTTTTCCATAAGACTTGGTGATCTGTCTTCCCCATACTACTGCTGGCTCTTGACGAAATCTGTTAAGTCTGGCCAATGATCGTCTTGGACCTGAGGGTCTACGCTCTGCTAGACTTCCAGAGTCTAAATCCACTCTTGCAGCCATTTCTACAACTACTTTTGACAATAAACTTCAGTTTTGTATTTCTTTCTGAAAATTAATTTATTGACTTTTTTATAAAATCAGATTTTACACCACTTATATATACATGGACACCTATATATCCCTCACAAGATTTATTCATGTAAAGTTGAATGTCAAGAGATAAGTGGACACAAATCTGAGACAGAATTTTTATTGTTAATATTGAGAGTTCTGTGTTATGTTTTAATCGATCACAGTCAGTTCAACAGTTTAATAAAGTGTGTACGGGGTATAGGAAGAGGGGCGGGGGGGGGGGGGGGGGGGGGGGGCTGAGGCCACTTCAAGAATGTCATCTGTGCCCGGGCTAAAATAACTTGCAAATCAAATAATATCAGGTTTAAATCTCCAAACCACAATGTAGCTCCGATATAAATAGAATGCATTGTGCATTAGAGTTATCTCTTTGTAAAATTTAAGAAGGTAAAATCAACGCAACTTTTAGAAATCGTACATTAATTTACAATTAATTTGGTTCGAAAAGATGGTGCGAAATGATGTAGGGGCGAATCAGAAACATCCATATAAAACAGTAATCAGATTGATACTTAACGGATACTCGATGTAAACCACTAATTATAGGAACAATATTTTCGTAGGGACTATACAGTCAACGATACGTGATAATTTAAAAGTAAATTGGAAAGATAAACATTAATCCTTCGTAAGCGAGTAAGTAATAGTGAAAGTAGGCCTCGTTTTAGTGCCCTTACCGCACAACCCTGGGATACGTACCACTATGATATAAAACCAAACAAGTACGATTTTCTTACTAGTAAGTTCTCTCACCTAAAGCCTAGTCCAAATAATTGTAAGTTGACGGATTTTTTTACGATTTTTGATATGGCAAAGAATCCCGTATAACACGTCTATTATTTTAGACTAACCTAAAGCCATGTTTCTGTTTCTGTGGAATCTTCATTGCTTCTTAGGAGAAACTCTTGTAGCGTAGATAAACTCACTTAAATTCGTGCATACACACACGTGCGCTCTTCTTCGTATACAAGTTCACACGCTTATTATGTACGTGCCTTTGTTTAAAAATCCACTCAAATGCTCTGAGTAATAAATATAGCTATAAACGTGAATGCAAGAGGGTTATCTAGGTTTTGGACATGAAATGGACAGCAGCGTGGATGAGACAGTACTCATACATGTACTCCAAATATCCCAGGACCACCCCTTAAAGCCATGGATAGGGAGGGAGTAACTGCATGCTACAATTTAAACATCTTCGGTGTGAAGCTGCAGCGTTTTGGGGAATACGGTCACGGTCGATTCACATTGGAGAGTATGTGGTAATTAAGCAACATTGGAACACTGTGCATTGTAAAAATAGTAATCAACAATAATGATAACGTTTTTATTTGTGTTAATTCACTGCCGCAATACACAGGATGATATGGTTTTCATTTACGATAAAGAGTTGCACAATATATGTTTATAAACACTCAATTAACACATTTTATGATTTATGCAGAGTGAATACTGTAGACACTGTAGACACAATATAAACGAGTGTTCAAACAGACATTCAAAATATTTCACAACACCATGAAATTAATAATATATGTACTGTTTTACATAACAATCCATTTCTAACAAATGAGCGTACAAACACGGAATTTTCAGTCAAGCAGGTTTAGTTAACAATACAAATGTTCGAAGCCTTCCTGCCTAATGACTGAATTATTTGTGGAAGCAGTGTGTCTTTTGAAAGTATTTTGACGATTGACCTTGTTGTTTGATATATTTGTTTAGAAACTAGAGATTGCTTTTTTGAAAAAGCGCTTGTCTCCCCTATTGTGTGGTCGTAGCTGAGAAAAAATAAATGATGGACATGAAATTTGTAACTTTGGACTGGAGACAAACCAACAGTGAAGTTTGGTTTATTCGATTATATTAAATAGTGAAGAGAAGAAAGTGTTGTTGATTAATCATGGAAAATGTAAACGAAGTTTGCATTGTATGAAGTTCCTGGGCGCAAGCGTTATTCAATTATTGATCGGAAACCATTTTTCAGCTCACAGTCATCGTGACCATGACCTTTTACCTACTGATCACAACATCAATAGGGATCATCTACATAACCAACTTGCATACCAAGTATTAAGTTCTTGGGTGCAAGTGTTCTTTAGTTACTGAGCGGTAACCATTTCTTCAACTCAAGGTCATGGCAACCTTGACCTTTGACCTACTGATCTCAAAATCAATAGGGGTCATCTACTAGTCATGACCGACTAGCGTACCAAGAATGAAGTTCCTGGGTACAAGCGTTCTTAAGTTATTGAGCAGAAACCATTTTTAAGCTTAAGGTCACCGCCAACGTATCATTTTTTACCTGAAGGTAACCTTGACCTTTGACCTTTTGATCTGAAAATCAATAGGGGTCATCTTCTAGTCATGAACAACTAGCTTACCAAGTATGAAGTTCCTGAAACCAAAGGATCTTTAGTTATTGAGCGGAAACTTTTTCTTCACTTCAAGGTCATGGCAACCTTGACCTTTGACCTAGTGATCTCAAAATCAATATGGGTCATCTTCTAGTCATGACCAACTAGCATACCAAGTATGAAATTCCTGGTTGCAAGCGTTCTCTAGTTATTGAGCGGAAACAGTTTCTTCACCTCAAGGTCACGGTGACCTTGACCATTGACCTACTGATCTCAAAATCAATAGGAGTCATCTACTAGTCATGAACAACTATGAAGTTCCTGGGTACAAGCTTTCTTTAGTTATTGAGCAGAAACCATTTTTAAGCTTAAGGTCACTGCCAACATAACATTTTTTACCTGAAGGTAACCTTGACCTTTGACCTTTTGATTTCAAAATCAATAGGAGTCATGTAATAGTCATGAACAACTAGCATACCAAGTATGAAGTTCCTGCACCCAAAGGATCTTTAGTTATTGAGTGGAAACCGTTTCTTCACCTCAAGGTCACGTTGACCCTGATCTTTGACCTAGTGACCCCAAATTCAATAGGGGTCATCTACTAGTCATGACCAACTAGCATACCAAGTATGAAGTTCCTGGGTCTAAGAGTTCTATAGTTATTGGGCGGAAACGAAGTGTGACGTACTGACTGACTGACTGACAGACTGATGGACTGACTGACGGACAGGGCAAAAACAATATGTCTCCCCATGAATGGGGGAGACATAAAGATATTACACGCAAATGATTTTTACATGGAAGGTCACCACGACCTTGACTATTGACCTTGTTACCCCCAAAACAATTGGGATCATCTAGACATCATGACCAACCTCACTTCAAAGTTTGGTGAACCTAGATCAAAGCATTCTCCTGATATTGCACGGAAATATTTTTTTACATTAGAGGTCACAGCGACGTTGACCTTTGACCTTGTGACCCCCCAAAATATAGGAGTTTTCTAAACCTCATGATCAACCTCCCTACCAAGTTTGGTGAACCTAGGTCAAACCATTCTCAAGATATTGAGCGGAAATGTTTTTTACATTGGGGGTCGCCGCGACCTTGACCTTTGACCTAGTGACCCCAAAAACAATAGGGATCTTCTACACCTCATGACCAACCTCCCTACCAAGTTTGGTGAACCTAGGTCAAACCGTTCTCAAGATTTTGAGCAGAAATGTTTTTATATTGGGGGTCGCCGCGACCTTGACCTTTGACCTAGTGACCCCAAAAACAATAGGGATCCTCTACACCTCACGACCAACCTCCCTACCAAGTTTGGTGATCCTAGGTCATGCGGTTTTCCAGTTATCGATCGGAAACGAAGTGTGACGTACGGACGGACTGACGGACTGACGGACTACCGGACTGACGGACAGGGCAAAAACAATATGTCTCCCCCAGAGAGGGGGAGACATAATGAGATATCGAGTGTATACACCACTCGATCATTTGCTGTAATTTGTTAAACACCAGCGCATATTATATATACACATATTATTATAAATATATTCAATTCATCAACCTGAATGAGAAACCAACTGTAATATAACATGATATAACATAGACACATACATTTCATTTAATCAAACTAAAACCTTTTAAAACACTCCAATACAACAAACAAATTTTAAAATAACATTGACTTCATGGTTTAAATACATCTATCAGATACTATTATGTCAGTCCCCATGTCTTGGTTTCCAGTGACTGTTGGCATGGTTACCCATGTACCCAGTCCACTGTTGTCGTGGAAACGGTAGCACGCGCCCGCATCGCCGTCCGCTTCGTGCCAGTGACGACATGTTACTACACGTGCATGTCAAACGTACTCTGTTGACAAAAAGAAATTTTCCACTTTTTATGTTCAAATGATCAGTGATTTGCCAAGTTTACAATGAAATAACCTTCAAACAAAAATAAGCTAGTACATTAGAATTCACACGAGACATAACCTAGTGCGCTATATATTTACAAACAAATAATGCCTTTCCAAACGAAAGATTAGAGGGACTTGGTGTTTTGGACCAAAAATAAGTTTTATCATTATACTTATCCACTAAGCCGCGGATTATACAACAGGGATGGATATCTTGACCTTTTAAAATACATTGATAACATTACGTGATAATGTCAATCAACTAATCACACAGCAACGAATCGCTGAATCCCGTTAGTAACAATATTGAAAATGGTGGTCTTTAAAGACGATATTTGACACAATATTAACATTTCCTAAAGAGTTCCATCTGACAGTATCTTAGTTTTAATTAACACTGTTAATGATTTGCCGCAATTTATTTCGGAATAAAAAGTGCATTATGATTTTACAACACATGAGTGAGTCCCTTCATCTAAAAAATCAAATATCAAATGAAATCACACAACTTATGCTTAAACCGATCCTTCATGTGCTATATACATGCTTATTAGAATGTACAACCATTTCTCATTTTGAATCAACATCTTGTGAAATACAAAATTTGAAAACCACAATGCGCGATAAGAATATTGTCTGAAACTGTAAGATCTCATACCTGTAGACGGTCATCTGACCCATATGGATGTTGAATGGGTTGTAGCGAGTCTGGCTTTCAAACGTTCCTCCGTCCGGGAGGTCGTGGTGCCCCTCCGTCACACACTCGTCCGTGATGGCGTGCTCGTATGCGTCGTGGTCCATACCGTAGTACAAACCTTTGGTAGTTACATAATAAAATCTTTATTTAAATCGACATTTTCTACAATATTAAAGCCACTTCCGTCATAAAGGCCATGGCGACGCTCCGTCACAATTATCCATCCGTAAGCATAAGCGTCGTGGTTCCATACCTAAGTTACTGTCACAAGATGCGGGATCAGTTTTTTATGTGTACATCATTTTTAGAGGTTAAACATGGTCTTCAAATAAAACACTCCTAGTCATTCGGAGCGACTCGGCCATTTTTTCAAAAACAACGTTTTTTTCGATAAAATGGCCGAGGAGTTCCGAATGACTCCTAGTCTGTATGTTTAAAACCAATGATATACTGATTATAGTGTTTAAGTTTCATGAAAAATCTGAATATAGTATAATAACTTACTCTTGGGGTCAAAGCGAATCGTTTCCTCCGACATTTTCTTTTCTATGCATTTCTGGTCCTCAGGGAGAATCGCTCTTGTTTTAGCCGGAAAGAACCAGTAAGTCGCAAACACAAAGTCTATGGAATTGTTGTAGTTTGGGTGTTCCACCGGCAGTGACGTAGGCATCAAACTCCCAGTTGACAGAAGACGCTGTAGGCCATCTTCGTCGTGTGGTCCCACATGACGACGCTTTCGCACACGGCCTTTTCTCTTATTATTTTTCCTGGAATGACCTTTGAAGCTAGTTTTTCCTTGCACTGAATCTGTTTTTCTTCTTTGTCTATTGTTAGTATAAATATCACGGTTAAACATGTCACTAGTGTCACGCATAGCGATAGGTTTTACCTCACCTTCATTTCTAACCAAACTTGCGTATCGTCCTGATGTTTTTCGTCTTCCAGTTGGATGCCCTCTACCAAACTGTCCATAGTTTGGAGTGCGCTGTGTTGTCTGAAAGTAATCCCCATATTCCTGTAGGGGTTTCCGTCCCCTCGATCCCAGTTCTGGTCCCCGGCGTCTGGGTTCAAGTTCCTCTTCCGTAATGTCATTGTAGGGGTCGGAATTATAAGGGGATTCATAATCTAGATCCTCAAACCCGAAGGGTCGAGGTTTTCTGTAATCAGGGTTGTAAACCGGTCTTGAAGGCCCCTTTTTATACGTTGTTCTCTCTGAATCATCGAGCACAGGTGTTTCAAAAAGAGATTCAGTGCCTTCGTTCGTCATCAAATCTTGAAGGTTGTCAATATCGTCTTCCTAAAATATCAGAAGCTGTGAACAAAATACCAATTATGATTACATTAAGAAATAAAAGTAAAACTATTTAACACTTGAAACTAATAGATTTAGTGAGTTATTATCAGCCAAGGTTTTGTTATTAGCGCACTTGAGGTACAATACCAACACTGATGGCCTTACTTCCGGTTCCTCGTCGGCGTCTAGGAGGGTAAACTTCCTGTATTCGGGCAGGTACTCTGGGTGCGCCAGGACGAAGTCAATCCCCATCTGGGTCGTGTTCTGCCAGCTGTCATGTTCCACGGCCTTGCGTTCCTCTGAAGTAAAGAAGAAAATCATATCACGTGACACAGTAAATGTTTAACTGCCGAGCGAGAAATTTCTTCCTGACTGTGTACATATACAAGACCACTCATAAAACTCTAAATGCAGCAATGAACGTGACTTAATTAGTGTGAATAATGCTGCAAGGTATTTTGAAGAGCAATATTGACTCTGTTTTACATTCTTTTTATAAACGGGACAGAGTCCCTTTTCAACTGATAGCTGAACCATCCGCTCTAATATGAATTTTAAATGAAGAACTTCAATCAAATCCAGTCTTACCGGAATAATATACTGTAGTTCCGGGTGGACGGATGTTACTGCTGATGGCGAATATCTTGCTGTAACCCTTCGTCTTGAAGCGCAGCCGACAGAAATCTGAGCGGCTCTGCTCGTGAACGTTGGTTCCTGGAAGGTATTAAACGTTGGCTTCGGTTTTACATGATTCTTTTTTGCAACTTTAGAATAGTGTTTTAAAGGCATCATTTTATTATTTTTAAGAGAATCAACGTTGTAACGGAGGGAAGTTCGAACCAACCTAAAGTAATGTTGTACTCAATGTAACGGGTTGGTATTGTTTATAACTTGTACTGAATTAAAAATATTTGGCATTCCCTGACTTAATGACTAGTTTCGTGCGCATGCGCATACATACACTCGCCTCGCAATATAATTCCAAGCTTACCTTCAATAAAGCGGTACTGGCCTCCCTGTCCCTCGTGTTTGAGGCAGTCCGCCGCCCAGTACAGGAAGAGGTCGTTCCCGCGACCCTCCATGCTCACCGTGAGACCAGAAGCTTGGGCACCCACGGCGTCCTGCATCGCCGGCAATACTAGTGGCCGCCCCGTCCGCCCATCCAGCACAGTTGTCTAAGAGAAATAGCCGGGAACAGTTTATCGTCAACGATTAGTTAAAGGCCGGTAAACACGTAAACATATAAAAAAAAACTTTTATTAACTTTTAATACCGAATGCGTTTCCATTTTCAATCCGTTCAGAATCAGCGTACAAAGACTATCCATTTCCTATTGCCGATGGTATTGCGTTTATCTCGACGACATTATGACGCATCAATCACTTAAAAAGTTTAAAAGAACTGACGCGTGATCTATTGAGCCATTGACCATATTGGTCACCTACACGTATGGATGAATTTCCCGGGCGTCGTTAGACAAACGTACCATACTTTTGCAGAGTGTGCGCCCACTTCCATTGAGCCATAACACGTTGTTTGGCTTATAATCATTCTCTCAGAACTATCACTAGAATAGTTGTAAAATAATGAACAGCGATAATGAATACCTGTGAGTAGTAGTAGACTGGAAATCCCGGTCCGCGGGCGTTCTTCACCAAGAAGTCGGGCACGTCATCGTCGTTATAGTAGCCGGGGGACGGGGTGCTGGAAATTGTAGTAGAGGCTTGACTCTGACAACCGATTTTAATGCAACAAGAATATTCCATAAAGTTATTTTATTAGGATACACTCTGCAAAAGTTTGCTTTCTTTGAAATACCAGTAATTATTGGCAACCTAGGAACTCGTTTCCGACTGCCCCCGAGTGTCAGTCAAATTGTGATATTGTGAGGAATTTTGTACAAATAAGTAAAAGATATATGTTTGGTAAGATGACGTCATAATAAACGTCAGATCATTGAAAAGAAGCTTATATTTTACCTTTTCAATTTAAAAAAGACACATAAAAAGAAATTAAAAGTAATCAAGAATGTTGAAAATGTACAACAGCTTAAATGCAATGTATACCGCTTCCATTAATAACCACTGACGTTTAGGTCAGAATCTTGTGTTCACGTACTGGTAAGACTCGGACATGGGGAACGTGTAGTTCCAAATGATATGGAAGTCCAGTCCGTCAATAGCGAGGACGGACGAGTTGAACATGGGCAGTATGATATCCTCCACCCCGTCCTGGGTGACGTCAGCAAGCACAGGTGGCGTCATCACACCCTTGAATTTGTCCGTGTATAACGCCCGCGCCTTGTATATAATTGTATGTATTTAAAAAGAAAATATTTAAATGATTAAAAATGCCATATTCGTTTAAATCTCTATACGTCATGTTAACGTCTTCAAAAACATTGTGATTTAGTTGTTCTAACTTTTGTTTACGAAAATGACTTTATGCACAATGGCCAAATTGCAGAAGCATCTGTAGATTATTACTAATAGAAGTAGTGTCTGTCTGTTTTTAATTTATTTCCAATGCATTTATAATAATATACATATGATCAAAACATTACATTGTTAACCTTTTTAATATCACCCCGAATAAGGTCATTCAGCTTGATGACCCAGAGTGAGCCCCCGTGCGTCTCTCCACCCGTGCCAAACAGTACAAGGCGCGACCCGTCCGGCCAGGTGTACACCTGAGGGGAATAGTACGACTCGCGCCCGTCTGGCACTCCAAGCCATTGCAGCACGTGCCCCGTTCGTCCACTCATCAGCAAGATACGGCCAGATAGTCGGTACTCGCTGCCTGCAATCAATGAACTGAATTATGTTTTCGGAAATAAAACTGAAACGCTAAATAATCGCGCGTTTTTTCATATGCCACAATTATTATTTTTTATCCAACAACTGATTATGGTTAACACATCCAAAACGTTTTAATACTCAAAACTAACACAAGTATGTTTTCCCCAAGTACATATTTTCTCACGAAAATGACAGTAAAACAATCTGCAAATTGAGCGTCAGAACTCTGGCGATTTGGCAGAACATTGGTATATGCAGCTTCGTAAACACATCATTAAGCATTGTTTAATCAAGGAGACGCGCGTACCGGGCTCCTGAAGCGGGTCTCCACCATGGATGGCCAGGATGTCTACCACGCCGTCTTCGTCCATATCTGGTATGAGCTGCGCCGTGTACAGGTTCATAATTTCATTTTTAGCTTCCTGTTTCCCGAATGTCCATATCCGCTCGCCCGTCCGTCCGCTCACCGCCTCAAACGCCTACAACCAAATTTAAGCGTGCGTTGGCTATTTGTTAAGGACCGTTATATATATATCTGGTATCTGGTATCATAATTATAAACATATATATATATATATATATATATATATATATATATATATATATATATATATATATATATGTTTATAATTATGATACCAGATATTTTGTTACATAACAAAGAAACATGCAGACATGCTGAAATTGATTTAATTTGATATATTTCCTTTATGATAAGATATATTTTACAAAATAAACTTTATATACTTAACTTTCTATTTTGTTGTGAAACATGCCTCGGAAACAAAAAAAGTATTTGCCGTCTAAAGTGTTCCGGCGTTCGACACTGTCAATAGGTCTATAGTGACCCGGCGTACGACACTGTCCGTTGGTCTATAGTGACCCGGCGTACGACACTGTCCGTTGGTCTATAGTGACCCGGCGTTCGACACTGTCAATAGGTCTATAGTGACCCGGCGTTCGACACTGTCCGTTGGTCTATAGTGACCCGGCGTTCGACACTGTCCGTTGGTCTATAGTGACCCGGCGTTCGACACCGTCAGTTGGTCTATAGTGACCCGGCGTACGACACTGTCCGTTGGTCTATAGTGACCCGGTGTTCGACACTGTCAGTTGGTCTATAGTGACCCGGCGTTCGACACTGTCAGATGGTCTATAGTGACCCGGCGTTCGACACTGTCAGTTGGTCTATAGTGACCCGGTGTTCGACACTGTCCGTTGGTCTATAGTGACCCGGCGTTCGACACTGTCCGTTGGTCTATAGTGACCCGGTGTTCGACACTGTCAGATGGTCTATAGTGACCCGGCGTTCGACACTGTCCGTTGGTCTATAGTGACCCGGTGTTCGACACTGTCCGTTGGTCTATAGTGACCCGGTGTTCGACACTGTCAGATGGTCTATAGTGACCCGGCGTTCGACACTGTCAGTTGGTCTATAGTGACCCGGCGTTCGACACTGTCCGTTGGTCTATAGTGACCCGGTGTTCGACACTGTCCGTTGGTCTATAGTGACCCGGTGTTCGACACTGTCCGTTGGTCTATAGTGACCCGGTGTTCGACACTGTCAGATGGTCTATAGTGACCCGGCGTTCGACACTGTCAGTTGGTCTATAGTGACCCGGTGTTCGACACTGTCCGTTGGTCTATAGTGACCCGGTGTTCGACACTGTCAGATGGTCTATAGTGACCCGGTGTTCGACACTGTCAGATGGTCTATAGTGACCCGGCGTTCGACACTGTCAGTTGGTCTATAGTGACCCGGTGTTCGACACTGTCCGTTGGTCTATAGTGACCCGGCGTTCGACACTGTCAGATGGTCTATAGTGACCCGGCGTTCGACACTGTCAGATGGTCTATAGTGACCCGGTGTTCGACACTGTCCGTTGGTCTATAGTGACCCGGTGTTCGACACTGTCAGTTGGTCTATAGTGACCCGGTGTTCGACACTGTCAGATGGTCTATAGTGACCCGGCGTTCGACACTGTCAGTTGGTCTATAGTGACCCGGTGTTCGACACTGTCCGTTGGTCTATAGTGACCCGGCGTTCGACACTGTCAGTTGGTCTATAGTGACCCGGTGTTCGACACTGTCAGATGGTCTATAGTGACCCGGCGTACGACACTGTCAGTTGGTCTATAGTGACCCGGTGTTCGACACTGTCCGTTGGTCTATAGTGACCCGGCGTTCGACACTGTCAGTTGGTCTATAGTGACCCGGCGTTCGACACTGTCCGTTGGTCTATAGTGACCCGGCGTTCGACACTGTCAGTTGGTCTATAGTGACCCGGCGTTCGACACTGTCCGTTGGTCTATAGTGACCCGGTGTTCGACACTGTCCGTTGGTCTATAGTGACCCGGTGTTCGACACTGTCAGTTGGTCTATAGTGACCCGGTGTTCGACACTGTCAGATGGTCTATAGTGACCCGGCGTTCGACACTGTCAGATGGTCTATAGTGACCCGGCGTTCGACACTGTCAGTTGGTCTCTGGTGGCCCGGCGTTCGACACTGTCAGATGGTCTATAGTGACCCGGCGTTCGACACTGTCAGTTGGTCTCTGGTGGCCCGGCGCTCGACACTGTCAGATGGTCTATAGTGACCCGGCGTTCGACACTGTCAGTTGGTCTCTGGTGGCCCGGCGCTCGACACTGTCAGTTGGTCTACGGTGACCCGGCGTTCGACACTGTCAGTTGGTCTATGGTGATCCGGCGTTCGACCCTGTCCGTTGGTCTATGGTGACTCGGCTTTCGACACTGTCAGTTGGTCTATGGTGACCCGGCGTTCGACAATGTCAGTTGGTCTATGGTGACCCGGCGTTCGACACTGTCAGTTGGTCTATGGTGACCCGGCGTTCGCCACTGTCCGTTGGTCTATGGTGACCCGGCGTTCGCCACTGTCCGTTGGTCTATGGTGACCCGGCGTTCGCCACTGTCCGTTGGCCTATAGTGACCCGGCGTTCAACACTGTCCGTTGGTCTATGGTGACCCGGCGTTCGACACTTTCAGTTGGTCTATGGTGACCCGGCGTTCGACACTTTCAGCTGGTCTATAGTGACCCGGCGTTCGCCACTGTCAGTTGGTCTATGGTGACCCGGCGTTCGACACTGTCAGTTGGGCTATGGTGACCCGGCGTTCGACACTGTCAGTTGGTATATAGTGACCCGGCGTTCGACACTGTCAGTTAGTCAAGTCGAAGTTATGACAATCACCCAAATAGAGATCCGTGCATTTTGCACGCCTCCAGGAATAATATATTTTTATACAAATGTACAGACAAAAATAAATTTTCAATGAGGTTTGTATTCTAAAGATTTAATTTTGTATACCCCGGCTCTGCCTCCCGCTAAACAGTCGTGGACGTCATCTTGGTCAAGGTCAGCCTCACAGTTAAGACCGTACAGCTCGTGGTCGGTGTAGTGGCGCCAGATCTCCCTTCCGGTGCCGCCCTCCAGCGCCAGCAGCCCACCGAAGCACGGATAGCGGCCGTCGAAGTAAATGTCACACACGATACCAGGCACCTTTATACCGTCCGAGCCTACAGATGTCAAGTGAAATTTGAAAATTGGATTCAAATGTTAAGAACTATCAATATATATATAACACAATTCAAAAAGACATTATGA
Organism: Mya arenaria; assembly: GCF_026914265.1. Classification (NCBI taxonomy): domain Eukaryota; kingdom Metazoa; phylum Mollusca; class Bivalvia; order Myida; family Myidae; genus Mya; species Mya arenaria. Next base: position 37,131,907 of record NC_069126.1, read on the forward strand.
CAAACATATAAAATAAATAGTTTACAAAAAATAAAAGTGATTTTTTTTTCATGAAACAAGTGAACACTTGTTGATTATGAGAAAAGATTCTTAGACAATGGACCCATGTAGTTTTTGCGGCCGCTCCATCGATATCTGATACTCTTAAATTTAAATATGTTCAAATACCACACCTGTTGCAAAGCCAAGAATGACGTCAAGTACACCGTCCCCGTTGACATCCAGCGGCCGAAACGCAGATTCCGTCAGCAGTTTCGGGAAACCCATCGTCCAAACGTCCTCGACTTTGACGTTATCACACCCGATAACGTCACTAAAATCCGGCATCTTATGTTGTTTTATAAACTCGAAAGCACTTGTTTGTTTAATGTCTGGCAAAACAGGACCAGGCTCAATTGTAGTCAATGTGCTGTTGATTTTATGATTATGTTTATTTACAAAATAGACAACAAGGCCCATTAGAGACCCTAACGAAAGCACCAAGAAAAAGAAACAGCAGACAGCGTTAACAATAGGCCGACATCGAGCACATGGCCCGTGTCCCACGTGGGTTTTAGCCCGAGCACGGGGAAACATTAGCGGCTTAGATGCTGACGACCTGTCCAGTCTGGAACCTTGCATAAACACTTCACCCTCGTCGGAATCGTCGTCGTCCCATCCCGTCGAATGATCAATGTCGGCGCCGATACCATGGTAACCGTTCTTCTTGCCGCCTCTGCTATACAATACGCGCATGTCCAGCGAGCCGTCTCCGTTCTCGAGCGCAGGCATTCTGCTTCCGGTCTAACATGAGTTCGAGACCCTTGTTTAATCGTGTTACCTAAGTTCAAAAGGGACTATTTAGTACGTATGTTAATAACAACACGTTTCTTTAAAAATATCAGGTATATCCAAATAATTAACATACACAAGTTACACAGACCATTTCTCAGAACTTATTTATTCCGGACTCACGTTTTTGGTAAGCAGTGTTGTGTTTCAGGTAATTGATTGTACACTGTTATATGGACTTGTAACGGACTCCGAAAAGATACTACAAATAGAGGCAGGGCCCAAATCGCAGTACCTGACACATAAAGAATGCCGAGGGCATTGTGTATTTGTTTTGACCATAGACGGATCAATACAGTAATTCTCTACCAGTGTTGTATGGAAACAAAGCCACAGTGGTGCCAATATCGGGGAAAACATGGCAATTCTACCATATTTAAGAGAAGTTTCAGCTTTAATGAATTGTTCATAGATTCTACACAAAAAAACTATGTTTACAAATATTTAAGTAAGTAAAAAGAACATACCCAAAACACAGTGGTTGATATCCTAGCCAGCTATGATATTAGCTCCATTTTATCTCATTCTTGTAATAATCACCATATTGGGGATGGCAAACCTAGCGCTGACGTCACGTCATCAGCAGACGACAATCGCTTCTCTGGAAACGCGGTTAATAATCAATTGATTCATTGCTCCAAAAGACCCATAAATCAGGAGTATGATAACCAATGAAAGTGACGTGGTGGACCGTGCTTCCGGTTGCATTGCCATCTGATGCCGTTTGTTTTAGTTTTAATAAACTGGTTAAACTTTTAAGGTACACGTTCTTCTTTTCGGTTACATTTCAAAACAATGAATCAAGAACTTATCCTCGGGTTTTAAAATTGTATTCTTGTCTTAAATTGGAATGTCTTGTTTTAGTTGTTTGGGTATGCCCGTAAATGTGGTCTTTCAAACACTTTAAAACAAAAATACCTTTGCAACAAACATTTTCCAGAATGTATGGACCCGTATTTCCAAATACATGTACATCGCTCATTACATGGAATTATTCCCGTCACGTATTTCATGATAAAAGCAAAACGTGCTTTTAAGTGAGCTGATAAAAAAAAATCCCCGGGATATAGGATCTAAAACATTCTTAATAGACATTTTGATGTCTCATAAAGTAATATTGCGAATACGTCGGATATAGAATAATGTGCCTGCGGTTATGCGGTGCTTTAATATTAGGTCTTAATTGAACACATCCGGGACGACGTTAAGTCGATGTTAATTAGCGAGCGGACGGCGCCAACACCGCTAGTCTCAATAACTTACAAAGTGCTTCATTGAATTATGACGTATTCATATTAAAACTTGGTTTCAGTGAACACCAAATAATCCCTTATAGTTAAGAAATGTTATATCTAACTATCGACATTCTAGACGACGCTGTCATATAAAAGACTCAAGAATGTGATATCTTACAAAACGAACGCACGTACATTTTCAAAGCCCGAGAAAAAGAACAGAACTTCAATGTAATTGTAAAATTAAAACCAGGCAGTCGGAACGAGTGAACCAAGGGACATTTGGACATATAAATTACTTCCCTAAAAGGGACTAAAACTTTCAAAATTAAAGCCTTGAAGTTCAAATATGTTACTATGATAGCCACATTTTAGGAACAAGTCGCTGAGTATTGAATACAATTGTTCCGTTCCCATGCATACTAACAATATCTTCTTTTTTTAAATATAAGCATAATTTCCGACTGGTGTTATCCCAGGATCCTTTGTTTCCGGGTGGATTAGAGGACATTCACACTGTTTCAGTTGTCATAGCATCTTCAAACTACGTCCGACAAAATATAAGGACGTGCATAATCTCATAAGGACCAAACCTCAAACATCATTGTGGCTCTACGCCTTCGTTTGGGGACATTCATTGCGCATGAACCTAGGTGACGCACACAGAACCCGATCGGACTTCCCCTGTAACCGTCGCTACCACTTGTGCTTCTCTTTCACAGTTGTTTAATAAACACTTTTTTTGCTTCACAATAGAAAATGATGGGCACATTCTAGTAAATGCCCTCTACCCACACACCAAGTTCCAGCTGCATATGGCTCGAGTTATTGCAGCGTACATTTTTATCCGGACGGGGGAAAGCCTGTAGTCCCATCTGGCAACCTAGCTAGCATTTATTGGAGTGGACATTTTTCCAGTAAAGGACTAAAAATGACCTGTATATTTGGCATGTTTATTTCTTTCTATCAGTAATGTGCAACCAGAGGTAACATCAGTGAGTTTAGAGGAATACAATAAAATGTGCTGGGTAATCGTTAGTTTTCATGATTTTCACGTGTTTTTTTTTTCAAGAATAAATACACAAGAAGTAAAATCATAATTGCAAAATATCGTTAACATTTAATATATCCTGAATTGTGCGTGTTATGCGACTTTTCTGGTGTTGACTTATTTTGCGGTACAAATGGTCAAACGGAAAATCCAATAAACATTTCTTTACACAATGTTTCAAAAAGTTTAAACATGTAAATGAGTTATTGTTGGATTGTTATCCAAAAGTTTGAATCAATTTTATCTCACTTTTTTTAAAAAATATTAAAGATAATTTTGGAGTTGACAGACTTATCCCCCTTTCACATAATATTGGTATGTTATAGTTACGGCATCCACAACCCGAATTATGTAATTACACATAAAAGCTTCTGTACGAGTCAATAGTATCAATCACGACGGGTGCGGGTTACGTAATTGTGGTGTACAATCAATCACGACGGGTGCGGGTTACTTAATTGTGGTGTACAATCAATCACGACGGGTGCGGGTTACGTAATTGTGGTGTACAAGTTTTCAAGGACAACGTTCAATAAATAGAGCGCGGTAAAATTGTACTGTCACGTTCACAGATATGTCCGCGAGTTACGCCCAAATCGCCACGGATTGTGAATGGTCAAACACATACATGTGATAATTTCTTGGGTCGATTCCGGGACACTCGTCGTAATGTCCGCATGCCCCCCCGGATTTTTTTTAAATGGGGAACGTCTGTGTTGCATTCTATAGCATATCTGGGGCTATTTTAGTCATTTTTAACGTCGGGAAAATGTACCTATTGTGACTGCCAAAACGTATTTTTTACTTGACATGGTTGTTTTTTTCTGCATTTTCTTGAAAAAATAAAACCACCAGATATTTTCCCAGGCTTTAAATTAAGTGCTAACCAGGAGGATATGCAGTCTACTTTCGGTTTCATCAAAACAGGAAATAAACAACTATACGGGCACCTGTTTTCCCGCGCTTTTGAGAACATGCGTTACAAAATATTTATTTTTTCATCACATTTAAAACGTTTGCAATTTATGACACACAATATTTTCCAGACGATAAAGAAGATTTTCCAGTCGATGAGCTTTTTTCCGTTTGGAGATGCATATAATTTTGATAGAGACGTGTCAACATTCGGCTGTATAAAGGGATCACGTGACTTACCATGGTCACGTGATTAAAGCACTCTATATAACCACCTGTAAACCCCATATCGTCAGTTTTATTTCGGCGTAATAATACGTAAAAATTCACACGATAGTTCGGAAAAAAGGTCAAAACACTAAAATTCCATATACACGCGTAAGTTGTTTAAAGTATAACGACGTATCGACTTTGAAATTTGAAAGGAATATGGGATGTTTTCCGTGTTTTAATTTTGGTTTTTTACTCATTTTGTCACTTTCTTTGAACTTACCTTCATGCTCGTTTGTTGGTAAAATGTGTGAAAAATATCAATTCATCAATTAAAAGCTATCATTCATAAGACCAAACAAATCCATATGAAAACAATGAATTAGTATACAAGAACCCTCCCCCACTCGTTAAGCACAACAATAGGCCGATAGATCAATTATCGGGTGATTGACGATGACCTCGACGACACACGTACCAATTAACGGATCAGTGTCAACATGTCCTGTGTTTTACGACCAGTGTCCCGGACAGGCAAAATAGCTGACTTACATTGGTAAAATTAAGATAATCGATTCCGATTCCGATATTTTTTTTTCGTTTTTTTTTTTTATGACTTTCCGGGACAAACATGCACCCTCCGTGACTCCGTGACAGAGATACGATTTCCGGGACAATCCCGGACGTCCGGGACGTTATCACATGTATGGTCAAACAGTAGGGAGTAACTTGCAAGGCTGGTAAGTCTTGAATAATTATGTTTTGACCCAGTGCTGGTACGGATTGATACGTTGAGGTACGTTTCGATGCGGATTACTACGTTACTATCTGAGCGGTGTGTGACCGGTATAAAAGTGAATAGCTTTGTAATTTATCTGGTAGGAGGTACGGCTATGCCCATTCTACTAGTTGCTGGCTAGTTAACGTGCAGACGAAAATAGAAAACCCTCTCGCACGATTCAAGTGCACGTATGTACACAAAATCACCTTCCAAAATGGTCGGTTTTCAAATTCTTATATCGATAATCATCTGTACGTACGAAATGGGCTCGAGCGTCCAGGTAGAAAATGCATGCAGTTTCGGAAGCAAACAGTTTGTTGGCGTATCTTCAACTTTACAGAGTTGTCACCCCATCATGACTTTCATTTCTAGAAATTATCGCGTTGGAAAGTGAAATATTTTCTCGTTTTTACAAACATATTGGGTTTCCCAAAACGTCATGAAGTTTAACCTAAAACGACAATGAAATTAAGCCTATTACTTCTTATTAAATTAACTACCTTTCAATAGCGACTACTCAAAATAGAATAAAAATAAACCCTTCAATGTATTTAACGAGTGTCCGCAATACTTTACACGAACTATCTTTCGACCAATATTGATCGTCTTTTTCAATCCTGATAAATTTGTAACTGAAAGAAAATATATCTATGAAATGGTGCAGTGTTGTTAAACCACCGCGTTATCAGTTAGAAGCACTACTACCAGAGGCCTCTGGTTGCAAACTAGACCATGCCATTAACAGAACTTCCAAAATAGATGACAAGTTTATACTTCCAAGTTCTAAAATGGAATCCCAGACTATTTAAAGGATTTCCTTTAGTCGTTTATATCCTATACAAAATAGAACTGATTATGCATCTTATTGATGTGTTGTGCAGGTTTTAACACGATTGGATACCGAGCAATCTAAACTTGTGACATGAACCCTTCGTTGACCAAGTTCCAATCAGATGTTTTTGTATGCGATCTAGTGCATCAATCTTCCGAGTTGCATCGAAACCGATGTTTCAACCTCCTACTGATTTTAGCAACATTGACCTTGGTCTGGCGCTTTCAAATGGAATATTGCACGTCCACTCGAAAGTACAATATGAAATTGAAAATTCAGCAATGCCCTTTAATACGTATGGTAGATTCAAAGTACACATCGGACAAAAATGCAAACCCAGACTAAGCGTGTGTGCAAAGAAACAACCAAATGGTATTCCTGCATCTTCCTTGAACTTGGTCACGAGAAATTATGGCTAACAAGATGAATGCTTCTAATGACAAAGTATTTTTTCAACTTACAAAATGCATTGTACATTCTCCAAGTCTCGAGGGCTTGTACGAATCATTTTTATGCCACTACGACCAATTGCCAATGAAACCTTTTCACATTTCTCAGTCTCTCTTACTGTCACTTGCTTGTTTGACTAGTAATTTTGAGCAAGTAACAAAATACCATTCAAAAGAAGGTTTCTTATGTAGAAATATAATGGGGACTAGTGTTTTTTCTCTTTATTTACAACAGATCAAACAGTTTTGGGTGCTGATGGTGCCCTCTTTGGGGCAATTTGGGCGGCTATTCTGTCAAGATCACGGCGGCCCTGGGAGGTCAGGCGGCGACCACTGAAAGTATACAAGCACTTAAGTTTACAAAATACTTCAAACCAACAACTATCAAAGCATATATTTAAAATCCAGAATATCCCCGAAAGAGCTGCACTGATGAAGGAAACAAAGTTACATAAAATATCTACCATTCCACAGTTACATAAAAGTAATGTATACCTCTCAGTCACAATGTACAACATAATGCTGCCATTAACCTAGTTGACAACTTTGATTCAATAAACATTGAAGATTAATAAGATTAATAAATACATGTTAGCATGTTGTTCTTGTCAACATTTTCAAACTAAAATAACCTTCACAAATATAATGTTCCTTACAATTTGCGTAAAAAAACACTCATCTTGACTGTGCTACCTACCCGTTGGGATCCTTCTCGACAATTTTGAGCCCCTCAAGACTCTGGAGGAGTCTGCGGGAGATTGAGCCGTTAGCCTTGCAGAAGTGGCTGGGGGCTGTTCCGCGCCTACGGCGACCTTTAATCAACAAATCAAGATAGTCATATCATTTAACTATCACAAAAGCATATGATTCAGTTGATAAATGGTCACACTTAATTCATGTCAAGGAGATCAAGAGATTAACACAATTTTGATGTTTTAAAAACTGAAATCATTGCCAAATTTGATAACTGGATTTGTTTCAAATATTTCAATGACTTCAATATTGAGCTATAGTCAACAAATCAAGATGGTAAAATCATTAAACTATCGCATAAGCATATCATTCAATTGGTAAATGGTCACATTAAATTCATGTAAACAGAATAGCCTAAACATGCCAGTGTCAGAATTAAATCAGTTATAGAAGCTCTCACTTGGTAAATCAAGTCTGATGTATCATCATTTGGCATGCCTGTTATTTGCAAGGGTATATAAGCTCACAAAGTTTCAGTCACTATTCTTTTACAAGTCTTGTACAAGCAAACCTTCCAGGTTTAACTTCGACCATTGAGAAACTTTAAATAGGACTATTAAGTATTTTGTTTTTATTTACATGTATAATAAAATGGTCTTAAATCAAGTACATGTATTCATCAACATAAAATAACAAGATAAATCTTTGGAAGCCATAACATTCCAGTATCAGAATCAGTTATTTTGCTCTCACTGAATCAAATCGAGACTGATTTTTTCATCACCTGGTATGCTTGCTGAAAACATTGTGTAGGGATGCAGCTTAAAATGTTTTGTTGAATCACATTCATCTGCATATTCCATTATACATCTACATGTACTATTAACAGCCCTACTTTTGAGATGTGTTCTAATCAGACTCATTAAATCAGTATTTGCTCTCACTATAAATAGAGATCAAGAATATCATCATTTAGAACACTAACAATAGAAAAAATACAATAATCACTATTGAAAGGCTACAATATTGAGACAGATCAACACTGCACAAGACTTCTTTGGAATGTGACCTTAACCTTTGTTAAAATATAAAGAATACTATGTTTTGCATCCATGAGAGACGAAGAGTTGGAAAACTCAATATTAGTATGATTATTCTCTGTTAAAGTTTGGTTTCTTTTTTACGTCATATAATAAAGAATGCCACTGCATGATAAAAATTATTTACAGTTTCATAGCAATCCCCACACCATAAAGTTCCAATTTAGTTACTTAAACACATATTGTAATGCAGTTTGCTTCAAAAAGAAGTAGACTTTTTAAGTTAGAAGTCTGTAACTTCTCGTCATAAAGAAAATACCATAGAATTATACTGTTTTTCAGTCAAGAATATTAAATTTAATCTTTTAGTTGAAGCCAGTGTCAGAATTAAATCAGTTTTAGAAGCTCTCACTTGGTAAATCAAGTCTGATGTATCATCATCTGGCATCCCTGCAGTTTGTCAGGGATTCTTTTGCACGAAATTGTTTTTACAATAACTCAATCAGGGGAATATAATGTTATATTATACCTCACATAAATGTGTCCCTTCTTTGTATATATAAACACGATCGGTCTGTATATCACTGTATTTTGATGGAAATCCAGTTTTATGACGTCAGCGGTTGCTATTTTCACAACAGCGAAAAATTGTCGCAAGTAAACATTATTAGCTTTGTTCAATAAAACACATTTAAATCGCTATAAAAATATTGAATGATAATAAAAAATGTTCGGTATATTATAAGAAATATAACACACCACTTCAGGTCATATGGCATTATAAGGATTGGTCAGTCAGCCCCCGATGTGAATGGACCTCGGCTAACACCTCGGTCCATATACACTTTCGGGGGCTGACTGGCCGGTCCATATGTCATATGACCCTCAGTGGTGTGTTATATTTCTTAAGTAGTTACAGTTACCAGACAACACCTATTTCACTGTCAACCCTGAAACATTTCTTCGTAAAAATTAAACTGCTTTTATTATTATTTAAACTAAAAGGCATGTGGCGCTATTGTTTGTTCAAGGCGAAACAGTTTACTTGTATTGTGTAACTTTCTTGGCAACATTCATGTCAGACTTTGAATGAATGAAAACAATAGTATTATACAAAATATATGGACAATAATATTTTTTTCAGAACAGGTTTTCCCATCCCAGGCCTAAAAAAATACATTTGATTTTGGTTACTTGACCTTACTCACAATATATATATATATATATATTATATATATATATATATTTTATTTTTTAAGAGTATGTTATAATATGTAGTTTAAAACCTTTCAAGATTGATACAAAAGGTAACTTTAACATCATTCTCCAATGACAAGAATTAAGTTTTAATATAAAGCCTAATAATAAAAAACAACCACAAAAAAAGCCTACCAAACCTACCATTTTTTGAAAAAGGTGTAACCCTTAGCTAACTATTTTACCCCTTCTAAGCCTGTTCAATTGACAGCACATAACAGTACCTCATGCCAGTGTCAGAATTAAATCAGTTATAGAAGCTCTCACTTGGTAAATCAAGTCTGATGTATCATCATTTGGCATGCCTGTTATTTGCAAGGGTATATAAGCTCACAAAGTTTCAGTCACTATTCTTTTGCAAGTCTTGTACAAGCAAACCTTCCAGGTTTAACTTCGACCATTGAGAAACTTTAAATAGGACTATTAAGTATTTTGTTTTTATTTACATGTATAATAAAATGGTCTTAAATCAAGTACATGCATTCATCAACATAAAATAACAAGATAAATCTTTGGAAGCCATAACATTCCAGTATCAGAATCAGTTATTTTGCTCTCACTGAATCAAATCAAGACTGATTTTTTCATCACCTGGTATGCTTGCTGAAAACATTGTGTAGGGATGCAGCTTAAAATGTTTTGTTGAATCACATTCATCTGCATATTCCATTATACATCTACATGTACTATTAACAGCCCTACTTTTGAGATGTGTTCTAATCAGACTCATTAAATCAGTATTTGCTCTCACTATAAATAGAGATCAAGAATATCATCATTTAGAACACTTTGAAAGTACAATAACTTACAGGGAAAGGTGACATCATCGAGACAGAACACCGCCAAAACAACTTAGGAATGTGACTATATTGCCAAATTCACAGTTCACTCAACTTTTGATGTCTGCTGCATTATAAAGAGTACAAAGAATGAAAACAAAGAATACCTATTATATATATTAAAGTTTTGCATCCAAGAGTGACCAAGTGGGAATACTCAATATATGATTGTGTTCCCAGTGGGTCTGGCTTCTATTTCGTAAAGTAATAAGTATGCCACTGAATGATATCAACACTTTCATTGCAATCCCAACACGTTAAACTTAAATTACTAATTTCAGAATGAATCCTGATTTCAAGTGAGAGTTTTTATACTTTCTTTTACACACAATTGTTCCTACAATCACTTAATCACAGCCTCCACATGCCAGTGTCAGAATTAAATCAGTTAAAATTAATCTCACTTTGTAAATCAAGACCAATCTATCATCATCTAGCATATTCGCAGGAGCTGTTGAGCATACATCATTGTATCGAGGAGGTTAAAATTGGCAGACACTTATTCTGCAGGACGAACAGGCTCTTATATGGAATCAAGTTCTCAATGTGTTCTTATCAGACTCATTAAATCAGTTTTAGCTCTCAGTAAGCATAGAGATCAAACATATCATCATTTAGAACACATTTAGAACAGTTAGGTTTTTTTCTTTTCATGAATTTAGGGAAGGGGCCTGGAGCCTATGAACAGATTTTTTGTTGCATTTAGTAAAAACCCAAAGAAAAATGTCTATAATGTGCATGTTTAACTTATATTTGCAACTTCATCTGATTATCTCTACTTTAATATGTTTGAACTCCTGCTAGATAGTACTGCTCACTTTAGTGTAATCACTTAACTTTATGCTAGTTGAATGGCCAAAAGAACATGTAACTGACTTTTTTTCTTGAGACGCCTCTAATTGAGAGACATTTTTCAATGGTTTAATATAAGCAAATTACACAGCAAAATAGATAGAATACAGGATGTCATAAAAAAAATAATTTCACACTGCTTTGTCTTCCCTTTACAGTTCAGTAATCTTCTCTGCTGGTCAAGGGACTCAGTCTATAGGATAATTATTTTAATAAATCAAATTTAACAACCATGTGCATTTGCGTTACTTCCCCAATGTAAGATGCTCAATTTTTGAAGCAATGTAATATTTTGATTTTTTTTTTCATTTGTAGGTGAAAAAACTATGCTTATTTCTGAATATAGTTAAATAAAAGGTAAATAAACTGCACATTCCACGTTCATTTCAAACATTTAATAATTACTATTTGGGCATCATATCTAATAATAGATTGTTTTAAGTATTGAGATGGGGATTTGATTTATTGGTCTCTGTATCAGAAAGTTTCTGGCTCAATCCCACTCACAAATTCAACGATTTGCACCAGAAGCTTATCATTAAGAAACAGAAACTGTTTTCAACCACCTGCTGATGAACTAAATCTGAGTTCATTGAATATTTACCTCCATAGATTTTCTCAAAAGATCCAATACCGGCTGGTGATCTGATGTACAGATGTCTGCAGATTGAGGCTGAAATATGATGACAAACAGAATATACAGGTATAAATGTGCAAACAAATTGATTGTTAAAAATCCATTAATTTAGTTTACTACATTATGTCATAAAATGTGACTTTTGCACTAATTTAAGAACAGATACTTTCGTATTTGCCAGTTCAAAAATAACTTTTAGGGAACAGTTCGAGAAAAGTAGTAATTAAAATATCCTGTGTTAAACTTTATGATTAAAAAGGGCAAAGCAAGTGTCAGTGGTTAATGTAACCAACTTAATGGTTTAATGTCAGAAGTGTCCTTATCAGACTCATTAAATCAGTTTTTGCTCTCACTGACAATAGAGAACATAGGTGATCATCATCTTGAACACTGAGGAGTAATGTTTTGAGAAACATTTTATCTATATATAAATATATCTGTATATTTCGAGTATTGGTATCATACAGTGTAAAACGAGATTCAAAGTATGAAGATTTAAAATCAAACAAATAAAAGTTACCCTGTCTTAAAAATTCAAGAAATAACAAGAGCTGTCACAGTATGTGACGAATGCCCCCATGCCTTTACGTGTCAAATACATATGGCAAGTTATTTTAAATTGCCTCTGAACATAAAAAAAATACCACCCATACTTGACAACCTACACTGTTATGTCCTTATATTCAGAATTCCCTTGTGAATAAACACTTAGTGTATCTTTCACCTTAGAGGTAGGGACATGGGTCTTGCACACGACACGTTGTCTTCGTATGTGGAACACATGTAGCAAGTGATTTTAAAATCTGTCCATACAAGGGAAAGTAACAGCCCTGACACGACAACCTATACTCTATGTCCTTATATGCAGCACTCCATTGTGAATAAACACTAAGTGTGACCTTGACCTTTGAGGTAGGGACACGGGTCTTGCAGGCAACACGTCGTCTTGGTATGTGGAACACATGTGGCAAGTTATTTTAAAATCTGTCCATACAAGAGAAAGTTACAGCCCGGACACGACAACCTATACTCTATGTCCTTATATGCAGCACTCCATTGTGAATAAACACTAAGTGTGACCTTGACCTTTGAGGTAGGGACACGGGTCTTGCAGGCGACACGTTGTCTTGGTATGTGCAACACATGTGGCAAGTTATTTTAAAATCTGTCTATACAAGGGAAAGTTACAGCCCGGACACGACAACCTATACTCTATGTCCTTATATGCAGCACTCCATTGTGAATAAACACTAAGTGTGACCTTGACCTTTGAGGTAGGGACAAGAGTCTTGCACGCCACACGTCGTCTTGGTATGTGGAACACATGTGGCAAGTTATTTTTAAATCTGTCCATACAAGGGAAAGTTACAGAGCCGGAAGGACGGTGCGATTTTAATATGCCCACCTTCGGGGGCATAAAAACAGGAGTAAAAGAACATGACTTGTCTAGTGAAAATACAATATTGTTCCTACTAAGAAAGTAAGAAACCATGCCCATCTACATGCATCATTTATTATTCAGGGTATGTCATAAAGCATCAGAAGTGAACATTTTTCCTACATGTAACAAGAACAGTCATATCCCTCACTAAATGTGCAGCATCCTTTACAATTGGACAGAGCATAGGAATTGAACAAAGGGAGTCCCTCAAGAAATACCACATCCAGAGTTAGGATTCTTGTACATTGTTCTTTTACTCGGTATGATCTGAGTGCTGCAGACAAAACTAAAGAATGAAAACTTACAAATGGGCAATAAAATGTATTGAGTATGTGCATTGTTCTTTACCTGAATATACTCAATCTGTATATGGATCTTGAAGTTACATAAAAAAAAATTAACAGAATTATGCCGAACAAACATAAAATATTGTAGCCGGAGTTACGTTTACTGTTGACTGCACCTTTCCTAAATATGAAAACTTATTATGAAGTTTGAAGTCATTATCTCAATTTTTCCCCCCATCAAAAATAATGTATGAAAATGGACAAGGGCAATACCTTAAAATACCACAGCCAGAGTTATGGTTCCTTTTCACATAACTTCTCAATATGATCTCTCTGTATATGATGCCAATACCTCAAAGACTTTTAGTTGTTATTTTTCCGACAAAAAAGACAACCACATCCTTTTCTAGGTACCCCTCACCTTTACCCGGGGATAACAAGTTAAATACCTGCTCTGATGAAGTACCAGTCAGGCTCATAGGGAGACAGTTCCTTGAACATGCCAGTCTTCACAAAGTCTGTCCACTCTGGGACCTTCATCTTCCCGGACCTGTAAAACCAAACAATGTTACCTTCCAATGGTACACATGTAGAGACTAATGCCAAGGTTTGAATGTATTTAATGTATATAAGCTTAAGGTACCTGTATATTTTAAGCTTTCTGGCGAAGCCCATCAGCAATACATCAGTGATTTTTTTCACTTTTTTGTGAAACAGCCCATGCCTTTTCTTGTGAAATTTTAGCGTGTTAAAGTTCAAAATTAACAAACATTGAAATCTTAATTCTGAAATACAAGAGTGTTAATAATACTCGCACATACAGCCTGATTTAGTGTCTGTATTGATATTAAAAGGATAATAGACAACAATGAAAATTTGATAATTGCATACTTATTAAATGCAAAGAGTTACAGATAACAGCTTTGTCAACTTTTTTTAACTTTGAGGTACAGTGTTTGGGTCAGAAAGAATTGGTGTAATGACACCTGCACAAGATTGTTTATGATCAGGTTTAAGAGACAACTGAGTTGACTGTGTGGATAAAGTATAGGGTTGAAGAGACTGAGTTGACTGTGTGGGTTCTTCATTTTCAATAAAGGGCACACAATTGGATGTGGATGTGGAACACGAAAGTGAACTGATGACAGATTGAGAATGATTCACCACGGTCATTTGTAAATGTCATGTTTAAAGGCAGAAAATATTGTTGGTGTACCGGCAGCGTGGATCTTTTTTCTGATAATTCTTGCCAATTCTTGACATTTTGCCGATAAATATCAATTTGTTTACAAATTTTGCTAAGTCATTTTGCTCCGCGTGACTGAGGACTAGGAGCGTTTGCTTGATCGGGTATCGATAAAAACTTTCATGCGGTATCTTATATGTATGCGAATTCGCAATCGCAGATAGGTAAATATTTCAACTAAAATCAAAGTTTTACACAACTTTTACAAATCTGTACGCTGATTTAATAGAAAAACACTTTGTTCACAGGTAGCTCTTGGGAATTGTGAATTTTTCTTCACATTTTTGTGAATTTTTAGCGTTTTTGGCGATTGTGAAAAGGCCGATATTCGGCCTTAAATTGTTAGTAAAAAAATCACCAACTCTTGCAGATTAGATCATGCATTGAGGCTTCTTTCCGATGATACCGACTCTCACACTGAAATTCTCCCGGGTCAAATCTGACGCATACTACACATTTAAGACGCGTCAATTTTGGGTCATTTACGATTTCTGTGCATCAAAACTAATATACGAAAGCCAATATTTAGAAAGTTCATTCAGAATTTGAGAATTGTTGCAGAAGAAATTATGAAAACTAAGGGATTTAAATTTCAGGAAAATGCACTTGCCCGTTTGGGCAACCACCATGGAATTTGGACTTGTCCGAAACAGTATTTACTTGTACCGGGCTTCGGGCAACCCAGTTACGACCAAGACTGTTTAAAGGTGATTAATGATCAATACTAGTAAGCAAATTACAATTATCAATACAAAAAATTACAATTTCCAAAAGACAAGGAGACCTTGCTACTAAACGTTCAGCAAAGCTGCTCAGACAAATTGTCAAACTTCCTGTTCTTAAGAGCACCCAGTATAGGTTTCTCCAAAACTTACTTTTTCAGAAAGGCTGCAAAAGCCCTGGTGAACTCATGACTGCTCACGTCTTTCACCGAGATGCCCATCTGAAATAAACCCTTTTGTTTATTATTCAGGGGTTATATTGATTTACAATTGTGTGATAATATAAGTCCTTGCAAACCCGTTTTAAATAAAGCAACTATGGAAGCAACAAATGGACTTAAGGTTATCAATGTTGTTATTTCACATGCATGTCTAAAAATCTAAGCAACGGTATGGGTTCACTAAATTTAGGACAACATATATGTCTTTAATACAAAATGTTTCACATGAAAATCTGATTCAGATGATACCAAAATATTTCTCTCTGACAAGAGGGCTATGTTTCACTATGTGAAGAAAGACACTGCTTAGGCCTTAAAAAAAAAATTGTTTGTTTCTGGTTACATGCCCAAAAAATATTGGATCGGTAGGTAGTTTTTTTTGTTTTTTTCTCTTTCTCTGGCAGTCAACTTCAACATCTTCTTTTCTGCCATGTAACTCATCGAAAAGGTATTTTATAGGTTGTCCTTGTTCTTCACACTTTATTTGTTTGAATCCCAATGCACAATGAGTGCAAGGGTATACATTTACTGCAATCAGGCATGTTAATTTCGTCGCCATTCCGGTCTACTCAAGGGGCATTTTGTTGTCAGGAAAAAAGAAATAATGCACCGGTTGGTGCTGAAAAAATATCTAGTTGTTAAATTTAGCAAATGGCATAAATTTCGGACATTTTTTTTCCGGATACCGGATTTTTTTGGCAAGTGATTTTTTTGCAATAAAATATTTTGAGTCGGTGGCAAATAAATTGAGTCGGTCGGGTAACCAGAAACAAACCTATTTTTTGTTAAGGCCTTATAAACAACTTTTGGGTAAAAACCCCAATGGACATGTTTAACAGTAGGTCATTAGTCCGCACCCTGGGACGGTGCTGACTATATTTCATATAGCTCAACTTAGGGACCAGTTATCAAATTGCTAAAGAAAGTTGTTGATATTTTTAAACGCTGCACGATAAAATATGATAGGCTGTGTTTTAAATGTTTTATTTCATTGATAAAGAAGTGTAAAATTTTATCAGCCCTGAATAATGTTAGTCTTAAATTATTCATTTTAATAAATAGCTCTGAGTTTCAATTTCGAAAGAGACAATGGTCTGGTTCAATTGAAAAGTCTGATGAATAAATTCAATATTGGACAACAATGTAATTATACAAACATAATAAATTTAAGGTAATTACTTCACCCTAAAAGTCTATAAATAGAACAATAATTACCTTAAAAAGTGACTAATTCGAAGGGGAATAAAATATGTTTCCTTGTCAATAAAGCCAGACAAAAACCTTGCTTCTTGTGTCAAGTTTAAGTAAGATATTCTAACAATATGGAATTTTCACTCTGCAAAAAAACTGATGTTGTAGGCCAATGGAGACTTCTTGTTGTATTTTTTTCTTAGGTCACCTTAGGAAGCTTCCTGGGAAGTTTTATTGAATTTGGCCTCATGGTTTAAGAGAAATAACAACTGATGACAGACAAAGACCCATCCCAATAGCTAACTTTGAGCACAAACCCTCAGCACTTTGAGCTAAGGTAAGCTTAAAATGCATTTTTACGAAAGTACTTTCAAATTCAATATAAATGGCATTGTAAATAATAAAAGCATCTTGAAAGCACTTGCCAAAGACTGGCTTTACCCAAGAAATGCAATAAATGAATACACACTCAACGTTTTTCATTGTTATGGTTTTGTGTGCCGGTCTACTTTTATTGAGACAACATTCTTTGAGTATACAGTTTATACAAAAACGGTTAATGTTTCATTTGCAAAGAACACGTGTGCGACATCAGGCCCGATGGAAGTTTCTCCGGTAAGTAGTAACTTAGTTACCTAAAGGCTGAAATAGTTTACTCCACCCACTTTCCTTCAACATCATATGGATCCGTCCAAATTAAACATTTATTGTTTCCTTTTAATATTAGGGTAAAGTTAATAAAGTAGTCTGTAAAATACAAACAATTGTTTCTTTTCTGGATTATTAAAATATTTCACTGAGCTTAAAACCATTTATGTATGAGAAAAACTATTTTTTCTGTAGTATATTTACAAAAAGTTGCTTTCTACTCACATTTACGGGTCGCAAAAGGAAGTACAACGGGGTTCTCTTGTTGAAAATCAGAAAGCAAAATAGTTGTTTTGTAAATTTCGCAAAAGGTTTAATTACACTTTAAAATATTGACTTTTATCATTTATGGCTTTTTAAGACGTAGTAGGGGCATAACTTAGAGACGTGCGACGTAGGAGTCGAAATATTTAAGATAAAAAAAATTATATTTAAAGTCGACAAAGCAAGATACAGTAAACATAAGTTCGTAGTGCCCTTTAATCAAATATATTTATCATAATGTATAGCAACAACAAATGTACTGTATTATGTATAACAGCTAGAAAGGGTGTACAAAGTATTAAGACATATATACTAATAGCATAATACTTGCTAGTTCAAACTTAACACATAAAATATATATTTAATTTAATTGAAAGAACAAATCATCTACAGTATCAGCAACCGGGGAGTATGATTGATCAGTGTTATGGGTCCCAGTATAAACTCATGACAGAAAAATCAACATATATGCAACTTTAAAATTGCTGCCGACACTTCCGTGATGCGGTCACGTCTTGTGTTTACTTCGACACACGTGTGAATGATACATTTTTTATTTGATAGTTTTATAAAACGGACATCTAAATACTATTAATACTATATTCAACGATTTGCACTCTTCACGGCCATGCGACATTGATAAATTGGTCGAAGAATTTTCGTCTGTCGTGCTTAAAAGTGCAGACCCGTATTTTAAGAAAACGTATTTATTGCAAAACAATAGTAATAGTTACATAAATAAATCCTCAAATGCCTGGTTTGACCACGAATGTTTTACGGTCAAAAAGGCGTATTTAGAGGCACTCAATAACTTTAACGTATATAAATCTGAATCAAATAGATCAGTTTTGTGTGATAAAAAGTGTGCATTTAAAACGCTTGTTAAAAAGAAAAAGAGAGCGTATAGAACGCGTAAAGCTAAAGAATTGTGCGAGTTGCGAAGTAAAAAACCAAAAGAATTCTGGAACCACTTTAAATCTAAGAAACCCAGTCTTTCAGACAATATTGACACCGAAACATTTAAGGAATACTTTGCCGGTCTGTTCAATGATATACGCTCTACACAAATAGACGAAATAGATAATTTTATCAACGATACTGATTTTAATATCGATGATCCCACATTTGAGGCACTTAACGCTGCCATAACTCCTGAGGAAATTCGTCTTGGTGTAAAAGGTATTAAACGTAATAAATCCTCATGTCCGATTGATAATTTACTAAATGAGTTTTTTTATCGATACTATAGATATTTTAATCGGTCATTTAACGGACTTGTTTAACATCATTCTCGACGGAGGTTATTTCCGTTTAAGTCGTAACCGTACAATCACTGTCGTGACCACTAATCATCTGCATTTCCATAATGTATCTAAATAACTAGATAAACAGCTGCTTATATCTATTATTATCAATATTGTTATACGTGAACATTCTCCATATTTCTTGAGCTATCTTGAATTGTTATTGATATTGGCTACCTTGTAACGATGATCACACGCATGAATATTTTGTTTAATTGTATATATTTGTTTGACGAGATGCTTTGTTGCATAAGTCGAAATAAACTTCTGTTCTGTTCTGTCATATTTAGACCGAGTCTAAGAATACTGCCTCATTGTCTGACACACTGTCAACGCAAAATCTGAAGTTTGAATGTGTATCGGATGAGTGGCAATAGGTGCGCGGACCTTTTAACACCCACAAAAGTTGAAATTCTTAATGATTAAGCCTAGTACTTAATGATTGCCTATCTGCAATTTCATTGGCTGGAAATGTAGGTTGTATTCTAAGAAATGTTAACTTATTATTGCACCCTACCGCCTTAACATTCTGACACACCAGACGTTGCTTCGAAGACTTAGGTAATGAAAGAGGCAGTTTTATGGTAAAATTTACGAAACCAAGGGTACTGTTTTTGGAATAGTTTTTACGTACGTATATAATAGTTATATGACATGAATTTTAATGATTACGAATAGGCGGAATGAGCGTAGGGAATAATACTTCAGGTCATCTAACTGTCATCTATCGTATTGGCTGATCAACACATTGTCAACGCAAACTCTGCTAAAGGGAGTACATGTTAGCTAGGTGAATGACGGTAGGCTGACCTTTAAACACCCGCGAAAGTTGATATTTTTAATGATTAAGCCTAGTACTTAATAATCGCATTTGATTTATGTCGTTTGGCGTATTTTCGTGTGTTTTTTTCACTTTCCGATGCGAAAATACGATCATTACGAAATGGCAGAAATCAGCCACCATACGCTAGAATGTTGACAATCTGTTCAAAGTGTTCCGTAGGGTTTAGCAATCCCATATAATTGTAGCTTTTTTTCACACAAAAAATCCTCTTTATATATTTTAGAACTTTATAATTATGCTATGTGGTGCACTAAGATCGATATCTTAAACATTGTGGTGTCAATGAGTCGGTTATGGAGCCGATAAATCGTTGTGGTTCTCATGCTTTGTACTGGCGAAGTTTAAAGATGCACTCTTACTCCCAAAAAAGATTTACCACAATTAATACTATTGTTTTATTATTCCATAAAGATGAATAAATGTCAAAAACAGTGGTTCTTATGAAGGATACCGAGTTTTATTTGGAAAACAATGTGCATAAACACGGTATTTCTACCTCATGAGACTCAAGTAGATTACAATAAATCATTTAATATTTTTTGCGTTTTCTGGCAATAATCTTGTTATCAGTGATACATATTTTTCATAAATGCATTATTTAGTTAGTAGTCAAAGCTAGGTTTATCATTCAAAATTGATGTTTGTTATACATGTGTATGTACTGATTTTTAATAAGAGAGTCACTTTAATAAATGGAAAATTAACAAGTCATAAATTAATATCATTGTCGATATTAATCCTTAAGTTTCCATCAATTTATGCAAGTTCTAGACTATCCGATCTTGATTTGTATTGTGAACTTTTACTTTGAACACAACACATAGTCAATCCTATGTTGGAACTACATTCGTGTAAACCTCTGAAAGGAAACACACCAGATCATATACCAAGGGGGAGGACGTACTTTTGTTTCATGCAAACATTTCGTAAGAAAAATGTTTCATGGCAAACAAAATGGCGGATTTCGAACGAAAAGTACCGATTCAGGTACCAACTTTTGCCTGGTAAGTGGACTTTTTCTTTAAATTTTGAAAAATCTATGCATCCAGTATGTGGCGAAAAACATAGTCTTCGTTCGACAATCTAGTTTGGTATCATAACATTGAAGATAAAAAAGTTATTGAACAGATTGTGGCTTAGAAAGCAAAGTTCACAAATAAGCGTGTTGATTTTGTCTTCAATTTTTCGTATTTTCTCGGCAAATATGGCATATATCTGTGCATGTTGTAACTGTGCTTGCATGTATATATTCCTATTTTCCAAACGCCATAGTTATGTCTCGATAGTACACGTTTCCTGGCCGATTTTTTTTACCTTTTCCCCCTATTTGTTTAATGCAAGCATATTACCCACATTTTGGTGACAATGCAAACAACCTTCTGCATCATTTCAAAATATAAGTGTGTCCAACTGTTCATGTTGTGCTGTAAAATTAACTACATACCTCTGACTAACTACAGTTGTATGTGTTTACGATTATACCTGATTACCACAAGTGAATGGAGACAAGAAACAAAAATGGCAAATTATTAAATATTATTAAATAAATTACAGTATAGAAAAATACAAAATCTTAAAATATTGTACATTTAGTACAAACACAATATGTAAATAGTTATGATTGGTATGTATTACCACAGTGAGAGAAACTACCACAGATATATATCAATGACACTCCTTAGTTCTGCAGAACGAACAAAGTAATAAAGTCACATAGAGATGTGGGTACTCAATGTATATTTATGTATACATTCAGGATATTATGTCTTTTATTTCATCCTCGCTGATACCAAACCGTAACGAAGGAAGGATCTTGCTTTCGTCTACCTTGCAGGGCTTTTTTGCCCATTTTGGGAAAAATACCCACTACTACTGCTACTACTATTACTACTACCACTTCTACGGCTACACTACTACTATTGTGTCAATCGTTGTTTAAACTTTTAATGAACAGTATTTTAGATCAATTCAAAATGCGTGATAAAAGCTTCAGTTGAAGACATGATTCAATGACTTAATATAAGCACCCCTGAAACCGACATTTTTTTCTATGCACATGCGCACCGGAAGGCGATAGTACGATGATGAAAACACGACAGTACGATGATGAAAACGCGATAGTACGATTGTGAAAACGCGATAGTACGATGATGAAAACACGACAGTACGATGATGAAAACGCGATAGAACGATGGTGAACACGCGATAGTACGATGATGAAAACACGATAGTACGATGATGAAAACGCGATAGAACGATAGTGAAAACGCCACAGTACGATGATGAAAACGCGATGGTACGATGATGAAAACACGACAGTACGATGATGAAAACGCGATAGCACGATGGTGAAAACGCGATAGTACGATGATGAAAACACGACAGTACGATGATGAAAACGCGATAGTACGAAAATGAAAACGCGAAATCACGAAACTACGATGGTGAAAACGCGACAGTACGATGGTGAAAACACGATAGTTTATCGCATTATCATCATCGTACTGTCGTATTTTCGCGTTTTCATTATCGTATTATCGCGGTTTCATCATCGTACTGTCGCGTTTTCACCATCGTAGTTTCGTGATTTCGCGTTTTCAACATCGTACTATCGTGTATCGCGTATTAGATCAACACATTCACAAGCGATGGCCTTAACGGCATTCCGTAGTTTAAAGTCCTGAGAATCGCTTATGATAACGAGTCTTTCATTTTTGGTATGTGATGTGTAACATAATTTTAAGTCAACGACTTTTTCACTTCAGAAACGGACTTGAACTTCACCATGGCCCGATTTAGAAGGCGAATGGGCCTCACGTTATACAGAAAATCACACAACAGTCCTGCCCTTGCCACTGTCACCTTCAAATGCCTTGGTGGTGTTGTCACTGACATTTATTCATCATCATGTGATTAAAACACACTTCCTCTGAAAATGCATCACATTTTGTTACAGTAACAAATGCATTAGTCGGTTATCCTGATCATTCTCCCCTTTCGGTAAATTTAAAGGTTGGCATATATAGTCAACCTGTCTTTTTAGTGTGAAATAGCCTAAATCACCTGCTTTTTATCAATACTTATTCATTTGCTTCACAAAAATATATATAAATGCACACCATCCTGACAGACTGATTGTCATAACTAACATAGTATGAACAAGTTCAATATAAATGGTTACAGACATATCCCCCCATGATCGCCTTTATTTCTCAATTTCAGAGTCTCAATTTGCAGTTGTCCACTCTCAGCAACTTCGATCTTTCCACAATATACGATACTGTAAATTAAAATGTGCCAATTATTATTCATAATTGATAACAAAATGTGCTTTTAAATTTGTCTACAATGGAAGCAGATAAATTAATCGTTCAAACCCAACCAAACCATCAATGTAATACGTACTTTGCTTTTGTGTGCACATGCTACCTAAATGTAGATTTTAATCAACTTCATAAAACAACAAAGATAACTAGTCACGAAAATATATTACACGAATTCCTTTTCAACATAATTACTCGAAATTACAACTTACTTTCGAGAATAAAACTATAGATAAACAGAATAGTACTATAATAATTCCTTATATTCATGAGCTCAACAACGATTCAAACAGTACTTACCATTGACAAAAACCTAAAGTATGATTTGACTCTGATCTTCTCTTTGAAATGGCACAAATACCGCAGTGAATATAAAACTAAATAATTTCATAGATAAAAATGAAATGAACATGAACTGAATCTTTTAATTACATAATTAATTAAAAAATAACCATATAGACTTAAATTGGTTTTATTATTTAATGATAATGAAATTAAATATTTATTAATCGCCAGGGCAATGAACTGCTAGTGAAAGTTGCAACATATGCAGTGCTCTCCCTTGAAGCAATACCGAGTATAAATCGGGCTAATATCGGCCCGATATTGACATATTTATAAAGTGTTTTGTCCATAAAAAAACAACAAAAGCTATTGTTAATGTTTTTATGTTTAAAAATTCAAATTTAAATCATATAGTTTTATTACACATACAATGGTTCAGTCAATATGCCCATATCGGGCCGATTCGGCAAACACTGGCCGATATGACGAAATTCAGCCAACATCGGCCCGATATGGTCATGTTTGCTGGGGGGGCCTTGATTAGTTTTCAACGAAGTTCAACTTTTCGCGCGAAAAAGGCCATTAATTAACAAGCGTGGCGAGTAAATTTTTAATGTTAAAAAATCTGTTATCCGTTAAAAATGGCCATGGCTTCGAAATTCAATGGGATCAGCATTTAAGTGCTCCACCAGCCCATCAGTGACATTGCGTAAAATCGATCAGGGTCGCAGTTTTCAAAACCCTTCTTTGTTCATGTCGTCCGGACTATTCAACGCTTTCTATGTCGTCCCCTCAAACGACCGCGTTTTAGGATAGGGCCACAGTTTTTGAACAAAACCCTTCTTAGTTTTTTTGTCGTCCGCACTATTCAACGATTGATATGTCGTCCGCTTTAAAAACCGCGTTTAAGAACTGATACGACTGTGACATGGAACAAGTGCACACTTTGTACTTGGGGAGAGCAAGAGTATGGTGTCACAGAGCGTGTTGATCGTATAAATTACTTAAGAGTTCAATTAGGTCATTTATGACGTTAATCGGTTCACCAACCTTGACATTTACTGTAGGAAGTTTACATTATTGCGAATGGTTCCGCCTTCTATCCGCGCATATGACTTAAACCGGGCTAAAGAATGAATTCATTCAGATGGATCACTTGGCTATCATGCGTCGATCGCATGTCACAGGAGTAGAGCTGTGTTGTCTTCGTTTGTTACATATTTTAGTGTTCTGATTTTTGTAACCTCGATAAAGTAGTCTGAGAATGAAAACATCCTGACGAAAGCTGACGGAAAAGGCATAACCTGCCTTCAACACAACAACAGACTACAGTATGGCAGAAAATTATCTGTATTATTCTGGATCTTCCGACACTGACGGCGAATTCAACGATGAAAATTCAGAAGATCTGTCTCATAGCGAGTTGGAAGTCTTGCCAAATTACTTAAAAAGTGACTCACTTTGTTTGAAATCGCTTCAGTTAAGCCACAACAATTTTGTTATATTTCCAGAAGAAATAGGGAATTTCAGGAATCTTGTGAACATTGACATCAGCAACAATGGATTAACAAACATCGGTGGTGCTCTTCTTAATTTGACTGCTCTTCAAACGTTCTCAGCTCGCAATAATCTTCTTGAAGCCAGTTCACTACCCAAAGACTTCGGACTTATGACATCACTTGAGACTGTGAATTTCAGTGGAAATAAATTTGTGGACTTTCCTATGCAAATTACAGAGCTAGTGGAATTAAAAACCCTCTATTTTGGTGCTAATCAGATTGTTTCAATTCCAAATGCTGTAGGAAATCTTAAAAGGTATATTAACTGAATTAACAGACTAATGCACCAGTCAATTGTAACCACGGCCCCCCCAAGGTCTGGGGGTATACCAGGGATAGCCAGGGAAATTGGCCGTGTTTTGAATGCCGTGGTTTTGACTTTGCGCAAAATATAGTGGGGAATGGGCCTGACCTAGGCTCCCTGGGGCTGGGGGCATTTGGCGGGGATTTGACCATCAGTTCGTTACTGCAGGGTGGGGATTTTACCTGGGGTTGGCTTGACCGAAAGTCTAAGTCCCCGCTATTCCCCGGACCTGGGGGGGGGCCATGGTTACATTTGACTGGTGCATAAAGACAACATTTATTTTTCTACACCTTATGCAGTACAATTTTGGAAATATAAATTTTATAGATGCAAATATTCAAGTTTTTTTTAACAAAGTGGTAAATATAATAATAATGACATAAATAGAACTGGTGTTCACATGCTTTCAGTGACAGTGATTCAATTTGAGATATGATAGTAACGAAAAATATTTTGTTTATTTTCAGATTGGAGGTGCTATATCTAGGTGGGAACTGCCTCACTGAAGTGCCAGCCGCTCTGGGAAACCTTCAGAAACTGTCTTCCCTGGTGCTCTGTGATAATAACCTCAATAGTATTCCTCCGACATTTATAAACCTCCGGAAACTACGCTCTCTAAGCCTACATAATAACCGTATCACAACACTTCCTCCGGAAATTGTAGCATTAAATTTAGTGGAACTTAGCCTGAGAAACAATCCTTTGGTTGCGAGATTTGTTCAGGATTTATCCTTTGATCCACCATCTTTGCTAGAGCTTGCGGGGCGAGTTGTCAAAATTGAAAAGGTGAACTACTCTGAAACTGACCTTCCATCAAGCTTGGCCAGCTATATGAACTCTGCTCAAAGATGTGTGAATCCCAAGTGTAAAGGTGGGTGTTTAAAGGGACTGTACACCAGATTGGCACCAAAAAGTTTTTTTCTGTAACAAATCTCAGGACAATTATCTAATAGAATGTGTTACGCTTTGATATCATAATTGTAAAAAAAAGTACCAAAATGTTAAAAAAATTTTTTGTTCGACCTGGGTTCAAACCCGTGTCGCCAAAATAGCAGTCCAGTGTTGTATCCACTGAGCTACGATGGCTTTCTATAATTGGGTGACATAATTAAGCTATACACCTACCCTGGTAATATCACGTGATAACACCGACTAGCCAATCACGCATAAGGAATGAATTCTACCTGGTAGACATACCCAGTAATCTATTTTAATGGAAAAATATGAAATAACTGCTAAACTTATATAAATTGTTAACTATGTGGTACTTCAGTTAGTAAGTTTCAATGCATTGTACACATCGATGCCAAGTTTATGTCAGTTTTCTACAATTTTCTTTTCTTTTCGCTATTTTATCATATGGAGTACAGCCCCTTTAATATTTAGTGTATGGGTTTTTGTCAATATTCATTGATGTTATATGTCACAATAATTAAACAATTTTTTTTTCACTAACTAATAAGATATATGTGACAGTGAGCTTTATTTTATAGTTTTAACTCAAAGATTACAACAATTTGTCTTGGTCAAGATGATAACAAACATTTTTTTTTTTTAAACTGACATTTAAGTCTGATTATTTTGATCACAGGAAGTGCTTCACCAAAGAATCAGACTCTGGACTTCTTTGTTGACAGACAGGCTTACATATTGTTATGTACTGGTACACCATTTATGCAGCTCACTCTATAAATTATAATAGCTCCAATGTTTTAAATGAACATGTTCATGTATTTCAGGTGTATATTTCGACTCGAAGGTTGAGAATGTTAAGTTTGTAGACTTCTGTGGGAAGTATCGGCTGCCACTGCTACAGTATCTCTGCTCCCCTGCCTGTTCGTACCAACCTGCCTACAGTGACAGTGAAACTGATGATGAAGATTCAGCACGCTCCAAACTCAAGAAAGTCTTGCTGGGTTGAACATTTAATGCCAGTAATACTCATGTGTCTCATGTGTTTTTTACTTTGTGGAGGATTGGTCCCATTTGAATACATGTCCAGAATTTAAGAAAAACATTAAAAGAGTTTAAATGACCTCAGACAATTTTCCTTTTCTTCTTAATTTACGGTCGTTGGATGAACAATCCCTATTTGGTTCTGGTCCCCCCCCCCCCATTTTTTCTTTGATTTTTCTGAAACATACATCTGGTAATTTCGTTGTACAAAAATTCATTTTGTGTAGCCTTATTTCAATGAAGATAGATATTATATTGTGTAAAAAATATTGTGATAACAGATTATACATTTTAGATTATACATTTTAAACACAGGTATAGCTTCTAGTCGCATACCAGTTTAACATTTTATCATTTTACATAATAGTATACAATTCCTTGTTTCATTTGAAATGCTTTTTGTGTTTTGCTAGGATGATTGTCCGTCATCCTTTATCAACATTTTCCTCTGAACAACTACTCCTAAACCACTGGGACAATTTCAACCAAACTTCAATGGAATGATCCTTGACAATCCTTTTTCCCAATTCTTTAAATACATGTGGTTCCATTGCAATTCTGGTTGCCCTGGCAACCAAATAAGCAAAAATTTGAAAATCTTCTAAGAAATTGCTGGCCTGATTTCAAAAAAGTATCAGAAAAATGATCCTTAGGTGACCCTGTATTAAATTATTTTACCCCATGGATATTCGTGAGAAAATCATTGCCGCCAGAGGCGAGATTTAGAAAATCTTCTCTGAATCTGCTGGCCCGTTTTAAAAATAATTTTACTGAAATGTTCCTTAGGTGACTCTCTATCAAATTTCTTCACCCCTTGTTGATTTATTAAAAACATGGTTGCCAGGGGCAGGGCTAGGCCTAGTTACCACTATATGTCTATATATGGGGAACTTTGAAAAATCTTCTCTTCAGAAACCATGGACCAGATTTCAAAATAATTTCTAACTATGACATAATGTATTCGGCCATAATATCTTGGACAAGTTTATTTGGTCATATAAAAAAATAACTAAAGTTGGTCTTGTCTGCTCAATAACTTTTCAAGGGTTTGTCAAATTATCACCTAATATGTTCAGAAAGTGTATGGGCATAATGCCTACAAGTTTGATAACTTGCACAATCGCTGTAGTAACCTAAGAGTTATTGCACTTTAATTATAGAATTACCTAAAATTGCTCTTGTGTGATCAATAACTTTACAAGCATTTGTCCAATTACACTGAATGCAGTCAGAATGTATAAAGGCATAATACCAAGGAAGTGATCAATAACTAGCCAAGTCTCTGTAGTCACCCCAGATTTATTGCCCTTTAATTATAGAAATGTCTAAAGCACCATTACAGTTTTTCTCAGGTGAGCGATATAGGGCCATCTTGGCCCTCTTGTCTTAAGATTTACTTTTAATTGGAACTGTAAATGTTTAACTGGCATTTATTTATTTAACTGATGATCTTTGAGAAGTTAAATGCTTTGTACGGAATTAACAGACATATGGATGAGTGGGTGCTTATTTTGTTATTTTGGGGCAAACGTGCATAATTATTATAGTGAATGCTGATGGCATTTTATACTTATAATAATTAACATTCTTTTTATCATAAAATCATTGGTTTAATATACATAATATGTGTTAGACAGGTTGATTTATTTGTGGCCGTAACATTTAATTATTTATAAAGTACAGCCTGTCTGTGACTGAAACTGCTTTTCCCTAGTATTGTAACTGGAGTGAACTATTTTATCACTGTACAGAAATAAAAACATTAAAGTAAATGTTAGTATTGTATTGACTAATTTATACCCATGGTGGTCTATGTTTATTCAAAGGCTGTATTATGAGACTTGAATTCTAAATAACATACATTTCCACTACCTTGATCGCTTTGAACTTGGAGATAACCAATACATGTAGTTTTATGTTTTGGCTAAAGATCAACGGATACACTGTGAAGGTGAGCTGGCCTTCTTAAAATATTTAAGACTAAATTATTTCACCTACTAAGTACAGAATCCATTCCGTCACCATTAAATTCACGTTTTTATGTTATATATATTGGATCTGGATAGTACTGTTTCTCAAAATGAAAGGAAGGTGCAACCTGTTGTGTGGCTTACCCTGACCCCGACTTGGCAGAAGGCCTTGTTTTCCATTTCAATAAGTTAACTTCTATTTTCTACGTATCGAGATAACTTGAATATAATTGATCGAGCGTCAACACATGAACGTTCACGTGGGACTTTTTCAAATCAGACAAGATGATTTCAATAAAGCTGTAACATTGTAGGCGCAGTCCACTTGGTCATGTATTTGGTATAGTGGTATAGCAGCCCTCTGAGGGATTTAAAATTTTACCTTTCCGCTGTCATAACAGAGGTGTCCGTAGATGGATGTTTGTAAAAAAACTTTAAAAGAAGACCACATAAGTACGCCGAGTAGGATTCCTGTACAGCTGGGTTGGAAATGAACCTGTAAAAGAGAAAATATATCACCAGACGTTCTGATGGTTTGCGTTTGAACGTGGTGTTTTCAAAGATTTAGTTGCTTTTCGGATTCTTAACTTGCCATGATCACACGTCTTGTAACCTGAAATAATTTTATAACTTATTGGCACAACAATTTGATTAAAACTTCATCGAAATTAACGCATACAAAGTATCTACCATGGGATCATTTCAAACCCTTCCGTGCGTCTGCTCGTGGGTGCATGCCGACAGTCACGCTAAACCTCGTGTTGCCAGTCTTTTTTATGTACGCCGAACTAGACTGAATTAATTTTGACCTCTAGTGTAGTAAGTAGTTACATAAAGGTGTCTGGCTTGAGCATAATGTACTTAAATGTACTTAAAGTTAATTCGGATATCCTCAAATTTTGTGGCATTGTCCTCAATACGCTCAGCATGTTAAATGAAGATGGTAAATTTGTGTGCCAATTAAGTTATGCCGAAATCCTTCCATAACTTGCACGAGTCAATGAGCAGAAACGCATAATGGCTCCCATAAGTGTGATATTTACCTTAAAGAAGATGCGTGTCTGTACAATACCTGCGCTATGCAAGTCAGCTTATTGTTATTGTATGCCTTGTTATTTTCAAATCCTTCCACAAGTAAGTTATAGAATGGACACAAACATGAGCTATCTATAGATATGGCCTTACTCAATGTGACTGGAACATGCCGGTAAGTAAATTAACATTGGTTCCAAGTTATATCGAAATCCATTCATTGTCTGAAACACAAAACAGTCTATATGACACAAAATATGCCTTTGGTACTTTGATTTTGAAGGGCTCGGCATACTGTCTGATAAGTTAATTAGCGGACAATCAGAAGCCAGAATGAATACTGGATATCCCATAATCACCAGAATTAAGCAGGTAACGTCACGACTCTTTAACTGCGAGATTTGTCGCGCTTGAGCTTTTTCACCGACCGTCGGATACCCTCGATACTTTATTACACCATCTACTTCATTGAGCAGTGTTAACGGAATGTGTATCTTCAGTGCCGACGATGCTTTTCACCAAACCAAACAACACCCGAGAGAAGAGTACCAGTCACCCGACCAAACAGCACCCGAGCTGAGAAGAGTACCGGTCACCATACCTAACAGCATCCGAGAGAAGTGTACCGGTCACCATACCAAACAGCATCCAAGAGAAAGGTACCACTCACCATACCAAACAGCACGCTAGAGAAGGGTACCACTCACCATACCAAACAGCACCCGAAAGAAGTGTACCGGTCACCATACCAAACAGCACCCGAGAGAAGTGTACCGGTCACCATACCAAACAGCACCCGAAAGAAGTGTACCGGTCACCATACCAAACAGCACCCGAAAGAAGTGTACCGGTCACCATACCAAACAGCACCCGAAAGAAGTGTACCGGTCACCAGACCAAACAGCACCCGAGAGAAGTATACTGGTCACCATACCAACCAGCATCCGAGAGAAGTGTACTGGTCACCATACCAACCAGCATCCGAGAGAAGTGTACTGGTCACCATACCAAACAGCACCCGAGAGAAGTGTACTGGTCACCATACCAACCAGCATCCGAGAGAAGTGTACTGGTCACCATACCAAACAGCATCCAAGGGAAGGGTACCACTCACCATACCAAACAGCACCCGAGAGAAGTGTACCGGTCACCATACCAACCAGCATCCGATAGAAGTGTACCGGTCACCATACCAACCAGCATCCGAGAGAAGTGTACCGGTCACCATACCAAACAGCACCCGAGGGAAGGGTACCGCTCCCCATACCAAACACCACCCGAGAGAAGTGTGCTATTCACCATACCAAACAGCACCTGCGTGAAGGGTACCGGTCACCATACCAAACACCAACCGAGATAAGTGTACCAATCACCATAACAAACAGCATCCGATAGAAGAGTACCGGTCACGGTACCCAACAGCACCCAATAGAAGTGTACCGGTCACCAGACCAAACAGCACCCGAAAGAAGTGTACCGGTCACCAGACCAAACAGCACCCAAGAGAAGTATACCGGTCACCATACCAACCAGCATCCGAGAGAAGTGTACCGGTCACCATACCAAACAGCATCCAAGAGAAGGGTATTACTCACCATACCAAACAGCACGGGTATCAATCACCATACCAAACAGCACCCGAAAGAAGTGTACCGGTCACCATACCAAACAGCACCCGAGAGAAGGGTACCGTTCACCATACCAAACAGCACCCGAAAGAAGTGTACCGGTCACCATACCAAACAGCATTCGATAGAAGTGTACCGGTCACCATCCCAACCAGCATCCGAGAGAAGTGTACCGGTCACCATACCATACAGCACTCGAGTGAAGGGTACCGGTCACCATACCAAACACCACCCGAGAGAAGTGTGCTATTCACCATACCAAACAGCACCTGAGTGAAGGGTACCGGTCACCATACCAAACACCACCCGAGATAAGTGTACCAATCACCATAACAAACAGCATCCGATAGAAGAGTACCGGTCATGGTACCGAACAGCACCCGAAAGAAGTGTACCGGTCACCAGACCAAACAGCACCCAATAGACGTGTACCGGTCACCAGACCAAACAGCACCCGAAAGAAGTGTACCGGTCACCAGACCAAACAGCACCCGAGAGAAGTATACCGGTCACCATACAAAACAGCACCCGAGAGAAGTGTACCAGTTACCATACCAAACAGTGTACCGGTAACCAGACCAACATCAGCTGTAGTAAGACTCTGCCGCTTTGACTTAGAAGTTAATACATTAACGATGTAATATGTGCCTGTCAAAAGCAATACAAAAATCAAATTAAAAAATGAACAAGAATCACGATGTGGGGCCCAAAACACAATCTCAGGAAAGGCCTCTATAAACTTTATACCAAGTTTGGTCACAATATGTAGACACTTAAGGTATTTAATACCAACCCTTTTTCTATTAATAGCATCTTTGACCTTGACCTTGATCCTAGGGACCTCAAACACATTCCCATAAAAAGTCTCCATAAACACTTCGTATATACCAAGTTTGGACTTTATGTCAAACCTAGCTAAAAATTATTCGATACATTAGGTGACTTTGACGCTGCCCTCCCACCAGACCGCCCGAACAATGATGCAAGTCATTCAATAACTTGTTTTCCCTTTATGAAAATGTGGTTAACAATATAAAAATGTGCCTGTCAAAAGAAATTAAAAGAAAATTTAAAAAAAGATCAATAAAAAATCAATCAAGGGCCATAATTTGTATGCAGGGTTAAAATGGAGTTATGTGACCTTATTGTAAGATGGTCGTCATTAATTTTGCGAATTATTAAGTGCATTGAATGAAGGGTATAGGAGTTGTTTTTATTAAAATCCAAACTTGCCCTAAAACTTTAACCTGCCCTAAAACTTGAACCGAAGTTCCTAAGTCAGTCAGAGCCATTACTTGTATTAAGGATAATATGGAGTTATGTAACCTCATTGTGTGATGGTATTGAACAACTATGTGAAGTATTAAGTGAATTAAATGAAGGGTATTGAAGTTATAAGTGAAAATCCCAACTTGCCTTAAAACTTTAACCCAAGTTCCCAAGGCATCAGGGGCCATAACTTGTATTAAGGAGAATATGAAGTTATGTAATCTCAATGTGTGATGGTCCTGAACAACTGTGTGAAGTATTAAGTCAATTGAATTAATTAATTAACTTGCCCAAAAACCGTACGCCGACGCCAGGGCAAGTAGTAAAGCCCTCATTATTCTTTAAATAGTCAAGCTAAAAAGTGTACCGGTAACCATACCAAGCAGTGTACCGGTCACCATGCAAAACAGCACCAGAGAGAAGTGTACCAGTTACCATAACCAAGCAGTGTACCGTACAACATACCAAACAGCACCAGAAAGAAGTGTACTCGTCACCATACCAAACAGCACTCAAGAGAAGTGTACCGGCCAACATACCAAACAGCATTCGAGATAAAGAGTACAGGTCACCATACCAAACAGCACCCGAGTGTACCAGCAATTTTTCAAGGACTGGCATGGAGTTTACAATCGCTCACTTGGGTATTTCCTGGGCTTGAACATAATAACAAACACTTTTCTGTACATGACAATTTCAATTTTATTTCAACACAAGTTCATGAAAATGCATCTATCCCATTCAACAACTAGGTTATTATCATTCATTAATTACAACACACTTCATACTGTATCTACATATATAAGCCAGTTACACAAGATAGTATTTGTTGAATATAAAATGCTCTTTAAAGTTTTCTTAGCTGAAAATGAAAGAAAATGTCAATGAAGCTATGGTATGAATTAACAAGTAGAACATCTCTTTAAGGAAATTGGAAATATAAACATTAGTTTACCTTTAAGATAACATTGCTAAACACCTGATGTAGAATGAACAAGGTTCAACTGGTTATGCATAGCATCTTAACCTGGTTTAGATTCTTTTTATTAAATTGTGTCAAAATTCCAATTAATGCCCTGTAAATGAATAAATTCAGAAACGTTTAAGTATGCATATTTGTATAAGAATAATTTAATTATGAATTTGTTATGATAAATATTTGCATAAAACAATACAAAGATACAAACCACACAAAATGTAACGTAATGAAAACAATGAATTTGCCATTTCACACAATGTTTAGTATAATAACAAGTTTTTAGAAGGAGCTTAAAAACATTTACTGTTCATTCTCTGGTAACTCTTTTTTAATACTTTAGACGATGGAGAACTCTGCTAATTCTAATGACTTTACGGTAAGCAGTTACAGAGTTAAATCAAACCATTCCATATCTGTCCAATTTAAAAAAAAACATAAGCTTACAAATGACAAGACACATTTTGAGCCCTCAATTAACATGTTTCAGAGGTAAAAACAAGGTGTCATGTTAAGGTCTAGAATAAACAGAAAACTTAAAACATCTTGAATACAGATTATGAAAATTAGTAATAATACACATACTACTTGGTATGAGAATGCATGCATAATACGAATGGTGCACAAATGATGCAAATCACAAGTAATAAAACAACTGGCAGTTTCTTCTGTGTTAAAAATGAATAAAAATGTTTCTCTTTCATGAATAATTGTAAAAGATGGCCACATAAAATGAATGATCACCATGCATGACATAACAACATTCTCTTTGACACTATACACACATGTCAAAACCATCATACAGCACTGGCATCTGTTCTAGAGTCAAGCTTTCTAGATCAATAAAACATCTAAAATCATTATTTTTTAAATTGGATAAAAAGTTTCCAACAGAACATTAGGTTTTTACACTCATGAATTTGGGTTCCTTTTTCATCATGTTATTAACAATGGGACATTATTACATCAGGTTTGTTACCATTAATGTCACATTTATCTTTATAGAAAAACATGAACTCTACTAGGTAACATAAAACACTTTATAGGCTTCTAAAACTATTACCCCACTGTCATTTCTGGCACTAGTAACATTTCAAATAGTACACTAATATTGAACATAACATATTTCTAACATATTTCTCATTCACTTACACTGTCCTAAGGTATCATATGTAAACATTACCTTTTTGTTTAAAGTGCCATTGATTATGTTTAACTTTGATATCTGGTGACCCCATATAACTTTAAAATCATTTAAAAGATATTAAGTGAAGATGAAAAAACCAAACCAGCTATGGAAAATTCTATAACATAAAGATACTGCGGTTCCTTTATTAAATCAACTGAAATTGGACATGGAGCTACCTAATTTGCCATCGTTCAAGTAAAAAAAGAAGCTTGTTTGTAATATTATCTTCCGTACAATTTGCTTTTTCTCCACATCAATCATTGTTGACCAATAACAAAATAATAGGGTGACATCTCTGTAGCATTTTTTTCTTAGACATAAAACAATCTACGGACCTTGAAATTATGACTGTCTTAAATTTGTGTACAGCTAAAGCATTTATGTCAGACTGAGGTGGTTGTGTATGAAATACACTGACTTTTTAAAACTCGCCCTTGTGTTAGAGTAAGGCATTTTGTTTTTGTTAACAATGAATGCATGAATACCTGGTGTACACTTAATGTACACAATGAAGAAACAAAAGCATTTTCTCCATCAGTCGTACAGTTTTCCTCACATAAACAGAACAAACATGTGTTACAGATATTAATTAAAGGGGGTGAAATATATACAGTGGTCAACATGAAGAAATCTTACATGTACAAACTTTGTAACATATACATTGTTCATTGTATATAAACATACCATTAGACATTCAAATTGATGTTATTGACTACCTATTTAAATATGTGCAAAAACAAAAAGTAACTAGTAAATAAGTGTGTTTCCAGTAGTTAACTAATTAAACATAATTCAGTGTCATAGGACGCAGAAAAAAGTTTCAAATAAAACAGGTTTAAGTATTAAAGTAAATAAAGATCTTAACAAATCTTACATGCACTTTTCTTCATTATCAAAATGCATCACATTTTCTAAAATTGTTAGAAAAAGACAATCACAGTCTGACGCAAGAGTTTGAAAATGCAATCCATTGCTTTACTTACTTCTGTTAGAAAATAATTTAAAGTTTGATAAAGTACCAGGAACATCACTAATCTTTGTGTTATTAAATTGTTTAAATGAAATGTTCCAACTAAGGCCTGTGTTTAGGGCAATCTGACCATTCTGTCAAAATCCCTCATCATAAGAGGTTTTTTTTTAACCTAGATAAAAAATTTTTTAACCTAGATAAAAAAGTATCTGTTTTCCCCATTAAAGTTGTTTTTGAGCGTGTTATCCATTCGTATTGATTATAATTAAAAACTAAGAATTAATTATTCATAACACAAGATATCAAAATGACACGACAAGCATTCACCACTTGCTGTGCTGTTTTGACTGGATTTAAAAACAACAACAAAGAAACAAACTTTGTTCCTACCCTACCCATCATTTTTGCAACTGTTGAACTCCTAATTTATTTTTATGATCAAAGAACTTTTATCTTTGCACAGTGACCTATACCTTGTGGGGCAAATAAAGTAGACATTATAACAATAACAATAATACTGACTTAAATGCCAATAATATCTTAAATAAGAAATCAGTTCATCAATTCAAGAGTTTAATATTAGAAGGATTCTTATAAGAGTTTTTCGAAAACATTTCAACTGATCTTTTATGACTATTCTAAATTATTATCTAAGTAAACACTTAATAATTACAAAACCCTATGTACTTTTATATATATATATTCTTTGTGTCATTTCAAAATGACTAAGAGTTTATACCATAAATTATTAACTATAAGAGCCTGTGTGAAATGAATTTTAACACTCTTAAATATTTACATCTAACATCATTAAATAATAATACAAATCCTATTTTGATATTGTTCATGTCTGTGCAATGTAACTAATGCTTACATTTTGAAACAACTTCAATGTCAAACAGAAGGGGAAAACAGCTTGCAGGATCATTTTGAAATTTAAAAATGAAATTTTACAAACTGAAGGTGCATAAGAAGGAAGATAACATAATTTACACCATCCATCTTGAATGATACACAATCATATAACTAACAACTGTATTAAGATATTATAATGTTTTAAACGAATACATCGTTAAAGCAAACCACTCTCAAGTGTCCACACTCCCTGGTGTGTTTCATACAGTGAACAAATAATCAACATAAAAATGACTAAGATATTATGGAGAGGTCAATTAACTTGACCTTTCTGATCACAAAGTCTTTGATCTAGGATCATTACCAAACATACTGGGGCAAAAATTGGCCAGAGATTTGGTATCAAAGTCAACATTTAAATATTCTCTTCTCTCGGATCTATTCTTCTTCATCTTGATTCTGATAAAACATTCATTTACAGGAAGCCAAATCCACCACACACTTTTGCAAGGCAATTCCGTATCCTTAAGCGTCCAATTCACTCAACCACTTCTCCATGTCATAAGAGTTCACTGAACTATTTCCATTTGTTTCATGTCATGATTAAAAATTCACCACCTCACAATTGCAAGTCAACAGTTTTTGCTTCAAGATCCGTTTAAGTCAACAAATTTCAACGGTGTAAAACATCCACATATAGTTTCCTGCTGTCTTTTCCCATCAGAATCCACATTATTATTTTGTATAACATAACCAGCAAACTTCCAGACTTTATCAGCTCTGTCTATACACATGTATCACTGATTTTCAATCCTAATCTCTAAAGAACAATTCCAATGCTGGCCAGTTTTATGTCTCAAGATTTGCAGTCCAAATCCATCTTCCACCTTTTAAAAATTATGTCTTTACAGAGAAGAGCTTATCTTTGAATAACAGATTACGGCAATAAATACATTTTGTACAATAAGACTTTTAAAACAAAGAATAATCCGTCCTAGACATTATCGTTTTCTCATGCATTCCCGCCGGATGCCTGCGCGCCCTGTGTGTTGCCAGCGTCGCCGGAGGAGTTGGCATTAGTTGACGCGTCCTGGCCCTGTCCGGTGGAGCCGGATTGTTGAGCATCGGAAGCCGAGGTGCGGGCATGCGGAGGTATTAACGTTGCATTCAGTTGGGGGGCAATAAGTAACTCTGAAACACAAGAACACAACATATTTGGTTATGATTCGAAGAAATCATACATCCAGTGTAATATCTTTTACATCATGTTTTTCTTCCTTTTGAAGCAATTATTACATAAGGAAAACCTGATTGCAAACGTACAAAGAATTGTGGTTAGGTATTGGTATGGGTGTGATTGAGTAACCATGTCATTAAAACAATGCAGGAATCAATGGATATATGGCAGAAAAGCACTTTCAGGCAAAATTTGTGTTTTTAAACCCCGAGAGTATTCACTTGGGAGTATTACCAGATACAATGTGCTTAATTAATGTTAACATATCTAAAATCAATTCCACAAATGGCAACACCAAGTCCTGTTTCATGTAGTATTCCCAGTGGTACTCAGTGTCAATCACATACCATGATTAATCTTGTCAACCAATACATGTAAATGACTTTATCGAACCAATAAAAAATGGTGACATAGTAATTCACTTTTTATAATAAATCCATTGTTTTAATCTAATAGCACACCAAAACTCTCAAAAGAAGATGATCTTTTAACTTAAAAGTAAAACTGTTTACTTTTTGTAAAGAAATATATGTTGTCATTTTAATTGTACACACACCATTTTTTTGAGAAAAAAAAGGAAAAAAAGAAATATCTTTAATTCTCCATAACACTTTACAAACCCTGTGGGGAGAAGTTAAAAAGCACGGGTAACTCTCGTCCACTCGGCAATCGAGTGGTAGGGTCCCTTAGTTCGTCAAAGAATGGGTGAGCACACGCCTCTAGCGGGGAAATTCTGGCCGACGGGATATATTCCAATAGACGGCTGACCACCTGTATAGCCTCAGGGGGAGTTCTTGGTCTGAACACCTGCAAATTAAATCATCAATTGACCAATTGCAGTTTGTCAGTTAATCACTATGTTGAGAACTTGACCAAGATATATATATCAATTACATTTTGTAACACAGACAAAATGTACTATATGATTGCACAAGTCAACCAAATGGATATCATGTCAGACAAACAGTTAGTCAGTGTAAGAAATTCAACTATTTTGAATCCTATGTCTGCACACGATAACCACTGCGTACTATTTTGGGTAAAATGTGTAAATCAGGCAAAATACCAAGTAGGTTTGATGCCTACAGGGTTCCCCCTGGGTTCTAAAAAGTTGTTGCCACTTTTTCGCGGGGGGTTAAGGGGGGCGCGAAAGGCCCCCTTACCGGTCCAGGGCAGCTCCCTTGTGGGGGCCAAGGGGGCGAAGCCCCCTGAAGCTCATGGGGTTTAAGCATTTTAAGATCCTTAAATTGCATTTAATTAGCACATTGTCGTGCAAAAACATAACATTTTGTTGTACATGAAGCACAAGATATTAATAGCAAATTGTTATTCTGTTGACAAAATACATTGTATATGGACTAGTATAGAAATAAAAATATATTGCAAAAAATGTGACATAAACATCAATATGTTGATTTCAGTCTAATGCCTGCATACAATAAAAGAATACAATTGTGAAATTATGAGATAAATTTAAAACAAATGGACACTCAAAGACATAAACATTGTCAAGCTAGGGCCATAACTTTCCTAATAGAAATTTGTCTACCTACTCTTTACTCCAGCCAACTTATTAGAAGCCTTATCAAATAGGGTTTAATCCTATTTATTTGATTTCTGTTAATCTTTTTTTACACTTTCTGAACTCTTAGAATGCTGCATTTAAATATAGGCCCTATATGGGATGTGGTGCCATTGTGATTTATTACATCTCGCGTAATTGGTTTTACTCACTTAAACTAAAACACATTTGATATTAGCTTTCACAATTAACATGACATCAAATCACGCTTACATAAATATTCATAACTGTTTGACCAATGGAAAGAGTAACTAGTCAAATTATAACCCTGGACCAGCATATGCATGTGGACTTGGATTCAATTTACGCTTTTATTCAATATAGGGGGCAGTTAAATCGGATTGAGAGTCAAGATAATTAAGAATAAATGGATAATAATACTTAAGTATACTGACACCTACTTTTGTCCAAGGGTGGGCTTTGATCTGTGGGAACTTGAACTCAGAGTAGTTTGGGTTCATTTCCCGGATCTGTTCGCGTGTGGGTGTACCGAGGACCTTGATAATCTCCACCAGCTGGTCGACACCACTGTCACCCGGAAACATTGGTTGCCCTAACAACAGTTCTGCTAGAACACAGCCCGCTGACCAGACATCTGAAATAGCACAACAAGTTGTCGTCCAGTCCAATTATACGTCATAATATTTAGCAATCATATCAACAGTTTTGAAATTGGTAATTCTCTTTTAAAATTTTTGGATGTTGTAATTGACTGTGTATAGGTAACAATCTTTCTTGCAGATTTTAAAATCCATGTTTTCCAGCGGAAACTCATTTCAATATCATTTTCCAACGACAGAAAATAAATCTTGTTGTCAAACATCATTTAAATTTTGAGACATTTAACCTAATCTTTTGCACAATGTTTATTTTTGAAATTTACAGAAGCTTGATTTACATTGGAAAAATCCCATGTATATATAGCCACAATCCTGTGATTCTTTTTCAATCCATAAAATGATTCCAGTTTTTATTTTTTAGCATTACATGACTATACACTCAAAACGTAGCACACTGAAACCTGTCCATGCTTTAAGCAATTTGATTAAATAATATTGAAAAACAAGAAAACAAAAATTGGCATTCTTTATTGTTCACTTTGTGGGTATTACATAACACTTTCTTTACCATTTTAAAGCCCCAGTATCTGGGAACAATTAACAATGACCACATTACATTAACCTTAATCATTGCCAACATCTCCCACTACTCACCAATCTGACAGGTGTAGTCTGTAGCACCAAATATCAGTTCTGGAGCTCTGTAGTATCGGGAACAGATGTATGAGACATTTGGCTCACCACGCACCAGTACTTTGGCACTGGAACACAAAACAATGAGCCAAAATAAATTATCTTTGCTTTTTTGTGAACAAAATTAAATAAAGAATGATAAATCTTATTTCGTAATAAAAAATACAAGTTTTCTTTTACAAATTTGATTGATTGCCATAACCCAAACACCTTCAATTATCTTTGAATGTTCTTAGAAGTTCAAATTTTGTATTAAACATCTTTGGTTAATGTGTTACCATCTGTCAAAATATATGTTCACATTTTTTTTTAATTTTAAGTCAAAAATTGTTTTATAAAACGGTAATCACCCTTTAATTAACACTATGTAGTAACTTACTCTGGACTAACGGATGTTGAGTGTTTTCAATTTCAACTTAATGAAACAAACTAATTTGAAACGCTTGATTGGTAAACCTGCTGAAAGTCTACGTCACGAAAATACATAAAATAATTATTAACAATTACACTATTTAAATTTACAGCATATCAATTATCTTCTTAGTTCTAATTTGTTTATTAAAAGTTCAATGTTGTTTCAAATATATAAAGAGAGTGACTTCTTATGGTAAACATCAAGGTAGGACAACATAATGAGGAGGCCTCAATGATGCGCACATGCCACATGCCATGTGGCGTCATCACCAACTTTGTACATTTCATCATTTTAGCAG
This sequence comes from Mya arenaria, assembly GCF_026914265.1. Lineage (NCBI taxonomy): Eukaryota > Metazoa > Mollusca > Bivalvia > Myida > Myidae > Mya > Mya arenaria. The sequence goes on from NC_069126.1 coordinate 37,173,798, forward strand.
GTTAGAACAATGTCTTGGATATTTTGGAAATGAATCAACAAACAAAACTAAACTCACAAGCTATCTGTATAAAATTATTGATAATGATGGACAAATGCATGTTTTCCCAGGTGGTTGGAATTTTGGATGTGTGGATTTGGGCACACAACCAGAGTGATATCCAAATACTGACTTTAAACAGCAATGCTTTTAATAGACATGATCATACTAATAGGGTTCAAGCCACGGTTTAAAAGTGGAATGATGCTGCTGAAAAGGGACAGGGCACAAAGCCAGTCACTCAGAATCATAAATACATCTATAATTTTGGTAATGATGCCAACTTAAATAGGAACTTCGCAGAATGTTGCAATGTACTTTAAAATTTAAAAAGAATAGTACACTACTACACCATGGAGCAAAAACAAAACACATGTCAAGTGCAGAAGTGTGCAGCTGTAAGTGGAATTTATGCTGAAATTCTGTTCCTAGTTGCAACGTTTCAAGAGATTTACCTGCCAAAATCACAAAGTTTGAGAACGCCTGTCTCTGGGTCCAGCAGCAAATTCTGTGGCTTGATGTCACGGTGACAAACGCCCTGGGAGTGGATGTATGCCAGGCTTCGGAACAGCTGGTACATGTATAACTGAAACACATGTCACAAACATAATCAAACCTCTCTTGTACTGGCACAACTCAGTTACTACAAGGCAGTCCAAAGGACAGCTATATCGCCCACCATTGTTTTTTAAAACATTTTGTTTTTCTCTGAACCTGACTGGTACGCTAAATCTGACCAAAATTGAACACTTCCACTTGCCAAGAGTGGGAAAATAGGAAATACAAGTTGTTTGAATCAGCGTGTGTATACCACGTGATAAATTCCGTCTTAATTTTATATGCTACGTCGGAAGGCAACATTTTGCTCAAAATGAAGACCAAAGTCAAAGTTAACTTTTCTTTTACAACACCATTTTAAATGAAACAAAGGGCAGTCCAAAAAGCTTGAAGAGCTTGATAAGGTCATCAGTTTCATTGAACACTTCGACAAACCCGTTTCCAAAATAATGTTTTAATAAATAACGGCTGTATTGTGAAAAGGTTTGTCGAAGTGTCTTAAGAAACTAAATTCTCAATCAAACTCTGGTAAAAGACCGAAGGAAGGGCTCCGTAACAGGCGTAGAATGTGCTATGTTTCATTTAAATTGGTGAAAAAATAGCGAAGTTATATTTGTTTAAAGTCTTTTTTCAAATCAAAATATTGCCTTCTGACGTAGCATTTATGACGTAATTTATCACGTGGTGTACACACACTGTGATTGGTAACCAAAATATTCTTTGATATATGAACATGTTATAAAAGGATATTTGTTAGAGTTATTCAGATTGTGTGTAGTGTAGGTATTAAAGATCAAGCCAAGGTCATTCTGGTTAAAAAAGAGAGAAGGAAAATGAGTCTTTGATTTATAATGTCGATGAAATAGCAAGCCTTAAGTATTTTCAATTAAGTGACACATATATATTGTGTAGATGTCATAACATTGTTTTACCGCTTTTGAAGAGAAAACACATAAACATAATATTGGATTTGTGCCCATAGTTTATTATAATATTTAACTTGTTGCACATAATGATAATGCTTGGCATAGTGAGCATAGTGTCAATCTGTACAACTTGTTTAACACTTTCAATTAACAAATACTTTTAATTGTGTACTCTTGACGTTAATATATCTCTTGTGACCTGGCCTTTGAGGTATAGACCCCTGTCAATTTCACTTCACATCGTCTTAATGAGGACAACATTTGTACCAAGTTATATGGTAATCAATCAATGCATAGGTAAGAGCATTCCTATAATCCCATATGTCAAAACTTCAAAGTACAAAATGTGAGTCTGTTGGTAAGAAATACAACATGTATTACACATTTCCATACAAATAGACATTAATACAAGCACATTCACATGAAAACATACTACTGCTTGCTCAAATCAAGAATTTAATCAGACTTTTATGGAATTGGGCTTGATACCTGTTTTGGCAGGTAAACAATCTAAGAATTAGGGCTTGTTCAACCAGAAATTAAATTTTAGAAAGTCTGAAAACTAAAGAGCTGCCTGCATAATTATTGTCAATTTTTACTTCTAGAATAGCAACAGAATGATCATTCTGTTTTTTTCTCTCTATTTTTCTTCATCATAATCAAATACCATAATCAAACCAATTTACATATATCGGCATGTACATAACCAACATTGACACCATACTATTATATGTGGCTATTTTGAATTTATTGTAAAGTGACACATGTGTAGGTTCATGTCTTGAAAGTGCACTGTGATAAAGCTACTGTTGGAAGTTTAATACTAAGAACCTGTGAAACCTAGGTATTAAAGAGAGATTAATATGGGAAAGAAAGCTATGTATTGGTTTACACTAATTCCTTTCAGCTTGATTGTGACTAAAGCTTATAAAATCATGCGGGAGTCTGTCAAGGGAAGAAACCAGCCATGGAATTGCTCCCCAGGTGAGGATCAAACCCAAGACCTCATCGGTGAGCAATGGACAATTATAGTGCTAGAACACTCTCAACCTCAAAGCTCTGTATTAGACAAGGAGGAAAAGCACAAGGGTATCCAAACTTTCAAAATATATTGAGTTACAAAAGAGATATTGTGAAAATGACTATGATCACTTGAGTATTACTAAAGTTTTACTGTTTACATAAAAGAATAAGAATAGCTGAAACAATCATGAGCAAATAGTATTAAGATATGCTGTAAATTGGTGCTTGGCAGACACATGCATAGGTAGAAAAGTTTTGCTAAACATTACAAATCCACATGTATTAAAACTTGTTTACTTTGTTATACCACATTGGACAAGTACACTTGATGATAAAAACTTGACATATTAAGTTACTAGGATATGTTTCTGGTATATGAAACAAAATCTTGAACCAATTAATACAGCAGACAGGGCCTTGGCAGAAATTCACTATGAACGGATGGCATCCACTTAAAGTTTAAATTCCAGTTTATGAAGAGAAGAGCAACAAAGTGAAACTCAAACGAAAATGCTGTATCATTCAATGTGCTTTAAAAATATCTTAAAATGTTGACAATCAAATGAAAATCTTGCACTTTCATTTGTTTAATTTAGTAATGATTGATCACTAATTGTTTCAGCTATAACACTGTACAAGTGACAGTAATGTGAAGATAACACACAGAGAAGGTGCCCAATTCTGTGCCATCTCCTGTCAGAGTGCACGCATACCTTTATGAAGAGGATCGGTATAATTTGCTTATTTTTACTGTAATGCCTCGCAACCCTATATAAATTCTCTGGTACATATTCCAAAACTAGATTCAGGAAGACCTCTTCCTTCTGAAAATCAGAAAATGTTTTGTTATAAAAGCATTAAAAGTTAACTTGTCAGAGTTTGAAAGAACTGCAAATTTAGCCAACACCTACATTCATCATGACTAGTAATGGCATTTTTTTTAATAGTGATGCATTTTCATGATCAGAGACCCAAACATGATAGTTGGCATTCTTCTTTTGCATTTCTTGAAAACTCTGACACATAACATTTTAGCATGAAGTATACCTTGATGTAAATTATGGGAATTGTCTGTTTGGATTTGCTATAATGTCTCGCCACCCTGTATACTGTCTCCGGAACATACTCTAACACTAGATTCAGGAACACTTCATCTTTCTAAAACAATACGCAGCAAAACAAACATATATACAATCCTTTGAGCATTTCTTGTTTTTCTAAATCAGATGATTAAAACAATGATTTATTATTGAATCAAATTAAAATACTTCATCCGAAAACAATGCATGTTCATCTATACATGATTCATGTACATGTATGATGGCATGATGTAATTATTTACGTCAAATAATATTTTATGCTTAATTTTATACATATAATGCTGTTATCTTTCTTCTTGTACTAACTTCAATATTATATATAAAAATCCTACAAAACTTAATTGTAAAACTGCATCAATGAGCTGGATTATACCAATTTTATCTGGATAAAAAGAGAATCCCATTCAAACCTTTAGTAATTTTGCATGATTTCATGGAAAAAAAATCAACTACTTCACATGTAAATAACTTTTAAAAACAAAATCGAAAATAGAACATTATCTTGTTAACATTTGACGTTTATAAATCTATTAGTCTTACCTTTTCTCCTGCTGAATAAAAGAAGTACTTGAGTTTGACAATATTATGGTGCTCCAGCTTCCTCATGATCTGAAGCTCTCTGTTCTGTAAAACAAAACCATAGAGGTCATGGAACTCGACATTTCACTATCATCTTTTTCATTTTTTAATATCTTCTGGTACAAATTCATCACAAGCATTTTTATGCATACCCACTCAAATTGAAGCAGTCTAGGCTGGTTGGTCATTTGACATTCTTGAAATCGGAATAAGTATGCTTTATCTACCCATTATGTTCCAGTATTTTCTTCCTGCATGGCAAAAAGTGGTGTGTAACTGGTACAGTCAAACCTGTATTAAGTGGCCACCCTTGGGAAATGATCAAAGTGGCTGCTTAAGACAGGTGGCCACTTAATCCAGGTTTGACATTTCGCCACTTCAGCTTTATTCAGAGATGGAGTATATATCTTAACTACCACCTCACACCACAATCAGTAACATCTGTATCAATATTATTGAAGAAGGTTGAATACAAATACATTTGTATAGATAAAATAACTTTATTTCAAATTTATAAATAAAATACATTATATAAATGTTGATACAAGGCATAAACAAAACACCACTACGGCCGTTTTCTAATAACTTTATACACTCGATAGGTTTTTTAGAGTCAAACACTTTAGATTAGTCTTATTTTCAGCCATAATCAAAGTTAAAAAAACATATCAAGAACAATGCATTGTAAATATCTGTTCGTAGAAATATAAATCCGTGCACTTTGAAAAACAATATTAAAGTGAATAAAAATCGTAACTTGTTTCACGCCTTCGAATGACAATGCAAACTGTGAATTCATAATAACAGGTGTTTGTTATTTTTAAAATTAACTTCGCAATTAATTAATTATCTTATTAAAAGTGTCATTAACTGTGTCAATTCTGATCAAAACATTTGCCGACGTGTCATAAACATGATTTCTCGATGAGTAAACACGCATGGCAATCGTGTGATGCAATATTCATTTTCATTGGATGACTGAGATACCCGAGGCCGTCGTTCTTTTCCGTAAACTTCTATACGAAATTAAAGCTGTGTACTGGAAAAATTTATAAGTGGAAGTGTCAGTGACAAGGGATTAGTGGCCGCTAATTAGTGCTTATATGGCTTCATGGGGACAAAAATAAGTGGCCGCGTAAGACAGTTGGCCGCTTAATGCACATACATTATATAGTAAAAACATACAGGGGGATTTGGAGTGGCCCGTTAAGGCAGGTGGCCATTTAAAGCAGGTGACCGTTCAACCAGGTTTGACTGTACGTATAATAAATCATGTACATGTTAGAATTAAACAAATGCAATGAAGATTCCTGTGCTTTGTTGGCTGATAAATCACGGTTTTTCATTCCACTGCTTTACATAAAATAACTTGAGGTAATACAAGAATGATGCTATTCCTAGACAAAACAAACTGAGGATTCAACAGAAAAACAAAACATGGTCAGTTAAAAATACCCTGATTTGTTTTATAAGTAAAAATTAACAGTTGGCAAAGAACTTACTTTAAACCTCTTGTCCTGAAGAACTTTTTTGATTGCCACTAGATCTCCCGATTCGACCAGCTTTGCCTGATAGACAACCCCGAATGAGCCATTCCCAATGACTTTAGCATCGGTATACGACACTTCTTGCGGTCGATCATTTCCTTGACCAGCAGTTGCTAGAACTGTTGTCACCTTACTGCCGTCTTTGTCTATAAAAAACATTAAATGTTATCAAAAGATACCATGAATAATTCTAAGGAAGTATTTTCTATGCGTTTTACACAGTATATAGAAACCAAAAAATTAACTGACTTGCTAAAAATATTTGTTACAGTGTGCAAGGGGGCAAGGGTTTACCGTTCATCCTCATGAAACATAATAAGTGGTTTCTTTAAACGTTGGTGATTATTCAACCATTTCAAATGTCATTAATTTAGTGCTGCTTAGTATCTGTATGGTTTACTTCTGCAACATGCATGCTGACTAGTGCACAAAATAACCTTTGAAATAAATTATGCTAATGAGCAGTAGCTGGATTAATGGCAAGTAAGGAACAGAGCTACAACTAGAAAGCAATATATAACAAAAGTAATGTATCATATCAATTTGGCAGTGGACAAATATCAGTACATAACATTACACCAGCATCCAATGTTGGTTTCCAAGATGAATGACCCAGATATTGTGACAGACTGGCATCAATTTGCACTTACTGATGGTTTTCATCCCTGGAAATGGAGCTGATCCTCCGGGTTTACCACCGTCTGCAAATGATGTAGTCCTTGGACGCCCACTCATGGTGTGAAAACAACTAAGTGGGGGCGATTCCGTTCATCAAGTATGGTTTCTCTCGTCATTTATTCAGAAGAATGGCGGCCGTTGTGCGAAAATGGTTTCCGTTTTGAGTGAAAAACGATCAGTTCATTCAGAGGACTTTGTTGTTGTTCAAGGCCGATATATAGTACCCATAAGTAGAAATAGATCTGCATTAAGAACAAATATAAACAGTTGCAGAGATGATGAGCCCAAAACGCAAAATTTGGAACCCGAAAATGGTGAGGTTAGTCCGAAATCGTTTCCAATGGCTGTTCTTTCTTATTATTAACCATCGGCTACTTCCGTGTATTTACGTGAATTTCAATAGCCAATGGCTACTAAGTTTACAAAGCGTGACCAATACGTTTATTTCCGTGATCACACGAGATTAGGTGCATCTAATGATCGGATGAAAAGTATACAGAGAAAATACAAAGGGACAACTACCAAATATTGTTGCGGATCCGTGGTCTAGTGGAATTAGACTTGACTGTTAATCTATCGGATCACTCACTAAATGGGTCTTGACCAAGTGAGAGTATAAATAAACTTAAAAACACCAGTACCGAATATAGTTTACGCAATACATTAGGCCGCGAAGAAAAAGTATATTATGTACATTGAGTGGCACCCTTCAAGGAACAACCTTTCAACCCAAAACACCATGGTGCAACGGTGTTGACACTTAAATTTTAATTATTTGCATTAGTACAGCGTTGCTTTAAGTTATGCCCACATTTAAAAACAAAACATACACAGTGTAAAACGGTGCCTAAATTATCAGACCTCTACCACATGAATTTGGCTGAAAGTTGTGTGTAGAATTATATATTTAAGTCATTTTATAACAATATTCTGAAAAAAATAACGAGTTCGGACAAAAACCTAATACTATCCAGAGGAAAAGAGGCATCAGTACAGACATGCCTTGCAAGCCTGCCAAGAAACATTTAATTGCAAAATGGTGTTTGAGTATGATTTTACAGTATAGAGAACAAAATAATCGTATGAGGATTCTTATAACTTTTCTGACCTTTGAAAATTTAAGTGACTGGAGAAACTTTTTGCTTGATTATCAAGTGTTATACATCATTTTAAAGGTTATGGATTGAGCTTATAAAAAACGCACACGTACGGTATTTCCAGATTTATTTGGTTTTATGAATAAACTGCGATAAAATCTGACTTACCGGATTGTAGCATTTCAGACCGAACACGGGAACGAAGTCCTGTATGAATAATTATATGAATTTCTAAGCTGCGTCACGGACCTATAAACTACATAGGTTTGTAGGCCGGTCCGTGGCTGCGTGCAACTTTTCTTAATTACATACTTTATGGATGAATACATTGTGAGATCGCAATATATTTCATAATATATAGTGTTTTGCCAACTGTCAATGATTTATCAAACCACGTGTCTTGAGCTCGATAACTTGAACACAACTTGAATAGCTCAGGTTCGTTAATAAAAAAAAATGAACTAATATTTTATCACCTTTTTTATTTTAAAATATTTTATCCTGTTATTCATAGCACCCTACGCGAACATGACGTCATTGTCATGGCGGCTATCAAGAAGTAATGTGTTTTCGCGAGAAGTGAACTTGTACACCGAACTTGTATGTGGCCTTCCTTTTGCATCAATAAGATATCAATAAATTATTGAATAATCGGGGCACTTTGGGAAAAAAGACCTTAGACAATTTTTGAAAAATTGCGCCGTGATATTAACATATTTTGGCCGAAATTATATCGCTTCGCCACAAATTTGGGAATCTTCAAGGGTTTTAAAAACAACCTAAATAGAAATGCATTGAAATCTGATGTAATTTCGAAAAATAATTATAATGTTTAAACATATATTCAATAATATTTTAATGCATGAATGTAAAAACAATGTTACAAATAATACAACATTAACAGTAGTGTTTTAGCCAGGAATTAAAAAGGTCAGGGTGGGCCAAAAAAAGGGCAGGGTGGGCTAAAATAGGGGCATGGTGCTTTCTTAAATGGGAAAACAATGCGCACAATATTAGCTTTGTATTGTTGTAAAACGACCATGCACCTTATTAAAGCACATGCATGTTCATGCACACATTGTAGTAATATCCCTACAGAATACTAATAATTCTTTTTTCTTGTTCATTTTCACTTCAGACACTTTCTTTACCATCTCGGCTTGTTGTCACCAGGGCTCTCACAAGGCTGATTTTTTGGGGAAGTCACTTCTCCCACCAGTCAAATTAGGGAGAAGTGGGGAGACTTTAAGGAGACGAGATACTTATCTTTAAACCTGAGATAAATATTGTGCCATGCCACAAAACTTTAAATTCACATTTACTTTGACTGCTTTTACTAGATGGAATGTTAAAAAAGTGTTCTTGTTTAGCCTATCAAAAGTGTACTTGTCTAGAGTCTCCTTTTTACAATGTAAAGTTTACCTCCAAAAAAGTGTATAAAATAAAAACAAAGACATTTAAAAAAAATACCATTACAATAAATCAGAATGGCCTTATATATGAGCTGTTAAAAACATTTAAGTGCAGGGGCGAATCTTGTTTTGGAACGATCAGGATAGGGTACGAATGTCACATTCAGCTTTGCTGTTGTTTACTTGTCTTTGGTTAAATAAATTTTAATATGCTGACATTTTAAAACAAAATGACATTTAAAATCTCTATCCTTCATGAAAAACTCACTAATACTTAATAATAGAACTAGAAAATCGAAAAATGTTATGACAAAATGGCGGTGACTCGCCGAATCTTCTACTTTTAAACATCGTACAAATGACGAAAATACTGTAAGTAAACGCTATATAAAGCAAATAAAAAAGTTTTGAGATATCAAAACAAATTTTCATTACGAACATTCAACACAAAAATTATCAAATATTGGTCATGAAGTCAAGTATTTGATTTTCTTAGCGCCACCGTCTGTTTTTCAATGACCGTCTGCTTCAAACGAAACACTGTTCTAAAAAGTGTGCCTTGTTTTTACACTGCAAGTATCAATTGTTTACTAATACTTGACAACATTTTTCATCCTTTCTTCGCGTTTTCTATCGCAATTTAACAAACTTTTAATCATTTGACCAGTGTCTTCTCTGATTGGTTAAAATGGGACGTTTCGATAATTGGATGATAGACGACCCAATTGTGTGATTAGGAGGTTACTGATCATAAATTGCTAAATTTATTAAATTTGTAACAACATCGGCATCAAAGATCAACATTTAGAGGTACAACTTCGATGTCTCAGACAAGGAATAATGTGTCATAATGAACATCAATTAGCACCCTGATTATAAGCTGAACTACTGTTAATCAGACCCGCGGTGATGACGGTCATGTGCCTTAGAACGCACTGATCTGTGACAGATTAGGAAACGGCGACATTGACCAATGAAATACTTTTAGGGCGTAACTTTGTGATAAACAACGATCTGAATGGCCAGAAGGGCGCAAGGGGGCGGGAAAAATATGACAGGGCGTGTAAAAAGGGGCAACGGGGCGGGGTCAAAAAAGGGCAGGGCGGGCCTCCCTTCCACTCCGCTTTAGCTAAAACACTAATTAACAGGTTTACATAGAATTTGAGACAAATAATTTTATATAAATATCAAACATGCAAACATATATACCTGGATATACATGTTTGTTTTTTTTCAAATTGTTTAGGACACTCTGTAATTTTTACAAGTCGCCAATTTGTTGGGATATGTGATCCCGATGCCCACTGTCAGAACAAATTCTGTGTGCAATTAATGCTGTCTATAAAACCACAAACAATGGACTTTTAGTGACAGAGTTCACATCGTGAAGATGTGTGACAGAATTCTTCGGTCATACTATAATCAAATCTTCAGAACCGGCCTGTTATATTTTGTCTCAATTTCATCTAAAATAATGACATTATTTATTGATCATTCATAAAATTTATAGCTGACTATCTTACCAGATAATTATTAAAATACCAAAACCTGCCATTATCGAACGAAGACTGGCACTGTTCCCGAGACCCTATTTAGTACATTCAAGGCAGTGCGCGTATGCTATGATGTATATGAGATTTGTAATTTATTGGTATAGCAGATTTTTGTATTTATTTTTTATTTGGGAAAAAATAAATAAAATAATCACATTTCAAACTGTTCTATAATTTATTTGGTAAAACAGCCGATTCCTTTAACAATTAGCTGTGCTTATCTTCAAATCTTGTTAGTATCAAAGTAATCCAAGAACACTCTGTCTGCAGTACCAGTACGGTACTGCACACAGAGTGTTCTTGGATTACTTCTGAATGGAAATGGGTCTGCTAGTCAGTAGTTGGATATGTGGGAGATATAGAAAATGCTTTGATAATTCAATGAACACAGTCAACTAAGTGATACTTTTGGATCAGCAAGCTCTAATTCTTATGTTATTACTTATTGATCGTAATAATGGAATATCCTTGATAACAATTTTATTGGTACCAAAACAAACATTATGTTTGATTTTATAGCATAATTAGATGATTTAAAATTGTATTGACTACCATTGTGACATATATCTGTGGCTCTAGTTGTTCTGATAATCAACTATAATAAAAACACAATGTAAAGGTCAACATAATCATCTATTTAAAGTGCTTTTTTCATACTTGTCCTTCCATGATTTTAGAATTTTGCTGTCACATTTCTCTAAATTCTTTCTAAACAGAAACTATCCCCCAACTTTAAAGTTGACAAGACACCAGATGGTCCCATTATCGGCAAATATAACTTATTTCCTCAAAACAAGCCTAGAATTGTTGATATGAGCTAGTATGATGCCTTTAATACATCATTTAACATGATTGAAGAATATTTTGTCGATGTCTTAGCTGAGTGCATAATGGTTTCCTAGTTTATAGTGTGTGTATTTAGCATGTGAAAGTCACATGATTTGTACTGATAGATATACTGACACTGTTTTTTAAATTCCTGGGTAGCCAGACCTAGTAATTTCGAAATTGGAACAAAACGCAAAAACTGCGAAAAACACATACATGTGCCATGAGCAAAGTGAAACATCAGTAAGTAAGATTCAATGTGTTCATGTACCTTTTTGTGATGATTTTTTTTTTCCTTCGATTGTATCATCTGGTGTCTAGTCCCTTTAATGTGCTGCTAATTTAAAAAACCAATGCTATACGAATTACATACAGAACTGTAGAACACAAATTAATGAATTTATGTGAATTGTGTTTTTGTTTTTTTTATGCATTGTGTACGCACAAGATTCATCCTCATCATGTCATTAAACACAAGAAAAATTGCCCTTTATTAGAAAAAATATCTATGTATGTCTAGAGCCTTTTATATGCAACTAATTGACAGAAACTAATGAAACATATGTGAAGTCTGTAAATAACTATAGTGTGGTGGTGCATGTACATGATTCATCTTAATCGGGTCAGTATCACATGACTTGCCCTTGAAGTAATGAGTAAACAGTTAAAATTTGAGCCAGAGCTTTAACTTTTAGAGCAATTAATACTTCGGCGGGGAATATCAATTCCCCAATTTGTTTGCTGATTTTAAATAAATCTTTTCTGATCTTATTTGTGTATATTGATATACTCTTATGAATGCAAAAACATTTGATCAGTTGATTAAAACCTATGTAATAAAGGTAATTATTGTTGATTACCATACAGTGGTCAGAATAATCACAAGCCAGCAAGCCCATGTTCATTATTTCAGGATGATTCTTGAATGTTAAATCTGCATTGTCTTGAAGAAGACCCTCATCATGTCGACCAGCAATTTAACATGGAGTATTCAGGAAAAGGAGCGAATGTGTAAACTGTTAGAACTGTAAGTTAAAACTGATAATGTTGGCATATATAGGAAAAATGTTGCTTTCTGTTGTATAAAAGTTTTATTCAAATTCATGATAAATCAATAAATTATCAATGATTTCTTTAAAATTTCCTTTTTTATAAATTTTCCAGCTATGGTTATAACTTAAGTGTGCAACACATTACTGAATACATTGTTTAAGCATAAACTATTGTTAATAGATTGTTCATGTGGATATTTAAGATGTTTGTATTTCAGCTACCCGTACAATGCCGTTCCTATTCTCGCCAAAAAAATTGGAACAAAGTCAGAGGAAGAGGTTATTATAAATTTATTTTTCTAAAAATCTATGATAATTAATATAGAGTAATAATGTTGTATTGTCTTTCTTAATGTATTTATGCCCCCAAAAGAGGGCATATTAAAATCGCACTTAGCGACAACCATCATGGGGGCCAGCATATGTTTAAAGTTTATGTTTGCCCTTCTTGAATATAGGCATAATAGTAATTGCATAATCCATTGAACTGAATCACTTACTGTGACAGCTCTTGTTTAGTTAAGGAGAGAAAGTTGTATGTTTGTAAAGTACTATTTAGGCTACACAACATAGTCATTGGATCTTAAAGGGACTCTCTCACATATTTAAGGTTGGCATATATTTTTTAAAGATTTTTTGATGTACAACTATTTAATTTACTTTTAAGAACAATCACCAACCATCAATTTATTTGAGCTTAATTTTTTCAATAGGCTTACCGTTACTTTTTCTTTTTCAACAATATTAAGCATTTTCTGTCACATTTTTCAATAACTACCTAATAATATTAGAACTCTTTGATGATGCTTGTTCATTGTAACAATGTTGTTTTTTTACATTTCACACATAACATTATTTTGTATGTCTGAATATATAAAACATGAACAGTCCCTTTAAATAACTTTACATCCTCCAGTATTTCATAAGGTTCAATCTTTTGACACTGAAACACTTAAGCTACAGAGATAGACCTATATGTAATGATATATCTGTATGAACAATTCAGCTCATTGCTTTAGCTTAGGAGTTATACTTCAAAACAGAGTTATACTTCAAAACATGTATAGGCTTTTGTGTGCCTTGAGACAAGAAGATACATTTCCCTTTGATGGGCACTCAGCTGGACAAGTTACCAACATAATATCAATTCACCATCTTTTAAAAACAAAAATGCATTTGTGAAATATTGCATGATTACTGAACATATGATGTGTAAACCGATAGGTGGAGGAGTATATTCAGAAGATGATCAACAGCATTATTAGAAATGAGGAATCATACAAGACTAAAAAAGGTAAGTTGGACCACTGGAAGGTTTAATTGGTATTTTTTTCTTGTCTTCTTTTCAAAATAAAATAGTCTGCCACTCTGGGTTTTGTTTTAACCTTGATGGTGTAGTCTGGGTATTGTTATAACCTTGATGGTGTAGTCTGGGTATTGTTATAACCTTGGTGGTGTTGTCTGGGTATTGTTATAACCTTGGTGGTGTTGTCAAATCTGAAAACAATTTACAATTTGTCTGATTTTCATTTTAAGTAGATATAACTTTGAAAACTACATGCTCTTGCAGTGTATGTGTGTGATACTTTCTTGTCTTCAAGGAGATATTATATATGAGCCTACTTGCAGTTGCTCTACACCGTGCACCACTTGAGGAGTGGGCGGACATATCGTCAGATCTGGTCAGCTTTGAACATACAGACTTCTCACAGAACCTGGCTAAGGTGAAGGACTTTGTTGGAAAAACATAAACCATATACTTATGAAATAAGAAGGCTTATAGAACCTTTTGTCTGTCCATGGTTTTTCAATCTAAATTTTTTTTTGTACACATGGCCTATGGAACAGGCGCTGACCCTACCATTTTTATAGTCAATTTGAAAAAATAAATAAAAAATTAAAATATACATCTTTTTTAATTGCTTTTCAATATGTAATTTAAAACCTTGAATGCTTATACAGAAGATAACTTTAACACCATTCTCTATATAAAGCCTTAAAAAAAAGAAAAAAGCCTACCTACCCTACCTATTTTTAGCTCGACCATTCGAAGAATAGGTGGGCTATACTACTCGCCCCGGCGTCGGCATCCGGTTAAAGTTATAGGGCAAGTTGGGATTTTCACTTATAAGTCCAATACCGTTCATTCAATTGACTTCATACTTCACACAGTTGTTCAGGGCCATCACATGATGAGGTTAGATAACTCCATATTATTCTTTACACAGATTATGGCCCATGATTGACTATGGAACTTAGGTTAAAGTTTTAGGGCAGGTTGGGATATTTATTAATTACTTCTATACCCTTTATTCAATTGACTTAATTCTTCACACAGTTGTTCAGGACCATCACATAATGAGGTTACATAATTTTTTTTTTTTTTTTTTTAAAGGCATATTTGTATATTCTTAACCACATTTTCATAATGGGAAATCAAGTTATTTGAATGACTTGCATCATTGTTGGTGCAGGCTGGTGGGAGGGCAACATCAAAGTCACCTTATGTATCGAATAATTTTAGTTAGGTTTGACATAAAGAGACCAAACTTGGTAATATTACATCGTTATTGTATTCACTTCTAAGTCTCTTTTTGAAAAGGATGTTACCCTAACCAAACAATTTATTTTTTTAGGCCTAATTAAGATTTTAAAGCATAACCCTTATTTCTGTACTTGTAAATAAAATACAATCTTAACTTTTGTAAAAGGATAGCAAGTTCAAACTTTGACCTTAAAACAGTTTTGCTTGGTTTTTACCTTCAGACAAATGAAAATTTTAATCATGGCCTTAAGCTTTGAACATAAAATAATATTTGAATAAAGTGAATAAGACCACAATACAACAATATTTATCTTTAACACAAATGTTCTGTACTAATGTTTTGTTTATTTATTATGCCCTCCTTTGAAGAAGAGGGGTATATTGCTTTGCACATCTTGTCGTCCGTCCGTCCGTCGTAGACCAAAGCTTGTCCGAGTGATAACTCAACAATTCCTGGACCTATTGTCAGTAAACTTGACATGAAGGTTAAGCATGACCAGTAGATGACCCCTATTGATTTTAAAGGTCAAGGTCACAGTGACCTTTAATGGTAAAAGGATTTTAAAGCTTGTCCGAGTGATAACCCAACAATGCCTAGACCTATGGTCATCAAACTTGATATGGAAGTTGGGCTTGACCAATAGATGACCCCTATTGATTGTAGGGCTCATCAGATCAAAGGTCAAGGTCACAGTGACCTTAAATGATTAAAGATTGTACGAGTGATAACTCGACAATGCCTGCACTCATGTCCCACAAAACTCACTTGGAGGTTGAGCCAATGTTAAACTTAACATTTAGGTGTTGGTTGACCAGTTGATGACTCCTGATTTTGAGGTCAAAGGTCATGGTTAAAACTCATACTCAATATTTCTCCATATTTTCTTATTCTCTGCTGCTAAGGGGATACATTTTTATCTGCAAATATCAGTCATCATCTGATCATGATTAAAAACTGTACCTACTGTCCTCACACTTTGAATGGGCATTATCATAAAACTGCCTCAAAGGCATCCAATGTCAGTGACAAATCAGCTGTCATTTGAGTCCATGTATATTTCATTCAATTGTCCAAATAATCCTGACAATATGGCACTCAGGAGGGCATAATGTTTGACAAACATCTGGTGTATAAACCTCATTTTGTAAACTTTTTAAGAGGAGAGTGGTCTAGTGGTACATTTGGTCCACCTCCCAACAGGGGAGCTTTCTCATGGCCCTTTAAAAAGAACACCAATACTGACGGCTCACTAATGTGATCAAGACTCCTCTTAAGAGTGATTTTGTTCTTAGGAATTATTTTCAACTTTCTCAACGCAGAAAGTCTTTGAGCATGTTTCTGTACGCTTTCAGCATTTGTCACATAAAAGAATATGTTTAAACTAAATTAAACTCTACAGGTGTTTAATGTGATTGCTCTGTATGAAGACCAGAAAGATGAGAAGGTCAACTACCGGGCCATCTACCGATTCCTGTCCCAGTGTATGCAGATGGGGCGCCAAGATGATTTGGAATCCCTCGGCCCCATTGGTTGGTATTAAAATAATTGAGGCTACAGAGTCTTAAGACCATGGATGTTCCTGCTCTATGATATTTCTTTCATTGATACCTCCTGGCCACATGTTGAATTCTCAGATGATATACACAGACTAAAGGAGCAAAGACCTATGACTAGATAGCAAAAACTCACTTTCAACACTGATGACAATGGTTCAGTTTCAGCATTAACTTTATTTAGAAAAAATAACTTGATATATTTTAATTTTGTTTATCAATTGTGAGTGAAATGTTTGTATTGTAAATATTTGGTAAAAGAACAATTAAACAAAAGTATGCCTTTCCTTATATATTTCATTGTACACAGAGTGCTCTATTCTGGTGGATCTGATGCACAGTTTGATGGATGTTCTGAGCCAGCACGATGTCTACGTCCAGGCAAACATACTCAAGTGGAAACACATGCTTCTCGAGTATCGAGACAGTTATTGTAACCCGGACCCTCGCCTGCTCAGAATGGCCTCAGAAAACGGTAATAACTAACTCTGGCCTGCTCAGAATGGCCTCAGAAAACGGTAATGACTAAACCTGACTCTGGCCTGCTCAGAATGGCCTCAGAAAACAGTAATAACTAAACCTGACTCTGGCCTGCTCAGAATGGCCTCAGAAAACGGTAATAACTAAACCTGACTCTGGCCTGCTCAGAATGGCCTCAGAAAACAGTAATAACTAACCCTGACTCTGGCCTGCTCAGAATGGCCTCAAATAACAGTAATAACTAACCCTGACTCTGGCCTGCTCAGAATGGCCTCAAATAACAGTAATAACTAACCCTGACTCTGGCCTGCTCATAATGGCCTCAAATAACAGTAATAAGTAACCCTGACCCTTGCCGGCTCAGAATGGCTTCAGAAAATGGTAATAACTAACCCCGACACTCGCCTGCTCTGAATGGCCTCAAAAAAATGGTAATAACTAACCCTGACTCTGGCCTGCTCATAATGGCCTCAAAAAACAGTAATAACTAACCCTGACCCTTGCCTGCTCAGAATGGCCTCAGAAAATGGTAATAACTACCGTAACCCTGACACTCGCCTGCTCAGAAAACGGTAATAACTAACCCTGATACATGCCTGCTCAGAATGGCCTCAAAAAATGGTAATACTTAACCCTGACCCTTGCCTGCTCAGAATGGCCTCAGAAAACAGTAATAACTAATCCTGACCCTCGCTTGCTCAGAAAGGCCTCAGAAAACAGTAATTACTAACCCTGACCCTCGTCTGCTCAGAAAGGCCTCAGAAACTGTAATAACTAACCCGGACCCTCGCCTGCTCAGAATGGCCTCAGAAACTGTAATAACTAACCCGGACCCTCGCCTGCTCAGAATGGCCTCAGAAACGGTAATAACTAACCCGGATCCTCGCCTGCTCAGAATGGCCTCAGAAAATGGTAATAACTAACCCTGGCCTCAGAAACGGTAATACTTAACCCTGACCCATGCCTGCTCAGAATGGCCTCAGAAAACGGTAATAACTAACTCTGACACTGGCCTGCTCAAAATGGCCTCAGAAACAGAAATACTTAACCCTGACCCATGCCTGCTCAGAATGGCCTCAGAAACAGTAATACTTAACCCTGACCCATGCCTGCTCAGAAAACAGTAATAACTAACTCTGACACTGGCCTGCTCAAAAAGGCCTCAGAAAAAGGTAATAACTAACCTTGGCCCTCCCATGCTCAGAATGGCCTCAGAAAACAGTTAATTCGACCATTTCTTTTTACAAATGGTAAAGTGTAATGGACAGGTTTTTGGAAAGATTAAAATCTGTCTGCTTTACATTTATATTTACATGTACGTACATGTGACACATGCTATACACGTTCAAGTTGTGACACATGCAATACACGTACATGTTGTGACACATGCAATACACTTACAGGTTGTGACACATGCAAAACACATACAGGTTGTGACCCATGCAATACTCGTACAGGTTGTGACGCATGCAATACACGTACAGGTTGTGACACATGCAATACACGTACAGGTTGTGACACCTGCAATACACTTACAGGTTGTGACACATGCAATACACGTACAGGTTGTAACACATGCAATACACGTACAGGTTGTGACGCATGCAATACACATACAGGTTGTGACGCATGCAAAACACATACAGGTTGTGACACATGCAATACACGTACAGGTTGTGACGCATGCAATACTCGGACAGGTTGTGACGCATGCAATACACGCACAGGTTGTGACACATGCAAAACACATACAGGTTGTGACGCATGCAATACTCGTACAGGTTGTGACGCATGCAATACTCGTACAGGTTGTGACACATGCAATACTTGTACAGGTTGTGACACAAGCAATACACATACATGTTGTGACACATGGTGACACAAGCAATACACATTCAGGTTGTGACACATGGTGACACATGCAATACACATTCAGGTTGTGACACATTGTGACACAAGCAATACACATTCAGGTTGTGACACATGGTGACACAAGCAATACACATACAGGTTGTGAAACATGCAATACACATTCAGGTTGTGACACAGGTTCAGTTGGGACACATGGTGACACAAGCAATACACATTCAGGTTGTGACACATGCTGACACATGCAATACACATTCAGGTTGTGACACATGGTGACACATGCAATACACATTCAGGTTGTGACACATGGTGACACAAGCAATACACATTCAGGTTGTGACACATGCAATACACATTCAGGTTGTGACACATTGTGACACAAGCAATACACATTCAGGTTGTGACACATGGTGACACAAGCAATACACATACAGGTTGTGAAACATGCAATACACATTCAGGTTGTGACACATGGTGACACAAGCAATACACATACAGGTTCAGTTGGGACACATGGTGACACATGCAATAAACATTCAGGTTGTGACACATGGTGACACATGCAATACACATACAGGTTGTGACACATGGTGACACAAGCAATACAGGTTCAGTTGGGACACATGGTGACACATGCAATAAACATTCAGGTTGTGACACATGGTGACACAAGCAATACACATTCAGGTTGTGACACATGCAATAAACATTCAGGTTGTGACACATGGTGACACAAGCAATACACATTCAGGTTGTGACACATGGTGACACATGCAATAACCATTCAGGTTGTGACACATAGAGACACAAGCAATACACATACAGGTTCAGTTGGGACACATGGTGACACATGCAATACACATTCAGGTTGTGACACATGCTGACACATGCAATACACATTCAGGTTGTGACACATGGCGACACAAGCAATACACATTCAGGTTGTGACACATGGTGACACAAGCAATACACATTCAGGTTGTGACACATGGTGACACAAGCAATACACATTCAGGTTGTGACACATGGTGACACAAGCAATACACATTCAGGTTGTGACACATGGTGACACAAGCAATACACATTCAGGCTGTGTCATATGGTGACACATGCAATTACATACATGTAGTGTCACATGGTGAAACATTCAATAACATACATGTAGTGTCACATGGTGAAACATACAATAACATACATGTAGTGTCACATGGTGAAACAAACAATAACATACATGTAGTGTCACATGGTGAAACATGCAATAACATACATGTAGTGTCACATGCAATAACATACATGTAGTGACACATGGTGAAACATGCAATAACATACATGTAGTGTCACATGCAATAACATACATGTAGTGTCACATGGTGTCACATGCAATAACATACATGAAGTGTCACATGGTGTCACATGCAATAACATACATGTAGTGTCACATGCAATAGCATACATGTAGTGTCACATGGTGTCTCATGCAATAACATACATGTAGTGTCACATGGTGAAACATGCAATAACATACATGTAGTGTCACATGGTGTCACATGCAATAACATACATGTAGTGTCACATGGTGAAACATGCAATAACATACATGTAGTGTCACATGCAATAGCATACATGTAGTGACACATGGTGAAACATGCAATAACATACATGTAGTGTCACATGCAATAACATACATGTAGTGTCACATGGTGTCACATGCAATAACATACATGAAGTGTCACATGGTGTCACATGCAATAACATACATGTAGTGTCACATGCAATAGCATACATGTAGTGTCACATGGTGTCTCATGCAATAACAAACATGTAGTGTCACATGGTGAAACATGCAATAACATACATGTAGTGTCACATGGTGTCACATGCAATAACATACATGTAGTGTCACATGGTGAAACATGCAATAACATACATGTAGTGTCACATGCAATAGCATACATGTAGTGTCACATGGTGTCACATGCAATAACATACATGAAGTGTCACATGGTGTCACATGCAATAACATACATGTAGTGTCACATGCAATAGCATACATGTAGTGTCACATGGTGTCTCATGCAATAACATACATGTAGTGTCACATGGTGAAACATGCAATAACATACATGTAGTGTCACATGGTGTCACATGCAATAACATACATGTAGTGTCACATGGTGAAACATGCAATAACATACATGTAGTGTCACATGCAATAGCATACATGTAGTGACACATGGTGAAACATGCAATAACATACATGTAGTGTCACATGCAATAACATACATGTAGTGTCACATGGTGTCACATGCAATAACATACATGAAGTGTCACATGGTGTCACATGCAATAACATACATGTAGTGTCACATGCAATAGCATACATGTAGTGTCACATGGTGTCTCATGCAATAACAAACATGTAGTGTCACATGGTGAAACATGCAATAACATACATGTAGTGTCACATGGTGTCACATGCAATAACATACATGTAGTGTCACATGGTGAAACATGCAATAACATACATGTAGTGTCACATGCAATAGCATACATGTAGTGTCACATGGTGTCTCATGCAATAACATACATGTAGTGTCACATGGTGAAACATGCAATAACATACATGTAGTGTCACATGGTGAAAAATGCAATAACATACATGTAGTGTCACATGGTGAAACATGCAATAACATACATGTAGTGTCACATGCAATAACATACATGTAGTGTCACATACAGTAACATACATGTAGTTTCACATGGTGTCACATGCAATAACATACATGTAGTGTCACATGGTGACACCTGCAATTACATACCTGTAGTGTCACATGCAATAACATACATGTAGTATCACATGGTGAAACATGCAATAACATACATGTAGTGTCACATGGTGAAACATGCAATAACATACATGTAGTGTCACATGCAATAACATACATGTAGTGTCACATACAGTAACATACATGTAGTTTCACATGGTGTCACATGCAATAACATACATGTAGTGTCACATGGTGACACCTGCAATTACATACCTGTAGTGTCACATGCAATAACATACATGTAGTATCACATGGTGAAACATGCAATAACATACATGTAGTGTCACATGGTGAAACATGCAATAACATACATGTAGTGTCACATGCAATAACATACATGTAGTGTCACATGGTGTCACATGCAATAACATATATGTAGTGTCACATGGTGAAACATGCAATAACATACATGTAGTGTCACATGCAATAACATACATGTAGTGTCACATGGTGTCACATACAGTAACATACATGTAGTTTCACATGGTGTCACATGCAATAACATACATGTAATGTCACATGGCGAAACCTGCAATAACATACATGTAGTGTCACATGCAATAACATACATGTAGTGTCACATGGTGAAACATGCAATAACATACATGTAGTGTCACATGCAATAACATACATGTAGTGTCACATGGTGTCACATGCAATAACATACATGTAGTGTCACATGGTGAAACATGCAATAACATACATGTAGTGTCACATGGTGTCACATGCAATAACATACATGTAGTGTCACATGCAATAACATACATGTAGTGTCACATGGTGTCACATGCAATAACATACATGTAGTGTCACATGGTGAAACATGCAATAACATACATGTAGTGTCACATGCAATAACATACATGTAGTGACACATGGTGAAACATGCAATAACATACATGAAGTGTCACATGCAATTACATACATGTAGTGTCACATGCAATAACATACATGTAGTGTCACATGCAAAAACATACATGTAGTGTCACATGGTGTCACATGCAATAACATACATGTAGTGTCACATGGTGAAACATGCAATAACATACATGTAGTGTCACATGGTGAAACATGCAATAACATACATGTAGTGTCACATGGTGAAACATGCAATAACATACATGTAGTGTCACATATGATGTTAAGACCCATGATGACACATACAATACATGTACATGTATTATAAAAAGAAGTAAAGTTTTAAATGTAATAGCTTAACTCTGTCTCCTTAGCTTATGTTATGAATACATTCAAGGGCAAACTGTTATACATGTACACATGTACATGTCACAAGTCAGCCCATTGATATTAACCATGACCATGACTGTTAGGTAAAACTTATTTTACAACAATTGTGAATATTTTTTTTTATATTTTTACTAAGCTAAGTCACTCTCTTTGGCACAATCTTGCTAGACAGTGTGTGTTGTTGGGTAATCAGCAGCCCCTTGAAAGTTAAAATGAATCAGACAATCCTACAATGCATTTATTCTTTTTGGCAGCTTTCTTACAAACCTGTGATCTTTTATATTTTTATTGTTTCAGATTTTGACGATTTCATTGATGGGCTGTTTGATGAACATGGACAGTTTCGTAGTAAGTTATTGCCATTACTTTTTTGGACAGGCAAATTAATGCACATTCTTTACGTCTCAATATAACATATTATAGTGGTTATATTTCATTAAACCCATCTTAAACATGAGTAACTTAATGAAACTTCGTCAGAATATGTTTGAGCATGATATTTAAACCAGTGTAAATATGGGTCATCTTTGGTAAAAAACTAGTGTCAGCAGGGATCATCTCGGGTCAAAAACTAGGTCACAAGGTCAATATTAATACAAAATTTTATGTTAAAGTTTCTTGAAATGTGTATGTGTGCGTGCGTGTGTGCGTGTGTGGGAGCGAGTGTTTGTGCGTGTGCATGTGTGAGAGCATTATTGTTTCTGAATATATGTATTTCCTATCAACATAAATAGATATGTTGTATATGTTGAGAATTTAAAACTGTACTGATATATGTATCTATGGGAAAAATAAATGAGAAAAAAAAAAGGATTACTGAAAGGTAATCCGAAATGACAAAAAAAAGAGTTTCTTTCTTTCAGTTCCATTCATATGGAATAAAAGTTATTTTTTCTCAAATTCATTGCATAATAAATAAAACCGTATTTATCCAATCCGTCTGAATAATTATCTACATTGTATTTAAGAACAGTGTCAACATGGGTCATTTCAGATATAAAACACAACTCGGTCAAAATTAAAGACAAAATTTTGTGTTCAAGTTTCTTTGGGGAAAAATTAGGGTCTGTCGCGTTTACTAATCGAATATTTGATTGAAAGAATTACTGAATTTTTTTATCATCAATTTTGTACAAACATCATGCTGCAAAATCACATTTGTAATATTGAAATTTCTCGGTTCAAATTTAAATGCCAACTTTGCATTTTTGAAGAAAAATATATTTGAGGCATTTTCAAAAAAACACATCAAAACTATTATATGTGAAAAAACTAGAAATTCATTTTTAATCAGAAATACACCTATAAAATGTTGAAATTTTCGATCTAAGACTACTATATGTACTGGTACCAGGTTTTGTTCTAATGAAAGCTTTGTTTATCATATCTATGCTAATTTGAAGAACAGACTTCATGGGGAAGTAATGAATTAAAGAATCTCTATTATCTCATTTAGCATTTATGTCTGTGGTGATATGTTTTGTCTGTAAAAAGCATTATATTAACAACATCATACCAGATGTTTGAGCCCGGTCGAAATCATTGTCAAGCAAGACTAATTTTTAAAATGATTTGTATTCCGACACTTGGGCAAGCAGGGGCATTAATCACATTGTTGATAGCTCTAGTCATTTATGGCTTTGACAATTAATTGTTCAAAATTTATGCTGTTTGCAAATTGTATCAAATTTTGTAAATGTTTGTTTAACAAGATCGCAAACAAAATAAAAATATTGTAATCTTTTATCATGTTAGATTATATAGTGAATATTAATATTACATGTTATTATGTATAAGATGTTTTTTCCAGTGCAACCAGGATACATACCAGAACTCGGGAATGTTGCGCTTCGGCAAGCATTCAAATCCATGAAAGAAGGTGAAATATTTAAAAAAGCACCTTCCAAAGATGCTAGTGGCAAGCCCAAGACAACCGAAACATCCACTGGTGGGAGAAATGCACAGGAGAAAGGTGATATATTTAAGAAAGCACCTTCCAAAGATGCTAGTGACAAGACCAAGACAACTGAAACATCAACTACTGGGACATATGCACAGGAGAAAGGTGAAATATTTAAGAAAGCACCTTCCAAAGATGCTAGTGACAAGACCAAGACAACTGAAACATCAACTACGGGGACATATGCACAGGAGAAAGGTGAAATATTTAAGAAAGCACCTTCCAAAGATGCTAGTGACAAGACCAAGACAACTGAAACATCAACTACTGGGACATATGCACAGGAAAAAGGTGAAATGAATGAAACTGAAGCTGAGGAGGTCTCAAAAAGAGCTGGTGGCTGGAAAAGGAGGCATCCGTTGTCAAAAAAAGATGAAGAAAATGCTACAGTTGTTAGGGTTGGTTTGGCTAATCAGGATGTGACTAGCTCTTCCAAGAACCTGACCTACACCATGGAAAGGGAACAGATCAAGTCAAGATCATGTATACAGCCAAGAGATGCAAAACAAACCACAGAAAGTGTTAGGTCCGGTCAGAAATCATCGCAGTCACATGCCCAGGCATCTCGTACAATCTCTTCTACAATAGATTGCTCTGCTTCTAATCAAGCTCCACCAGTAGAGATAAATGATGAAGAAATTATCAAAGAAAAACATCAGCAACTTAATCAGCTATTCGCTAAATTCACCCCAAAAACGGCTAATATGGCACCAAGCATGGTGTCACTTTGTCCTGCTTCTGAAGTTAAAAAACATAAAGCTGGAGCCAAGAAAAGGTTCCCAAAACCTGAAGAATTGGAGACTCCAAAAACTGAGATTATTCTTGTAATGCCACCAAAAGGAGTACCGATTAAGAATTACACAGTACAGTCAAAGACTCGAAAGAAATTTGAAACAGTAATTGATGAGGAAGATTTGACCATATTAGAAGAAAAGGAGGAAAGAGAATATTATTATGAGGTAAAAACCTGTGAACTGGACCAATTCTATAATAAGAAAAGGAAAGTGGAACAGTCCCCTGCCGAAATTGTACCAGCTGTAAAAGCAAAAATAGACAACTTTAACCAGCAAGCTGATAGTAAAATAGCAGCAAAGAAAAGGCTTGATTTGGCTAGAAAACGTAAACTGGAAGCAGTAAAACGGGCAGTAAAGGATCGGCAAGCTCCTGTGAAGAAGTCTAAGACATATTCCCTTAACCCATTCTGCCTGCCTCTCATGTTGGTTGATTTGGATCAATGAACAGTGAACATTGTAAATTGTATTCCCAAAATGTCACAGTATTTTTATGTCACTTAGAAAAGACAATAATGTTTATGTCATACTTCTACAATGTCAGCGTTTTGAATATTGTACAGGTGCTATTTAATCATCATGCAACTTTGTTGAATATTAAAGGTACTTCATGGTCTTATTGTTGAATGCTTCGATAAAGGATTGATCACATTTTGTGTGTATTCTTGCTACATGAATGCTGAAGAGCGAGCTTACTAAATCCATGGTATTTGCCAAGATATGGGTTTCATTTTGGGAGATATTCGCAAGTGTCCCTACTGCATTAATACAGTAAGAACACATGAACAAATATGATCAATCTTAATAAATATTTTCAAATATAACATAATATAACAATATTCATCACAGTTGAAAATCAGTAAAATCTTGTGCAATGGAGTATTTATTGAATTAAAAGGACAATGTACTAGTACATGCTTGAATGTATAAACAAATAGCCGATAATATCATACATCATACGTCAAGTGAAGTCACATTAAACCAAAGTGTGATTTTGAAATAAACAATGAAATCACTAACTGTCGAGTGTTGCACAATATGAACCCCATTTTATTCCTACAGAAATGTCTAATGCAGATATATTGGCCATGGATTTGGGTTACATTTTAGTCATAGCTGGATGTGTAAATGCTGTTGGTCACTGCTGGTTCATAGATTTTCAATGATCTAAAATAAAATGTACACTTGACCCACATGTGACACAACCCATGTCAATTGTTTCACCAGTGTTTTACCATCTATAGGCCCCCAAGTGTGACCTTTTAAAAGCTTTACATTTGAACTCGCACGAATGTGAGTCGGTGTTCGGGTGAAAGGATTTATTAAAGTTATAACCAAATACTGACAAAAATAATGATTTCTGACAAAAACAGGGCATTAATACTATCCTTTAAAGAGTATAGTATAAGTGACATCGCTTTTTTAAGAAATCGTTACTTTTAGAATACAAGCCTACCAGGTAAATTATGGGCCTTTGCTTAACTAGTTCATATTGTCTCCAGCAATATGTTTATTAAGTTTCAGTATGTTTTTGCTTTCTGAGATCTGGCCAAGGATGAAGGTTTTGCACGCCATCATCGACATGGACACGAGGCTATCACAATACCAGGATCTTTTCTTTAAAAACAGACAAACTAATAGCTTTCAACAATATACATCATTCCTGGAGAAATATTCAACATAACTAGACGGTCTCTCTGTTCCAAAACATTTGATGTTGGGAGATATAGCGCAGAATGAGTATTATGTGCAAATTAAGTATCAATGAAATTGTACAAGTGTTAACAGATACAGAACGGACATGAAAGTAGACACAAAATCTACGGCTAGAACCTTCGACCTTGACAAAGCAAGATTGTTTGGAATGTGGATTCAGCCCATTGGCTTGATGAGTTTTCCCAATTTCATGAAAATCTTTTAAGGGGTCTTGAAGATGCGGAGCAGACTTTAAATCAATGTGACAGTCAGTTCGACATCCACACTAAAAACTGTCTCCCACTGCATAGCATGATAGGAGACACAATAAGAACATTCTAGGTGGGATGTTTAATAAGATATTTTCAAAGAGCATCGTCTGCTTGTGGTCCTCATATTGGTGATAGTTCAACTACATCTGTTGCATTTCAATATATATAAATATAAATATATATATAGTGGTTGGATTAAACTACAACACACACTTTCCTATTGAGGAAAATAAAGAAGGCTTCAATTTTATTTGAATTTATTTGTTCATTATGTTTTTAACAGGTAGTATTAGGTACTAGACTACAAGTACATTCTTTAATGAAATTTCTTGTTAAAAAACATTTGTCACAAGAAAATAACACCAGTAATATTAATGGAAAACTGTTTTTGTGCACCAAATCAGCAATAAATAGATGTTTGTTATTATGGCGGCGTTTATCAAAAATGTGAGAAACAACAACCAAATTTGTAAGTTCTGTTTACAAATGATATTACTCATTGTTTGCATTTTGCAACAACACTAATTAATGAACGTTACCCCAAAGTACTTCATCAACTGCATCCAAGGTATACATTTTGTTTATCACTGCTAAAATGCTGTTATAACATGCATCAACTTCATAAACAATGTTCAAAATTCATACAAAAAACCCTTAACACAGTATCATATCTTTGTGAAGGTAAGGCATTCATGTACAACCCTCGTGCAAGCTCTCTGCAGCTTTAAGAACTTGGTTTCACCACAGGTCTTCATATATTCACTAAGAGAAAGTATTGCAGCAAATTATATAAAACTAAGTAACATTTTGGTTTGGTTAGTTAGCCAAAATGTTTACTGATTGATCAATATTTATCCCAAAATTACTATTAACCAATCAAATCATTTAATCATGCAATATAGCCTAAAGATAACCTGTGGACAACTTATGATGCAAGTTTTATCATTGCTTTATCACTTAGAACAGTTCACTGTATTATACACATTAATTGGTTTTGTACTGGAACCAAAACTCCACAGTTAAAATTGTCTTTATTCTAATACAGCCATATTATATGTAAAACAAGGAGATACGGATATTGCTGGATCAATATGGTCTAGCTGATTGTGTCCGAAGCATGTTTATGAGCAATGTATAAAAATCCTATACTGGATAAAGCACTGACTAGAAATATCACATCAAACCACCGATGATAAAAGTTGAACTGTAATTCTCCGAGAACTTCTGTTATTATGGTCCTGAAAACAAACAAACACAAACATGTATATACGCCATGTTGAATTTTACTGATTTAAGATGTTATGACTCAATGTAGTTATAGTATTCAAGATTAAGTTACAAAAGGCATAATGGTGTAAGATAATTATATATATATATAAGTGTAAATTCTTCTTAAATCATCAATATTGAACTGGAGATAGATTCATGTTCTCTTTTGTTAAACTACATATACATGTATACCCAAATAATAATTGGAGAACTGTATTTTTCCAAAATGGCATGAACATCAAACACTGTTAAAGACATTTTGGGCTAATGATATCAAAATGTAAGACTGCTATAAAATTAGTGAAATTATTTATTGACATCATAACAGTTCAGTTTATTTTAAGTGCAAAAGTGATTCTAGTCCAAATTATGCCTTCCAACTTATGCCCACATATCCTGTTTTGTGACAATTATTTTAACCAAAATGTGAACAATTAAACAAATAGATCAGCAATCATAGCAATACTTGTTGACCGAATTTGGTTACAAATATGTAAAATAACTCGTAGTAGCTTAAACAATGCTTACTTAATGTAAAGAACAAGAGCTGTCACAGTATGTGACGAATGCCCCCGAATGTGACATTGACCTACGAACAAGGTCAGTACATGAAAAGTTGATCTTGCCTTTACGTGTCAAATACATATGGCAAGTTATTTCAAATTGCCTCTGAACATAAAAAAAATACCACCCATACTTGACAACCTACACTGTTATGTCCTTATATTCAGCACTCCATTGTGAATAAACACTATGTGTGACCTTGACCTTTGAGGCAGGGACACGGGCCTTGCACGCGACACGTCGTCTTGGTATGTGGAACACATGTGGCAAGTTATTTTAAAATCTGTCCATACAAGAGAAAATTACAACACGGACACGACAACCTATACTCTATGTCCTTATATGCAGCACTCCATTGTGAATAAACACTAAGTGTGACCTTGACCTTTGAGGTAGGGACATGGGTCTTGCAGGCGACACGTCGTCTTGGTATGTGGAACACATGTGGCAAGTTATCTTAAAATCTGTCCATACAAGGGAAAGTTACAGCCCGGACACGACAACCTATACTCTATGTCCTTATATGCAGCACTCCATTGTGAATAAACACTAAGTGTGACCTTGACCTTTGAGGTAGGGACACGGGTCTTGCACGGGACACATCGTCTTGGTACATGGAACACATTTGGCAAGTTATTTTAAAATCTGTCCATACAAGGGACAGTTACAGCCCCGACACGACAACCTATACTCTATGTCCTTATATGCAGCACTCCATTGTGAATAAACACTAATTGTGACCTTGACCTTTGAGGTAGGGACACGGGTCTTGCAGGCGACACGTCGTCTTGGTATGTGGAACACATGTGGCAAGTTATTTTAAAATCTGTCCATACAAGGGAAAGTTACAGCCTGGACACGACAACCTATACTCTATGTCCTTATATGCAGCACTCCATTGTGAATAAACACTAAGTGTGACCTTGACCTTTGAGGTAGGGACACGGGTCTTGCACGCGACACGTCGTCTTGGTATGTGGAACACATGTGGCAAGTTATTTTAAAATCTGTCCATACACGGGAAAATTACAGCCTGGACACGACAACCTATACTCTATGTCCTTATATGCAGCACTCCATTGTAAATAAACACTAAGTGTGACCTTGACCTTTGAGGTAGGGACACGGGTCTTGCACGCGACACGTCGTCTTGGTATGTGGTACACATGTGGCAAGTTATTTTAAAATCTGTCCTTACAAGAGAAAGTTACAGCCCGGACACGACAACCTATACTCTATGTCCTTATATGCAGCACTCCGATGTGAATAAACACTAAGTGTGACCTTGACCTTTGAGGTAGGGACACGAGTCTTGCACGCCACACGTCGTCTTGGTATGTGGAACACATGTGGAAAGTTATTTTAAAATCTGTCCATACAAGGGAAAGTTACAGAGCTAGACAGACGGACGGACGGTGCGATTTTAATATGCCCACCTTCGGGGGCATAAAAATTGCATTTTACATGAAAGATATAGTAGCAAAACTCCAACTGCAGTATCCCATACTCGTGGACTCCAGATTGATTTAGAACAATCACAAAATATTCATTTTATAAAGTGATAAAAAAAATACATTGCGTCTATTTTCAATGTAACCAAAGGGCAAGAGCACCAACTGCCTGTCCTTATTTTAGGACATCAAGTTTGGTAATGGAGGTTAAGCCAAATTTAGAGAGCAGACATGGTAAATACAGTTTTTGCCATTTAGCCAATTCAATGGTCATAACTCTGGTTCTGGAGTGACTGAGGTGACATGGCCAGTTATCTAACCTGACTGAGATATTCTGCAAATAGTCAATCTGACCAAATTTGGTGATGATTGAATGAAATGCTTCTAGAGTTCTTGTTCAGACAAGACCAATTTTAGGTGATTTCTATAATAAAAGGGGGATAACCTCAATGACTCGAGCAATATCAAACTTTTCAGAGATCTTGCGCCCATACATTCTGGCCAAATTTGTTGATGATTGGACACAGGCTTCTAAAGTCAATGATTGGACAAGACTGATAATTCAATCACTATGCAAAACTCCTGAGTCACTCAAGAAATATTGCTGGTGATTGAACTTGTCCAAGATATTAGGACAATACACATTCTAACCCAATTTGGTGATGATTGGACAAAAACTTCAAAGTTGGACAAGTCTGATTTTAAGTAATTTCAATCATCAGAGGGCAATAACTCTCTAGTGATTCCAGCAATATTGCTGGTTATTGAACTTCTGACCTAATTTTATGATGATTGAAAGAAAACTTTTAAAGGAAAACATTCTGGATGCTGCCCATCTGCTGGCCCGCCTGTACATAGCAGGAAAAACTATAATATGTCCCGCTCTATGAACGAGCCTTTAAATATGGTACATAGATTGACGAGCAATAGTCTTGAGCTGAATTTGTTTTAGTGTACTAAATAAAACTTGACTTATTGTTTACAGTATCTTTGGCGGGCAGTGAACAGTATGGATGCAGCTCATAATCTCGCAACAATGCTAGTCTCAAATCTCCCCACACTAATGTATGTGAAATGTAACTGATCTTAATCATTTTTTTTTGGTATTTGATGCATTCTCTTTCAATTTAGAGCATACTTTTAAATTCTAGAAGTGTGCTTTTTTGGTCATTACGAAAGTCTAGGGCAAATTGAAGTTCCTCACCTATATTCTAGGGGCATATTCATTCGCATCAATAATACTGAAGATACAAAGTACATCCCCTGTAATACAGAAATAAAAGACAATATTTAAGATAGATTAAAGTGTCACATTCATGCCTGCCAGCAGGACTGGTAGTATGGTAGGTACAGTCGGGTTAATTGTTCTACTGTTGCTATGTTATATATACCGGGGGTAGGCTTTTTTATATATTAAAGTTTTTCCCAAATGTTTTCCAATTTAATACAATGTTCAAATATTAATTACTGCCAAAATCTAAAACACAAGAACTACACCTACAAAATAATTTCACCTGGAAAATGCTTCAGTGCTTACCATGATTTGAGCCAGACAAAGAACTATGATGTTGGAGGATTTACTGCTGGCTATTGCATAGAAAAACTGAAAACAGAAACAGAATGGGGATTCAAATTCAGAATCAGTTCAATGCAAGTTGACTCAGTCTCATGTTCAAACAATCCTGCTTTGATATTCCGAGAACTTCATCATGCTAAATATTTATTCAGATAACACAAAATAGAAATTTAATAGGAAACTTAGAACTTTGTATGCAGTTTTGCTTTTTTCTTACAAAAATCACAAACAATGTGATTCTACACAGTCATTCACTATGAACAGTACCTGTTATCAAAGGCAAGTACCAGTAAATGTGCAATAAGTAGACCCAGACTTACCCTTGTTTGTGTAATAAGTAGACCCAGACTTACCACTGTTAGTGTAATAAGTGTAGACCGGACTAACCCCTGTGAGTGTAATAAGTAGACCCAGACTTACCCTTGCTAGTGTAATAAGTAGACCCAGACTTACCATTGTTAGTGTAATAAGTAAACCCAGACTTACCCTTGTTAGTGTAAAATGTAGACCCAGACTTACCCTTGTTAGTGTAATAAGTAGACCCAGACTTACCCTTGTTAGTGTAATAAGTAGACCCAGACTTACCCTTGCTAGTGTAAAACGTAGACCCAGACTTACCCTTGCTAGTGTAATAAGTAGACCCAGACTTACCCTTGTTAGTGTAATAAGAAGACCCAGACTTACCCTTGTTAGTGTAATAAGTAGACCCAGACTTACCCTTGCCAGTGTAAAACATAGACCCAGACTTACCCTTGCTAGTGTAATAAGTAGAGCCAGACTTACCCTTGTAAGTGTAATAAGTAGACCCAGACTTACCCTTGCTAGTGTAATAAGTAGACCCAGACTTACCGTTGTAAGTGTAATAAGTAGACCCAGACTTACCCTTGCTAGTGTAAAACATAGACCCAGACTTACCCTTGCTAGTGTTATAAGTAGACCCAGACTTACCCTTGTGAGTGTAATAAGAAGACCTCGTATAGATGTCACTATGATGATTCCTACAAGGAAAAAGGAGATCTGCTGGGACCAGAACTTCACCTGAAGATGCATACATATAACCATCACTATACTACGGATAAACAGCAAGCATGTGAATCATAATAAAGGCCTGATTTGATTCAATCAGAATCTGTACACCGATTCCATTAGCAGTGACATGAGCAACAGCAATATTATCTAAGAACCAGTTCGTACTGGAAATTATTTGAAATCAGCCAGTCTTTGTTCATCAGAATAGATCTTGTCTAATCTAACATAAAATTTGTTTCAGGAAGGACAATAATAAGAACATAGTATGCGGAAGTCATATAATTTTTCCGTTCTTCAGTTGATCAATTGGAATTAAAAAATCATAATAAAATTGATGGCATTTATAATACAAATACATGTCACCATTATTAACATGCATTCTAAGTTTCATTTAAAATCTTGATAAGTTTTGGAGTTATGGAGGAACATTTAAGGTTTAAGGTGACTGAAATCTGAACTTGGCACCTTCAAACTGCCTTACAACATTCCTTAAAATAAATATGAATATGGCAGATTTCACGTTTTGGTGACCAAAAAGTTCCCGGCGAATATTGATTTTTAAAATTTATTGCAGATTTGTGATTTCAACATAATCTTTTACAGCAATTTCTTATCTATCATATTTTAGAACATTTGCAATGATTTATTCATGCATTTTTATAAAAAAAAGAATTTTGTATCACCATACCATTTGTGCTAGTGTTACAATATTGCCGGTAAAAACTTGTTTTTTTTTAATATTTTGATCCAAAGAAGTATTTTGTCTTGCACTAAATGGTTCATTTATCTATAAAACAGATTGTACAGACAAAAAATAAAGATTGTTTCGTTTTTCTCAAATAAATTTATTGAAACAAACCCTAATTGGACAACAAGACAGAAAATGCTTTCTGCAAACATAGGTTTTCTTTTTATATCAGATCAGATAAGCTATAAACATAAATGTTTTGTTGTGGTAATATAAATGTCTCTAGTATGGTGCAATTATCATTACCTTTGATATTAAACATATATATTATAAATTGCTAATTGCAGTATGTGCTAGTGTTACCACAAAACAGAATGAGTAACATTAGCAGTATGTCACATTAGCAGTTGGACAGAATGTTTCACAACAAATTAAAATACAGACCTACCACAGACTGTTTGAGCTTGATACAGTATAAAACAAACTATATAAATGATTGATAAACACGGTCAATTGATAATCACAAAAATTCTTAATTCTGTCCAATAAATAACGATATCAAACACAAAAGCGGTATGAATTCAATATAAACTACGTACCTAATGAATGAATACTTACAAACGATAGTTTACAGACGACATTGTTATGTTCGAATAATTGACTCTGGGAAAGTCATCAAATTTCAACGATTTTCTTGCTTTATTAAGCGCTTGTCTTAATGCTAGCGTGACATAATGTTAACGTTACATCGAAGGACAGAATGAGCCAAACTTGGATTAAGTTTTTATCAACGGTATTCACCACTATTTTTATCATTTCAATTTCAACTGTGAACCAGTCCAATATAAAAGTAATCGCTACCCGGATGTTAACCCTCAGTCGGTGTAAATTATTCACGAATAGAAAAGGTGCTATCGTCATGCTAAAATGGGACAGAATCGATTTTGAGTAACATTAACACATTTTTAGACCTAAAAAACTTTATGATCGGGAATGACCAATTTCTTGTTACATGCAATACTGTTTTTATCCGACACGTAGTCTTTGTTTTCAGTGATTTAATAAAGGTGTGTTTAGGCTTAAAACAGTTAGCAGTGGATCATGTCTGCTAATGTTACACAACAATTCGAGGACAGATTACCGTAACGTTATCACCATGCGCAATTACCGAAAATTTAAGTATATTACGAACGAAATGCAATCATTTTAGATATATTATTGTTTTAATTAACATTTCTTGCAAACATTATTCAACAGACAAGAATAAAATACTTACCAGATGTTACTGAAAAGCATCCTCAAAAAAGTGGTATATTGGTACCGGGAAGATTTTCTGTCTTTTTTGTCCTAAATATCGGCATATTTTTACATTTTTTTACCTTATTTAACACAATAATTTCATTATTTTAATACAAATCACTTCTATTAGGTGTTCTTATTGGGTTGGGAAAGGCAATTGCTGTATATATGACGTTGACATGCAATAACAATAAATGAAAGCAAATGGGCCAAATAATTGCCTTTTTTGTGAAATCTGCCATATGTAATGCCTTTTATATGAGAATATATGAGCCATTGAACAGCCCATTAGAGAGGAGGCTAAACCACAGGGGTTTCACTCGACTTCTTGACTCTATAGACCTTTTCATTATCATATATGTAGGGTAAAAAAATCGAGAGAAACCCCTGTGGGCTAAGCCTTAGGGGAATGGGCAAGCATTGTATCCAGTTGACCTGTAAATGATAAAGCATGGAAATAAGGGGACAGTTAGAATAATGTGGTATTTCTTACATCAATCTGAATTCCCAGGTAGTTGATGGCTATCTCTATTCCTCGTGTCACTGGGTCCTGTTTTCCCACTCGGTCAAAAATTATGTTTACTGTTGACTGAAATAAACATGTATGCATGTTAAAGTAAAGAGCCAAGCACACTTTAGCCACATAATACATGAGATTAACACTTTCAAAATAAAGACAGTTTTATTAGTGCTGGGATTGATATCTTCTGATTGATCTGTTTTAATATTCATGTGTACTTGTTAAAATAGATCTTTGAATTATACTGGTAATACTTATTATTGCTCCATTTGCTGATTTTCATTATTTTCATGAATTCTTTATGTACATTTTGTCCTTAACTGACCACATGTTGATTTCCATTATTTCAAAATACAACATGATATTTAAAGCATGGTACACTTACTATAAATATTTTCCATACACAGTAGATAGAAAAAAAGTAGCCCAGGAAATTGAAGTATTTTCCTTTGAATGTTTTTGAGGACTCAATTCTGTCCTGAAAAGAAAATTGACATTTCAAACATTTGAATGTGATACCTCACCATAAAAGAAGGCCAACAATACTGTAATTCAATTCTTTAAGACCTGAAGAAGGCCGAGCGTACTGTTATTCATTGCTGCTAAAGTTAAAAAGGGCCAAGAGTGCTGTAATCCAATGCTATTAGACTTAAGAGTGCCAATGGTACTGTTATCAAATGCTATTTGACTTAAAGAAGGCTGAGCAAACTGTAATTCAATGCTATTAGACAATAAGAAGGTAGAGAGAACTGTAATCCAATGCTATTAGTCTTAAGGAGGGCTATCCAATGCTATTAGTCTTAAGGAGGGCTATCCAATGCTATTAGTCTTAAGGAGGGCTATCCAATGCTATTAGTCTTAAGGAGGGCTATCCAATGCTATTAGTCTTAAGGAGGGCTATCCAATGCTATTAGACTTAAGGAGGGCTATCCAATGCTATTAGTCTTAAGGAGGGCTATCCAATTCTTTTAGACTTAAGGAGGGCTATCCAATGCTATTAGTCTTAAGGAGGGCTATCCAATGCTATTAGACTTAAGGAGGGCTATCCAATGCTATTAGACTTAAGGAGGGCTATCCAATGCTATTAGATTTAAGGAGGGCTATCCAATGCTATTAGACTTAAGGAGGGCTATCCAATGCTATTAGACTTAAGGAGGGCTATCCAATGCTATTAGACTTAAGGAGGGCTATCCAACGCTATTAGACTTAAGGAGGGCTATCCAATGCTATTAGACTTAAGGAGGGCTATCCAATGCTATTAGACTTAAGGAGGGCTATCCAATGCTATTAGACTTAAGGAGGGCTATCCAACGCTATTAGTCTTAAGGAGTACTAATGGTACAGCAATCCAATTCTTTTAGACTTAAATGAGGCAAATGGTACAGAAATTCAATGCTTTAAGAATTTACATGGATACTCTTAATTTATTCATTTCATGATCAACATCTAGAAATCTTAAGTATTTTTATGGCATTTTCTATTATCATTAAGTAGTCATGTTATTCTACTTAAACTAATCTTCTATGGCTGTTCAAACAGCTGTAATTGTATGCATTTTGACTGTCATTAAAGCATATTTTTTCAGTGTTTCCTAAGAAGAATCTCAGAAAAAGAAATGCAAATACCGAGTAAAACTGTAAATGAAAATTGAATATTCTACATAATCTGGTGAGATCTTAATCATGAGTTCAAAAATGTGTTATGTGTAGGAACATCACAGCTGGCAACTTAAATATTGGCTTAAGATCAATTTCCACAATAAAATAGCAACACAACAAAAATATAACACTGAAATAACTCTGACTTAAAAATAATATCTTCAATAAAACAGACCCAACATTCATTAGCGTACAAATATATATGCTCAGGGCACAACATATAATATTTATAAAGTTTACTTCAGTGCAAATGTGTTCATACACCTATATATTCCAATATTAAATCCCCACCTGTGTAGTGTGAAGATCTACAGCCTCAAGGAAAAGTTGTCGACTCAACTCCTCCAGCGCTCCTGCCTCCTGCTTCAGCTGGCTGATGTCTGGAGTGGCCGTTGGAGTGTTGTAAATTTGTACAAATACTCAATTTTAATGCACTTAAAACATTTTAATGCACTTAAAAATCAAATTTTTAACTATTTAATGCAGTGTTCCCTAAAATAAACAAAAAACAAGTCTATATAAGTGACAGATACTTTCTGTGGATCCTCCGTATGTGACATTTTTCAGCATGCCCCAAATCCCACCACCGATATTCTGGCTTGCTGATCTTAGGTTTTCACGTTTGGCTTGGGCAATCCTGTATATAAAAGAGCAAAGAGCAGATGTAGTAAAGGCTTGTTACACAATGAGTATATCTGTTAAACATTGAAAGCTACTCACAACTTTTCATATTTTACTTTAGTCAACAATTTTTTTAAACCACTTCAAGGATCAAATGAAGTATGCACATTACCAAGAACAATTTTCTTTCAAACATTAAACACATTTGTCAGTACAGAAGTCTTAAACCAAAATTTGGCTATACTTGCGCTAGAAATAATAACAAATATATTTTTAAAACTAAATTTAAACAAAATTTAAGTATCCCCTGTCGAGAGCCCTCATCATTGTCATACCAAATGTAATACTAATTTTAATGTAAAATGAGTCACCATAACTTGACCCATGACTAACTGACATCAAAAATGATAGGGATCAACCACTGTTCATGATTAATATTCCTACTTAGTTTCAGGACAGTAGGAAAACCAATTTTTTTCAAGAAAGGTTATGGTGACCTTGACCCTTGACTTACTGTCCCAAATAAGTAGGGGTGACATCTACTGAACATGACCAATGTAAATACAAAGTTTGAGGACTCAACAACATGTCACAAATTATTAGAAACTGATTTTCTAGCCAAAATTACCCCAACCATGTATCTTTCACCTACCGTCTCCAAAATCAAGAGGGGTAACAAATGTGCATGCAACAAGCTGTTTACAAATCATTTAATCTGTTTTTAAGAAAAGGTCACAACAACCTTACATGAACCCAAATAAATAGGTCATCTAGTGACGATTACCAATGTGCATATAAAGTTTGAGGACTCTACAACAAGTCATTGACTGAGAAAATCAGTGTGACGCCGCAGACACGTCAACGACCGACAAAGTGATTCCTTTTGTGTTGAACCTGCTTGGTGGGTAAAACAAAAAACAACAACATAATCACCAAAATATTTCCATAAGTTTAATGATTGAGCTCATGTCTTTGCTAATGGGATTACTGGCTAGATTCTTATTTAATTTTTCAAAAAGCCTCTGATGATAGCTACTGTCCATATTCCATTTAGTCATTAATTTGTTTCATTGAGTTGGTAATTTAGAAGTACACGAATGGGAAAAGCCTTAAGGAAAGTATGGAGACATTTCTCGCCTAGCTAACTATTAAGCAGACCAAAAATAAACGCTAACCGTTACATAAAAAATAGGCAGTTTGTATACCTCTTCTTCTTGAGCATAATCATGTCCATTGTCTGCATGAGTCTCTTCTCTACGCCCTGTATCTCCGTATCTGTCACTTGTCTGAAAGGAATATGTAACTTATCATTCACCTGCTTCATAGCAAGATCTCAGTATCTGTCACTTGTCTGTAAGAAACATGTTACTTATCATTCACCCACTATATAAAAAGCTGGTCCATTTGCACTGTGACAAACAGAAGTACCGGGTATATCAAGTTTATTTTTGAAAATTATCAATTTTAGCATAATACCTAAGTGTTTTACATAAAATAACACATTTAAAACACCTCAGCCATTTTCCATCAAAAACAGCTTTGGATGTATATCAGTGTGTGTATACCAAGTGATAAATAACGTCATATATGCTACATCCGAAGGAAACATTTTGCTTAAAATGAACACTTATATCAAATATAACTTTCTTTTACAACACCATGTCAAATGAAACAAAGGGCAGTCTTTGCCGCTAACAGAGCCCTGCCTTCGTTTTATTACCAGAGTTTGATAAGGTGAGAAGTTTCATCAAACACTTTGACAAACCATTTTCCAAAATATTGTTTGACAGTGCTCCGCCAGACGGCCGTATCGTGAAAAGGTTTGTCGAAGTGTTTAAAGAAACTAAACTCTCAATCAAACTCTAGTAAAAGACTGAAGGTGGGGCTCAGTAAGCAGCGTAGACTGCGCTATGTTTCATTCAAAATGGTGAAAAAATTGGAAAGCTATCTTTGTTTAAAGTCTTCATTCAAAGCAAAATATTGCCTTCCGACGTAGCATTTATGAGGCAATTTATCACAAGGTATACACACACTGTACATGGACAGTTTACAATGTTAGAAATCTTTAAATTAAACTACATGTAGGCTGCAAGTAGATGGCAAAGTAATTTCAATTTAGCAGTTAAACTTAATGACTTTACTCCTGCCCTGGTAATCTTTATAATACATGCAATAAAATGTATCACTGGCAATTAAACACAAATAAAACACTACAATTAATTTATAATATTATTTTAAATGTTTTGAACTACTTCTACTGATACAGCATACATCAATGGTTGTTATCGATGGAAAATGACCCAGCTGAATAAAAAGAACATTAAATAACCTTTACCCTTTTACCTTCAGGCCACCAATGTATTGCAGTCACTGTAAACTATAACATCATATTTTAAACTTGCCTATTCTCGCTTGCCACAGCTCATATTGATCATATTCAAACTAGTAGAAAATTGATAAAAAAGAACCACAACAACATTAATTTATGGAACTTGCCATCAGGTTTCACATACACACATTGTCATTGAAAACAAAAAACAAGTTTCACATTAATGTCATCAATGTCTTTTAGTAATGGTGTATATAACTAGTTTTGTTTTGATTTAAACCAAATATGACAAAAAAAATAATGCAACAAAAATCATGAAGCAATAGTTTTTGCAATTAAATTTATACATCTACTGTTTGGCGTCAAGCTGAAATACGAAACTATCATTTATTGCATCAACAATATCATAAACTATCCTACCAAGTAAACTAACAAGAGCTGTCACAGAGACAGCGCGCTCGACTATTCCGCCACTTTTCAATGTAAGGATTGAAACGTTTAGGCGAAACATGTAGGATCACTGTTAGATTAGGTTTCAATGCAATACATGGTGTGAGGAGATATTAACATAAATGTGGTTCCAGAATTTCTAAGTCTAATAATAAAGGGCCATTATTTGAAAAATACAGTTATCTGACTTGGTTATTCAATTAAGTTGGGTGGTTGAATACCATTGTATAAAGTCTCAATGCAATACATCAAATAGTTGCTGAGATATTATCCTATGTGTGGTAACATGCAAGACCTTAACCAGAATTTCTAAGTCGCATAATAAAGGGGCAAAAATTATATGTCATAAAAGATAGAGTTATCTTACTTGATTAAATAAGAAGGCTAAATGGATGGGAGCCTGTGTGTAAAGTTTCAATGCAATCCATCAAGTAATTGCTGAGATATTAACCTATGTGTGCTTGCACGCAAATCCTTAACCAGAATTTTTAAGTGGAATAATAAAGGCCAATTATTTGCATTATAAATATTCAAACAGTTGTTAACTAACTTCATTAATTTAGTATGTAAGATAGTTGGGAATACAAAGTTTCAATGCAATAACTGATGTATTTACTGAGATAATGACTCCAACGCCGACACCAGGGTGAGCAGTATAGCTCTCCTTATTCTTCGAATAGTCGAGCTAAAAATGCTAATGGAATGCCAATGACACATTGGCAATGTGACATTATTTTAGAAGGTTACCCTGAAGGCTACAGCACTAAAATGACTTAAAAAGAAAGCGTTCCTTCAACAATTTGCTTGAGTATAACGTATGGTACTCCTGTAATGTTTACCTTATGAAGCAGAACATTGACGTGTATGGATAGTTGACTGCTCCGAATCCTGACAGAATTGCCATCAATGTCACCCCTATAATACCTACACGACCTATACATTGCTCAATGGAGAATATACCTGAAATTATCAAATAAAACTAAACATCTTTGAAACTTCGTTACATTGATGTCCTTAACACATCATCTTCCTGTCTGGTACAATTTATTATATTGTTTGTAAGTTGTTTTGAAATAACTTAATGTATGCTTGCATTTACAGGTAAGTTTAAAAACAAACTGCACCCCAATATCAATAAGTATGAATCTAAAATACTGTGTAATAATCAAATTCAACAAAAAATATTTGCTATCACCAAAGGTGCCACCAAACCAGCTCTGTAACTGTTAAAACCAAATCGAGAGATTTACTGATTACATGATAACCCTGGAGTCTGGACAAACAAATGCAGATGGAATTTATACAGCTAAAATACTGCATACTAACCATGTTTTGGACTAAGGATGGGAAAGGGGTCACCAATCTTCCAGAAGAAGTAGAGAAACACGCACCAGGACACAAAGGTCAAGGCCACCTGAATGTGGGGCTTCTGGGGTACTGAAATGGTGCAGGAGATAAGATTTGACATGAAACCAAACTACTCTCATATATATCTGTTAAACTTCTGTAGTGAATTAATAGTCACATGGTAACTCCGGACAAACAAAGACACATGAACTTGGATTCTATATAAATCGATTTTGTTTTATCTACAGTGCCAGTGACAATTCATACCAAATCTGAGATTGGAGAGTACGAAGAAGGCTATATATGCGGGCAGTAGAACAATCAGCATGAACAGGGTGGCAAACAGCTGAAGCTTCCAGTGGAAATATCGTGAACTGAAATACACAACATTATAGGTTTCCATTGGATATTAAGATTTTGTAAAAATACAGCGATGCTTTCAAATGTCAATATTCTAAAATATTGATTGTTAACTTATTATAATCTAAAAATACTTTGTAAATAGATATTTGAACAAAAGGAATAGTTATCATACATGTAAATATACATGTATATAGGATCTGTCACGAGTCATAAAATACACAATTTTATTCAACAAGTTCAGGAAAATTGTTATTAAAGCAAGCCTATGGCGAACTTACTTACATATTTCCTGGAAGAGTTGAATAAAAGTGTGTATTTATTATAACATGATGACTAGTGACAATTTTTGTTTTCACATGCATATCTCGGTAATAAATAACAAAAAAAACACATGTCTACCTGTTTCACCTGCGCTGAAGATGAGTAGAATACCACAAACTTACAAAGCAATGCTTTTTCCACATGAATGCTTTTTCCACATGCATTGCGGAAATGTAGTACCGGAATGATAATAATAATAATAAAAAAAACTAGAGATTGCTTTTTTGAAAAAGCGCTTGTCTCCCCTATTGTGTGGTCGTAGCTGAGAAAAAATAAATGATGGACATGAAATTTGTAACTTTGGACTGGAGACAAACCAACAGTGAAGTTTGGTTTATTCGATTATATTAAATAGTGAAGAGAAGAAAGTGTTGTTGATTAATACCAAGTATGAAGTTCCTGGGTCTAAGAGTTCTATAGTTATTGGGCGGAAACGAAGTGTGACGTACTGACTGACTGACTGACAGACTGATGGACTGACTGACGGACAGGGCAAAAACAATATGTCTCCCCATGAATGGGGGAGACATAAAGATATTACACGCAAATGATTTTTACATGGAAGGTCACCACGACCTTGACTATTGACCTTGTTACCCCCAAAACAATTGGGATCATCTAGACATCATGACCAACCTCACTTCAAAGTTT
Organism: Mya arenaria; assembly: GCF_026914265.1. Taxonomy (NCBI): domain Eukaryota; kingdom Metazoa; phylum Mollusca; class Bivalvia; order Myida; family Myidae; genus Mya; species Mya arenaria. Next base: position 37,217,568 of record NC_069126.1, read on the forward strand.
GGTGAACCTAGATCAAAGCATTCTCCTGATATTGCACGGAAATATTTTTTTACATTAGAGGTCACAGCGACGTTGACCTTTGACCTTGTGACCCCCCAAAATATAGGAGTTTTCTAAACCTCATGATCAACCTCCCTACCAAGTTTGGTGAACCTAGGTCAAACCATTCTCAAGATATTGAGCGGAAATGTTTTTTACATTGGGGGTCGCCGCGACCTTGACCTTTGACCTAGTGACCCCAAAAACAATACGGATCTTCTACACCTCATGACCAACCTCCCTACCAAGTTTGGTGAACCTAGGTCAAACCGTTCTCAAGATTTTGAGCAGAAATGTTTTTTATATTGGGGGTCACCGCGACCTTGACCTTTGACCTAGTGACCCCAAAAACAATAGGGATCCTCTACACCTCACGACCAACCTCCCTACCAAGTTTGGTGATCCTAGGTCATGCGGTTTTCCAGTTATCGATCGGAAACGAAGTGTGACGTACGGACGGACTGACGGACTGACGGACTACCGGACTGACGGACAGGGCAAAAACAATATGTCTCCCCCAGAGAGGGGGAGACATAATACATATCCGATCATATTTATCTGTTTATAAGTACAATGAATACTGAGATCAACTCAGTAATCCAGTGAGTTATCATAAAATCTAAATGTGAAATGAACATATGACTTGCTGGAATATCACCAACTGTTGTATGCAATTAAATTGTTACAAACATGCAGAATATTGTTATATTTCCATGTGTAAAACAGACAAATAATGTGATGGTTATATTAAATTTGAACAAGATATCCATAGCATGTGATAAAATTAAATCTGACGTTTCTGGTCACTTACAATAACGTTATTAATTACATAACAGCTCAGGAAAAATAAAATGTGTCTGATATCATAACAAATACCTGGAATCCATTATGCCTATGATTTCAAATATGATCAACACAAACATCGTACATGACAGGGCAAACGTCGTGGAAAACATGAGTAATACTCCTGAATGATGAACCTGAAACAAACACAAACATAAAGCTAACTTAGAAACACCATCGCACTATATATCATCAATTTGCAACACAAGAAATTGACCTTATGTCGAGATGTCTCTATTTACCATTGATGATATTATGATAGTTGTGTAGTGTTTGTTGTCTCGTTATGTTATGATGTCTCTTGGTTGGTGTTGTTTAGCCATGACCCTTGTGTCTTTAAACAAGATGACCATTTTCAAGCTAATTTCAGTCCTTTTCCTTAAAATAGCTAGTTCATGGTTAAATGTCTGGCTATTGGGCTTGTCCCTGTAGTTACCATTCTTTATTCATATACTGTTTATAACAGTCACATCAAAATCATAAAACCACCATGGATTTCCATTTCAATAGATTCTTAACTTTATAGACCAAAACTTTACTACCAAGTATCAATAATCAGGGAATCAAACCAATGAATAAAATGAAACCTGCACATTAACACCACCATTTTTTTAATATTGGCTATAGTACCACATTCAAAACAAATCTTTAATGCACTATATATTTTACTCATTGTGTGTAAATATGTATAAAACTGAACGATTGGTGAATCAGTGTTTAAAAAAATAAATATGAGGGACAGTCAGTTTTGTTAAAAATCTCCTTGCACCATTTTTTCATAAATCAGTTTCATGTATGACAAAATCACTACCCACTGATGTCAGCTTTAACCTTTTTAATTGCATATTGATTATAATCCAGCATCGGAATAACACTAATTTTAATGACATACACATTGTTCTTAGACTTCATACATAAACAGACTACCAGTTACTATTAAAGCTGTGAGAAATAAACTTACCTCATAGTTTTTATACAGTATCTTCAAGAAGAAAATCCAACCTCCACCAAAAAATAATGCCTGAAAAACACAAATTATATATAAATAATGAAAAACACATACATGTAATGTCTCCATGCAATCAAACAAATATTCGCTTAAAATTTGAAAGAAGTATATATAATACTGTGAAATCATTAATGTTCGTGGGGCATTAATGTTCGTGGTTTTCGTGGGTAGGGTGATCCACGAATTTAAGATCCCACAAAATATAGACCCTTTATTTACTTTTTCAACTGCCATGTTATGTACATACTAGTTTATTCGTTACAGAAGTCGCAGTATACAGCGTTTATACCTGTCTCACTGTATATATTACTATCTTTGTTTTGTTAATATATTATATCTGCCTTTAACAATTTATAATAAACCAAATCAATTAAATGTGTTTTTATGAACCAAATGACAGAAGCACGTGTTTAAACGTGTGCTCTTAATGAAAATCTCCAAGATTACAAGATGCGCGTGATGAGTGTCGGTACTTGATTTTTTTATTTAATGAAAAAAATAATCGATTACATTGGAGGTTACTGAGCACCCAACGTGACAAAGTACATAACCACCCGTTCAATATAAACAAAAACGTGTGAATAAATATTGAAACGATCTTGTTTACTCAAATATACGCACATTTTTGGTGTTTTCACCGATTGCAAAATTCTTAATTGGTATTCAATGGCTTCCCCTATCTGTATTTATTATCAGGGTGCATCTTCTTTTATGACCTTAATTCCCAATTAAATCGATAATTGACATGGGTATATGCACTAATTGGCATCTCGTACCACTTTAGCGAGTGTCATAAACCGTGTGACGTAGAAGACGATAATCACGGGCCAGCGCGTGGAGATTATGCAGACGATCTAGGACGATCGCATATTCGAATTTTTTTTTCAAAAATGAAAAACCACGAATTCAAGTACCCACGAAATTGTATTTTTTTGGCAAACCACGAAATTTCATGCCAACAAATATAAATGATTTCACAGTAGTATAAAATAAGTAGTGTTGGGAATCAGACAGAAAAAATACTATCGATAATCGGTTTATGAAACCGATCAATGATCGATTATTAATCGATTTAATCATTAATTTATTACTAGTATCTTTGGTCATCATATTAAAGGCATACAGATACAAGCACCAGTTTTAAGCACACTTTTAAGTTCTCTTACAATATTGTATGTACATTTCTTTGTATAAATTACTTTATCTATTCAGAAGGCAACTATCTTTTAGTGTTTACAAATTACTATTACAGAACATATGACCACAGGCTCTATTTTTGTCTTACATTTAGTATTGTATACATGTGTTAAATAAAAAGAAAGATATCAATTTCTTTTTAATAATCAGTCAGTTACAAATACTTCAAGAAGTTGAATATTCTATATGTTTCACAAGGACATTTTCTTTCAGACAACTGAGAAAACTAAATTCTTACATGGTAAGAAGTAAATGGTAATATGTTTTAAAAATCACTATTAAACCACAAACATGAAAAGTTGATCCTTTCCTTTTGCAGTTAAGAAACAGAAATTTTGTAATAAGGTACTGTAGTGACATACTGACTTGATAAGAACATGACTAGATAACTTAACATAGTAAAACCTTAACATTCCAACATTAACTGGCATTAACCAGAAAAAGAAAATTTGTCAGTAGCGGCTACGTCCCTTGTTTCTACAATCGATCTTTCAAATTTCACTATCGATTGTTACTGACGTAGGCCTTTCCGATCAATTGTTAATTATAATCCATCATCGGCACAACACTAAAAATAAGTATAAATATTTCTCATCACTGCAAATCCTGCTCACAAGTAATGTTTTAACTAATTGGTAAACTGTCAATAACAGTCTCAGCATTTACAAGGTGACAGTCACAGCATTTACAAGGTGACAGTCTCAGCATTTACAAGGTGACAGTCACAACATTTACAAGGTGACAGTCTCAGCATTTACAAGGTGACAGTCTCAGCATTTACAAGGTGACAGTCTCAGCATTTACAAGGTGACAGTCACAACATTTACAAGGTGACAGTCTCAGCATTTACAAGGTGACAGTCTCAGCATTTACAAGGTGACAGTCACAACATTTACAAGGTGACAGTCTCAGCATTTACAAGGTGACAGTCTCAGCATTTACAAGGTGACAGTCTCAGCATTTACAAGGTGACAGTCTCAGCATTTACAAGGTGACAGTCTCAGCATTTACAAGGTGACAGTCACAACATTTACAAGGTGACAGTCTCAGCATTTACAAGGTGACAGTCTCAGCATTAACAAGGTGACAGTCTCAGCATTGACAAGGTGACAGTCTCAGCATTGACAAGGTGACAGTCTCAGCATTTACAAGGTGACAGTCTCAGCATTTACAAGGTGACAGTCTCAGCATTTACAAGGTGACAGTCTCAGCATTTACAAGGTGACAGTCACAGCATTTACAAGGTGACAGTCTCAACATTAACAAGGTGACAGTCACAGCATTTACAAGGTGACAGTCACAGCATTTACAAGGTGACAGTCTCAGCATTTACAAGGTGACAGTCACAGCATTTACAAGGTGACAGTCTCAACATTAACAAGGTGACAGTCACAGCATTTACAAGGTGACAGTCTCAACATTTACAAGGTGACAGTCTCAGCATTTACAAGGTGACAGTCTCAGCATTTACAAGGTGACAGTCACAGCATTTACAAGGTGACAGTCTCAACATTAACAAGGTGACAGTCACAGCATTTACAAGGTGACAGTCACAGCATTAACAAGGTGACAGTCACAGCATTTACAAGGTGACAGTCACAGCATTTACAAGGTGACAGTCACAGCATTTACAAGGTGACAGTCTCAGCATTTACAAGGTGACAGTCACAACATTTACAAGGTGACAGTCTCAACATTTACAAGGTGACAGTCACAGCATTTACAAGGTGACAGTCACAGCATTTACAAGGTGACAGTCTCAGCATTTACAAGGTGACAGTCTCAGCATTTACAAGGTGACAGTCTCAGCATTAACAAGGTGACAGTCTCAGAATTGACAAGGTGACAGTCACAGCATTTACAAGGTGACAGTCTCAGCATTTACAAGGTGACAGTCTCAGCATTTACAAGGTGACAGTCTCAGCATTTACAAGGTGACAGTCACAGCATTTACAAGGTGACAGTCACAGCATTTACAAGGTGACAGTCACAGCATTTACAAGGTGACAGTCTCAACATTAACAAGGTGACAGTCACAGCATTTACAAGGTGACAGTCTCAGCATTTACAAGGTGACAGTCTCAGCATTTACAAGGTGACAGTCACAGCATTTACAAGGTGACAGTCACAGCATTTACAAGGTGACAGTCTCAGCATTTACAAGGTGACAGTCTCAGCATTAACAAGGTGACAGTCACAGCATTTACAAGGTGACAGTCACAGCATTTACAAGGTGACAGTCTCAGCATTTACAAGGTGACAGTCACAACATTTACAAGGTGACAGTCTCAACATTTACAAGGTGACAGTCACAGCATTTACAAGGTGACAGTCTCAGCATTTACAAGGTGACAGTCACAGCATTTACAAGGTGACAGTCTCAGCATTTACAAGGTGACAGTCTCAGCATTAACAAGGTGACAGTCTCAGAATTGACAAGGTGACAGTCACAGCATTAACATGGTGACAGTCTCAGCATTTACAAGGTGACAGTCTCAGCATTTACAAGGTGACGGTCACAGCATTAACAAGGTGACAGTCACAGCATTAACATGGTGAGAGTCTCAGCATTTACAAGGTGACAGTCACAGCATTTACAAGGTGACAGTCTCAGCATTTACAAGGTGACAGTCTCAGCATTTACAAGGTGACAGTCTCAGCATTAACAAGGTGACAGTCTCAGCATTTACATGGTGACAGTCACAGCATTTACAAGGTGACAGTCTCAGCATTTACAATGTATTTGTTCATGCACCAATAGACATGCAGGAACTCTTTTTTATACTGTTTCTTTTCTAGAATGTTCACCCTGATTCAAAACATAAAACATTATCTTTATTTAATATGATAATATAATATTGAAAGGCCATTTTGTTTAGATTTTCAGTGCTAGAGAGTCTTTGAAATGACTAGGGTGAGCAGGTTCAAGAAAGTACTTAATTTACACATCATTAGTAATACTGTTTGATTTTTTTTCCAATAAAAAAAACGCAAATGGGAAAAAGTATGCATTGACCTCTTAGGTTGCATAATATTTTTTTGTGGAATTTTAATGACTTCAGCATTTTGTTTGAAACCTGCATGCTAATTGATTGCAAAACTAAACCTTATGATTATGCAAATATAATAAAAAAAAAAGGTTTTACACCATAAGCAATCACTGAAGCACAACATTTTGTTATTCATTGAAATGATAAAACATGTCTTCTGTTGTAGTGTCATTGAGTAGTCCAAATAATTGGATGTTTTTGTTTGTTTTTTTATGATTTTTGATATGGCAAATCCTTCACATACAAATAGTTTTGTACCAAAAGTGCCTTAGTAGTTATTCCGATCGGGATTCCAGGTTAAAGCATATTGCGTCTATAAAATATCACAAAAACAAGAAATATTACCAGATAATGCTATTTTTATACTAGTTCCGTACACAAAAGAATTAACATTCAACAAATTATTACAAGTTTGATGCGCTTTTCTTCATTTCATATTGTCTAAACATAGCGATATATACATGATGGGCACCGGCAAGGCTGCGGTTCATAGTTTAACAACAATCAGAACACTTGGGCCATGGCCGGTTTGTAATGATTGTATTTACGAGGACTATCGCGAAACTTGTCGGAGATGGTTGAGTTTTTATGCTTGGTATAATTGTTGTCTGTGTCAGTCAAGTTTCGTTGAAAAGGTAAATCCTGTGTTTAAATGCATTTAATGCTTGTTTTGTGCAAAATATTTTGGCACTTACACAGTAAAATATGAATATAAACCTATACTGGGCAGTTGCCTAATTCCGGATTTGCCTAAATATTCGGAAATCGTTTAAAAAGCGTTTCGGCGACCGTGATCAATATAGAATGATCACAGTCTACGCAACTGACCTCCAAAGCAACAGAAACAACACAAAAGTGCAGCTATTCGAGTATAACCCCAAAATAAATACCTCTAAACTTTCGCTTTCCTAAATGTCAATATTAAGTCACGTGGGGGATGACGTCACACAGTGCGAGCTTTTATATTGAGGTTCGACAGGGTTATCTTTAAACACTAGACCTACTATACGATGTTTATGACTTATCGTCAATCACAAAATACAATGCCAATTACATAAAAAGTAAATAAATTGACGATGTCATTGTTTTGTGTTGTGCAGCATTTGATATGAAAATGAAGCAAAAATGAAGCAGATTTGTACTTTCAAAATTATGCAAATTCGGACAAATTAGTAGTTCGGATATGCCGAAAATACACATACAAATACTTCAGAGAAGTATAAAATTTATATACAGGTTAAACATTTAATACATGATGTTTATTTAAGTAGCTTTTAAATATTTGTATTGATTTAATAATGTTTAACTTGTTCATTGAAAAAATCTGAATATTTAGGCACTGAATGCAGGTTTTTGGACGTCGTTTATGCCCTTATTTCGTACTGAATATTATATTATAATTAATTGTTTTTTCTTTTTCCATTTTGGTTGATATAGTACCCAATATTTCTCTATTAAAATTTCATGCACTTATGTTCAGTAATTATGACAATATTTTAAGAAAACTTCAAAATTGATCCGGAATTAGGCAACTGCACAGTAAACCTTTATTATGTATTTCATAATACTTCTCTAAATACAATTTCAATATTTTTCAACCCCCTTGCACAAACCCGTAATAACGTTAGGGATTGGAAGAATCCCGTATAACACGTCTATTATTTTAGACTATGTCAGTCAGCTATTGATTGGAAAATGGAAGTAAAGGGTGGTCGTTTATTTTTCATTTACAGAGGTGATCGGGCGATACACACCAATTTCCATAGAAAAATGAAATTTACCTGTAAAACGAACATAATACACGAGTCTACTAAAAATGACATTGTATTTTAAGAACGAAGTCGACACAAATACTCGATGTCAACAAAGATCAGTCAATGTGGAAATGTTTTGTCAAACCGGAAATAGTACAATGTGAAAGGAAAGTTTTCATTAGCTAACTCAAGATCTCTAAACAAAATGTCATAAATAGTATATAATCATTAACCACCAATAACTTAATTTTCAAGCAAGTTTTTTTTAAAAATGCATTTAATATTGTTTTCGTTGTAAACAGAACATTTATTTATCATTTCCATGTCAAGAACAAAAATAAATACGTCTTAGTCTCGAAATGTCTGGCCAATCAAATTTGACGTTACAAAACAGATCAAGAAAATCCAGAAAGGTTGTCAACATTGGAAACTTGTGATAATTTTTAGATTTTCCTGTTTGATAGTGTATTTCTATAGCTCATCCAACAAACAGAAAATGTAGTTAATTTTTATCTTTTACAAAGGCAAATTATTTCAACATATTTCACACCCATTATTTTGTATCTATTTAACGAATTAACAACAGAAATGTGCAGCTTCTTGCAGTGAAAGTTATTAAAAGTAAAACATTGGTTGGACTGCCTTAACTCACCACAGATGCGTAAACTTGTCATGATTGAAACCTTTGGAGCCGAGGATAAAACGTTCGAGATTAGTCCTAAGATCAGGATTTAGACTTTAAAATTATATCTATTGCACAGTTGAACTTTTGTTTTCTGCAGGACATTTGCATTAGTACTTTGAAATTTATATAATTGCATTGGAAACAATTTCAAAAGGTTCAAAGCCCCTCTGGGTGTCAATCCCTCATACTTAAATAAAATGATCAAGATTGGGATATTCGATCTGTTACTATACCTGATTGCTTCGACCACTTGTTTGAAGTTCAGTATTGAGTGTCCAGTGGGATACATTATAGCTACAACTGTGTCGTTATTCCTGCTCATGCGCCTCAAAGGCACATCAAAGTTGTGTTACCTTGTTGATGATCTTTTTTTAATCATAGATGCCTAAATGACTGGAAATATGACAGTTGAGCAGCCAGAATTTCCTCAAATTGGACAGGTGTGTTGAAAAAGTTGATTTCGTTGTTATTTGGTACATGTTGTATTCTTGCCTTCCTTCCGCAATGGAAGATGACTCAGTTGAAACAACGCACCAATTTATATTTTAGTGAATTATTTAAATGAATTTTAAAACAGTCCAATTGAATAAATATTTATTTAAATAAGAGTGATAAATTATTCAAACTCTAAATAAAGGCATTTTTATAGGATTTATTTTACAGTCATGATTCAATGATTTCAAACTACTGCTTGTATGATGGTTGCATGCTCATTTTGGTCAAATGTACAAAGCTGAGCTTCATTTTTTTTCTTAACTTTGAAAGTTTATGGTATGCAAGAAAAAGTATGTGGTTCCTCTGCCAATTTCTGGAACAATGCGTTGCAGTTTACAGGGCAAGCCTCATCACTGTCTTCTGCCTGTAGCCTTGAGTTGAATTTTTTATCAGCTTCAGAAATACATGAACGATTCTTACATTCTTCAATTAGAATTGAAAGTCATTACTGCATTTCATTTTTATCCCCCACTGAAGGGCAAAGGGGATATTGAAATGGAAGGTGTGTGTACGTGCATGTGTGTGTGATTGGCAAAACATAACTTGCAAAGTCTTTGAGTCTTGACTTCAAAATTATATGCAGATAGATCTCATTTAAGAGAAGTGCAGTGCACAGAAACCATAACTCTGGCTGCAGTATCTTTTGCACTTTGTTATTATTCAGTGTTGTTCTTTGTCGTAAGGCGAAGTTGATACTCTTCTTAATTCGGCAGGGGATATGCAGTCTGTGACAGCTCTTGTACAACAAGTATTTATCTAGACACATAAACAATCTACATAGATATTTTAGGTTAAAAATAAGTGTTATTCAGATAAAAATAGATGTAATTCAGATGTAATTGAGTGTTCAAATGCTGATAAGAGTAGACATACAAATATTTTAAAATAAATTATGATTGTTGATTCACTTAAGAGCATTTGTAAACATGTGACATGAATTTCTGTTTCAGACCAAACCGTGTGATGACCATACCTATGCCCAGGTTAAGGAGATTACAGGCATCACTGATCGCAAACTGATCGAGCAAGCTGTAACTAGCTGTAGAAATAATGATGGCAAATATGATGTATCAGATGTAGTGGGATATTTGATTGGAGATGACAATAAACGCAAAGGAAAGAAGGTAGTTAAAGTAATAGAAGAATCTGTACATTTGTTAATATTATTACAATCGAAACAACTCAAAATGTCTATATTTAAAGCAATATAAAACAACTAAATTTGATACCTACTTGTGTGACATAACAGTGAACTTAATAGGCAGTGATTGACTCTGCTATCAAATTTTTACACGAGCTGGTTTTGCAATTTCCATGAGGTGTGGACAAATAAGGCGACTTCTGCTTTATTGATCTAGGCCTTTGAACTCGCTGCCATACATCAAGTTAATAGTATATACACATTAATAGTTGCTAAATTTTACCGATTGGCGTGTTCTGTAAGTTGGAGGAGCCAAAGCCATATTAAATGACAAAACCATCGGTTGTCGTTTATGAAAATCCGGTTCTGGCCAGTTTTGACAGGATATTATAAAAAAAATGGTCCAATACAAAGAGGCATACAGGGCCACTTTTAGAAATTTTGAAACATCCCTGGTCAAATTCTGGGGCGTATTGGGCGATTTTTTTGACATGATACATCTAGGTCCTCTTATTTAAACCCCTGCCGATACATGTACTTATTTTTAATGTTCAAAATGGTTTAAACCTATTTTATTCCAAGAAAGTGTATATATGAGAACATATATTTCAAGAATTTAAAGAATTTGAGTGAAAGATAGAAGTTAAGAACCTTATAAAGATGATATTCTTTGGCATCAGATGGCTATGTTTAATATATGGTTGTCTTTATGAATAAGGTATTAAAATATGAATTAAAGTGAAGTTTACAAAGTCAGAAAGTTAAAAAATATTATTTTTTCGATGGGAAAAATATGTGTTATGTATTGTACTGTATATATTATAAAAGCATACAGTAATATATATGTTCAAGTTGTTACTTAATGGCTATGAACTATTCATTGGCCATAAGCAGTCACACTTATTACTTTTGAATATGTGTCTTTAGATGGACATGCCTGCATGAACAGAAAGTTAACATGAACAATAACATTTTGTTGTAATGTGACTGTCTGTTTGTCCATTAGTCTACAGAAAGAAGGTTCTTTGAAAGACATTTTCATTTTGAAATGAAAATGATACTCTGGAATGAATATTCTAATAACTTGTTCCATTGCAGGTGGTCAAGGCAGTGGAAGAGGATGAAGCTGATGCAGTTGCAGGTCCCGCACAGAACCTCAATAAAAAAGGTTGAATGATGCATTTTATTGTAGGAAAGGTTAACAATGTTCAACTAGAATATGCGATGCAACAATACTTGGTATCTAGATGTGTCTGTTGCTTGAATATGATTTAGGTCCAAATAGTTATTTTTTCACAATCATGCCACTTGTGTCATTAGTTTGCATGTTTTAAGAACTAGATTACATGAACATGTATGCAAAAAATATGTACTTGTGACTTCACTTTTGAAGAGATTTTCTAATGAAATCAGATTCTAAGTTTCATTCAGTACATAAAAGTAATATAAGTCAATACATATCAATGGTCAATAAAATTCAGGAGGGGTGATTGACCTGACCAATGTGAGCGATACAAATGAGTCTGAAGACATCCAAAAGGCGATTGCAGCAAGTCTGGTGGACAGTGGGGGTCCTTATGTCCAGGAGACATCACCAGGGATACTAGGGGGTCAGGTGTCTAGAGAAGAGCAGGACATCTCCAGGTACGGGTTGCACAGAATATTTTGATTGTAACTATCAAAATGAGTGGGGTGTAGGAAATATAGTGATTGTAACATTAAGGGACAGCATAGGTGGGGATAAAGTGATTGTAACATTTAGGGACAGCCTGGGTAGGGAATGTAGTGATTGTAACATTTAGGGACAGCATGGGTAGGAAATGAAGTGATTGTAACATTTAGAGACAGCCTGGGTAGGAAATGTAGTGATTGTAACATTTAGGGACAGCCTGGGTAGGGATTGTAGTGATTGTAACATTTAGGGACAGCATGGGTAGGAAATGTAGTGATTGTAACATTTAGAGACAGCCTGGGTAGGAAATGTAGTGATTGTAACATTTAGGGACAGCATGGGTAGGGATTGTAGTGATTGTAACATTTAGGAACAGCCTGGGTAGGAAATGTAGTGATTGTAACATTTAGGGACAGCCTGGGTAGGAAATGTAGTGATTGTAACATTTAGGAACAGCCTGGGTAGGAAATGTAGTGATTGTAACATTTAGGGACAGCATGGGTAGGGATTGTAGTGATTGTAACATTTAGGGACAGCATGGGTAGGAAATGTAGTGATTGTAACATTAAGGAACAGCCTGGGTAAGAAATGAAGTGATTGTAACATTTAGGGACAGCATGGGTAGGGATTGTAGTGATTGTAACATTTAGGGACAGCATGGGTAGGAAATGAAGTGATTGTAACATTTAGGGACAGCCTGGGTAAGAAATGAAGTGATTGTAACATTTAGGGACAGCATGGGTAGGGATTGTAGTGATTGTAACATTAAGGGACAGCATGGGTAGGAAATGAAGTGATTGTAACATTAAGGGACAGCATGGGTAGGAAATGAAGTGATTGTAACATTAAGGGACAACCAGGGTAGGGATTTTAGTGATTGTAACATTTAGGGACAGCATGGGTAGGGAATGTAGTGATTGTAACATTAAGGGACAGCCTGGGTAGGAAATGAAGTGATTGTAACATTAAGGGACAGCATGGGTAGGAAATGAAGTGATTGTAACATTAAGGGACAGCATGGGTAGGAAATGAAGTGATTGTAACATTAAGGGACAGCCTGGGTAGGAAATGAAGTGATTGTAACATTAAGGGACAGCATGGGTAGGGATTGTAGTGATTGTAACATTTAGGGACAGCATGGGTAGGAAATGTAGTGATTGTAACATTTAGAGACAGCCTGGGTAGGAAATGTAGTGATTGTAACATTTAGGGACAGCATGGGTAGGGATTGTAGTGATTGTAACATTTAGGAACAGCCTGGGTAGGAAATGTAGTGATTGTAACATTTAGGGACAGCCTGGGTAGGAAATGTAGTGATTGTAACATTTAGGAACAGCCTGGGTAGGAAATGTAGTGATTGTAACATTTAGGGACAGCATGGGTAGGGATTGTAGTGATTGTAACATTTAGGGACAGCATGGGTAGGAAATGTAGTGATTGTAACATTAAGGAACAGCCTGGGTAAGAAATGAAGTGATTGTAACATTTAGGGACAGCATGGGTAGGGATTGTAGTGATTGTAACATTTAGGGACAGCATGGGTAGGAAATGAAGTGATTGTAACATTTAGGGACAGCCTGGGTAAGAAATGAAGTGATTGTAACATTTAGGGACAGCATGGGTAGGGATTGTAGTGATTGTAACATTAAGGGACAGCATGGGTAGGAAATGAAGTGATTGTAACATTAAGGGACAGCATGGGTAGGAAATGAAGTGATTGTAACATTAAGGGACAACCAGGGTAGGGATTTTAGTGATTGTAACATTTAGGGACAGCATGGGTAGGGAATGTAGTGATTGTAACATTAAGGGACAGCCTGGGTAGGAAATGAAGTGATTGTAACATTAAGGGACAGCATGGGTAGGAAATGAAGTGATTGTAACATTAAGGGACAGCATGGGTAGGAAATGAAGTGATTGTAACATTAAGGGACAGCCTGGGTAGGAAATGAAGTGATTGTAACATTAAGGGACAGCATGGGTAGGAAATGAAGTGATTGTAACATTAAGGGACAGCATGGGTAGGAAATGAAGTGATTGTAACATTAAGGGACAGCCTGGGTAGGGAATGTAGTGATTGTAACATTAAGGGACAGCATGGGTAGGAAATGAAGTGATTGTAACATTAAGGGACAACCAGGGTAGGGATTTTAGTGATTGTAACATTTAGGGACAGCATGGGTAGGGAATGAAGTGATTGTTACATTTAGGGACAGCATGGGTAGGGATTGTAGTGATTGTAACATTAAGGGACAGCATGGGTAGGGAATGAAGTGATTGTTACATTTAGGGACAGCCTGGGTAGGGAATGTAGTGATTGTAACATTTAGGGACAGCCTGGGTAGGTATTTTAGTGATTGTAACATTTAGGGACAGCATGGGTAGGGAATGTAGTGATTGTAACATTTAGGGACAGCATGGGTAGGCAATGTAGTGATTGTAACATTTAGGGACAGCATGGGTAGGTATTTTAGTGATTGTAACATTTAGGGACAGCATGGGTAGGGATTGTAGTGATTGTAACATTAAGGGACAGCATGGGTAGGAAATGAAGTGATTGTAACATTTAGGGACAGCCTGGGTAGGTATTTTAGTGATTGTAACATTTAGGGACAGCATGGGTAGGCAATGTAGTGATTGTAACATTTAGGGACAGCCTGGGTAGGAAATGAAGTGGATGTAATCTTGAGGGGCTGATTAGTGTTTCTTATCAATTTGAAAGACTATTCTTGGTTTATAACTGAACATGTTGTCTTGTGTATGATCTATTGCATTGCTTCTGAGATGTAAGATGCTGACTATGGTTTCACATGTATTGCAGAGTTTTGGAACAGAGCTTGATTGAGAGTAAAGCTGGCACAAAGCGCAAGAGGGGAGATATTTGGTTTGTCGACCCGTTAAATCCTCATGAGAGAAAGCGTAAAGATAGCTGGCCTATTGGATTGAAAAATGTGGGAAACACATGCTGGTTCAGTGCAGTAATGCAGGTATGCAATGTGGTAACATTTATTTATTTAATCCAGTGACAACAGGAAAATTATTTAAATAAAAATAAGAAAATTATATCCTACGTTTTAATTCTGTGTATTTGCCAGTTTACAATCCAGTGCTACACACAGAACCTGCTTTATACCTTACAGTTATCCAAGTTAGAAAAGGCACGCACCAATGTTAAATGATTTCCCGGCTTGCTCAAATTATTGATTTTATGTAGCAGCTTTTGTTGAAAAGACTTAATGCCAAGCACTAGTGTAAGAATTCGGGCTTGATCATGCTCATTAAAGCATAAAGCCCCTGATAGTAATAGTAAAACACTGTGGTAACTATTTTAGTCCTTGTTCCATCTTCGAAGATTTCGCCACCTTGTTCTTACGTACCAGCCTCCTAAAGAAGTCCAGCAGGGGACTAGTCAGGTACAAGTCATTCTCTTACCTTCCCATGTTTCCACACAGATTATATGTAACTTAAAACTCAATGATTAGAGAACCATTTATGATATCTGATTCTCAATTCTTATTTTAAATACTTCCCATAAAAAGTTATAATTCTTTTTAACATTCTTTATAATTTTTTATTTGTAACTTGCTGATTGCCAAAATCACAAGTGACTTTGATGCCCAAATAACAAAGATTGCATAAAGATTTGTTGGAAAAAAAGTGGTACATAACCTTCATCAATGTATTACAGATGAAGCGTAATCTGAGGTTCATGCAGGAGTTACGTCACCTGTTTGCCTTGATGATTGGGTCCCGACGGAAGTATGTGGACCCTTCCAAGGCTGTGGACATTCTGAAAGAAGCATTTAACTCAGCAGTCGTCAGTTCTGCCAGTGTCACAGATAGCCAACAGGTTTATAGTTGGTTTTAGCTCTTTCAAGCTATAGAACTAAACATGTACCAGTACACGTATTAAAATGCTACAATTTGTAAATTCATAGAATATAAAACAAACTGGTAATTAGAAATACTAGTTTTTAGTGTTACCGACATCCCATTAAAAGGTTAAATAAATACTTTCTTAGTTTGCTGTATACAGTGTTTTTAGTGTCTTCTAAATTGAGCAACTCTTAACTTTAAATTCAACTATCTAGCTGTTTTAGACTAAATACATGTACTTATAAAGCAACTGTTCTAAGCCCTTAACAAATGCTGACATTTCTTATCTTGCCCATCCCAGGACGTAAGTGAGTTCCAACACAAGCTGCTGGACTGGCTGGAGGATGCCTTCAAGTCTGCCTCCAGACCCAACACTCCAGACCCAGAGTATGAGTATTTCTTGCATAAAAGACACACACTTTAAGTAAATCTAGCCATGCTGTTAGATCCAATCAAGCAACCCAATGCCTGTGAATTATTGGCAACAAGGCACTTCTTTTTATTTCTTTTTGCACTTCTTTTTATTTCTTTTTGTTAGTTCTTCACTTCATTACATTTCAGTACAGTGTGATTGAAAACATATTTAAAATGCCCAATTCAATCAAAGATGTTTTTACTCAAAATGTAAAGGTTAAATGTGAAGCTTGAACTAAACATTCAATTAATGAAAGGGCAACTTTCTTTATTATAATATTTGCGCTCTTGATGTTTTTTTGTGCAGTGCTGAGAAAACCGACAAGGAACGCAGTTGCCATGGTAATAATCCGATGGTGGACTTGTTCTATGGACAGTTTCGAGCGGAGGGGGTTAATGAAGGTATGTTTAATATAAAAAAAATCAACATTTCATCTCTATTAATGTCAAAAGATTTTTCTTTTTTTTCAGTTGTGTGGATAAGTGCTTGTTTAAGTTTTGGACTTATTCAGGGACAGTAAAAAGGCTGAGGATTTTTTTATTTAACTAGGTGGATATTTTACTATTCACTTTCAAAATGATAAAATAAATTAAAACAAACAATTGAAATTTACAGAAACCTTTCGAAAAGATCTGACTGTAGGCCTTCTTGAATATTGCCCATGCTAATAATCGTTATGTTTCTATCCACATATTTACTTTCGTTTACCTTTTTGCAGGCAAGGATTTCAGCAATGAGGAGACGTTTGGGCAGTTTCCACTTCAGGTGAACGGTTTTCGTGACATTCATGAATCTCTCGAGGCGGCCACGGCACTGCGCGAGATAGAAACTGTTAGTAGTGAGTCTTCACAGAAATCAGGACAGGAGGTAAAATCCCGTTGATTATTCATTATTCTTTTAGCTCAATTGTTATGAAAGCTGATTGATTCACACTCATTTTTTTATGTGGGTAGAATCGAGCACTGGTGTCTGATTTGAGCAGTCACTAAAAGACCACTTGGGTGAGAGGAGGACATCTTAACTCCACTCACCTCTGCTAAACTTTCATTTGTTTCATAAGTTTGTTTTTTTTTGTCTGAAAAGATCATATGCATGAATGAACATTTTTTGAGTAAGTCTGAAACATGATGGTCATCTGATAGATTTTGTAAATGTTTGTCATCATGAGACAATACGCCATGACCAACAAAGTACCAATTTTTGTACGCAGTAAACCGTGTACAGGAGTAAATCATCTACCAGTATACTCTGAAATATTGGACTAATGGCCTAAGAACATAATGTCATCAGACCTCATTTGTTAACAATGTATTTTGGTTTGGTTTCATTTTACTTAACAAAGTGACAGTTCAAATGAATGAACACAATTCTACAGTGAAAGATGGGTATATCAATGACAACAAAGATGACTGCCATCCTCATCTTTTACCGTGGAAAATCACCACATCTTTTACTGTGGAAAATCACCATTTAATAAGATAATTATTTTTAGGATCCAGTTTAATTGATATAAATACACTGGTTAACAGGAACCACAGGAAGACTACATTTAAAATGTGAACATTTTGTTGAGTTTGGATTATATACACAAACACATTTATCCACCATTTTCTCCGATTTCAGCTGTGGTTTACTCGACTTCCTCCTGTGTTGACATTTGAGCTCTCCAGATTCCAGTTCAACCAGCAGATAGGTCGTCCAGAGAAAATACACAACAAAATAGAGTTCCCTCACGTTATATACATGGACAGGTAGGTCAGAGAAAATAAACAACAAAATAGAGTTCCCTCACATTTTAATAATGGACAGGTAGATCAAAGAAAATACACAACAAAATAGAGTTCCCTCACATTTTAATAATGGACAGGTAGATCAAAGAAAATACACAACAAAATAGAGTTCCCTCGCATTTTATACATGGACAGGTAGGTCAGAGAAAATACACAACAAAATAGAGTTCCCTCGCATTTTATACATGAATAGGTAGGTCAGAGAAAATACACAACAAAATAGAGTTCCCTCGCATTTTATACATGAATAGGTAGGTCAGAGAAAATACACAACAAAATAGAGTTCCCTCACATTTTATACATGAATAGGTAGGTCAGAGAAAATACACAACAAAATAGAGTTCCCTCACATTTTATACATGAATAGGTAGGTCAGAGAAAATACACAACAAAATAGAGTTCCCTCACATTTTATACATGAATAGGTAGGTCAGAGAAAATACACAACAAAATAGAGTTCCCTCACATTTTATACATGAATAGGTAGGTCAGAGAAAATACACAACAAAATAGAGTTCCCTCACATTTTATACATGAATAGGTAGGTCAGAGAAAATACACAACAAAATAGAGTTCCCTCACATTTTATACATGAATAGGTAGGTCAGAGAAAATACACAACAAAATAGAGTTCCCTCACATTTTATACATGAATAGGTAGGTCAGAGAAAATACACAACAAAATAGAGTTCCCTCGCATTTTATACATGAATAGGTAGGTCAGAGAAAATACACAACAAAATAGAGTTCCCTCACATTTTATACATGAATAGGTAGGTTGACCAGAGAAAAAACTCAATAGAAATAGAGTTCCCTCATGTAATAAACATGGACAGGAAGGTCCGTCAGTGAAAATAAGCAAACAAAATAGAGTTTTATACACAGACAGGTACATGAAGGTTGGCCAGATAAATGCTTATATTTTCACTTTAAGTTAAAAAAGATACTGTTTTTTACCTGTTTCTGCCTACACTTTTAATGAAGGTAAAAGTTAATCATACATAGTATATACATTATTTTTTGTTAATATTGTTCAGTTAAGCCTAGAATAATTGGAATGTTGATTTTCTCCAACTGTATTAAATAACATTAAACTATTTTCAGATACATGGACTGCAATCGGGAAGAGACAAGACAGCGAAGAGAGAGAGCCAAGAAATTGAAAGAAGAACTAGTTGCATTACAGTTCAGACTTGAAAAGTAAGGGGCATCTTAATATTGTGTTATGCTCTGGTCTTGTGTTTTTGCAAAATGATAATTAGGCCATGCAAATTGATTTTACATTAGTGTCATTGGGTTGGGTGGTTTTGAAATGTAAAAAGCAAGACAAACCAGTCAGATTTTAGGAGCAGATAATGATATACTGAGTCGAGGAAACCAGTGTTTACTGTGAACTGGTAAGATGTGGACCTACAAGTGCGCATGACCTGATCATACTGTCTTGGTAAAGTTAGTCTGTGTAGCGATTATTGTCTAAGAAATTAAAAAAGTTGATTGTTTTTTTCAGAACACCTATTTTGTTGTTTTTTTGTCACATAGGTCAGTTTTTAAATTGGAATATGATGCCAAACATAAAATCACTGTGGTACGGAATAAGATATTCTCAATGTTTGGTATACTCCAAAAAAGTTTAAACATTTGACCTTACAGTCATAAAAAAATGGAATTATGTATCTTTATCCAAATGTATGGATGTTATTTAACCAACTGTACATGTATGTCATGAAATCAACTTTAATGCATGATCAGGCAGCAGAGTTCTACACAAGGGTATTTAAACCCCAAGTAATTTTTAGCTCTTCTGGCCAGAAGAGCTTATGCGATGGTAATGTGTACGTAGTATGTGCGTCCGTGTGTCTGTAAACAATTGCTTGTGAACACGATACAGTCTTCAGTTTTGATTGTATCTCGATGAAACTTGTACAGTATCTAGATATCCATTAAAGCTTGGTTCCTTTCAAAAACCAGCAAGATCCGCCCATGCATGCCTAGATTATGGGTCTTGATAGTATAAAAAATGCTATTGTGTAAACAAATGCTTGTGAACACGATACAGTCTTCAGTTTTGATTGTATCTCGATGAAACTTGTACAGTATCTAGATATCCATTAAAGCTTGGTTCCTTTCAAAAACCAGCAAGATCCGCCCATGCATGCCTAGATTATTGGTCTTGATAGTATAAAAAAAATGCTATTGTGTAAACAATTGCTTGTGAACACGATACAGTCTTCAGTTTTGATTGTATCTCAATGAAACTTGTACAGTATCTAGATATCCATTAAAGCTTGGTTCCTTTCAAAAACCAGCAAGATCCGCCCATGCATGCCTAGATTATGGGTCTTGATAGTATAAAAAATGCTATTGTGGAAACAAATGCTTGTGAACACGATACAGTCTTCAGTTTTGATTGTATCTCAATGAAACTTGTACAGTATCTAGATATCCATTAAAGCTTGGTTCCTTTCAAAAACCAGCAAGATCCGCCCATGCATGCCTAGATTATGGGTCTTGATAGTATAAAAAAATGCTATTGTGTAAACAAATGCTTGTGAACACGATACAGTCTTCAGTTTTGATTGTATCTCGATGAAACTTGTACAGTATCTAGATATCCATTAAAGCTTGGTTCCTTTCAAAAACCAGCAAGATCCGCCCATGCATGCCTAGATTATGGGTCTTGATAGTATAAAAAAAATGCTATTGTGTAAACAATTGCTTGTGAACACGATACAGTCTTCAGTTTTGATTGTATCTCAATGAAACTTGTACAGTATCTAGATATCCATTAAAGCTTGGTTCCTTTCAAAAACCAGCCAGATCTGCCCATGCATGCCTAGATTATGGGCCTTGATAGTATAAAAAAATGCTATTGTGTAAACAATTGCTTGTGAACACGATACAGTCTTCAGTTTTGATTGTATCTCAATGAAACTTGTACAGTATCTAGATATCTATTAGAGCTCGGTTCCTTTCGAAAACCAGCAAGATCTGCCCATGCATGCCTAGATTATGGGCCTTGATAGTATAAAAAAATGCTATTGTGTAAACAATTGCTTGTGAACACGATACAGTCTTCAGTTTTGATTGTATCTCAATGAAACTTGTGCAGTATCTAGATATCTATTAGAGCTCGGTTCCTTTCGAAAACCAGCAAGATCTGCCCATGCATGCCTAGATTATGGGCCTTGATAGTATAAAAAAATGCTATTGTGTAAACAATTGCTTGTGAACACAATACAGTCTTCAGTTTTGATTGTATCTCGATGAAACTTGTACAGTATTTAGTAGGGATGCAAACGAATATTCGAATATTCGATCAAACGTTTAGTATTCGAATGTCTAAATCGGTATTCGAATACTCTGAAAAAAGAGTAATGATACTAATTGTCAACAAAGAAAATTAAAAACCTTTTGCCTTCAACACTGCTTTTGTTTATAAAGTTCGTTCGTTTTGTTTTTACAACGACTGGCCCCTAATGCCAGAGGTGTGAATGTGATGACAATACACTAAACATGTGTCATATGTCATTAAGGGACATATCGTCGGGTACGGTAAAAAGTCCCCTTACATTTACAATAACTGACTAGGAATCGGCTTTAACACCAATGTTTTGTCTTGGCTGCAAATTAAGCTGGGCGACATAGCTCAAATCGCCGTGATGATATGAATGCCATGTGCTACAATAATGTTGTTACATATATGTGCTTTAAATTGTTTTCCATGTTTCGATACAATGTTCGCGCTTTAAAATGTAAATGTATAGTATAGCGTTTTAGGATATATTTCCTCTATTGTTGAACTCTGGATGAGTCAAATCCAAATATGTTTTCGTTTTATTATTTTACTAGTTCCCGAGTTGGTTTGGGTTTTCCATAGTTATATTTAGTCAATTTAAAGATCAATCTTAGAACTAGGCTTCTTGTCCTACGGAAAGACCCTCCGTTGGCGCAAAACACTATTTGACTAGAAATCCATCTAATTTCACATTGTTTACACATATAAAGGCAGCGGAATTGAAATTATTCTATTGTGTTGTTTGTCTGTTTATAATGTTGTTGTTTTTCTTCCTGAAAATTGTGATTTTCAAAGGCTTATTTGGGGGAAATCGGGGTCCGCCGCTACGACAAATAGGGTCAAATTGCCCCGGCTATTACTTAAGCAAATAATAATAGTAGTTTACTACATCTTCCAAAATATGTATTTCGGTAATTGAATATTCGAATATTCGATCGAAAGAATTACCGAATATTCGTATATCAATTTTGCCATTTGTTTGCATCCCTAGTATTTAGATATCCTTTAGGGGTTCCTTTCGAAAACCAGCAAGATCTGCCCATGCATGCCTAGATTATGGGCCTTGATAGTATAAAAAAATGCTATTGTGTAAACAATTGCTTGTGAACACAATACAGTCTTCAGTTTTGATTGTATCTCGATGAAACTTGTACAGTATTTAGATATCCTTTAGAGCTCGGTTCCTTTCGAAAACCAGCCAGATCTGCCCATGCATGCCTAGATTATGAGCCTTGAAAGTATAAAAAAGAATGTGCGTCTGTAACCAATTGCTTGTGAATACAATTCAGTCTTCAGTTTTGATTGTATCTTGATGAAGCTTGTACAGTACTTAGATATCCATTAAAGCTGGGTTCCTTTTGAAAACCAGCCAGATCCGCCCATGCATGCCTTGATTATGGGTCTTGAAAGTATAAAAAAATACTATTTTTACATGAGTAAAGTCTATTTTTAGCCAAGTTTACATGAAAAATCACAGTTGCTTGTGAATGTTTGTTCAAATTATGCCCCTGGCGTCATTACTGGCCACGCCCCCGGGTTCACAGGTTTGGTATACTTAAATTGGGAAATGTTTAAATTCTTTTTGTCTAAAACAGCTATGCAGATCCTTGCTATTTTGAATTTAGTGGTCCACTGCCATGGTTGTTCAAATTATGCCTCTTGGGTCAAAACTGACGCTGCCCCGGAGGCCACAAGTTTCCTAGAGACTTATTTTAGAAATATTTTCAAAATCACAAAGCCCATACCTTTGATATTTGTTGTGGAGCATCATATGATTACTGTCTAGCAAAACATTTGAAATTATGCCCCTTGGGCAAAAGCTGGCCGCATCCCTTTTGACTTACTTTTTAATTTTTAAAGCTACAGCAATGAAATTTTGACCATGTGTACAGTTTTGCAAACGAGCATCAATGTTGTCCTCGTATGTCCCTGACTTTGACCTTTTGACCAACTTTTTTTTATTTTTAAAGCTACAGAAATGAAATTTTGACCATGAGTACAGTTTTGAAAGAAAATATTTTTTACCCTCAGATTACCTTTACTTAGCACAATGCCATATTAAAAAAGTTCATGTAACTAATCTGCTTACAACACTTTCTGTCCTCAGATGTTGAATGTGCAGCATTTTCAGCTAAACCAAACACAAAAAGTGAACTATATATTTGTTGCCTATAACTCATACGTACATGCTCTGGATTGAAAATGACCACAAGAGCCATGCCAGTAGAGCATAGGCCCTCTTGGGCCTCTTGTTTAAATGAGTATTGAATTTTTCACAGAGTATTTATCTGAACAAAAATCAAACATTATGTTTGGGATGCTGTTTATTGCTGTAAAGACTGTCTGCATCTTAGCACGTTCCATTTGAAATAACCAGGTTTGGTGATATAACATGTACGCAGTGATCTCCCTTGACAATTATTAACTTTCTTCACACTGAAGTCAATGCTGTGAAGTATTCCGCTAAGTGAATATTACCTTGCGCCCAGTACACGATGTGTTCAATTTGACAGACAATTTGACTAAATCCAATGTTTCGATATACAGCGGTTGAAAAGTGATTATGTTTTTCATTATTTTTTGACCTGATGTACCTTATCTAGAGCTCTGCAAGCATTATTTCCATGATGCATTTCATAATTGATCTAAGACTAAATCCTTAAAAAAAAATCTTTGATTTCCAAATTTGTTTCATTTGTTCAAAGCTCAGATCCATCTATGTTTGAACACCGGCTGCATCTTTGTATCTTTCAGATTTACAAACTATGGGTCAGGTAAAAAACGGTACCCTCTACAAGATGTCTTGTCATACGCTCTCGAATTCGCTAAAACCCGCCCTGAATCACCACGTAAAACTGTCACTGTTTCACAAGATATAGAGATGGAATGTCTTTCACCAAATAATAGGTAATTAAGTTCCAGTTTTTGTCTAAAAAAAAATACATAAAATTAGCTCTAACAAAATATTATTGAAGTTCCTTTGTATCATAAACTATTTTTGGTTGAATTACTTTCATTACCACTAACATATAACTTATTAAAACAAGATAATTAATAATAAATAATTCAATAATTTTTTTAATTGATATAATAAAACAATATAAGTACTGGTACACATTCAAGTTATTAAGTGTGCATACAATTTAGTAATTTGTTTGAAAATAGTTATTATCTTTCTTCTAGTCTGAACATGATGGTTGATTCCCCAATCAAGTCACCACCAGATGTTCCTATGGCAACAGTTACATCTCCTCTAGCACAGGGGCAGAGTTCTCCTGATGGTTCCCAGGGAAACCAAAATCCAGGTGAACATTTCTTGATGAAGAATATATCTACAGTCTTGGTTTGTTTAGTTGAAACAGCAATATTTTGCTGCACATTAAAGTATGACAAACCTGCTGGTTATAAATTCCATATGTGTGTGATATGCATCAGCAAAACTCAGTACTGAAATAAGCAAAGGAAAAAAAGCCTTACCAGGAAAATATTTTTTTAAATTGTTTTAACTGAAATGTAGATTTTTTGCAATACTGTTGTATGAATTTCTTTAAAATGTACTGCAGGTAACCAAGACAACCAGTCACCGAATAAAGAAAGCCCCTCCCCAGCAGTCACAGTCCCCACAATCCCTGTCACCATGGTAACAGCACAACCCAGCTGCACAGGAAATACTCCCCCAGATGTCACCATGGCAACAGAAAATAGGTCATCACCAATAACAACAGAGACAGAGTGTTCAGAACGTCCTCACCCAAGACATGTGTCTGATGGTGAGCTGGTGGTATTACAGGATTGCCTTCATAGATGGAGAACAGAGGTGGAACATGATGTAAAAGGTCAGTCATCAAATTTTTAATTTGAATCTAATTGCTGTCACTGTTGGTTTTGAAAATTATTACATGCCTTATTTTGGAAAATCCAAATTCTAATCTACCATAATTGTTTAGGCTGAGTTTGCAGGCTTTAAATATAGTTGACACTGGTGAAAGGCACATGTATGAAAACTTAAAATGTTTTTAACCAGGTTTTCACATAGTGAAACCTGGTTATTAGAATGGCGAACGTCATTGTTTGGGCGGGCGGGCGGTGTCAGACTCACCTATGAAACTGAATAACTTTAGTAAGGGTTGACATATCTTGACCAAACTTGGTCTATAGAAGAGTTTATGGGTACCTTTCATAGGATTGTGTTTGGGGTCCTTAGGGTCAAGGTCAAGGTCACTGTTACTAAAAATAGAAAACGGTTGAAACTGAATAACTTAAGTTAGGGATGCCATATCTTGACTAAACTTGGTCTATGGGAAGAGTTTATGGAGACCTTTCATGGGATTGCGTTTGGGGTCCCTAGGGTCAAGGTCACTGTTACTAACAATAGAAAAACGGTTGAAACTAAATAACTTTAGTTAGGGATGACATGTATTGACTAAACTTGGTCTATAGGAAGAGTTTATGGCGACCTTTCATGGGATTGTGTTTGGGGTCCCTAGGGTCAAGGTCACTGTTACTAAAAATAGAAAAATGGTTGAAACTGAATAATTTTAGTTAGGGTTAACATATCTTGACCAAACTTGGTCAATAGGAAGAGTTTATGGATACCTTTCATGGGATTGCTTTTGGGGTCCCTAGGGTCAAGGTCAAGGTCACTGTAACTAAAAACAGAAAAACGGTTGAAACTTAATAACTATAGTTAGGGATGACATATCTTGACTAATCTTGGTCTATAGGAAGAGTTTATGGAGACCTTTCATGGGATTGCATTTGGGGTCCCTAGGTTCAAGGTCAAGGTGACTGTTACTAAAAATAGAAAAACAGTTGAAACTGGATAACTTTAGTAAGGGTTGACATATCTTGACCAAACTTGGTCTATAGAAAGAGTTTATGGGTACCTTTCATGGGATTGTGATTGGGGTCCCTAGGTTCAAGGTCAAGGTCACTGTTACTAAAAATAGAAAAACAGTTGAAACTAAATTACTTCAGTTAGGGATGACATATCTTGACTAAACTTGGTGTACAGGAAGAGTTTATAGGTACCTTTCATGGGATTGCGTTTGGGGTCCCTAGGGTCAAGGTCACTGTTACTAAAAATAGAAAACCGGTTGAAACTTAATAACTTTAGTTAGGGTTGACATATCTTGACCAAACTTGGTCTATATTATTATGAAGAGTTTATGGATACCTTTCATGGGATTGCATTTGGGGTCCCTAGGGTCAAGGTCACTGTTATTTAAAATAGAAAAACAGTTGAAACTGAATAATTTTAGTTAGGGTCTACATATCTTGACCAAACCAGGTATAAAGGAAGAGTTTATGGATACCTTTCAATGGATTGCATTTGGGGTCCCTAGGGTCAAGGTCACTGTTACTTAAAATAGAAAAACAGACACAGGCTGAAGTTCTTCTATCAATCATTAAAAACCTGGTTTTGTCGCATTGCGGCGTTTCTTGTTATGTTCATGTTATAGTGTTGAAGTGCTTAAAAACTACCAGTAATATAATTTATTGATGAAATAGTTGCATTTAAGCTGCAGTACAAGAAATGCAATTTGAAATAAGATTTTTTCAACTTTCAAACAATGGCTTTGTACCAACGGTATCTGCATTGAACAGGGTGGGGTAAAATTTTTCTCTTTGAAAATTATATGACTTTGTATTTAATATGCCATAGTGGTTTAGATTGATTATTAATGCTTTTTACATGCATTTTGTTTCGATATCAGAATTACAGGAAGGAATAGGTCGGCTAGAAGATTCAATTAGCAGAATGTACAGCGATGAGCCAATGACGAAGGTGAATATTTTAACTATATATTCTATATCAAACTCAGACCAGATTTACAAAAAACATGGAACATATGACAATTGATGATGACAGATTTGAATAGTAGTTTTAAAACTGAACAATCTTCACATACCTTGTTAGTGTTGCCATAAATTCAATGCGTTTATGTAAAATGCTTTAAATACATAATTTTGATTATTTATTTATTTGAGTATGCTTGTTTATTGTTTTCGCATAGATGTGTTTATATTTCTATTGTGTAAATAAATAAAAAAATCAAATTATAATTTCATAGTTTAGAATGCGGTTCAATTTTTAGAACCAAGGCGTGAGTGTGGTCTTGTGTTGTGGGGGAAACCGGAGTTCTCGGAGGAAACCCACTTGTCCGACTTAGTGACCACTAACCAAACTCACATGTGCTCAGACCGGGAATCAAACCCAGGTCGCCTAGGTGAGAAGCAAGTGCACTAACTACTGCACTAACCGGACAACCAGTGATACTTCTTGTTACAAGAGGGTGGTGTGGTGGGGTTATTTATCACATTTAGTGACAGCTTTAGTTGTTCAAGGCAAAAAAAAAGTCACAACATCTTTTTCCAGCACCCATACCACCTGCATGCAGTTCTAGTCCATGAAGGTCAGGCAGCGTCGGGCCACTACTGGGCGTACATTCATGATGCTGGGTCTGATTCTTGGCTCAAGTTTAATGACATCACAGTTACGGAAGCATCGTGGGAGGAGTTGGAGAAGGACAGTGTTGGCGGCTACCACAACACCAGCGCCTACTGTCTCATGTACATTGATAAAACACGCATAGAGGAAGAGGCTGGTAGGTTTTATGTTGGTTAAAATGTTCATTAAAATTATGATTAAGTCAGTTTTCTTTGTGGATAAGAGTGTGCATCTGCTAAAAAATGGCGGTTAAATTGAAACATTGTTTACCATCATTAAATTTATTTCTCCCAAATTCAATCATGTATACAAGCAACCATTGAAGTTATTAACCCCTCTTGGTTTGTTTACAGTATCTGGTAAGGCTGCCCCTGGAACAACATCTGACCTTGAGAACCTGCCTGTTGACCTTGGGGATTTGGTGACTGTTGACAACAAGCTCTTTAGTGAGGAGATAGAGCGCTGGGACCGAGAGCTAGCCAGAAAGGCTGCTGGCTCTGGAGACTCGGATGTTGTTGAAAATAAACCTGGTAGGTTTCTATTTTTATTTTATTTTATTGCCTGGCATTTTGTTTTGTAATTCGTTTTTTTTTTTTGTTCAAGGACATGATTTCCAAATATTTTTGTATATAATTTATAGCATTAGCATTTTATGAAATGCATGTGTATTGAAAATCAGCTATAACAGCATAGAAATGGGTTGTTCTTTGACATTATCATGGTAACTTTA
Source organism: Mya arenaria (assembly GCF_026914265.1). Lineage (NCBI taxonomy): Eukaryota > Metazoa > Mollusca > Bivalvia > Myida > Myidae > Mya > Mya arenaria. Next base: position 37,246,010 of record NC_069126.1, read on the forward strand.
CATTCTCTTATTTTTTTAATGTGTTTCTTTTAAACTGATTCAAGCTTTACTGACCTAAATACATAATCCATTACCAGCCAAGGCTAACAGTAGGAGTAAAAAGCTATAAATTTATTAAAAATTCCACACCATTTGCAGCTCTGCCTCATCCAAACATGAGCAGTTCTAGCACAGTGTCAACTCAGACGACCCAACCAGCTGTAAGGCAAATAAACTTTGGTGCCATCCATGCCCAGCTGTCTGCGAATGAGAGTGCCATTGCACTTCGCAGGGTTCTGGAAACCGAAGATCTGGAGGCTGAGAAGGGATTAAGCAATGCTTTAAATAGGGTAAAAGTGAAGGCAGTCATCTTTGCAAGGGTTGATACGTTGACCTTTTTTAATGTCATTTTTATGTATAATGTTTTATTGTTTAAAGAATTTTAACAACAACTGCCTGGTCAGCTTTTTGGTTGAAATATGCTTGTAAGCTGATCTAAAAAATCCAATTTGGCAACGTTTATGTTACATGACCATGCTTTCTCACTGAGAAGGTATTCATGTTACACAGCCATGCATGCTAATTGAGAAGTTAATCATGTAACATCCCGTAAATCATTGTGTATAGTACGCTATCGTATATAGGATGCAGGAAAAAAATTACGGAATGGTGGAAACGGAAAAGGTTATTAAATAGTACAACACATGTACATAAATGATAAAATATATTGAAATAACAATGGTACACAGCACATCAATAGTTAATTGCAATACTGTATTAAGTAATCAATAAGCAACAATTTAAATCTGTTATCCCAATGTCGCTTTCAGGGAAGCCCTCAAGTTGTTTGCTATCGACACAAATTGTATAAGGAACAGCTGTATGTTGTACCCCCTTTAATATTCTCAACACCTAAGTTAAGAATTCCAAACACATGGTATAATGGGATGAACAACACTGTCATTGCAACACATTGTACTATTGGTACGGCCGTAAGGTAGATCTAGAGGGTGTTTTTCACACCACTGCACATCAACAGTGCACAATGATGCCACTTCACATGATGCTTTTCAATTTGTTTTAAATACAGAATCATACAATTTGAACTTTAAAATAATCAACAACTTTAAATTGTTGTCGTCTTTTAATGCTAACTACCCATTTTCTACAGCTGTTATAACTCAATCCACTAATCGATGTGAGTAGCCTCCCTTTAAAGTGAAATGTCAACAGACATATAACGGCTTGAAATTGACTGTGGAAAAAAATCGTCAAAAGTCTAATACTGTTAATAAGACACAGGCATTTTATTCATAAGGATTCTAGGGGGAAAAAGTGTGTCCTATACTCAATGATTTATGGTAGCCATGCTAGCTCATTGAGAAGTTATGGAAGAACTGTGAATTCTACTTTTTATCACTCGAAGAACTTTAAAGCGAATACAAGAATTGTCCTATCACCTTGGTATTTAATCTGTTCAATCTGTGTACTTCCAGGCAGTAGAGATGGAACACAAAAGAATAAAAAACATTGTAGATAAGGAATTGCCGTCGTTGTTCCCTAAACAAGACCCACGCCTACAGCACATTGTTGCATTCCTGATACACTGCGAGTGTAAAAACAGTGTCACTCTCATCATGCTACTTGAACAGTTTGCTGAACTCATCTATGATAATAATGAGAAGTATGATCATTTTATAAGGAATTTTTGTAATGCTTTTCTGTTTATACGTATAAAAATGATGCCAATTGTCTTTCTACATTGAATGCATGTAAATAAGTAATGGTATAGTAATGTGGAATGTTGTCCATAGATATTGTTCATTTCTTTGAGTATCTGTAGATGATAGGTTCAAATCTGTTGCTGACAAATCTATTGTTTTTTTTTCAAGAAATATAACCTCGCAACAGATTTGTTTCTCCAGATATGTTTGTTTTTCAAGATGATATTTCAAATGTCTTTAATACTGCAGTTGTTTGAAACATTAGGAATAGAATTGTACATGAAGTATTGATGACATATCTGTAGTAACATTAAGTTTTTTAACAGTACTGTCTATTTTTGACAGCATTAAAAGGTTGAAACAGTTAGCTGGGGACTGGATGAAACAACTCAAGTGCTCCAAGGAGGAGGAGGTGGAAAAACAGTATATTGTAAGTTCAAGTTTACATGGCATGTTGAATAACTTTTAACTTATTTAAACTCAATTGCCCAAAATGAATCAAGATCAGAGAGAGCTAACAATAAAAGGTTAAACTATCCAAGTGTTACTCTTGTTTAAGGCCAATCTACAACTATATAAACATATTGTAAGTTTAAACACCCTTGAAATGTCTTCATTTTTGTTCTTTTTAAGAAATAACTGTTGAAATTTAAAAAGATGTTTCATTTTACAGGAATGGCATGAAATGTACCAGAAATACCTGAAGACTGCCTTACTGTTTATTAAGGGTGTCTCATTATATTTTGAAGAAAAGTAAGTTCTTGAGAAACATATAATATCTAAATGATATATTCAAATTCATCAAGATACTTTGATGGACATGCAAACCTCACAATAAAGCCTATTTGTTTGCTTGTCTGTTATTTGAAGAGAAGAAATGGAGGTAATGTCATTGCCTTGGTGTCTTATGGTGTAATCAGTAGCAAACTTTTACCATGGCAATAACTTATAAACTGGTCAAAATATTCAAATAAACCTTGGTAGCAATAATTGTTGAGTGCCTGTTATTGACTGGAAAATAAAGCAACGGATAAATGTTGGCATCCTATTGCTCTTGTTTGAAATGAAGAAAATAATTGATAGTATAATGAAACTGAATGGTAACATTTGAGTGGTGATGGTATGCTGGTATTATTGTAAGATTTGAGTGGTGATGGTATGCTGGTATTATGGTGACAGTATGCTGGCATTTTGGTGACGGTATTAGTGTTTTAGCTAAAGCGGAATGGAAGGGCGGCCCGACCTGCCTTTTTTTGACCCCGCCCCATTGCCCCTTTTTACACGCCCTGTCATAATTTCCCTGCGCCCTTCTGGCCATTTAGATCGTTGTTTATCACATAGTTACGCCCTAAAAGTATTTCATTGGTCAACGTCGCCGTTTCCTACTCTGTCATAGATCAGAGCGTGCTAAGGCACACGACCGTCATCACCGCGGGTCGGATTAACGGTAATTCACGCTTATAATCAGGGTGCTAATTGGTGTTCATTGTGACACATTATTCCTTGTCTGAGACATCCAAGTTGTACCTCTAAATGTTGATCTTTGATGCTGATGTTGTTACAAATTTAATTAATTTAGCCATTTATAATCGGTAATCTCCTAATCACTTAATTGGGTCGTCAGTCATCCTTTTATCGAAACGTCCCATGTCAACCAATCAGAGAAGACACTGGTCAATTGATTAAAAGTTTGTTAAATTGCGATAGAAAAAGCGAAGAATTGATGAAAAATGTCGTCAAGCATTAGTAAACAATTGATACTTGCAGTGTAAAAACAAGGCACACTTTTTAGAACATTGTTTCGTTTGAAGCAGACGGTCATTGAAAAACAGACGGTGGTGCTAAGAAAATCAAATACTCAAAACTTCATGACTAATATTTGATAGTTTTTGTGTTGAATGTTCATAATGAAAATTTGTTTTGTAATCTCAAATCTTTTTTATTTGCTTTATATAGCATTTACTTACAGTATTTTCCTCATTTGTACGATGTTTAAAAGTAGAAGATTCGGTGAGTCACCGCCATTTTGTCATAACATTTTTCGGAGTTTATTTCTCAATTTTCTAGTTCTATTATTACGTATAAGTGAGTTTTCCATGAAGGATAGAGATTTTAAATGTTATTTTGTTTTTAACATCTCATATATAACAATAAGGCCATTCTGATTGATTCAAATGGTATTTTTTTTAAATGTCTTTGTTTTTTTTTTTTGGAGGTAAACTATACATTGCAAAAAAGAGACTCTAGACAAGTACACTTTTGATAGGCCAAAAAAGAACACTTTTTTAACATTCCATCTAGTAAAAGCAATCAAAGTAAATGTGAATTTTAAGTTTTGTGTCATGGCACAATATTTATCTCAGGTTTTACGATAAGTATCTCTTCTCCTTAAAGTCTCCCTCTCCCTAATTTGACTGGTGGGAGAAGTGACTTCTACCCCAAAAATCAGCCTTGAGAGAGCCCTGTTGACAACAACCCGAGATGGTAAAGAAAGTGTCTGAAGTGAAAATGAACAAGAAAGAAGAATTAAGAGTATTCTGTAGGGATATTACTACAATGGGTGCATGAACATGCATGTACTTTGATAAGGTACATGGTCGTTTTACAACAATACAAAGCTAATATTGTGCGCATTGTTTTCCCATTTATGAAAACACCATGCCCCTATTTTGGCCCACCCTGCCCTTTTTTTGGCCCACCCTGCCCTTTTTAATTCCTGGCTAAAACACTACGGTATGCTAGTATTGTGATAAAATTTATGTGGTGACGGTATGCTGTTAAGGTTTGTGTGGTGACGGTATGCTGGTATTGTGGAAGGTTTGTGTGGTGACGGTATGCTGGTATTGTGGTAAGGTTTGTGTGGTGACGGTATGCTGGTATTGTGGTGAAGGTATGCTGGTATTGTGGTGATGGTATGCTGGTGACATTTGTGTGGTGAAGGTATGCTGGTGACATTTGTGTGGTGACGGTATGCTGGTGACATTTGTGTGGTGACGGTATGCTGGTATTGTGGTGAAGGTATGCTGGTATTGTGGTGACGGTATGCTGGTGACATTTGTGTGGTGAAGGTATGCTGGTGACATTTGTGTGGTGACGGTATGCTGGTGACATTTGTGTGGTGATGGTATGCTGGTGACATTTTTGTGGTGACAGTGTGCTGGTATTGTGGTGATGGTATGCTGGGACATTTGTGTGGTGACGGTATGCTGGTATTGTGGTTACGGTATGCTGGTGACATTTGTGTAGTGACAATATGCTGGTATTGTGGTGACGGTATGCTGGTATTGTGGTGATGGTATGCTGGTATTGTGGTGAGGTTGCTGGTATTTATGTGATGGTATGCTGGTATTTATGTGATAGTATGCTGGTATTGTGGTGATGGTATGCTGGTATTGGTAAGCTGGTATTTATGTGATAGTATGCTGGTATTTATGTGATTGTATGCTGGTATTTATGTGATAGTATGCTGGTATTGTGGTGATAGTATGCTGGTATTGTGGTGACATTGAGTGGTGACCTTTTGCTGTTACTGTTTCAGACATGTCCAGGCATTAGCGTACCTCCTGCATGCTCACCTGTTATCTCTGGACCTTCTGAAGATGAACCGTCATGCCATCCTGCCAGAACCCAACATTCTTGCCTTCTTCTTTCGACAAACACTACTGGTAAGATGTTAAACATAATCTTGATGTAATTTTGTGTATTTTTTTTCTGCCTAGTGTTATAAACAGTTGTGCAGCAGTAATTTTGTTACAATGTACTTATAGGTTAGAATATTTTGTATGGAAAGTTTCTGCAGAAGTAGGAAACTTGTAAGAATGTTCTTAATGATAAGCTGTTGTCTTAGATTATTGATTGTGCATAGGCAGACAAACTATAAAGTCTCAGATGTTCACCTAAACTTCACTGTTAGGTGGACAACGAGACACCCGGGGCCATATTACAGAAGCAATTTGTGGTTAATTTCTACTTTTTTCTAAATTTCCACTTTTTATTTCTTTACATTGGTAGAAAGTATTATGCTTGGAGTATATTCTGCTATTAAAATGTGGAACCCTACAAACCCTAGCCCCTGGTACAAGAGTAGTCTAACCCAACATCTTAGTCTAACCCAACATCTTAGTCTAACCCAACATCTTAGTCTAACCCAACATCTTAGTCTAACCCAACATCTCAGTCTAACCCAACATCTCAGTCTAACCCAACATCTTAATCTAACCCAACATCTAAGTCTAACCAAACATCTTAGTCTAACCCAACATCTCAGTCTAACCCAACATCTTAGTCTAACCCAACATCTTAGTCTAACCCAACATCTCAGTCTAACCCAACATCTTAGTCTAACCCAACATCTCAGTCTAACCCAACATCTCAGTCTAACCCAACATCTTAATCTAACCCAACATCTCAGTTTAACCCAACATCTTAGTCTAACCCAACATCTTAGTCTAACCCAACATCTTAGTCTAACCAAACATCTTAGTCTAACCCAACATCTCAGTCTAACCCAACATCTTAGTCTAACCCAACGTCTCAGTCTAACCCAACATCTTAGTCTAACCCAACATCTCAGTCCAACATCTCAGTCTAACCCAACATCTTAGTCTAACCCAACATCTTAGTCCAACATCTCAGTCTAACCCAACATCTTAGTCTTACCCAACATCTTAGTCCAACATCTCAGTCTAACCCAACATCTTAGTCTAACCCAACATCTTAGTCTAACCCTACATCTTAGTCTCACCCAACATCTCAGTTTAACCCAACATCTTAGTCTAACCCAACATCTCAGTCTAACCCAACATCTCAGTCTAACCCAACATCTTAATCTAACCCAACATCTTAGTCTAACCCAACATCTCAGTTTAACCCAACATCTTAGTCTAACCCAACATCTTAGTATAACCCAACATCTTAGTCTAACCCAACATCTCAGTCTAACCCAACATCTTAGTCTAACCCAACGTCTCAGTCTAACCCAACATCTTAGTCTAACCCAACATCTCAGTCCAACATCTCAGTCTAACCCAACATCTTAGTCTAACCCAACATCTTAGTCCAACATCTAGGTCTAACCCAATATCTCAGTCTAACCCAACATCTCAGTCCAACATCTTAGTCTAACCCAACATCTCAGTCTAACCCAACATCTTAGTCTAACCCAACGTCTCAGTCTAACCCAACATCTTAAACTAACCCAACATCTCAGTCCAACATCTCAGTCTAACCCAACATCTCAGTCCAACATCTCAGTCCAACATCTTAGTCTAACCCAACATCTTAGCCCAACATCTCAGTCTAACCCAACATCTCAGTCCAACATCTTAGTCCAACATCTTAGTCTAACCCAACATCTTAGTCCAACATCTTAGTCTAACCCAACATCTTAGTCCAACCCAACATCTTAAACTAACCCAACATCTCAGTCCAACATCTCAGTCTAACCCAACATCTCAGTCCAACATCTCAGTCTAACCCAACGTCTCAGTCCAACATCTTAGTCTAACCCAACATCTCAGTCCAACATCTCAGTCTAACCCAACATCTCAGTCCAACATCTTAGTCTAACCCAACATCTTAGTCCAACATCTTAGTCTAACCCAACATCTTAGTCTAACCCAACATCTTAAACTAACCCAACATCTCAGTCCAACATCTCAGTCTAACCCAACGTCTCAGTCCAACATCTCAGTCTAACCCAACATCTCAGTCCAACATCTTAGTCCAACCCAACATCTCAGTCTAACCCAACATCTTAGTCTAACCCAACATCTCAGTCTAACCCAACATCTCAGTCTAACCCAAGTCTAACCCAACATCTCAGTCCAACATCTTAGTCTAACCCAACATCTCAGTCTAACCCAACATCTCAGTCTAACCCAAGTCTAACCCAACATCTCAGTCCAACATCTTAGTCTAACCCAACATCTCAGTCCAACATCTCAGTCTAACCCAACATCTTAGTGTAACCCAACATCTTAAACTAACCCAACACCTCAGTCTAACCCAACATCTTAAACTAACCCAACATCTCAGTCCAACATCTCAGTCTAACCCAACGTCTCAGTCCAACATCTCAGTCTAACCCAACATCTCAGTCCAACATCTCAGTCTAACCCAACATCTCAGTCCAACATCTCAGTCTAACCCAACATCTTAGTGTAACCCAACATCTTAAACTAACCCAACACCTCAGTCTAACCCAACATCTTAAACTAACCCAACATCTCAGTCCAACATCTCAGTCTAACCCAACATCTCAGTCCAACATCTCAGTCTAACCCAACATCTCAGTCCAACATCTCAGTCTAACCCAACATCTCAGTCCAACATCTCAGTCTAACCCAACATCTCAGTCTAACCCAACATCTTAGTGTAACCCAACATCTTAAACTAACCCAACATCTCAGTCTAACCCAACATCTTAGTCTAACCCAACATCTTAAACTAACCCAACATCTCAGTCCAACATCTCAGTCTAACCCAACGTCTCAGTCCAACATCTCAGTCTAACCCAACATCTCAGTCCAACATCTTAGTCTAACCCAACATCTCAGTCCAACATCTCAGTCTAACACAACATCTCAGTCTAACCCAACATCTCAGTCCAACATCTTAGTCCAACATCTCAGTCCAACATCTTAGTATAACCCAACATCTCAGTCCAACCCAACATCTCAGTCCAACATCTTAGTCTAACCCAACATCTTAGTCCAACATCTCAGTCTTACCCAACATCTCAGTCTAACCCAACATCTTAGTCTAACCCAACGTCTCAGTCTAACCCAACATCTTAAACTAACCCAACATCTCAGTCCAACATCTCAGTCTTACCCAACATCTCAGTCCAACATCTTAGTCTAACCCAACATCTTAGTCCAACATCTCAGTCCAACATCTCAGTCTAACCCAACATCTTAGTCTAACCCAACGTCTCAGTCTAACCCAACATCTTAAACTAACCCAACATCTCAGTCCAACATCTCAGTCTAACCCAACATCTTAGTCTAACCCAACATCTTAGTCTAACCCTACATTTTAATCTACTCCAGCATCTTAGTCTAACATCTTAGTCTAACCCAACATCTCAGTCCAACATCTCAGTCTTACCCAACATCTCAGTCTAACCCAACATCTTAGTCTAACCCAACGTCTCAGTCTAACCCAACATCTTAAACTAACCCAACATCTCAGTCTAACCCAACATCTTAGTCTAACCCAACATCTTAGTCTAACCCTTCATTTTAATCTACTCCAGCATCTTAGTCTAACCCAACATCTTAGTCTAACCCAACATCTTAGTCTAACCCAACATCTCAGTCTAACCAAATATCTCAGTCTAACCCAACATCTTAATTTAACCCAACATGTCAGTCTAACCCAACATCTCAGTCCAACATGTCAGTCTAACCCAACATCTCAGTCTTACCCAACATCTCAGTCTAACCCAACATCTTTATAGTCTAATGCATTCTTTTGACTCAATATAGTTATTTAATTTCTTGTGATTTTTTTCTCATATTTAATTTAATTAATTTAGGTCGCATTTTCTGGAAGATTTTGACCAAAGATACGTCAGAATCAAGTGCAGTCAAATGCTAGATGATATTGTTGTGGTCAACGGGGCGACATTTACAGGTTCAATCTGCCCTGCAAAAGCAACAGACACTATATTCAATTTATATATTGCCATAAATACCGTAGTTACATATATTCGAAGAAAATAAGTAGGGCGGTTCATGAAAGATCATAGTCATAACTGGAAATTATGTTTATGTGTCAAAATTTCATTATGTTGCTACATATTTGTTGATATTCAATTTAAATCAGCATTTAAGTTGAAAACAAAAATGAGGAAATGAAGATATTAACTTCTTGAGAGCTATGGTGTTCCTACATTCCTACATTTTAATATATTTGAAGGTGCAACTTAAATCCTCAATAGAAACAGGGCCCCTAATATTTCGAGTAAAAATGCCAAGCCTAGCCCTTGACCTGTACTTTGACACCTTGACATCATTATATTGGTTTAGTTGGCAAAAAAGTTCATCTTACAGATATATTAGCATTACGTACGTGGGAAGCAATCTATAACCTGTCTCTTGAATGTTACAGGGGTAAGTTTCAAATTTAAGAATATATATGCCATTTCAGCATCTTAATGACACCAAGGCAGTTCCCAGTTTACATATGTATATGCTGTTTCAGTATCTTAACAACACCCAGGCAGTTCCCAGTTTACATATGTATATGCTGTTTCAGTATCTTAACAACACCCAGGCAGTTCCCAGTTTACATATGTATATGCTGTTTCAGTATCTTAACAACACCCAGGCAGTTCCCAGTTAACATATGTATATGCTGTTTCAGTATCTTAAGAACACCCAGGCAGTTACCAGTTAACATATGTATATGCTGTTTCAGTATCTTAACAACACCCAGGCAGTTCCCAGTTAACATATGTATATGCTGTTTCAGTATCTTAACAACACCCAGGCAGTTCCCAGTTTACATATGTATATGCTGTTTCAGTATCTTAACAACACCCAGGCAGTTCCCAGTTTACATATGTATATGCTGTTTCAGTATCTTATCAACACCCAGGCAGTTTTCAGTTTACATATGTATATGCTGTTTCAGTATCTTAACAACACCCAGGCAGTTCCCAGTTTACATATGTATATGCTGTTTCAGTATCTTAACGACACCCAGGCAGTTCCCAGTTTACATATGTATATGCTGTTTCAGTATCTTAACAACACCCAGGCAGTTCCCAGTTTACATATGTATATGCTGTTTCAGTATCTTAACAACACCCAGGCAGTTCCCAGTTTACATATGTATATGCTGTTTCAGTATCTTAACAACACCCAGGCAGTTCCCAGTTTACATATGTATATGCTGTTTCAGTATCTTAACAACACCCAGGCAGTTCCCAGTTTACATATGTATATGCTGTTTCAGTATCTTAACAACAACCAGGCAGTTCCCAGTTTACATATGTATATGCTGTTTCAGTATCTTAACAACACCCAGGCAGTTCCCAGTTTACATATGTATATGCTGTTTCAGTATCTTTACAACACCCAGGCAGTTCCCAGTTAACATACGTATATGCTGTTTCAGTATCTTAACAACACCCAGGCAGTTACCAGTTAACATACGTATATGCTGTTTCAGTATCTTAACAACACCCAGGCAGTTCCCAGTTTACATACGTATATGCTGTTTCAGTATCTTAACAACACCCAGGCAGTTCCCAGTTTACATATGTATATGCTGTTTCAGTATCTTAACAACACCCAGGCAGTTCCCAGTTTACATACGTTTTTGCCGTTTCAGTATCTTAACAACACCTAGGCAGTTCCCAGTTAACATATGTATATGCTGTTTCAGCATCTTAACGACAACCTGGCAGTTCCAGTTCACATTTTTTATTGACGTTGCAGCATCTTAACGACACCCAGGCAGTTCCCAGTTTACATATGTTTTTGCCGTTTCAGTATCTTAACAACACCTAGGCAGTTCCCAGTTAACATATGTATATGCTGTTTCAGCATCTTAACGACAACCTGGCAGTTCCAGTTCACATTTTTTATTGACGTTGCAGCATCTTAACGACACCCTGGCACATCAGTTTGAATCTAAGGCTGAAGTGAGTGATATTCTGGAGATGGTGTTACGTAACGTGGTGCCGTGCCTGCAGACCGTGGTCAACATCGGCAACACAGAGGACGTTGCTGCTGTGGAAGACATTCGGGAGAAATGGTGCAACTTCCTTGGGCAGGAGATGGAAGGTATGTGTTGTAATGGTATATTATGTACAAATAAGCTTTTCATTTCCTTTTGCCATTGGCCTTATTTATTCATTCATATCGAACAAGAGTTGATACCTGAATTGAAGTTTCACAAAGTGAGCAACAGCTGATGCGTGAGGTGTGTTGTTAAGTAAACTTGTTATTAACATTGCACAAATGGTAATCTTGCTCCATTCAGTTAGTTGTCCGAGGTTTTGAGTCATCCATTTGATTATACAACCATGTGCCATTATCATTTTTATTAACAAAATTTAACCCATTCCTTGGTCAAATGAGGTATTGAATGACAACCAGCAACATGTTTATTGTGTGTGCATTTAACTCGACATGTCATTTGTTCTCCAGCCTCAAAAGTGGAACTGTTACAAGACTTTTTATCCAAATTGTTTGAGCCTCCGTCAGAGCTGCGAGTGCCTCGGATGCCCAAGATTGGAATGGAAAGCTTTCATCATATTCATAAACAGTATTCCCTTATAATGGAGAAAGCCATGGAGTATGGGGACATAGAAAAAGCTTTGAAAGGGTCCTGAGTTTTAACCACTTGACTTTCTGTGATTTCATATACATACGCATATTGTTATTGCAACAAAACTCCTCAACATGTACATCCGAGATGGTGCCACTGTGGTTGAAGGAGTCAAGTGTTGATGTAGCCGTTTGAACGGATTACCTGTCCACCCAACACACACATCAACAATATTTATTTTCAAGTGGAATGGTTTAGAACCAGTATGCTTAAATGTGATTCAAAAAGAATATGAAATAATAATTATCTCAAACCATAATATTTGCAATTGATCAAAAGTAATTGGTGCCATAACAAAATGATGTTAGTTCTTGAAAGTAGGCATTTTCTTATTGTTCAAAGACAAATGTCACCCGATATATTATGTCTAACAATGTTACTACAATGGTGCAAAATGTGCTTTACTCGTATGCACATAATTCGTCATTCTTCGTATGTTCGTTTTCACTCTTGTTTTTACTCAAATTCATATTTTTACCAAGTTGGTTAGTTTCACATTCAATAATGTCCATGCTGAGTGAAATGTTACATTTTGTTATTAAATACATGCAACACATTTTTAAAATCTTACTTACATTGATTAAACATTAAGAAATCTTGTTAAAAAATAATTTTGTAGTCAGATCATAGTATTTTATAATAACTACAGTGTAAAAAATTACCTTAACTGTTTAAGTCATGAATCTGATGAATTGAGCGGAATCAGTGATCTTCATTTAGAATGTTAATTGACTGTCCATTTCATGATGGATCAACAAAATATGTTATCACATTTGAATGTACATTTGGTTTGAATCATTTGACACTACATCTGCAAATGTATATTGGTATAGTTACATATTAATACACCATATGTAAATTAAACACATTGAACAAATGAATATGTGTGCCGCCCTACTTGTTTTAAAATAAAAATAGCAAGTTTAATATTTTATCACATAATTAGAGTATTTAAAATGACGTGTAACACTTTACGGAATATTCATCTTTTTTAGGTATTTATTAAAAATAATGTAGAGCAGTTATGGAAGAGATGCACATATCTGAAAATAATACAGATCTGCAGAATTAATGTTAAGACTATTTGCTTAACCTTCAAAATTCAGTTTTCAGAACATTTTCACTTACTTTCTCACTTTCCCAACACAAACTAAAACCTGTACATTATGTAAAGGATTCATTTTCTACTGATAGTGTATTTAATGACAAATGTGTTGTGTGGTATCGGTTTAAACATTCAACTAGTTCTGCAGTACAATCCGTGCTCTAATATTACAATGGTTTTGTCTTCAAAATAACAATCATAATTTGTTTCAAAGTGTTTGCTTCTAACAAAATCAAAATATACACATTGAAATTGTGCTTGCGCGCAGTGTGATTACTTAATTTAAGTGGGTGGTTTTATTTCTTGATCCCCTGACCTTTCCAGTACAAAAGTCTTTATTATAGTACTAACCCCACGCTCATAATATGGTTTATGCCATTCTAGAAGAACACAGTTTTGTTTTCCTTTCCACTACCAGTAAAAACAACAACATTTAAATGTCAAAAAATAATGTCAAGGACCAACGAAATACAGATGTTTCAAGCTAAAAGATTTGTAACATTGGCTTAAATAGTTTGTTCATGCATCCCTATTGATAATAGTCTATTTTGAAATATGTCTGAATTTGCAAAGCATAGTATTTCTCCTGTATAATTTCAGTATGTTTCTGTCAGCTTTACAAACCTGTTGGGTGCTGATGAATGAAAAGTGCCCTTAAACCAGGCATTAAATGTGAATTAAACTTGTGTTCTTTTTTTAAGTATCACGATGAAAAGCTTTCTTTAACATATTAACTTCATTTGCATGTTGTCTATACAGTTAACTGCAGGTTTGCTAATTTTATCACAAATACCCGGTATACTAGCACATTGATGCCAGCATCAACGATTTTTAAGCAGCAATTAAATTTATATCTTCATGGCCTTATTTAGATCAGCAACTTAATGTACATGATAATGCCAATAAGAAGCCCATAATACATTACAATGAATAGTTCTGCTGTGAAATTGTGTACATGGTGTTTGTCTCTGTCTGACTAGGTCCTAAGGGCAGCCTTGATATCCCCTGGGGTAGTCCAAGCTTAATAGACCAGGTCCCCTCGTCTATAATGTACATGTCTGTAGTCTGCCAAATTCCGCAGCATAACAAAGGCTATAACAGTCATGCAAGCCACTTATATCGCTCACTGCATTCATATCAATTGATACTACATTGTATTTTAAGCCAGAATGCAAGTATAAAAATAATAAAAATGAGCCTTTCGCATGTCCTGCTTGAGTATGTTCATTAGGTGTTACTGATAGGGATGTTGTAATAGCTAAAATTGATCACCTTTATATGACTGTAATATACTCTGTATTCTTAACTTTATAACTATGTTTTGTTGACGATTTGAAATAAAACCCTAAACAAATGAACAGAGTCCTTTTGGAACTGATTATTATGTCTTGATATTTTGAGATTAGAATAAATTTCGAGTCGAAGTTATTGTCAGTAAAAATGCTATTTCATTTACATGTTTATTCCAATACTGAGATAGAGTTTGGTCCTATTTAGATCCATCAAATCAAATTAAACCTATCACTTTACAATTATATCGATGTAGATACTGATAGATGGCAGTTCTATCTTTTTAATCCCCCCACACGGAGTGGGGAGGGGATTATAGGAATGCACTTCGTCCGTCTGTCTGTCGGTCCTTCCGTCTGTTAATCCTTCCGTGGATGGATTACCATATTACTTGATACAAATGTTGTCCTCATTGAGACAATGTGCAGTGACCTTGACCCGGGTCCCTACCTCAAAGGTCAAGGTCACACGAGGCATTTAAAGGTCAGAGTACACATGCTCGTGTCAGCGCTATAATTTACTTATGCATTGATGGATTACCATAATACTTGGTACAAATGTTGTCCTCATTGAGACGATGTGCAGTGATCTTGACCTGGGTCCATACCTCAAAGGTAAAGGTCACATGAGACATTTAAAGGTCAGAGTACACATGCTCGTGTACACGCTATAACTTACTTATGCATTGATGGATTATCATATTACTTGATACAAATGTTTTCCTCATTGAGACGATGTGCAGTGATCTTGACCTGTGTCCATACCTCAATGGTCAAGGTCACACGAGACATTTAAAGGTCAGAGTACACATGCTCGTGTCCACGCTATAACTTACTTATGCATTGATGGATTACCATATTACTTGATACAAATGTTGTCCTCATTATGCATTGATGGGTTACCATATTACTTTGTACAAATGTTGTCCTCATTGAGACGATGTGCAGTGACCTTGACCAGGGTCCATACCTCAAAGGCCATGGTCACACGAGACATTTAGAGGTCAGAGTACACATGCTCAACGACTCATTTTCCTTCTTTTTTTTAGCCAAAATAACCTTGATATTGATCTTAGCTACACTACACACAATATGAATTACTTTAACAAATATTCTTTTATATTATACCTCACAAAAATTTGTCCCTTCTTTGTATAAACACGATCGGTCCGTATATCACTGTATTTTGATGAAAATCCAGTTTAATGACGTCAGCGGTCCATATTATATTTTTGGCCGGTCCGGACCTCGCCAAAAATGTAATATGGACCGCTGACGTCATACAATTGGTAAGTGCGGCTTGCTATTTTCACAACGGCGAAAACTTGTCGCAAGTAAACGTTATTAGCTTTGTTCAATAAAACACATTTAAATCGCTTTAAAAATATTGAATTGTAATGAATTGTAAGTGTTCGGTATAATATAAGAAATATAACACACGACTTCGGGCCATATGGCATTATAAGGACCGGCCAGTCAGCCCCCGAAGGTGAATGGACCGAGGCGTTACCTTCGGTGGCTGACTGGCCGGTCCTTATAATGTCATATGACCCTCAGTGGTGTGTTATAATTCTTAAATAATATGTTCATATATCTAAGAATATTTAGGCTACCGATCAAATAACTTTTATTTCCTATATTCCCATTCTTGACCAGTGGTTGTGTACAATTTTGGTCAGATTCAACGTACCAGTCAGGTTGCGAGAAAAACAAAATATACTAAAAAAAACAATTGTGGGGGATATAGCCATCCTTTGAACTGCCTTGTTACAATTAAACTATTGAAGTACTTAACTTTTCATAAAAGTTGAAATAAAGGTAAGATTTGATATACGTCGCGATGATGAATTTGGAACATACGCAGTGTGAGCACTCATTGGGTCTTTAGCAAATAAAGTACTGCCATGATTAAGAACCACATACTGGGTACCCGCCAGTACTATCATCGACCAAGTTTCGATATGAGGTCGAACCCGGGATCCTCTGATCCAGAGCTTGATACGATGACCAGCCAGCCATCGTCACTGATCTGCCGTGACAAGTTGATACCAAAGCAATCTTTTTTTTTCAAAAATGTTACCATAATTTTATCAAAAGTTGGTATCTAAAGTAATATTCGATTTATCATAAGGTTGAGTGATATCCAAATCAATTTTCACTTTATCAAAAAAGGCGGCAACCTAATTCCAACTTAACATAATGAAACTTCCATGGCGTATATGAAAAGCGTTTTATTAGTAGTGGCAACATAGCTGAAATAATCACAGTTCCCTCGTGCACATACATGTAAAACATGCCACTGGAAACGGCATGGATTTTCAATCAACAAGCTTTTAAACGTTTTACACGTTTTACACGTATTTTAATGCGATTTTAAAGGCAACATAGCATTTCATAATGACTCGGAAGTGTAAAATTCGCGACTTATTGGGTCAACGCGAATTGGAAGCAAAAACAGATCGGGACACAGTGTTTGAGGAAATGGCTTTCCCGTTGTATTGTTGCAAGATGTGTAGCATTGTGTAAAGAAGGGAGAAAGAGCGTTCAAGATGAGCCGGGGCCCGGCGAGCTTTGACAAAGATACTGATACTGTCAAACACACAGTAGAGCAATATGTCTTACTGTGGGTGAGATAGGGAACATAACAGGGATGAATTCGTGAGCAGAGTATTTGATTTTGAAGAGAGAAAAAATAGGAATGTTTGCGCACGTTGGATAACGTATCGTTGTTATTCCGCGAACAGAAGCTTGCACTCGTTGAACAGGCGTCGGCATTACTATCTTAATTCAAAGACAGGGATCTTCGGCCGTTAAAAGAAATTGTCACTGGTGATGAAACGTGTCTCTCCTTTTTGAGCTCACTAGCTCAAGGTAGAGAGTCAGGTGCAAAGTTGCACTTGCATTCTACTAGTGTTTTAGATACTATTAGCCCGCTTTTAGGAGAAAACATCCTTGCAATACTGCAATAGATGTTTAATAGATGTTGACAATGGAAAGCATTTTCTGGCTTTATTTCTTGACCTAAGAAAACCTCTGACTTAGTTGAATTCTTTTGCATGAACTAACATTGTTTCAATTTTCAGAAAAGGTCCTTACAATTCTTTCAATCGTATCTGATTAACTGGAAAGAGTTAGTAAACGTTGGAAACATACAATCTGGCCTGCTTCCTTCATCATCAGACGTGCCGCAGGGGTCAATACTAGATTGCATTTCAACTACAAAGTAATCTGAACTTCGTCGTTAATTGGTGCAAAACAAAAATCATGCCTTAATTTCCAACTAAATCAAAATGCATGGTTATAGGCACATACTATTAGACAAATAAACCTGCTTATCAAAATTTAACTATCAATGAAAAATGTACAAAATCTGCGTAGAATCTACTTAGATAAATCACCTAAAATGGCATTAAAAAAATTATTTGGTTAGAAAAAAAATTACTTCAATGTAATATTATTGTGCAAATGTTGTTTTTTTAATTGACATGTTATAGTTAATAGAACGAAACATTATAAATATGATGAGTTAAATGTTTTATAATGATGCCATAATGTGTTACCACCATTTTAAAATAAATTTGATCATGGGCCATGTGTTTTTAATCAAATATGTATGTACAAGCGTAAGTTATACCGTTCATAGATATACAGTAGAGAAAAAATTCCTAATTGATATATATAGAAAATTATATTAAATTATATAGGCATAGTTGTTGACGCTGTGATATTGATAATATTATTTGTAAATCTGTTTGGCCATACACGTATATATTAGCCTTTGTATTACATTAATTTGATCACGGGTCATATTGACCTATTTCAAATATGTATTGTGTTGTATATTTCTTTTAAATATACTTTCTTCTATGTTAAATGTCGGATTAAAAAATAAAGTTGTATACAAATTATTCAGTTCAATTTCTTCTAACCTCGGTAGAGCCAAGTCGAACCCGCAGCAGCGTGCTACTTGCTGTTTTGTTTTGCCGTTTTGCGTTGGCCTGTAAGTAAACATCTCAGGTTCAGACACATCGATATATTGAGGCATTCTACCAAGTTGTGGTAAGACATGTCTTCAAGTGCCATGAGTGATACAGGAACGACATATCATACACTGATGATGGTGATAGCTTGGTAAATATAACTAATCAGGAAAAACAATGCATGTCATTAATGACGCCGGCAACAATGTCTCCGACCATGAACAAGCTGAAACAGGAATAAAAGTAGAATCAACCAAAAACTTCTACAATGAATTGGTTTACTAATGCTTACTGATGTCTTGACCAACAAAAAGGGAATCAAAAGTAACCAGTTACAATGTACTTATGGAATTGCCAAGAATTCCCTTTTAATACGCTGATAGTAAATCTATAAATTGAAGGAACATTATTAAATTAATGTTCGTTCTGGAGACTGGGTTGGCCACCCACTGTAGTGACTAGAATCTAGAATTGATAACGCAACCAAAAACATCGTTTGGGAATATGATTGATACGTTTGCTCCACATCACCGATAGTTGGTCAGTCCGTTCAATCCACGTACTCTATGGAATGAATACTTAGCTATATAAAGTATACACGTTATTGTTCTACGCCCGATATTGAACTGTTAGGATTTAAATATGCGTGCTTTCATGTTCTTAATCTAAAGAGTTAATTTGTGTGTTTCATTGTATAAATCTTAAACGTGAAATGTGTGTCATTGGAATTTGAAATAAATTGACTAACAAACGAAAATAACCACGGTTAGAGCATGTAAAGTAAATACGGGTCCAGTTTATTTTAATATAATATCTGCAGCAGCAATTTGTTTTCCAGTCGCCTCTTGCCTGGTGGAGGGTAGAAGTTTTCGCAATCTTCACGAAGCTCTAACATGTAGCCTGTGCACGAAATCCTCTTGCGCTGTCTTGCAAAATTAGAAACACCATCAACTGTCCGTTTTCTTGGAGTAATTCTTCCTTTGAAAACCCCCATTCGAAAATCGTCATCTGGTCGCTTAATATAAAACAAGGTGGTCCTTAATTTAGAAGGAACTAATACGTCATCATAAGGTATCTTCGTTGAATCCTCCCGATGTCGGTTTGTATCTGGTATGACACTTTCGAATCTGCCTTCATCTTCCTTTATTCTATCATAAATATATTTCCTTTCTCTGTTTACATCAGATTCTTTTGGTAGTTTGAGCAGGGTCTTGAACGTATCATACGCTTGTTTTCGGCTGTTGGATCTTTTGCGATCACTGAAGATGTTAACCCTGTTGTAATTACCGTTTTGTCTCCGGGAATCCAACGGGGACCGCTGAAAACCTAACTTATCAATGTATTGATCAATATCATATTGAACGATGCTATCACATTTGTCTTTGTTAATGAACAAACACGGACTTTCATATGGCTTATTGGTGTGAAACTGCCTTCCGTTGTTGCTCGAGTGTTCTAACTTTTCTTCGCTGTTCTTTAAGTGTTCGTTTTGCTCTAGTTTCCAATATTTTACGAAAGTGTACATCCATTCCTGATTTTTCAACGAAGTCGGACGTCGCTCGTTCCTTTTTTCCATATCAAACCCATGTTTGAGTTTTAAACCCAGCACAGCGGGAAATAGGACAAATTTGAAAACGAAAACGATCGACATCTAGGAGAAAGGTATTCTCAAGCTATATAGGATGGACACATCGGTATCTAAAAAAACATGTTGACATACTGAAAAAACTATTGGTATGGAATTTGAAAAAAACACACACAACAAAACAACTTACATTTAAAAAAATAAAATATTGCTACGCCAAACTATTTATTGTTTTTGTTTAAGATAAACCGTAGCCTGCATGTATCTATTTTACCGGTAGTGTCATCTAAATCATGCCCAAAGACGAACAATTATTAAAACATTAGTAAAAACGAGAAAGGATGAAATGAAAAATAGGAAGACTTACCTTTAAAAAATATCTAGATATTCACAGGAAAATACGTAAGTTGTGCATTGGTTAAGATACCGTCAAGGAATGAGAACACAGAGGTGCACGGCAATTATTTAAATATAAAGTGAATGTGATGAACATGTCCTTGTGTAAATAACAAAGAAAGGCGCAATTATCTTAACATATTTATGAACCTCATTTTTCAAGTTCTTTATTTCCTAGCAGTCTAGCATACAATTTATACTTGGGAACCAGATGGTGCATTAATCTTAAATTGTTTTAATGTCTAAAGTTAGGAATGTTACATACTTAAAAAAGCTTAAACAGATAAAATATGCCCCTTTTAAGTGAATTTATGAAAAGTCATACGACTGTCGATGTAACCACCCACCAGCAGAACACTGATAAAAATAGTTGTTCTAAATGTAGCAGTGGCATACCAGGGTTGTCCCAAAATGTCATGAACAATATTATTTCTCGAATATCTGTACAATGTGTACAAAATGTTAAATAGGTAAGAGGAAACAAATATGAAGCGTTTTTGTATTGAAACCCGTAATACTGTCGTCAATTCAAGACAAGCAAGTTACCGTTTCGTGTCAAAGGTTGAATTTATTTACATTCTATTCATGGTTAATATCTTGGCGAATAATAACAGTGACGTAAACTACACGCATGTAAGTGATGTAATACATAGATAGTTGTGCTTAACAATTGAAAGGAGAAATTGATATCTTACGAAAATAAGCACGATGAAGAAGCAACTGATGACGTAAGACGAAACAGCGGAGGAGTAAAAACTGTAGCGCAGTCTAAAACCGGGTGAAAATAAAACTTATTGAATTTAATACGAATATCAAATTAAAAGACTAAAATGTTATAAGTAAAGGGAACATTTGCGTCGACAGATTGCTAGATTCCCTTTTCGATGGAATGATAAATAACAGAATCTCGTCTACAGACATTACAAAAGTAGAACAGCGGAGTGACGAGGTTTGGTATAGAGCGCTATTCGAGATAACCACATACCTTAGCGACAATCTGATGTTTAAACGTTGTTTTGGTGAATATAGGAATAAGGTAACTTACTCCGAAGCAGGAAAATTTAATACAGTCCTTGTGGACTTTTTTCAGTTATTTTATTTACTCAACAAAGTCCTGCTATCCGCGAGGCAGTAAAACTCAGGCTACGTACGGCTCTCATACCGTTGCAAAGGACTCCATTCTATAGCGCTCGAATCAGCTCAGGTCATCCAAGACCACCAACGTTACAGTCCTGAGCTCACTCACTGTATCTCCTTCATGAATGGTTAGAGCCATACCAACTCATTGGTCACCTGAACATAAATCTGAACGATAATGAGGTATGTGATCACGTGCTGTATGCATTCTGTCTCCAAGTTGTTGCCGTATACTCTGAAGCAAAATGAGCAAGCCAAGTGCAACGATACCAAAGTTTAGGTCACGCCAAATTCATCATACCTATTTATGAAGCTGAACGTATACAGTTTTGTATTCTCCACAACAGAATTGCCTTTCTGAGCGCCTGCTGTCAATATATATGACAAAACGTTGACGAAAGGATAATGAGCCTGTGTTTTTGTTCTAAAATGTTCTTTTTCATGAATAGGCTTTGAAAATGGAAGCTATCGCTCAACATATCGTGTATGTCCTCAATTCAAGGAAACCGACGTTCATCCCAGTGGAGGTCTCGGAATTGGTGGAACGTCGACACATAGGCAATGCCTTTACCGGATCAAATATTCTAGTTAAAAGTCAATAAAACCATACTAGTTAAACAAACCTGAAAAACACATGAACCACTCAACAGGCAGGGGTTTTTAACACTGCTTTGATAAGTGATGAGGTTCTATCGAAATGCGCCCTGTCGCTGTACTGGATTAGAGATTGGGAACAATAGTAAAACCTTAATTTCGAAAACATTGTAACTTGACCTTTTAAACTTTAAAACAATTAAGGTTTAATTTTTGAACAACAAAACATGAACCAAATAATATATTAAAAATATGTAAAGAAAATAACACGCACACGTCAAAATGGAATGACAATACTCTGCGAGCGGTCACTGTATGAGACATGCATGTCGGCGACCCTCAGGTTAATGAACTAAAGATATTTTAATGATGTATTTAATCTATATATGTTATAGTGTGTGTCTCTTGTTGATTGGCTATTTAATTTTGCTTTAAAGCTGCACTCACACAGATTGAACGTTATGAACTTTTTTTTGTCTTGAACCGAGCTAATTTATGCGAACATGCATATAAACCAGTCATATAAGACTGCTGACAACAATAAGAACGCAGATGTTTATATTGTTGATGTTTTATGCATTTTCCTTAAACCGTTAGTAACGCTTTTAGACATAAAACAAAAGTAACGGAAACATGAGCTGCAATCTGATTTTTTTGTCAGCTGTCTTTATCACTGGTTTGCAAATATGTACGCACACATTTATTCATTCCAAGACAAAAAATAAAAAGTGGTAAAAACGGTAAATCTGTGAGATTGCAGCTTATCATTTTTGTAGACTAGAGGTGTGAGGTTGAGATCTGTCCAGATCTCGTAAACCCTCTTAACATCTCGAAACGAGTTACTCCTGGTGAACTCTTGGTGCCAATGACCC
Source organism: Mya arenaria (assembly GCF_026914265.1). Classification (NCBI taxonomy): domain Eukaryota; kingdom Metazoa; phylum Mollusca; class Bivalvia; order Myida; family Myidae; genus Mya; species Mya arenaria. The sequence continues at coordinate 37,269,015 of NC_069126.1, forward strand.
TTTCAGGGCGGTGCCTATATTCACTAATGTATTGATTTCAGTTTGAGACAAATAGTCTCTGGGAAAACTATCTTTAAATGATTCAAAATATAAAACCAATATAAATTTTATTAAAATAATATGTGTGATTGATTGAAGAACAGGTCATTTGTAACAGATACAGCAATTAGTTTAATAAATGTTGCTCTTGCAAAATCAATTCAACCGCACACTAAAATATGCAATTTTGATTCTCATACTTATATCCAAGCAAATTTCAAGTCGAGACTAGACTCAGAAAATCTCTAACTAAATTACAAAGAATCATCTTTATTCCGTTGGTATAACAAAATAAATGTAAACAATACATATAATTCAGCGCATTAATCGTCAATACTCAATTGAAAGGAAAAGTTCAGTTGCAGTTTTGTTGCATGGGTCTAAATTGAGTCTTGAGATCTATTCCACTAGACAACTCTCACCCTTCGTGTATGTTAGACGTCAGTAGACGTCGGACCGTGCGCCTTTACACTAATACCACTAGACCACTTTCACTCTAAGTGTATGCTAGACGTCGGTCCGTGCGTGTGCCCTTACACTTATACCACTAGACCACTCTCACCCTTAGTGTATGTTAGACGTCGGTCCGTGTGTCTTTACACCTATACCACTAGATCACTCTCAAACTTAGTATGAGTTAGACGTCGGTCCGTGCGCCTTTACACTTATACCACTAGATCACTCTCAAACTTAGTGTGAGTTAGACGTCGGTCCGTGTGCCTTTACACTTATACCACTAGACCACTCTCACCCTTAGTGTGTGTTAGACGTCGGTCCGTGTGCCTTTACACTTATACCACTAGATCACTCTCACCCTTAGTGTGTGTTAGACGTCGGTCCGTGCGCCTTTACACTTATACCACTAGACCACTCTCAACCTTAGCGTGTGTTAGACGTCGGTCCGTGCGCCTTTACACTTATACCACTAGACCACTCTCACCCTTAGCGTGTGTTAGACGTCGGTCCGTGTGCCTTTACACTTATACCACTATACCACTCTCACCCTTAGTGTGTGTTAGACGTCGGTATGTGCGCCTTAACACTTTTACCACTTGAACACTCTCACCCTTAGTGTGTGTTAGACGTCGGTATGTGCGCCTTTACACTTATACCACTAGACCACTCTCACCCTTAGCGTGTGTTAGACGTCGGTATGTGCGCCTTTACACTTATACCACTAGATCACTCTCACCCTTAGTGTGTGTGAGAGGTCGGTCCGTGCGCCTTTACACTTAAACCATTAGACCACTCTCACTCTTAGTGTGTGTGAGACGTCGGTCCGTGCGCCTTTACACTTATACCACTAGACCACTCGCAACCTTAGTGTGTGTGAGACGTCGGTCCGTGCGCCTTTACACTTATACCACTAGACCACTCTCAACCTTAGTGTGTGGGAGACCACTCTCACTCTTAGTGTGTGTGAGACGTCGGTCCGTGCGCCTTTACACTTATACCACTAGACCACTCTCAACCTTAGTGTGTGTTAGACGTCGGTCCGTGCGCCTTTACACTTATACCACTAGACCACTCTCAACCTTAGTGTGTGTGAGACGTCGGTCCGTGCGCCTTTACACTTATACCACAAGACCACTCTCAACCTTAGCGTGTGTTAGACGTCGGTCTGTGCAACCTTACACTTATACCACTAGACCACTCTCAGCCTTAGTGTGTGTGAGACGTCGGTCTGAGCGCCCTTACACTTATACCACTAGACCACTCTCAACCTTAGTGTGTGAGAGGAAGTCGGTCCGTGCGCCTTTACACTTATACCACTAGACCACTCTCAACCTTAGTGTGTGTGAGACGTCAGTCTGTGCGCCCTTACACTTATACCACTAGACCACTCTCAACCTTAGCGTGTGTTAGACGTCGGTCTGTGCGCCCTTACACTTATACCACTAGACCACTCTCAACCTTAGCGTGTGTTAGATGTCGGTCCGTGCGCCTTTACACTTATACCACTAGACCACTCTCACCCTTAGCGTGTGTTAGACGTCTGCTGTGCGCCCTTACACTTATACCACTAGACCACTCTCAACCTTAGTGTATGTTAGACGTCGATCCGTGCGCCTTTACACTTATACCACTAGACCACTCTCAACCTTAGTGTGTGTCAGACGTCTGCTGTGCGCCCTTACACTTATACCACTAGACCACTCTCAACCTAAGTGTGTGTGAGACGTCAGTCTGTGCGCCCTTACACTTATACCACTAGACCACTCTCACCCTTAGCGTGTGTTAGATGTCGGTCCGTGCGCCTTTACACTTATACCATTAGACCACTCTCACTCTTAGCGTGTGTTAGACGTCGGTCTGTGTGCCTTTACACTAATACCACTAGACCACTCTTACTCTTAGTGTGTGTTAGACGTCAGTTCGTGTGCCTTTACACTAATACCACTAGACCACTCTCACTCTTAGTGTGTGCTAGATGTCGGTCCGTGCGCCTTTACACTTATACCACTAGACCACTCTCACCCTTAGTGTGTGTTATACGTCGGTCCGTGCGCCTTTACACTAATACCACTAGACCACTCTCACCCTTAGTGTGTGTAAGACGTCGGTCCGTGCGCCTTTACACTTATACCACTAATCCACTCTCACCCTTAGTGTGTGTTAGACGTCGGTCCGTGCGCCTTAACACTTATACCACTAGACCACTCTCACCCTTAGCGTGTGTTAGATGTCGGTCCGTGCGCCTTTACACTTATACCACTAGACCACTCTCACCCTTAGCGTGTGTTAGATATCGGTCCGTGCGCCTTTACACTTATACCACTAGACCACTCTCACCCTTAGCGTGTGTTAGATGTCGGTCCGTGCGCCTTTACACTTATACCACTAGACCACTCTCACCCTTAGCGTGTGTTAGACGTCGGTCCGTGCGCTTTTACACTTAAACCACTAGACCACTCTCACCCTTAGCGTGTGTTAGATGTCGGTCCGTGCGCCTTTACACTTATACCACTAGACCACTCTCACCCTTAGTGTGAGTTAGACGTCGGTATGTGCGCCTTTACACTTATACTACTAGACCACTCTCACCCTTAGTGTGTGTTAGACGTCGGTATGTGGGCATTTACACTTATACCACTAATCCACTATCACCCTCAGTGTGTGTTAGACGTCGGTCCGTGCGCCTTTACACTTATACCACTAGACCACTCTCACCCTTAGTGTGTGTTAGACGTCGGTATGTGCGCCTTTACACTAATACCACTAGACCACTCTCACCCTTAGTGTGTGTTAGACGTCGGTATATGCGCCTTTACTCTTATGCCACTAGACCACTCTCAACCTTAGTGTGTGTGAGACGTCGGTATGTGCGCCTTTACACTTATACCACTAGACCACTCTCACCCTTAGTGTATGTTAGACGTCGGTCCGTGCGCCTTTACACTTATGCCACTAGACCACTCTCAACCTTAGTGTATGTTAGACGTCGGTATGTGCGCCTTTAAACTTATACCACTAATCCACTCTCAACCTTAGTGTATGTTAGACGTCGGTATGTGCGCCTTTACACTTATACCACTAGACCACTCTCAACCTTAGTGTATGTTAGACGTCGGTATGTGCGCCTTTACACTTATACCACTAGACCACTCTCAACCTTAGTGTGTGTGAGACGTCGGTATGTACGCCTTTACACTTATACCACTAATACACTCTCAACCTTAGTGTATATGAGACGTCGGTATGTGGCTTTTACACGAATACCACTAGACCACTCTCACCCTTAGTGTATGTTAGACGTCGGTATGTGCGCCTTTACACTTATACGACTAATCCACTCTCAACCTTAGTGTAAGTTAGACGTCGGTTCGTGTGCCTTTACACTAATACCACTAGACCACTCTCAACCTTAGTGTAAGTTAGACGTCGGTCTGTGCGCCTTTACACTTATACCACTAGACCACTCTCACCCTTAGTGTTTGTTAGACGTCGGTATGTGCGCCTTTACACTTATACCACTAGACCACTCTCACCCTTAGCGTGTGTTAGACGTCGATCCGTGCGCCTTTACACTTATACTAATACCACTAGACCACTCTCACCGTTAGTGTGTGTTAGACGACGGTCCGTGCGCCCTTACACTTATACCACTAGACCACTATCACTCTTAGCGTGTGTTAGACGTCGGTTCGTGTGCCCTTACACTAATATCACTTGACCACTCTCACTCTTAGTGTGTGTTAGACGTCGGTCTGTGCGCCTTTACACTTATACCACTAGACCATTCTCACCCTTAGTGTGTGTGAGACGTCGGTATGTGCGCCTTTACACTAATACCACTAGACCACTCTAACCCTTAGTGTATGTTAGACGTCGGTATGTGCGCCTTTACACTTATACCACTAATCCACACTCAACCTTAGTGTATGTTAGACGTCGGTATGTGCGCCTTTACACTTATACCACTAGACCACTCTCAACCTTAGTGTATGTTAGACGTCGGTATGTGCGCCTTTACACTTATACCACTAATCCACTCTCAACCTTAGTGTATGTTAGACGTCGGTATGTGCGCCTTTACACTTATACCACTAGACCACTCTCAACCTTAGTGTATGTTAGACGTCGGTATGTGCGCCTTTACACTTATACCACTAGACCACTCTCAACCTCAGTGTGTGTGAGACGTCGGTATGTACGCCTTTACACTTATACCACTAATACACTCTCAACCTTAGTGTATATGAGACGTCGGTATGTGGCTTTTACACGAATACCACTAGACCACTCTCACCCTTAGTGTATGTTAGACGTCGGTATGTGCGCCTTTACACTTATACCACTAATCCACTCTCAACCTTAGTGTATGTTAGACGTCGGTATGTGCGCCTTTACACTTATACCACTAATCCACTCTCAACCTTAGTGTAAGTTAGACGTCGGTTCGTGTGCCTTTACACTTATACCACTAGACCACTCTCACCCTTAGTGTGTGTTAGACGTCGGTATGTGCGCCTTTACACTTATACCACTAGACCACTCTCACCCTTAGCGTGTGTTAGACGTCGATCCGTGCGCCTTTACACTTATACTAATACCACTAGACCACTCTCACCGTTAGTGTGTGTTAGACGACGGTCCGTGCGCCCTTACACTTATACCACTAGACCACTATCACTCTTAGCGTGTGTTAGACGTCGGTTCGTGTGCCCTTACACTAATACCACTAGACCACTCTCACTCTTAGTGTGTGTTAGACGTCGGTCTGTGCGCCTTTACACTTATACCACTAGACCATTCTCACCCTTAGTGTGTGTGAGACTTCGGTATGTGCGCCTTTACACTAATACCACTAGACCACTCTAACCCTTAGTGTGTGTTAGACGTCGGTCCGTGCGCCTTTACACTTATACCACTAGACCACTCTCACCCTTAGTGTGTGTGAGACGTCGGTATATGCGCCTTTACACTTATACCACTAGACCACTCTCACCCTTAGTGTGTGTTAGACGTCGGTCCGTGCGCCTTTTCATTTATACCACTAGACCACTCTCACCCTTAGTGTGTGTTAGACGTCGGTATGTGCGCCTTTACACTTATACCACTAGACCACTCTCACCCTTAGTGTGTGTGAGACGTCGGTATGTGCGCCTTAACACTTATACCACTAATCCACTCTCAACCTCAGTGTATGTTAGACGTCGGTCCGTGCGCCTTTACACTTAAACCACTAGACCACTCTCAACCTTAGCGTGTGTTAGACGTCGGTCCGTGCGCCTTTACACTTATACCACTAGACCACTCTCACCCTTAGCGTGTGTTAGACGTCGGTCCGTGCGCCTTTACACTTATACCACTAGACCACTCTCACCCTTAGTGTGTGTTAGACGTCGGTATGTGCGCCTTTACACTTATACCACTAATCCAATCTCACCCTTAGTGTGTGTTAGACGTCGGTTCGTGCGCCTTTACACTTATACCACTAGACCACTCTCACCCTTAGTGTGTGTTAGACGTCGGTATGTGCGTCTTTACACTTATACCACTAGACCACTCTCACCCTTAGTGTGTGTTAGACGTCGGTATGTGCGCCTTTACACTTATACCACTAGACCACTCTCAACCTTAGGGTATGTTAGACGTTGGTATGTGCACCTTTACACTTATACCACTAGACCACTCTCACCCTTAGTGTATGTTAGACGTCGGTATGTGCGCCTTTACACTTATGCCACTAGACCACTCTCAACCTTAGTGTGTGTGAGACGTCGGTATGTGCGCCTTTACACTTATACCACTAGACCACTCTCAACCTTAGTGTATGTTAGACGTCGGTCCGTGCGCCTTTACACTTATGCCACTAGACCACTTTCAACCTTAGTGTATGTTAGACGTCGGTATGTGCGCCTTTACACTTATACCACTAATCCACTCTCAACCTTAGTGTATGTTAGACGTCGGTATGTGCGCCTTTACACTTATTCCACTAATCCACTCTCAACCTTAGTGTATGTTAGACGTCGGTATGTGCGCCTTTACACTTATACCACTAGACCACTCTCAACCTTAGTGTATGTTAGACGTCGGTCCGTGCGCCTTTACACTGATACCACTAATCCATTCTCAACCTTAGTGTGTGTGAGAGGTCGGTATGTGCGCCTTTACACTTATACCACTAATCCATTCTCAATCTTAGTGTATGTGAGACGTCGGTATGTGCGCCTTTACACTAATACCACTAGACCACTCTCACCCTTAGTGTATGTTAGACGTCGGTATGTGAGCCTTTACACTTATACCACTAATCCACTCTCAACCTTAGTGTATGTTAGACGTCGGTCTGTGCGCCTTTACACTTATACCACTAGACCACTCTCACCCTTAGTGTGTGTTAGACGTCGGTCTGTGCGCCTTTACACTTATACCACTAGACCACTCTCACCCTTAGTGTGTGTTAGATGTCGGTCCGTGCGCCTTTACACTAATACCACTAGACCACTCTCACCCTTAGCGTGTGTTAGACGTCGGTCCGTGCGCCTTTACACTTATACCACTAGACCACTCTCAACCTTAGTGTGTGTGAGACGTCGGTCCGTGCGCCTTTACACTTAAACCACTAGACCACTCTCAACCTTAGGGTATGTTAGACGTTGGTATGTGCACCTTTACACTTATACCACTAGACCACTCTCACCCTTAGTGTGTGTTAGACGTCGGTATGTGCGCCTTTACACTTATACCACTAGACCACTCTCAACCTTAGGGTATGTTAGACGTAGGTATGTGCACCTTTACACTTATACCACTAGACCACTCTCACCCTTAGTGTGTGTTAGACGTCGGTATGTGCGCCTTTACACTTATGCCACTAGACCACTCTCAACCTTAGTGTGTGTGAGACGTCGGTATGTGCGCCTTTACACTTATACCACTAGACCACTCTCAACCTTAGTGTATGTTAGACGTCGGTATGTGCGCCTTTACACTTATGCCACTAGACCACTTTCAACCTTAGTGTATGTTAGACGTCGGTATGTGCGCCTTTACACTTATGCCACTAGACCACTTTCAACCTTAGTGTATGTTAGACGTCGGTATGTGCGCCTTTACACTTATACCACTAATCCACTCTCAACCTTAGTGTATGTTAGACGTCGGTCCGTGCGCCTTTACACTGATACCACTAATCCATTCTCAACCTTAGTGTATGTTAGACGTCGGTCCGTGCGCCTTTACACTTATACCACTAATCCATTCTCAATCTTAGTGTATGTGAGACGTCGGTATGTGCGCCTTTACACTTATACCACTAATCCATTCTCAATCTTAGTGTATGTTAGACGTCGGTATGTGCGCCTTTACACTAATACCACTAGACCACTCTCACCCTTAGTGAATGTTAGACGTCGGTATGTGCGCCTTAACACTTATACCACTAATCCACTCTCAACCTCAGTGTATGTTAGACGTCGGTCCGTGCGCCTTTACACTTAAACCACTAGACCACTCTCAACCTTAGCGTGTGTTAGACGTCGGTCCGTGCGCCTTTACACTTATACCACTAGACCACTCTCACCCTTAGCGTGTGTTAGACGTCGGTCCGTGCGCCTTTACACTTATACCACTAGACCACTCTCACCCTTAGTGTGTGTTAGACGTCGGTATGTGCGCCTTTACACTTATACCACTAATCCAATCTCACCCTTAGTGTGTGTTAGACGTCGGTTCGTGCGCCTTTACACTTATACCACTAGACCACTCTCACCCTTAGTGTGTGTTAGACGTCGGTATGTGCGTCTTTACACTTAAACCACTAGACCACTCTCACCCTTAGTGTGTGTTAGACGTCGGTATGTGCGCCTTTACACTTATACCACTAGACCACTCTCAACCTTAGGGTATGTTAGACGTTGGTATGTGCACCTTTACACTTATACCACTAGACCACTCTCACCCTTAGTGTATGTTAGACGTCGGTATGTGCGCCTTTACACTTATGCCACTAGACCACTCTCAACCTTAGTGTGTGTGAGACGTCGGTATGTGCGCCTTTACACTTATACCACTAGACCACTCTCAACCTTAGTGTATGTTAGACGTCGGTCCGTGCGCCTTTACACTTATGCCACTAGACCACTTTCAACCTTAGTGTATGTTAGACGTCGGTATGTGCGCCTTTACACTTATACCACTAATCCACTCTCAACCTTAGTGTATGTTAGACGTCGGTATGTGCGCCTTTACACTTATACCACTAATCCACTCTCAACCTTAGTGTATGTTAGACGTCGGTATGTGCGCCTTTACACTTATACCACTAGACCACTCTCAACCTTAGTGTATGTTAGACGTCGGTCCGTGCGCCTTTACACTGATACCACTAATCCATTCTCAACCTTAGTGTGTGTGAGAGGTCGGTATGTGCGCCTTTACACTTATACCACTAATCCATTCTCAATCTTAGTGTATGTGAGACGTCGGTATGTGCGCCTTTACACTAATACCACTAGACCACTCTCACCCTTAGTGTATGTTAGACGTCGGTATGTGCGCCTTAACACTTATACCACTAATCCACTCTCAACCTCAGTGTATGTTAGACGTCGGTATGTGCGCCTTTACACTTATACCACTAATCCACTCTCAACCTTAGTGAATGTTAGACGTCGGTATGTGCGCCTTAACACTTATACCACTAATCCACTCTCAACCTCAGTGTATGTTAGACGTCGGTATGTGCGCCTTTACACTTATACCACTAATCCACTCTCAACCTTAGTGTATGTTAGACGTCGGTCTGTGCGCCTTTACACCTATACCACTAGACCACTCTCACCCTTAGTGTGTGTTAGACGTCGGTCTGTGCGCCTTTACACTTATACCACTAGACCACTCTCACCCTTAGTGTGTGTTAGACGTCGGTCCGTGCGCCTTTACACTAATAACACTAGACCACTCTCACCCTTAGTGTGTGTTAGAAGTCGGTCTGTGCGCCTTTACACTAATAACACTAGACCACTCTCACTCTTAGTGTATGTAAGACGTCGGTCCGTGTGCCCTTACCCTAATACCACTAGACCACTTTCACCCTTAGTGTGTGTTAGACGTCGGTATGTGCGCCTTTAAACTTATTCCACTAATCCACTCTCATCCTTAGTGTATGTTAGACGTCGGTCCGTGCGCCTTTAAACTTATTCCACTAATCCACTCTAATCCTTAGTGTATGTTAGACGTCGGTCTGTGCGCCTTTAAACTTATACCAATAGACCACTCTCACCCTTAGTGTATGTTAGACGTCGGTCCGTGCGTGTGCCCTTACACTTATACCACTAGACCACTCTCACCCTTAGTGGGTGTTAGACGTCGGTCCGTGCGCCTTTACACTAATACCACTAGACAACTCTCACCCTTAGTGTGTGTTAGATGTCGGTCTGTGCGCCCTTACACTTATACCACTAATCCACTCTCACCCTTATTGTGTGTTAGACGTCGGTCTGTGCGCCCTTACACTTATACCACTAATCCACTCTCACCCTTAGTGTGTGTTAGACGTCGGTCCGTGTGCCTTTACGCTCATACCACTATACCACTCTCACCCTTAATGTGTGTTGGATTTCGGTCCGTGTGTCTTTACACCTTTACGACTAGACCACTCTCACCCTTAGTGTGTGTAAGACCTCGGTCTGTGTGCCCTTACACTTATACCACTAGACCACTCTCGTCCTTAGTGTGTGTTAGACGTCGGTCCGTGCGCCCTTACACTTATTCCACTAATCCACTCTCATCCTTAGTGTGTGTGAGACGTCGGTATGTGCGCCTATACACTTATACCACTAGACCACTCTCACCCTTAGTGTATGTTAGACGTCGGTCAGTGCGCCTTTACCACTTGACCTCTCTCACCCTTAGTGTATGTTAGACGTCGGTCCGTGCGCCTTACCACTAGATCACTCTCACCCTTAGTGTATGTTAGACGTCGGTCCGTGCGCCTTTACCACTTGATCACTCTCACCCTTAGTGTATGTTAGACGTCGGTCCTTGCGCCTTACCACTTGATCACTCTCACCCTTAGTGTATGTTAGACGTCGGTCCGTGCGCCTTACCATTTGATCACTCTCACCCTTAGTGTATTTTAGACGTCGGTCCTTGCACCTTTACCACTTGATCACTCTCACCCTTAGTGTATGTTAGACGTTGGTCCGTGCGCCTTTACCACTTGATCACTCTCACCCGTAGTGTATGTTAGACGTCGGTCCTTGCGCCTTTACAACCAGGTCACTCTCACCCTTAGTGTATGTTAGACGTCGGTCCGTGCGCCTTACCATTTGATCACTCTCACCCTTAGTGTATGTTATACGTCGGTCCTTGCACCTTTACCACTTGATCACTCTCACCCTTAGTGTATGTTAGACGTTGGTCCGTGCGCCTTTACCACTTGATCACTCTCACCCTTAGTGTATGTTAGACGGCCGTCCTTGCGCCTTTACCACTAGGTCACTCTCACCCTTAGTGTATGTTAGACGTCGGTCCGTGCGCCTTTACCACTTGATCACTCTCACCCTTAGTGTATGTTAGACGTCGGTCCGTGCGCCTTTACCACTTGATCACTCTCACCCTTAGTGTATGTTAGACGTCGGTCCGTGCGCCTTTACCACTTGATCACTCTCACCCTTAGTGTATGTTAGACGTCGGTCCGTGCGCCTTTACCACTTGATCACTCTCACCCTTAGTGTATGTTAGACGTCGGTCCGTGCTCCTTTACCACTTGATCACTCTCACCCTTAGTGTATGTTAGACGTCGGTCCGTGCGCCTTTACCACTTGATCACTCTCACCCTTAGTGTATGTTAGTCTTCGGTCCGTGCTCCTTTACCACTTGATCACTCTCACCCTTAGTGTATGTTAGACGTCGGTCCGTGCGCATTTACCACTTGATCACGCTCATCATTAGTGTATGTTAGACGTCGGTCCGTGCTCCTTTACCACTTGATCACTCTCACCCTTAGTGTATGTTAGACGTCGGTCCGTGCGCCTTTACCACTTGGTCACTCTCACCCTTAGTGTATGTTAGACGTCGGTCCGTGCTCCTTTACCACTTGATCACTCTCACCCTTAGTGTATGTTAGATGTATGTCCGTGCGCCTTTACCACTAGATCACTCTCACCCTTAGTGTATGTTAGACGGCCGTCCGTGCGCCTTTACCACTTGATCACTCTCACCCATAGTGTATGTTAGACGTTGGTCCGTGTGCCTTTACCACTTGATCACTCTCACCCTTAGTGTATGTTAGACGTCGGTCCGTGCGCCTTTTCCACTAGATCACTCTCACCCTAAGTGTATGTTAGACGTCGGTCCGTGCGCCTTTACCACTTGATCACTCTCACCCTTAGTGTATGTTAGACTTCGGTCCGTGCTCCTTTACCACTTGATCACTCTCACCCTTAGTGTATGTTAGATGTATGTCCGTGCGCCTTTACCACTAGATCACTCTCACCCTTAGTGTATGTTAGACGTCGGTTCTTGCACCTTTACCACTTGATCACTCTCACCCTTAGTGTATGTTAGACGTCCGTCCGTGCGCCTTACCACTTGATCACTCTCACCCTTAGTGTATGTTAGACGTCGGTCCGTGCGCCTTTACCACTTGATCGCTCTCACCCTTAGTGTATGTTAGACGTCGGTCTTTGCGCCTTACTACTTTATCACTCTCACCCTTAGTGTATGTTAGACGTCGGTCCGTGCGCCTTACCACTTGATCACTCTCACCCTTAGTGTATGTTAGACGTCGGTCCGTGCGCCTTTACCACTTTGTCACTCTCACCCTTAGTGTATGTTAGACGTCCTTCCGTGCTCCTTTACCACTTGATCACTCTCACCCTTAGTGTATGTTAGACGTCGGTCCGTGCTCCTTTACCTCTTGATCACTCTCACCCTTAGTGTATGTTAGACTTCGGTCCGTGCGCCTTTACCACTTGATCACTCTCACCCTTAGTGTATGTTAGACGTCGGTACGTGCGCCTTTACCAATTGATCACTCTCACCCTTAGTGTATGTTAGACGTCCGTCCGTGCGCCTTACCACTTGATCACTCTCACCCTTAGTGTATGTTAGACGTCGGTCCGTGCGCCTTTACCACTTGATCACTCTCACCCTTAGTGTATGTTAGACGTCGGTCTGTGCGCCTTACCACTTGATCACTCTCACCCTTAGTGTATGTTAGACGTCGGTCCGTGCGCCTTTACCACTTGACCACTCTCACCCTTAGTGTATGTTAGACGTTGGTCCGTGTACCTTTACCACTAGATCACTCTCACCTTTAGTGCTTAGTGTATGTTAGACGTTGGTCCGTGTACCTTTACCACTAGATCACTCTCACCCTTAGTGTATGTTAGACGTCTGTCCGTGTGCCTTTTCCACTAGATCACATATGTTTATATAGTCGTCGGTTCGTGTCATTGGAATAATACCATAGTAATATTGTTATCTTATTGTGTTTCCGTCATTCCATCACTTAGTCCGTCAGAATTTCCGCAAATCTCCATCTAGAAAAGGAGCTGGTATCAGAACGGATCGACAGAACATGTTCGATTTTTTTGTTACAGTACTAAACGTCAGTGACCCGATTGCTAGTGTAATGACGGAAGATACCTAAGATAGCAATTTCTGCGAACATACTATTTTAATCCTGCTTTACTATTTCCTTTTTATTAAATAAAAGTATACACATAACAAGTTCTAACATATAAAATACAACCAATTGTAATTAGCAAATATAATTTAGATACTGTGTTATTTGAAATAAGGACATTTCAAATTAACGGTGAAAACAACATACAGTGTATGTAAGTGTGTGTGATTTGTGATTCCAAACGATAGACAGAGAATAGAAAACTTCTTCATTGTTACCGTAGAAACACACCTTATTAGAAAGGTTGCGAAACGCTGTACGTGCGCGGGTGCTGGTACGTGTGTGTGTACGGGTGCTGGTACGTGTGCATGCAAGGGTGCTGGTACGTGTCCGTGCACGGGTCCTGGTAGTGTGCGTTCACGGGTGCTGGTACGTGTGCGTGCACGGGTGCTGGTGCTTGTGCGAGCACGGGTGTTGGTACGTGTCCGTGCACGGGTCCTGGTACGTGTCCGTGCACGGGTCCTGGAGTGTGCGTTCACGGGTGCTGGTACGTGTGCGTGCGCGGGTGCTGGTACGTGTGCGTGCACGGGTGTTGTTACGTGCGCGTGCAAGGGTGCTGGTACGTGTCCGTGCACGGGTCCTGGTAGTGTGCGTGCACGGGTGCTGGTACGTGTGCGTGCAAGGGTGCTGGTACGTGTCCGTGCACGGGTCCTGGTTGTGTGCGTGCACGAGTGCTGGTACGTGTGCTGGTACGTGTGCGTGCACGGGTGTTGGTGCGTGTGCGTGCACGGGTGCTGGTACGTGTACGTGCACGGGTGCTGGTACGCTGTACGTGCACGAGTGCTGGTGCGTGTGTACTTTCTGTACAATACGACATACACGCATGTGCACATGGTCAACAAGTAAAACTACATACTCGATAGCACGAGGAAAGAGATCTCAACCTTTACCTATATCTGTAGCTACACGTACGAGGTCACGAACACGTCGTGGTTCGCGACCTCTGTTATATTTTACAGGTATTACATATGAATACGAACTAAATACTAGGATAAGAAAAGCCAGCAAAGTGGTATCATATCGACATATGTCTGCACAAGAAAATGAAAAGTGGGAAACAAACAATAGACGAATAGTGTTTTTTTCTACACTGAAACTAGTAAATCCTTCAGTTTTCTAATGTTTGATTAATCACATTATTTTATGATGAGGTTGGATAATCTTCAATGCTTGAGTCTATACATCAAAACCCTGTTTGACTTCATACATGTTACAACGAAGAAATCACTCTTTGGAGAAAAGCACGCAACTTTAGGGGATAAAATGCCGTCCTTTTCCGTCAATATTTCTCTCTTTATTTTTCCATCTGGTGACATCTGCAATGTAATTAAACATTTAAAACTTTGTCGCACGTTGATGACAGAAACATTTATTTTATATATACAATGTGAGGAATGTCAATTCAATGTAGCACCGAACCAATGAAATAGTCAGTTTAAACCACGGTTAACATCTAATCATGTGAAAGTGATTTTATCTAATTGATCTCGTATTTATTGTTTGCATGTTTCAATTTTGTTCATTTAAAAATGTCGGGTACTGAATAGTTGGAAAGAGAATGAATATTTATAATTATTTACCTGGTGTACTGTGTTGGTTTTGCTCATACAAACGTAAACATTTCCATAAATATCAACGTCAATGCTATCGGCGTTGAAAATGAATTTTTGGGGGAGCGTATATCCGGCGGTTCCGGATGTAGATGTCAGTGTCGAGTTAGGATTGGCTGTGGACTCGGAATGTGATCCTTTTTCTGTATTCGTTCCACTCGAAGGTTGGGGCAAAACCTTGCCGACAGGGCGACTTCTTGACGCCCGCTCAACAGCCTTTAAGTTTCCACGACCAGTTTTTCGACAGTCACTTTTAGCGATAGTTGTGTTCATTTCTTCTTCATTGTCGGCGTCCCGTAACCTGTTCAAATCGAGTACAAGTTCATTCTTACAGGCATATGGAATTGGCGTTCGTTCAATTTCTCGTCCAATTTTCTTTTCAGGAGGTGTGCTTCCGAAGTCATCTATTCGTCGGAAAGTATGCCTTCCGCTTACTTGTACAGTTGAGGATTTCTCTTTTAGTTGCCCAGCAGGTTGGCGAGAAGAAGGTCGAGAACATTTAGGTGAGATGGTATCATTCGGAGATGTGTTCTCTTTCTTAGTTGCTTTTATTGATCTGTTTTTACCGCGTGACATTTTGGCAACCCCGTTTGCAGACTTCATAGCGAGTCGAGCCAAGGGAACTGGCATTTCGAAAAAGACTGAAGTCTTTTTGTCCCCTCGAATGTCTACGGCAGTCACTGTCACGCCAAACTCGGTTTCATCCGCAACATATAACACCGGAATGCCACGCCAAACACCAGCGCATATACTCCCAGGATGTCGGAAAATATCATTTCCCGACCGATCGCTCTTGATCATTCCTGCTTTTGTCTGTTGTGCTCGCGTTAGTCGAAACTTCTGCAGCGCAGCATTTTCTAGAAATGAACAAACAAGCGTGTTCTGGAGAAAGCCTATGCCAAGCGGAATTCCCTCAACGGAGCGATGAACAAAATGACATATTTTGTCTCGAACAGTAAAGAGTCGTATGTGATAGTTGTTCGAACGTTCCGTCGCAATCGCTACGGTATTTTCATCGACTCGACACATGTGATATGGATTTGCACGAAGCGCCAATTCGCCGATCAGTTCAACACGGGTTTTGTGGGAAACATCAAAAACTTTAAGCTTCTTGTTTCCAAGGTCAGCTAGTGCCAGTTTTGTATTTGACAAAAAGGCTACTGCTCGGAAGTCAGCGTTTCCAGAGTCGGCTGGAGACTTTCCGTTGAATCCTCCAAGCTTTGAAACAATTTTCTGCTCTACCGAATCCGCAGCGGTTACTGTCTGTGCAACGACGACCGTGCCAATGGGCAAGAGTTTGTCTCTGGGCTCTGTTTTTAGGCGCTTGTCCTTGTCATTCGCGGCACTTTTTTGGTCACGCTCACTGTTCGATTTCTTTGACCAGTCACTTTTTGGGACGGCGTCACATTTTTCGACCTGATCGTCCTTTGAACCATAAAAGGTAAGGTCGTGATCTTTCGTGTCATCTTGCATAACATGATACTTATGGCACATTTCACACAAATGCTGCAGGCAAACGTTACAATACGAATAGCTGGTCTTCGTTCTGTTGTTCACAAGGCAGATCTCACAGAAAGCTTTATGTAGACCGTTATCGGTTGGATTTTTTGTTGAAGCATTCCGGAGAAATCGCATGACGGTTACGTTTAAAGGGAACTGATATGCCCACTTTTGTCGCAGTGCTTTTTGATCATAGGGTTTAACATTCTTGCGACACACTGGGCACTGGAAGTAGTCCTTTGACTTTGACGATTCCGTGTAGAGTACTGACGACTCCAGGCATTCCAGGCAAAAAGAGTGGCCACACGGAAGGACGCGTGGAGATTTAAACACATCTAAACATGTTGGGCATTTGATGACATCCACGTCAATGACATACCGTACCGTCATCAATTGAGGCGCTGGAGGAAGGCCAGCCCGTGACCCGTGTTTCACTGGGTGGGGGGATTTTGATGGCGGCGTCTTACTCTGTCTTGGTGTTAGAACTCTCACTGTTTTCGACATTTCAACTTCTTATAAACACGCACAATATAACTTTCCAATGTTCCCCTTTTTAGCTGCTTGTTAAAACATACTTTCAAATAATTTTGACTCATTTCTTCATTCCGCACATCTCAATACCAATTTCATTCCAATTTGATCGGGAAAATTTGCTCAACATTCTACCAGTTTACACGTGATATGGATTACAAAATAACTACTAATCGTTTGAAATATTTCTGTGTTTGGTCGCATGCTTGATTTGAAATGTAATAAAGAGTCTAATTAAGTTATCATGAAACTTTGAAATGCCTTATATAAAATTATTTATTGTTATTGTATGACAAATATTGAACATAAAACGGCCCCTTGAAATTTGATGTTTCCTTTTTGTCATTTTCGTAAGTAATTTAAATAGATGTCCATTAGAAATAAACATCTGCACGCAAGACAACATGCCTTAAATTGCTGTCAAACAATAACTTTGAGTAAACAAACATTGAAGACAAATAGTTTCATTAGTATTAATTTCAGAATTGATCACCTTTAAAACAATCCCCTATTATTTGGACTAGAATTTTATGAGCACCATACGAAGCTTTTATACGATTGTATGTAACATAATATGGGCATCTTGGCATTATTAAACTTCAAACTAAGGGCCATTACAAACATGCAACTGCATTGTTCCGATTGTAAATTGATTGTCTAAGTGGACTACAAAACGTTTCTTCGTTCATGTACAAAACAAATAAAAAAGTAATGTATTTTTCTCACGACTCCACGACCCAGGAATAGTTGTTATAAGAACCTGCTTTTTATAGAGTTCATATATTACTTTATTTCAATGACATTATCGTATACTGTTTAAACAATTGCAATAAGTAGGTACTTGTGTGTAGCATATCTTGACAATGGGTTATAAATGTTACCACTAAGGTGGGTGATAAATGTTTTATAAAATAAACTGCTTGAGGTCAAAGCAAATAATATCTCTTAAAGTATTACAACGTGTATTCCATGGAATATGATGTCAATGCATGTATAGAAGTATTAAATGTTCTTACAGTTATACAGTATTACACTGATTGCGTTTGTACAAACCTTGAAAAATACAAACGGATGTATAGCAACCATAATGCAAACAAACTAGGTAAACCTCGAAAAAGAAATTGCACTCATATAACGGAAATCAACGTTCCTTGCGGTAGCAGATACAGTTTGGAAACATAGAAGGGAACTGTTGACTTATTACAGTTCCATAAGCTTACTCAAAAACATTTAATTTTCAAGTGCGGATAATATTTCATCTAAACCAGTTGTCTTTGACAACAGCTCAATGAAAAGGTCTGACTGACTATTGTCTTTATAAATATCAGCAGAGCGTACGCTACTGCTGCTTTGGTTGTCTTTTTCGGAGATTTTTGAAAGGCGTTCGATCAGTGCTAGAATCCTGTTAGATTTCTCAGATTTGTCATGTTCAGACTGGACGACTGGTTCCTGTGTCTGAAAGCCCTCCAATCCTCGCAATAACTCCTGTAGATAGTTTCTCTTCCCAATCCTGGGGAAGTCATTTTGTCGGCTTGTAGTGTAAAACAGAGTCCTGCTCTCTGGTATCATATGTATCAATATAATGAAACATGTAAAAGAAATTACGTGCCACCCCATCTTCCAATCCACGTGGAGGTGATCTGAAATAAAACAAAAGCACCTCAAAATTCTCTACTGTCACTCTATCTTACGAAATGCATTTAATTTATGATTTAATTATATACCAACTTTTCCAATTTTCTATTTTTTAAGTTTTATATATTGAAAAAGAGTTGATATTGAAAACGCTGTATATAATTTACCTGAGATATGTTTATGTTTGTACACTTTTAAAGTTATTTACACAAACTGTAGAAAATTGTAGTATTTCAAAATCATTCAACACTATTTCCCGTTTGTCTGTTACCGTCTTTGTTATTGTACTTGACTCCCAAGTCTCAAAGATTTAAGGATAACTTGACCAATAGAAACTGAAATGATTAATTTTCGTTGACGTTGTCGCCTCAATGACATCTGAGCCGGTGTCTGAAAACATTTCTTTTATTAACACATACATCATTTAAATTTGTCCATCCGTTATTAACAAGGAAAGCAATAAAAAAGATGACATTATTTTTAATAGTAAACCCCAAGATCCACCTGAGCGTTATTCTCTGTACTAAATGAGCTTAATTGAGAGCATTCGTAATAAAACGGTGATTTATTTACATTATTTCGCGTCTGCTTTGAAATTTATTATTCTGTCCAAATTTGAAGGAAAAAAACATGTCCGAAGTGTCGTTTTGTCAGAAACATTTGCTACTGCATACCAAAATGCCGTGATTTTTACATTGACCTTCGACATACATAGGTCCAGTCCCAATTTATAAGCTGCATATACATCTACTGCCTATGGCACGAAATAAAAAAGAACCATTTTCTTAACGTATAATAAAGACAAAGTTTCTGAAGAAGCATTGGTTGTGATACTTTTGACATACTGACACTAGTCTGGGGCCACCTAGTGGCATAGTACAACATACCACTAGATCAGCCCGTGTTCAAGTTAATTTACGGACAAAGCTTTGAAGGCGTTGTTAACCGTGACCTTTAACCTTGACTTACTAGCCCCAAAAGCCAACTGGTCATGTAAAGGGGAGGGGCAACACATTCAATGAAGTTTCAACGTCCTAGGTGAAATCTGTATATTGCTTACTTATTTTCATAACACTGTCGATTGTGCGCTGACCTTTGACCTACTGATCCCCAAAACAATAGGGATCATCCACATGATTTGTCTAAGTTCAAACTTCCGCTGAAGTCACGGTCATTGGTCAAAATGTTACACAAGTGAAAGTGTGGACAATATTTGGTCTAACCTGGTGGAATTACGATAATTATTAGTACCATTTGATCCAGGTTTATCGACCGACACACTGGTCATCCGACAGACCGACCGACCGACCTTCCGAAATAAGGTGTCGGGGGCAAAAGTTAGGGGTCCCAACATAGATATTTCACCAAGTTTTATCGAAAAGTATTGAAAGCTATTGGTTTTAGTGTGTATTCAGTTGTGAAGAACCAGTTTTTCCTGGTCGTAATTAATTTCCTCATCCTAATATTTACCCCTCCTTAAAAGATGAATATAATAGAAAAACAATAGCTTAATTGTACTAATTGCAAACCGTTAACAATTTCTTGTTTAAATTTTGATAGTTCACAAGACGAGAAATATACGCCATATCGCGGAAAAATGGTTTATATGTTCGTGTCCATGCCATCATTAATCAATAAACTAATCAAGATACATAACACAATCGTGTTTGTAAGGCAAACAGTTATGAGGTTGTTTCCTATTACTTTTTTAATATGTCCCCCCAAAATAGGGAAGGTACGTCGGGATATTTGTATTTGTTTAAGATAAAGCTGAATCTCATTATCCTTCTTTAAAACAGCGATATTTTATCTCAAGTAGCCGTAAAAATAGCAATCCTTTAAAACAGTATATCTTGTGCGACTTTCCGAATCGACAAACTTGCCGTAAGGATATATCCAAAAGGAACAAAATAACGACCAGAAAAGAATTGCCAGATGGCAATAGAAAAAAGAAGGGTCGAGTGGAAAACCGGAAAAAATCGAACACTTTTTTGTAACGCCTTATGTGTCGTAATCAATTTACAAATATGAACCCATCATCCCGCTGTCAAAATCGACATTATATACATCTTTATTGCCACCATTTTCTGAATATTTACATACGAAACAATTTCGAAGAATATATACAACAATAATATAAAGGATAGATGCACAATGGCAAGATATCAAGTATGAAAACGGACATTAGCAATAGTCTGCAAGTGATCGCCTTAATAACTCAGTGGTAAGGTGTTCGCTTCGAGTTCGTAAGGTTGGAGGTTCAAACTCCGGCCGCGTCAAACCGAATGACGTTAAAATATGATATGGAACCATGCAGTAGGTTCCTTGCCTAACGCTCGGCATTTAACTGGTAGGACAGTGCAATGGTGTACACAGTACTGGCTAAATCTAGGAAAGTTTTATCCCGTGTATCGATGCTATACACCGAGCATGTTACAAAATAAAAGTTCTCTTCGCAAAGGCCTGAGGGCTAGAGTATCACACCCGGATCCCTTGTATCTCACTCTGTTTCTGCAAGTCTTCTTATATCTGGATTTGACGGGGAATAGCAGTCACTTACAGGGGCAGATCCAATATTAACGTGAGAGGGGTGCGTAACTTAGGGGCGAAACCGTAAAATTTTGACTTGCGCCCCTCCCTAAGAACCGAAATATATTTGAATGAATTAAAGTGTTGCAGGCGTGGGGTGGGGGGGGGGGGGTGCATTTAAACACAATTTATGTCGTAATGGCGTCACGTAAGGGTCTAACAACAATGCAGCTAATATGTGCAGGCAGAACTTGATAAACTCGAATTAATAACAAACAGTCTGCAGAGTACCTTCGCAACAAGCTTCGTGGCAGTTAGTATGTCAGTGCGCGCCACCGGGACGTTCGCGAGTACTCTAAGTATAGTACGGCTTAGTTACGGTGTACATGCACTAGTACATGTGTCCTCGTAGAGTGTAGCATCGTCGGATACACACGACTTACCTATTCTGTTAGCTCCATTTATGACATTCATGATAACGGGATTTAACGGAATGGATCAGGACTGTTTTTGTTTTATTTGTCAGGGGAAGTCACTGTGAAGAATTTGACAATAGCTATACAGTATGGTATTATGTAGCCTTCGAAAGTTCTAATCGAACAAGCAAATTAGTTTACAAAATTAACGTTCTGCGCTGCACAAATTGCCGTTGTTAATTTTCATTTATTGCAGAGAACTTTTACACTATCAGAAAATGAGTGAAAATGACGCGTCTAATAGCGCTGGGCACAAGGTTTGCAATCCTGGTGAGCAAGTTTACTTATGATTACAACTTAAACGTTTTTTTTAGAAATTATTACAAGCATCCTTTATTTATTTATACTATTTATATAATCGATATACATACACAATCTTCGTGAACT
Source organism: Mya arenaria (assembly GCF_026914265.1). NCBI lineage: Eukaryota > Metazoa > Mollusca > Bivalvia > Myida > Myidae > Mya > Mya arenaria. Next base: position 37,290,866 of record NC_069126.1, read on the forward strand.
GTACTGTCTGTTAGTTTCAAATATAGGGGCATTAAATTGTTTATTTTGTGTTGCTTTTATAGGTACGTCGAAAAACAATGAGCCTATACTTCACACAGGCATCTGGATCATTGTTTGTCACTTAAATGTTGTTTAAAACCATTTTGGGTACATACAATGAGATAAACAACACATCTGAAGATATTTAGTGTCTTTCATATACAAAAAAGAAACAAGATATGTAACTCAAACTTACCCGATTTCACGGTAGAGTCCAGTTTTATGCAAATTTCTCAACCAACATAAAAACAATCCATTTTTAAATAAGTGACATGGAAAGAAGAGTCAGTTACCTTTAAAATGGTGTGCGATATGTTGGTATATCTATAATGTCTTTAGACAAACAAGCATAATTCAATGTCCAATTCTCGTGTTTTTCTTTAGTCGGAAAGAGTACAGCAAATTCAAATCTTCAATTTTCCCCGTGTAAACAGTACTAATGACAGTCCATTTGAAGTTATTTTATGCTTCAGTGTACAGATAAATTAATTCCATTCCTTAATATCACCATAAGACTAACACCACAGTTTAAGAAACAACCGTATCAGTTTTTAAATTAAATCCTCTTTAAATTTCGTAGGCAGCCTGCCATTTTACCGACAAGTGCCCAGATGATGTCATTGACATGTATATTTAACATCTTTGTACCGGCTTGAATGTGAGCCACACAAGCTTGGATGGGTCAAATACTCTTCTTTGGAGGTTGATCAGAAACATCTGAGCGTTGGCAGCCTCAAACAAAATTTTAAAGTGGATTTAATTTGAAGATTGATACGTTTGTTTCTTGTTAGTCTTATGGTGATATTAAGAAATGGAATTAATTTATCTGTACACTGAACAGGGGCGTACCTAGGTGAAAATCTAGGATACGCACAGTCTAGGGGGGTCCGCCCCCCCGCAAAATTTTGAAATCCAACATCGCATTTGGTGCTATCTAGGGGCCTTTTCGCACGTATAAAAGCATACAAATAGATGAATATTTACCTTAATTACCATTGTTAGTCCCGATATTTTTTTATTATTTTTTTCCAAAAATCAATACTTGTATTTGATTTAAATAAACAAAAAGATCTGGGGTGATGGGTGGCGTCTCTATTTAACATCCAATCCGCTGAATAATTGAGATATTGCGTTGACCAGAAAGGCTTGCGCACCTCACCGGTATATTTAAACCACATGCGGAGACTGAGACTAAACGCACCTGTTAATGTGCTTTGCTGTGGCGTTTACATGCAATTTATCACTCAGGCATACAACTATCGTAACCGGATCAGTTATTTCTTACTCTTCTGATAAGCTCATATTCCAGTAGCTTCTTAAGATTATGTTTTTCTTAATTGTTAAGTATGAGTGTTTTGATTGGACTAAATTTAAAAGCAAAAAAGTTAAAAAAAATCTTAAACTGAAGAAGCGAATGCAATATATTACCTAGACTTCAACAACATGTTACATAATAGTTATCGGTAGGATATTAGGAAGAAATACAGTCAAACCAGTTTTAAGCGACCAGTCAAAACCAAAAACTAGGACAAAAGGTGTTCAATTAATGCAGAACGCTTTTATAAGAGCGTTCTAGAATAGTTTCTTTTGGCATTAAGTCACCAGCTGTCATTAATAATCTTCAATACTGTTTGTTAATGACCGTCTAAGAATAAGATACAGTCAACCTGTCTTTAGCGGATCTATTCCCTAAATATGGCACTGTGCATAACAATGGTTATTATACCCCCCAAAACAAAGTTTGGGGGGGTATACTGGAATCGGGTTGTCCGTCTGTCTGTCCGTCCGTTTTTTTTTTGTCCGGGATTCATCTTTGTCGTTATTGAACAAATCTTTTTCAAACTTTCAGATATTAAAGGCCATGATGTAAACTTGCGCCTCTGTGAAATTGGTACGGGTCACATGACCCTGACCAGAGTTATCTCCCCTTGATGTGTTAAAGTAGGCAAAATAAGCCCTGTCCGGGATTCATCTTTGTCGTTGTTGAACAAATCTTTATCAAACTTTCAGATATTAATGGCCATGATGTAAACTTGCGCCTCTGTGAAATTGGTACGGGTCACATGACCCTGACCAGAGTTATCTCCCCTTGATGTGTTAAAGTAGGCAAAATAAGCCCTGTCCGGGATTCATCTTTGTTATTATTCAACAAATCTTTATCAAACTTTCAGAAATTAATGGCCATGTTGCAAACTTTCGCCTCTGTGAATTTGGTACAGGTCACATGACCCTGACTGGAGTTATCTCCCCTTGATGTGTTAAAGTAGGCAAAATAAGCCCTGTCCGGTATTCATCTTTGTTATTATTCAACAAATCTTTATCAAACTTTCAGAAATTAATGGCCATGTTGTAAACTTTTGCCTCTGTGAATTTGGTACAGGTCACATGACCCTGACTGGAGTTATCTCCCCTTGTAGGCAAAATTAGCTTTGTCCGGCCTAACTCCAGGGCAAACAACCTAGACATGGAGGGGTGGGGGGTATTCGTTAGCCTATGGCTTACAGTTCTAGTTAAATTCTGAATAAAAGAGCCAGGCGACGATCCTTTTTTCTTGCAAATATGTCAACGACATGTTCGGCGTTGATATTGCGTTCGCTTTAAATGTTCATCAAACCCAGGCCTGACATTCGCTCAGTTGTCATGGTACTCCTCAAATACGTTTTGACTCGACGCATTATCGAAAATGAGCGCTCAGTCGTGGCCGTTGCTACTGGCATACACAACAGAACCATAAGGCAGATCCTTATGTTAGGATACGATGCCTCAGTAGCTACGTCCAATGCTTTTTCCAGGGTTGAGTAGGGAGCAGGTGAAGTTACAGTCCACTTCGCTGTCCAACGTTGACACTCTCGCTCGAAAGTCGGCTCGTCATCTGACAGGTCTAACTTGAACTCCTGGAATATTTCTATCGTTACGGCATGGGTGAGACCGTCGACCTGCAAATAAATCTTTATTGTATTTTCGCACTTATGCCATTTAAATATATGCGGCTAATGATCCGGTGCTTATTAGATTAAAGGGTTTCATTTGTTTCATTAGGATTTTCTTATTATTGTGGAAACGATCAATAATTATTTAATTTTAATATCTTTAATGCATGCGCATGTAAATAAGTTAGCATAAATGCTACACGATTATTTGGTAAAAACGCACGTGATGAATCAGCTCACATACAGTATTTATGTACTGTGAAATCATTAATGTTCGTGGGCATGAAATTTCGAGATGCGATCGTCCTAGATCGTCTGCATAATATCCACGCGCTGGGCCGTGATTTCCGTCTTCTACCTCACTCGGTTTATGACACTCGCTTATGTGGTACGACATGCCAATTAGTGCATATACCCATGTCACTTATCGATTTAATTGGAAATAAAGGTAATAAAAGAGGATGTACCCTGATCATAAATACAGATAGGGGAAGCCATTGAATGCCAATTAAGAATTTTGCAAACTGTGAAAACACCGAAAAGGTGCGTATATTGTCACGTTCGGTGCTTAGTAACCTTCAATGTACTAGTAATCGATTAATTATTTCATTAAATAAAAAAAATCGAGTACAGACACTCATCACGCACATCTTGTAAACTTGGTGATTTTCATTTACAGCACACATTTAAACACGTGCTTATAACTGTCATTTGCTGCATAAAACACATTTAATTGATTTCGTTCATTATTTGTTAAAGGCAGTTACAATATATTAACAGAATAATGATCGTAAGTTATACAGTGAGACAGGTTTTAACACTGAATACTGCGACCTCTGTAAATAATATACTAGAGTATGTACGTAACAAGGCAATTGAAAAAGTGAATAAAGGGTTTATATTTCGTGGGATCTTGAATTCGTGGATCACCCAACCCACGAAAACCACGAACATTAATGCCCCACGAACATTAATGATTTCACAGTATTCAGATATTAACCCGTTCACTGGCAGGCAAGTCGTGTACATGCGCGATATTTTTTCAACTTCCGATTTTGTTTTCTCACACTCCCTCGACCTTTTGGTAATATCATTGTGAAAATGTCAAACAACTTGGATCCAAATGAGACGCCGAGCTACTCGGCGTCTCATTCGGATCTAAGTTGTTTGAATATATAATGATACTCGGGTAAGGCAGTGAACGGGTTAAAACCTACATGGTATTACCAATGTAGTTTTATGATTGGTGCATTGCAGCACAAACTATTCGTTTTATTCCTTGATTACACAACCTTTGGAGGCAGCAGATACTGTGCCTTGTGCCGTCCATTGCCTTTCAACAGCCATGCGTCTAGATCAACAAGCAAATGGTCTACGAACGGCAGGTACATGTTTGTCTTCCAGTACTGGGAAGGGGTCTCTGCTGGAGCGTTCGGTCTGTGAACTTGACGTCCAAATCGCCGTGGGACCGACGGCTCTACATCGACGTCGTGTGCAGTTGATACTGACTTGTCGTAAAGCGCATCCCATACGTCGGCATCGTTACGTTCAGCCTAAACAGGAATATATACAGGATGTACTACACAAAAACAACCGTAAACGCATATTTAATAGCTGTAGAAAATGGCAGCTCTGAATATCTACTAGATGAACAAAATGACACCTTGTGTCAGAAGCTGTGTAAATGCTTATTAAAACTATTTGAGAAATATACGATCCGTCATGGGTTTTCTTTGGAGATCAACATTTCTTAATTGGGTCTAGAAATTAACAGCTATTAACCGAGACAATTTGCGAGGTTAATAAATGTCTTTCTCGAGACGAACTTAAGAAATCTGGATCTCAAAAGAAAACGAGTGACGGATTATTGTTATTACCTAAACAGTTTTGTGTATAGAATGCGGTGCGTACGAATTCACTTCGTTTTTTTGTTATCACACATGTTCCGTGAATTGTTCTCAAATCGAAGATAAGAGTATTTATGTGATAAAAGGGCATATCAAAAGTAGATTGAAGGTCTTGCAGGGCACACCACATGCAAAACAAACAGCCACCCAATCAGATCAAGACCAGACGGCACAGAAAGGTGGTGCAACGTGAATATCCTGGTCGCACATAGCAAACGGTGGTTCCTGCTGCGCTGCGCATAAAACTATAACTGGTAGCCCTTTAAAAAGTATATAATCGTTTAAACCCATTCACTAGAAGTTTGAAGCCTTTGCCGTTTAGTTTGTTGTCGTCCTTTCTGCTAGATAGTTTTCCTTGTCTTCATATATGTTATTGTAAAAGAGTCTAACAATGTTTATGAAGTAAAGGTTTAAAGATTACCTGTAGCATCGCTATGACAACACAAGCTTCACTGGCAGCTTCTAAGAGGTCACACGACTTGTCCTGCAAAAGCTTAGACAGGCGTACCAATCCGGACAATACATGCTCAACAGCAACCAAGGTGACGATAAAGCTGAAATTCTGGATTGAATGGTTATATCCTGCTGCCTTCGAGTCACCATAGTTGTTAGCTAGCTCTTCGAGGGATGTCACCACAAAGCTTTACCATATACATATATTCACGATGTAGCTTGTGTTGAAACACTAATGTGGATATGGTTTCGTTTTTGGTTTCGCAGCTTTCAAAAATATTTCAGTTAATTCTTGGTTGGTTAGTGATACTAGAAAATTTGATCTATAATTAAAAATGAACTATAATTGTATTGACTATTAAACAGCTGTAGATGGCATAAACACAATAATGCGTATCCTGTTAAGCACGACTTTAAACGCAATAACAAGCCCTACGCTATGAAGACCGAGATCAGCCTGCTTAACCCTTTCGCCACCGAAGTTGCTTAAATGCGCATTTGGAAAGGTGCAGTCACAGACCAGACACCGCCATAAAAGGTGGCGCCTGATCTGGGACTGCTCTAGTTTTCAACCACTTTTATTCCCGCGTTAACCATTTCGGAATGGTCAAAGTTAATTTATTCCTCCACGTTTCGGAATAAGCAAAGTTTATTTATACATCCCATTATTTATTTTTGTTAAAATATTGTATCTAAAACTAGTCCTGACCGCAACCTTAAAATATGTCGGCGACAGAATAACCATGTAATTTATTCCTCATTGTTCCGTAATAACAGTTTTAAGAGATGAGCTCATACATTGGTAAGAGATAAGCAGTTATGATGACATATCTGTTTTTAATTCAAAAGTACAGTAAAACTGCGATCGCTCGAGGTCGCCAGGGACCGAGCCAAAACCTCGAGGGAACCGATGTTTCGAAAGACCCGATTTTCAATTTTCCAGTTTGATATGAAATATCTTTCAGTGTATTTTAAGTTTGAAGTCGTCAAACAGACTGTTTACCAAGACACCGATTATGTGTTGCGTTGTAGAAATCGCTAATATGTTCAAAGTTTGTCTTAAAATAAATGTAAAACGCAAAAGAAAAAAACAATAAATGAATAAATAGAAATGTTTATTTTAACAAAAAAGCAACATTTGTATCACAGTACATATTTTGGCATTAGTCAGATTTAAGTTTCGCAAAATCAAGGATTGTTGATTGGCGCATCTTGTGACAAGATGTCGGTTTCGCGAAACTGTTCAATCCGATGTTGAATTGAAATGGTAGTGTTTTATTCATATTTTTATTACTCATTTAAATTTCTCACAATTAACTTCTTATCAGTAACTTCTCATAATTATCATCTCAAATGCCCATATCAACTAATATCGGTCATGCGTTAACAATGAAAAACGGTTTTTCACACCTTATCAAATTCCCTTTCAACTCTCATTGCAATTTTTACAACTTGCGAAAATTTTAACACCTAGCAAATGTTTATTTTGGAACACGCGTTCGGGAAAAAGTGTGAAATTATGTCCTCGAGGGAGCCATAAGGTTTTGTGCACGATTTGTGTACTTGGGACCGAGGATATTGCTCGACTGCTCGACATAATTAGGTTTGAGGCAGCATGGGTATATTTTATATGAAAATAGATTAAAAAGGAAAAAAGTTCGGGACCAAGCTCCGACCTCAAGGGAACGCCGGTTCTCGAGCCACCGCTTGTTCGAGTGAACGCAGTTTCACTGTATATATGGGTTATGTCATATGAAAAACTAATTTCGGAAATTTGCGAACAGTGAAAAAACAGATCAGTTGGCGGCTCAGCACAGTTTGAAAAATATTTCCCCTGTTCTTCATATAGATTTTAAATCGTAATTTACGAGTATTAAGAATGAGTGTGACCAACACTCAGCAATTACCTCACTAAGTGTGTGTGTTTGTTTAATGCGGCTAATAACAATATTAGCAAAGCTTACGTGTAAGAACAGAGGAATGTATGCAAGGCGTCGGATCTGGCGGCCCACCAAGTCTCGCACAAGGACTGCAACTTCGTTCGCCTTTCCATTTCTTCACGGCACATGTTGTCGTTGTTGAGGTTTTCTTTGAAATGAAGCAATATCTTTGCCGAGTAATTGAAGGCTGTACTACGGACATCATGTTTCTGGCAAAAACCTCCTCCGACGCATGTATGATCGCCAGGTTAAGCTGTGTGCCTTGCAGTGAGTATATACCCCCCCCCCCCCCCAGCCTTTACTTTTTATTGCATTTTTGGAACTTTTATTTTTTCGCTTTTTCTGACGAAGTGTACGCATTGGCGTACTGGCGTATGCCTGGGTACGCGCCTGCTGAAACATAAAATAACTTCAAATGGACTGTCATTAGTACTGTTTACACGGGGAAAATTGACGATTTGAATTTGCTGTACTCTTTCCGACTAAAGAAAAACACGAGAATTGGACATTGAATTATGCTTGTTTGTCTAAAGATTTTATAGATATACCAACATATCGCACACCATTTTAAAGGTAATTGACTCTTCTTTCCATGTCACTTATTTAAAAATGGATTGTTTTTATGTTGGTTGAGAAATTTGCATAAAACTGGACTCTACCGTGAAATCGGGTAAGTTTGAGTTACATACCTTGTTTCTTTTTTGTATATGAAAGACACTAAATATCTTCAGATGTGTTGTTTATCTCATTGTATGTACCCAAAATGGTTTAAACAACATTTAAGTGACAAACAATGATCCAGATGCCTGTGATACTTCAGTAATCCCGACAGTATTTTAAGAAAACTTCAAAATTGATCCGGAATTAGGCAACTGCCCAGTATATGCAACTGCAACCTATCTTTGTAAAAATTGGAACTGCAACCTATCTTTGTAAAAATTGGAACTGCAACCTATCTTTGTAAAAATTGGATCTGCAACCTATCATTTTCTTTTCGTTCTCATATCTTTTAAAATCATTAAAATATTTGTTCACAAATACCCGTACCTGTTATATTTAAACAAAACTTAAGTGTTTTATGCGGTTTTCCCGAACTTTTATCTCATTTTCTACTAAATCTGAGCCAAAATGATAAATGGAACTGTAACCTACCAGTCGGATTGTGTACATGTTGGAAACATTGCAGAAGTGTTCTCGAAAACGGTATCAGTTTTAAGGAAAATATGGATATGTAAATACACACTAGGTAGGTAGGCATATGATAGGCTATGTTTAAATTCCAAGAAACTATCATAATTATAGGTACATGTATTACGTTGATTTTCGGCTTGAGTCGAGCGTTTTGGTGACGCCATCTTGCACTGAAACCAACCATTTGGTCACTGACTGAACCTTTCAATTAAAACAGATGAAAAGGAAAACAAACAAATATGACGATTTTAAGTTTATTTCAGAAAGCAAACGATCACATATGAAAACATTAATATTCACATTTACAATTATAGGATAAACACATATTTCGTTCATTATTATTCAAATTATTATAATATTTTATTAAAAATACATTGATGTTTAACATTGGAATTTCCTGGGATTTTTCAGCTACATTAAAGATAATTTTTCATACTGAGCACTAATATTCAAGTATTTATTAACAAATTTAAGACCAATGAGTGAATAAATTAAAAACAACAACAAATGTTTAAAAACATTATAAATGATGGTCCGTAAGTTTCTGAAGATGGTCCATAATGTCCCTAAATCTGGTTCGTAGTGTCCCTAAATCTGGTCCGTAATCGTAATGTCCCTAAATCTGGTTCGTAGTGTCCCTAAATCTGGTCCGTAATGTCCATGGTCCGTAGTGTCCATGGTCCGTAGTGTCCGTGACCCCATGTATCTACATGTGTATCATGGCTTTTGTGTTTTTGACAGTCTGAAAAAAACACATTAAAACAGACTTTTTTCTCGCTATTTTGTGCCTGGATGTCAATACAAGTATAAAGCATTTATTTCTTAATTAAAAAATACATGCAGGATATTTAAATGACTGCAAAATATTAATTTTGCAGTGATTTTTTTAAAATTATTTTTAACACCTTTGCCTTGCTAATTGGGAAAAAAAAGTCGACTTTGGGGAAAAATACAAAATCAGGCCAAAACAGCTACAGTTGATAACTAAATATATCTCAAAAATAATGACGAAAGTGTTTCAACTTAGGTACTCACCCAGTATAATATTTAACCGAGGAAACCCCTGGAGCTTATTTTTTCAATTATTTGGTGACCTTTTCTCTTTATCAGATTTCAATTGAACTTAACAAATTTGTAGAACAGCTTGGGAGCATGTGTTACATATATCATTTATGCATTCATATCAAACATCAGCATCACACTTTTAGGTTTATGGAACCTATTGCACTTATATGAAAAAATAATGTTTGTAGCAACATAGCGTTTTTGCTTTCATATCAAAGTTCAGGGTAACAAATAGTGACCAATGGGGCCTGATAGCAATTTTGTAGTATTATATAATTCAAATACAAATGTAAAATAATAATTAATCTCTAATTTTTATGACCTCTGTTAATGTTATGCAAGAATTTTTTTTAATAATTTCGTTCATTCACAATCATGTTCTTAGGTCAGGAAAGTCTTTGGTTTTATCATAAGTAAGTTAAGTTTAAATTGGCCCCAAAATTAGTAAATACAATCAGTATCATAACAAATTTTGGATGTAAAAGAAAAATATAAACATTCATGACCAGGTAGATCCAGCAGTTTAAGCGAATATCTTTAAAATTCCTTTAATGTAAAGTAACGTATGGCAGTCACAAGCGAAATTCTTATGCATCGGAATAAATATTTTGAATGTAATTCAGAGAACACAGAGTAATGGTAAATCTATGAAGGTATAAATTGTTGTGATCTGCTTTAACCTTTTGTACTGAACTTGAAATAGAATCCAATTATATAATAAAGTCATAAAAGGGCGTGGGAAAGTTTTGTCACTGAGAAGGTTTTTTATCAGCAAACTCATTTTTTTTTTTTTATCTCTGTAAAATCATACGGCCAAAAAAAACCTCTGGTTAGGGTTACTCAACCCTACTTATTACATAGGTGCTGACCCTACCATTTTTTTAGTCTGTCGGTTTAATTAACACTTTGCATCAAAAAAGGAAATAGAAAAGTGTGTTTTATATGAAGTTTATAAAGCTTTATACTAAAGATTACTTTAAGCCATTTCATAATAATGACAATAACGTTCGAACATAAAGCCTAAAAATCTTCTTTTGAGAACTTCTTTTTGAATATTTGTGACTTTAATTATAAATATGTTTTTCTAATTTTTTAGAATCAGCTCCGGCCAACTCATTTGAGCCACACTCCCTGAAATTCCCTTCCAAAAATCGTGAAGGAGAGGAAACGCTCCGAAGCCTTGCAGACACATACATGCAGCGACAGATGCAGGGTAGAAAAGAAATATCTGCCCCATACAAGCAGGCTACGTACCCTATTGAGCAGAAAGAAGACCTGCAGTATTTTGAACGACAACTGAGTTCAAGGTGGGTTCTTTTTATGCCCCCTTTTGAAAAAAGTGGGGTATATTGTTTTGCACATGTCGGTCGGTCGGTCGGTCGGTCTGTCGGTCGGTCGGTCGGAATACCAAATGGTTTCCGATCAATAACTTGAGAACGCTTTGACCGAGGGACCTCATACTTGGTATGTGTATTGGTCATCACCAGCAGATGAACCCTATTGATTTTGAGGTCAGTGGGTCAAAGGTCAAGGTCAGTGTGACCTTTACATGAAAAACGGTTTCCGATCAATAACTTGAGAACGCTTTGACCCAGGAACCTCATACTTGGTAGGTGTATTGGTCATGACCAGCAGATGAACCCTATTGATTTTGAGGTCAGTGGGTCAAAGGTCAAGGTCAGTGTGACCTTAACATGAAAAACGGTTTCCGATCAATAACTTGAGAACGCTTTGACCCAGGGACCTCATACTAGGTAGGCTTATTGGTCATGACCAGCAGATGAACCCTATTGATTTTGAGATCAGTGGGTCAAAGGTCAAGGTCAGTGTGACCTTTACATGAAAAACGGTTTCCGATCAATAACTTGAGAACGCTTTGACCCAGGAACCTCATACTTGGTAGGTGTATTGGTCATGACCAGCAGATGAACCCTATTGATTTTGAGGTCAAAGGTCAAGGTCAGTGTGACCTTAACATGAAAAACGGTTTCCGATCAATAACTTGAGAACGCTTTGACCCAGGGACCTCATACTAGGTAGGCTTATTGGTCATGACCAGCAGATGAACCCTATTGATTTTGAGGTCAGTGGGTCAAAGGTCAAGGTCAGTGTGACCTTTACATGAAAAACGGTTTCCGATCAATAACTTGAGAACGCTTTGACCCAGGGACCTCATACTTGGTAGGTGTATTGGTCATGACCAGCAGATGAACCCTATTGATTTTGAGGTCAGTGGGTCAAAGGTCAAGGTCAGTGTGACCTTTACATGAAAAACGGTTTCCGATCAATAACTTGAGAACGCTTTGACCCAGGGACCTCATACTAGGTAGGCTTATTGGTCATGACCAGCAGATGAACCCTATTGATTTTGAGGTCAGTGGGTCAAAGGTCAAGGTCAGTGTGACTGTAAGCTGAAAAAAGGTTTTCTGATTGTCCATATTTTTTTAATGCATGCACAGATGATTGGGATTGATGTATAAATGTTTGTATAGAAATGATTTTCTTTTATGTTACTATTTTAGTTGGGCATTTATTTGCCTTCTTAAGTTATCATAAGTAGATGACCTGCCTCATATGCATCCAATGACAAATCAGCTGTCATTTCAGTCCATGCATATTTCATTCAATTGTCCAAATATTTCTGGCAACTTGGCGCTCAGGGGGCATAATGTTTGACAAACATCTCTTGTTTGTAATTGGTGTTACAGTGTTCTCAATAACAATTTCTCACAGGCCAAAATGACACGCAAGTAAAATGAAATTTCACCTGTCGAAATTTGTGTGGGTAAATGAGTTGAGAAATAGTTAAAACTGTTCAGTTCAGTGAAAATTGTCTGCTTAATTGTTCATTTTGTGATGGTTTTGGCTCAAATATTTCAGATTACTATTGAGAACATTGCATTTATATTTAATTATATGAGTGGCATTTTGCAAAAAAAAGTTTCATAGCGCAAAGCTAATATTTATCATCACCCGAGGTTAAGGCTTTCATGGCCATGGGTTCACAATAACTTTATTTCTAAGGGATCCAGAAAAAACAACACCAGTTGATATTAGGTGTCACTTCCTGAAGTCAGAAATTTCACATTATGTATTGTATGGTGAAGAAAGGCTGCTATATTCTTCATTATAGTACTTTTAAAGTGTAAGCTACTTTAAGCATAAACGATAACCACAAAATGCTTAAAAATTTTTATTGTCAATGGACCACAATTTTTTATTTGACCAAGCAGTCTTGTTCATTTCAAGCCAAACTTGGAATTCCCAATGTAAGCCAAAATGACACATTTTTCCAAGTCTACAAGGAATTCTATCAGTACGAATAATGTGTATGAACAATGAGTACACAGCAGGGTTTTTCATTGTTTGCTTGTTTTGGGAATTTTATCATTAGTTTGCATGTTTGAGATGTTAAAATCTGGAGTATGCAGACCTGTTTTCTTTCAAAATATAAGGAATTATTTACAAATACTTTCAAACTTGAAACTTAAAGGGTGACAGTTTAGGAATTGTGTGTAATACAGTAAGATATAAAATATGACCACAGAACAATTTCAAACAAAGTTCATTTTGAAGACAGTTTGTGATAGCAATTAAGTCCTCTAGCTGATTTAGGAGGTCCCACTTAAACTGTCCAAGTTGTTTGATGTCAATATCAGAGAGAATGTATAAACATAATACACCAGATTGCATAAATTCAGACTAAAAATAACTTTTTTTTCTTGATTAAATTATCAACTAACCCAAATTAAAATTTGATGAGGGGCACATGCCCAAAGTTGCACTTCCATGATGTTGTGCCCTCTCTAAGGCCAAATCCTGGATCGGCCAATGAGTTCATAACTTTATGGCACACATTTTGCATCTACTCCCAGAATGAATGAAAGACCTCTTTCCGACTGGCAGTATGCACTATATATTATATAATTTATTATTTGCTTGATTTGGAATTAAATTGGCCCAGAGTTGGTCAAATATTTCAATAGCTATGGATGATTATTTGAAAGCTTGGTGTGTCACTTCTGATGTTCCAGTTGTAAATGTTTAAAGTAAATTAACCTGCGGATGACACTATTGCTTTGTTTGTTTTGTTGATACAATTGTATCTTCCTGTTCATGAGTAATATTTTAAAGCAAGTTAAAAAGTTTTTATAATTGTACACATGATTTAATTTCAAACGAATAGAAATTCACTGGAGAAATTAACAACATTTTTATAAATAAATCTATCATATTATGTAACTGTTGTTATGTATGTAACTGTAATTAATGAGTCACAAGTCAGAAAATACATAAGATATATATGATGTTGTTATTGAATTATGTAGCCAAAATGCACAACTGAAGTGTTTTACACCAATGAAAATATGAGAATTAATTAATGGCTGACTGGTTGTTAATCTTTGGTAGTGGATACTAAAACCTAGCACTCCTGTAGAACATGAACTGTCGGAAAGCTGCCAGCTTAAACCAGACATATGTTATTGGAATTTATGTGTGTTGGTTGCCATGGTATCAAATATACTGCTAGCTACCATAGACAGCAAGGACCAATACAGAAATATCATTGATTTATCAAGAAAATAACAAAATGCTAATACAGCAACTCTTGATGCAGACATATAATTTTGTAACAGTTTATTTTTTGCCTTCCCTGGTGACAAATGTATATTAAAAAGTCATGCCATACATAATAGTTCTATGACCAAAGCATTTTGTCATAAACAACATCTTGTGCATCTGTCCATGGCACCTTATACAAAGCAACCATGGCATCAATGATCAGACAAGCAATATAAGAATGTCATTGATTTTCATTCATTTGCCAATGAGACAAATGTAATTTTGACATGGAAACAGCTAGAACTTAGCCCCATTAATTAGGTACAAAAAAGTCATAAAGCTGAATGGACATTTAAAGTTTAATACATTACTTACAAAGGTGAATTAAGGGTTAAGTGATTAATTTGTTTGTAAATGTTGGTAGTGCTGCATCACCAATGTAAGTTACTATTTCATCAAAGCAACATTTTGATTTTTGACTTAAAGTATGTGTACATCCCTTGGCATTTATTTAAGTTAACGTATGCTCTGGTTTCACACATTCAAATGTACTGGCTATTTTTAGTGTACCAATATACATTGAATTAAACTTGTGTGTGTTTTCTTTTTTAAATGAACAATAAAGTGATGAAAACTTACATATAACAACTATTGATAATACATACTAATTATAATAAACTTCCCCATAATGTATAGCTGCTATTTTCTGTCTCTTGTTGCTCTTAAAACTTGAGAAATGAATAGTCAATATGTTATTACATTCAAATTGTTACCTATTTCTATTTTTAATCAGTGAGCCTTTTATCTTTTTCCTTCAATTTTTAGCTCATTAGTTTTTCAAAGAAAACAGTCAAGGCTATTGCGATATACAGCCTTTGTGTAAACAGCCTTTGTGTAAACAGCCTTTGTGTATACAGCCTTTGTGTAAACAGCATTGTGCTTAAACTCGAACCTTGGCCATTTCTAATAATCTGCTCAATATATCCAAATAACTTGGTACACATGTTGTCAGAGACTCTCTGGCTTTTTATAATTATTTTACCAGTTCGTTGAATAGAAACCAAATAAACAACATTGACATTTCCTTAGTTTTACTTCTGTATAATAAATATTATAAACGTATAATAGCCTTACTACATATAACTGCAAATGGTACAACAGCTTAACAAACAAAATAAAAAGGATTGGCAAAATATGGCTGTGAAAACGAACGGACTCCATGATAGGTCATAGTGACACACGGCTGGAAGTCCGAGTGGAAAAGAACCACGCAAGCCGAGAGAGGCTAGGCTGAGCCGGTGTATTAAATGTGTATTCAAAGTGTACTCCATTAATACTATAGTATCCTATGATATGCCCGTGGCGGAATAGACTGTTTGGCAAAATGCGACAACCCAGCAACTACGGTTTATGTGCAAATGCTCCTTACCAAAAGCAACTGCAAAACCCGCAATATACCCGCAATCTCCTAGCAACGCAACAATGCAACCCACAATTGCCAACAGCAAATGAAACATCCGCAATATATCTCCGCAATCTCATGGCAACACAACGCAATGCAACGCAACAACGCAACCACCGGGACGCCAAGTACTAGGACGTTCCCGGCCTTGAGCAACAGACATGCAACAGACTCCTTAAGAACTTGTTTTTCCAGCAACGGGGATAATAAACGTTATTTATATCTATATTCATCCTAATTAATTGATTTTAGTTTATAATTCCCAATTTGCCCTCTTGTTGATTCCCATACCGAGTGATAACTAGCGCCAAGGTGCTCGACCAAGGTAAAAGGTCTCAACAAGCCCAAATACATCTAAATCATAAATTATATATGTATGCATTTTTAAATTAAAATGGATGACAGCCTAGCCAGCTCTCGGCTTGCGAATTTTTTCCCGCCACAAAATTGTTCAACAATTTCCCCCCAAAATATTATGTTTATGAAATCAGGGCTTTTTCTGCCCATTTTGGGAAAAAGACCCTAGACATTTTGGGAAATTTTGCGTCGTGAAAATGTGGAAATTGGGAAATTTTACAGTGAAAAGAAAAAGCTGTCCAGTCTCCTGTGAATTAGGAAATGATTTAATATTAGTTTATTTTCCCTATAAAGGACCCACAATGGCTGAAATATCAATCCTTGGGGTATAAATATCTATTGCAATAAATCATGACAGATAATATTTCATATCTCTATATCTCTGAATGTGATGAAAATCAATGATTTCTGAGTTCAATTACCAAAAAAACTTCACATCACATAATTTATTAGGATGTTGAAAATGAACCAGTACAGGTAAAAAGAATTTCTAAAAAAAAAAAAAAAAAAAAAAGATTTTTTTTTTTTTGATTGGGATTTTTTTCTGAAGATTGGGAAAAATATCTTATATTTTGCTTTGGGAACGGGTCCGATAGTCGGACCCGTGGGTACTATAGAAAAAGCCCTGGAAATTATACGTAAGTGCATTATTGAATCCCTTAAAGCGTCAATATAAAATCCAATCCCAAGACAGCCGAGATGTACTCCTTCTGGGCGGAAAAACCTGATCCTCGTGTGAAATATCTATGTTGAGTAACCCATAAGCCCCTGTGTGGCCTGGTTATTTCGAGAGAAATTTGCAGGGGTTACATTTGCATTCGGGTTTGGCGGGGAATGACTGCAATTAATCTCAGCATGCCTTGCACCACACCGTGAACAGACATGGTTAAATTTACACATGACCCATGAGCAATTCCCTTTATTTAAATCAATGCACGCAAAACTTGTAGACGATTGTGTTTGGCTATGGTTTACCGGGACCGTTCGAGTTCCCTGGGGTGTGTCACGAACAATCATACAACGCCACCACAGATCATTATTAATTTTGAACCATGGTGACAGAGTTATGGCCTGGCGTAGCCTGAACTGCACATCATATGAGCGCCATGCAATGTTGCCTTGGCGTGAAGCACCCTCTCTAACATTGTACATAATATGTAACATTATATTGTAACATTTCGTTTGTTTTATGGGGTTGCTAAGCCAGATAGATGGACATGTAATTCAAAAATGCATCAGTCCACTTTTCGATGGATTGTACCTTTTCCTTGCACTGTTTTGGTTTGGCCTCAAGGGAGCCATCTAGTGATATTGACAGTGTGAAACTTTTACACATATCGTTCAATTCAATTGCCCCTTTTAACAAGATAGCCAAACTTATGTATTCTCCCCTCATTATTTGTTGCTTCAATTGCGTTGGTACATGTGATGAAAGATCATCGTTCGCTAACCTATACATGTCCATGCTACCATCAAAATTTGCAACCATTTGGAACTCTCCACCTTGGCCAGACCCCGCCAAGCCACACCCTGTATCTGAACGACTTTGCCTATTATCCGTAGGAACCACAGTTTCTGTGGTTAAAGGGGGCAAAATATGAGACCTAGCATTATATCATGGAAGTCAGTTACATTACCCTCATTGTTGTTTCCAAGCTCCGCGTCTGGCAAGGGTATCTGTGGCGCCTGTGGGAGTTGTGCTTCCAAATTGACACGAGGCGGTTGCCTTAGCCGCCGTGCACGTGGCTGTTCCTTTTCCCTTACTTCTGCTGCTTCCGCCACCTTCCTTTTCCTCCCTTTAGGGCGTCCTCTACCCGGCATTGTTGTATCAGGCATATTAAGCCACGAGTGTAAGATATTACAGTACTAAACTTCTTTAATTTTCTTATTTTTTCAAGAGCAATTTCGGTCCTCTCCGTAAGAGATTTCGCTAGCAAAGAAAGATTCCCGGTTCATAAACTGGTTTAATTTAATTCAAAAATGCACTTTAAACTAGTGTCAAATATCGAGAACCAGTCCGCATTGATTTGATCGATAGAGGCCGAGAGTGTTTCGATTGCTTAGCAACGGAACTACAGACCTTAAATTCAATCTCGCAAAAATAATAAAATTTATTTTTAAGCAAAATAAATTAACTTATTGAGCAATGCCCTTTGTTTGTTTGAAAACAAGAACAGTCAAGCATATAGGCATTTGTCCTCTCTGCATTCTTGTTTGACAACATGATTCTATTTTTTCTCTAAATACTTACACAATTGTTATTAGCTTCAACAAGCATATCAGCAATGATTGCTGTGACATGGCAGATTTACAAAGCTCAACATACTAGTGTTTTGCAGAAGTACATGCAGAGAGATCAAGAAAAAACATACTTTTATACTAGCCATGATTTATAAATGTTTTTACAGGGTTTTTATGTTTCTTCTTTAATTGACTTCAAAAAAGAATTTGTGAGAGCGAGTCTGAAATTATGTTAATTCTTGATGAAGTGTTTATTCACACTAATATTTGCATTTAGAATCCTTAACATTATATATCCGACCTTAACCTTAACATTTCAGGCCTGTGACCCTGATATCAGAAACAATAAGCCCTTCCCGAGATGATTTTCCGTGAGTGACATGCATCTTGTAACACTTGTAAATGCATGGATATTGTGTATACCCTAAATATAGCATGGCATGAGGGATATGTATTGTTAGTTTATTTATTCAGAGAATATGACTACAGTAGCAGCCATTTATTTTTATTGCTTGGCTTGCCAAGCAAAACTGTTTTGTTCATTTCAGCACTTAACATTTATTTCAAGTTTTCTGCTGTGCTCTTCTATCATGAGGAAATAAAATTCACATACAGGTTGTTAAGGGCCTTCCACAGAGCAAAAGTGGGTGGGGAAGGTAAAACATTAAAGCATTTCAAAAGTTCATGTTTTATTTAGTATTGAGGAATGATCTTTTTCGGAAGTAAAATATATATTCTTTGTGACATAGTAGGGGTAGTTTATCAGATTTTTGGATAAAAAAGCACTCACATTTTTTTTGGAAAAGTCTCGACATAATAACTTTTTTGTGTCAGAATGACTCAGACTACCCAATCAACAATGTCTTGTGGGTTCTTGATGATATATTTTCAAATCAGAAAGGTATTCAATAAAATAATGAAACATAATGGATTAAATTCATTTCCTGGTTACAAAAATGCAAATATCTTTCTTAAAATAGCTGCAACCACAACAAAGCCTCAAGACATTGCTGTTGGGTAGTACTGACAATCTTGTCACAAAAAAACAAACTCATTAAAATGTATTAAGACATATCCGGAAAAATGTATATGCTTTTTGATTGGAAATCTGATAAAATTATCTTTCGTAAAATTTGCTCAACTCCCAAATACAGGTACACATGTTGCAACGGATAGATGAATTATGCTTGCTATTCAAAACTAAATAAAAATTGATTTTTTTAACATTTTTAGTTTTGATCCTTCAAAAAACTTTTACACTGTGGAAGGCCCTTAAATAACAAACAGTCCACAACAATCTTAAATAGTGTATGTACAAACTAAAAGATAGCATGGCATTTACATTAATTTATAACATTTGTACAAATTATAAACTATTTAGTACATCTTAAATTTGGATATTATAAGAGTGCACATGGTCATTGCTGTAAACATTTGTAGTTTTTTTCCATACCTATCAATACCATATGAACCATGAAAAACAGAATGGGTATTACAGTAATATGATGTAACTGTGACACCATGGCCTCTTGGTCTGACACAAGTTAATGTGATGTCACTAGCAACTGTGACATCATGGCCTCTTGGTCTGACACAAGTTAATGTTATGTCACTAGCAACTGTGACATCATGGCCTCTTGGTCTGACACAAGTTAATATGATGTCACCAGCAAATGTGACATCATGGCCTCTTGGTCTGACAAAAGTTAATGTTATGTCACCAGCAACTGTGACATCATGGCCTCTTGGTCTGACAAAAGTTAATGTTATGTCACCAGCAACTGTGACATCATGGCCTCTTGGTCTGACACAAGTTAATAAGATGTCACTAGCAACTGTGACATCATGGCCGCTTGGTATGACACAAACTAATATGATGTCACTAGCAACTGTGACATCATGGCCTCTTGGTCTGACAAAAGTTAATGTTATGTCACCAGCAACTGTGACATCATGGCCTCTTGGTCTGACAAAAGTTAATGTTATGTCACCAGCAACTGTGACATCATGGCCTCTTGGTCTGACAAAAGTTAATGTTATGTCACCAGCAACTGTGACATCATGGCCTCTTGGTCTGACACAAGTTAATATGATGTCACCAGCAAATGTGACATCATGGCCTCTTGATCTGACAAAAGTTAATGTTATGTCACCAGCAACTGTGACATCATGGCCTCTTGGTCTGACAAAAGTTAATGTTATGTCACCAGCAACTGTGACATCATGGCCTCTTGGTCTGACACAAGTTAATAAGATGTCACTAGCAACTGTGACATCATGGCCGCTTGGTATGACACAAACTAATATGATGTCACTAGCAACTGTGACATCATGGCCTCTTGGTGTGACATGAGTTAATAAGATGTCACCAGCAGCTGTGACATCATGGCCACTTGGTCTGACACAAGCTAATGTGATGTCACTAGCAACTGTGACATCATGGCCTCTTGGTGCAAGTTAATATGATGCCATAATTGGCTCTTGTGGTCGAAAATAGAAAGGCTTCATCCATGATGTAACAAGTTTTGAATTTGATGGGTACTTTCAAAAAAAAAATCGCTAAAATATTTTTCACAGTATGCCCCACACTGCCTATTTTGAAATTGAACATGAAGTTATTTATGCTGGTTGAGGTTCATATATATGTATAACAGCCTTTTAACAATTTTATAGTCTTTACAGCTAGTGTAATCAGTCTAGACAGCATAACATATAGCTAGCACAGCATATTATTTCTGTATTTCCTGACTTATTTATTTATTCCACTTTTACTTACATTGGACACATGAAAATACGCCCATTGCAAATGATATAACTTCTATCATTTCACAAAGTTATGATTACAGAAAAAAGGATTAAAAATGATAGAAAATGTTTATGTTAAAGCACCCCTTCTAATCCATGAGCCTGAACTTATTCCTTGTAGCAAGGGTTATTTGCTTTTAATTCCCTGCTACATGTATATTTGTTGTTGTTTTTCAGCGAAGCCGACTTAACATTTACACAATATGTAGCTATGTCACACTCATCTTTATCCAATGCGTAAGGCTTGAACTTAACCAGTTATTATAAGTTATTGTTGCAGTATTCTTGTTTTGTGTCCAGTATTTTCTTAGTTCATTCAATTGGTTTGTGTGTTGTAACTTTTCAGTTGATTCAAATTGTGAAATTTTGTGACAAATTTTAATTTCAGTTTATAGCATATGAATTCATGCAGAAATACATGTACCTTAATTAATTTTGGTTAAACTGTGGAAACCTTTTAGTGCCACACATTTTTCACCAGATGCCACCCAAATCCATTATATTTGATGGAAGTTGGTGGCAAATTAGGGAAAGGTTGTGAAAAGGATAGGTGTATATTTAATTGCACCAGTATAAAATAAGTCATTTCGTCCGCCCGGTTAGCTCAATCGGTATAGCGTTGGACTGTGAATCAGACAATCCAGGTTTGATTCCCGGGCGGACCAGGGTCACTTCTGTTGTGATTGGTTATGAAATCCTTTCTACGACCATTCACACTGTACCACTACCCCTGGCACATAAGTTGTTAGTTTCTTGCAGAGGTGAAGGCACCTAGTACTGGTTAACCGCTTGCTAGTCTGCCCAGGATAGGTGTGCGGTGGTTAAGCTGTCACTCTGGGACCCTTCAATGGGCTCACGCTGGGACCCAGAGTATTCACTTCTAACACCACCATTGACCACCACCAATAAATCATTTCAGTTTCTACTTTTTTTAATCATGATCTAAGTTTAAAATTTCAAGCATAAAAGTAAAATAAATTAATAATTGAAATGGTCAATGAAGAAAATACTTTCATGAAAAAACTACGTTGAATTTTCTCTGGCATAGAGTAAAGGATGTCTTATAGTTTATTCGGGTCACTTTCGCTCAGAACCCAGTCTTGCAGTGCTATTAATAATTTGCAATAATTTATTTACATGTTTTTAGTTCTGGCACATTTCGTGGGGCGGGGGCGTCGGAAAGGGAGAATGGTATACCACTCCTGGAGCGGTTCCCATCACAGATTGAAGATGAGTTTGACGAGATTGAGGAAGTGAAGGAAGAGTACATCAATGCACCACTCTTCCAACGTATCCACATCAGCGGGGAGGACACTTCCGGGGTAGGTCTCCAGACATCATGAGAGTTCAGAAAAAGTGTCCGTCATTCAAAATGACTGCCTCCGATATTTTGTCGATCTGAAAGAAAATATGACCGTCTGTTGGTCTGAAAACATCCTTTTTCAAAGTCTTTGTTGCTAACTTTACATTGACAAGAAATAAAAAAGGTATTAGGATAGTAACTAGTAATTTTTGCCAGGTTTTTCTTTGAAATAAAATTTTAATGATGCCATTTTTTGACACTCACACTTAATCATAATGAAAATTTTGATTGGTTGATTTGTTGGCAATATGTATTTTTCGGACCGTATCAGTATTGATTTTTGAATCAAATAACATGTTCCCAAGGATAAGATTTTTGTTTGGAACATTTGGGACTATTCTTTAAAACATTCCAATGTTCATGACGAAATTATCATTTTAGCGTTCAAAAACTTTGCATGATATATACACAGTAATATACATTATTTGATAGTGTATTGCAAAGGGAGGCAACTGCTGAAAACTGTTGTACACATTTCAACATCTACACTTACAAATACGACATCAGATGCATAAACAAATTTGATGATATCTTTGATAAAAGGTGATTTTTAATTAAACAAAATACGTTTTTCTTACGTTTAAGCTTTTTCAAGCGGTGTTTGATAATTGACTAAGATACAATCTTTATTATTTTTTACATCTGGACGTGAAAACTGTCCATCAGACAGACCGACGCCATTATTAAGTCAGACCAGTCAAAATTTACTGGTAAGGACTGTCAGAAATATGGTAGTTGTTGAGAGATAAGATCCTGTAAATTCTGTAGCATTTTTTTGGTTTTATGACCCCAAAATGTGGCATACAGTAGTTGCACCGTCTTGCTGTCAGTGCGTCCGTGTGTCCATCCGTGACATTCTTGTCTCAGCAATAAGTTTTACTTCCCTAATTTCATTTAAACTTCACAGAATAGTAGAGCACCATAAGTAAGTGTCACTTTTATCTCAAAGGTCAAAAGTCCCACTTAGAGGTCAACATTATACAATATATAAACACCATTATTTGTCTTAACTGTTAATGGGAATTCAATCAAACTCCACACAGTTGTAGAGCACCATGGGAAGGTGTGTCATGCGTTCAATTTGTGCTCTTGTAAAACATCGATGTCACTTTTGTTTTGTTTGGTTTTGTTGTACTGTAAGATGTTTTGTGTTGATAAAAGATTCTGATAGTCTCATTCAAATGCACCTGAATCTCAGTGAAAAAGCAAAGCTTTGAATAAGAGCTGTAATTATGTTCCTTTTGGATTATGCAATGGTCCAACTACATCACATTGATTTGTGGCAGTGTTGTCTGTTTGTACTTTTGCTTTATTGTAGATGATATTATTAGCTTAGTGGTCAATTTGGCTATGCGAAATTGGGGACATTTATCACATTATTGTGACCACATTGCTTTGTTATACTAAAGTTCTCTTTGTTACAGATGGTAAAACCAGTGTTATAAAAAAAGAAACTTCTAATTTTTTTCTCATGTTTCTATTTAGAAATTTTCTGGCCCGGTAAGTTTTGGGAAAATTGTTACTTGTGAGAATTTGAAGGAAGGTGAATTAAAGGCATGAAGATAAATTTGAAGATGAACATTTCCCCCACTATGCATGGTTTCAAACTAACATGTTTCTGGTTTGTTCCGCGAAGTTAAAAAACTATTTTGTTTTTTTTCCTAGAATGCGCTCCAAAAACATATCCATATTTTCTATTAATTTCAAAATAAGGTTATGATATGTTATCTATTTTTTTTAGGCATTAAACACAACTGATGCTATTTTACTAACTTAAAAGTAAAACACATGTGCTATGTTACACTCATAAGATGTTTCAATGTCTTCAAAAATGCTAAAACATCAGACTACATTTAGTTGTTGGTAGCTGTTTTCCTTATTATTAATTAAAATTTCTTGCTAGTGTTATAAACATATTTTGAAATGGGAACTCATCTAGAATGATGTTTCTATTACCAGAATACCAATGTGTTTCCCATATTCCCTTGAACTACATGAAGAAACTGTTGTATGTTTAGGTACCCCAGAAGGACCTTGAGCTGGCATCTCAGAGCCTGGTGAAGGCGTTGATGATCCGGGAGAAGTACATGGCGATGGCCCAGCAGAGTTTCCCTACCATTACTGCACGCTTCCTCCAGTGTCTCGAGGACAAGGAGGAGTTCCAGGCTCTCTCAGAGGGCATCAGCACAGACAAGAAGTTACTCGAAGGTACGTGTACTCTGAGAAATGTTGTATGATAGGCAGAGTTAAAATGAGAATTCAATACTTGGCTGCTATATATATATATATATATATATATATTCCTATTCATATATATGATGTTATGCATTAAGGTTGGATAACAGTTAAGGGAGTTCTTAGCTGAAGATTTTTAAAATGGCACATTGCAAATTCATCTGCAAGTATGTGAGAGTTTTAGGAAACTTCAAAGCTTAAAATTAATAGTATGAGGCATTTAGGCACATCCTTTATGTGTGATTGCATAAATCGAGATACAAATGGAGAAAGCAATTGAGGGCTTTTGTCTTAAAAATGTTCAAAACAATCTGATGCTTTTCCCAAATCGTAATGGGGTTTCAGGTTTGCTTTCCATTGAAAATAACACAGTTTTGTCTTGTGTTTTTAGGTCTGCCACGAACAAAATAATATGCTATTGAATTCTTAGAGTTGATAACATTAATCTATTACAGATTTGCAACGATTGAGAGGTACTTAAGCTTGCTAAGTTTTTTCTATGGGTAACCATCCTTTGTTATAGGAAAACAGTTTCCAACAAAAAATATATGTTAAGTCATTTTTTTTTATTAATTCTTAAATTTGCATGCTGATATCTTTTTTTTCTCAAAAATAACATATGTATAGAATTTCAAAGTCTGGTATCTATTAATGTTTATACAAGTATGATTTCAATATTTAAGCATACTTTGTTAAGTGTTAAATGTTGCTTCATTGTTTTAATTATTCAAAAGTTTTATATTGCTTTGAACTTCATTGATGATATTGCAGAAGAAGTGTGGTTAACAAAGAAATATATTTGGTTACCCAATTGCTTTGAATGCCTACACGTCTTGGTATTAATAAGTCTACGTGTCCAAGCATTTAAATGTGTTTGTGGTATGGGTATACTTACATCAGCTGCATATCGGGGAGCTTGAGGGGATATGTTACTAAAGATGAGGACTGAAAACAAAGTCCACAGTGTTGTTTATAAATGGTAATAATGGTAGAGGCCATATTTAAGACTGTTATTTTCTGGTTAACGACTACGTGCATGCACCCATGATATAGCCACACACCAGGTTTGCTTCAAATTAATCTAAAAGATTGAAAATACAAATGAATCATTCAATAAAATATATATAACTACTTGATATTTTTTATTATCAAGTTTACATGAAATGCCTGTGTTTTATCCCGCAAACATGTGCCACATACTGTAAATGTTGGTAAATATAATGATTAACTTGTTTGTGTTACTGTTATATTATAATGATTGGAAGACAATCCAGGAGAGAAATGTCTGGAGTTTGGAGTCTGGATTCCAACATTCGACAGCATTTTCCTCAAGACAAAAAAATAAAATAAATTAAATTGTATCATCAAAGAGCAATGAGAGATTATTTAATGACAAGAAAACATAAACAATACCACGTTTTATTAGTATTTTTACACGATGATTTTTAAGAAGAGAATTTTTTTGGAAGGTCTTGAACCAGTCCTTAGATATAATGCTCATATTGTGGTTACTAAACAAATTCACCTGAGCAGTTTGTATATTCAATCCAGTAAGGTTTCAACATGCTTCTAAACCAATGGACAAGATGGGTTTGTGAACATGAATTACATGGTAAAGCAGGCATGTTTTTCACATGATTATGTAAACAGACATGGATTGCACAATGCTCTAAGAAATGGAAAAGTCTAGGATATAATGAATGATACAACGATGTACCGTATTATATCATGTATAGGACGCCAGCATAGATAGGACGCAGGCAAAAAAATCGTTGAGAAAACGGGTAAAACCCCTTAATATATAAGATAGGACGCAGCGGAAAAATGTCAAAATCGGAGCCAAAAAATTGAGGTTGGTAAAGTATTAATAATACAACATATATTAAAGTAAAAAAAAAAAATGTATAAAAGGCATATTTCGATAAGTGTCTTGTGTATTTCGATATTTAAACGTACACAACAATGATATATGTCTTGACATTTTGAGAACATTCACGCATAATATAAGACTTATATAAATGCTGTAATAGACTAGTTCGGACTGACAGTCAACCGTTGCAACCGTTGCATCTCCCGACATGCCTTCTGAATGACAGTCAACCGTTGCAACCGTTGCAAAACTGTGTATTGTCAAAACTAATGATTGTTTTGATAAGGCTTGTCGCTGCGCGGATTAAAGCATGTCAGCATAATTATTGCGTGTCGGTAATTAGCCTTGCCAGCAGAAGGCACCTCGGGTAAAGTGCGAACAAACAACAATACGGTACTACCATCGCAATAGCTTGTTCTATTGATGTTTTTCTAATGACAGACAGCGGGTGTTTTTCACACCTTCGCACATTTGAAAAGATTTGATAGTGACAATAATGCTACTTTGCGTTATGCACATTCCTTTATTATTTTTTTAAAACAGTAACATACAACAAAATGTTTTGTAAAATATCGAAACATTAAAATCATGAACAACGATTAATTGATAAATACCTCCTTTCCGATTTTCCGTTGCCGTTATAACTCAATCCAGTTAAAGTGCTGACTCACATCGAGTTTTTGTGAGTAGCGTCCCTTTTGTAAAAAAAGTAAACACTCGTGTTTGTTTTCAATTTATTTCTCAATAAATCATTTTAAAGTAAACATTCAATATATTTCTGCGTGTGTTAACTTGCATGATTTTACCTATGCCAGTTGTTCACTTCGGTGACGCAGTACAGATACTTACTATTACCGCGTTCTTCCCCGGTCCGATATTTTCGACCTGAAATGGACTTGGAAAAAAATAGATGAAATTCTAATAGCATAGAAAGGACGCAGGCAATTTTTAAGACGATAATTGGGGGTAAAAAAGTGCGTCTTATGCATGATATAATACGGTAGGTATTTAAAGGTAGAGCATCCTGGACTACCTTATAATTGCATGAAATTGAGTTGTATCATTTTCTCAAACAATTATAGTAACTTATAGGCCCCTAAAACTCCCCCATATTCAGCTGATGTAAGTTTACCAGAACCACTGTTGGAACGTTTGGACATGGTATAAGCGCTGTAGAGTGATTTATTTGTATTTGGCATTAACAAATTTTTAGTGTGTGCCTTTTTCTAAAATAACAGGATTTTACCCATTCCATTGCACCAAATTGTTACCCTTGTTAAAGCTCCTCTCTCACAGATATACCGTTTTGACAACTTTTTTATTTTTTGTCTTGGAATGAGCCAACTTTTGTGTACATATATGCAAACCAGTGATATAAGAATGCTGACAAAAGATCAGATCTCAGATTTTCATATTTACTTTATTTTTTTAAGTTAGAAAACTAAAGTTTAATTGCGTTACTAGCGCTTTAAGAAAAATGCATAAAACATCATTTTTGTTGTCGCCTGATAAGGCGGCATATAGGGGTTAATTTTGTCGGGGGCGGCGGCGGTTGCGTCCCGTTTTCGCTTGTCCGGGGCATATCTTGTAAACTATTAGAAGTATCAATTTGAAATTTCATTCGTAGATAGATCTCATTTAGGGCAAGTGCAGAGCATAAGAACTGTTACTCTTGCTTCCATATTTTCGGAGTAATTGCCCTTTGTTAATTTTCATGCTTTAAGTTTTGTCTGGGGCATATCTTGTAGAATGTAAGAGGTATCAACTTGAAACTTCATATGTAGATAGATCTCATGAAGGGCAATTGCAGTGCATAAGAACGGTAACTCTTGCATCTATATGTTTAGAGTTATTGCCCTTTGTTAATTTTCAAGCTTAAATTTTGTCCGGGGCATATCTTTAAGAGTTATCAACTTGAAATTTCATATGTAGATAGATCTCATTGAGGGAAAGTGCAGTGCACAAGAACGGTAACTCTTGCAACTATATGTTTAGAGTTATTGCCCTTTGTTAATTTTCAAGCTTAAATTTTGTCAAGGGCATATCTTAAAGAATAGAAGAGGTATCAACTTGAAACTTAAAAGGTAGATAAATCTCATTGAGGGCAGGTGCAGTGCACAAGAACTGTAACTCTTGCTTCCATATTTTTAGCTCGACTATTGGAAGAATAGGTGGGCTATACTACTCGCCCAGGCGTCGCCGTCCGGTTAAAGTTTTAGGGCAAGTTGGGATTTTCACTTATAAGTCCAATACCCTACATTCAATACTTAATATTTCACCCAGTTGTTCAGGGCCATCACATGATGAGGTTAGATAACTCCATATTATTCTTTACACAGATTATGGCCCCTGATTGACTATGGAACTTAGGTTAAGTTTTAGGGCAAGTTGGAATATTTATTAATAACTTCTATAGTATATGTTCAATTGACTTAATACTTCACACAGTTGTTCAAGACCATCACACAATGAGGTTACATAACTCCATATTATCCTAAATACAAGTTATGGCCCCTGATTGACTTAGGTTAAAGTTTTAGGGCAGGTTAAAGTTTTAGGGTAAGTTGGGATTTTCACTTAAAACTCCAATACCATTCATTCACTTGACTTAATACTTCACACAGATGTTCAGAGCCATCACATAATGAGGTTAGATAACTCCATATTATCTTTTATACAAATTATGGCCCCTGATTGACTATGGAACTTAGGTTAAAGTTTTAGGGCAGGTTGGGATATTGTTTAATAACTTCTATACCATTCATTCAATTGACTTAATACTCCACAAAATTGTTCAGGACCATCACCCAATGAGGTTACATAACTCCATATTCTTAATACAAGTTATGGCCCCTGATTGACTTAGGTTAAAGTTTTAGGCAAGTAAAAGTTAAGGGCAAGTTGGGATTTTAATAAAAAAAAACTTCTATACCGTTTATTAGATGCACTTAATAAAATTCAAAATTATTTACGACCATCTTACAACAAGAAACATAACTCTGTTTTAAACCTAAATACAAATTATGGCCCTTGATTTTTTTAATTTTATTTTTTTTTATTTTTTTTTATTTCCTTTGAAAGGCATATTTGTATATTCTTAACCACATTTTTGTAATGGGAAATTAAGTTTTTTGATTGACTTGCGTCATTGTTTGGGCGGGCTGGTGGGAGGGCAGCATCAAAGTCACCCTATGTATTGAATAATTTTAGTTAGGTTTGACATAAAGAGATCAATCTTGGTATTATTACATC
This sequence comes from Mya arenaria, assembly GCF_026914265.1. NCBI lineage: Eukaryota > Metazoa > Mollusca > Bivalvia > Myida > Myidae > Mya > Mya arenaria. The sequence goes on from NC_069126.1 coordinate 37,320,539, forward strand.
GTTATTGTATTCTAAGTCAAAGCGGCGTAGTCGAGCGCGCTGTCTTACGACGGCTCTTGTTAGAGTTATTGCCCATTTTAACTTTCCTTGTTAATTTTTGTCTGGCTTAATGCTGTTACCTTCAGTTCAAATGCCACCTACACTTGAAAGTTAAATGGCAACATCAATGTGTATAAATGTATAAAATGCCAATCTTACAGCTATAATGTTGACAGTAAATAATTCATCAGGCGACACATCCGACTTGCCGAAATAGTTGTCAAAACATTCAATCTGTGAGAGAGCAGCTTTAGGCATGAAATTTTGTAATGTAGGTTGATTGGTTTGATTAAAATTAGAAGAAGCTATTTATAAGAGTAGATAAAAATGTAGTTATTCAAACACTTTCTCAAAATGAAATGTTGGATTTTTCTATCTTTAGATTTCTTTAAGATTTTAATGATATAAATAAACACAAAGTTTTTCTTCTATTGATATATTTGCAGAATTTGCAGATTTAATATTATATACACAGGTGTCAGTATCTGTCAAGGATATTTAAAATTGTGTACAAATAGATCACCATCTCTGGACAATATTGCCCCCTGGTTATTCTTTTCAGATAATTTTGCTAGTTTATATTACCTTTGTTCTTAAATCTTTATTGGTTTTAAAACTAACTTTCAGATTAAAGTGCAACATACCCCTCCTTTTATGATATAAATGTAAGAAAAAGAAATATTCAAAAATATTTTTTGTTGAGGTATATACGGTATTGCAGATATTGTGTTAGGTTTTAGATAAAACCATAAACATTTAGTTCAGGATATGAGAACAGAATGTCCCTTGTTGTCTCCAGAGCACCCGATCAACGCCCCAAAAACACTTGGTGATCCATTCAAGGTGGAGCTACCGGAGGGGGTGGGCTGTAGTCTGAAGATGAGCAAAGGGGTCGTTAAGGTAATGTATCCCAGGGGGTTCCATATATAGCCACACTTGTACAGTCTGGCTATAAACATTAAGAATTTATTAAAACTTTCATGACGTTTTCTTATTTGATAGTTGAGGTATTTTTGATGTATGTGTCTGGCATAGGCATTTCTTATCTAGTAAGAATAATTTTATTACGCAATTTTTCTCTTTCCCATACACATACATCTTTTGAAAGTGAACAGAAATGGCAATGTCTTACAACTAGTTTCATAAAAAAAATCTTTGAGCAGGTGTATAAAGACGAAGAGAGAATGGCAAAAGACGAGCCATTTGAGTGGCCATACTGTGATGTGAAGACATTCTTGAGTGACCAGAACCTCATGTACTGCTTCATCATGGATGGACCCTTGTAAGTGATCATTGCATAATCAGTTTCAGTATTGTCTGTCTAATCTTGCATCCACCAGAGCCATTCATTATTTTTGCACACGGGGACGGCGTCTACGGTAAATATGGACATGCTGTAAAATCCCATGCCAAATGAGTGGTGCACAACAAGGCGCCACTTCATATTTCTTTTAGTATATACTTGTTATAATTCTATACAGTGAAATTGAATGGGTATTTTTGCAAGAATTATCATTCCAAAATGAGATAAATCATCTTTTGAATGGAGATGTTTCATAGGGACTATGATTTTACCATTTAACTGAAATTACTGCATGTTGTGACATCACAATGAAATGTTGTACCGTAAATTGCTGGTTATAAGACACACTTTTTTTCCCTCAGATTTCGATGTAAAAGAATGCCTGCGTCTTACAAAGAATAACAAGCTTTTGACATTTTTTCTCAGATCGATTTCAGGCCAAAATTGGCCCTTCAGAGAAATGAATGGTGAAAATACTAGTTTGTTTAGATTTATGTAGAAAGGGATGTCACTTGCGTCTCAAACTAGTACTGCCTTAAAGCAGTTTAACATACCAATAGTACAAACTGTTGTGATAATAGTCTTGTTTTTTCGCACTTTGCCATGTTCTTTATACTTTCCTGTAAGTGTTGACATTTTGAGAACAAACACGTACAATATAAGGTTATCGCTTTACAAAACATTTTGCTTTGTATTAGTATTGCATGGTTTAAAGTAACCATTGTCATTTTCTCGAAAAACAAGAAATTAAGTCACTGTCAACAAACATGGTGGCTGATGGTGGCAGACAATTTTAACATTTTTTCTGTGCATCCTAAAACCCAAAACATAGATTAAAAGTTTTTTTCTTAAGTTTTTCACTGATTTTTTGCCTGCGTCTTATAACCCCTGTTGTCTTATATAACCAGTCATTTATGGTACATGTAATTTAATGAAATGTCATTTTTTTTTTACACAAATGCAAAATTTAATGTATGCAAAAAAACAAAAAAATCATATGTTTTCCGTACCATATCAGGAAATCCTACACTCAGTCAGGCTGCATGAATGGTGAAAGATATTTATTTGTTTTAGGCAATTGAAAAAAAAAATGAGGTATTGTCATAGCCTTTTTATACGCCCGAAGGGTCGTATTATGTTATGGCCTCCATCGTCTGTCTGTCCGTCTGTCCGTCCGTTAGCAATTCCGTGTCCGGGCCATAACTTGGTAACTAATAAAGCGATTTTCAAATAACTTTATACAAATCATCACTACATTAAAAGGATGTGCCGCGCGCAATTTCCAGGTCCATACCTCAAAGACTAGAATCACCATGGGGGTGCGTTAGCAAATCCGTGTCAGGGCCACAACTTGGTCACTAATAAAGTCATTTTCAAATAACTTTATACAAAGCATCATTACATTAAAAGGATGTGTCGCGCAATTTCCAGGTCCATACCTCAAACACTAGAATCACCATGGGGGGGGGGGGACGTTAGCAATTCCATGTCTAGGCCATAACTGGGTTACTACTAAAGCAATTTTCAAATAACTTTATGCAAATCATCTCTACATTAAAAGGATTTGTCAAGCATGCTTTCCAGGTCCGTACCTCAAAGGCTAATTTCACTGGGGGGCGTTAGCAATTCCGTTTCAATATTGGAAGTTTAAGCCTTTGTTGTAAACACTTCACACGTAGTAAGCAGTATACTAGCATAACCTAAATGTTTATTAAAGACCTCAAGCCGAATCTTCTTCGGGCGTATAATGCTCCGTTTCGCGGTGCTCTTGTTCCATATATTGTACTTTGAATTTGATGAAGCTTTAATTTTCAGCGCTTTTTAGGGCTTCAATTAAAAACCTATGAAATTTTAAAAAATAAATGTCACAAAATAAAAGCATCTTAACAATAGTGAAGTTGGTTGTCAAAAAAATTCAATGCTGGCCCAGTTATGCCACGTCTACTGAGAACAAATATTAATAAAAAAAGACCATCTGCTTCCAGCAAGTTCAAGGCAGATTTAGTAAAGAATTTTCCGATAAATATCAACTCACACTTCTTTTACAGACTGACATTTGTACAGAATATTTGAAACAACATTATCAGAGGTTTTATATGTTTCAGGAAGTCATTTTGTTTTCGACGACTGAGCTACCTGTCGGGAAAGTTTCAACTGCATGTCTTACTAAACGAGCTGAAAGAATCTGCCGCTCAAAGATCCGTGCCACATCGGGATTTCTATAACATCAGAAAGGTACAGGAGTTGTAAAAGAATGTTTAAGTGAGATATTCAAACCTGGTCATGACACCAACAGACCAAGTCAATGACTTGTACTAATGATTTGGGCCAAACAAATTTTGGTGTGCGAGTGAAACCATTTTCATGATTTAACATTAAGTTACAAGAATGATAATCCTGCATAACTACAACGAATTATGCCTTGTTAGAAATTTTAAGCAAACAGAGTATTCATTTGATACAATGGTTTTAAACTGTTCCAGGAGATTTCATAAACAAGTAAAATGAGTTAGCCTTGTTTAATACAACAATATGGCTTCACAAGGGTTTTTACTCTCATTTTTTGAAGATGATTTTATGTAGATAGGGGATGTCGCTAATTTTTTTTTTTGGCATTTTTTTGAAAAATGTCCATTATATCTTTGAAATGAAACATCAGTTTTGTTGGAGAGTCATTAACCTTTGAAAAACATACACAGTACCAATTTCCAGCATTGAATGACACCTATGCCTCTAAGATATTAGCCCCTCAAAGTTAGAAGTAACCATCTTCATCTTTATAAGTAAATCTTTATAAGTTAATTTCTAAGTCAACACTCATGTGCATGCTTATCTCAGTAAAATCATACTATTCCAGGTGGACACTCACGTGCATGCTTATCTCAGTCAAATCATACTATTCCAGGTGGACACTCATGTGCATGCTTATCTCAGTGAAATCACACTATTCCAGGTGGACACTCACGTGCATGCTTATCTCAGTATATTCATACTATTCCAGGTGGACACTCACGTGCATGCTTATCTCAGCATATTCATACTATTCCAGGTTGACACTCACGTGCATGCTTATCTCAGTATATTCATACTATTCCAGTTGGATACTCACATGCATGCTTATCTCAGCATATTCATACTATTCCAGGTGGACACTCACATGCATGCTTATCTCAGCATATTCATACTATTCCAGGTGGACACTCACATGCATGCTTATCTCAGCATATTCATACTATTCCAGGTGGGCACTCAAGTGCATGCTTATCTCAGCATATTCATACTATTCCAGGTGGACACTCACGTGCATGCTTATCTCAGCATATTCATACTATTCCAGGTGGACACTCACGTGCATGCTTATCTCAGCATATTCATACTATTCCAGGTGGACACTCACATGCATGCTTATCTCAGCATATTCATACTATTCCAGGTAGACACTCACATGCATGCTTATCTCAGCATATTCATACTATTCCAGTTGGACACTCACATGCATGCTTATCTCAGCATATCCATACTATTCCAGGTGGACACTCACGTGCATGCTTATCTCAGCATATTCATACTATTCCAGGTGGACACTCACGTGCATGCTTATCTCAGCATATTCATACTATTCCAGTTGGACACTCACATGCATGCTTATCTCAGCATATTCATACTATTCCAGGTGGACACTCACATGCATGCTTATCTCAGCATATTCATACTATTCCAGGTGGACACTCACATGCATGCTTATCTCAGCATATTCATACTATTCCAGGTTGACACTCACATGCATGCTTATCTCAGTATATTCATACTATTCCAGGTTGACACTCACGTGCATGCTTCCTCGTGCATGAACCAGAAGCACCTGCTACGGTTCATCAAGAAGAAGATCCGAACATTTCCGAACGAAGAGGTCTGCAAGGACAAAAATGGCAAGGTCATGACCCTGAAAGAGGTCAGTCCCATCTTTGTTTGTCTAAGAAAATAACATTTGTTTGCAGTTAAATGACTAACTCACCAAGAAAGGGACTCATTTCTATGAGGTTTTTGGTTTTCATAGAAAAGTCAAGGTTTTGCGATTGCCTTAATGACATTGCCAGTGTCTTTGTAAAGCAAGAACTTATACCTTGCCCATAAGGCTAAACCAGTTCAAGATATGTACATAATACTTAGTAAACATGTTTTCAGAGGGTGAAGTGTATCAAGGCCCATAATTTGGGCTGGGATTTCTTTTTTGATTTATGCCCCTTTTTGACTGATAACAACATTTGCTCTGTGGTGCTCTTGTTAGTCGTTCCGTGTAGAAAAATTATACAATTAGACTTAAATATATGCATCCTGCTTCCTATCAAAGGTTTTCCTTTTTTTTAGGCTCCACTTAATTGATGTCTTGGTCATTTTCTGCTTAAACAATCTGTCTTCTATCTATTATGTATAAAATGGTACAAAATGTTTTTTTGTATCAAAATAAGTTTGCATGAAAACAACACAATCAAGCAAATCATGATCGTGTATTAAATAGTGGCACTTAAAATTGAAATATCTTCCCGAAGACATTGGAAATTATTTTGGCATTTTTGATAAAAACAATGATTACAGACGCTGTATCTCAGCCAACCTTCACTCTTTAAGAGTTGTGCTCTTCAAGAGAAGTCTGATCAAGTAAGTGTGAGATGTTGTCACGTTCAGCATGGCAGTGAAATACCTTTGGCCTTTGAAATAAATTAGCAAAAACAATGTTTAGTATTATTTTATGATGCGAAATAAATAAACGAATAAACATTTCAGTTCTTTTTATTCATTACGAGTAACAACACCAGCAGATTTGATATGTCATATAGTAAATAAATCATTGAGTGGCGTCAAGGCCGTGGATACCTGACGTAAAACCCTGCCAGGAATTGAGGCGTGATGAAATGTTTAATTTAATGTAGTTGGTGTCACGGCCGTAATGATAACATTTTACACAAAACGTGCCAGCAAACAAATACCACCGGCACTCCCAAACCTGACACATGGACAAAGGGCTGAGTAAACAGCCGGCCATGCAGGTCTGGGCAAAAGACATATATTATACCACCTGTGCGATTGCACACTTAACACATAACATGGACACTTGGCTGGCAAACCAATACCACCAGCCATTAATACATGGATACACAACACATAACACGTACAGCCAACGTAAACGTATGTAATGCGTTAATTATAATTTATGAATGTTTACATTAATATAATAAAGTGGGTTTAGGATTCGTTGCTACGGAAAGTACGTTGGACCCTTAGCCCCTCTTACCATCGCGTGAATCCACAGCCCATTGAATGTTTTTTAAATAAATGCTTTCAAAATTTTTATATAACTGCATAGAAGTTAATAAGCCTCACAGCCCGGCAGAATTTTACGGCAAAATAAATTTTTAATGAAATTTATCCTTCAAAATTCTGCTTGATGAAAACAGCGAATGATAATTATATTTGCGTCCATTGCATTATCAAAGATATTCCGCGATGACGTCTTTAAGTGCGTCTAGATAAAACTCCAACCCTACTTCCGACAAATGAACACCGTCCTGGCGATAAAACCCAGGTGTTTCTGTATCGATGTCAAGCACTAGTGTATCGAACCGTTCGGTAGAACGGACCCAGCTCCTACCATACTGATCTATACGAGCCCGTTTTCACTCAATTGCTTTACTGTTAGGATTTAATTTCCACTGAATTCTATCGATAATATCTACCCGAATTAATATTGCTTGGGTATTTGAAGGCCAATCTTAAGTATTTTATTTCCTTAGTGACGGCATTACAGATTTTAACTAGAGGGTCATTCTGGATATCATTTCCACCAAGGTGAATTACGATATTTTTTGGCGGGGTACCAAAGAACACCTGTGTTTCCACCGCCCGCCGGAACCTGGACCAGGTTAGGCCACCAACCCCCCACCAGCCGATCGTAGTTTGGAGTTTTAGATTGGGAATGCCCCTCGCCTGCGCCCAAACACCGACCCAATGTGGAATGGAGTCTCCTAGCACCCAAACCTCTGTTTAAATAAAGAAAATCCTATATGTGATAATCCTTAAAGTCTGATATAATGTTTACATGAGTCAGATGACCAACAACCTAATTTAACGATGGCCGTCCGATTCTAAAACTATGGGACTGAAAAAATTGTGCATTATGCCCTGTGCGATTCAAGCATTTATGTAAGACTGCTGTTACTTGTTGTCGTGTGACTGGTTTGCCATTCCTATGTGAAAATGCAGCCACCTGTCTAGGTGCTACTGCCAAGTAGTCTTGCATTGCTCTTACAGGGCAGGGGTTTCGAGTTTCTTGCGGAATTTTAAGTGTTATGGGACCATTTTGGCTTGTTTTGGATTTTAATAGAGTTATTACAATATACATCGAATCAGGCGCAACTTGAATGTCTTTAACGCGCGCTTGGTTGCATAACAGGCTTTGCAATTGCGCGGAATAGCCTGCTTTCATATAAATCGTAACAAACAATATGCAGCACATCGATAATTGAAACGAGAATAGGCTTTGTAATGGGCCGATGGGCGTCCTTGACCTGTGAATAGCCTTCGAGCAGCTTGTTAACAGCGGAAACCCCTGTAATTTATGTTGAAATTTAATACCCGAAATGTAAGTGCGTACTGTACCTGAATCAAAATTTGCTTCGTGACAGTATGCAATAAACAATATTATATGTTGCTCTGGTATCCCGTGCAGAAATTACCAAGACATTCCTGAGAATTTCCTGGGAATTTCCTGATAAAAAATCCTGAGAAATTCTCAGGAAATTCCTGGTTTCCTGGGACCCAGGCACGGTATTGGAACAGGAATTTCCAGGAACTCCAGGACTGAAATTTCGCCAAAAAAATCCTGGGTCCAGGGTTTTCTCAGGAATTACCCAGGATCTCAGGAACTTCCTGAGAATTTCTTGGGACCAGGAACTTCCTGAGAATTTCTTGGGACCAGGAAATTCCTGAGAATTTCTTGGGACCAGGAAATTTCTGGGAAATTCTTGAGGACCAGGAATTTCTTTTGAGACGGTAGTTTTTTTCTTGTCCAAGAAAAATACAGGACCATATTTTATCTATAGTTTCATCAAAAGTAAACCACAACATTAATTTTATTCCACTTTTTATTGATTTACTATTTTACAAACAAACAATTATTTCAATTTTGTTATTCGCTGGATAAGTTCCTTTGGCATATGATCTCAAGGCATAAGCCAGTCGCAATTTAGATGACACTTGTGTTTACACCGAACCTTTTGTGCACCACATCTGAAAAGAGTATGAATATTTGTATATTTTATAATTTCTTTAAATAGGCCTCATCAGGTTAGAGCAATCGGTCAAAGGTCATTGTTAGATTCTACATTAGATTTCATGTGTGTTATATCCAATTTAATTTAAGCAGATAAATAAAAAGTAATAACTTAAAACACAGGTTTAAACTACATATTTACATAAAAAGGGTTCCTAGAATTCTTCGATATAAATGCTCAATCTTTGGTAGTGATAAACTACATTTTACATGCACAAACTTTCAATTTGCAATTGCCTTAAAGTGTTGCCCTAATATGCTTATTGCCATAATTTATAGCTAATTACATAAATCAGGAATGTAATTGTTCTTATATAATTAATAGTTCTACTTTATGCTTCACATTCATATTTATAAAAAAAAAAAGTTTGCAAACTAAAAACTAAATTAAATAACAGATATTCAGCAACCTACCATGTGGTTGAGCAGGGATTGCCATTAATGTTCTTTAGCTTTCCAACTTTCCCATCATATCTTGTTTGGTCACAGGATCGGCATCTTTACCACAGACACAACATTGGTCATCTATAGTATTAAAATAATAGGAAAATGCACATACACACCCACATGATCATCAATGATAAATTAATGATAGCTCATTTGTAAAATTGTAAAACTATTATAAAGAGAATATAAAGTTAAATGAAGCTTATACTTTCATGTAATAGCACTTGCATATATTCATATAATTACACACATTGTGTTACAGTCATGAGGCTTCAAAACATCCCAACATTGTGTTAATGAAGGTAAAAGAGAGCATAACACAGAATGTTTAAATGCTGTCAGATAAAGAATTGCAAAAACATTATACTTAATCACTAACCATATTGTATTTATGTTCTTTTTACTGTGTAATAGCATTAAAGATACATGTTGAAACTGTTCTTACCTTTTAAATGAATTGGAAAAAGGTTTATCCATCCAAAATATGAAAAGCTTCAGAAACCACCATGTTTACTTTCTTCTCCATACATTTGAATTTCCTACACAAATGAATGTTAACCTGATGCTGATTGGCTGAGATAAATCTCTGTGGGAAGCTTTCTGCCTGACCTTTCAATGGGCTGATAAGCCCAGGATGTGAAACAACTGGACTCATGAAGAGTGAAAAAATTCTTGAACACATAGCAATAATAACCTTTCAGCAGTTAACTTTCTGTTCATTTAAATATAAATGTTAATTGCCGTAAATGTATGATAGAACAACATATCATTATTTTATTTAGGAATAATACAATAAAAAAAACAGTTGTATATTTATATAAATATATATATATTAGAGTTTGAAATGATTTTGACAGTATTCTAAATTAGTTATTAGTTACATATTAATTTCATTTTATTCATTAGAATGAAGATAAAGTTATTCTAATCAAAACCTTCTTTTTTGAATAATGCCTGCTATTGCAGGAAAAACAGGAATTTAACTTTTGAATGTTTCCTAGCTACCAGGATAAACAAGGAATTTTGTTTTGTTGCTGAATTTTTGAGAATTTATCTAAATTCCTGACTTTCAGGATAGTTTGAATGTAAAATTCCTGGTGTTGACTTATAAATTCCTGGTTATCTTATTTGCTAAAAGAAAAGTCCTGGAGTATCTTGGAATTGTCCTTGTCCTTGTCTCTGGGTAACTAAAAAATCCTGGTGTGCCTGGAATACCAGGATACCTGCTCCAGGAATCATGAGATTCTCAGGAAATTCCCAGGATTTTGAAAAGACCAGGATAAATTTCTGCACGGGATGGGCCAAAAACAAGGGAGCTTATATTCAGAACGGAATCCCTCAAATGCGTTTAAAGAAGTATTATAAGTCGTTCTCATGTTTTCTGTCACCGCGTTGTGCAAAAGGACATTGGCTCGGCGTTGAAGACCTACCAAAGACGGTCCATTACTTGCTGTGGCTCCGCATCCATGTTTTGGGCCAACTGTCGGAATTTGGTCATCTGGAAGCGAGAAAGCGAGTCGGCAATAATGTTTACCGTTCCTGGTAAATGTGATGCCTTTACCATGATGTTAAACTGTAAGCATTTAAGCGTCAGGAGCTTAAGTATGCACATAACTCGTTCTGATTTAGAAGACATCGCGTTAATTACGTGCACTACAGCAAAATTGTCGCAATTAAGTCTTATTTTCATGTTGCGAAGAAATGGTCCCCAAATAAAAATAGCCAATAAAATGGGAAATAACTCGAGCACCGTTATATCCTTAGTTATGCCCTCTAAGTGCCAAACCTCGGGCCATTTTGCGCATGCCCACTGACCCCAGAAAAATATTTCAAATCCTAGACCCCATCCGCCCGCACTGTCTGTATATATGTTGGCATCATCATTTGATTGCCAAAAACGGTCATGAAAAACAGAAACCCCATTGAAATTTTGAAAAAACCATAACCACATGGCAAGATCAAGTTTCATTGGTTTACAAACTCTTATTCGGTGGAATGGTTTCGAAACACCGCACATGGCATTAATTAATCGTCTGCAGTAAGGTCGGCCAACCGGAATAGCACGACAGTAGAATTTAAGAGAGCCTATCAGGGATTGTAGCTCCTTAAGTCTGACTTTTTGTTTTGACATAATATATTTGATCATTGAAACAAGTGCATCAATTTTGTCTTTTGGCACTCTAACAGTCATTTTATTTGAATCTAACTCTAGCCCAAGATAAATAATAATTTCTGTCGGACCTTCGGTTTTTTCTGTAGCCAATGGAACATTAAGGTCCTGCATAACTGAATGCAAAACCTGCATTAGTTGCCTGCATTGCTCGGTTGTTTTGTCTCCACCAATAAAATCGTCTAAATAATGAATGAGCTCGCCGGAAGTTATTTTGGTCTTTACACAATGTTCGAGAAAGGTGCTAAACTTTTCAAACGTTGTGCAACTTATAGATGCACCAAATTGAAGGGTCTTATCAAAATAATAGCTATCTCTAAACTGGAATCCCAAAAGCTCAAAATCTTCAGGGCGGATGGGCAATAATTTAAGTGCATTTTTTATGTCCATTTTGAAAAGTTTACACCCCTTTCCCAAATTTTGAATCAGCTCAACCGCCTTGTCAAAACTTGTGTATTGTACAGAGGTTAATAACTGGTCTGTATAATCATTTATTGATCTACCCTGTGGATATAATAAATGATATATCATTCTAAACTCGCCGTCTGATTTTTTGGGAACAAGGCCAATTGGTGACACAATAATTTTTTTAAAAGGCTTACTACTAAAAGGTCCTGCAACACGACCGCATGACACTTCTTTGTTTATTTTTTGTTGGACAATATGCGAGTGTGGGGCAACTGATTTCCAATTTTTAGCGTTTCTTTCCTGCCTAGCGCCTGTATATTGTAAACTAAAACCGAATGTGAAACCGTCTAGAATAAATTTTGAAAGATAATCATCATAGTTTAGCAAGTATTGGTTCAAAAAGCCTGTATAAACTGGTGAAGGTGCTAAATCATAAACATTATTGTTGCATGGCATTTGACCCCATCTGGTTGTGATTATGTCCGTTACGTCTGAAAACAGCTCGGCTGAATTGAGGTGGTGGACGAAAAAAGGGGGACGGCGCGCTACCTGCCCTTTGATTGCATTTAACTGCCGGATGGGTTTGCCGACACTTTGAGCATACGTGGGCAAACTTACAATTGTTCCAAATGCACGATCCCGCATTGTAAAAATTACAAGTTGGCATTGAATGATTCGGAGTTCTTTGTCTGCCACCTACAGGTCTTAATTGTATGCAGCACCACCAAAGATCATTATTAATGGTGGCCCAGGATGCCGGAGCAATAGCTTGCCTTAACATAAATTGCTCGTCGTAAGTGCGCCACGCGGTTCCGCCTTGATGCAAGGCACATTCGGGGATGTTCCACATGTATTGCAACAGTTCCTGCCTTTTGCCCTTGTTTTGTTCCGCGGTTATATAAACAGAAATGAAAATTATAAATTCATCGGTCCACTTTACGAATGTCTGGACTTTCTCTCTACAGACTTTTGCCCTTGTTTCAAGACGACCGTCCGCCGAAACAAAAAGGGACGAGCCACTTACAAATTCCGACAACTCAATTGAACCTTTGAGTAGCAATGCCAAGTTGACAAACTCACCCCTCATGATCTGATTACGAATCTGATCTGGAATATGGGCGGAAACATTGTCAACTGCAAGGCGAATTGGTGCGGGGGCATTAGGGAATACCAAAGGACCGGACATTTGTGGGTTGGATGGTAGTTGAAGGGTATTATCGCTTAAAGATTGGAGAGGGGTGTCATTAAAAGTAGGGACAGAAGGTACAGGGGCATCGGAGACATAGGTTTGGGGCAACTTTACTGGAGAAATTATTCCTGATTCTTGTATTATTTGCTCAAAATCAACAGTCTTTTTACCTTTTTCATTGCTGTCCAGGCTTGGGAGATCCACTAATGGCTTCTTCGTCCTCCGCCTCTTGACCCCTCGACCTCTTCCCGGCATGATGAACGTATAAATTATTTAAAGGTCTGGATTTAGTTGCATATTAAATGTGTCTAAGAATTTTCTAAGAATTATCGGCCGGTTACTTTAGCATTCGTCACGAGAAAGGCCGAGATCGCGATGCGCATGCGCCAGATTCGCGCGTGGTTTGAAACAACTGAAGCATACCGAACAGCTTAGCGACCACAGCGTCCTTAGCAGCATGCTGCTACCTGCTATTTTGGCAAAAATAAATAAAATTATTTTTATCTCGAAGTAATTATTAAAAATAGATTTGCTCTCCTCATTTTGCTATGAAAAATCTAATGACCAAGACATCCATTAAGTGAGGCTTAAAGATGCACTCTTACTCCCAAATAAGCAATACCACAATTAATACAGTTATTTTTATTCACTAAAAAGGATGAATAAATATCGAAAACAATTAATGGTTCTTATGAAGAAAACCATGTTCATTTGAAAGAAATGTGCAGAAAAAAAACAGTTCTTAATTATAAGGAAAACTGGTATAAATTTCTTTTTTTAAAGCGTTAGTAACACTTTGAGCCATAAAACATTAAATTTCAAATGTAAATATTAAATACTGCGATCTGACCTTTTTTCAGCAGTATCACGGGTCTCAGACATTAACACAAAATTTGTCTCGTTCCAAGACAAGAACGTACAAAGTTGCCAGAATGATTAAATTGTGAGAGTGCAGCTTTTAATGCATGTATCACTTTAATGCCACAAATTAATTCTGTATGTTATCATAAAAAGTGTGTACATGTGTTGGTAGCTTTTATCTATCAATAAACGTTTATGAACAATTATTAAGAAATTGACTTTCATGAACTCTTCTTGGCAATATATGAGTTGATGGAAAGGTTTCCTGTAATACTATCCTGATAGTAATTTGTAAGATATCCTATACATTGTTAGTTTCATTATAAACTAGTTTATGTATCATGGTTTTGAAATGTAATATTTTGCAGGTGTTTGAATTCATAAATTTGGAGCCGTATGACCTAAGTGTGGATTTGCTGGATGTCCATGCGGTAAGATGTTTACATAAATGGAAAAGAAATATTGCATATGTCTTGTAAATGATTTGTTTCAGGGTTTAAAATGTTGGATAGATTCTGAATTGTTTTCCTTCCTTACAGGTAAATATCACATGCAGTTGCATAAATCTTATCTTTTTAGTGCTTCAAGTGAAAAAAGGTGTTTGTGTGTTCTGAACAGGAACAAAAGTGTCTTTAGGGCTATTGTTTAGCTCAAATATTTGAAGAAGAGCTATACTTCTCACCATAGGGTCAACACCACCTTGGTTAAGGTTTTGCATGCAAGCACCTTTAAGTCATTATCTCAGCAAATACTGCATTGAAACTCTATTAAATTTTAAGTGTTCCCAACTATCCAACCTACTTAAGGACCAAGTATGATTATCAGTATCTTTCATGGCTGAGAGTGTAAGAAAGGTTCACCCCGACCCAAGCATAGGGTGTTTTGCTGAAACGAGGTTTACTGAGTTTCCGCAAAACACCCTGCGCAAGGGTTGGGATGAACCTATCTAACATGAGCGGCTATGGTAGATGCTTTTTCTCCGACCTCAGGTAAACAAAATTTAGTAAAAATGTGTTTTTTGCTGGAACTCTTTTGTGCATAGTAAAGATAAATGTGTATGGTTGTCATGGATATGCGCACAGTGATTCAGATTATGTTAATAGTCAAATCAGTCTTTAAATAGTTCTGAGGAGATTGAAGCATTATTTCTTGAAAGGTGCTCGAAAAAAAAATAATGGTGACAATTGAAGCGGTAAATAATTTATTAATAGTAATTACAATGTGATGACCATTAAAAGTCCCATACGGGTACTTGTTTGATCTTTGCCGGTGGGCAAGATAAGAATCTCAAGCATGGTTAAAGTTTTGGATCTACTTATCTGAGGTGGGAGAAAAATTCTATCTTGCATAAAATTTTTGGATTTTATTTTTCGACTTCCAAATTCTGGTCAAGAATTTTCATGTTAGCACACATAGGTTACTATTTTAGCAACTACTTGATAAAACACGTTTAACTTAATACAATGACTCCCAGCCATCTAACCTACTTAATAAATCAAGTTAGATAACTTTTTCTCCCACCTCAGATAAGTAGATCCATTAATTTAACCATGCTAGAAATTCTTATCTTGCCCACGGGCAAAGATAAAATGCCCGTATGGAACTTCTTTTAATGGTCACCACATTGTAATTACCTCCCTTGTTGAAACTGTCGTCTGTAGCGCATCATGGAAACCTTGTCTGGTGGCAATATTTCGAACGCGAGTTAATCATTTCTCGCTTCAAATGTCACCAGAAAACAGTTTTCACGCACCTTTTAAGAAATAATGCTACACTCTTCTTAGAGCTATTTTAAGACCGATCAGACCATTTACATACTCTGAATAACTGCGCGAATATCCATGACAACCACAAATTATTGCATATCTGTACGCAATTATTTTCACTAAACACAAATGAGTTTCAGCAAAAAAATACATTTTTACTCGGTAAACCTCGTTTCCGCAAAACACCCTACGCTCGGGTCGGAATGAACCTATCTTAGACTCTCGGCCATGGAAGATACTTATAATCTTGTATGTAGTATTCAATTTGCCCCTTTATTATTAGACATTGATATTCTGGTTACGGTTTTGCATTTAAGCACATAAAAGTCAATACTTAGGTTCTTGATATATTGCATTGACACTTTAAGTAATCAAGTATGATAACTTGTCTTGCACATAATTCAAATTTTGCCCCTTTATTATTTGACTTAGTAATTCTGGTTAAGGTTTTGCATGTACCAGTAATTATACCCCTACAAACGAAGTTTGAGGGGGTATATAGGAGTGAGCTTGTTGGTCAGTCGGTCCGTCTGTCGGTCGGTCGGTCTGTCGGTCTGTCGGTTTTCATGGTTTCCGGACGATAACTCATGAAAGGCTAGACAGATTTGAAAAATTTTTGGTACACAGGTGTAACATCAGAAGATACAAGTCAAGTTCGATATTGGGGCTGGTGGGGCCAAGGTCAAGGTCACTGTTACTAAAAAGAGAAAAATGGTTTCTGCTTCATAACTTTAATTGGGCATGAGATATTGTGATGAAACTTGCTGTATAGGCAGCCTCTGTGAAGACAATGCTTTTGATTGAAAATGGGGCCAGTGGAGTAAAGGTTTTTGTGCACTGTTACGAAAATAGAAAAACGGTTTCCGGACAAACAATACATGCATGATAAAAGAAGATGCAGTGTGCAGTAACCTGGAGTTATGGCCTCTTTTCAAAGGAATGGTTTGCCATTCCTGTGTCCAGGCGGCATTTGGGGGTATTCGTCACTCCTGTGACAGCTCTAGTTTAATTTTACAGTGATCCACTTTGCAATCCTTAAACTTAAAAGTGGCATGACAGTTGAGTGCACTGTCTTTGTTACAGCTCTTGTTACATTTATTCCTTTCTTTCTCTTTCATTGTATATATTTATGTGTCCATAGAAATGAATATATATATACAGCATGTGGTTCCTTCCAACCAAGAATGGTTGAGATACATCTAAAAATTGATTTGTGTATCTTTCTTTACACGAAAGTTACTTTGGAAGCAGAGTATGAGACACTAAAATTTATCACTTGCAAGGGCATTTTATGTGTGCCATCTTTAGCAATTAACACATTCATGGTCATGTTTCACAGTAGTGGCCAATACTCTGAGGCTCCTTTTCATAAAATTGAACAGAGTCTGGAGGCGTTACAGATAATTTATGTTGAACTTTATTCTGTTTCCATGGTGATCAAAACCAGACGCCAGTTAAAAGCTGTTATTCGTGAACATTTTATTGTATCAAGACGGCAACAGTCTTTCAGCATTAAATTTACTCTTTTATAACAAGGCAGATTTTATTATAACAAGGCAGATTTTATTTTTTGCCGCTCCTTAAAATACTTGAACGCCAGCTGCCACCCGGGCCACCCCAGCTTGTACGCCTCTTCTAGAAGGAAGTGTTTGTGTTCAGTAAAAACTTTTCCACTCTCTTCTGACTAGATATTGGCTGACTTACCTAAACAGAAGTTATTATTTTTATTGCATAGATTTTCAGTGGAAACTCAGATAAAGAAATCATAAACATTTCTAGGTAATTCTAAGTATTCATAAGTTTCTTTCATCAGTTAAATGAAAGTATTTTAATGTTGTTTTCCCAGGACAGGAACACATTCCACAGGTTTGACAAGTTCAATGCCAAGTACAACCCCATCGGTGAAAGTCGACTGAGGGAGATCTTCATCAAGTCCGACAACTTTGTGAGGGGCAAATACTATGCTGAAGTCCTCAAGGTTAGACACTACTGATTGTTAAGGCAGTATGAAATAATACGTGCGGTTACTCTTTGTTAAGGCCAAATTATGAATCTGTTTTACTGGATGTAGGTCAACCCTTAAATTGATTCAAATTTGCATAAATGATCATTACGTAGAATTTTTTTTTATCAGTATAAGTTTAAGGTATTAGCCTTGTGATACATTGTTGAGTAAAATGTAAAACTATCAATAAATAGTTATAACTATGGTTCAAGTTTTTATCCAAATAATTATTATTTTTTTACCATAAATTAAAAAAAAGTTCATCTAGTGTCGTTTCAACTAGTTTGTACAACTTGATTTCGTACATGTAAATACAAGCTCTCTTAACAGAAAAATTGCTTTTTATGTGTAGAATTAACTAGTAAACTAATTATCCATGTTTTACTGTACAACTAATTATCCATGTTTTACTGTACAACTAATTATCCATGTTTTACTGTAGGGGCTAACAATGCTAGGTGATTAGTTATCAACTGTCAGTGTGTCCTTTTAATGTTCATCTATAATAAATGAATAATTATGTAAGTCTTGTAATACAAATTATTAACATATATCGCCACTGGCTATAAAAAAAATCATGATGAACATCAGACATATTTTGCCTGTAAAGGTAAGATATTACTAACAGAATATATTTCCCCATCTATTCTTAAGTCAGTATTTGAATTTTTTATCATAGTATTTGGACACCCAAGTGTTTTAACCAAAATTGTTCATATTCAGAGGTGGAATAAATGACTTTATTTTTTGTTTCTATTTATAGGAGGTCATGAATGACTTGGAGGACAGCAAGTACCAGAATTCAGAGTTGCGGCTGTCTGTATATGGGAAGTCCCGGGATGAGTGGGACAAGCTGGCCAAGTGGGCGGTTGAGCACCGTGTGTACTCCGACAATGTTAGGTGGCTTATACAGATACCCAGGCTCTAGTAAGTACATGCTGGACCATGGGAAAAATATGCCCTGAATAATGCTCAATGTGCTATCCACTATTCTTCATCAGCAGGATACAGGATTTTACGAAAGAAGGTTTTATCAGATTTTGGGACAAAAAGCATTTGCATTTTTTTCCGGAAATCTGTTGAAAAAAAAAAATTAGCGTCAAATTTTCCAGACTACCTTAGCAAAAATGTCTTGAGGGTTCTTGATGATATTGTTTCAAATAGGAAATATATCAAATGAAATAATATAAAATAGTGCCTGTTGATTAAATTCATTTTCTGATTACTTAAATGCAAATATCTATTAAAATAGCTACAATCACCACCTGGCCTCAAGTTATTGTTGATTGGGTAGTAGTGACCATTTTGGTACAAATTATGTTCATTTTGTAAAAAGACATTTCCTAGAAAAAAATACCAAACAAAAATGATTTGAAATTTGATAAAAACTTCTTTCATAAAATTTGGTCAACTCCTTATTTTCCCAAAACATGTTGCAATTGATTTTTGTTCAAAACTAAATAAAATAGCGCATCACTGACTCAGGAGAACAAATAGTAAAACACAGACTGGGGAGAAAACATGTTTGAATGCATTTTTATGACAGTGATATGTTTTTCTTCATTTTTCATTTTGCATACCGGCTTCCAGCAGTCGGGCATGGATTCATGTAAATAACAATTACCTACAAAGGTAGGAGTTGCATAAACAAGAAACCTAATAAATAAAGGACAGGCGGTTAGTAAATTACTTTCTTGGAAAGCTTTTCTTAATAATAGGCTTACCTTTCCTTTAGAGCACCTGCGTCATTTAATAAATGAAACCAATGATTTATATCAAAAAGTCTAGGATGGTGCTTGGGATTGTAAATATCAGCTTTATTGATACAGACATTTATATAAAGACCGTATATACACCTTTGCTCCTGTATACAAAACCACTGAACGACCTTTAAATAATAAGCTATTGCAATAATAATTCTCCAGACATGATTGATTGCATCATAAATTATTGATTCACTGAATTGCTGTTGTTGTTTACACATGATTTCTAACAGAACTTTCAAGTGACATAGCTGTGTATGTGTGTTAACAGAACAAATGAGCATACTTTTTTATTGGTGGGAGGGCCCTTCCAGAAAAATGCCCTATACATAGTAATCATCCTGTGCATCTGTCAAGTCATTCTCTACAGTTTTTAAAAAAAATGAACAATTATATAACTCCACCTTAAATATTGTCAGGTTTATTAGCCTCTGTAAGTTTATTCAAATTCAGCAAATCAATTTACTTTTCATTAGAATGTGAATCTTTTGGAAGGAATTGAATATCTATAAGTATGAATATATGGCAATGTGAACGTGCGTGCAATACAACAGCTATGACTCTGTCACCAAAATGGTCGCCCTAGATTGGATTTGTCTCTTAAAGGAACAATTTAAAAAAAAAGGGAACGGAATTTGAAATATTGAAACATGGCATTTATTGTTTTACTCATGCACATTTTAACAAACATTACTCTGTTGCCCATTGCCTCCCTTGATATAAAGTGTTAAGAAAACGAATTTAATTTTGCACAATATGGCAGCTTCCAGTAAAGATGTTAAAGATGTTTTGTAATTTTTTGAAACTGTTAAAATGTTTTTTCTTCCTGAAATGAAAACTTAACTTCAATTTTTTTTTTGAAAGGCAGAAGTTCTCAAAAATTGCCTTTCTTCTGTTTGTTCAATGTTTGTCATCATGATAAAAGCACAAGTTGCTGCTTGTCGAAGCATTTTACTATTTTTAAAGACTTTTTGCTCTAAATGCTATTATATGATTCAAGACATTACTCATAACTAGAATTTGACCTGATGACATCGATGATTTAGAAGAAAAAGTTTCATTGTTAGATCTTAAATTTTGTTTTAAAAGTCATTTTTTACCAAATACTGACAAAAAGAACAATTTCGAACTTATATCTGGTCATAAATAGGTCCATGTAAATAGTGATTAGTATAGAAAGGAATTTAATCTTTTTTCTACCACGCTCCAACTTTTTTTTGCAAAAATCTGTGGAATTTTTTTTTTGGTATGGCCTTAATCAAACACAGCAAGTTTGGATGGAAGTGAATGGAGCATTAAGCATTAACATGATTATGGCAATATGATCTTGTATGTAGTACATTAACTTATTTTACTAAATTTTGTCATTCTTACAAATTACAAATTATGTTTCAATGCTAATGATCCTGTTTCAGTGATATGTTTAGGAGTGTCTATAATAGATGTATTTTTAAGTTCAAATCTGTTCTATTTCAGTGATATGTATAGAATCTGTCCTATTTCAGTGATATGTATAGAATCTGTCCTATTTCAGTGATATGTATAGAACAGTTCAAATCTGTCCTATTTCAGTGATATGTATAGAACAGTTCAAATCTGTCCTATTTAAGTGATATGTATAGAACAGTTCAAATCTGTCCTATTTCAGTGATATGTATAGAACAGTTCAAATCTGTCCTATTTCAGTGATATGTATAGAACAGTTCAAATCTGTCCTATTTAAGTGATATGTATAGAACAGTTCAAATCAATGTGTACAGAACAAATGTCTGTAAAAAATATGTGTTCAAGTTGAAATGGATCTTATTTCAGTGATGTGTACAAAACCAACAAGCTTGTGAACAACTTCCAGGACATTTTGGAGAACATTTTCCTGCCACTGTTTGAGGTCACCAATGACCCGAAATCCCACCCTGAACTGCACGCTTTCCTGCAGTATGTAAGTAGGTCAATGTATAATGATGCTGTGGCTTGTACATAGTCAATAAGGTCAACTGCACTTTTTACAACATTTCTCATTTCCTAATACATGTTATAGTCTTTGACTTGGTATAAAAAGTTTTGAAAAAATCTTATGTCCGATGGAGCTCTGAAAGTATAGCCACTACTGGTGCACACATGAAACTTCATTGACATGTTGGGCGCTATGGGAAATTATGCAACTGGGATGTGTGAAACATTTCACTTGTTCTTACAAAAGGTGTGGAAAAATCTTTTGGCTTACAAATTAATGGTCAAATGTTGAGGAGTTTTATAATGCCCCTGTTCATGCTGTTTAAACATAACATTTAACCTTCCCTGTGTCCAGGCAGAATTAGGGGGTATTCAAAACATCATTTCACTACAATTTTTATACTTTCACTGCTCCTGGTTCTCGTTCAGATTTATAAAAGTTAATATTATCATAGCATTTAGCTTGTTTGGATGTGTTTGTTTAGGCAAATTGAATCGACATTTTTTGTTCAAATAAAGCCTAAAAGAAACAGAAAACTTGATGAATTTCATTGAAAGATCAATGTTTATTTCACTCATGATCACATAAACCTATATTTTCTTAATAGTGAAAATATTACTTTCTGTGACCATTAAAATTTTGGTGAAATTCGTTTTGATATTACACCAAAACAAGAAATATATATTAGTATATAGAACAAAAAATGTTTTTATTAAAATGTTGTTCATTCTTATATTTATACCCCCACAAACGAAGTTTGAGGGGGTATATAGGAGTGAGCTTGGCGGTCGGTCTGTCGGTCGGTCGGTCTGTCGGTTTTCATGGTTTCCGGACCATAACTCATGAAAGGCTAGACAGATTTGAAATTTTTTTGGTACACAGGTATAACATCAGAAGATACAGGTCAAGTTCGATATTGGGGCTGGTGGGGCCAAGGTCAAGGTCACTGTTACTAAAAATTGAAAACGGTTTCCGGACGATAACTCATGAAAGGCTTGACAGATTTCAATCATTTTTGGTACACAGGTGTAACATAAGAAGATACAGGTCAAGTTTGATATTGGGGCTGGTGGGGCCAAGGTCAAGGTCACTGTTACTAAAAATAGAAAAAACGGTTTCCGGACAATAACTCATGAAAGGCTAGACAGATTTGAACAATCTTTGGTACACAGGTGTAACATCAGAAGATACAGGTCAAGTTCGATATTGGGGCTGGTGGGGCCAAGGTCAAGGTCACTGTTACTAAAAATAGAAAAACGGTTTTCGGACGATAACTCATGAAAGGCTAGTTTTTCTTGTCAGCAGTGTAACTTCTAAATTACTCAACAGATTTAAATAAAACAATACATGCATGATAAAAGAAGATGCAGTGTGCAGTAACCTTAGAGTTATGGCCTCTTTTCAAAGGAATGGTTTGCCATTCCTGTGTCCAGGCGGCATTTGGGGGTATTCATCACTCCTGTGACAGCTCTAGTTTTTAATTTTTGTGCATCTCAAAGTAATAACATTGGTATTGAATTGGATGTGATTTTGAGATTTATCATTAGAAACAAACTAAAAAACTGTATACACAACTTTCACTTGTTCAGTTTTTTTTTGTTTTATTGTACTTTGAAAAATAGATTGGCATCTAGCAGCCACATCTTGAGTCATGCCTCATACTTATTTCTGTCTGACAGGTGACCGGTCTAGATTCCGTGGATGACGAGTCAAAGACAGAGCACATTAGGTTTGACATGGATTCACCATCTCCAGATGAGTGGACACAGATGGACAATCCCCCGTACAGCTACTACATATTCTACATGTACGCCAACATGGTGGTGCTCAACCACTTCAGAAGGTACCTCATGCTTTCTTATAACATTGGTATTGATTTGGATTTGAATTTAAGATTTCATCATTTGAAACAAACTATAAAACTGTATAGCACTAATGAGAATAGTAAAGTGCATTCGATCATTTCAAAGCTTAAAGGTTGAGGTCATACTTCTATCAATCTATGTCAAAACTTAGGTACTCATTTAAATTAATCTCAAAATGTTAAAACTTTTCATATTAAATAAAAGGAAATATGCACATGTTTTTAACATTTAATTCAAACTCTCCCTCTAAGTTCAATACTGCATATATGTACATAGATATAGTTGTTCATTTCCAGGCTGTGACTTTGTCATGCACTGAGGAATTTTTAAATTACATGGAAATATATGTTTGGTACCTAAAGATGACGTGTCACATGCAAAAATCCATGTCCGTTACTCAAAGTTTTAGGTCTCATAAAGGATCCTGCTTATATGCACCTAGAGAATAGTTTGTTGTGTCCAGGCTGTTACTTTCCAATTCATGGAGAGTTTTAAAATTGGCAAATGTGTTTGGTACATAAAGATGATGTGTGGCATGCAATACCAACAAACCTATCTAAAACTTTATGGTCACACTTATAGTTGAATCATTAAAAATGCTGCATATATCAACATAGATACAATATAATTGGTCTTGTAGGGTCTGGAATTTTGTCATGCAGTTAAATGTTTCGAAATTACTTTCCACATGTGTTAAGTATATAAGAACAATGTATCATGTGCCTATTTCTTACTGCCTCAATCCCCTACACTTGACGTCAACCATCATGGAGGTCAGTCTATGGTTATATGATAACTTTTCTGGATGTTGGCATATTTGGCATATTAGTAATTGCATAATCCATTGAACTGGATGGCACTATTGGATGGATCTTAATGTTTTTTTAATACTAGCAATATGGCTGAAAAGAAAGTAATATATTTTAAATGTTTCTTTCTTTAGAAACAAACTGTATATATTTAACAGGGAGCGAGGTCTAAACACGCTTGTATTCCGGCCACACTGTGGAGAGGCGGGCAACGTGACTCATCTTGTGGCTGCCTTCATGTGTGCAGAAAACATCTCACATGGTCTGCTCCTCAGAAAGGTTAGAGTTAGATGTTGTTGGAAATCGCTATCATATCACTGATACTTTCGTGAAATCAAATGTTTTAGCTCAGATCTTATTTATTGCATTTTGTAGTTGTTTAGATTTAAATGAAATTAACGTTATTAGTTCCTAAATGCTTCAATTATAGCCTCATTATAATTTTCTATCATTTCAATACATTTTTAATATTCAAACTTAATACTGAACCTCTTTGATGTCATATATTTAATCGCTTTGATGTCTTTAGGTGCCAGTGTTGCAGTATCTGTACTACCTGTCTCAGATTGGCATCGCCATGTCTCCGTTGAGTAACAACTCTCTCTTCCTCAACTACCACCGTAACCCACTACCTGACTACTTTGCAAGGGGACTAAATGTGTCTTTGTCCACTGATGATCCACTACAGTTCCACTTCACAAAGGTTAATTAAATGATTAAGCTAGACAAACCTTCGGAGAAGGGAAGGCGAAGGTTGATCATTATTTCATCCGACACAAAATTTCCCGCGTGTGAGTCCTCAAATTATGATCAACCTTCGCCTTCCCTTCTCCGAAGGTAAGTCTAGCTTAATCATTCAATTTCATCCAACACATAAATTTCCCTTGAGGACCCCACAGATTGTTTAGAGCCGATTGCGACTAAATATTGTGCATACAGTTCACAAACATAGAACAGCCAGTTGAAATTATTTATTTACATAGTTATACATGTGTATATAGCATAACAGCTTCATATCTATTCAACAATACTTGTTTGTAATAGGTTAACCCTTTTATTTACTGAAACAGGTTTCTTGTAAAATTTTGCAAACGTTTGTGCATTACTCCAACCCGCAGCTTTAATAATGTTCGTTAATGGAACGCCTTTGTGAAAAGTGCGTGAAACCGCTGCGGCACGGGTACTATGTGGTTTAAAACAATCATCTATACCCGCTTTTCATAACTAATTTTATCCAACGTCCAACTGTTTGTTGAGACACTTGTTTGTAAGGTTTTACGGTAGAGATCAGCAGCTGCTGACTTGTTCGTAAATGTTGTGTCCGAATCATGTATTCTTTCAAGATACTAACGATGCATAATTTTGAGTTTTCATATTGAAATAAAACAATAGGATCCAAGTGGGCACCTGGTCTAGTCTGTTTCAATACACTTGTGATATGAATAATTATTTCATTATCCGAGATTTGAAGGTCAGTCAATTTAATCACATGTAATGTTTGGCACCTCTGTTGTGCAGTAACCAATAAAAACAGCATGGCTAATTTACAAGATAGTAATAACAAGGTACTTGTGTCCATGTCCTTCAGATATCTCAGCACTGTTTGCACATCCCAGGTGGTTGTGTATCTAGGAAGAGCTGGTTTCACTTGGAAAATTCCTTTCATAAATCTAGAAATGAGTTCATTATGTTGTATATCAATATTTCCCGTAAGTCTCACAAAACAACTAATAGCTGAACGAGCTATTGTTGTGTAACTCAGTCCACTGATATATAAAACTGTCAGAAATCCAAGAATACTGTTTATATTAGGGGTAAAAGGATTTTCTTTCCCCTTACAGTAATGTATCCATTTTTTAATGTATGTATCATATTGTTTTCGTGTGCTTTGTCCCTAAGACGAAATGATAAGAGTTCTTGTTTCTTTCTTAATTCCTTGCTTTCGCAGTGCCTTCCGGATATACTGAAAACTGCTAGTCTCATTTTCCTCGGTGGGTGTTTTTGGTTTGGTTTGTGCATTAATTGTAGACAATTCTGGGGATTTGGAAGCAGATAACATTGTCCATGTATCAGATTGGTTAAAATTGGCCACCATGACTGTGTCAGCCATAGTAGTGCAACTATTATTGCGTCCGTTTTGTCCGCTTCTACCTTTTTTCAGAATTCGACCCAACAGACTGAAAGGAGCAAATATGTAATACAGACGTTGGATCAACATAATGAAAATGCATCAACTGCAAATGCCTCGAGATCGGGATACCTTGAGACGTATTTTGATAGTTTTGCATTAGGTGTTGATGCAAATAAATCAATATACATTTTGGGAAAGTGTATCAGTAACTTCTGGAAAGTTTTTGAATTTAACGACCATTCCAAATCATCATTTCCTGATCGACTTAATTTATCTGCTTGTGTGTAATACCCCTGAAACGTGACATGGGGATAGATGTATTTTTCTCGGTATACACCATTTCCAAATTTGGCGTGCAACGTTGTCCAACGACTCAAACTTTCCACCGAAATTGTTAATATACGCGCAACTCGTTGTGTTATCAGTGTAAATTCGAACATGCTTCTCTCTGATTTTCCCGCAAAACGTTTTTAATCCAATTTCACATGCTTTCAGTTCTAATAAATTGATGTGTAGTGACTGTTCTTCTATTGTCCAGAAACCATGCGTTTTTAAGTTATTTGTTTGGTCAAATGCACCGAACATTGTGAGTGATGCATCCGTAAAAATGGTTATGTCGGGATTGGTAGATGTAATATTTGTGAAACTATTTTTAATGTTGTCAACCCACCATTGCAAAGTATCATCAATTGTTCTTGGAATATTCATAAATGAATCATAATTACCGTAATGTATTCTGATTTGTTCTTCTTTTATCTTTTCAAGTGGCCGTATATACAATGATGCATTTTGAACTCCCGGAGAGGCTGCCGTCAATTTTCCAATTAATTTTGCAAAATGACGGATTGTCGTTCTTTTTGTTTGTAAAAATTCTAAGCATAATTATATTATTTCTTTCTGTTTTTCTATTGTTGTATTGTATTGTCTATTTTGCACGGGATGAACACTGACTTAGATTCGTTTATTGTTAGGCCTAATTGGTCCAATAATTGAACAGTGTCCTTAACATTCCTTTCACAAGATTCGTATGAATCGCCCATTAACCAAGAATCATCTATGAAATACACACTTATATGTCCTAGAGATCTGAGATAAGAGAACACTGGTATCATTATCTTTGTCCATATCACTGGACTACATGCGTAACCCATGACTAATGCTGTGAATTGGTATTTAACACCTCCGAAGAAAAAACAGATATATTTACGATCTGATTCTTTTAATTATCTTGATAGAATAATAAGCATCAGACAAATCTACAGATGCTAAGTAGCAGTCTTTTCACATGGCATTAATTGCAGATTGTTAAGTTTCCATTTTGAAATGAGATGTGTTAATATAATGTTTATTAAATGATTTCAAATTTAAGATAATCCAAACACGCCCGTCTTTCTTTGGTCTAATAAAAATATTAGATATGAATTTGTCGCACGCATCCGTGTTTGCAATTTCGATTCCAAAAACCGTTCGAGTTCTAAATTGATTTTTTCCTTTTCATCATTTTTAAAATTTATTGGTGTAGGAATATGTACTTGTTTTGGTACTGATATTAATTCTATTTCGCATCCCCGAATAGTATTTAAAATCCACCTATCCGATGTTATTGTTTCCCACATATGAATATTGTCAGCAGTCTTCCCAGCTCTAAAATTGTCTGCTGTATTTTTAAGTTTTACTTTAATGGATGTACCTACATTGTTTATTTTTTCCCAATCGCCTTCGTATGCTTCTTGTTCATATTCCTGCGATGAAATGGTCGGTTCATGCGGGAGGAGTGGCCGGTCGTTCCTTGATAATTGTTGCTGCTGTAGTAGTTGCTGTTGTTCGCTTGTCTGTGGTACCCTCCCCTCTTTGATAAAAAAGGCTTTCTCTGCTACGATGTTGTAAGCAAAGTTTTGGATTCTTTCAGGTCTTTAATTTTTTCTTGCAACTTGTCTCCAAATAACTGCGTTGCAGATGGGATGGTGTCACAAAGGGGCTTGTATATAGGTAACAAATCTCTTTTTATCCTCTCTATTCTTCCTTCATTGCAGACAATTATAGATTGTGCCAGAGTTTTATAAAAATGTCCTCAGTCAATTCCCTTAACGTGTTCAAATCTGGGCTATTTTGCTTCAACACTTGCAATGCTTTTAATGTTGTCACCACAGCCATGCACATATCTTGTTGGCTCTTTTGCATTGTAAAGTCATGAGACTTTGTATCTTTCTTCAGTTGTCTCCAAACTTGCTCATCAACTTTTGGTACTTGTAGATTGTCAATGCTATGTTTTTCTCTTAGAGCTTTAACCTTCTCCGGTTTAGATTTAGATTTTACTGATCTGTTAACAAGTCGAGCCAACTCGTCACTCACTGGTTCGCCAATTTTATCGATTGGCTTGAAAAAATCATTTTGTTCCGGCCATTCCTCTGTTGGGGCCTCCTGTTAAGGTTGGCAAAATTCATGCAATTCATCATCGCTTGATTCGTCCGATGATATCGGGCCACATGTGCTGATAAGCTCGGCCCTTTTTGTTTGTTTTGCAGCCGAATTGTCAGTTTCTTGGCATGCATGTTTGCGCTTCAAAGCGCCCACTTCC
Source organism: Mya arenaria (assembly GCF_026914265.1). NCBI lineage: Eukaryota > Metazoa > Mollusca > Bivalvia > Myida > Myidae > Mya > Mya arenaria. The sequence goes on from NC_069126.1 coordinate 37,349,157, forward strand.
TGAGTGAGACTAATCATTGACTTGTTAATTGCCTCTAGTGTATTGGCAAGAGTGTTAGATGTCATGCTTTCTGATGATATCGTGGAGTTCCCCATTGATGCTAATCTTTCAAAGATGTTTTCCGTTGGGGTCTGCGCATTTTCATTACGTTCATTTCCGCCCTGGTGTTCAGCCAGATTAAGCTGGAATGAAATGATTCTCATAGTTTTACGTTGTTAAAAACAAATCTATTAAAAGGCATGGTATCTACCTTTATTATTTGAACCATTTCAAATGTGATATTGTATCTACCACATTTAAGTTATTTTAGGCATAGTATCTACCTTAATATTGAATACTACTATAATTAATGGCATAGTATCTACCAGTAATAAATAAATTGTAGGCATGGTATCTACCTCAATATATTATCCATGAAATGATAATGTATTGCCAATCAGTTATTAAATATAACCAGGCATAGTATCTGCCTTCATAATCTTTCCCATATATTAGTGGCATGGTATCTACCACTAATAAATATCATTTCATAGCGGCATGGTATCTACCGAAATGCACAAAATGCAGTGGCATGGTATCTACCATAATTGTTGCATAATGCTAGTTATATTTGTTGATAAATTATCTACCAACAAAATATGATAGTATATGTCTATCAATGTCTATCATTACAAATTTGTGGCATGGTATCTACCACAAATATTTCACATAGGCATGGTATCTACCAACTTATGATGTTTATTACTCAATGTATATGTGAATCGTTTCTTGTGGCATTTACCGCATATGACTTATGACAAAGTGTATATATTTCTTAGAACTACTTTCGGTAAATCCGAAACCTTATAAATTGTCATTGCTTTCAAAGTAAAAAAAATCAATAAAGAAATTATAAATAGTATGTCATTTACCTGTTCTTGATCCTCCATTCAATAATCCTGTATTATATCCACTTTAGAAAATGAATAAACAATAATTGGTTAATATCTGATTTTCTGTCTACGTCTTAACCCTAACCGCTCAAGCCTCGCTATGAATTCCCTGACCTCCGAGCTGCGTTCCTTATCTGTGGGATCCTCAAGGGAAATTTATGTGTTGGATGAAATATATTGTAAACAAATGTTGCACAGTTTTGTGAAGGTTAAAAATATCATACTCTTGCTGGCTAAGGCTGACTAAAATTTCATTGGGTGAAAAATAGCATGAAATCACCTATTGTTTTGGTGGTTAATAAAGTTTAATAATGAGCATATACAAAAGGAATATTAAACTATTGCTGTGGAGGAATCACCCCACAAAGCATGGTATCTCAAGTATATTCTAGGAAACAAAATCATGAACATCAATTGTGGTTTCACTGTTGAGTTTTAGTTTATACTAATTCCACATGTGATATTCCAGGCCACGTGTGGTATGTGGATATATTCCAGGACACGTGTGATATGTGTCTATATTCCAGGCCACATGTGATATGTGTCTATATTCCAGGAACCATTGATGGAGGAGTACAGCATTGCAGCCCAGGTGTACAAAATGTCCACCTGTGATATGTGTGAGATAGCCAGGAACAGTGTTTGTCAAAGTGGCTTCCCTCACGAGGTAAGCTTCATTAACCTCATTCGGGAGGTGTTAATAGGGAAACCATACATTTTCTGCAGTATCTGAAGTGTGTAACCCTCTTATATAGTCTTTAGGCCAAAAGGAAACTAAGGCCCTTTACCCATAACCCTAGAAAATTTGACTTCATCCATTGGACAAAAAAATGGTATAGGTAAAATAAGGAGATTATAGAGAAATTGGCCAAATTTAGGTACTTGTGGACTTGCTTGTTGGTGCACACTAGTCAGGAATGAGTGCTTCATAATCAACATGGCCATTCTGCTAACCGACTGTTGTCTCATTTCAGGTAAAACAGAATTGGTTAGGTTTGAATTACACGAAGGAAGGTGTGGTTGGCAATGATGTGAGCAGAACGAACGTTCCAGACATCCGGGCATCCTACAGATACGAGACTCTGGTGGACGAGCTGAAGTGCATCTGTCGCGGTGCGCTGTCATCCAATATGTCCTCTTCCAAGAGCTCTATGAAGTAAATGGGAAGAAACCCAATAGTCATTGTATGAGAAGGAATTTGTTTTTCTCTTGAGAAACTTTCTTATGCCATGGAATGTTTGACATTCTCAGATGTTTTATGCCTCAACATTGGTGGACGTGTAATTTTAACCCCAACTGGTTGGCTATGTTTCTGTTTTGCTAGCCAATGGCTATGTACATGCTTTTTGGCTCACCTGAGCACGAAGTGCTCAAGGTGAGCTACTGTGATCAGTCTATGTCCGGCGTCTGTCATCCGTTGTCTGTCGTCCGGCGTCCAGCGTCCAGCGTCAACAATTGCTTATAAATGTCATCTTCTCCTAAACGACTTGGACAATCTTAATGAAACTTTACAGGAATGATCCTTGGCTGGTGCTCTTTCAAAATTGTTTAAAGAAATAAATTCCAACATTAGGGAAAAACTTCAAAACTTTTCTTGACAAAAATCATGAGGCCTAGAGCTTAGATATTTGGTATGTAACATTGTCCAGTAGTTGTCTACCAAGTTTGTTCAAATTATGCCCCTGGGGTCAAAATTGGCCCCAACTTGTGTGTAAAAAGTTCACTATAAATACATTTTGTTAAAATCTTGATAGTTATGTAAAGTTTACTCTTGAAGCAAGGGCAGCAAATCTTGCTATATGGTCTCCCTTTCTGTTGAAGAGTGCATTGTCTATTTTTTTTTTTTTTTTTTTTTTTGTAACAAGGGATTATATGTTATATTTATTAATTCTTCAAATTAGTCACTTCTATGGTAATAATTGTTCTTTTTATAGGTTTATAGGTTTTATTGAATGGTGCACTGTCCGTTGTTCTTGTGTCTTACACTATTGCTTGTGAAAATCAAATTATGCCTCTGGGGTCAAAACTCTCTATGCCATGAGGTTTCCTGTGAACTTATCGAAAAATCTTCCCGTCTGACATCGCTAGACCCAGACCTTTAATAATTTGTTACAACATCATATAGTGTTCCTCTACTAAGATTGTGCAAATTACGTCCCTTGTATCAAATTTGGCCCCACCCTTTTTGACCTACTGTCTTATTTTTGAAACTACAGCGCAGAAATTTTGACCATGTTCACAATTCTGTAAACAAATAACAATGTTGTGGTTGGATGACCTTTACTCTGACCTGTTAGCCTACTTTCTTATTTTTGAAGCTACAGCAAAAATTTGAACCATGTATAGAGTTTTGAAAACAAATATCAATATTGTCCTTGGATGACATTGCTGTGACTTTTTGACCTTTTGTTTTAAGGTGTAGCAATAACATTTTGACCATGTGTACAGTTTTGAAAACAAATATCAATGCTGTGGATTACCTTTATTGTACCTTTTTGACCCTTCTTATTTTTGAAGCTACAGTTTTGAAATTTGGATCATATGTACAGCTTTGAGAACAAACATCACGCTATATTGATTACAAAGGTTTAACACTTTTACTCAGGTGAGCGATTTAGGGCCATCATGGCCCTCTTGTTTCTGTAACTTTTGATCAAATGTATTCACACAAGGGGTGACATGTTTTACTTACAATTAAATTCGAAAGGCCATGTAGGGGTGGGGAGGAGGGGGTTCTTGTTTATATGACATAGCCATAGAATTTTATGTGTATTGAATATGTTTTCTAGAAATACATGCATATTGAACCGTTGTCTAGAAATACATGCATATTGAACCATTATCTAGAAATACATGCATATTGAATCGTTATCTAGAAATACATGCATATTGAACCGTTATCTAGAAATACATGCATATTGAATCGTTATCTAGAAATACATGCATATTGAATCATTATCCAGAAATACATGCATATTGAACCGTTATCTAGAAATACATGCATATTGAACAGTTATCTAGAAATACATGCATATTGAATATATAACTCAAGGTTGGGAATCGAATCGTACAATTTATGAACAATCTGGTGAAAAATATTTCAGTTTGAGAGGAAAATGGAAACTTTTTTATGAAATCTTTTGATATTTAAAGACTAATGTGGTGCACAGAATGCAGGTTAATGAAAGCTTTCATTTGATACTGCTTTTATTGCTGAGACTTGTGTAGTTAGATCTGAAAGTTGAAAAGGTGACCCGATTTTGACAAAATAAACCTAAACAAGTTTCAGCAACGAAAGCAGAATCAAATGAAAGCTTTTACTTATGCACATTCCGTGTGCACCACTATTTTTTAAATGTCAAAATATTTCTATAAAAAAGTACCTTTTTTCCTCTCAAATTGAATGATTTTCCGCCAGATTGTTTGTGAATTGTCTAATTAGATTCCCTTCCATGTAACTGTTATCTAAAAGTAAATGAATATCTAATTGTTATCTAGCAAATACATGTAGACAGATATTGAATTCTTTAACTATTATGTATAAGTACATGCATATTGAAATCTAAATGCTATTGATAAATACATTAAATATCTAACTGTAATCTAGAAAAACATGCATATTGAATATCTAACTGTTATCTAGAAATAAACATTAGATACGTTAAGCTCGTTTTTGATCTTCAAAATTTTTGATGGACAGATGTTTGCCATGTTTATAATATTTTTCTTTCAAACTAAAATTATCAAAAACAAGTTTAAATCTTAGACTGGGTTCAGCAATATGATCAGATCTGTGATAGGGGTTGAAGAATTAGATTTAACATATCAATTCTTTTGAAATATTAATAATTATATTTTTAATGGTTAAAACTTCTTTTGTATATAATACATCTCCAAGTTATTCCAAAAAAGTGGTAGAAAAGATTGAATAATTGATTCAGTCTATATTGTTAAGGAAGTTCACATTGTTCCTTACATCTTGGTATGCAGTAATTAAGGGTAGTTGAAGAAATCTAGTGTGATACAATATACAGTCCAACATAGCCAGTGTACAGTTCTAGTGTGTATAAAAACATCTGTACACTGGCTATTTGATCAGACTTAATTCGCTTTAACATATAAATAGTATTTTGTTGAGTTTTTTCAGTTTATTGTTGCGATGGTTAATCTTTAGAGAGAAGGTAGCTGTGTGAACACATTTTTGATATGTACTAATATGTATGAGACCAAAAAGGTCTCATCTCCCCTCAAGCATGTTTTTGTTCTGAACTAGAAGAAGATAAAAAAATCTCAAAGTTGCATGTTACAACTGGGCCTGTGTCATGCTGAATGTTGCCAGAATTGTGTGAATGTTATTAGATTATATATAAAGATTGTAACAAAATGAAAACAAATGTTGCAGTTTGACATTTTAGACTGTGAAAGCCCAAACCTTAAATCATTCTAGTGATGAAAGTACACTTTGAAAGAAGCCCTATGTATATTGTACCAGAAAAATACAAATTTAGTAGTTTTGATCAAGTATTTCTTGAAAAATCATGGAGCATTCAAAATATTTATTTGTCCCAAGTAACGATACATGTTTTAAAATTATTTACAAAAATATTCAAAGAAAAGGTCTTTAAACGGTTTTCATAGAAACATATTATTAATAGCTTTAAAAAAGTCTGTCAGTCTCCCTTGATTAATGAAATCAAAAAATCCCATTTTCTCATAATTTGTATCTTTATTTCAAATGGCAGACAGCATTGAAGACTTCCTGTGTGTGAATTGAAAGGGCTTACACAAACCATTATTACAAATTGAATCTACAAACAGGCATCTTAAAATTTATCAAGACATCAGTGTAATTAAACTTATACATTCTAAAATATATTTCACCAAAAAATGAAAATTAATAAAACAAAAATGCCACTCTTTTTTTAAAATCGGTACAAATTTAACATAGTTTTTCAAAAGTCTTTATGCAATCTTTATGAAATTTTTCATTAGTATTCTGTATGTGGTTATACACATGTTGATCAGTTCAGCAGGGTTTAATTAATTTAATTTAATAAAGAGTGAATAATGGGACACATGTAAATACAATCCCATTTAATACCCTTTGTCTCCATCTCAGCATTTCATTGTTTAAAACACCATAAATTTGATGCATTTTGTTTATTTTTTTCATTGCATTTTCTTTAAAAGAATACCTCAAGCTGGAACCCAATAGAAAATTATGAGAAAACATCAATGTTTTAGAACTTATTTAGAAAGTCCATGTATTTTTGCTTGGCCGTCTTATACATGTAGTCAATGTTGTTCTTCATAATCATCATTACCTGTACTCTGTTGCAAACGAAGGTGTGTGCTTAAGTATTGGCTTATTTAAGTGTGGATTCGCATTGTCTATGAAGCATATCACTAAAATGTTTTCTTTTAATTCCAAATTGCGCAAGCATTCGATTTCACTGCTCAAGATGTCAATGACAAGTATAGAATATTTGAAAGAGAAATTTAACTTCTTTCAAAAAAGAGAAACACATTTAAATAAAAAAATTACCAACTACACGCATTATTTTGCAACAAAGTATTTATTTTATTCTAGGCCAGTCGTAGAACAAATTCGTTGCTATGTTCAAAATTATTTGTGCAATAAGTATTCTTCACCTGTCATATGTTATGTTGAATAGCATATATTGGCAGCTTACTTGAAGGTTATACTGAATGCTTCAAGTTTGTCTTCTACAATGTGTGAGAGTGTTTAAAGCTCATCTGAGCATAATGTGTTCATTGTGATAAGTGTGCTATTGTGATAGGGGGCTGTCTGTTGTCAACATTTTCCTTCAAACAACTTCTCCTAAATCACTAGGCCAATTGCAACCAAATTTCATAGGAATGTTCCATGGCTACAATTAACCATTGTTAATTTGTTGTCAAAAACCGCTCTACCTTTTGATAAGAATTCTACAGAAATTTTTCACTGCTAACCCTAAAGCATTTACTCAGGTGAGCATACAGGGCCATCTTGGCCCCCTTGTTTTTGTTTTAGTCTACACATTAACTGCCATATTGGACCGGTAACAAGTACAATGGGAGTAGCCATTCAATTACTACCCAGCTAATAAACTCCCAACACTATTCACTTATACTGGACTTATTACTGATTATAATCATGGCTAATATTATAAGTAACGGGGTTAGTAGGTGCCACGATATGGGATATACAGAGCAAAGGAAACCATATCGGGTGAGAGCGAACCTCGAACCCTGATATGGTTTCCTGCGCACCATATATCCCATATCTGGTCACCCACTAACCCCATAACGTATGTACCACGTTGACAACCTGATTACATGTTTAGATGTTTCATTTATTCATCGGAATATTTATCGGAATTTGAAAATAGATGCCATTTTGGTACGATATAAATTTGGTGACTCAATATGGAAAAATATGGGGTCACCGCGTGACCTGTCGTGGACCAATGGCGTTGCATCATTTATGTTGGAGGTTTGATATAACGTTTTACAGGAGTATCCGGCTTAGGAGTGCAGAGGAAGCCAAAGCATATAGGGAACCGTTTTCCTAGCTTTTTACATGTTGATAGTTAAATATCAACTTCAAAATTATTGAAATATTTTATCTTGATTGGTCGATTTTAGCAGAAACAATTGTTTAGGCATTTTTTGGTTGTCTATGATACATGTAAATATTAATACTATGAATGAATTCAATGTTGGTTGCAAATATACCATGAGGTTTGGTAGTATCTGTATAATCAATGATTCTTGAAAAACGGTTCTTACTATCTATGAAATAGTGTATCTGTGCTCTAATTTTTTATCTCAAGGTGTGTCAAAGATTAATTTGCATCATGCTGTTTTAATAAGGTGTGTTAAAGATTCGTTTGCATCATGCCTTCTTTAATAAGTTGTGTCAAAGATTAGTTTGCATCATGCCATTTTAATAAGGTGTGTCAAAGATTAATTTGCATCATGCCTTCTTTAATAAGTTGTGTCAAAGATTAGTTTGCATCATGCTGTTTTAATAAGGTGTGTCAAAGATTCGTTTGCATCATGCCTTCTTTAATAAGTTGTGTCAAAGATTAATTTGCATCATGCTGTTTTAATAAGGTGTGTTAAAGATTCGTTTGCATCATGCTGTTTTAATAAGGTGTGTCAAAGATTAATTTGCATCATGCTGTTTTAATAATGTGTGTTAAAGATTAGTTTGCATCATGCATTCTTTAATAAGTTGTGTCAAAGATTAGTTTGCATCATGCTGTTTTAATAAGGTGTGTTAAAGATTAATTTGCATCATGCCTTCTTTAATAAGTTGTGTCAAAGATTAATTTGCATCATGCTGTTTTAATAAGGTGTGTCAAAGATTAATTTGCATCATGCCTTCTTTAATAAGGTGTGTCAAAGATTAATTTGCATCATGCTGTTTTAATAAGGTGTGTCAAAGATTAATTTGCATCATGCTGTTTTAATAAGGTGTGTCAAAGATTAATTTGCATCATGCTGTTTTAATAAGGTGTGTTAAAGATTAGTTTGCATCATGCCTTCTTTAATAAGTTGTGTCAAAGATTAGTTTGCATCATGCCTTCTTTAATAAGTTGTGTCAAAGATTAATTTGCATGATGCTGTTTTAATAAGGTGTGTTAAAGATTCGTTTGCATCATGCCTTCTTTAATAAGTTGTGTCAAAGATTCGTTTGCATCATGCTGTTTTAATTAGGTGTGTCAAAGATTAATTTGCATCATGCTGTTTTAATAAGGTGTGTCAAAGATTAATTTGCATCATGTTGTTTTAATAAGGTGTGTCAAAGATTAATTTGCATCATGCTGTTTTAATAAGGTGTGTCAAAGATTAATTTGCATCATGCTGTTTTAATAAGGTGTGTCAAAGATTAATTTGCATCATGCCTTCTTTAATAAGGTGTGTCAAAGATAAGTTTGCATCATGCCTTCTTTAATAAGGTGTGTCAAAGATTAGTTTGCATCATGCCTTCTTTAATAAGGTGTGTCAAAGATTAGTTTGCATCATGCCATTTTTAATAAGGTGTGTCAAAGATTAGTTTGCATCATGCTGTTTTAATAAGTTGTGTCAAAGATTAATTTGCATCATGCTGTTTTAATAAGGTGTGTCAAAGATTAATTTGCATCATGCCTTCTTTAAAAAGGTGTGTCAAAGATTTATTTGCATCATGCCTTCTTTAATAAGGTGTGTCAAAGATTAGTTTGCATCATGCCTTCTTTAATAAGGTGTGCCAAAGATGAGTTTGCATCATGCCTTCTGTAATAAGGTGTGTCAAAGATTAGTTTGCATCATGCCTTCTTTAATAAGGTGTGTCAAAGATTAGTTTGCATCATGCCTTCTTTACTAAGGTGTGTCAAAGATTAGTTTGCATCATGCCTTCTTTAATAAGGTGTGCCAAAGATGAGTTTGCATCATGCCTTCTGTAATAAGGTGTGTCAAAGATTAGTTTCCATCATGCCATTTTTAATAAGGTGTGTCAAAGATTACTTTGCATCATGCTTACTAATAATGTGTGTCTTGTCATGATTAGCTTGGGTCATGCCTACTATGATAATGTGTGTCAAAGATTTGTAAGCATCATGCCTACTATAACAATGTTATATGAGTGACATTTTTTCTTGAACCTATTTTGTTATGATCAAATTTTGAATTAATGGCAGGAAGCCATAAACACCGATGTGATACATGTAGCTATAAATGTACATATAGTTATAGTCGAGTAGGAGTTGCCAAAGAGGTCAAGCAGATTGTAAATATTTGATTGTTTAACTTATAGGATATTTATATAATAGTTTGGTACAGTTGATAAATGAATCCATCTTAATGTTTGATTAGAAAAGTGTTGTTCCCCTCAATGGATCTGTTTTATTCTTGTGTCACTGAATTTACTTAGTTTGTTAGTAATTTTGTTAGACAGAAATGAATGTTTTGTTAAGTGTGTTTTGTTTTGAAAATTGTTTTGTTAGATGTGTGATCTACAGTTTTAATAAACAGACATGAAAAATATTTGATAAATATAATTTTAATTAGCTCATTTGTTTAACCAAAGCCATCTGGATATAGCGATCCTTGTTGTCATGCAAATCTTGAATATGAACCATTACCATTAACGATTCCTCACCATTTATGTGTAGTAGACTGGCTAAATATGGAATTAAGTTCTGCTCTTTTAGTGAGCTGTTAACAAAGGGAAATAATTGAAGACATTTTTCTCATATCTTCAGTTGAATTACTTTATTAGAATACATAGGCTGTTGTATGTTCTATGTTACATAAAAATTAGTTTCACATACATAATACGCATTTACACATGCAGCCATGTGCTTTTGATGGACATTAACACAATTTTATTATGTAAAGGTTTTCTGAACTTTCTGGAGAAGGTACCAGGAACAAGAAAGAAAGTCTTTCAAGGTTACTGATTAATATTTTAAATCCAATTTCTGTTGAATATGTTTAACCTCTGTCCTTATAAGGTCAGCCAATTTAGATATAACAGGTGTTGGTGATCGTATGAAGTTGAAGCACTGGGTCATATCGTCTCCGTCAAAGTAATCGTCATTCCACCAGCCGAGCTCCTTGGTTGGTGTCTTCCACTCGGACCGACAACTCCTATAGTGGTGGGTACCCACTTCACTCACATTCACGTTAGAGGCGAGGAAGCTAGAATAAATGATATATAAGATTACATTACATATTAACATTAAACCACGTAAGGAATAAAAGTGTTTTTATCGGATTACTAACTGTAGATTGTGTCCACAGCCACACACTCGAATCACTATATGCAGATTGTGTTCACAGGCACACACTCAGATCACTAACTGCAGATTGTGTCCACTGGCACACACTCGGATCACTAACTGAAGGTTCAATTACTGAAGCACAGGTGGTGTCCAGGTACACACATTATTGGATCACTAACTGCAGCACAGGTGGGGTCAAGGTAAACACTTACACAATCGGATCACTAACTGCAGCACAGGTGATGTCCGGGTACACACGCACACAAACGGATCACTAACTGCAGCACAGGCGGTGTCCAGGTACACACGCACACACTCAGATCACTAACTGAAGGATCAATTACTGAAGCACAGGTGGTGTCCAGGTACACACGTTATTGGATCACTAACTGCAGCACAGGTGGGGTCAAGGTAAACACTTACAAAATCCGATCACTAACTGCAGCACAGGTGATGTCCGGGTACACACGCACACAAACGGATCACTAACTGCAGCACAGGCGGTGTCCAGGTACACACGCACACAAACGGATCACTAACTGCAGCACAGGCGGCGGCGGGTACACTTCCACACAAACGGATCACTAACTGCAGCACAGGCGGCGGCGGGTACACTTCCACACAAACGGATCACTAACTGCAGCACAGGCGGCGGCGGGTACACTTCCACACAAACGGATCACTAACTGCAGCACAGGTGGCGGCGGGTACACTTCCACACAAACGGATCACTAACTGCAGCACAGGCGGCGGCGGGTACACTTCCACACAAACGGATCACTAACTGCAGCACAGGCGGCGGCGGGTACACTTCCACACAAACGGATCACTAACTGCAGCACAGGCGGCGGCGGGTACACTTCCACACAAACGGATCACTAACTGCAGCACAGGCGGCGGCGGGTACACTTCCACACAAACGGATCACTAACTGCAGCACAGGCGGCGGCGGGTACACTTCCACACAAACGGATCACTAACTGCAGCACAGGCGGCGGCGGGTACACTTCCACACAAACGGATCACTAACTGCAACACAGGCGGTGTCCAGGTACACACGCACACAAACGGATCACTAACTGCAGCACAGGTGATGTCCAGGTACACACGCACACAAACGGATCACTAACTGCAACACAGGTGATGTCCGGGTACACACGCACACAAACGGATCACTAACTGCAGCACAGGCGGCGGCGGGTACACTTCCACACAAACGGATCACTAACTGCAGCACAGGTGATGTCCAGGTACACACGCACACAAACGGATCACTAACTGCAGCACAGGCGGTGTCCGGGTACACTCCCACACAAACGGATCACTAACTGCAGCACAGGTGGTGGCGGGTACACTCCCACACAAACGGATCACTAACTGCAGCACAGGTGGCAGCGGGTACACTTCCACACAAACGGATCACCAACTGCAGCACAGGTGGCGGCGGGTACACTTCCACACAAACGGATCACTAACTGCAGCACAGGTGGCGGCGGGTACACTCCCACACAAACGGATCACTAACTGCAGCACAGGTGGCGGCGGGTACACTCCCACACAAACGGATCACTAACTGCAGCACAGGTGATGTCCAGGTACACACACACACAAACGGATCACTAACTGCAGCACAGGCGGTGTCCAGGTACACACGCACACAAACGGATCACTAATTGCAGCACAGGTGGTGGCGTGTACACTTCCACACAAACGGATCACTAACTGCAGCACAGGTGATGTCCAGGTACACACGCACACAAACGGATCACTAACTGCAGCACAGGCTGTGTCCAGGTACACACCCACACAAACGGATCACTAATTGCAGCACAGGTGGCGGCGGGTACACTCCCACACAAACGGATCACTAACTGCAGCACAGGTGATGTCCAGGTACACACACACACAAACGGATCACTAACTGCAGCACAGGCTGTGTCCAGGTACACACCCACACAAACGGATCACTAATTGCAGCACAGGTGGTGGCGTGTACACTTCCACACAAACGGATCACTAACTGCAGCACAGGTGATGTCCAGGTACACACGCACACAAACGGATCACTAACTGCAGCACAGGTGGCGATGGGTAAACTTCCACACAAACAGATCACTAACTGCAGCACAGGCGGTGTCCGGGTACACTCCCACACAAACGGATCACTAACTGCAGCACAGGCGGTGTCCAGGTACACACGCACACAAACGGATCACTAACTGCAGCACAGGTGGCGGCGGGTACACTTCCACACAAACGGATCACTAACTGCAGCACAGGTGGCGGCGGGTACACTCCCACACAAACGGATCACTAACTGCAGCACAGGTGATGTCCAGGTACACACGCACACAAACGGATCACTAACTGCAGCACAGGTGGCGGCGGGTACACTTCCACACAAACGGATCACTAACTGCAGCACAGGCGGTGTCCAGGTACACACGCACACAAACGAATCACTAACTGCAGCACAGGCGGTGTCCGGGTACACACGCACACAAACGAATCACTAACTGCAGCACAGGCGGTGTCCGGGTACACACGCACACAAACGAATCACTAACTGCAGCACAGGCGATGTCCAGGTACACACGCACACAAACGAATCACTAACTGCAGCACAGGCGGTGTCCGGGTACACACGCACACAAACGAATCACTAACTGCAGCACAGGCGGTGTCCGGGTACACTTCCACACAAACGGATCACTAACTGCAGCACAGGCGGTGTCCAGGTACACACGCACACAAACGAATCACTAACTGCAGCACAGGTGATGTCCGGGTACACACGCACACAAACGGATCACTAACTGCAGCACAGGCGGTGTCCAGGTACACACGCACACAAACGGATCACCAACTGCAGCACAGGCGGTGTCCGGGTACACTCACACACAAACGGATCACTAACTGCAGCACAGGTGGCGGCGGGTACACTTCCACACAAACGGATCACTAACTGCAGCACAGGTGGCGGCGGGTACACTCCCACACAAACGGATCACTAACTGCAGCACAGGTGATGTCCAGGTACACACGCACACAAACGGATCACTAACTGCAGCACAGGTGGCGGCGGGTACACTTCCACACAATCAGATCACTAACTGCAGAACAGGTGATGTCCGAGTTCACTCCCACCCAAACGGATCACTAACTGCAGCACAGGCGGTGTCCAGGTTCACTCCCACACAAACGGATCACTAACTGCAGCACAGGTGATGTCCGGGTTCACTCCCACACAAACGGATCACTAACTGCAAAAGAGGTGATGTCCGAGTTCACTTCCACACAAACGGATCACTAACTGCAGCACAGGTGGTGTCCGGGTACACTTCAACACAATCAGATCACTAACTGCAGCACAGGTGTTGTCAGAGTTCACTCCCACACAAACGGATCACTAACTGCAGCACAGGTGGTGTCCGGGTACACTTCAACACAATCAGATCACTAACTGCAGAACAGGTGATGTCCGAGTTCACTCCCACCCAAACGGATCACTAACTGCAGCACAGGCGGTGTCCAGGTTCACTCCCACACAAACGGATCACTAACTGCAGCACAGGTGATGTCCGGGTTCACTCCCACACAAACGGATCACTAACTGAAGCACAGGTGATGTCCAGGTTCACTCCCACACAAACAGATCACTAACTGCAGCACAGGTGGTGTCCGGGTACACTTCAACACAATCAGATCACTAACTGCAGCACAGGTGTTGTCCGGGTACACTTTCACAAAAATGGATCACTAACGGCAGCCTGGTGTTGTCCGGGTACACTCCCACACAAACGGATCACTAACTGCAGCACAGCTGGTGTCCAGGTACACAAGCACTCAAACACAAACGGATCACTAACTGCAGCACAGGTGATAGGTGATGTCTGGGTTCACTCCCACACAAACGGATCACTAACTGCAGAATATGTGATGTCCGGGTTCACTCCTACACAAACGGATCACTAACTGCAGAATAGGTGATGTCCGGGTACACTCCCACACAAACAGATCACTAACTGCAGAATAGGTGATGTCCGGGTACACTCCCACACAAACGGATCACTAACTGCAGCACAGGTGGTGTCCAGGTTCACACTCACACAAACGGATCACTAACTGCAGCACAGGGGGTGTCCAGGTGCACACGCACACAAACGGATCACTAACTGAATCACAGGTGATGTCTGGGTACACTTCCACACAAACGGATCACTAACTGCAGAACAGGTGATGTTTGGGTACACTCCCACACAAACGGATCACTAACTGCAGCACAGGTGGTGTCTGGGTACACTCGCACATAATCAAATCACTAACTGCAGCACAGGTGATGTCCAGGTACACACGCACGCAATCGGATTACTTATTGCAGTACAAGTGGTGTCCAGGTACACACTCACACAAACGAATCACTAACTGCAGCACAGGGGGTGTCCAGGTACACACGCACACAAACGGATCAGTAACTGAAGCACAGGTGATGTCCGGGTACACTTCCACACAAACGGATCACTAACTGCAGAACAGGTGATGTCTGGGTACACTCCCACACAAACGGATCACTAACTGGAATACAGGTGGTGTCCAGGTACACATGCACACAATCGGAGCACTAACTGCAGCACAGGTGGTGTCCAGGTACACTCGCACATAATCAAATCACTAACTGCAGCACAGGTGATGTCCAGGTACACACGCACACAATCGGATCACTTATTGCAGTACAAGTGGTGTTCGGGTACACACGCACACAATCAGATCACTTACTACAGCACAGGTGGTGTCCAGGTACACATGCACACAATCGGATCACTAACTGCAGCACAGGTGGTGTCCAGGTACACTCGCACATAATCAAATCACTAACTGCAGCACAGGTGATGTCCAGGTACACACGTACACAATCGGATCACTTATTGCAGTACAAGTGGTGTCTGGGTACACATGCACACAATCGGATCACTTATTGCAGCACGGGTGGTGTCCAGGTACACACGCACACAATCGGATCACTTATTGCAGCACGGGTGGTGTCCAGGTACACATGCACACAATCGGATCACTAACTGCAGTACAGGTGGTGTCTGGGTACACGTGCACACAATCGGATCACTAACTGCAGTATAAGTGGTGTCCAGGTACGCATGCACACATTCGGATCACTAACTGCAGTATAGGTGGTGTCCAGTTACACATGCACACATTCGGATCACTAACTGCAGTATAGGTGGTGTCCGTGTACCCATGCACACAATCGGATCACTAACTGCAGTATAGGTGGTGTCTGTGTACATATACACACAATCGGATCACTTATTGCAGTACAAGTGGTGTCCGGGTACACACGCACACAATCGGATCACTTATTGCAGCACAGGTTGTGTGCTGGTTCACATTCACACAATCAGATTAATAACTGCAGCACAGGTGGTGGTCCAGGTACACACGCACACAAATGTTGAAGACTAGTTTAATTTATATTGGTATTTGTGTTGAATTGCTTTCATATATTATTTTGACCTGTTCATTAAAACATACTACATGTATAGCAACAACAACCCTTACACAAGAAAGAAACAAAAGAAAGAAGTTTGCTTACTCTTTGTAACCCTTCTTGGAGATGAACGAGTGTGCGGTACACGTGCCGGGCTCTATTCTCTCTGGCATAAACACGTACTTTTGTCGGTCCATCAAACCGTTTGTGGCATTCATGAACTTCTCTATATACATGCTCCCACCGCCAGTCGGACCCCAGTCCATCATGTGCAGTTGTGTAGGGAACATTAGCCCCGCCAGCCGCTTGTCCCTTTTGAATTTCTTGTTCTGTAATAGATCCACTTGCCTTTCAGCCCTAATATCTACTTTCACAAACCAGCAGACATTTTTGTATATAATTCAACAAGAGCCAACTCAAATGATCGTATCCACAGGTTACAGAGCTCTTCACGAAAGTCGTACAATTTCAACACCTAAAACAATATATGCCAATATAATCACACTAAGAAAGTATCTTTTACTGTTAACTAGAGCTCATTCACAAATTCCATAACTTCTAGACACTTGAATCAAGGACAATCTTAGAAAAAATGATATCAACTAGCTCAAAGCTGCTTTACCGAGCCCATAACTTCTAACCTCTTGGAAAAGTCTAATTCAATTACACCTTTCTCACAAATCATCTTATCCTCGAGTGTTTAAGGTCTGAGAAGATTATAAAATCCATATATATTGTAGCTATTTACCCGGCCCATTATTTTTAACAACCATATAAGGTATCACTACCATGCTTACAAAGTATTTTATCCACGAGTTTTTGAGTTGGTAGCCCAGCGGTATTAGGAACTCGTCCAGGTCTAGGTACATGGCAAACTGGTGCTCGGACATCCTTTCTTGTCCATCTATCAGCGCCACCACCTCGTCTTTCCATATCTGAACCGACACGTCCACGAACGAGCGCGGGTTAGTATCTGGAAAACACCCAGTTGGGTTCGATTAATATTATTGAGAAGTATGCAATTTAAAAGAAGAAATCGACAAAACTTCAAGCAGCTTATGAAGAGGATCAGATGTTTCACCAGTACTGGGTTTAGGTTTTGCTTTCTAAGAAACATATTAATTGTCAGGTTTTTATGATGTATCATTTGTTTAAGAAAAAAACATTGCTCTATCGTCGTAGTTTCTAGCTTTGTTGTGTACATGTATATCTATATATACAACAAACAAGGTATGTTACAGTTGAATGTTAATGAACATTTAGTCAGAATGTGGTTATACAGGAGACAATCTTGTCAGGACATGGTTGGTTGTACAGAAGCCAATCTAGGCAAGACATGGTTGGTTGTACAGCAGCAAATCTAGTCTGGACATGGTTGGTTGTACAGGAGCCAATCTAGTCAGGACATGGTTGGTTGTATAGAGCCAATCTAGTCAGGACAAGGTTGGTTGTACAGGAGCCAATCTTGTCAGGACATGGTTAGACAGAAGCAAATCTAGTCAGGACATGGTTAGACAAGAGCCAATCTAGCCAGGACATGGTTAGACAGGAGCCAATCTAGTCGAGTATGGTTAGACAGGAGCCAATCTAGTCAGGGTATGGTTAGACAGGAGCAAATCTAGCGAGGACATGGTAAGACAGGAGCCAATCTAGTCAGTGCATGGTTAGACAGGACCTAATCTAGTCAGGACATGGTTAGACAGGAGCCAATCTAGTCATGCCATGGTTAGACAGGAGCCAATCCAGTGAATACATGGTCAAACAGGGGCCAATCCAGCCAGGACATGGTTAGACAGTAGCCAATCTAGTTATGACATGGTTAGAAAGGAGCCAATCTAGTAAGGACCTGGTTAGACAGGAGCCAATCTAGCCAGGACATGGTTGGACAGGAGCCAATCTAGTCAGGACATGGTTAGACAGGAGCCTATCTAGCCAGGACATGGTGAGACAGGAGCCAATCTAATAAGGACCTGGTTAGACAGGAGCCAATCTAGCCAGGACATGGTTGGACAGGAGCCAATCTAGTAAGGACCTGGTTAGACAGTAGCCAATCTAGCCAGGACCTGGTTAGACAGTAGCCAATCTAGCCAGGACCTGGTTTTACAGGAGCCAATCTAGTCAGGACATGGTTAGACAGGAGCCAATCTAGCCAGGACATGGTTGGACAGGAGCCAATCTAGCCAGGACATGGTTAGACAGGAGCCAATCTAGCCAGGACATGGTTGGACAGGAGCCAATCTAGCCAGGACATGGTTAGACATGAGCCAATCTAGTCATGACATGATTAGACAGGAGCCAATCTAGCCAGGACATGGTTAGACAGGAGCCAATCTAGCCAGGACATGGTTAGACAGGAGCCAATCTAGCCAGGACCTGGTTAGACAGGAGCCAATCTAGCCAGGACATGGCTGGACAGGAGCCAATCTAGCCAGGACATGGTTAGACAGGAGCCTATCTAGCCAGGACATGGTGAGACAGGAGCCAATCTATCCAGGACATGGTTAGACAGGAGCCCATCTAGCCAGGACATCGTTAGACAGGAGCCCATCTAGCCAGGACATGATTAGACAGGAGCCAATCTAGTCATGACATGGTTAGACAGGAGCCAATAATGTCGGGACATGGTTGGACAGGAGCCAATCTAGTCATGAAATGGTTGGGCAGGAGCCAATCTTGTCAGGACATAGTTAGACAGGAGCCAATCTAGCCAGGACATGGTTGGGCAGGAGCCAATCATGTGAGGACATGGTTAGACAGGAGCCAATCTAGTCAGGACATGGTTAGACATGAGCCAATCTTGTTAGGACATGGTTGGACAGAGGCCAATCTAGTCATGACATGGTTGAACAGGAGCCAATATAGTCAGGATATGGTTAGACAGGAGCCAATCTATCCAGGACATGGTTAGACAGGAGCCAATCTAGTCAGGACATGGTTGGTTGTACAGGAGCCAATCTAGTCAGGACATGGTTAGACAGTAGCCAATCTAGTCAGGACATGGTTGGACAGGAGCCAATCTGGTCAGGACATGGTAAGCCAGGAGCCAATCTAGTCATGACATGGTTAGACAGGAGCCAATCTGGTCAGGACATGGCTGGTTGTACAGGAGCCAATCTAGCCAGGACATGGTTAGACAGGAGTCAATCTAGTCATGACATGGTTAGACAGGAGCCAATATAGCCAGGACATGGTTAGACAGGAGCCAATCTAGTCAAGACATGGTTGGTTGTACAGCAGCCAAATTAGTCTGGACATGGTTGGTTGTATAGGAGCCAATCTAGTCAGGACATGGTTGGTTGTATAGAGCCAATCTAGTCAGGACAAGGTTGGTAGTACAGGAGCCAATCTTGTCAGGCCATGGTTAGACAGAAGCAAATCTAGTCAGAGCATGGTTAGACAGGAGCCAATCTAGCCAGGACATGGTTAGACAGGAGCCAATCTAGTCAGGGCATGGTTAGACAGGAGCCCATCTAGCCAGGACATGGTTAGACAGGAGCCAATCACGCCAGGACCTGGTTTTACAGGAGCCAATCTAGTCAGGACATGGTTAGACAGGAGCCAATCTAGCCAGGACATGGTTGGACAGGAGCCAATCTAGCCAGGACATGGTTAGACAGGAGCCAATCTAGCCAGGACATGGTTGGACAGGAGCCAATCTAGCCAGGACATGGTTAGACATGAGCCAATCTAGTCATGACATGGTTAGACAGGAGCCAATCTAGTCAGGACATGGCTGGTTGTACAGGAGCCAATCTAGCCAGGACATGGTTAGACAGGAGCCAATCTAGTCATGACATGGTTAGACAGGAGCCAATCTATCCAGGACCTGGTTTTACAGGAGCCAATCTAGTCAGGACATGGTTAGACAGGAGCCAATATAGCCAGGACATGGTGAGACAGGAGCCAATTTAGTCAGGACATGGTTAGACAGGAGCCAATCTAGCCAGGACATTGATAGACAGGAGCCAATCTAGTTATGGCATGGTTAGACAGGAGCCAATCTATCCAGGACCTGGTTGGACAGGAGCCAATCTAGTTATGACATGGTTAGACAGGAGCCAATATGGTCAGGACATCGTGAGACAGGAGCCAATATAGTAAGGACATCGTTAGACAGGAGCATATCTATCCAGGACCTGGTTAGACAGGAGCCAATCTAGCCAGGACATGGCTGGACAGGAGCCAATCTAGCCAGGACATGGTTAGACAGGAGCCTATCTAGCCAGGACATGGTGAGACAGGAGCCAATCTATCCAGGACATGGTTAGACAGGAGCCCATCTAGCCAGGACATCGTTAGACAGGAGCCCATCTAGCCAGGACATGATTAGACAGGAGCCAATCTAGTCATGACATGGTTAGACAGGAGCCAATAATGTCGGGACATGGTTGGACAGGAGCCAATCTAGTCATGAAATGGTTGGGCAGGAGCCAATCTTGTCAGGACATAGTTAGACAGGAGCCAATCTAGCCAGGACATGGTTGGGCAGGAGCCAATCATGTGAGGACATGGTTAGACAGGAGCCAATCTAGTCAGGACATGGTTAGACATGAGCCAATCTTGTTAGGACATGGTTGGACAGAGGCCAATCTAGTCATGACATGGTTGAACAGGAGCCAATATAGTCAGGATATGGTTAGACAGGAGCCAATCTATCCAGGACATGGTTAGACAGGAGCCAATCTAGTCAGGACATGGTTGGTTGTACAGGAGCCAATCTAGTCAGGACATGGTTAGACAGTAGCCAATCTAGTCAGGACATGGTTGGACAGGAGCCAATCTGGTCAGGACATGGTAAGCCAGGAGCCAATCTAGTCATGACATGGTTAGACAGGAGCCAATCTGGTCAGGACATGGCTGGTTGTACAGGAGCCAATCTAGCCAGGACATGGTTAGACAGGAGTCAATCTAGTCATGACATGGTTAGACAGGAGCCAATATAGCCAGGACATGGTTAGACAGGAGCCAATCTAGTCAAGACATGGTTGGTTGTACAGCAGCCAAATTAGTCTGGACATGGTTGGTTGTATAGGAGCCAATCTAGTCAGGACATGGTTGGTTGTATAGAGCCAATCTAGTCAGGACAAGGTTGGTAGTACAGGAGCCAATCTTGTCAGGCCATGGTTAGACAGAAGCAAATCTAGTCAGAGCATGGTTAGACAGGAGCCAATCTAGCCAGGACATGGTTAGACAGGAGCCAATCTAGTCAGGGCATGGTTAGACAGGAGCCCATCTAGCCAGGACATGGTTAGACAGGAGCCAATCACGCCAGGACCTGGTTTTACAGGAGCCAATCTAGTCAGGACATGGTTAGACAGGAGCCAATCTAGCCAGGACATGGTTGGACAGGAGCCAATCTAGCCAGGACATGGTTAGACAGGAGCCAATCTAGCCAGGACATGGTTGGACAGGAGCCAATCTAGCCAGGACATGGTTAGACATGAGCCAATCTAGTCATGACATGGTTAGACAGGAGCCAATCTAGTCAGGACATGGCTGGTTGTACAGGAGCCAATCTAGCCAGGACATGGTTAGACAGGAGCCAATCTAGTCATGACATGGTTAGACAGGAGCCAATCTATCCAGGACCTGGTTTTACAGGAGCCAATCTAGTCAGGACATGGTTAGACAGGAGCCAATATAGCCAGGACATGGTGAGACAGGAGCCAATTTAGTCAGGACATGGTTAGACAGGAGCCAATCTAGCCAGGACATTGATAGACAGGAGCCAATCTAGTTATGGCATGGTTAGACAGGAGCCAATCTATCCAGGACCTGGTTGGACAGGAGCCAATCTAGTTATGACATGGTTAGACAGGAGCCAATATGGTCAGGACATCGTGAGACAGGAGCCAATATAGTAAGGACATCGTTAGACAGGAGCATATCTATCCAGGACCTGGTTAGACAGGAGCCAATCTAGTCAGGACATGATTAGACAGGATCCAATCTAGCCAGGACATGGTTAGACAGGAGCCAATCTAGTCAGGGCATGGTTAGTCAGGAGCCAATCTAGTCAGGGCATGGTTAGACAGGAGCCAATCCAGTGAATACATGGTTAGACAGGATCCAATCTAGCCAGGACATGGTTAGACATGAGTCAATCTAGCCAGGACGTGGTTTGACAGGAGCCAGTCTAGTCAGGACCTGGTTAGACAGGAGCCAATCTAGCCAGGACATGGTTAGACATGAGTCAATCTAGCCAGGACGTGGTTTGACAGGAGCCAGTCTAGTCAGGACCTGGTTAGACAGGAGCCAATCTAGCCAGGACATGGTTAGACAGGAGCCAATCTAGCTAGGACATGGTTAGACCGGAGTCAGTCTAACCAGGACATGGTTAGACAGGAGCCAATCTAGCCAGGACATGGTTAGACAGGAGCCAATATAGCCAGGACATGGTTAGACAGGAGCCAATCTAGTCATGACATGGTTTGACAGGAGTCAATCTAGCCAGGACCTGATTAGACAGGAGCCTATCTAGTCATGGCATGGCTAGACAGGAGCCAATCTATCCAGGACCTGGTTAGACAGGAGCCAATCTAGTCATGACATGGTTAGACAGGAGCCAATTTAGCCAGGACATGGTTAGACAGGAGCCAATATAGCCAGGACATGGTAAGACAGGAGCCAATCTAGTCATGACATGGTTAGACAGGAGCCAATCTATCCAGGACCTGGTTAGACTGGAGCCAATCTAGTCATGACATGGATATACAGGAGCCAATCTATCCAGGACCTGGTTAGACAGGACGGCTTAGCCAAGATAAAGTGGACACTTGTGTTGCACGAAGGTGAATTTTTAAAATATTTCAAATCGGTAAAATTCAATATGAGTTTGCAAGCTTAATGCCTTGAGCATTATGTTCTAAAACTGTTATTTTGTAGCAGACCTGATAAAAAAAATTACAGGCTGGTATATACAAGTGGCCGTGTTGGCCTACGGACTATACATATTGAAGCATAACATGTTTTGTTTGGAAAGTAGATGGAACCTTCCTACCTTCTTTTTGCTCATAAAGTACTAGTAATGTGTAAACATTAAACATTTGAGCCAAAAATTTGATTCTGAAACAAATGAAAATATTTATATATGTTGGATTGCAAGAACCATTAAAAGCAGAAAAGAAGTCACACTTATATTTAGCAGAATCATTTAGATAACAGCTCAATACAATCAAATTTCCTTTTAGATCAAACATATAGGTGTCTTTTGTTAGTATACAAAGTCTTGAATAATTTACACTTCTTATTTTTTTAAAAGTTTGAACCACAAATTTAGGCTACGGAGGGGCTACGGACTATACAAACACAGTACTCATGTAAAACCATTCTGGAAACATAATTATATGTTTGCATTATACAGTATAAGTATCATCTTTTACCAACTGATCGTCCCCAGTCCCTTTTATCCCTTGAACATTTACCTCAACAAAATATGTAATTTATGACACTTTAAACATGGAAACAACCAGCGAAATAACAGTCATTTCTTGACATGAAAACTATTTAAGTGCTTGTTACGCACTACGTCTCCAACTTAAAAAAATGCTATTAACAGTCAAACTTGCAGAAACAAAAGGATATGTAAAGAAATAGTAACAGAAGTTTTTTTATCTTGCATTTATACTTGTTACGAAGGGGCTACAGACTATACAGGCTAGGTTCCGCTTGTGCTTAATTATGTGTTTACTTAATATCAAAAGGTTAAAAGTTGAAGTAAATTGAAACATTAAATGTTCAAAAGTGTATAATAGCATGATATAGTATATTTACCTGTTGAAACAGTGCTTTCGGGGAAATGCACAGAACTGTTTCACAAATGACCATTTCTCAGAAAATTATCTCATAAATTGACAGAACTGAGACACATATAAGCATCAAAGATTAACCAATGTTTGATTTAATTTGTGATAATACTATTTTCATACCAATATATACTTATTTTTTTTTACATAAATATTAACATTAAATTAAGTTGTTTATTGAATACCAATCCGGACTTAAATTTGATTGGATCATCTGTCATTATCTGCTTTGTATATTTGTGCCCTAACATGTATATGAAATCCCTTGGCATCAATATAAGTGAATTATTCCATTTATGTGCAACTTTCAAACTATTTAAACTGGTATTTCATTTTCAGTGTTGTTTTTTTAACTATTAGAGATGCATTCTCCATATAAAGAAAGCCACTGTAAATTCATTCAAATGTTGAAGATTCTTGAAGGCTTTTTTGCCACGCAAAAGTTTCAAAAAATAAATGCCAAATGGTGCTTGATCTTTATGTTAAACTGCCATTTATCACAGTTATGTTCTTTTTTGGAATGTCCGAGTAACTGTATCTGTAGCGTTTCGCATGAAATTTATTTGGTTTAAATATCTTTTCATGTGGGAATTTCTACCAAATTCATTTAAGTCACAAATTCATTTAGAATGACTCAAATGGAATATCATCATTGTTCACATTTCATACCAATTAATGATCAAGTCTTTGCAAATTGTTAGGTAAAATAGAACACACTACTATTTTATGCTAAAAATTGTGTTATTCTGTGCTTGAAAATAAATTTAAAAAAAACACCAATGACTATTAGTCTAAAGTGTTTGTTTTTTTAAATTTATTTTCAAGCACAGAATAACACAACTCTTAGCATGAATTAATGCATGACGTATCAATATGTATTATTGGTTTCTTATAATTATGCAAATTATACACGTGTTAACAGCAATAAAAAGCTAACAACACACTTAGTGATTAAAATTGCATTGTTTAATGTTCATAAATTTATTACTTTAAAAAAAAAATGTTGCGCGATTGCGAAGCTGTAATTGAGCCTCTGCCTATACATACCCCTTGGATTTCATGCGAAACTTCCCGGTAAAACATTAACAAGCTAGAAATCACACACACAGACATTATAACCCCTAAGTGCATAAAACAAGTTCACAAATAAACATCGACTGTTGATTGATATTATGTTGGTACATATACATACAATCAACCTAACTGATGTTGAAGGTCCACATGCACAGTATTAAGTACAAAACATGAAACAGAATGAGAACTAATGCAGAAAAAGTCTTTTGAATACTGACATCAAGTAGATAATTATGACATAAAAGCAGTAAAGTCCGTAGCCCCATTAACTATCATTTATGTGTTTATACTTATGTCGAACAGATTATAACTGCACACCAAATTTTTTGTATACGATCAATATGAGGCTATTAAACAACATAGAAATTACATTGAAACACCATTATATTGCACTGAATGAATCTTAAACACAACTGATTGTAATCTGCTCTGTATTTTCGGATTCAAACCTTCATTATGTACATATATTTAAGACAAGTTCTTATTTCTATTCTCCCTTAAACTATGTTTGCTTTCATTTTATATTCATGATTCTGTTTTATTAAAAGCTAGCTGTAATTATGATCTGACCTTTCAATTTAAAAATAATTTTGAAGGGGGCTACGGACTATACAGGGCTACGGACAAAATAGTTTTGATTGTTGATTCTTCATTCAGTATGCTAGCTGCTAAATATTTTTGTGATAGCTTGCTGCCATTGCCTGGGAGTATAAAACAGATTGTCATTGTAATACATAATCATGTCACAGTTGTAGGACATGTTGAAAAGTGGGGCTACGGACTATACAAAAAAAACGTCATTTTGGCTAAGTCATGAGAAACAAGATGAGGACCTTTAGTAAAAATGTTTGTGATTTTCATGTGTTATAATATTCTATGTATTCATAATATGTGTTATATTATTCAATAAACAAAGAATAGTAGTTTTTTTTTCATTGTAGAATAAGTAAGGGTGAAAAAAAAGGAAAATGTATAACAAGTGTACACATTTACAATTTTCCACATATCTTCATCAATTATTGTACAATTTCCATTCAGTAAAAAGTAGTGTAAATAAGAATGGTGTCCTTAATTAGAAAAAAAATTATTTTAGCAATGTATCCAAGATTGCCTTTATGAGCTGTATGTTTAAAAAATGGCTATTTTTTGGTGCAACAGCATAACATCCAAAATATGGCCATTTCTGGACCTTTCAAACAGTATATTTGGAAAACCATTGAGTAAACATATATAAAACTATATATTGCTGGAAAGGTCTAATCGAGTACTATCAAAAAAACACTACAGTTTCAAAGATCTTATGTAAATGAAAGCCAAAACCAGCATATAACATTGGAAAAGTTAAATGTCCACTTTATCTTGGCTAAGCCGAGGAGCCAATCTAGTCATGACATGGTTAGACAGGAGCCAATCTAGCCAGGACATGGTTAGACAGGAGCCAATCTAGTCATTACATGGTTAGACAGGAGCCAATCTAGTCAGGACATGGTGTGACAGGAGCCAATCTAGTAATAACATGGTTAGACAGGAGCCAATCTAGTAATAACATGGTTAGACAGGAGCCAATCTAGCCATTACATGGTTAGACAGGAGCCAATCTAGCCAGGACATGGTTAGACAGGAGCCAATCTAGCCAGGACATGGTTAGACAGGAGCCAATCTAGCCAGGACATGGTTAGACAGGAGCCAATCTAGCCAGGACATGGTTAGACAGGAGCCAATCTAGCCAGGACATGGTTAGACAGGAGCCAATCTAGCCAGGACATGGTTAGACAGGAGCCAATCTAGCCAGGACATGGTTAGACAGGAGCCAATCTAGCCAGGACATGGTTAGACTGGAGCCAATCTAGCCAGGACATGGTTAGACAGGAGCCAATCTAGCCAGGACATGGTTAGACAGGAGCCAATCTAGCCAGGACATGGTTAGACAGGAGCCAATCTAGTCATTACATGGTTAGACATGAGCCAATCTAGCCAGGACCCTATTTGTATACCTCATCCAATATTGAGCAAATATAAACAAATGTATGTTACTAAAAAGGAGCGGTAGTTTTCTATTTAGAATACAATATCGGATTATCTGAACAGTTCAGGAAGGTTTCTTCAAAAAAGTGTCTGAAATATTTCTCTCTCCCCCCCCCCTCCACACACACACACCTGGTAGTGATCAATGAAATCACAAATAATTCTAAGATGTTTTCTACATTTACAGGACAACATTTACAATGTACATTAATAAAATGAAAACCGTACCCCTCTCTGGAAAGTCGAAGGGAAAGTACTGCACGAAGCCAGCATCCTTGTACAGATCCAGCACCCTCTGTGCGTCCGCGTTCAGCTCGTGTGTGTAAAGAAAGACTTGCGAGGCCCCCATCAGTCGTACCGCTTCAAACCACTCCACTATCCTCGCTGCATTCAGGGACCCGAACGCTACCTTGGCAGACACCGCGATACCTTGTTTCTGGCAACAAACAACGAACTGCTTTCATGACGAAAACAAGTTAGCTTTTTATATTTAGTATTTAGTCATAATGTTAGATTTCGAATCCTGGTGACACAAGTAAAATATTGGTATTAGTCGAAAGAGGATTTTTTATCCCGCTAAGTAAAACCTTTTGTGAGTATAATTTTGTACCCCGACCGATATGTACATGCAGTTCTACGGCAGAGAATTTTTACGGCAGAGAATACCCCGTACGACATAACGTCCTACGGCAAAGGATACCCTGAGCGGACTAATTCTGTATTGCAAAAATATACCCGTAGCAACATGTATTACTGCGGCAAAGAATACCTCGAGCGGCATGTATTACTGCGGCAAAGAATACCTCGAGCGACATGTATAACTACGGCAAAGAATACCTCGAGCGACATGTATAACTACGGCAAAGAATACCTCGAGCGACATGTATAACTACGGCAAAGAATACCTCGAGCGACATGTATTACTACGGCCAAGCATATCCCGATCAAAATGCATTATTACGGCAAAGCATATCCCGATCGAAATGCATTATGACGGCAAAGCATATCCCGATCGAAATGCATTACTTCGGCAAAGCATACACCGATCGAAATGCATTACTACGGCCAAGCATATCCCGATCGAAATGCATTATTACGGCAAAGCATATCCCGATCGAAATGCATTACTACGGCCAAGCATATCCCGATCGAAATGCATTATTACGGC
This sequence comes from Mya arenaria, assembly GCF_026914265.1. Taxonomy (NCBI): domain Eukaryota; kingdom Metazoa; phylum Mollusca; class Bivalvia; order Myida; family Myidae; genus Mya; species Mya arenaria. The sequence continues at coordinate 37,377,437 of NC_069126.1, forward strand.
AAAGCATATCCCGATCGAAATGCATTACTACGGCCAAGCATATCCCGATCGAAATGCATTACGACGGCAAGGCATATCCCGATCGAAATGCATTATGACGGCAAAGCATATCCCGATCGAAATGCATTATTACGGCAAAGCCTATCCCGATCGAAATGCATTATGACGGCAAAGCATATCCCGATCAAAATGCATTATGACGGCAAAGCATATCCCGATCGAAATGCATTATGACGGCAAAGCATATCTCGATCGAAATGCATTATTACGGCAAAGCATATCTCGATCGAAATGCATTATGACGGCAAAGCATATCCCGATCGAAATGCATTACTTCGGCAAAGCGTACCCCGATCGAAATGCATTACTACGGCCAAGCATATCCCGATCGAAATGCATTATTACGTCAAAGCATATCCCGATCGAAATGCATTATTACAGCAAAGCATATCCCGATCGAAATGCATTACTACGGCAAAGCGTACCCCGATCGAAATGCATTACTACGGCAAAGCGTACCCCGATCGAAATGCATTACTACGGCAAAAGCATACCTCGAGCGACATGTAGTTCTACGACAAAGAATACCCCGAGAGACATGTACTTATAAGGGAAAAATACCCCGAGAGACATGTACTTATACGGGAAAGAATACCCTGCGAGACATGTACTTATACGGAAAAAATACCCCGGGAGACATGTACTTATACGGGAAAAATATCCCGAAGGACATGTACTTCTACGAGAAAGAATACCGCGAGAGACATGTAGTTCTACGACAAAGAAGCCCCGAGAGACATTTAGTTTTACGGGGAAAATACTCTGAGAGACATGTACTTTTATGGGAAAAATACCCCGAGGGACATGTACTTCTACGGGAAAAATCCCCTGAGCGACATGTACATCCACGGGAAAAATAACCCGAGAGACATTTACTTTTACGGGAAAGAATACCCCAAGCGACATGTTATACTGTTTTGTAATGTTTATGATGCCTTTTCATGATTCGCCGACTGTATAAGGCCGCGACATCATACAATATTCTCATATATGTCCTGTTTTTGTCTACACCCATTTCAGTATTGTTCACACGTACTATTGTATTTGATTGTAGTGTTAGTCCTGCCCTGACAGTTTAAGGCTTCAGGGTTTCGAAAACATCTATGTTCACCCCTATTTAACTGTGTGTTGACAGTTCATGTCTGCAACTGCTTTGTTTAAATATTAATCAATACATTCATGGGTAATACCTTGCTCACACTATTTACCTCAGTCTCGTCTCGCTCTCTGGGCGGCGGTTCCTTTTGGCGGTTTTGTCCACCCAGATGGGTTTTGTTTTTGGAAAACTTTTCAAAAATGCCATTTTAAAACATACCCATTTATGGCATTTTTGAACAAAAATGACCAATTTTCATTCGACCTTTTCTTTTCCTTCGATCCAATTTAGTTCGACTATGACTGTGTATATGTTACCATGATCTTGGACAATACACAATTGCAGTTTTATGCCAACTTTTATTATTTTATTTATGGTTTTGTACATTTTTTCCATCTTAATGTCAGTACATCCGTGACAGATGGACAACCACTCGGGAATTAGCAATACACATACATTATCCCACTGGCCTCCACTTCGATTCCATTGAAAAGTGTGTATGTCTATTCCAAGGTCATTTATTCTCTTTTTACAAATATTTCTATAACCCCATTGTATCTCCTGCTAGTACTTTTCCTAGTCATAATACAACTTCTAATATGTTACTATTTTCAATTTATACTTCCTTTTCTGATAGTCAATGTACAAATACTTATGTATTTTTATGATTTTTCTGTATGATCTCTTTGTTAGTTCGTCTTTGCTTTCTTTGGGTTGGCGAATTCCCAAAGACCTTTTTGATATAAACCCATTTAATCCTACTCCCAGCCGTCTTTAACTTCCAAATCAACTGTCGCACAAGAGCTATGATATAACTTCAATGACGTCTTTTCCTAAATAACGTTACGTTCGCATACGTTAAGCTAGCGGAACATACATTCGAGTTTTGTTTCCATTGAAACCGGACATGCATATAAAAACATCTTGTACATCGCGAAAATGTGCTTTTGATTATAAAACTAGTAACACTCAATTTGTTTGCAAGCAGCTGCACCTCTTGTTTAATTTTTTTACTATTTTTTGCGCGTGGGATATTTCTTCTAGACATGGGTAACATGGTGTTCTGTATCAAAATATACATTGTGCGAAACAGTTTTCTTCGAACACATTCTGGGCCGGCATTTACTAACGTCTCAGTATGCGTTTGACAAGTCTCAAAACTGCACATCTATATTTTATTGTAGGATTGCTGTTTGAAAATCAATAATGGTATTTTTTTGCATATTTTGAAACAATGTTTTACAATGATGTACACACCTTTTGTCAACAATAAGTATATTAAGGATACCATGTCACATCTTTAAGATGCACTCTTACTCCCAAATAAGCAGTAGCGCAATAAATACAACTGTTTTAATTTATCGAAAGGATGAATAAATATCCAAAACAATGGTTCTTGTTAAAGATACTGTGTTTAATTTGTAAGAAGGATGCAGCAAACGCGGTATTTCTACCTTATGGCACGATAGTTGATCACTGTAAATATTTTAGGGCCCACCAGTAACTAAATATTTGTGCGTTTCCAACCAACTAAATACATGGTTACAATCATGTTATCAGAAATAAATATTTTCCATAAATGCATTATTTAGTTAGTAGTTAAGGTTCATCACTTGAAATATTTGTTATACATGTGTATGTATGTTTGTTATACATGTGTATGTATGTTTGTTATACATGTGTATGTATGTTTGTTATACATGTGTATGTATGTTTGTTATACAGGTGTATGTATGTTTGTTATACATGTGTATGTATGTTTGTTATACATGTGTATGTATGTTCGTTATACATGTGTATGTATGTTTGTTATACATGTGTATGTATTAATTTAAAATACGAGCATCACTTCAATATAAACCTTTCTGACTAGGTTTACGGGCGCTGTTCAGTGGCTGTTGTAACAGTACATATATCTTACGTATTCAATTCACTCAATAGCCATTGTATTTCTAGAATTCCATCATTGTCCGCGTTAAACAGAACTGGGACATTTGAATTCTTCTACTCAAATCAGCGGGCTTATGTAACATGTTTGGATCAAATTAACCTCAGATTGCAGAAAAAAACGATCACTAGAACCGAGGCTAACACGTTTCATGCGAGATGCGTACGTTTTCTGTGTAGGTGAAATATGTTTAAACACATGTCGTGCAATCCTTAAATGAAGCACATTTTCTCATCGCGATGATTATTTTCCACACTGTGATGTACAAAATGTAGTAAGTTTATGAACTAGAAGTATGTTGTTTATAATTATATGTTGAACGTTTGAACTGAAAAAAGGTTATGTTTTGTTCTGCTCTTCTCTATGAAGTTATTTAGGTCCTATCTGACTAACAGGATGCAATTTGTGAAAGGGAACAACATTAATTCAGAGAAAATGAAAACTATGTCGGGTGTCCCTCAAGGATCAATTTTCGGTCCCTTACTTTTTCTAATATACATCAATGATATGCCTTTAATTTCTTCCAATTCATGTATTGACTTATATGCAGATGATTCCACGTTATACAAAATAGGTCCAAGTATATTGAGCATTCAATCAGATCTACAAAAAAGTCATGACGGTAAAGTTGGAAGGTAGTTGGTAGTTGGGGATTCGAATAATCAACTACTTACCAGTTGCCAGTTGGGTATTCAAATATTCAACTACCTGCTAGTTGCCAGTTGGGGATTTGACAAACACTGTTTTAATTCACTTTTATTCGTATATTCGCCAGTCGGATATTCGACCATTTCCAGTCGATTATTCGCGAATGTTCAACTGCAAACCAGTTAGTAGTTGGGGATTCAGTTTATGTCTTTATGTATGGTTTTAAAGGTCACATATGGAAAAAATAATCCCCAAATGTTTCTTTATGCATGAACACATATGTTTCTTTGCGATAAACACTGTTTTTATTTACTTTTATTCGTATATTCGCCAGTCGGATATTCGTCCATTTCCAGTCAATTTTTCGCGAAGGTTCAACTGCAAACCAGTCAGTAGTTGGGGATTCAGTTTATGTCTTTATGTATGGTTTTAAAGGTCACATATGGGAAAATTAATCGCCAAATGTTTCTTTATGCATCTACACATATGTTTCTTTGCGACAACCACTGTTTTTATTTACTTTTATTCGTATTTTCGCCAGTCGGATATTCGTTCATTTCCAGTCGATTATTCGCGAATATTCAACTGCTAACTTGTCAGTAGTTGGGAATTCAGATTATGTCTATATATATATATATATATATATATATATATATATATATATATATATATATATATATATATATATATATATATATATATATATATATATATATATATGGTTTTAAAGGTCACATATGAAAAAAATATTCGCCAATATTTCTTTATGCATGTACACATATGTATCTTTGCGAAAAACACTGTTTTAATTCACTTTTATTCGTATATTCGCCAGTCGGATATTCGACCATTTCCAATCGATTATTCGCGAATGTTCAACTGCAAACCAGTCAGTAGTTGGGGATTCAGATTATGTTTATATATATGGTCGTAAAGGTCACATATAGGAAAATTAATCGCCAAATGTTTCTTTATGCATCTACCATATATATAGACATAATCTGAATCCCCAACTACTGACTGGTAAGCAGTTGAATATTCGCGAATAATCGACTGGAAATGGTCGAATGTCCGACCGTCAAATATACGAGAAAAAGTGATTTTATACAGTGTTTGTCGCAAAGATACATATGTGTACATGCATAAAGAAACATTTGGCGATTAATTTTCCCATATGTTACCTTTAAAACCATGCATACAGAAAAAATCTGAATCCCCAACTACTGACTGGTTTGCAGTTGAACATTCGCGAAAAATTGACTGGAAATGGACGAATATCCGACTGGCGAATATACGAATAAAAGTAAATTAAAACAGTGTTTGTCGCAAAGATACATATGTGTACATGCATAAAGAAACATTTGGCGATTAATTTTCCCATACGTGACCTTTAAAACCATACATATAGACATAATCTGAATACCCAACTACTGACTAGTTTGCAGTTGAACATTCGCGAATAATCGACTGGAAATGGTCAAATATCCGACTGGCGAATATACCAATAAAAGTAAATTAAAACAGTGTTTGTCGCAAAGATACATATGTGTACATGCATAAAGAAACATTTGGCGATTAATTTTCCCATACGTGACCTTTAAAACCATACATATAGACATAATCTGAATCCCCAACTACTGACTGGTTTGCAGTTGAACATTCGCGAATAATCGATTGGAAATGGTCGAATATCCGACTGGCGAATATACGAATAAAAGTAAATTAAAACATTGTTTGTCGCAAAAATACATATGTGTACATGCATAAAGAAACATTTGGCGATTAATTTTCCCATATGTGACCTTTAAAACCATACATAAAGACATAAACTGAATCCCCAACTACTGACTGGTTTGCAGTTGAACATTCGCGAATAATCGACTGGAAATGGTCGAATATCCGACTGGCGAATATACCAATAAAAGTGAATTAAAACAGTGTTTATCGAATCCCCAACTGGCAACTAGCAGGTAGTTGAATATTCGAATCCCCAACTGGCAACTGGTAAGTAGTTGATTATTCGAATCCCCAACTACCAACTACCAACTACCTTCCAACTTTACCGTCATAAAAAAGTCTTAATAGTATGAACTGTTGGTGTAAGACAAATAATATGTCAATCCATCCATCAAAAACCAAATGTATGATTCTATGTACTAATTATAAGGCAAAACATGCATTGCAACTTGAACTATCAATAGATGGATTGTCAGTAGAAAACGTGAAATGTCAAAAGGTCCTCGGGGTGCATGTTGATCAGACATTGTCATGGCATACACGTGTTAAGACTGTAGTGAATAAGCTTAATTCAAAATTGGCACTTCTAAGAAGAATAGCATATTATTTAACAGACGAGATGAAATCATTGTATTATAATACATATATCATGTCAAACATGGAGTACTGTTGTAGTGTCTGGGGACTTACACATTCCTAAGATACCACAAAAATCACTAATATTCAGAAAAGAGCGCTTATAATGAAGTCGGGAACTAGCCACTGTGGAAACATATTCAAACAGTCAGGGTTGCTATCTTTTGAAGACAGGTGCTATTATCATCTTTCATTTCTTGTTTTCAAAAGCATGAAATGTTTGACTCGTTCGTACTTCACAGAATTGTTAACATTTGCCAAAAATGAGCACTATAACTTGCGTTCTTCAGAAAACAAGGATCTTTTTGTTGTAAAACCTAGAACAAACTATATCAAAAATACATTTGCCTATAAAGCAATGAAAATTTGGAATTCTCTTCCTACATACATTAAATGTCAAGATAAGCTACCAGCCTTTAAACATGCATTAAAAGGCTACTTATTGGCAGAATAATTTTATCACATGAACAAAAAATCTTGACACTTTATTTAATTCACATTATAATAAATAGTTCATTGTTTATATGAATTGTGTTAATGTACGTATATGACATTCTTGCAACAACTTGTAATGGATACTACCAAATATGTAAATGTTGAAAATATATTGATTGAATGTGGTTTTACTGAATATATCTACATTATTTACAGCATGAAATTATTGTAATTTATAATCATCATATTAAACTGAGTTGTGTTTGTCGAAGAAATGTATGATAGTGATAGTGTGATTGTATGTTTTGTATGTTGCTTAATATGTAACTTAGTACATGTGTTTTTGTAATACTTTTTGTGTGAAGGCCATGCTGGAAATAAGTAGTATGTCTGTAATGATTGTACAATTAGTATGTAACCTTCGTTAGAGTTGTTATTATTATTATTATGTTCTTCAAAAAAGAACATTTTTGTAAAACGCATATCATTGTATAGGTACCAGTATCTGACGTTACGTAGAAGCGATTTTATTGACTTTTATAAAATTAATTATTGCAATAAAAAAGCCAGACAACGTAGTCGCATCAATTTACGCTAACAGCCGCCAGGAAAAAGCATAATTATGTCTTTACAATAAGTTAAACGTACCGATCTAAGCGTTATGCGTTTGGGTTTAAGATAGAATCGGCTACTCTCTGGGCACGTGTGTCCAGCCTGGGCGAGTGAAACCCCCTCTACATCTTCCTCCTCTCCCTTGAAGGAACAGACGAACTCCAGTGGCTCGAGATGCCCAGGCTGGAATCGGTACCAGCCTGCCCGGGCGTTGTTTGAGGGAAACTGCCAAATGTCACCGTTTTTTAGCTTTACGCAGCACGTAAACGGGGTCTCCACATAGACCGAATTGTTTTCTTGAAGAGCACCAACGTGGCTCCATCCATTTATGACAACCTTCAAATCTGTTGACTCCCTGTCCGATTGTGGAGCGGGAAAACTTGGAGCAGGTTTATTGTTGGGCCCCTGAAAGGTTCTCTGTTCTGTTGGCCTTTTCTCAGCCCCGTTTTTATTTCTGACTGCTTTGGGTTTTTTGTGATGATTCGATTGATTGCTTCCGATCACGTTATTTTGTTTTAAATATGCCTTTATATTCATATACCCATGTCTTTCCAGTGTGCCATCATGAACATTGTTAGTTTCAGACTGACCAGGGTATAAAAAGGCAGAGTACATATATATTCGCGCATCTTTAGCTTTCACGAACGGCTTTTTGACCTGATTTGGGATTGATTCAAAACTGCTAGTCCCGTTTTCTTTCCTTTCTGCAAGAATATCCATAAAATAACCATTAAATACACAAATATATATATATACAAATCCATACACATGCTGGTATAGCAGAAATTAAGATTGAAAAATCAATCGGGATCGTGTTCAAGCGGAACAAAGAGACGCTCTCTCCGACGTTTTTGATGTTTAAGCTGGAAGCAATGTCGGTCTTATGTAAACTGAGCTATATAATTATTACTGAATTTTATCTGTTACCATTTCAATCGATATCTGAAGTTATTCGGGTAGCTCTAAATTCTCCGTAAATGCAACTATTGAGTGTAATTAAGAGCGTGTTCTGTTCAGCATCGCAATCTCTATTTTAGTTGTCAACATATTGTCCAGCCAGAAAGCAGTAAACTTCATATTTGCAATTACATTTATTTCAGACAATCATCTATCAGCCGTAGTTGATTATGATCACGTGATCTGGCAGATATCAACAGTGACAAACCGATTTAGTGGGTAGTTTACACAATAGTATGTAGACCACTAAAATGTTAAAATTTATTTCTATATGTACTTACACAAAATAAATTACCATGCAATTGTGTCGCATCAAACCATTTATTTTTGTAGTGCATACTAACAACCCTTAACATAGTGCCTAATTCTCTCCTCTTATTTTTGTTTAATATGGTTAGTGTAAATAAATTGTAGTTACTAATGCAATTATATATGAAATCTTTGCATTACCTGTTTTCAACAAATGTCTTATACTTCTGTTTGCTTTAACTTCATCCGTCTCCCTTTTCCAGCTGACCAAAATTTCAACTGGTTTTCGATAGTCTAATGTTCGGACACTTAACTGAAAGAGAGAACGGACTATAGTTGGCACCATGAACGTTTATTACAGCAAGGGGAAATAGTTGAGCGACTTTGGTCCATAAATTTATTGACATATGGTAATATTCATGTGATCTACAAAGTGAATCATAGACAATACCTCGATGATAAACGGACAAATGGCTAACAAACACACTGCCACCACGGCCACACTGACATGGTTCCGCCTTACTATCCTCCTGCCCCTGCGAACAAATTTTACCAATTGGTTAAAAGCTATTGTCTCTTTTCTGAAAAAAGATCGCGATGTTAAAGGAAAAAATCCCATTATTGTAAGCATAGTTTAAGATTGTTTTCTTTCCTTCCTTCTTTAATCTAAAAATGAAAGTATCACTACCACGTCATATCCGTTCGTGAGGTGTAAGCGTCTTCCCACCAACACGCACGCATACACTTTGTTGGGACAAAGTTTCGCGCATTTCTTATTATCAATACAAATAACTTCAATGCACTTTGATATAAGGCCTCAATATAACTACCATTAACATACCACTCAGAGCAGCTGCTGCTAGACAGCCAGCAGTTAATTGAGTTAGATGAAATTATGATCAACCTTCGCCTTCCCTTCGCGAAGGTAAGTCTTACTTAATCATTCAGTTACTGTTTGCGGACTCCTACATTTTTGTTGTTGTAGTAGTAGTAGTAGTAGTAGTAGTAGTAGTAGTAGTAGTAGTAGTAGTAGTAGTAGTAGTAGTAGTAGTAGTAGTAGTAGTAGGTAGGTAGTAGGTAGTAGGTAGTAGTAGTAGTAGTAGATGCTGTTGTGTAGTGGTAGATGTAGCAGCAGCAGCACCAGCTGCAGCAGAAGCACACCCACTTCCGGGAAGACGACAATACAGATTTTCAGACGTTTCTTGACCTCTCTATTTGCCAAGGCAACAGATTGAAAAAACGGCACATGCCATCGCCCTCAGTTTACAAAATAGCATTAAAAGTCAGTCACCATCGAGCTCCAAAGTTAAAACAGCATAATGGCCATTAGTAGTGACTCCGCAAGGTGACAGCTGCCCGGCGATTTACGTGTTATGGACCATTTACTTATATAATGTTTTCAACAGATGCAGTGTATAAAAGTAAAACTTGACTTTTACAGTATGTTACACATCATTGAAGATATAATTATACGAAAGTAAGATATCATTGCCTGCTATGGTACAATGTCTGACACTATGCTTTATGCAAAGTGCAATATTTGCGTACATAAAAACGCCGATCATTCAGCCCATTGTGGTATATGCTTTCACATATACGCCGATCAAACACCCCTTAGAGGTATGTGCTTACACTACTACGCCGGTCAGTCATTACATAGAGGTGTGTTCTTACACAACTACGCCGGTCAGTCATTACATAGAGGTGTGTGCTTACACTACTACGCCGGTCAGTCATTACATAGAGGTGTGTTCTTCACAACTACGCCGGTCAGTCATTACATAGAGGTGTGTGCTTACACTACTACGCCGGTCAGTCATTACATAGAGGTGTGTGCTTACACTACTACGCCGGTCAGTCATTACATAGAGGTGTGTGCTTACACTACTACGCCGGTCAGTCATTACATAGAGGTGTGTGCTTACACTACTACGCCGGTCAGTCATTACATAGAGGTGTGTGCTTACACTACTACGCCGGTCAGTCATTACATAGAGGTGTGTGCTTACACTACTACGCCAATCAGTCATTACATAGAGGTATGTGCTAACACAACTACGCCGGTCAGTCATTACATCAACTACGCCGGTCAGTCATTACATAGAGGAATGTGCTAACACAACTACGCCGATTTTCAACTTATAGAGGTATATTCATACACAACTAAGCCAATCAGTCGCATGGCAGCGCCACTTTCCGCAACACTGGCGATATCGTATGATGAGGATAGTTTAAAATAGAATATATCTTCTTGTTTTACGCCAAACATGTATTGGTGAGGGCTATATTAGAATCTCCTTGTATGGCGTTGACACTGACAAGAAGGGGACACTATACACATAACACTTGTATGGCATTGATACTGACAAGAAGTGGTCACTATACACATAACACTTGTATGACGTTGATACTGGCAAGAAGGGGACACTATACACATAACACAAGTATGGCCTTGATACTGACAAGAAAGGCACACTATACACATAACACTTGTATGGCGTTGATACTGACAAGAAGGGGTCACTATACACATAACACTTGTATGACGTTTATTCTGACATGAAGGGGTCACTATACACATAACACTTGTATGACGTTGATACTGAAAAGAAGGGGTCACTATACACATAACACTTGTATGACGTTTATTCTGACATGAAGGGGTCACTATACACATAACACTTGTATGGCGTTGATACTGACAAGAAGGGGACACTATACACATAACACTTGTATGGCGTTAATACTGACAAGAAGGGGTCACTATACACATAACACTTGTATGTCGTTGATACTGGCAAGAAGGGGTCACTATACACATAACACTTGTATGGCGTTGATACTGACAAGAAGGGGTCACTATACACATAACACTTGTATGGCGTTGATACTGGCAAGAAGGGGACACTATACGCATAACACTTGTATGACGTTGATACTGACAAGAAGGGGTCACTATACGCATAACACTTGTATGGCGTTGATACTGGCAAGAAGGGGTCACTATACGCATAACACTTGTATGGCGTTGATACTGGCAAGAAGGGGACACTATACGCATAACACTTGTATGGCGTTGATACTGACAAGAAGGGGACACTATACACATAACACTTGTATGACGTTGATACTGGCAAGAAGGGGTCACTATACACATAACACCTGTATGGCGTTGATACTGGCAAGAAGGGGTCACTATACGCATAACACTTGTATGACGTTGATACTGACAAGAAGGGGTCACTATACACATAACACTTGTATGGCGTTGATACTGGCAAGAAGGGGACACTATACGCATAACACTTGTATGGCGTTGATACTGACAAGAAGGGGTCACTATACACATAACACTTGTATGGCGTTGATACTGGCAAGAAGGGGACACTATACGCAAAACACTTGTATGGCGTTGATACTGGCAAGAAGGGGTCACTATACGCATAACACTTGTATGGCGTTGATACTGGCAAGAAGGGGACACTATACGCATAACACTTGTATGGCGTTGATACTGGCAAGAAGGGGACACTATACGCATAACACTTGTATGGCGTTGATACTGACAAGAAGGGGTCACTATACACAAAACACTTGTATGGCGTTGATACTGGCAAGAAGGGGACACTATACACATAACACTTGTATGGCGTTGATACTGACAAGAAGGGGTCACTATACACATAACACTTGTATGGCGTTGATACTGGCAAGAAGGGGACACTATACGCATAACACTTGTATGACGTTGATACTGACAAGAAGGGGTCACTATACACATAACACTTGTATGGCGTTGATACTTACAAGAAGGGGTCACTATACACATAACACTTGTATGACGTTGATACTGACAAGAAGGGGTTACTATACACATAACACTTGTATGGCGTTGATACTGACAAGAAGGGGACACTATACACATAACACTTGTATGACGTTGATACTGACAAGAAGGGGACACTATACACATAACACTTGTATGACGTTAATACTTACAAGAAGCGGTCACTATACACATAACACTTGTATGACGTTGATACTGACAAGAAGGGGACACTATACACATAACACTTGTATGACGTTGATACTGACAAGAAGGGATCACTATGCACATAACACCTGTATGACGTTTATTCTGACATGAAGGGGTCGCTATACACATAACACTTGTATGACGTTGATACTTACCAGAAGGGGTCACTATACACATAACACTTGTATGACGTTGATACTTACAAGAAGGGGTCACTATACACATAACACTTGTATGACGTTGATACTGACAAGAAGGGATCACTAAACACATAACACCTGTATGACGTTTATTCTGACATGAAGGGGTCACTATACACATAACACTTGTATGGCATTGATACTTACCAGAAGGGGTCACTATACACATAACACTTGTATGACGTTGATACTTACAAGAAGTGATCACTATACACATAACACTTGTATGGCGTTGATACTTAAAAGAAGGGGTCACTGTACACATAACACTTGTATGACGCTGATACTTACCAGAAGGTGTCACTATACACATAACACTTGTATGACGTTAATACTTACAAGAAGCGGTCACTATACACATAGCACCTGTATGACGCTGATACTTACCAGAAGGGGTCACTATACACATGACACTTGTATGACGCTGATACTTACCAGAAGGGGTTACTATACACATAACACTTGTATGACTTTGATTCTTACCAGAAGGGGTTACTATACACATAACACTTGTATGACGTTGATTCTTACAAGAAGGGGTCACTATACACATAACACTTGTATGACGTTAATTCTTACCAGAAGGGGTCACTATACGCATAACACTTGTATGACGTTGACACTGACCAGAAGGGGTCAAAATACGCATAACACATGTATGACGTTGACACTGACCAGAAGGGGTCACTATACACATAACACTTGTATGACGTTTATTCTGACATGAAGGGGTCACTATACACATAACACTTGTATGACGTTTATTATGACAAGAAGGGGTCACTATACACATAACACTTGTATGACGTTTATTCTGACATGAAGGGGGCACTGTATACATAACACTTGTATGACGTTGAATACTTCATTTCAATTAAATTTTAAATGGAATCGACGTATAAAGAGATGCTATTCATTCTAGTTTGTTAGTGAAATCCTTTGCGACAGCATTTGAAAGGATAGTTTAAACACCTTTGTAATGTTAATTACACTTTTTACTCTGAAATCTAGCTGGTAGTATTTTATTTCAATGCATCAAACATTTTTAGTGAAAACTTAACGTTATATTGATCAATATATATTTGAACCTTAAGTACAATAGAATGTTCAGATATTTGATCAAGCATCACACTCTTATTGACCATTATTCCATTTTTCTATTTACAATTATCAATTGACATTTCAAAATCTATTCACTTCAATAGTAAACGGTTAACGTGTTTGCATCAAAGAGATGTTTGAACGATATTTGAAATCGATTAAACAAATTGAATATTTTTCAATCAAAACATGACGTCACGTAAACATTCAAAAATATTATAATGTATTTCGGAGGGATTTAAATTCGTATCTGCATTGGTACTTCGTATGTTGTCAACGTGTGCCAGTTTTTTATTGAGTATATACACGACAATAACCAGGATTAAAAACCCTTCGTTTGAAACTCCTCAGAGGTAAGAGCAAGCACCAATGAGCATGTATATGTCTATTTAATATATATAGTCACAAACGACTTATTCTTTATAATTGTGAATAACAGGAAAATCTAAAACAATATACGTTTCTGTGAGGAAAATATTACTCTTTATGTACTGCAAATATAAAGACTGTTAAGTAATATAGTATTTAAATAAAATTACCTTTTCTTTTTCAATCGGTTTGTTTGACTTCGGAGACAAAAACATGCATAAAGTTTCAAAAAAGTTTGCGTTGCAACGTGTTTTTTTTCACTTTTGGTAAAAACGTAATGATTTCCCCTGTAGATGGACGGGATGAAATGTTCCAGATACCTCCTCGTATTCGTCTGTATCATCATGTTTGTAAGTACTAGCCGTCTTTAATCATTTTCATGAATACTACAAGAGCACTTATATTTGTAATTACTGCCCGAAAACTCATATTTGTAAGAACTACCCGAACACTCATGTTTTAGGTACTACAATGTCACTCATGTTTGTAAGTACTGCCCATACACTCATGTTTGTAAGTACTACCCATACACTCATGTTTGTAAGTACTACCCATACACTCATGTTTGTAAGTACTACCCATACCTTCATGTTTGAAAGTACTACCCATACACTCATGTTGTAAGTACTACCCATACACTCATGTTTGTAAGTACTACCCATACCCAAACACTCATGTTGTAAGTACTACCCATACACTCATGTTTGTAAGTACTACCCATACCCAAACACTCATGTTGTAAGTACTACCCATACCCAAACACTCATGTTGTAAGTACTACCCATACACTCATGTTTGTAAGTACTACCCATACACTCATGTTTGTAAGTACTACCCATACACTCATGTTTGTAAGTACTACCCATACACTCATGTTTGTAAGTACTACCCATACACTCATGTTTGTAAGTACTACCCATACACTCATGTTTGTAAGTACTACCCATACCCAAACACTCATGTTGTTAGTACTACCCATACACTCATGTTTGTAAGTACTACCCATACCCAAACACTCATGTTGTAAGTACTACCCATACACTCATGTTGTAAGTACTACCCATACACTCATGTTTGTAAGTACTACCCATACACTCATGTTTGTAAGTACTACCCATACCCTCATGTTTGTAAGTACTACCCATACACTCATGTTTGTAAGTACTACCCATACACTCATGTTTGTAAGTACTACCCATACCCAAACACTCATGTTGTAAGTACTACCCATGCACTCATGTTTGTAAGTACTACCCATACACTCATGTTTGTAAGTACTACCCATACCCAAACACTCATGTTGTAAGTACTACCCATGCACTCATGTTTGTAAGTACTTCCCATACCCAAACACTCATGTTGTAAGTACTACCCATGCACTCATGTTTGTAAGTACTACCCATACCCAAACACTCATGTTGTAAGTACTACCCATACCCAAACACTCATGTTGTAAGTACTACCCATACACTCATGTTTGTAAGTACTACCCATACCCAAACACTCATGTTGTAAGTACTACCCATACCCAAACACTCATGTTGTAAGTACTACCCATACACTCATGTTTGTAAGTACTACCCATACACTCATGTTTGTAAGTACTACCCATACACTCATATTTGTATGTACTACCCATACACTCATGTTTGTATGTACTACCCGAACACTCATGTTTATAATTATGTACTACCCATACACTCATGTTTATATGTACTACCCATACACTCATGTTTATATGTACTACCTGAACACTCATGTTTGTATGTACTACCCGAACACTAATGTTTATTTGTACTACCCGAACACTAATGTTTGTAAGTACTACCCGTAAACTCATGTTTGTGAGTACTACCAGTAAACTCATGTTTGTGAGTACTGCCCGAACACTCATGTTTGTAAGTACTACCCGTAAACTCATGTTTGTGAGTACAACCCGTAAACTCATGTTTGTAAGTACTACCCGTAAACTCATGTTTGTGAGTACTGCCCGAACACTCATGTTTGTAAGTACTACCCGTAAACTCATGTTTGTGAGTACAACCCGTAAACTAATGTTTGTAAGTACTATCCGTAAACTCATGTTTGTGAGTACTACCCGAACACTCATGTTTGTGAGTACTTCCCGAACACTCGTGTTTGTAAGTACGTCCCGAACATTCATGTTTGTAAGTACTGCCAGAACACACATGTTTATATGTACTACCCGTACACGCATGTTTGTAAGTACTGTCAGAACACTCATGTTTATATGTACTACCTGTACACTCATGTTTGTAAGTACTACCTATACACTCATGTTTGTAAGTACTACCCGTACACTCATGTTTGTAAGTACTACCCGTACACTAATGTTTGTAAGTACTACCCGTACACTCATGTTTGTAAGTACTGTCAGAACACTCATGTTTATATGTACTACCTGTACACTCATGTTTGTAAGTACTACCTATACACTCATGTTTGTAAGTACTACCTGTACACTCATGTTTGTAAGTACTACCGTACACTCATGTTTGTAAGTACCACCCGTACACTCATGTTTGTAAGTACTACCTATACACTCATGCTTATATGTACTACCTGTATACTCATGTTTGTGAGTACTGCCCGTTCACTCATGTTTGTAAGTACTACCCGAACACTCATGTTTGTAAGTAGTACTCGTACACTCATATTTGTAAGTTTTACCAGAAAACTCATGTTTGTGAGTACTTCCCGTATACTCATGTGATTGAGTATTGCCCGTACACTCATGTTTGTAAGTACTGCCCGAACACTCATGTTTGTAAGTACTGCCCGTACACTCATGTTTGTAAGTACTGCCCGAACACTCATGTTTGTATGTACTGCCCTAACACTCATGTGTGTAAGTAATACCCCTACACTCATGTTTGTAAGTACTACCAGACCACTCATGTTTGTGAATACTTCCCGTACCCTCGTGTTTGAGTACTGCCCGTACACTCATGTTTGTAAGTACTGCCCGAACACTCATGTTCGTAAGTACTACCCGTACACTCATGTTTGTGAGTACTTCCCGTATACTCATGTTTGTGAGTACTACCAAAATACTCATGTTTGTAAGTTCTACCCGTACACTCATGTTTGTGAGTACTACCCGTACACCCATGTTTGTAAGTACTGCCAGAACACTCATGTATGTAAGTACTGCCCGAACACACATGGTTGTGAATACTACCCGTACACTCATGTTTTTAAGTACTGCCCAAACACTCATGTTTGTAAGTACTGCCCGAACACTCAAGTTTGTGAGTACTGCCCGTACAAGTATGTTTGTGAGAACTACCCATACACTCATGTTTGTGAGTACTGCCCGAACCCTCATGTTTGTGAGTACTGCCAGAACACTCATGTTTGGGAATACTGCCCGTACACTCATGTTTGTAAGTACTGCCCCAACACTCATGTTTGTAAATACAGCCCGAACACTCATGTTTGTGAGTACTGCCCGTACACTCATGTTTGTGAGAACTACCCGTACACTCATGTTTGTCAGTACTTCCCGAACACTCATGTTTGTGAGTACTACCCGAAAACTCATGTTTGTGAGTACTGCCCGAAAACTCATGTTTGGGAGTACTGCCCGTACACTCATGTTTGTAAGTACTGCCCGTACACTCGGGTTTATGAGTGCTTCCCGTACACTCATGATTGTGAGTACTGCCCGAACACTCATGTTTGGGAGTACTGACCGTACACTCATGTTTGTGAGTACTACCCGTACACTCATGTTTGTAAGTACTGCCCTAACACTCATGTTTGTAACTACTGCCCGTACACTCATGTTTGTGAGTACTTCCCGTACACTCATGTTTGTGAGTACTGCCCGAACACTCATGTTTGGGATTACTGACCGTACACTCATGTTTGTTAGTATTACCCTTACACTCATGTTTGTAAGTACTAACCGTACACTCATGTTTGTAAGTACTGCTCGTACACTCATGTTTGTACGTACTGCCCGTACCTTCATGTTTGTGAGTACTACCCCAACACTCATGTGTGTAAGTACTGCCCGCACACTCATGTTTGTAAGTACTACCAAAATACTCATGTTTGTGAGTACTACCCGTACACTCATGTTTGTGAGTACTGACCGTATACTCATGTTTGTGAGTACTTCCCGTATACTCATGTTTGTGAGTACTGACCGTATACTCATGCTTGTAAGTACTGCCCGAACACTCATGTTTGTGAGTATTACCAAAATGCTCATGTTTGTAAGTACTGCCAAAATACTCATGTTTGTGAGTACTTCCCGTAGACTCATGTTTGTGAGTACTTCCAAAATACTCATGTTTGTAGGTACTATCAGAACACTTATGTTTGTTAGTACTACTCGTACACTCATGTTTGTAAATTCTACCAGAACACTCATGTTTGTGAGAACTGCATGAACACTCATGTTTGTAAGTTCTACCCGTACACTCATGTTTGTGAGTACTACCCGTACACTCATGTTTGTAAGTACTGCCAGAACACTCATGTGCGTAAGTACTGCCCGAACACTCATGTTTGTGAATACTACCCGTACACTTATGTTTGTAAGTACTGCCCGAACACTCATGTGTGTAAGTATTACCCGTGCACTCATATCTGTAAGTACTACCCTTACAGTTATGTTTGGGATTTCTGCGCGAACACTCATGTTAATGAGTACTACCCGTACATTCATTTTTGTGAGTACTGCCCGAACACTCATGTTTGTGAGTTCTGCCCGAACACTCATGTTTGGGAGTACTGCCCGTACACTCTTATTTGTTAACACTGCCCGAACACTCATGTTTGTAAGTACTGCCCGAACACTCATGTTTGTGAGTACTGCCCGTACACGTATGTTTGTGAGTACTACCCGTACACTCATGTTTGTGAGTACTGCCCGAACCCTTATGTTTGTGAGTACTGCCCGAACACTCATTTTTGGGAATACTGCCCGTACACTCATGTTTGTAAGTACCGCCCGAACACTCATGTTTGTAAGTACTACCCGTACACTCATGTTTGTAAGTACTGCTCGTACACTCATGTTTGTAAGTACTGCCCGTACCTTCATGTTTGGGAGTACTGCCCGTACACTCATGTGTGTAAGTACTGCCCGCACACTCATGTTTGTTAGTACTGCCCGTGCACTCATGTTTCACGTAATATCATGTGTGTAAGTACTACCCGTATTATCATGTGTGTAAGTACTTCCCGTATTAGCATAATTATAAGAACTGCCCGAACACTCTTGTGTCTAAGTACTGCCCGAACACTCATGTTTGTGAGTACTGCCCGAACACTCATGTTTGTTAGTACTGCCCGTACACTCATGTTTGTGAGTACTACCCGTACACTCATGTTTGTGAGTACTGCTCGAACCCTCATGTTTGTGAGTACTACCTGTACACTCATGTTTGTGAGTACTGCCCGAACGCTCATGTGTGTGGGTACTGACCGTACACTCATGTTTGTGAGTACTGCCCTTACACTCATGTTTGTGATTACTGCCTGTACCCTCATGTTTGGGAGTACTGCCCGTACACTCATGTTTGTGAGTACTGCCCTTACACTCATGTTTGTGATTACTGTCCATACATTCATGTTTGTGAGTACTGCCCGTACACTCATGTCTGGGAGTACTGACCGTGAAATCATGTTTGTAAGTACTACCCGTACACTCATGTGTGTAAGTACTGCCCGTACACTCATGTTTGTAAGTACTGCCCGTACACTCATGTTTGTGAGTACTGCCCGAACACTCATGTGTGTAAGTACTGCCCGCACACTCATGTTTGTGAGTACTACCCGTACACTCATGTTTGTGAGTACTGCCCGCACACACTGGCACCGGATTTTCAAACTTAAACATTTTTTTTTTAAATAAAAAAAAATCTTATAATTCCTAACAAAAAATTATAATACCGAATATGTTTGCAAGTACTGCCCGTACACTCATGTTTGTAAGTACTGCCCGTACCCTCATGTTTGTGAGTACTGCCCGAACACTCATGTTTATGGGTACTGCCCGTACCCTCATGTTTGTGAGTACTGCCCGTACAGTCATGTTTGTAAGTACTGCCCGTACACTCATGTTTGTGAGTACTTCCCGTACTGTCATGTTTCTGAGTACTGCCCGAACACTCATGTTTGGGAGTACTGCCCTAATACTCATGTTTGTAAGTACTTCCCGTTCACTCATGTTTTTGAGTACTGACCGTACACTCATGTTTGTAAGTACTGCCCGTACACTCATGTTTGTGAGTACTGCCCGTACACTCATGTTTGTGAGTACTGCCCGCACACTCGTGTTTTGTAAGTAGATGACCGTGGATTCCAATATGAGTATATATGGGAATGATTGGGTCGATGCGAGAGGTTAGTGTTTTCAAGAACTGGTAAAAATGATCATAACAAGTATATTCAATTTTATTACAGTAATTTTACATAACCAACGGCCAAGTGATTGTCACATTTATACTGATCAATATGGATCTTGCATTCGCTATGACATTGATAAGAAATAAGCATAGTTTGTTGAAATAATAGTCATAAATATTTATATTTATACTTGAAAAAACCTTTGATTGAAAAAATATGGAATTTTATTAGTACCAAAATGTTGACAAATATTTACATACTATGCGCAAGAGTATTTACGAATGAAGATAAAACGAAGTGTAAGCTTTCTTCAAAAGAAGAGACTGATTTATCTCAATAACATATTTAAATACTAGCAACGATACATTAACTGAAACAAAATTAATGATTCAATTATTCCCTGCAAATATTTAACAAATAACAAACCAGTCACGTTATGCGGATTTTGATAAGAAATAACAATAGTTATTGTCAAAAGAAAGAAATTTCAGAAGAAATACTTTGGTTGAGTTTAAGATTGTGCTTCGAAAAAATATGACGTTGTTCACACATGATGACGTCATACACACTGACGACGACATCCCTCGCCGATGTCACAACACTTCATCGGGGTGGGACAGTTCTCATCAATGTAACATTCATGCTGGCCTTCTCTCACACATTTCACGTCACGTGCACAGGAATCTGAAATCAGAAACCTGCTGCGGGTAAGAAGCTAAGAATAGTCTTAGGAGCCGCTTTTTACGCTTGATGATATTACAAATTATAGATAAATCGCCTATAAAACAGTAACAAAATAAATATAAAACGTTGTTGGTTAAGTTAATTATGAGCGAAATATTTAAATATTTTGACCATGCTAGAGTGCCGGTACAAGGATTGCCGAAACTCTTGTGAAATGAATCATGAAATGTTGGCATTTAATACCTCTTCCCATGGGGCGGGGACCTGGCCCCATTCCAAACCCGCCCATTGGGGAGAAGGGCGGGGAAAACGGCATCATCGGGCAACACACGCCACGCCTAAAACCGATACCAACGCACCTGTAAAAGCCAAGAGTGAACTTATCATGTAATAACACATCACTTGTTAAAGCCGGTATCAGGCTGATTTTATTTAAAAAAGGTAAAGAAGACTAAATTGTATGCTTTTTAATAACTATACTGGTATATAAATGTATTCCATATACGTACTTTGCACGTCATGTTTGTTATTTAAACTTGGCCATCAAAGTGGCCAATATTATTATTTATAACTAGTGTATCGTCTCATGTTTTTTCGTGTGACCATACCTTTACTGTTATCGTTTTCTTAAAATGCCTGCCAAGAAATTTACGGATAGTGCGAAAAAAAGGCTGACAAACAAGTAAATTAGAGGTTGATTAGCATCGGTTACCAAACAGATGAACAAAAGAGAAAACCATAATGTGTTCAGAAATGGAAAGCGTTTTTGCAGGAACTTGTATGTAAAACATGCTATTCAAAATGTACGAATCGTCTTATTATCTAGTGATAGCCTAAAAATGATACAAATAGGGGGTGATCAAGCCGAATGTTATGCGCGAGAGAAAACGAAAATTTCGGTCGTTCATTGGTTGGAATCCAACATACCATGGAAAATAATTAACGAAAAAGAACCTTGTGCATATTAATCCGAATATTAATATATGTCTGCTGATCTGTGACTTTGTAGCTTCAAAGACATGAATAAAGTATTTTGCCTTTTCGCATAACAAGCTTATGAATTCTTCAAACAAATCAACACTTTCACATGTTCCAACCTTTGTCCCATGGGACATCTAGGAAAGGGCACCATGACGCAGTAGCTTGTGGGCCTGGTAAAGCCTCCACATGGACTGCCTGGCGAAGGCGTGTCGCGGAACCTCGTATCAGCGGGTGCACGTTCGCGGAAGCCAGCCCCTGACCTTGCAGGTTCCGGACCTTGGTCCCTTGTAGCTGGTCCTTGTCGGGCATCGAACCCTCTCGCGCTTGTAGACTGCGGGTCGGGGCTGCCGCCGCCGAACCTGTCAACCGTCGGACTGCGACCAAAGTCACCACCACCGGAGCTGGAAGACGCTCCGAAGTCACCACTTCCGGTACTGGAGCCGGAAGTTCCTACTCTGCGTTGTAAGATTTGCTGACGCGCCCTCTCAAATTCTAGTACTGCTGGACTGCTTCTCTCTGTAGACAAAGGAACTAAATTACAATACATATGTATCAATACCCAGTTACTTCCTAAAACTTTAATTGTTATTTATCATTATTTAAACAGTTCTTTTTTCAAACAAGTCTGTGTTTACAAATGTTTACGGTGAATGAAAAGGGTATTTAAAAAAAAAAGAACCTTTAAAAGGTAAAGCAAACGCATTCTGGATTTAGCCGTGCCAATATCGGCCCTTATTTTGTTCAGTACAAACTATGAAAAATGGTTTGTGAGTTACCACATCCGGCCCTCTGTGTTTGTGGGCAGCAAAGCCCAAGATCCATGCCGGTCGCCCCGCCCAGGCGCTCGCAAGTGTGACAGTTACCCGGGCACGTTCTGTCTTGACCGATCGTGCACGTGGTGAACACTCCCCTCTCAACAAGAGGGTCTTCGCACGGGGCTGTAACAACATGAACATAAGGCATCACAATATGGAGCTAGCAGTGGGCATATATATGGTATGTGCTCTTACGCGGGTTTTAACCAAAAACATTCAAAAAATAAATGAATAATAATAATAATAATAATAATAATAATAATAATAGTAATTATAATAATAATAATAATAATAATAATAATAATAATAATAATAATAATAATAATGTTTATATCTCTCACACCAATGAGTTCACACATGAATTAATCACAAAATGGGATCAAAGGAATATTTTAAGGTTGTTATACTGAAACACAATGAAATTGAAATGCAATTTATTGAGCATATAAAGGCAATCGAATCGTCATCAATCAACAGTGCCTGCGAGTCCTGCTGTTGTATTGTTATACTGAACTGAACAGTACGCTGTTATACACGTACAACGATCGTTCGTTATAACCGATTTGAACAAGTTAGAATGAGCGTACACGAGGTGGGCGAGGAATCAGCCCAGCAGCAGAAGCTCTCCCGGGTCCGGGGGTCCTGGTTGCAGGTCGATCCCCGGGGACACTCCGCTGACGTCATGTCCGTTCCACCGCAGCTAAACCCTGTGATCCGCCTGGCATCCGGACAGTACTGACCCCGCACCTCTAAATATAGAAAAACAACCACTTGAATAACGCTTTGATAAGTTAACATTTGAACTATTTAATTTGTTAATAGTAATTATTGGATAAGTATAACGCATCCAACAAATATTATGGCTAACTTTGGTAAAAAAAAACACAACAGTTTATGCAGACCGTTACAAAAACACGGAACAAAACACAGACGCAAACATATATCATCAAATCGTTATTTGATTTGATGGGAATAGTTTAATCAACGGTTGTCAGTGTGTGTACACCACGTGATAAATTACGTCATAAATGCTACGTCGTAAGTCAACATTTCGCTTAAAATAAAGACTTAAATCGAAGATAACTTTTCTTTCACTATCCCATTTTAAATAAAACAAAGGTCCGTCTACGCCGCTTAAAGAGCCCCGCCTTCGTTTTATTACCAAAGTGTGATAAGGTCATTAGTTTCATCAACCACTTCGACAAACCTCTTTCCAAATTAATGTTTTGACTGTGCTCGGTCAGACGGCCGTATTGGGAAATGGTTTAAAAAAAACTAAACTCTCAATCAAACTCTGGTAAAAGACCGAAGGCGGGTCTTCGTAATGGCGTAGACTTCGCTTTGTTTTATTTAAAATGGTGAAGAAATAGTGAAGTTATCTTTGTTTAAAGTCTTCATCGAAGCAAATATTGCCTTCCGACGTAGCATTTATGACGCAATTTATCACGCGGTATGTATAAACACACTGGTTGTGAAAACGAAAACAGCCATACAAATTATACAAGGTTACTAATTAAATAATTGTAAGAATGAAACACTCGTTACCAAAATACAAAACGGAACATTACGAAACGTTTCCATTTTAATCAAGACAATCTGATTCGAACTAATACAAAATAGACAGACATATACATTTGTGTTACTGCTTTGATCAAGAACATCAAGTGATCAAAACATAAAAATCATCAGTATTATCATTATGACGGCTGAAATATGCTGATCCAGACCAAGAACAACAAGATCAGTTTCAAAACAATTTTAATCTTTTCCGGCTCGACCAAATGAGACATTAAAATATATAGAACCTTTAAAATTGTCATTATATTACATGTAAGATACAGTTTCATTGCATTTGCCAAAATAATGCCTGTTAAAGGCACAACAGATGCGTTTTTCCATGTAATTAAATATAATAGAATACATATTATAGAAAAATCACAAAAATGAAAAATAAAAAAACAACAAAAAACAAACAAACAATATGTTCCGCTGCCTTTCGGTCACCACAGTGACAGGCGGCTGCAGAAGGACTCCTGTAGGATACTTACTTCTGACGAAAGTTTTCCCTACTATCGCCTTGATTCGCCATGAGTGAAAAGGTTAATGAGAAGTGTTCAAGAGGTCTAATGCAGCCAGAAATTATTTCTTTATTCGTAAAAAAAATTACAAGACGAAATTGAGAACCTGACTTTAATTTAGGGATTTTATTTTACTATTCTGTACATTCATTTGTTCCCTTCAGTCCGCCACAGAACACAACTCGCCATATTCGCTGTTTTTATGGCCTTTGCATTGGGAATAATCCTAACTTGAAGCAATTACATGGATTTCGAAAACTGAAATGATTGCCATGTCAAATTACAATACTTACCATTGAATGTACAACTAAAAAATCCAAGCAAAATGATAACTTTCACTATTTTGTATTCCATATTTTCAGAACCACTTCGACGACCAAACAGAATATATTTAACACAAACGTCCCGCTCGATCGAAATGTCCAAGATTCGATTTTATGTTATTTTGAACATGTCGTTAAAAGCAATTAATTGTCATCCGAGGTCATTAATTATGTCCGGAGAAACAAGATGTATATATTTAACAATGTACGGTCTTCTGGCTATCAATTGATCACAGTTGACATAAGACCCACTTATGAAAACTTTACATACATTTTATTGCGTGTGAACTCGTGACGTAACAAGAATAAACAGATCTGGATGCGAAGCACGTCTTAATCAACTCAACTCAAATTAAAATCTTTGTTTCCACCTTTACAGATTATTTTACATAATATATTGAGATGAATGATACAGTCACTTTAGAGCAGTTAAACAGTACATTTATTTTAACGTTTATATATAAATTCACTGTTATTAAAATTCAGAAAGAAGAATAAGATAATATCTGTGGTAACATGACTAGACAAGTAAGGACAAAAACGTGTTCTTAAACCACGATTGAATGTCAAGTGCTTTTTTAAAAATAAGATTTTGTTAGTACATTTAAGGACTTTTTGTATGAATTAAGGATAAAGTTAAAGATAAGAAGCTTCTGTAACACGGCCCCAGTACCAGTATAGTGTGGACCGATTGTCCGTATTTGTACATATATATATATAAATTATTGCAATGACAAAATAATTGCAGAAAATGTTGAACTTGTTTGTTTAAATTAGTTGAAGTCGTTTATTGTGGTGATTGTAAAAGAACGCTTTAAAACGTCCGTAAAGTTAGGCTCTCTGCCACGTTGAACGACCGCCGGTGCCTACCATATAAGTGGCTAAGTTTATTATTAGATTTTTTTGTCATTTCCTTTTAAATTTAAACTTTAGAAAAAAATAGAAACCAAAGCTATTTGAGGGAAATGTGATGATTGTAAACTACCTCTGTTTAAAGTACTCTTTGACGGTTCTTTACATCAGGAAAAGGGAATCTGTCGAACAATATTAATAGCTGATCATAGTTACTACACCAACCACCCGAGTTATTCAATTTATATATCACCGCGAGTTATCATCACGATTGTGAAAGCACCGGTTTTGTACCGAGGTATCATCACGGTTGGTGCTTTATACCGAGGTATCACCACAGTTGTGGAAGTACCGGTTTTGTACCTAGTTATCACCACGGTTGTGGTAACAGCGGTTTTGTTCCTAGTTATCACCACGGTTGTGGAAGCACCAGTTTTGTACCTAGTTATCACCACGGTTGTGGAGCCGGTTTTGTACCTAGTTATCACCACGGTTGTGGTAACAGCGGTTTTGTTCCGAGTTATCACCACGGTTGTGGAAGCACCAGTTTTGTACCGAGTTATCACCACGGTTGTGGTAACAGCGGTTTTGTTCCGAGTTATCACCACGGCTGGGGTAGGACCGGTTTTGTACCGAGTTATCACCATGGTTGTGGAAGCACCGGTGTTGTACCGAGTTATCACCACGGCTGGGGTAGGACCGGTTTTGTACCGAGTTATCACCATGGTTGTGGAAGCACCTGTGTTGTACCGAGTTATCACCACGGCTGGGGTAGGACCGGTTTTGTACCTAGTTATCACCACGGTTGTGGAAGCACCTGTTTTGTACCGAGTTATCACCACGGCTGTTTTCGTTCATTCGTTAATTCTCATATCAGAACGGTTAATTAAGGCACAGCCTTGACATGATTCCCGGTGAATTACAACGATATTCATTAAATGCGTGCTATTTATTAAACACCGACCTTGACCCTATGGTATAAAACAGTTACTACACTGACAACCCTCGTAATTGATACAGCTCGCACTTCGCGCTCGTGTATAACTTAAATAACCCGGAAAGTCGGTGCAGTAAGAATGATTTAACTACTTAACCATGTGCACAAAAATGACAATAACTAATTCTAATGAAACATACATTTTATTTCACTTAAATTTACAAGTTCAGCAGATTCGTTTTTTTTTAATAAACCCCAGGGACAAGTTCCCAGTATGTCTAAACATGGCCAACACACTTGAGACCATGTTTATCTTCACCAAACATGGCACGATCCCGATGTTACAGTATTTGTAATGTTGCACGAAGCTTTGATGTTTTCATCATTACATTTCACATTTAATTGTGAAGTGAAACATGTTGTGAAAATGACTACTACTTAACTTGTTAATTATGCAATCTATTTGGTCATAAGACGTGCATGTAATGTAGACTTGCCGCAACCAGTTCTTTTTAAAATTAAAGCGAATTCGTTCATTTAGTTAGGAGCCACCTGACCGAAATAGTTATGAGGACATTAAACCCTTATGATATAACGCATGCTGATTTATGTCAAAGTCCGTAACTGGATTCATGGAGTTCCTTGCCGAGGAAAAAATGGCCAAGATGACGTGCGGTTAGGTTGTGAGCAGTTAGCGAAACATACGACAGTCAAAAAAAGGAAGGGCGTGTCGGCACGATATTGAGCATTAAGATATTGAATGTCGTGCTGGCACGACAGTGGACATTAAGATATTGAATGTCGTGCTGGCACGACAGTGGACATTAAGATATTGAATGTCGTGCTGGCACGACAGTGGACATTAAGATATTGAATGTCGTGCTGGCACGACAGTGGACATTAAGATATTGAATGTCGTGCTGGCACGACAGTGGACATTAAGATATTGAATGTCGTGCTGGCACGATATTGAACATTAAGATATTGAATGTCGTGCGACAGTGAACAGTACAAAAAAACCCCATAAATATCGTGCTTGCGCGGCATTTGACATTAAAAAAATGAATGACGAGCTGGTCAGTTTTCAATGTCCTCTGTCTTTCCAACACGACACTCATTTTTTGAATGTCAAATGTTGAGCCAACACGACATTCATTTTGAATTGTCTAATGTCGAATGTCGGTTGTTTAGCTACCTTCACATAGCTTTGCCGCTAGTGGTGAACGGAAACTGATTGATCTAGTATTATTGTGTCGCCAATATGTACTAATGTTGTGTCGTTGTTCATTTTTACGTCAATTCACCACACTTATCTGAAAACAACAAACAACCTGTGACTTTTGCAATTCCTTAGAGTGACGGTGACGACCGAACATCTTCGCCATCCATCAGGCGAGCCAAACTCGCTCTTCATGTAAAGTACGGTAGATAATAGATTGCGTGATTTTTTTTACAGATGGTTACATTTCTAAAATCAGTGACAACCGCGTCATCACCCATCCCTTAATCAGACTGAAACGAGACGCAATTAGTAACAAAAGTCGCTCCTTTGTAAATGACGGCATTTTTTTTATGACAGATGGTACCATAACAAGAATCAGCGAACACAGTGGCGACAATGACTGTTTCACGTGTTTGAACAGTGGATACATCAGATGGTTGAATAACAAATCGTCGAATTGACAAAATAAATCGTTAATAATGAGATTACATGTCGACAAGAGCTGGTTATTCACATAAAAAAACATGTGCGTGTTTTTAAATTAATGTTGTTGTTTTTTATGCTCAGTTATCCGGAGGAACTCTTGTAGCGGCCGGTCTGATGTTTAAACTGGACAGTGGTTTCTTGGACACCGCAGTCGTGACATTGTTTAACACAGTCCAGTACAGGTAAAGCACGACTTTCTTGGTCCGTTGGGGTGTTTCTTAATTTAATGATCAAAGCCCCTTCTCTGAATACCTCCTTTGAAACTTCCTACATCTACAACGATTTATTCACATTCCTAATTAAGCAAGGCAATGACACATCATCATTCAGTATTGTAATTGTGTACGTTTTCAGCTCTTTGCCGCTAGGTATAACCTGTGAGGCTCTCTCGTACATCATGATGTCAACCGGTGGTCTGATGCTGTTTGTGGCCATTTTGGGCATGTGTGCTGGGATGAAGGCTGTTAGAGGCTGCCTTTGGGTCGTAAGTAAGGGTGGGGGAGTGAGTTTCTTTATACTCGCACACGGGCGAAGCTCATTCGGCGTGTAAGTATTTCGTAGACTAAGTAGTGCATTTTATAGGTGTCCGTCTTATCAGTCGATTATGCGCTAGATCAATAAGAAGACGCTTTCAAACGGCCCCTGAAAATGGATTGCAGAACTTATTTACCTATATACCTCACTAAAAAAAAGGATTTAGATTCATATAATATTTTTTTTAAATTGACAATTGATTGAAAATACATGAGGTATTCAAGTAATGTAATACGAATGCTTAGCTGGTTACTGTTTTTATATTATTTTTAGAAGCAATGAAAATCTGTATTTATGAATCAATTCAAGCACATTCAACCTCTAGTACACCCGCAGCCAATTGTATACAACGTTGATCAATTGTCCATTGGTTATATTTGGCCTAGTTGGCTCATTAAAACAATTTGATTGGTTGGTAGTTATTTTTGGATAAAAATTGACCAATCAATATATCATTTTGGATAAATTTGTTCAAAACAAAAACTCTTTAACGTTTTTATAAATTGGATGCATATATCCCTATTTCACTATTTCCATACTTATGAAGTTATGATACTAATCAATATCACTATTGTGTCTTTCAGTTTATTGTTCTAGCGGTGATATTCATTCTGCTTCAAGGCGTCACCATCGGGTTGTGGCTCAGTGTCCGCACGAAGGTAAAGAAGGGAGAGAAAACTGTCAGAATTGTCTGTGTACGTCTGTACCGATTGTTCAATGTGAATTTTTGCATTTAGTAAGTAAAATTGCCATAGTTTAAAAGGCGAAACAATGGTCACTGTAAATGGCATACGGATGTACACTTGCAACAGACAAAGTATGCTTTGAAAACGAAAATCAGTTTTACGCTCTGCATTATACTCTCTTTTTTGAAACTATGTGATTATAGTTTTCAAATCCTTTGTAAAGTTTTTAAGTTAAATAATTTAAGTGATCACCCATTTTGCCAGCGTTTACTTATGTTGATGATTGAAGTCAACCTTGCGACCGGCTAAAACGTATTTTATTTTCTCTCGCCCTCTCCAAGGCGGACCTGTGGCTGCGTGGTAAGATGCTGGACCTTCTGAAGAACTACGCCGGACCCGAGGCCACCGACTCCACCTCGAACGGATGGAACATTCTCTTTATGAAGGTGACATCGTCTAACTTTCATTTCAAAAATAATTTGCTTACCAAAACATTTGAATATTAAGATATTGACTCGTACCTGATGACTACGCCGGCTCCGGAGCAACAGACTACACATCTAACCGATGGAGCGTTCATTTTTTATATGACATGGAGAAGTTATGCTAGGTATCGAGATACTTAATGTAAAGGACAATTATTTCATAAAATACTACTACTTTATTGCAATGATGCATTGTACGTCAACATTGATAAGAAGACATGATCAAAGGCTGTTTCTTATTTGCTATTTATTCATATAGACTTTACCCAATACAAACTTAATTGACATAAATATGTTCATGGAAACAAGGTAACGGTTATATTGGCGATAGAAACAACGCATAAAGAAGCGAGTATTCTGGTCTGTTTTAACCGCAAACGATATATTGTTCGATAATTCCGCCAATCTTCGCCATTCCTGAAATTATGTCTGTGTGGCCTCAAAATTTAGCCTGGCTTACTCGAGAATTTGTTAAATAGAACTGTTGCATTACAGTTGAATATTGATATGACGACTCGAGACAGAACTTCTAATGTTAAATTCCTAGGCGCGATGTTGCGGTGTGAACGCCCAATACGAGAACGGCGGAACTAACGATGACTTCACCGAGCTTCCCACAACATGGACCCCATCCGGGTAGGTCTCCTCCACTTTCAGTTGACTATAGCCACTAGATGAATTGTTATCGAGTACTCAATAACAGACCGCGTGTGCGTTCTTTGAAGCCTCTTGATGTGCCGGGTGTATTTGAAGTTATAAAAATAGAGATGCAACTCTGTTGTATAAACAACATCAGGAAAAAAGCGACTTTTGACCCAAATGGTTCGTCATACCCCGCCTCGAGTCGCCTGGCATGAGGCGGTATTTAATATAGTTCGTATCCTTATCCTTAGACACGCCTGTGTGATTCCATTTAGTCTATTGGTCAATGTATTTTACAATCTAATCAAAATACTCAGATTCTGCTATTAGATTTAAGACTGATTTGGTTGTTGAATACGGCCCTAGGTTGGCCTGGCCCAGCTTTACCTACTCTACTTTGCTCTTCTCTGCTCCGCTCTCCTCTGCTCCGCCCTGCTCTACTCCGCTCTACTCTGCTTTGCTCCGCTCTTCTCTGCTCTGCTCTTCTTTTCTCCCCTCTACTATACTCTGCTCTCTTTTGCCCCGCTCTACTCTGTTCTGCTCTTCTCTGCTCCGCTCTACTCTGTTTTGGATTTCTCTGCTTTCCCTACTCTTCTCTGCTCTGCCTTGCTCCGTTCTACTTCGATCTGCTCTGCTCTACTCTAATCTGCTTTATTTACTTACCCACATGAAGACGACTTTTCAATAATTAATCACATGATTCTATTTATACACAACAAAATACTAGCTACTTATCACCAGTTGTCCTCACCCGTCTGCATGTATTGTTTATGTTATAGAACTGACAAACTCCCGGCCTCCTGTTGTCAAGGTGCCAGCACCAGCACCGTGTCTACTTACGTCAGCAGTAGCACGTGCACTCAGACGCCGAGCAACTTTTACACAGAAGGCTGTTACTCGAGGGTCAAACATTACATCGACACATACAGTCTTGTCACCATCATTGCAGCCGGATCTGGTATCATGGTTGAGGTAATCGAGAAAAACAAACTACTGCTCAATGTTTTGGTTAATGGTGTTAAAATACTCAATCTGAAGTCAAAGGCGCAACAATTTTCCGTATCATTGTTATATACATGTAATAAACTTTCCCTGACAGTTGCTGGAGACCAAATTTTAAATGATCTGGCCCTAATATCACAGAAATAATGAGATCATTAATTGGTGAAAACAAGAACAAGGAAAGGAAGTAAATTGTGGATGTTATGAATCCTTACTTATATTTGTAGTTAGCAATGTTCTATGCTGGTTATATGTTGGCAATGTTCTATGCTGGTTATATGTTGGCAATGTTCTATGCTGGTTATATGTTAGCAATGTTCTATGCTGGTTATATGTTGGCAATGTTCTATGCTAGTTATATGTTGGCAATGTTCTATGCTGGTTATATGTTGCGTGATATTTAAACAAGGTCATTACATATGCATAAACGATCACGCACAAATCTTTATATTTTAGTAAGGAATCAAGCACTTTTGAATACTTTAGAGTTATTTTTCATTAAAATATTGACCAAATATTTGTTTGAACATACTCTTTGAGAAAATGTTTAAAAAGAGTATGGTATGTTTATAAGATTCATATTATGATTAATTGTATGCTGTTTTGCGTAAAAATGAGTAAAGATTGAGTAAGTATTTTTGTGATATTGGAACCAGATAAGTTTAAAGTGACAGTCTTATTCAAAACCAATGCATACACATGTATAACAAACATAAATTTAGGGTGATAAACCTTTAACTACTCACTAAATAATGCATTTATAGAAAATATTAATTACTGATAACAATATTGTGACTGTGTATTTAATAGCTGAAAACGCAAAAAAATGATTGGCGCGTGCTAAGAGGTTTACTGTGATCTACTATCCTCTCATAGGTAGAAACATCGTATTTTCTGCACCTTTCTTTCAAATTAAACTCGGTATCCTTCATAAGAACCATTGTTTTTGCCATTTATTCATCCTTTTTGGTATATTTAAACAATTATATTACTTGTGGTAAATCTTATTTGGGAGTAAGAGTGCCTCTTTAAAGAATTCTTTATAAATATGACACCAATTGATGACTTCTTTTTCAGGTGCTAGCTATCATCTCAGCGTGCATTGTGATAGATAAAAAGAAAAACAGAGTTGGCGAGTAAGTTACTTTTGCTTCAATAAAAGCTCTAAAAACGAATGACTTATTGATTGACTTGACACATTTTGATAGATACAAGACGTGTTAACATAATGGTGAACTCATTTATTCCTGTAGCGCATATACGTTTTGTTTGTCCCAGATACAGTAAATCTGCGGAAAAAAACTAACGACCGCAGTTTTACTGTATATGTATTTCAGAATGAACTGGATAAACATTAGAACATTAGAAACATCGTGGGCATGTATGCTTTTTTTGCCCCAAAACGGGTCTTGTATTCCTACCAGACCTGCCGACTTGTATGGAAATACCTGGCCACGAGGTTTCTATTGGTTCCCTTATGTAACATACAAGAGCGGGGATATATGGCTATTCCGTGAGTTCATAAATGAGAAAAAAGACACATACCTAAAATTAGAGTTTGACATTATATTTAAGTTAACAAAATAGGTTTAATTTGAGCAATAAACATAATGAACACATGTCTTTATTGTAAATTGAAGGAAAACAGAAAAAAAAACAATTCCTGCAATATTGATTAATTTACCAAGCTTACATGTATTAGAACGAAATAAATAAAATTGTCAAATTGATCTCAATTAAAGCTTTACAAGTTATCCATGATGAACTCATCTAAGTCATACCAATTTAATTTCGTGTTCGTCAGTTTATTGCCGAGATAATTTGGAGCGAGTTGGCGTATAAAAACATGTGTGGACAGTTTTTGTTAAAAACAATACGGGACGTAGAGTTAGGAGCATTTTATTATAAATACACATGTATTCGATCGTCCACATGATATGATAACGAAGTGTTTTGTGGGAATTATGCATTAAATACATCTCTTGTTATCTTGTTAACATCAATAGTATGCCAAAATACATTATCATGTTAGCTATGTTTAGTTTTATTTTATCAGTACATTTCCAGTTAAACATTACACAAAATGAACATCACCGTCCTCTATCAGCACCTTCAGTGCTTTGATTTTCTCTGTTTCAGCATATCTGATCAATCGAAACCACCGCCCTATGTTGCGATGTGAGTATTATTACATACGTTTAGTTGGCAAACTACCTATTAATTGATCTAACATTGTAATGCTTTCTTTGACATTCATGATTTGTTCCCAATAAAAGACGCAACTTTCTATATCGACAAAGGAATTCATTTTAAATCATTAAATATGCGTTCTATTCTTGACGTCATATTCTGTTCGAGATGCGAAGAAACCACAACAATTTCTACATTAATAATACAAGTGATAAGTTGAGAAAAGAAAATATACATCGAGCATATAGTATATGTTGATTGGTTTTCAACATCTAAATTGTTAAATTGTTCTATTTGCTATCCTGTTGTTATCTGATAACAGAAAAAGACATAAAGAATAGTCATGCAGGAAAAGAGCTGATAAATTGTAGATTACCATACAGATGCTGATATATTGTTGATCGCCATACAGATGCTGATATATTGCTGATCGCCATACAGATGCTGATATCTTGTCGATCACCATACAGATGCCGATATATTGCCGATCACCATACAGATGCCGATATATTGTCGATCGCCATACAGATGCCGATATATTGCCGATCACCATACATATGCCGATATATTGTCGATCGTCATACATATGCCGACATTTTGTTTATCGCCATACATATGCCGACATATTTATGATCGCCATACAGATGCTGATGTATTGTTGATCGCCATACAGATGTTTATATATTGTCGATCGTCATACATATGCCGACATTTTGTTTATCGCCATACATATGCCGACATATTTATGATCGCCATACAGATGCTGATGTATTGTTGATCGCCATACATATGCCGACATTTTGTTGATCGCCATACAGATGTTTATATATTGTCGATCGTCATACATATGCCGACATTTTGTTGATCGCCATACAGATGCTGATGTATTGTTGATCGCCATACATATGTCGATATATTGTTGATCATAGTACAGATGTTGATATATTGTTGATCGCCATACAGGTGCTGATATATTGTTGATCGCCATACTGATGCTGATATATTGTCGATCGCTATATAGATGCTGATGTATTGTTTATCGCTATACAGATGCTGATGTATTGTTAATCAACATACAGATGCATATCTATTGTTGATTGCCATACAGATGCTGATATATTGTTGATCGCCATACAGATGCTGATGTATTGTTGATCACCATACAGATGCTGATATATTGTTGATCGCCATACAGATGCTGATGTATTGTTGATCACCATACAGATGCATATCTATTGTTGATTCCGATACAGATGCTGATATATTGTTGATCGCCATACAGATGCTGATATATTGTTGATCGCCATACAGATGCTGATATCTTGTCGATCGTCATACATATGCCGACATTTTGTTGATCGCCATATAGATGCTGATATGTTGTCGATCGCAATACCGATGCTGATATATTTGGAATACTTAAAAATGATTTTACATTTCAGCGATCATGTGATATCAGCAAAGAAGGCTGCCGCGGTGATGAATCGACATTAGGCATTGCTAAATGGAAGGCGCCCAATTTAAAGTGCGCAAACTTGACAATAATTAATCTAATATCTTGGTTCTGGATTACTTCAAACTTACAAGTTTCATAGTGACTTCCATGACTGTGGTTTCTGCAACTGTTAAATATGAAAGTCCACCAGAAGCAGATGTTGTGTCCTCTGATGTCGGTGTCAACAGTTTTATCAGAGTTGTTCCGCATTAACAGCTAAATCACATCAACTCTGAGTCCGTTGAATTTTACTAGTTATTATTCAGGACAAGAAAGAAAATAAATATAGTGTTTCAGGACAAGAAAGAAAATAAACAGTGTTTCCTTGTAACTTTTTATTGGAACCGTATGATATTTCAATCACATTTCATATTGATCTATGTTCTGTCACTACATTCATTCTTGCATCGAATTGAACTGAATAAAAATTGATCCTCACTAGTGGCAATTAAAATGACCTCTTTGATTTACCCCGCATTCAGACCCCCCCCCCCCCCCCGCTCCCCTGACTTTCGTGCGTGTCTTCATTGAAACAAAATGAGATACATACGTGCATACTATCATTGTGTCATTTGATAGCGGATGTCTGCTGCTAACATTAGCAGCGGGAAAACCGGGAACTATTCTAAATGCCATTGCAATAAACTCATTATGTAAGCACTTTTGAGAAATTTATCAACTCAGCTCCATTTTTGGTTAAACCAAATAAGTATATGTAAATTCGCGGTTTTTGAAATCCTCGTATTACACTTTTGAAATGTATGACTTTTGTTCAATACACATCTTAACAGTAATATGGCACAGGGTTCTCAATAATCTTATTTTCTGTTATGTTACGTTATGGTGCGTGGTGATTCCATATAACTTCGTATCAAATGAGAGTATTGTTCGCTTATGAAGTCAAAAAGAAGAAAGGCCGAATATACATTACAAGTAATGTTTTTGTTTTTTTCAAAATCGAAAATGAGTATACAATTTCACCATCTTTCAAAGATGGTTAAAGCTTGTGATATTATTTTGGGTAAATATGTTATATGCTCTTTGGCCACTCACAACATGTTTTCAGATAATAACAAACATATATATGTTTCTTTTTGCATCCTAATAATAGATTTAAAGCCTTCGTCTTAATCAGCATGTGTAGGTGTTTGCAAATTTGACAGTGGCAAGACACAGATAATGGTATGCTATAGTACAGTTGTCCCTTCACACGAGGTTTTAAGTCGAAACACGTTGAATAGATTATTAGAAACTGGTCCAGTGATGTTACAAGAAATTCCATGTTAGTTCTGGCTATATAATATGTTATAAATTTAACTTGACTTCGGGTGATTCTAGAAAATCCGCCGCAGAAATTAGACTGTATAATATCTATTGCAAATATAAAATAGATTCCATACTCACAAGAGTCGTTTGTTTATTATGGAACACAAAAAAGGTAATGACCCGATGGAAGTTTTTTGGGGTCACGTTTACAAGTATGTATGGTAACTGTCTTAATAAATTGAAAGGGCAAAAACGTTTAAAGATTTAATGACACAGGACATTGTCTCAAATCTTAAGCAGGAACATACAGAAAGCAGGCACTGCAAACTAAAATTGTGACTGCTTCAAAAAAAGAACTTACTCAAAACGATTGACTTGCTTAATAATGGACTGACTTAAATATTGATTGACTAAACTTTTGACCTATCCGAAACCTTTAGACTTTTAGAAATCCACCCATTAATTGAAACATGCGGTCAAGCAATGTATTGTTCTTGTGTCTTAACCGACAACACTAAGAAGCATTCCCAACCACAATAGTTCCATCAAATATCCGTCTTTACATGAATGTGTCGCTGGAGACATTGACATGATACAGACAGAGAGTATACTCGCTCCGTAAAGTGAAACTGAACTTCCTGGGATTTTCACACTCTCAAGGGACTAATAATGATTCCCAGAATAATATTAATGAGTTTACGCCATTATTCTGTTATAATAGCCATAATTATTGTTCAGTCTATATCTATACCCATTGATTACTCATTATATATGGAGGAAGACTCTCGTTCACAAAACCATCAGTTCAGATGCTTAATCTTTTCGGAAGCGGTTGTCTGACAAAATGTTAATTTTATGGAGGAAACATCTAGGGCCATCAAGAACAATTCTGAAACAAATGCTTCACTTCTATTCTTATACAACTGTGGGGTACTGGCATTTGTTCAGCACATTCCGTTCTACCAGTCTGTTTGATGTAGCTTGACGTCATGATTGCTATATTGCTGGCTTCTTTCTTGAACGCCTTTAACCGTTTTCCTCGTATAGAATCATATACACGCTTGATAAACTATTTGAATGTCCCCCAACTTGCTATGAATTCAACATGTAAGAACTACAGTTTAGCCCGTTGAGCCGTGTTATTTTATAAAACTTACGAATACCTAATATATAACGGATTCTCGAATTCTCAATTTGATCTATCTTTATTAAATAGAATATACCAATAGCGGGACTGAACAATTTGAAGAAATTCAAATGTTTTCTGTCCAATTTATCAATTAATAATAATCTGTCTGAATGTTTACTGAATTGCAAAGCACGTTTTGTCATAAGATGTGCATGTCATGTTGATTTGCCGTAACCAATTCTTTTCAAAATTATAACAAATTAAGGCATTTAATTATGAGCTATCAGTTGCCTTGATGAAATAGTAATGAGGACATTAAACGCCTATGATAAAACGCATAATGATTTATGATAAAAACCGTAACTGGATTCACGTACGATGTAATTCCAGGACGAGGAACAAATGGTCAAGATGACTTTGCCGTTAGTTTGTTTGAAGTTAGTAAAACTGACGACATTCGACATTCAAAAGATGAAAGTCGTGTTGGCACGACATTGAATATTCAAATATTGAAAATCGTGCTGGCACGAAATTGGACATAAAAAAATATAGTATCGTGCTTACACGACATTGACAATTCAAAATATGAAAGCGTGCAATGTCAAATGTTAAACTATTTCGCGTTACTTAATTTTATTATCAAGGCTACTTCTCTATAAACCAACTTTGAAACTTCCTACATCTACAACGATTAAATCACATTCCCTATTAAAGCCAATCTGTGCTAGATCACCAAGTAGACTCTCTTTAACGGAAAATACATTGCAGAACTGATATACTGATATACCTATATTACTTTCGGAAATAATCGAACGGGATTTAGATTCATATTATATTTTGGCAATTTGTCAAATGATTGAACATACATGAGGTATTCAAGTAATGTAATACGAATGCTTAGCTGGTGACTGTTTTTATATGATTTTAGAAGCAATGAAAATCTGTATTAATGAATCAACCTTTAGTACACCCGCAGCCAATTGTATACAACGTTGATCAATTGTCAACTGGTTATATTTTGCCTAGTTGGCTCAATAAATCAATTTGATTGGTTGGTAGTTATTTTTTTGATAATTTTGACCAATAAATATATCATTTTGGATAACTTTGTTCAAAACAAAAACTCTTTAACGTTTTTATAAATTGGATGCGTATTTCCATATTCCACTATTTCCATACTTACGAAGTTATGATACTAATCAATATCACTATTGTGTCTTTCAGTTTATTGTTCTAGCGGTGATATTCATTCTGCTTCAAGGCGTCACCATCGGGTTGTGGCTCAGTGTCCGTACAAAGGTAAAGAAGGGAGAGAAAACTGTCAGAATTGTCTGTGTACTTCTGTACCGATTGTTCAATGTGTTTTTTTTGTATCTATAAAGTAAAAAAAGTTACTTAAAGGCTGAAAAAATGGTCATTGTAATTTGCGCACTCTTTCAACAAACATGAAGTAGATCTATGCCTTGAAAATAGAAATCAGTTTTACGCTCTTAAAATATCTCTGCAGCTCTCTATCTTATTTCTTTTTGAAACTATGCGAGTGGTAGTTTTAAGTTTCAGTGAGGATTGCGGAATTTCCGCTTTCATTTTGTTATTTAATCTCTTTCAGAATATTTCCGCGAACCCTCCGGACAACCATCGCACGGGCACACATCAAGAAATCATCATGATTATTGTATTGTCAATAAATGGCTAATCCTAGGTATTGAGATAAGGACATTTTGTCATAAAATTCAACTATACTATTACAATGTTTCATAGTACGTCAACATTCTTAAGAAGACATCAAAAGGTTGATTTTAAATTGTTTTCTATCCTTATAGATTTAACACAATACAAACTTAAATGGCATTATGTGCATGAAAACTAGGTATTCAACATTAATATTGGCGATAAAAACAACGCATAACCCGAGTATTCTGGTCTGTTTTAACCACAAACAATATACTGTTCGATAACTTTGGCAATCGTCGTCATTCCTGGAAATATTTCAGTGAGGTCGCCAAATTAGGTCTGGCTTACTCGAGAATTTGTATAATAAAAACTGTTGTTTTATATAAATATGACATTTCTCATAGTTAAATTCTCAAAGACCGATGTTGCGGTGTGAACGAGAACGGCTGAACTAACGAGGACTTTACCTAGCTTCCCACCACATGGACCCACAGGGGTTCCTATCGATTTTTTTACCCTTTATATAATCTATTGACAAGGGTAAAAACAACGTTTGCGCAATCCTGACACGGGTTCGCAAAGCAAAATCAGCCAATGAAATTGCTTTATACAATCGTTGTGCTCAGAAATCAAAATGGCCGATAAATTACCGAAACAAATCTTAATGGGTTGATTTTCGCCAATTGTATTGGTTAATTCCATTCATAAACAACGATTAAAGTGGCCGTTCAAACTTATGATTCGGCATTGAACTGGATACTTATTATCGTACAACACTGCACACAACGTGATTTTTACAAAGGTAATTTCATTATTTTTTTATTTTCGCGAACGTGTGTCCGAATAGTATTTTAATTGATAACTCAATTCTGTATGTATTTTGGTCGTTCAAAAGTATTTCTGTTTTTTAATTTTTTATATTTTTGCAAATACAAAAACACACATTATTTTAACTCTAGTACATTTTTATTTTCATTATTTTGACAATTTTGAGATGTAACCCTTGTCAATAGATCATATATATAGGGTAAACATATTTCGAGAGAAACCCCTGTGCATGAATCCCGTCCGGGTAGGTTTCCTCCGTTTTCAGTTGCCCATTCATGTTCTCAAAAGCAGATCGCGTGTACACTCGCTGTAAAAAATATTTGATACCAAGAACCGAATAGGTCTAATTTATGAAGTTTTACCAATGTAAACAAATACATGGATACTATATTCTCCCGATCCAGATAGGCAGATCTAAATATTTGGCCGTGCTGGAAGTCCTCATCTTGCCAACGGACAAAAAGATAAAAAAATACCCGTAAAAAATAAATTAAAATGACATTTTTTTCAATATTATTTTTAACTAAGGTGGGTGACTACCATGACCGCTCGTGTAAGATAGGTTCATTACAACCCTCGCCTAGGATGTTTTGTGGAAACTCGATAACCCTCGTTTCCGCAAAACACGCTACGCTGGGGTTTGGATAAACTTATATTGAACGAGCGGCCATGAAAGATACTGATACTCTTCATATTCACCGCTTGAAATATACACAGTCGATTGTGTTAAGAAATGGGGTCACGCTTTAATGAGTATGTGTATTTAGGTGACTGATTTACTCTTCACTGCTTAGCTCTGCACTGCTCAGCTCTGCTCTGCTCTGC
Organism: Mya arenaria; assembly: GCF_026914265.1. Taxonomy (NCBI): domain Eukaryota; kingdom Metazoa; phylum Mollusca; class Bivalvia; order Myida; family Myidae; genus Mya; species Mya arenaria. Next base: position 37,419,039 of record NC_069126.1, read on the forward strand.
TCTGTTCTACCCAAACCCTTCTCTACTCTACTCACATGAACATTCCAATATTTAATCACATACCAATAAAATATTGCCCACTTCTCACCAGTTTACCTTACCATCCTGTAAGTATTGTTTATCATGTAATAGAACTGAAAAGCTCCCTGTGTCTTGTTGCCAAGGTGCCAGCACCAGCACCGTGTCTTCTTACGTCAGCAGTAGCACGTCCACTAAGACGTTTGTAATGTTCTTTAATCACAAATGATAACTACACAATAATTCATGCGAGTTTCTGAAATGAGGTCTCCCTTTGCGCATTCATATTCAATCAATCTGTAAGTATTTCCACATGCTCAAAAGCTTATTGCATACGCCATATACTTACTAGTAAACATGTATCCTTAAAATATCTAATGATAATAAATGACCGCAAAAAAAATTGTTAAAAATTAAATAATTGATACTAATATAAGTTTGTTGTAAGGCAAAAAGTTGATTTAGTCAGAATTGCCATTCATGACCAAAATTGCTTAAACTCTTTTAATTATTTAACTACTTCGAAAGATTACTTTTCTTCACAATTTTGAACATTTGAACAACTTAGACAAGCAGAACCAATACATTATGTAGTTTTGTACAGGAATATACTTTGTTTACTCACGCTATATAGCATTCAGAAGTGTCTGGATTATCGGAAATTGTCGAGTTTTATTTTGAGATGTGTGACATTTATTTACGTTGGATGGAATGAGTTGGAACTACTCGGAACAAAGACAAATTTAGAAATTGGAAGTTTCGTAACATGAAACTTCATTACCCAGATATATTGTGGACGTTACGTACCAATCATACCAATATATTTTGGACATTTCACACAATGATAACACATTATTCATCAGCATTTACAAAGCCCTGAACATATTTTCCATACCACGGACACATTTCAATCTGCCTCTCGATGCAACATCTTGCCAACACTCATCTACAGTACTTACATTACTTTGATTACTTTGATTAAATCTGCAATATGTTTGCACTTATAGGGAAATGTGTGCTAACAAAGTCAAACCCCTTAAAATTGATGTTTCTTTGACCTTCCCGAGGCGGTGGCCTCAACATTTTATTATCCATGTGTGTTTTGTCTGTCTTTATTTTTTTTGCCCGTCGCAAATCATGTCTAAAATATTGACTTCCTCTGAAAACGATATATATATATATATATATATATATATATATATATATATATATATATATATATATATATATATATATATATATATATATCACGTCGTTCTGGTAAGTAAGCATTGGGCATAAACGAGCATACTGTGAATAAATAGTTTATGTTTTTGGAAAAAAGGCATTACCTTAACACGAAATTAGTTGACTAATTAAAATGCAAGTGATATAAAATATCAAAGCATAGTTTACGCCATCTTTAAAAACAAACATAAATGATAAAAAGTAAACAGAGCCTCGTTTTTATCGTTTCAAAATTAACTCTTTTTTTTGAAATTCGAAATAAACACACACAGCGATTACAAATGACAGTAATGGAGAAAATGTCACCCTAAAGTGTGGAACTGTTTTGCGTACAGCGTATTAGAGTGATGAATACAGCGCCATGATTGATGGACATTGAAAATAATCACCTTCCAAAAACAGAGTTAGTTAGTAAATTACCTTTGATTCAATAAGAGCACTAATAGGAATAACTTATTATTTGACTTGACAGCAGTTCTTGTGAACATAATAGTGGAATCATTAATTCCTGTATTGCATACAAATACTCATTAGTCTTTGGAAAAACACAAGAAACCTCGTGAGCAAGACTTCTTTGCACAAGGACGGGTATAGTATTCCTTCTAGAACTGCCAACGTGCATGGAAATACCTTGCCACGAGCTCTATTTTGGTTACCTTATGTAACTTACAAGAGCGAACGTATCATTTGGCGATAACCTGGAAAAAAAAGAAATAAAGAAAGAAATACTTGCTTTTATTTAAACTAAATACCCCCCCCCCCCGTATGATTTATCTACATACATGTAGTCATTTCTTTTAGAGAGATATTATTTCAAATTTTCAAATTAAACTCGATAAATTATTTTACTAGTAATCTATGGATTTATTTTCAATATAGTTTATAAAAATGTTCAACAATTCGCTCTCACAGCACGTTCTCATTTAGGGCAATTTAATTTTGTGTTAGTCCGATTATGGTCGGGAAAAAATGGAGCGAGCGCGCAAAATAAGAATAAATAAGAATAGGAAAGCAAATTTTCCATTTTGTGTTCAACATGAGCCAGCGAATGCGAAAACGTATTTTAATATATTATGAATGATTATAACTATATTTGTAACCTCCCGTCTAAATGTAAGTGAAAAGGAACACGCAACGGAGAATTCGGAGCATTTAGTTCTTAAAATACATGCATTTGATCGTGCACATGATACGATTAAGCAGTGCTTTGTGGGCAAATTTATTACAGACATCTCTTCTTCCTTCTTGTAACAGTTACTTGTGCTTAATACATTATCCTATGCTAAGTACAGTCTCTTATCGGTATAATTTCCTTCTCAAAAGTTTATCCTATGGTCAATCGGTTCAATATTTTTTCTGTGCCATACTCGACGAACATTACACAAAATGGACAACATCGTCCAACTCGATCAGCACTCTCAGTGCTTTGATTTTCTCTGTTTTAGTAATCCCGATGGAACAAAACCACCTATCTATGTGAGTATTATAACATAAGTTTAGTTGGCGAATTATTAATTGATCTAACGGTGTAATGCCTTCTTTGACTTTCATGTTTGCACTTCATAAAAGTACGTAACTATTCATCTATCTCGATAAAGGAATTAATTTTAGAACATTACCTGTGCGTTCTATTCTTGAAGTCTTACTCTGTTCCTGATGCGAGAAGAAATCACAATAATTTCTACATTAATAATACACATGATAAGATAAAGAAAAGGAAAATAAATCGTTAATATGGCATTTTAATAAAATTTTAGAAATCGAGTTTTGTATTCCTATTGTCATCAGTTCAGTTTATAGCACAGACAGTATGGAATGTCATGTAGGAGAAGAGCTGAAATATTGTTGATCCTGAAGCATCAATCAAATTTCGATCAACACTTACTTTTTGCATAGTTTATTTTCACTTACATACGAAATGGTTTTACATTTACAATTACGTATTATCGGCAAAGAAGGCTGCCGTGGTCATTAATCGACATTAGGCATAGCTAAATGGGTGGCGACAATTCAAAGTTACACATTCGGTAAGTAACTTTGACAATTTCTGAAACTAATGTTAAGAAGTGAAAGTCCAGCAGAAGTATATGTTGTATCCTCTGACGTCGGTGTCAACAGTTTTATCAATGTTGTACCGCATTAACAGCTAAATCACATCAACTCTGAGTCCTTTGAATTTGGTAGTCAGTATTCAAGGTAAGGAAGTAAATAAACATGGTGGTTCCTGGAAAAGTATTTCCAGATATTTCAATCACATTTCATCTACGTTCTGTCACTTCATTCATTTTTGTATCTAATGGAATTGAATAAAACTTCTTGATCTGAACTAGTGGCACTTAAATGAACTCGTTCATTACTTTAACGTCACATCCAATGGAAAAGTCAGTTGGGAAACAAGTACACTGAATAACGAAACATTTCTTGAGTAACAAAACTAATAAGCTTGTGTTCAGTACCAAGACCCCCCCCCCCCCCTCTGACTTTCTCCAGTGTCTTCATTGTAAAAGAATCAGATACATACGTGCATACTATCATTGTGTCATTTGATAGCGGATGTCTGCTGATTACATTAGCAGCGGGAAAACCGGGAACTATTCTAAATGTCAATGTTATCTACTTACATTTACCAGTGTTGAAGTTCAATTCCAAACGCTACGATAAACTCATTATGTAGGCACGTTTGAGAAATTTATCTCCTCAGTTCCATTCTTGGTTAAACCAAATTAATATATCAATGAAACCGAATGCAAAATCAAAGTACTGATAGTGCTGAACGTCTTGAGCGATGATTCTTTCTGTGATATTCAAAAACGACAATATTAATGATAGCATGACACTCGCTCGCTTGTTTTTTACGCCTTCGCGTCCACACACCCAACCTGCCGACACACCCGCGCGGCCCCGTCTCACTCACCCACCACATAAAAAACCCACTCACAACCCAACCCACCCACAATATTGATTAGGTGTATTCCATGAGCAGCAGAATAAAAACGTACATCATTTTAAGTGGTATTCAGATTCAACTAAACTTTATACTAGTGCGTTATTCTGTTATGCCTATCAACTTCATTGAAATAAGAATCATGAGAATGTTCATAAGCATATGACTTAACTACGCAGGGGTGGATATTTTTGAACTTGCACACAAATACATAGCAATACAGAGGAAAATGACCCAGCTTACGAAGAAGTTTGAGGGAGTATGAACGCCGATACATTTTTCAAAATCGAGGTATATATAAAGAAAATATGTTCTTCCATTTTATATACAATGGGCTACTGGGTATATTTCGACCATTTAGCTAAGTTCTCTGACAGAGCAGTGCAGGTAGAAGGGAGGAAACCGCATAGAATGAATTTTGTATTGTAAATATGAATTCCCTCCATGTAGTATCTTATTTATAGAATTAGTATGCAATAAAGTTCCAATGAGTCCAAAACCAGAACTGCAAGGAGTTTTCCAGTTTATAGGAGTTTTCCCTTTCAACTTCGTGTTTTATACGTGTGTTTTTCTGTTTAAGATAATATACGCAAATTATCACATACTCTTACATGAACTTATTTTTCAAATCAAACATTTCCAGGTATGTTTCACAGACGTCAATGATTTTCATTGAATTCTGGTACTTTCGAGTATGATCTTCAACTCCACATGAAGTCAGTTGAATTTTAGTGGTCTATTATAATTCTTGAGCTAAAGCTTTAGCCTAGCCAGTATATGCATTTTGGCGCTATATCTTTTTATCTTTCTTGAATATGCTTCTTTTCCCTCTTCTTTTGAGAAAATTCCCACTCCGATAGCCAATCAAAAAACAAAAAAACAATCGTCATTTGACGTAAGACGGTAAATGCATTGGATGAATGAAATCCCAAGCAAGGCAATTATAATTCAGTATAAATTAATTGAATTAAATCAGTTTTGCACTAGCCCTCATCAACATTGTGCAAAAACTACGGGTACGGGATTTTCACATTTTCATTTATTGTCTCTGCTGTAAAGGACCATTTTGGCATTGACTGGTTTTTCATGTGTAAATTGGGGTATCTGAAATCCTCGTTTTACAAATCGTCGTTGCGGAGTCAAAACCTCGTAACTCTGTTTTTTTTGTGAAATGGGTTTTTTCATTCAGCGGGAAACAAAAACTAATTCCGCGCCTTCTGACAAAATCTCGTAAGTGAATGCCAATGGGAAATGGTCATGGTAACATGTGACAAAACCTCGTACTCGGATTGGTCTTTCATCACATGAGTCACAACCCGCGTAACTTGAGTTACGAGGTTTTGACATTGTTACTTTAGTGTGCGATGAAAAAACAGCATTTTGAAAATTGTGGAAATATTCAATAATGATGATTGAAAGAGCATGTAAGTTGTTTTGTTGCTTATTATCTTCGTTATTTCAAAGCATAAAAAATACCATGCCTAAAAACTTACACTGTTTCTAAAGAAAACTTATAGATTGCAAGTTGCTTCATCAAAAATAATTTATGTTTTTAAAAAAGAGGATAAGTCTGTGTCTGTAAACATTGTAATCCTACTGCTCTTTTTAAATTTAATATTCTGCTTTTGTACTTATGATTTATTGGTACGATAATTCATTTGGATGTCATTTAATGCATGTTCATTTCACATCTTCTCAGAATTATGGCAAAATGATTTTTATTGATCTTATTTTCTGTAATGTAACATTTGGTACGTGGTGATTCCTTATAACTTGGTATCATATGAAAAAGTTCTGTTTATTTTTAAAGTTAAAAAGAATATAAAGGATGACCGAATTTTCTAGAAAATCCTACTTTCCGCTGCATACATTTTATTGTACGATAAACACGACAAGCGTTGATGCATATTGTATCGGACCAGTGGAAACGGAAACTATGGAAACCATCAAGTTGTTAAATACTTATGATTCACGGTCAAACATTGATCGTTTTACTTATATTTTTAATCTAAAATTCTAAAAGCATTTTTACACGTGAACAGTCAATGTGTTTTGCATAGCTACAATAGCATTAAAATGTTTACTAGTAAGTCTTGAAGAAACGTTTAAACCCTGCATGGTTTTGTTTTAGTTTGACCTGACGGGGACTTCGACGGGTTTGAAGTTTGGCAAATATAAAAATGATTCCATAGTCACTACTCACTAAAGACTTTTGTTTGTTATGGAACACACAACTTTAATGACCCGATGGAAATCCGTTCTATCGCCTGTATTAAATTCTATAAAACAGCTTAGTGTTACTTGAAATAAAGAATAAAAAATAATCACATATCATAATAAAGAGTTTGCCATTTTTTGAAATCAGGAAAAATAAGAGAGACATTTTTAAAACATTGGACTAAACAAACATCTGTGTTTTGTTGTTAACAGTACAAATGGTTTCGCAATCATGACACGAAGGAATGTTTCAGATATCACTAATAGTTATGCCAATGAATTAAATATTTATTAAAGTGAGCGCATAAATCACCAATGTGCGGATATCACATTCCAGTTCGTCTGCAAATGCCACTGCCAGTGCATATACGGTGAACCTGGTTTGTTGAATCGTTGCTAGATGGAATATTGTCGCTTAGTCTTCACATCAAACGTTAAAGGTTTATATTGACATCAGGCTTGACGTCACTAAACGTCTCGGCCATCCGGTCGTTATGTTTTTCAACATTTCGTTGGAGTAGCGAACTGAAATGAAAAAAATTCAAACAGCTAAAATAAATGCAATGAGTTTTGGGGATCACGTTTACAATTACGTAGGGTAACTGTCTAAATAAACTGAGAAAGAGTCGGGACGGAGATATCTATGGTCTAGTCAACGGAGCCTGAAAATAGGCCTAACCTTTAACTATTTTGCTGTGTGTTTTATCTTATATACAATATCTAGGCTTGATATTAGGAAAACAAGTTGTTGGCTCGATGGAGAAGAATTTTGAAGTTTAACAATCTTAAATTTAGGTTAACGCTCCATACATATTATAATATTTTCTATCCATTAAGACACCTCAATATATGCATATATCCAAAGATGTTTCGGGGTCACGTTTACAAGTATAAATGGTCACTGTCTTGAAATAATGATAGGGCGAAAACTGGGCACTTTTAACTCCAATCGGACACAAATGATTTAATGACGCAGGATATTGTCTCAAACATTTAGCAGGAACATACAGAACGACCGAGTTCATGCTCTGCAGACTAAACTATTGACGAATTTAAAAACAGAACTGTCTCAAACGATTTACTGGCTTAATAATGGACCGACTCAAATATTGATTGACTGAAAGTGTTGACAAACCAAAACCTTTAGACTTCAACCTTCAATGGAAGCGTGCGGCCAAAATAGTCCCATCCAATATCCTGCTTTAAGTTTATGTGTCGCTGGAGACATTGACATGATACACAGAGAGTATACCCGCTCTATAAAATGAAACTGAACTTGCTTGGATCTTGTGGGATCCACACTCTCAAGGGACTAGTAATGATTACCCAGAATAACATTAATGAATTAACACCATTATTCTGTTATAATTGCCATAATTATTGTTTAGTCAATACACATTAATAACTCATTATATATTTAGGAAGACTCCATAATTTCTCGCTCACAGAACCATCAATTTAGATAGTTAATGCTTAACCGTCTCGGAAGCGGTTGTCTGACAAAATGTAGTTAATTTTATGGAGGAAACATCTAGGGCCACCACGAACAATTCTGAAACAAATGCTTCACTTTTATTTTTATAAGACTGCGGGATACTGGCATTTGTTCAGCACATTCCGTTCTGATGTAGCTTGACGTCATTGCTATATTGGTGGTTTCTTTCTTCGGCGCCTTTTCAACGTTTTTCTTCGCATGGACTCATATACACGCTTTCATAAATTATTTGAATATCTCTCTTAGGCCACACCATTTTGATGTTTCGTTCCGCGGATTTACCGCTCCTTTTTTGAAAATGTAAAAAAAAAATTTTATTTTATTTTGTGCGCCCGCTACTATATTTTCACCGCCAACCAGAATTTTTATAGTAATGTTTTTTTTTTAAGGCTGAAAAAAAAATCAATTATATGTTTTTTAAGCTAGTTTAAGTGCTTTTGTTAATAGAAGTAACCGATACTGTATATCGATCGGTTTAGCATTGGTTTCAATAAATTCAATCAAAATAGCGACTTCCTGTATAAAGACTGTGACTCGAATTTTGGAAAATTTATCTTCTTTTTGACAATTTAAGTGTTTTGACCATACTGAAATTTATTTTCATCGTCTCATGCACTAAAGGATCATTTAATGAATCAATAATTATGCAATAAAACATGTGTATCTGACACTGGTGGCTATAATATTGCGTTATTTGCGATTCAATGTCAATGTCTAGGTCCCCAGTACTACTGGCAGTAGGGGTTTGACATTAACGGAAGATAGATAGATTCCTTTTGAATGGAAATGGTAATCAGAATGATGAACAATGACTCAATTAAGTATTATTTGATTTAAGTCATAAAACAAGTGACCAGAATGTTATCTTATAACGTTGATGCTGAAGAAGACACCTTCACTTAACAGGAACATGGTTCATTATTTGGTCCAAATTGATGTATCAAAGTCATTTTTGACAATATTCGGACAAAACAACAGTTTCGAAAAAATATCTTTTCACAAAAATAGGTAAGCCTAACTTAAGTTTATCACCCTAATTTCTATTTTCTTTTACTGTGACAGCATAAAACGGGATTATAAAAAACTCACTGAACATAAAAGTACTCTGAACACACCCTTGTACTTTTCATTTCAATTAGCACATGCCATTGCATTTACACATGTACTGTGATAATCAAAACGAAATTTAGTCAAGAAATTTAAATGTTTATTGATTCTGATATTTGATGAAACCAGTGTAAACCATTTTTTAAACATCCGAAATCAATCCTAATGAATGTCTAAATACAGTTGCAAATGATGTTAAAGTGATTCAGGTAGATTAATATAAGTCGTTTCAAACTTTTTTCCTAAAAACAGCGTTATTTTTTATTATAAATGGTCATCATACTTAAAAAACATATTTTAATTATATTAAAAAAAAATTAGGTTGTAAACGGAAAAGGACTGAACAATTTATTTGAATGAATTCAAATGTTTTTCGTCCAATTTATGATCATCCTGAATTGAAAAGCTCGTTTTAAAAATAAATAAAATAGGGATGTAAATAACTGAAGACAAACAGTATTTGTTGAAGGCCAAGAGAAGTTGTGATTAGCATATAACCATCACGAATTTTTCTGTAAAACACGTGTTTAAAATAGCAATATCACTCCGCACGTTTGTAAACAATTTAATTTAAAACCATTATTGCTCAATTTGTGATATTCCAGCAAGTCAATCGTTTATTTTTCATTTTGTTTCAATAATTTAAATAAAGTAAAGATTTTTTCATTTAAATTATAAGAGATTTTTTTTTTCGTCTTGATTACATGAGAAACATTCTTAGAACACAACCCACATTTTTTCGCGGGTGTTTTAAGGTTCGCCTACTGCCACTCCTCCAATACACACTCCTGGAGTCAGATTTTGCGTTGACAACGTGCTATCAAATGAGGTAGTTTTCTAAGACAGAAGACTGGTTTATTTAAAGTTGTGGATCGGAACCTTGTGTAGAGATATTTTTTGGGATACTTTCAGAAACTTGATAAAATTTCTTTAACTAGATGCATGATCAGGTGATAATACTGGTTGCAATTGAAAGATTGAAGATTTATCTGCATGTTGGCTGCATGTTTTTGTTGCAACTTTTCGTTTGAGTGCTTTTCTTGGCATGTTTTTCGTACTCATCACATTTCAATGAAATTGAAGTTGTTTCGCTTTCCTCTATTTAGGCATTTCGAGATTTTCTGACTTTGTTAAAGTGCAGTAATTCATAGTTATTTTATGCTAGATAGTTGGTAGGAGTGACCCCTTTGATGAATCTGAAAAAAGTATATTTTAGGTTAAATGTCACTAAATTTTGTACAGGTCAAATGACACCAAAGCAGGAGCTTATTCCCACCAAATCACTGTGGATGGAACCGTTCATACATGATAGCTGATTTTCGGCATTTCAAAGACTAGTTTCCAAAATATCTGTTTACGTTGATAAAAAGTTTTAAGCTAAGGTTCAAATATAAGATTCAGTCACTTCACATTGTGTGCACCGGTATAAAGCGACGTCAACGTAAATGCTGTTTTTTTGGTTTTGTTTTTTGCAGAAATGATACCGGTCGCTCAAAGGTGTAAGATCTGACTTCAGTATATGAATACGTTGTGGGTCAATTAATAGCTTACCCATTGCATCAATGTCTTTAGCCATATAGAGAGAGACCGTAACTAAAGCAACACTGACCAGGAAGAGGATAGCGGAAACTAGCGCCACTGCACGTGCGATCCGCTTTCTTTCACACTCCTTCCGGTCCAGCATTTCGACTTCCATTTCCTTCAGGTTCGCTATAGGGACGAGGAAGAATTCGTCGACGATTTCAACTTGTGATGACAGCACTTCAATTTTGTCAAAGTCATCTTCACTTGTGACCTCGTCGATACTGTTATTGTAGGTTATCACAAGCATATCTGTGACTTTGAGACACGTGACCTTGAACTCATAACTAGGTCACTCCGGACATTTGTGGTAATCCTCGCGTTTGACGTAGATAGGGACATATAATTACTATCAACTAGTGTTATTTAAATGTTATTTTTAAATATCACAGTTCTATAGTTGAGATCAGTTGTTAACTAATATTTAACAGCATATTTTTATTATTTGATAAAGAGTTACTCAGTAGTGAGTAAAGACATTCTTTGAAGTGCAATGCACAATAATAATAAAATATACATGATTCCACTCTTCTTGCAGGTGATATTAAAAATAATCTCCGTTCAAAGCAGTATCATCTTTTGCCACACATGGCCATTGAAATGATTTTCTCTAAAAACAGTAATTGAAAAACACAACTGTATTAATCCAGATTTGTATTTTACGATCTTCGTACTTAGATATACGCAAACAAACAGATAACCCGATATTTTAGGCAAAGCCAGCAGAATCCAACTAATTCTGTGGTGAATGGAAGAAGTTGGTATATAAATAATTCAGCCTCTTTGTATTCGATACCACTTATGTCATCATCAACGACCAGCTTAAAGATAATACAAAACTCATTTTATATACGCTGCAAAACCATGATGTTTATAACATAAATATCAAAGAAGCATACTTCATTTATTATGTAAGGATTTGGTTTTGCGCTGTTATCTGTATTTCTAGAACTTGCCAATACATTAATCAGGTTCATGACGACATAATCTGTCCTACGAGTCGAGGATTATATAATCCATTTTCGACAATAAAAAGGTTTCGAGCTTTGATTTTTGGAAAATTATCTGTTTTTAAAGTCAACTTTTCGTTTTATAACTTTTACTTTTTACTTTTATAACCCTGATACTTCAGTGTCAAGTAGTGCCTTTGGGATAAGACACAACCCGTACAGGAACTAGAGGATGGATGTACGTGTATCGCGTATAGGGTACAACCCGTACAGGAACTAGAGGATTGGTGTACAAGTACCGCGTATAGGGTACAACCCGTACAGGAGCTAGAGGATTGGTGTACATGTAACGAGTAAAGGGTACAACCCAGTCAGGAACTATAGGATTGCGTATAGGATACAACCCGTACAGGAACTAGAGGATTGGTGTACATGTAACGCGTATAGGATACAACCCGTATATTGGATACAACCCGTTCAGGAACTAGAGGATTGCGTGTAGGGTACAACCCGTACAGGAACTAGAGGATTGGTGTACAGGTACCGCGTATAGGATACAACCCATACAGGAACTAGAGGATTGGTGTACAGGTACCGCGTATAGGATACAACCCATACAGGAACTAGAGGATTGGTGTACAGGTATCGCGTATAGGATACAACCCATACAGGAACTAGAGGATTGGTGTACAGGTATCGTGTATAGGGTACAACCCGTACAGGAACTAGAGGATTGGTGTACAGGTACCGCGTATAGGATACAACCCATACAGGAACTAGAGGATTGGTGTACAAGTATCGCGTATAGGATACAACCCATACAGGAACTAGAGGATTGGTGTACAGGTATCGTGTATAGGGTACAACCCGTACAGGAACTAGAGGATTGGTGTACAGGTATCGTGTATAGGATACAACCCGTACAGGAACTAGAGGATTGGTGTACAGGTATCGTGTATAGGATACAACCCGTACAGGAACTAGAGGATTGGTGTACAGGTATCGCGTATAGGATACAACCCATACAGGAACTAGAGGATTGGTGTACAGGTATCGTGTATAGGGTACAACCCGTACAGGAACTAGAGGATTGGTGTACAGGTACCGCGTATAGGATACAACCCGTACAGGAACTAGAGGATTGGTGTACAGGTATCGTGTATAGGATACAACCCGTACAGGAACTAGAGGATTGGTGTACAGGTATCGCGTATAGGATACAACCCGTACAGGAACTAGAGGATTGGTGTACAGGTATGGTGTATAGGGTACAACCCGTACAGGAACTAGAGGATTGGTGTACAGGTACCGCGTATAGGATACAACCCATACAGGAACTAGAGGATTGGTGTACAAGTATCGCGTATAGGATACAACCCATACAGGAACTAGAGGATTGGTGTACAGGTACCGCGTATAGGATACAACCCATACAGGAACTAGAGGATTGGTGTACAGGTATCGAGTATAGGATACAACCCATACAGGAACTAGAGGATTGGTGTACAGGTATCGCGTATAGGATACAACCCATACAGGAACTAGAGGATTGGTGTACAGGTATCGAGTATAGGATACAACCCATACAGGAACTAGAGGATTGGTGTACAGGTATCGCGTATAGGATACAACCCATACAGGAACTAGAGGATTGGTGTACAGGTATCGCGTATAGGATACAACCCATACAGGAACTAGAGGATTGGTGTACAGGTACCGCGTATAGGATACAACCCATACAGGAACTAGAGGATTGGTGAACAAGTATCGCGTATAGGATACAACCCATACAGGAACTAGAGGATTGGTGTACAGGTATCGCGTATAGGATACAACCCATACAGGAACTAGAGGATTGGATACAACCCATACAGGAACTAGAGGATTGGTGTACAAGTATCGCGTATAGGATACAACCCATACAGGAACTAGAGGATTGGTGTACAAGTATCGCGTATAGGATACAACCCATACAGGAACTAGAGGATTGGTGTACAAGTATCGCGTATAGGATACAACCCATACAGGAACTAGAGGATTGGTGTACAGGTATCGCGTATAGGATACAACCCATACAGGAACTAGAGGATTGGTGTACAGGTACCGCGTATAGGATACAACCCATACAGGAACTAGAGGATTGGTGTACAGGTATCGCGTATAGGATACAACCCATACAGGAACTAGAGGATTGGTGTACAGGTACCGCGTATAGGATACAACCCATACAGGAACTAGAGGATTGGTGAACAAGTATCGCGTATAGGATACAACCCATACAGGAACTAGAGGATTGGTGTACAAGTATCGCGTATAGGATACAACCCATACAGGAACTAGAGGATTGGTGTACAAGTATCGCGTATAGGATACAACCCATACAGGAACTAGAGGATTGGTGTACAGGTACCGCGTATAGGATACAACCCATACAGGAACTAGAGGATTGGTGTACATGTAACGAGTAAAGGGTACAACCCAGTCAGGAACTAGAGGATTGCGTGTAGGGTACAACCCGTACAGGAGCTAGAGGATTGGTGTACAAGTACCGCGTATAGGATACAACCCGTACAGGAGCTAGAGGATTGGTGTACAAGTATCGCGTATAGGATACAACCCGTACAGGAGCTAGAGGATTGGTGAACAAGTATCGCGTATAGGATACAACCCGTAAGGAGCTAGAGGATTGGTGTACAAGTACCGCGTATAGGATACAACCCATACAGGAACTAGAGGATTGATGTACAAGTATCGCGTATAGGATACAACCCGTACAGGAGCTAGAGGATTGGTGAACAAGTATCGCGTATAGGATACAACCCGTAAGGAGCTAGAGGATTGGTGTACAAGTACCGCGTATAGGATACAACCCATACAGGAACTAGAGGATTGATGTACAAGTATCGCGTATAGGATACAACCCATACGGGAGCTAGAGGATTGGTGAACAAGTATCGCGTATAGGATACAACCCGTACAGGAGCTAGAGGATTGGTGTACAAGTACCGCGTATAGGATACAACCCATACAGGAACTAGAGGATTGATGTACAAGTATCGCGTATAGGATACAACCCATACGGGAGCTAGAGGATTGGTGAACAAGTATCGCGTATAGGATACAACCCATACGGGAGCTAGAGGATTGGTGAACAAGTACCGCGTATAGGATACAGCCCGTACAGGAGCTAGAGGATTGGTGAACAAGTATCGCGTATAGGATACAACCCGTTAGGAGCTAGAGGATTGGTGTACAAGTACCGTGTATAGGATACAACCCGTACAGGAGCTAGAGAATTGGTGAACAAGTACCGCGTATAGGCTACAACCCGTACAGGAGCTAGAGGATTAGTGTACAAGTATCGCGTATAGGGAACAACCCGTACATGAGCTAGAGGATTGGTGTACAAGTATCGCGTATGGGGTACAACCCGTACAACAGGAATTAGAAGAATGATGTACAAGTAACGCGTATCGGATACAACCCGTACAGGAACTAGAGGATGGATATACAGGTATCGAGTATAGGATACAACCCATACGGGAACTAGAGGATTGGTGTACAAGTATCGCGTATAGGATACAACCCATACAGGAACTAGAGGATTGGTGTACAGGTATCGAGTATAGGATACAACCCATACAGGAACTAGAGGATTGGTGTACAGGTATCGAGTATAGGATACAACCCATACAGGAACTAGAGGATTGGTGTACAAGTATCGCGTATAGGATACAACCCATACAGGAACTAGAGGATTGGTGTACAGGTATCGAGTATAGGATACAACCCATACAGGAACTAGAGGATTGGTGTACAGGTATCGAGTATAGGATACAACCCATACGGGAACTAGAGGATTGGTGTACAGGTATCGAGTATAGGATACAACCCATACAGGAACTAGAGGATTGGTGTACAGGTATCGCGTATAGGATACAACCCATACAGGAACTAGAGGATTGGTGTACAGGTATCGCGTATAGGATACAACCCATACAGGAACTAGAGGATTGGTGTACAGGTATCGCGTATAGGATACAACCCATACAGGAACTAGAGGATTGGTGTACAGGTACCGCGTATAGGATACAACCCATACAGGAACTAGAGGATTGGTGTACAGGTACCGCGTATAGGATACAACCCATACAGGAACTAGAGGATTGGTGTACAGGTATCGAGTATAGGATACAACCCATACAGGAACTAGAGGATTGGTGTACAGGTATCGAGTATAGGATACAACCCATACAGGAACTAGAGGATTGGTGTACAGGTATCGAGTATAGGATACAACCCATACAGGAACTAGAGGATTGGTGTACAAGTATCGCGTATAGGATACAACCCATACAGGAACTAGAGGATTGGTGTACAGGTATCGAGTATAGGATACAACCCATACAGGAACTAGAGGATTGGTGTACAGGTATCGAGTATAGGATACAACCCATACAGGAACTAGAGGATTGGTGTACACGTATCGCGTATAGGATACAACCCATACAGGAACTAGAGGATTGGTGTACAGGTATCGCGTATAGGATACAACCCATACAGGAACTAGAGGATTGGTGTACAGGTATCGCGTATAGGATACAACCCATACAGGAACTAGAGGATTGGTGTACAGGTATCGAGTATAGGATACAACCCATACAGGAACTAGAGGATTGGTGTACAGGTATCGAGTATAGGATACAACCCATACAGGAACTAGAGGATTGGTGTACAGGTATCGCGTATAGGATACAACCCATACAGGAACTAGAGGATTGGTGTACAGGTACCGCGTATAGGATACAACCCATACAGGAACTAGAGGATTGGTGTACAGGTATCGAGTATAGGATACAACCCATACAGGAACTAGAGGATTGGTGTACAGGTATCGAGTATAGGATACAACCCATACAGGAACTAGAGGATTGGTGTACCAGTATCGTGTATAGGGTACAACCAAGTCAGGAACTAGATGATTGGTGTACAAGTATCGCGTATAGGATACAACCCAGTCGGGAATTAGAGGAGGGCTGTACAAGTATCGCGTATAGGGTACAACCCGTACAGGACCTAGAGGATGGATGTACCAGTATCGCGTATAGGATACAACCCATACGGGAGCTAGAGGATTGATGTACATGTATCTCGCATAGGGTACAACCCGTACAATAACTAGAGGATTGATGTACAAGTATCACGTATAGGATACAACCCATACAGGAACTAGAGGATTGATGTACAAGTATCTCGTATAGGATACAAACCGTATATAGGGTACAACCCGTTTAGGAACTAGAGGATAGATGTACAAGTTTCGCGTATAGGATACAACCCGTACAGGAACTAGAGGGTGGATGTACAAGTTTCGCGTATAGGATACAACCCATACAGGAACTAGAGGATTGATGTACAAGTATCTCGTATAGGATACAAACCGTTTATAGGGTACAACCCGTTTAGGAACTAGAGGATAGATGTACAAGTTTCGCGTATAGGATACAACCCGTACAGGAACTAGAGGGTGGATGTACAAGTTTCGCGTATAGGATACAACCCATACAGGAACTAGAGGATTGATGTACAAGTATCTCGTATAGGATACAAACCGTATATAGGGTACGACCCGTTCAGGAACTAGAGGATAGATGTACAAGTATCTCGTATAGGATACAAACCGTATATAGGGTACAACCCGTTCAGGAACTAGAGGATAGATGTACAAGTTTCGCGTATAGGATACAACCCGTACAGGAACTAGAGGGTGGATGTACAAGTATCGCGTATAGGGTACAACCCAAACAGGAACTAGAGGATTGATGTACAAGTATCTCGTATAGGATACAACCCGTATATAGGGTACAACCCGTACAGGAACTAGAGGGTTGATGTACAAGTATCGTATATTTGTGCCCAGTAAGATGTTTCAACGTTCATATATTTACACATCAACTATCATTCCTGAAATGAACTGCGTTTTGGCAATTGCGAGTATCATCCGATGAACGCAACATCTTCGGATATGTTCGGATCGTGAGTCATCGCATAACAATATGCATGTAAATTAAAAATTTATCTTGTTATTGTTTGTATTGTGTCAGCATGCTCCAAAACACTTACATCAACATGTTAGAAGTGTAAATTCATGATATGTTAAATAAATTGTTGTCATTTGCGTTTCAATTTTACGTTTAAAAGTGATTTGAAGTGATTGATTTTTTCCCGCGTTATTGTGATGTCATTTGATAAACTGTTTCCGGTTACGGTCGGGCCGTTCTATTTATAAATGGGTGAGAAAGAATTACTGGAAGATTTTCTTAACCGAAATGAATATTTTTTAACATATTGTGGATTGATGTCATTATCGGGGATATAAACGCAGTTGGGCTGGTTTAAGTACGCGTGGAGTCCTTCACACGCTTTAACCAGCCCAACTGCGTTCATACCCCGATAATGACATCAATTCCGCAATTCATTCCTTAAATAAATGGCTTATAAGTGTATCAGTGTACCATACGGGCGAAATATGAGTTTATATGCAATTGCGAGGACAGACGCCACATAAACAATCTGGGGGCTTACATTATCCAAAATATTGATAATATTGATAAACATATCTACGTGTCATATAGATAGTCAGCCGTCATATACCACAAAGTGAATAACTTGGCTGTTGTGATATGTTTTTGTGTCCCAAAATTGCTGTCTAGCGCAGCAAAGCACTTTCGAAGAGGATAATAGGATATATCCTGACATAACAGATCTAGCTTTTACGTCTGTAAATGTGGATAAGATGTCCATGTATTTTCCATTTGCACTTACAAAGTCAATATACATCCCTTTGTTTCCTTCTAAATAATTGTAACATGCCCTGTCATGCAATTCTTTGCTTAATGTGTTTTTGGTACATGCGGCAACCAATGTTCAGGAGCAGCAGGCCACCAGCAGCAGCAGCAGCAGCAACAGCAGCAGCAGCAGCAACAGCAGCAACATCGCACTCGTCCACGCTGGTGACGATGGGAATTATGTTAGGTGTGTTCAGCAGCCAATTTGTACAAACTAGTTGAATTAAACGTTTATTGATTGGCCAATTTTTATCTAACAAATACTATTATCCAAATCAATTAAATACGCGAACTAGCCAGGTCGTATACCTTTGGCTGCAGTTACTTGCAGTTTTAAAACCAAATGAGCAGTAAAGGAGCTGATAACTGTGTTGTTAATAATTAATAAAGAAATACGTGGAGCATTTTTCTAGGCTTAATAACTTTTAAGACATTCAAAAAGAAAAAAATGGCTTATTTCAGGCAGCGTTTTGTGGGTGTTTTTGAAAATGTCATTTTATCTAATGGCTTTAAACGGGGATCAATACTGACATGTATTCCACCTTCCCCGATTGTTTTGAAAGGCAAGCCATCCAATACGTTGAAGAGACTGGTAGGAACTGGTCAATAGATGCCGTATTTCATAATTTGCCTATGTTTCTAACAAGAAATTCGTTGTTATTTCTGGCTATCTAATAAGATATAGATCGAAAACACACAAGTATAGCTTACTCGATTTCAGCCGATTCTAAAAAATCAGACCAATATGGGAAAAACGTTTCCACAATGATTGTATAATAAAACGACAAATATTGGCGCAAGACCAGACCATGGCAATTGGGGATGACGAACATGTATCGTGTCCACCAGGTTCGTATAAGAGCAAACTATGAGTTTGTCCGATGATTCGAAATAAAATAAGGAAATTTGTACATATTGTTGTGTTATTCTAAAATCTATAACAATATTAACACTCCCAACCGTATAAAGTGATATTATAATACATGGTTGTTTGCATAGCTATAATAACAGTCACCTACATATTTGTTCAGGGCCATTTGAAGAAACTAAAAGTCGGAGCACTCATCGTTCATCGGTTTGTCCTGACGGGGAGTTTCTGGATGAGCATTAGAAGTCTCTGTTCCATCCATCATGCCCTCGGTGGGTTTATCATGTGGCAAATATAGAGCAGACATCTTCCTCACTAAAGTCTCTCTGTCATTAAGGAACACAAGACGTAACCTGTCCGATGGGAAAACATTAAATAGCTTGTATTTCAATAATTTAAACCGCTCCATGAATTTTTTCTGGAATATCGAAAGTTTGACCAAACTTTGAAAGCAGCCAAATATCGATGGGGCTTTTTGACACTTCGGTAGTCAAAAAGAATTTCCTTTAATGTGTTCAAGCCGAAAAATGAAAGGAATGTTTTAGATATCATCCATGCTCATGAATGTATGTATTTACAAACTATGAGCGACATATATCATTTTATATGGATATCACATTCCATTTCGTCTGAAAATGTCACGGTTAGTGCATATACTGTGAACCTGGTCTGTTGAATCGTTGCTAGATGGAATATTGCATATATACAGTGAGTTAATGTCGCTTAGTCTTCACATCAAACGTTAAAGGTTGTATTGACATCAGTCGTGACGTCACTATACGTCTCGGCCATCCGGTCGTTGTGTTTCTTCAACATTTCGTTGGAGTTGCGAACTGAAATGAAAAATGCAATGCGTTTTGGGGATCACGTTTACAATAATGTAGGGTAACTGTCTAAATAAACTCAGAAAGAGTCGGGACGGAGATAGTGAAGCCCGAAAATAAGCCTAATGTAGAACTAATTGTAATCATAATTAGGATGTTAGGGAAAATGTTGCACCTTTTTGCTCGATGGTTGGGTTGGGGCGGGATGATGATATAGTCCATGGGCTGTTAATTTTCAACGAAATGACGATATGAAGAGTAAACACATTTTTTTTTTTAAATTACTTGTTCAGTTCATACATATATGTAATTCCTAAACATAAAGACACTTACATATAACAATCAATTTAAGAATAGCCTTTCTGATAGGTTATTGAACCCGACCATTTTGTGTACATTATGCTAACACTAGTCACATAAATGAAACATATGCAGTAAATCATTATGTACATGCATATCAGGAAATTGTAAGTTACTAACATGTTTCTTTATTAGCAAAAGCATTGTATATGATGCAAAATACATTATGTAAAATAAAATGAGCATGCAAATATACCGTGGATTTTGTTGATTGTTTTTGTTTTTGTTTTTTTAATTTATTTTATAATGTAAATATGTACAAGTTGTTTGTTACACATTGAAGATGCACTCAAAATAAAAGTACAAAACATGATTTTTGTGTTGTGGAATGGTCACTTGTATTAGGTGTCAATCTGAAACATGAGCAGTAATGGGGTAGGTTTATCCATACCCACTTTCACTGTGTTGAAGCCATGCCATGTATATTATAATAATGTTGGAGATACCTTGTCACATATGCAAAAAACAACAACAATATGAGAATATTTAAAACAAAAGGGTACTTCAGTACATGTTAACAACATCGGATTTTCTTAAGAGTATTTTCTTGAGACAATAACACATTTGTCTTCATGTTTGAATATATTCAATATTCAATTCAAAAGATTAGGCTGTATCATTACAATGGTATATCACGATAAGGCACTGTTGTATATAATTTAGAATGTATAACACATTTACCTGTTCTGCGGTAGATACTACTGTAGAATAATCATAATGTGCATTAAGAAAGCATATGCACACATTGTTATCAAGAGTTATTTATATAGCCATTTCATCTGGTGAACAACTCTTCACTATCAGGCTGAAAATTATTGATATACGAATTATGTCTATCGAGCGATATCCCAATAAATACCTCGATGTAGGCATGCAGTTGAACAATTAACACATTGATCCAACTAACCGATATCAAATCGAATTATAATTATATTGATTGTATGTTCAAAATGATTATATGGACGTCCTCTATTACAGACTAGATACAGAGCACCCATCGTATTTGTATGCCAAGTTTCAAATGATAAAGAAATTCACGAACAAAGTAATAATGTTCATAATAGCCTTCAAATAAAGTCAGAAATGATGTTACATTCTGTCGGGGACATTCATTTGTAAATCACATGCAACAGTCTTGCCAGTCAGCATATATTTGACATAAAATGGCTAATAGCGCACAGAAAGCTGATCTTCACACATCTCAATACACCACTTCTAACTAAGTCATGACTACCAGAGTTGAAGATATGTGTTGCCTTCTGGAATAATGACTAACGTGGTAGCATACGTTCAAGACTTTAAGAAAATAGTCGAGTCATATTGATCATTGGGAGAAGGGATGGAAACACGTTTGATGGGGCACAAAGCCTGACCAGGGTGGCATCGTTGGATTCAATGGCCAAACACGTTCAAAGAAATATAATGACAGTGCCAGTATTTGCTTTTATCATTTAAAAAAAACCTTTTATGATTTCCTTTATGAAAAAGGCTTGAAACATTGCAATTCGATCAAGGAGTGAACAAGCAATGATACTCATGCCACAAAATGTATCATGACCATCTATGATCTTTATATTGTTATTGACATTGAAAGCACAGAATTGTAAAAATCTTACTGGAAAGTACACGCCATATGTAAGAAGCTATTTCGTTGCTGCTATATTCATTTGAAAAACTGATTGCATAACTTCTGAAGTACAAAAGCCCATGTGAAAAAGTGTGTTAATCAATCACCATGATGCAATATGGTTGTCATAGGGGCATCAGCCTTCTAGTTCGGCAAGCTTGTGCATTATGAAAATATTGCTTGACCTATTGTAGCCGTTTTCATAGCAATGTCTTACCGAGAATAGAGTGTTTGTGAATTGTTAGAAATAAATAACTTGTAGCAATACCAGATTGCAATGTATTAGTGCACGTTGTACAAGAAACATACACTCAGGAAGGATTTTGCCTATTATATCATTCCGACGCCGCCATCAAGGACGTGGGCTCAAACACTACTTTTTCCTTCCAAAAATATAACAACAACATAAATACTGCAGACTATCAACATGCTTTATTTAAATGAAATATCTTCAACAGACTAAATGTTTTGTTGTTAAAATGCCTACCACTCCTTGAGCTATTTGTACCACACTAATACGCTGTACGCTAAATAGTTCCACAGCTATAAAGTGCATATCTCGGCATTTGTTTTTCAGAATTAATCGCTTTTTGTATCAGGCAAAGTTTGTTTGTATTTAATTGAATCTTAGTAACCAATAATATAGCTGAAATGATAAATATATCGCATATTATAAAAATGTGCGTACAGAAATAACATATGTACAGCAATATGTATATTTGCACAATGAAATACTGCACATTAATATGAATAAGTAAGTAAGTAAGTAAGTAAGTAAGTAAGTAAGTAAATTGTTTATTACCGTGACATGTGTATAAACATAATACAAATTCATTAGTTAAGTATCAAACAGATAACACCCGGCCCAATGGGCCTATAGGGCACCAATTAGAAAAAAGTTACAATAATTCAGAGAATGCATACTAATACAAAACAGACATATATGAATATTAAACATTCAGATATCATGAGTATATGATGTGCACTATAATAACAATAGCAAATATTGGAATTTTAGTATAGTTTAGCCGTGGAAATAAATAATTATGATGTCAGAGATAGTAATGAATAAGACATCAATGCGATAACGCTAGTACTTATCATGGAGATGTATTATAAAATATATAGCAACCTTCTACGTCATGCATTATATAAGTCTATCTATACAAAGTATTTCGTCTTATCAAAAAGGCATGTACCAGGAATTTGGCAAGCCTACGTGGATAATTTGACATCACATGAACTAGTTTTTCATTCACATATATATAATATGTTCATCACATTCAAAATAGACAGTAAGATAATGAAAATATATTTCCATTTAATAAGTTAATATAACAACATACCTAGAACATATTATATGCATCGTAGTAAAACACATTTTCCCTTTTGTTTTTTACAAGAAGTATCAGCCATTGCAATATTATAACAAGACAAAATTTAATGTTAGACATCAAAGACGTGGCTAAATACATTGTAGTTTAAATTGTGATATATTTTTTTATCAAATTTCAATTCGAATGAAGGTTAACATAAGTATAGACGTACTTATTGTTGATATAATTAAAGCTATTTAGGATAAACGGGTAACATGTTCCAAAGACATATGGTCGCGTACTCGCCTAATGTTTGCCTATTTCCGTAAACTTGGCATTATTGTAGACGTATGGGGTTCCTTTGACATAAGTACGTAACATGCTCTGACGATCCTCACTCTTTGGATATTGAACTAGTAATACCTTGAATGTTTGGTTATGTAATCGAGCTTATTAAGGTCGACCCGCGCCTATTAGCTGCATTATGGTTTGACCCTGCAAAAGCTCCATCACGACCTAAACAGGGCTTGAATTTATAAAAATAATATATAAACTATAATAATATATGATAAAAAGCAGTCTTTCTGTTCACCTCTTTGTTTATATTAGGACCACGAATAGTTATAGAAACAACAACAACGTTTCCTGTGTCATAGCAATTCACCTTCTAAAGCTATCAGATTCGTAAAGATAGAAGTCTGATGCGCAGTCTGCACAAAATGTCTTTACGTTTAGACATGTCATACGTTTACAGCAGCGTCTGCATTGAAGGTTAATTTTATGTGGAATTTCTTCTTCCATTTAGTTACAGTTTTAAAGGACAGTTTATTTGATTTGGGCATCTATGTAGGATTAGTTTAATCATCGCCATCAGCCTTCGTCGATTTTAAATATCCATGCGTAAAAATAGTTTTGCTTGTCACGATGATGGACTATGCCTCAAAACTGATACGATTTTAGCCAAATACTGCCGCCTAAAAACCGAACACGAAATTCAGTTTATGTGCGTTTACGAGAAAAAGAAAGTAGGCAAATTAAAAGTTGTTATATTACGTAAGTTTTCACTCGCACAATTCTGCAAGTACCTTAAAACTCGCATTTTCCAATTTTCTCTCGAGTTTGCGAGTGCTAAATTCGAGCCCTGTTTAAATGTTGTATGTGACATGAGATAGAAGTGGCTGCAATTCCCAGTCGAATCCGGATATATTAACAGAGTGAGATACAAGAGATCCGGGTGCGATACCCTATATCTCTGTAAAGAGACCTCGTGGTTCTTAAATGTGCTCGCTGTATCGCACGGATATACGGGATACAGCCTTCTTGGGTTTAACCATTACCTTATTTCCCAGAACTATCTTTTAAATGCAGAGCGTAACGGGAGTTACCGGTACCATATTTTAACATTTTTCAGTGTGACGCGGTCAAGGTTTGAACCCTCCAACCTTTCGCATTCCAATTGAATGCTCTCTCACAAAGCTATCGAGAGGGTAAGATGGCAGACACTACAGTTGCTTATAAATATTGTTATACCATAACATATGCTAATTGTACCCTGTTGTTCTTGTATGCGCGTGAAAAGTACCGATTTTAAGCACAGTAATAAGGGCAATACAGCTCGTTTGACCGGCGTTCAGTTGCAATCGAAAGGAAACAAATAATTATTTACGTTATAGCGATACAGCATTTGTGCGGACACTATTTATACAGTAGGATTTTTCAAACAGTGTTGTCGGCCAACTTTTTATTATTAATGTTTGTTTTTCATCGTGTGAATTAAGCTTTGAATTTTTATATCACTTGCTTTAAATTGGTCAATTAATTTCATGTTTTGGAATTATATACTTTTTATCAAATGCATAAATCAAACTTTTATTCACAATATGGCAGTATATTCTCATACGATTGTTTACTAGCATGACGTGTATATAAATAGCACTCATAGAAAGTCAATAGTTCTAACATGATAGGCCAAAATAAACAGTCATTAAACAAAAAGGCAGAACACATGCATATTACAAGGCAGAACACATGCATATTACAAGGCAGAACACATGCATATTACAAGGCAGAACACATGCATATTACAAGGCAGAACACATGCATATTACAAGGATGTGACCGCCGCTCAGGAGTGTAAACGAAACAATCTTCGAGGAGTGTGTCTGTGTTAGCACACATTTGTCAAAATGAAATATAGTTTAGAAAATATTTTCAGAGCAAATGAAATGGTACATTATATATGCTGATAAATCAATGTCCAATATATATTGGTATGATTGGTACGAAACGTCAAAAACATAAAAAAAAAACACACCATATTTTGGTAATAAAGTTAAATTCCACATTCTTTTTCGTTCCGGGGAGTTACGAGTAGTTACGAACCATTCAATCGAACATACGTTAATGACACAGTGTTCTTTGATCGGTCGCAAGACATTTTCGATTGAATGGTTTGTAAAGTGTGTATAAATCAGTATAAATCGCCTTTCAGCTGTATTTCCGTACTTTGATAATAACAAATGTAGTTAATATGTCAAAAAGGTGTGCATGAAAAAAATGTTGAAATTGACAGAAAATCACTGGAACAGGACAAGGAACGTGACAGACGCCTCGTTGGACCGATATCCATTAGTATTTGGGCCTGTATGGACAGATCTAACATAAATTTTCAGGACGACCTTCCCTACCTTCCCATGCAGTTTTTTTGTTCTGTTTCTGTTCATTTTTAAAAAGCAAGTATGAGCACGAATATGTTAAGTCATTGCAACGTTGAATAGATGTAAATTCCTGTCTGTTGTACTTTTAAATGAGATTGTTGGGCATTATTGAATATGTAAATATTTTTCCCGGGATTCAAGCGTTTAATGGAAACCTAGAATAGAAACAATGGTATGAAAAACTCACACACTTTTGTAAGAGAGAAAGATTAGAAAAAGAAAAAAAGGCTGGACAATTTTAAAATGAACCATGTGATAATTGGTTTGATCATGTTTATCGCATTGAAATCATGGTAGAAAATTTGCACTGTCAGACAACTTTTATGCTCAAGCGCTCAAGACTTACCTTTCACCTACTGACCTCAGAATCAAAAGGGTCATCCGCAAGTAGTTTTCAATCTGCCTGCCATGCATGGTGTGACTAGGTCAAAATGTTCATCAAGGATTTACCTTAACCTTTGACCTTTATAACTCAAAACAAAAAAGTCATGTGCTGGTCTTGACAAGCCACCCTACCAAGTTTGATATCCCTTCGCCCTAGCGTTCTTCATTTAATGTTCGGACACGGTTTTTCAGTTCAAGGTCATCAGGTCCTTGACCTTAGTCCACAGACCTCAACATGAAGAGGGCTCATCTGTTTGTCATGACTAATCTGCTTATCAAGTCAGAGGTACCTGGGCCAGCACATTCATCAGTTATTGATCGTAAACGGTCACCTTGGCATTGACTTTGGCCCCTGACCTGCTGGTCAGGACCGATCTGCATACCAAGTAAGAGGTCCCTGGGCCCGAGCATTCTTTAGTTATTGTTAGGAAATACATTTCCAGATCAAGGTCACTTTAGTCTTGACCTTTGACCCACTGACCTCAAAATCAATAGGGTTCATATACTGGTCATGACAACCTGCATACCAAGTTTGAGGATCCATAGGTTCAAATGTTCTTAAGTTTTTGATCGTAAACAGATTTGATGGCCATGTTGATCGGAAACCGTGGAGACAGACAAACAGTCCGATAACTAAGGCATAAAAAATCAACTTCAAATTTATTGAATCATTTATTGATTATATAAAGTAATATTGTTTATCCCAAAATATATTCATTTTAATTAACTTCTTTTTTTAAAGTCGGTATAAAAGGCTGACTTAAGTGAATCATTCTGCTTAAATGGTTCGCAAATCGCAAGCTCGAATATTTTTTGACGCAATTTGGTAAGATTTGTGGTCCTTTTTGACTTTTATACTGAATAAAATCGGTAAATCCACAAGTACAAGTCAGAAAATAGCATGTTTTGTTAAAATAAAACATTAACAAAAATACTGACTTAAACGATGAAAATGCTTTGCTCCTTGATAATAATGTTCCATTACCGCGAGTATCTCAATTACAGTGGATGTGAAAACAAAGCCAACTGTGTGCACATGCGTAGTTGGTTCCGGGTCATTTCCGGTGCATTTGTTTACTTTCTGTCAACAAGCAAATGATGTAAAGTTTCATCCGATAATTTGTCCTTATTTCGTAGAAATTTTTGTATTTCATATGGTGGAATATTATTGCCGTAAGATAACCTGAACGTTCCCGAATGTTTTCGTGTTAACCAATTAATTTTCGCGATAATTATCTAGCTATATATATCTAGTCATTATTCGCGATACTTATTTAAGTTATTTTGTAAGATAACTATCATAGACTAAAAACAGGCTTGAAATTGCACAGAACTGCCACCTATTACCTTTTTAGCTTTACATCATTTACAGTATAACTAGTTATGGTTTGCGAATTCCACTTAATAAGTCAGTAATAACTGGTTAACTAGATACATTGTATTAAGATTCGTGTAACCACGATTTGGAATGAAATAGACCATTATATTATAAATTATACAGGATTTGATAAGGAGGACCGTTGAAAGGAAGAGGAAATGAGATCACAAAATAATTTTGAATGGCATTAGATATTAAAAATTAATAGTAATATCTGGGACCAATTACAAAGGGTTTAATCCTACTCCCAGGTAATATGTTATTAAAATACCAAACCTTTTGTAACGTGTATTTTGAAATAGATTTGATCCGGGACCAATAATCCTTCTCCCAGATTTGATAGTCCTTTCTTTAAATATTTATTGTTGTCATCAGATGATCATTTCAATACACAAGTAAGCACAGCTGGGGTCGATCAAGTCTAGGAATAGTTTTATAAGAATCTGTGCTTGAATACGTATTTTTTTTCAATACAGAAATGTGTTCACACCTAAAAAGGTGCTGTATATAGTTTATAATGACCAATGAAAATCTTAATTTTATTCAGGTCTTTTCTGTGAATATCAAAGGGCCCAAAAACTATAAACTGACACAACTTGACCGACCCTAACAGACTCGTAATACTGACTTCGTAACATTGAGACTAAACAATCTGCAATCTTTAACTTAAGATCGCCCTTTAATGAACCGTTTTGCTAGACATTTGAAAACAAAATTGTGAACTCTCTGCTAAAAAAAATCCATGTCGAAAGAGGAGTCAAGCTGGAGACATTGCAATAATACAGACAGAGAGTTTACTCGCTCCTGAACTTTGCCGCGTCCTACGATGTACAACCTCTCAAGGGACTAGTGATTATTATCCAGAATAACATTAATAAACCTAAGCCGTTATTCTGTTATAAAAGCCATCATCATTGTTGAGGCAGCAAACATTAACTACCAATTACAGATTGGTGAAGATTTCTTAATTTCTTGTTCGAAGTACAATCAGTTTAGGGAACAGATGCTCAGACGTCCTGATAACGCGAGGTCGTGAGACCAAAAATACGTAGATACCGTAATGGCGCCAACTCAAAGGAGTTTAGAAATGTGTTCTTGTCTTTATTCAGAAAAAGAATAGATCGTATTCGTTTTTTTCTCTGCTTTGTTAAACATCGATTCATGCTGCAAACAGGCCATCACAACAAATGGTAAATCAATCTGCGTTAATTGAAACTGTGTGTTATGTGCTCCATGCGTCGCCTCGTGTCTTTTTATCGCTGAATGTGTCGGACACTATGGTGGCTGATCTCTGTCATTTCGTGTTTTCGCCTTTTACCAACTCAAAAACCCTCACAGTCGCCAAATCGAGGGCGAAAACACGAACTATTTGTGGCGGCTTTTCGCTCTAGAGTTGGCCACTCTTCGTGGATTCGCGTTGCGATTTTCGTATGTTCGCTCCGAAAGACTACAGTGTGTGTATATCACGTGATAAATTGCGTCATAAATGCTACTTCGTAAGGCAATATTTTGATTTGAAACTTTAAACAAAGATAACTTCACTATTTCTACACCATTTGAAACAACGCGCAGACTACGCCTCTTACGGAGCCCTGCCTTCGGTCTTTTACCAGAGTTTGATTGAGAATTTATTTTTTTAAACACTTCGACAAACTTTTTCTCAATACGGCCGTCTGACGGAGCACTGTCATAACATGATTTTGGAAACAGGTTTGTCGAAGTGTTTGATGAAGCTAATGACTTTTTCAAATTTCGATAATAAAACAAATACGGGGCTCTTTACGCGGCATAGACTGCCCTTTGTTTCATTCAAAATGGTGTTGTAAAAGAAAAGTTATCTTTCAATTAAGTCTTCATTTTATGCTAAAGCAATGCCTTCCGACGTAGCATTCATGACGCAATGTATCACGTGGTATACACACACTGGACTAAGTGCTATTAAGTTCCTTTTCAAGTGGTATCTCAGTATCAGAGAATAAAAATGTCGCATTGTTTCCAGAAGACCAAGAAAATGTTATTCATATGATTCACCAGTCTGTTAGGCGTCATTGTGAACTATTGGTGTTCTTCAGCACATTCTGTTCTACCGGTCTGTTAGGCGTCATTGTGAATTATTGGTGTTCTTCAGCACATTCTGTTCTACCAGTCTGTTAGGCGTCATTGTGAGCTATTGGTCTTCTTCAGCACATTCTGTTCTACCGGTCTGTTAGGCGTCATTGTGAGCTATTGGTCTTCTTCAGCACATTCTGTTCTACCGGTCTGTTAGGCGTCATTGTGAGCTATTGGTCTTCTTCAGCACATTCTGTTCTACCGGTCTATTAGGCGTCATTGTGAACTATTGGTCTTCTTCAGCACATTCTGTTCTACCGGTATGTTAGGCGTCATTGTGAGCTATTGGTCTTCTTCAGCACATTCTGTTCAACTAATCTGTTAGGCGTCATTTTGAGCTATTGGTCTTCTTCAGCACATTCTGTTCTACTCGTCTGTTAGGCGTCATTATGAGCTATCGGTCTTCTTCAGCACATTCTGTTCTACTAATCTGTTTGGCGTCATTTTGAGCTATTGGTGTTCTTCAGCACATTTTGTTCTACTCGTCTGTTAGGCGTCATTGTGAGCTATTGGTCTTCTTCAGTACATTGTGTTCTCCTGTTTGTTAGGCGTCATTGTGAACTATTGGTGTTCTTCAGTACATTCTGTTCTACCAGTATGTTAGGCGTCATTGCGACCTATTGATGTTCTTCAGTACATTCTGTTCTACCAGTCTTTTAGGCGTCATTGCGACCTATTGATGTTCTTCAGTACATTCTGTTCTACCAGTCTTTTAGGCGTCATTGTGAACTATTGGTGTTCTTCAGTACATTCTGTTCTACCAGTATGTTAGGCGTCATTGCGACCTATTGACGTTCTTCAGTATATTCTGTTCTACCAGTCTTTTAGGCGTCATTGTGAGCTATTGATGTTCTTCTGTTTATTCTGTTCTACCAGTCTGTTAGGCGTCATTGTGAGCTATTGGTGTTCGTCAGCACATTCTGTTCTACTTGCCTGTTAGGCGTCATTGTGAGCTATTGGTGTTCTTTAACACATTTTGTTCTACTTGCCTGTTAGGCGTCATTGTGAGCTATGGCGTCATTGTGAGCTATTGGTGTTCTTCAGCACATTCTGTTCTACTTGCCTGTTAGGCGTCATAGTGAGTTATTGGTGTTTTTCAGCACATTCTGTTCTACTTGCCTGTTAGACGCCATTGTGAACTATTTGTGTTCTTCAGTTAGACGTCATAGTGAGCTATTGGTATTCTTCAGCACATTCCCTACTATCAGTCTGCGAGGCGTCATAGTGAGCTATTGGTGTTATTCAGCACATTCTGTTCTACTTGCCTGTGAGGCGCAATTGTGAGCTATTGGTGTTCTTCAGGTAGAAGTCATAGTGAGCTATTGGTGTTCTTCTGTACATTGAGTTCTACCAGTCTGTTAGGCGCCATTGCGAGCTATTGGTGTTCTTCAGTACATTTTGTTCTACCAGTCTGTTAGGCTTCCTTATGAGCTATTGTCTTTTTCAGTTCATTCTGTTCTACCAGTATGCTAGGCGTCATTGTGAGCTATTGGTCTTCTTCAGTACATTCTGTTCTCCTGTTTGTTAGGCGTCATTGTGAGCTATTGGTCTTCTTCAGTACATTCTGTTCTACCAGTCTTTTAGGCGTCATTGTGAGCTATTGGTCTGAGCTATTGGTCTTCTTCAGTACATTCTGTTCTACCAGTTTGTTAGGCGTCATTGTGAGCTATTGGTCTTCTTCTGTACATTCTGTTCTACCGGTCTGTTAGGCGTCATTGTGAGCAATTGGACTTCTTCAGTACATTCTGTTCTCCTGTTTGTTAGGCGTCATTATGAG
Organism: Mya arenaria; assembly: GCF_026914265.1. Lineage (NCBI taxonomy): Eukaryota > Metazoa > Mollusca > Bivalvia > Myida > Myidae > Mya > Mya arenaria. Next base: position 37,450,786 of record NC_069126.1, read on the forward strand.
CTATTGGTCTTCTTCAGTACATTCTTTTCTACCAGTCTGTTAGGCGTCATTGTGAGCTATTGGTCTTCTTCTGTACATTCTGTTCTACCGGTCTGTTAGGCGTCATAGTGAGATATTGGTGTTATTCAGCACATTCTGTTCTACTTGCCTGTTAGACGCCATTGTGAGCTATTTGTGTTCTTCAGTACATTGTGTTCTACCAGTCTGTTAGGCGTCATTGTGAGCTTTTGGTGTTCTTCAGTACATTTTGTTCTACCAGTCTGTTAGGCGTCATTGTGAGCTTTTGGTGTTCTTCAGTACATTTTGTTCTACCAGTCTGTTAGGCGTTATTGTGAGCTATTGATGTTCTTCTGTTCATTCTGTTCTACCCGTCTGTTAGGCGTCATTGCGACCTATTGATGTTCTTCAGTACATTCTGTTCTACCAGTCTTTTAGGCGTCATTGTGAGCTATTGATGTTCTTCAGTATATTCTGTTCTACCAGTCTGTTAGGCGTCATTGTGAGCTATTGATGTTCTTCTGTTCATTCTGTCCTACCAGTCTGTTAGGCGTCATTGTGAGCTATTGGTGTTCTTCAGTACATTCTGTTCTACCCGTCTGTTAGGCGTCATTGTGAGCTATTGGTCTTCTTCAGTTCATTCTGTTCTACCGGTCTGTTAGGCGTCATTGTGAGCTATTGGTGTTCTTCTGTACATTCTGTTCTACCGGTCTGTTAGGCGTCATTGTGAGCTATTGGTGTTCTTCAGTACATTATGTTCTACCGGTCTGTTAGGCGTCATTGTAAGCTATTGGTGTTCTTCAGTACATTCTGTTCTACCGGTCTGTTAGGCGTTATTGTGAGCTATTGGTGTTCTTCTGTTCATTCTGTTCTACCCGTCTGTTAGGCGTCATTGCGACCTATTGATGTTCTTCAGTACATTCTGTTCTACCAGTCTTTTAGGCGTCATTGTGAGCTATTGATGTTCCTCAGTATATTCTGTTCTACCAGTCTGTTAGGCGTCATTGTGAGCTATTGATGTTCTTCTGTTCATTCTGTTCTACCAGTCTGTTAGGCGTCATTGTGAGCTATTGGTGTTCTTCAGTACATTCTGTTCTACCCGTCTGTTAGGCGTCATTGTGAGCTATTGGTCTTCTTCAGTACATTCTGTTCTACCGGTCTGTTAGGCGTCATTGTGAGCTATTGGTGTTCTTCTGTACATTCTGTTCTACCGGTCTGTTAGGCGTCATTGTGAGCTATTGGTGTTCTTCAGTACATTATGTTTTACCGGTCTGTTAGGCGTAATTGTAAGCTATTGGTGTTCTTCAGTACATTGTGTTCTACCAGTCTGTAAGGCGTCATTGTGAGCTATTGGTGTTCTTCTGTACATTGTGTTCTACCAGTCTGTTAGGCGTCATAGTGAGCTATTGGTGTTCTTCAGTACATTGTGTTCTACCCGTCTGTTAGGCGTCATTGTGAGCTATTGGTGTTCTTCTGTACATTGTGTTCTACCCGTCTGTTAGGCGTCATTGTGAGCTATTGGTGTTCTTCTGTACATTGTGTTCTACCAGTCTGTTAGGCGTCATTGTGAGCTATTGGTGTTCTTCTGTACATTGTGTTCTACCCGTCTGTTAGGCGTCATTGTGAGCTATTGGTGTTCTTCTGTACATTGTGTTCTACCAGTCTGTTAGGCGTCATTGTGAGCTATTGGTGTTCTTCAGTACATTGTGTTCTACCCGTCTGTTAGGCGTCATAGTGAGCTATTGGTGTTCTTCTGTACATTGTGTTCTACCCGTCTGTTAGGCGTCATTGTGAGCTATTGGTGTTCTTCTGTACATTCTGTTCTACCCGTCTGTTAGGCGTCATTGCGAGATATGGGTCTCTTTCAGCATATTTTTTTCTCCTGTCCGTTAGACGTCATTGTGAGCTATCGGTATCTTTCAGCACATTCTGTTCTCCTGTCTGTATGAGGTCATTTCTATATTGACTCTTTCTTCCTCTAAGACTAACACTTTTTACCGTTTTTCCTCGAATATAAATTAAGTACTCGTTTTTACTATTATCAAATCTTTTGATATTTACTCATTTATGAGGAATCCAACGAAGCAAGTTATATGATTTCAAATTTTCGACATGAAGCATGTACTGGCTATTGGCTATTTAGTATTTCCGTGCTAGAGAAATGGATGCGGACGGCAGCGCCTCAAACAGTTGCATAGCGTATTTAGAATTAATATACTGTTAATATACTGAATTGGTTGATAAAATTAGATTGTGAAAGAAAAATATAATAATTCTTGTTGTTGTTTTAAGAAGTATATTCGACCACAAAACCTTACTTATTTTTGTCAGAGACGGGGAGGTCATCCTATCTGCCATTTAAGTAAATGAGAAAAGTATGCGCATGCAAAGAAACGCATCCGATTCGGTCAGTATACTTATTTTGTACCAGAATAAGAACGACCTCAAAACAGGATTAAAAAGTCGGTATTTAAACATGTAGAATATAATACACTAAAGTGTGTAAAAGATGTTTACCCATTTCGTCAATATCTTTGGCCATGAAGAGGGACACCGTAACCAAAGCAACGCTAACCAGGAAGAGGATGCCTGACACAAGCGCAACCGCCCGGACGATCCGCTTCCTCTCGAGCTCCTTCCGGTCTAGCATCTCAACTTCCCTTTCACTCAAGTTAGCTATGGGGACAAGAAAAAACTCGTCGACGGTTTCAATTTGTGATGATAGTACTTCAATTTTGTCAAAATCATCGTCACTATTGACTTCATCAAAACTGTTATTGTAGGTTATTACAAGCATTCCGGTGACCTTGACACACGTGACCTTGAAATCATCAGGTTACTCCGGACATTTGTTGTAATCCTCGCATGTGCCGTAGATAGGGACATAGAAGTGTTACATCATATTTATAACTAGTATTATCCAAGAAGAACTTTTTCACACACAATATACGTCAAGAATAATATTTCATCACAAATCACTCGTCTCGTTGACCTTTGTAAACTTGTTTAACATTTGAATGAACGTGGTAAAAGTTGTATATCAGTTCTGTTTTCCATTTTAATTCCGTGTCTTTGAAAGACCTTTCGTATCCATGAAAAACTTCAACTGTTCACATATTAATCTTTAGCATTACTATTTCCATTAAAAATTCTCCGCTTTAAACAGTGTACCATCATATCTTCTCACAAAACGTTGAAGCGTTAATATAACTCCCTCTCAAAACAGTAATTGGAAACAACAACTTTGTTAATCCAGAATTTCATGAACGATCAATGCTCTTTGAAGTAAATTAAGCCCGGACTGAACTGAATAACAGAAAGCCCGAGATTGTCTAGGCGAAGCCAGCAAAATCCTCGTATTTCTGCGGGGAACGAAGAAGATGGGATTATAAATAATTCAGCTTTGTGTATCCGATACCATTTCTGTCATCCTTAACGCCCAGCTTAATAAAGATCCTAAATTCTCCTTAAGAACGTAGCAAAACCAGTCCACGATTAATTGTCTCATAAATGAGCAATACTTCTATGGCACAAACACGTTGTCTTTAATACATTTCTTAGGGTTGATTCCTGTTTTCAATTAACCTCCGAGTACAATGACAATTATAGAGCTGAACAAGTCATGTTATTCAAGCAAACGTGTTCAATACTGTATAAGCAATCGGGCCCTATATTAGTCCTTCTGCTATATTTATATAAGAATCATATGGTTTGTTTTGTTGTAGTACTTTCTGGAAAACACTAACGGTATCGCTGCCTTAAAAACTTCATGGTGTCATTTCCGGTGTCTCGGCCATTTCGGGCTTAAACTCCAATCAGAGTATATATTTCATTCAGCGTATACTTTTTTTTCGTCCGAAGATAATTTTAAGGTTCGTGGAAATTAATGGCAGTTATACTAGTTGTGCTATAACTTTTCTTTAAGGGGAGGACAGTCTAAACTTCTCTCCCATTTCCTGCATCGAACGATTACTTCATTTTTGCAGAACAAGATGTTGGTCATGGGTACGACGAGCCTCGAATGTATGTCGGTGCATTAGTAAAAGTAGTTCATAAAATAAAATAAAAATAATATTAGTAATTAATTGGAGTGTTTTAATTGATTTCCACTGAACTGTACTACTAAATAAAACATTAAGATTCATAACAGTAAATTCCTTAAGATTACTTCTTTATGAAAAAATACTACGCGATCTTCTTAATTGTAGTGTAGTATATGAAAAGAATTTTGACAAAGTAAATCGTCCATACACACGCCTACTAAACGCCAGCTTACTATATATATAACCAGGGGCGCACCTAGATATATATCTAGCATGTACTCGCAACCAGTTTGAAGGGGGGTCCGGGGGTATCCTCCCCCGTGATTTTATTATGACAGTACAATTTGGCGTACATTTCATGGCTTTTTTTGTGCTTTAAAACCGCTAATATTTTACACAAATCACATGTAAAATTCAAACAAAGATGGAACATTCCGGCCTTTTTTCAACCATTACTTTTGGTACTGAACTGTAACATTCGCTTTACATTCTACTATTATGGGTATCATTGTGCCTTACCCGGGCAAGGTTTGGGTGTTTACATCAAATTTCGCAATTAAAACGTTTGTTATTTTTTCAGTTATTTTTTTTCAGTTATTTTTTTTAGTAGTACGCGCTCGAGTATTTGCGTAGGTACCCCGCTGATAACAGTTTTATTTGCATGCCCCAAAATGTTCTTACGGTGTGTCTATGCACCGACGTGTAGTTCAAACGCTAGCTTTATCAAATTATGCACAAGTCCGAATCGGGAGAAAGGCTTCTTGCACTATACTGCCCACAATATTGAAACGAAATCGTAGCCAACCTGAAGAGATTAATTTCATAGAATTGTACTTCCATTTTGTGTTCTATTACTGTTGTATATTCCTTAAGATTTATACAATATCATATGTTTTGTGTCCCATTTGCCGTTGCATTATATTTACCACTTTTATTTGATCAAATAGTATTAATGCCTTGTAAAATATTAATATCATGATAATAATTTAAACGCTTCACTAATATCATATATTTTACCCTTGTAATTGTAAGTGTTGTAATTTTCTTTGTGAATTGTTTTATCATGTATTTATAACACAAATCTGTCTGTATTTTGGGCTGGCGGCCTTTCATTACAAATCAAACTTTTTATCCGTTCTATCATGTTATTTTTTATCAAGCGGTTCACACGGTGGAGAACCCACGTGACTTATTTGGTAAAGTGCACGGCGACAAATGTCAACAAGTCTCGATTCAGGTAAGGTTTTTAAAGATAACTTTCTTAATATTTGGAGAATTTTTGTGAAATAAAGACCATAAACCCCGCATTTAAGAGCTCTATCCACGGTAATAAAGAACTTTCTCTAATATCCTAAAGTTTTCCTGAAAATCTTGACCAACTGATTTCTCAGAGTTGAAATCTAAGGCAAAGTACACGGCTTTTGACAAATCTATCGCTTTACTTCATGTTAGCCGTAAATAATTCATACACAAATCTTATTTTAAGCAAATTTTATGCATTTTATAGTTTTCAGCGTGTACTGTTGAACTTCTTATAGTTATTTCAAAGGCGAAAATGAACTAAAACCAAATTGATAAAGTACACGGACATTTTAGGTTTGATAAAGTACACGGTCATTTACAACCTTCAGTGTATATACTCATTATTTCATTGACTGGTGCTTAAACGAGTTATTATAGATTGATTTATTATTTCTATTCTTCAAATTCATTATTGAACATTGCTCCATGTTTGAAAAGACGCATTGCAATGGAGTGACAATGGAAGAATGGACGAGTTTTAACAGTTAGACCGACGGAGTCGCCTAAATGATGGGCTCATTTTCATGAATCATGGAAACATGTGTTATCACACTAAAATTCAGTCCCGTATTTTAACAATATATTCCCAATTGACATATAAAGGGCTTGAAGTTTTTGTAAAGGGTGTTCCACTTCTTTTTCGTTACGTATATGTAAAACGTGTTTGTATTCAGTATACATGGTAAACAGTAACACATTTACTGCTTAATAACTTTTCATTTTGTCAATTTTGAGAAAGAAAAGTGTTCTTGTACTTTTAATGTCTTCGATTGCTAGCTGATTCGATAGACTTATGATTTTGTGATATTTGTTTCATTTCAGAATATGAAGACGCCGACTTTATGCAAAGAATGCGGAATGGCATTTCAAAATAAAAAAACAACACCTAGTAGACCACGATAGAAGGCATTCTGGTCAATTGCCATCGTTTTTGTGGGAAAGTGTTTACACAGACACAGGTTAGTTTTTAGCATTATTTTTTTCGCAGAGAAATAAGAATATACTAAAGTTATACTTTTATTATGACTCCCCTCGTGTAGAGGTTAAGATTTGCCGTCGTCTGACTGTGTTTTCAACGTTTTTTAGGAGTTGCGTTATTCACATAATAATGTGGTCCGTGTTTCAGTGGACAGGGTCGTTTAGTTTTATGATGCTGATTACACGATCAAACACTCATTGCGTGGCAGTAATATAGTGTTTTTTTTATAAATTATATTTAATTACTGACATTGCCAGCATTTCTCGCTAACTTGTGACAGTACATGTCTTTTTTATAGGTGCAGCAATCACGGCGAGACAAAGTTGCACGTTTGCAAATATTGTGGCAAAACTGCTCTTGCAAGACTTGAAAATACACGAAAGACGCGAAAGCGGCCAATTGAAGCTAACCTGTGATGTGTGTGGGTTCAAATTGGGTGACACGACCAATCTCAGTGACCAGATTTCTACTAGACACAGGGGAATGACACGTCACAAATGTCTACAGTGTCGCTCAGCATTCAAGTTCAAATCTGGACTCAGCAGGCACGTTAAGGCGAAACACACCTAATCAGGACACATTGAAAGATCACAATGGTCTAGTTAGAGGTGTATTACAGTATGTTGCCGAGTTAAAATAACGTTTTGATGAGTTAAACATTTTATTAAGATAAATAGCAAAACGTACTGTTACCAAATGGTGCTCTTTCAAAATGTTCGTTTGACTTACAGTACTGAAAAAATTGCTGTGTAAAATTAGTATGAAAACGGATTGAGCATAAAACATTTTCACAAGGTTTAGAGATGCATTGTTGTCATGTTCCCATTGATGTCCTATAAACTCTTAACTGCACGTATCTTATATAATTCAGCAAGCTTTGAAACACAATTATTTTGTAATCACATTTCAGCCTTTAGTCTAGAACATTCTAATGTTCCATGCTCAGCTCTTATCTAGATGTTCAAGTCTTAGTCCTAGCCTGTAAGTTGGTAATATAGTGTGCTCTCATTCCTCCTTGCTGTTTCCCATCTAACTCCGAGCCTCCATCTTTACAATGAGTTCCTGTCTGTATTGTTCGAACGACCGCAGTTTTACTGATGTAGATCAGATAATATGTGTTCAGACTGAACCAAATAAAAGATTCAGCGTTACCTGAAAGGTATGAACAATATGCTTTAAATGTGGAAATATGTTTAAACTAATTGTGATGTGCCTATTTTATTGTTTCATATCACATCAAAATAGGAACATTCATGAAATTTATAATCACCACAAACGGGCCGCTAACTACAGAGATGTTTTATTCGCCGTCAGTCCAGATTATAATTTATAAGTAAAACTATCTGATTTTTGAAGAAATGTATGTATGATTCTGTATTGATCTGCATATTTAAAAGTAATCGAACTTATAATGGCAGACTTTCTCTTAAATTATCCCATAGACTATCTTTCAACTCCTCATTAAATATGATTGCTAAATATTTAGTTATTTAGGTGTGCGTTGTATAATGCAAAATTTATTGATATAACTCAAATAAAAACTAAACACTATACATTCTGACTTCACGAATAGAAAATGCTTATATAACTATTAGTTTGTAAACCGCACTCTACTTTCAAACATAAACTAAAATGACCGTGTACTTTATCATCCTAAAATGTCCGTGTACTTTATCAATTTGGTTTTAGTTCATTTTTACCTTTGAAATAACTAGAAGTTAAACAATACACGCTGAAAACTATAAAATGCATAAAATTTGCTTAAAATAAGATTTGTGTATGAATTATTTAAGGCTTACATGAAGTAAAGCGATAGATTTGTCAAAAGCCGTGTACTTTGCCTTAGATTTCAACTCTGAGAAATCAGTTGGTCAAGATTTTCAGTAAAACTTTGGGATATTAGAGAAAGATAGAGCTCTTAAATGCAGGGTTTATGGTCTTTATTTCACAAAAATTCTCCAAATATTAAGAAAGTTATCTTTAAAAACCTTACCTGAATCGAGACTTGCTGACATTTGTCGCCGTGCACTTTACCAAATAAGTCACGTGGGTTCTCCACCGTCAGTTAACCGCATCGATTTGTGGCATGGAATAGGTGACCGCCAGTCTTTCAGTTGGGAGAGAAGCACAGGCATCATGATGTGTTCTCCTCTCCCATACTTGTTGTATAGCGTAATAAAGTTTGTTTATGTATCCCTATATTCGAATCTGGCAATCTAAATAACATATTGATGGAATTTCATTTGCGCTCGAGAGAGAAACAGGAGTCTTCAAATGTTCAGGAAATGATGTCGTCACATACTGATTTAAGCGCGAAATTATCCTATCAAACTATTTTTTTACATGTTTTGAAAATGAGTCAAGTACGCACATGACCTTTTGTACGGTATCATGGAAACCATAAATCTACATGTAGCGTTTAATGAAATGTATAAAATCTTTCATTATGAACTTGGATAGTATTTAACGTCATTTGTACCAATTTTCTTACCTTTTCATTTACATTCGGCGAACTTCCCGAACAGTCCACGTTATTTTTTTTTCTTAAAGAAAAGGCGATGTTTCACTTACCAACCACGAACATCTTGAAAACCAACAAAGCATTTATTTTCATAATTTATCGAAATTTCTTATTGAAAGCTATTTTATGAACATCAAATTTTAACCCTCTTCCACAGCTATATTTCTTAGCCGGTAGCTACCTTAAAAGGCTTTTAAAAAAGCTGTTGTTCCGTAGGGACAGGCCAAACGCCTTCCCAGTTAGCAGAATCGATTGACACATCGTCTTCGGATAGATATTGCAAATGCTATCGGACCTTACTTTCTTTGCCCATCGGATACAAGTAGGGCCGATACCGTGTCGCGCAAAAATATCAAAAATGATATCGGGCCTATAGTTCTTTGTCCATCGGATTCATTTCTAACCGATATCGTATCTGATGCACTACAGGGCAATATCTGACACATGGTATTTAGTTTAGTTCATACTAACTTGGTATGGCTCGATTGGGCTTTTAGAAAACTCTCGATTCCGTTTGTTACTGGGGGTTTAAAGAAGCCATGACAAATTACCCTGATATAAATCGAACCCGTTGTTCAACCTCTTGAGTACCACTAGACCACTCTCCGGTAGTCTAGACTATAAATCGATATCTTTAAGTCATGATGTCACAGGGTTTCCGCCAGGAATTTCATAAGGCATGTCGGAAGGGGAGGGATCGGGAGCGGTGTCCCCCCGTATTACGTCGATTTTTTTTATTTACGTAATCAAAATGGTGCAATTTCCTGCGTTTTAAACAAGTTTACAGTTATGTTCCTATGATTTAGAATTACCAACTCGAGTCCGATTTACATTAAAAATATTTACGAAAAGGTTTAATTGTTTCTCTTCATTTATTATTGGTATTTCTCAAGTATACCAACAATATACCAACCATGTTCCGACAATCGACGATATTGATTGACTCATGTGTCGTTTAGTGCTGGTATTATTTATATTGACACCGTTGACGTCACAGCAAAATGTGTAAAACACGCTGTCTACATGCTGGAACACAAAAGAGCCCGGAGCAAAGCGACTGCTCGTGGGTGTAGTTAAAGCTAATAATTTTGAAGCCGGGTCGGCTAAATAATAACTAAAAGGGAACGATAAAATAATCAAAGTATAATAATAAGCAACACAAAATATAATTTGCATAAAACTTAAGACGGGAACACGACTCAATTACATACGACAATATAGCATAACCCTTGTTAACACAGATATCTTAACACGGTTATTTTACAATCATTATTTGTGATTATGTCATGTATATCATTACATTTAAACGTAGGCTAAAACATAATCTGTTTGAATAACGAAATGTCTACTCAATACACATATATTTCGAACTGTATTTGCAAACACTGGTCCCCTATTGTAATATAGTTTTGTTCTCATGCCAAGAGTTTTTTTGCCGGCAAAGCCGACTGGGAATAAAGCACTATTGTGTTGCTGCAATAAGGCGGCCAAAATCACGCTATCCGATGCATCTATTTGCAACACAAATGTTTCGTCAAACTCGAGCAATCTTAAAGTCGGTGCTCTAGTGCTAAGTGGATCTCTGGTAAGCTGGTACTTGAAGGTTTTGAACGCTTGTTTATGCTTGTCTACCCAAATATTTTTGTTAGCACTAGCTCGGCAGTGCAGCAATAAACTTTCTTGTTATTTACAGCCCATCGAAAGTGCCTGTTTGTCCCCGGATGATAAATGAGATAGCTTTCATGGGCACTTCAACATTGACCATGCGGTGTCCTGTGTATCTAATGGTTCAACAGACAACAGACATACATGCAATTAGGTGAGCCGCGAGTCTTGCCTGCCTTAAACCTTCAAACAAATCCCTTAGTATGAGGACCTGTTAATCCAATGGCAGTTTATGCCAGTAACCGTAACGACAAAATATAGTTGTCGACGTCGCTACAACTCTCAAGCGTTCAGCATCATACGGTTGAACGTCTCTGCCGAATTGAACATACCTAGTGGCATTTTGCGAATCTAGTCCTAACATGTCATAGACTTATTTATGGACTATAGGTATTTGCCAACTCCCTTTACTTAGATCAATTGGCCATTGGTTCCAGGTTGATGGATGATGGCTCATTCGTGTACACAACTTACTCTTTTGTGACTGTTGTATATATTTATAATTTAATCTGAGTTAATGTTTACATGAATAAGTTCAAAGAGGAACGAGCATGTAGCGAATTCATTGATCGTTTTAGGACTTTCCACTGTGAGCAAGTTGATGTTCATGCAAATACAAACATCGATACTAAAAACCTTTAGATATGACCAAAACGAAGGTAAAAAGACATTAATATCGAACAAATTGAAATTTATTATTCCTGGATTTGTGGAGAGATAAAAACACACACTTATAGAAAGCATTGGGGAATTCTTGAAATAAATGACTTAAAATGGCCGTGGAACTCCATATGCACTTAGGGTGAATTATTTACTAACATTAAGTTTAGAACATTGCCAAGAGCATCTCCAGGAAAAGGAAATCTTTGACTCACGGGTTATATCAAAATTAATCAGTGAAGTCCTATAAAAACGTCCATTTTGGTAAGCATGCAGGAACGTATATTTAAGTTGACTTGAAAGGTGTATGCAATATAAATTACAGCCGCTGATCACAACTTTGGCCAGGATAATTTAATATTTAGGTCTACATGCTATAATTGTTTAAGGGGGAGAAAGCTTAGAGTTATTAAAATTATTAAAATCTGAAATACGTCAGTGTGCACTCAAAACATGTAATAGTCAATAGTTAATAATGTGATTAATCTCGAGATAAGTCCTTCAAAAACATTCCTTTCCAAAATCATCCTATTTTTACCAAAAAAACAAACAAACTGAAATGAAATCTTAATGTGTAAAAACAATAAAGACTGTACACACTTAAACAGCGTACATGATTGCTGATTATTATCTGAATGGGATTCATTCCAGGTGGACTTACTTTTTTTGTCTCTCAAATTATAACAAGGTAATATAGTGGAATATATGCCTTAGATAGTTCATAGTATACAAGAAGAACTTATTTTTTTTCTGCATCGTTTGTAGACTTAATGTAAAATTAGCATGTTTACCAAATGTGATTGACAAAAGCGGGACTTTATTTATAAATGCTCATAAGTTTAGCAATCATTTTAGACTTGATGTATATTGATGTAAACATTTCCATGCCTTTTTGGTACTGATCGAACTGTAAGAACGGTTGGGCGGCGTGTGTTTAAGTACTGATCGAACTGTTTAACGGTTGGGCGGCGTGTGTTTTGGCAAAACTTCCAGTATTGGCGTAAAACAATAAATAACTCGAATTTAAGTTTAATCGGCGGAAGACAATCGGCGGATGAACGTACTTTTTTCAACCCGTGGATTAAGAGTGAAGGTTATCCTTGGTTCGTTGATTTCTGATATCAGCGACTTTTATTTAAACGCTCGTGTTCTTTGAAATTATATCTTAGATTTGCCTTATTAAACGTTTAACACACCAGTAATAAAACAATGTGTAGCATCACCAAATAACTACAGTGCAAGAAACACCATCATTGCTTTGTAATTGGACATACATGTAGGAGTTATCCATCTTGAACCCTTAATAAATACGCATACAGGCGACATATAGGTATTACTTTGAGCGTCGATGGCAGCATCGGCGTCCCTTGTACAGAAAAAAACTCATTACCCAATCCTGGTTAAACTTGGTGACAGTTGTTGTTGACATTATGTTAAGGTCCTGTTCAATAGTGGGGTGAATCGCTGCAGCAAAACCAGATGTATAAAGAAACACCGCTTTTGCATTAAAAAGGGTAGTTTATATCCTGTGCTGACATTACTTTGAGTAGTTATTATTAAAGTATGATGGGGCTTGGTCACAGGGTTTGTGGGTATAATATCGCGCTTAAAATCGATTGTGGAATGAATTGTCCGAAATATGTCCTTTTCCTTTACCTTTTCCCTTTTTTGGCTGCAGCTGTATTTTTTTCTATTCTATCGTATATCAAACATCACTCCATCTACGCCTCTTATCTCTTTGAAATGTTTTTCTTGTTTAGATTATATTTGGTTTGAGCGCCCCAAACATGCGACAGTGCCCTAAACAGGCGAAAAACTATCCCGCTGATAGAATACATGTAGTTCTAATTTCCTACCAAATTTACACGTGTTTCAACTTTGATATAATTGAGTGGGTTTTTTCATGAAATTGTGAATTTATACAATATTTAAACCGCAGTATACCAATAGCAAACATTTTAATCAAGTTTCTGAAGAAATTGCTTTCAGAGCATGAGGATCTTGTTCGACACTCCCAGTACAGTAATTAGTGCTGTTTCGAAGTGTGCGTGCATGCTATTTAAAGGTGCTGGTATATCAATACAGCCAGCAAACTAATTAAAGTTTCTCCCAAAATGAGTAATATTTCAAATTGATTTTCTGTTCAGTCTACATTAGAAACTGATTTAAAACGAGTGCTGTAGTTGCTTTGAGTGCGACAATCATAATGTCAAGGTCTGCGACTCTGTTTTAAAAGGAAGTTCAGCTTGCTTCATATTTAAGAAAACAATTATGTGTTTTCTCTTCCAAACTGAAAGGGTTAGTGTTAGAATTAAATGTTATTTTAGTGGAAATTATGATTCAATATCTGTGTTTAAATGTTAGTATAGATTGAACGTGGAAAGTTTCAGGGGACGACTGTAGCATAGTGACGTCCGCTTTCATGGCGTCGATATCATGGACACATTCGTTTAAACCTCGCCCATTAAAAGATTTTAACTTTGCTTATTGTTTTGATGATGGATAATAATTTGATTTCCTATTCAACTATGATTTTAAATTGTTTTACAGGGGTTATATTACAATGTACTCTTCGGTGGTGAGAAGTAAAATTATTAAATTGAATTGATCTGAGCATTGAAAACAGAGCCTATTTCATTTTATCTTAACGCAGTCATTAAAACCGCTCATTATAGCAAAAATTACCAAAACAAATGCTCTCGACGTATGTTACAAATGAATTCAAAATACATATTTGATTAGTTTCCCCTTTAATTTCAACACTGTCAAAGTAGGTGATAGATTGGCAGGGGAGACTTTTCGGACTAATGAAATTATTAAAAATATATTTCATACTTTGGATGTTCATTTACCTATCTATGAAATATATCAACTCAGTCCCGTACATATTCAACATTTCAATTATTGAAGTATTTTGATGAAAAAAAATGTTTTATATAATATTGATTATAGTCAAACTTGTATTTAGAGGTCAGGTGGGAAATTGCTGCCACTTAACCTTTGTTTAAACCGAGGCTGTTACATATTTTAAATGGCAAATGCCTGTGCATGCAAAGAAATCAAATAGGCTAAAACAATTAAAACAAACAAAATACTTTTTTTTTCTTTTAGGGCAAATTTACAATATCACTTGATATCTATCTTGCTTTCTTTGCGTCAAGATGTTTACCTTGACAAAAGTCAGATGCAGAAGCGTGCGTGACAATGTTTTAACAAGTCGAGGATGCTCCCTTGCGAGGGCGCTCGTAATGTTTGAGAAGTCCTGAGAATTTTAGAGTACACAGTACTTGTTTTACCCAAGGACAGTTGTCTTTTGTGAACAGAACAGAACAGAATTTTATAAGACGTATACCATCAGAGTACATAGTCAAATAATATCAAACACATTTACAAATATGAAGTCAACAAGTCACATAATACAAAACCGATGTAGGTTGAATACAAATAGAAATAAATAAGTTGTCATGAGAAAATGCATATAAATGCATAAACATACATGATATGAGGATGCGCATATTATACTTATTATCATAAGTAAGAAAAGTTCTTAAAATGTTTTACAGATTCCTTAATATATTTGGACTATTTAAATATTTCTTGATATACTTTCTTCTAACGTCGATATAACAAGGACAAATTAATACAACGATATTTTTACCTTTAAAGTCACGAGAGTTACAAAAAAAATCAGTAACGTTCATATCTGGGAATATTGTGACATAATTATCTACCAATATGGATTCTTAAAGAATGCGCCGAAACTCTTAGTCTAATCACATAGAATCGTAAATCATGTGGAAGAACATTTAAGTATTGCTCGTAGTCTAATGTATCTTTAATATTATCATACAATTTTAACACTCCACCTGTTGCTCTGTCATTTCACCATGTTTGCTTAAAGGTATGAACTCATGTTTGTTTAAATATGCTTAAAAATGTGTTAACATCATACAACGATGGATTATTGAAACATATGTATAACCATGTTAACTAAGCAGATCTTTAACATCAGCAACCCAACTGCGTTTTCCGTTTTCGCAATCATTAACAGACATATCATATATTTCCTTAAGTACAACATTGTCAGTGCCTGCAACGTTATGCCAATATTTTATTTTTCTCATATAACGTGATACAAACAATGGATAACGTCCTTATTCTTCATATACTGCACAGTTACATGTATTGATACGTATATTTGGAATTCTTTTGCAAAACTTGGATTCTTTCGATTTTCCAAATCCCTAAATCTCAGAACCATATATATAACTTATAGTTGATCCAACAAAAGCATCAAATAATTGACATACAATGCTATGCTTTATACTATATTTACTACAATTAGATAATAACACATTAAGCGCCTTAAGGGCTTTCGCAACAGGGTATTCTTGGTTCAGTGCGAATTTACCCATGTAATAAAAAACAGTACCCAAATAATTGAAGTCATTTACAACATCTTGGTTATTAGTTTTGTATAAAAATGTTTCGTTTCTTAACAGGCCACCTCGTTTGCGAAATACCATAGCCTTTGTCTTACTTGGTATGTGTGTATCGGTTACAGCGGACACGTCAAAGAACCTATGGGTCTATTTGGAAAATGTTAGGGTATCGCACACGGATCTCCTTGTATCTCACTGCTATTTCAACGCTATATGGCCACGTCATGTCACATCATTTACCTTTTAATTAAGTCGTGACAGCACACGGCTGGTTTAAGCCATGCAGCCAATGTATACCAACAGTCCTTTATAAGCTAAGAATAAGCACAAACACACCAAAGTCATTCCTGAGATCTGTCCCGTCTACAAAACGGATCTATACAAATGGCATTGGTTCTAGATCATATTAACGAAGCTGCCATTCCGATGTCTTCTGTTCAATTAGCGAATGATATATAACTAAATAATACATATTGACGTCGTATGAATCAACGACGTCGATGAAATTATCTGGTTTACACGAATTAACCTAAAGTAATCATGTGTTTTATGTCGTCTGCTTAATTTCATCGCAGAAGAAAATCTTTAGAAATCTAAAGGCGCTAGTTATTAGATCACGCTCGACCATAACTCAGGCAAGGCTGGTAAACGATAATGGGTTTTGTTTAAAAGTGCTCGAATATTGCAGAACAGAGGGAATCTTTGCCACTGACTGAAACCGTAAATGGCAGTCCAAAACAGAAACAGTAAATTCATTTGTTTAATAAAAGCGCTGAAAGCGTTGAAAGCCAGTATGCACGACAAGCGTGATTTAACCTTTTGACAATTCTCTTCACAGGCAATCAAGATCAAATTCAAAAAATATTGTGTGTGGCCTTAAACCGTAATCGATAAACGCCTGTCATTACCTTAGAATAGGTCATGTAAATTGATGTGTTTTAAATACAATTAGACAGTTTGATAACAATCTAATAAACCAATATGTACTAGGATTTATGAGCATTGTTTTCATCTCGGAAGTTTATTGCTAGTGTAAAGTGTATTAAATGAAGACCGATATTACCTGTCGACGTTTTGACTATTTTTGTAGGTAATGTATGCAGGGTCTTCTAGTCAATACATTTCCAGTTTTGCGTAATTATCTATAAGTATCTATTCCCTTCAGTTCCTCACCAAGTTTTTCGGCTTGTTTTCTTATTCATATTAACGTCGCAATCTCGTGAACGTAATTAAAAAAGTGTTATTTTAATTTGCACTTTTTGAACCGCATAACTCGAGGCGTCCCATTTTATAACACCGGTGCATTATTTTTAACATGTCATGTCAAAAAGTAGATCTGACGATGCCTGATTTCGATTATGCGGTACTAAATGTAGGCCTGTATCATATACATATATGCATATGTTTACATCAGATATGTAGAACTATAAACATAAAATATACTCAGAAGCAAAACCAATCTGTTCCTTTATATTTTCTGCAGTGGTTATTATCCTGTACGTGTTGAGTGTTCATACATAACAAGCCCAGTGGCCTCATTATACGCTCACATGCTCGTGCAAACATGCTAGAACTGATTGTGGCACATGCGTGGTACAAATTATGAGGCAAGTTTCGTAAAGAAATGTTGTGAGTTTACAGCAAAAAACCATAGGTAACTAGTCGGTTCATGAACAACCAACGCTTAAAGATATGGCACAACATCCTAATAAAACATATATTGGCATCAACTTCTTACGTCTATGTCATTTCGGTGGCGTCATATTTTGACGCTGCTCTTAAAACCTACATGAGAAGAATTATTTATGCTTTCGGTGATTTATAGATATTTATTAGTGAAACGAAAATGATAATTCACTGTTTCAAGCAGTGAAATAACATTTCGATATTTTTAGTTGTTTAGAAAACTTTAGCCCGTTCTCAATACCAAATCAAACGTCAGTCCGCGCAGGGCTGGGACACAATTCTAACGACTTCATTTTCGAACGATGTTACGTTCACATACGATATTTCGCGCTATTCTAGAAATCTACAATTAAATGTCATTGAATTTTTTAGGCATATAATAAAAAGAATAATGGTTGGTTTCAGTGTAAACTCGCAATATAATTCACCTCGTGAACACCGAAAGTAAATATCTCCCTCGTGGCTACACCATTCGTAAAATATAGCTTTTGGAGATCACTCAGTGAAATACATACGATCTTAAACCGAAACAAATAATTATTCTCTATACAAATATTATTCAATATTTCATGATTTTGGTCCAACTGAATACATGCCACGTTACAAAGGGCCATATTGTGCGGTAAATCAATGACGCGAATGAAGTCAGGCGTGTGGATCTACCGGCTAGCTTTGGAAATATACACGTTACACATTCACGTATTTAGGACATGAATAAATCGTATGAAACATGGATCTTTAACGATATATGCAAGTGGTGTTGGACATGGTGGATATTCCCCTGAATAATGAGTTAGACAGTTAGATGAATAAGCGCTTAGATTTATGTGAATAAAATATTTACGTTTAATATTTTAGGAAAATTATAAATAAACTTTATTATAATCTATTTTTTGTTTTTCGTTCCTGATCAACCTGATGCAAAATTACACGGACATTTTCTTATCAGCAAAAACGAGAGAAGTCTTAATACAGTACAGACGGGAGGGAGTACTTCCTATGTTATTCAAATATCCACAAAACGCTGCGTTTTTTTTCTTATTTTGACTGTCATGTTCGGTTGCAGACTCTCAAACTTAGTCTGACTCATTTTAACCACATATGTTTACCTAGGATCCCTGATGAAGTAAATATGATGTCTTTTTCGCACCATCATTACATCGTCAACTTACCCTAAAATGACAGTAATGTATACTTCTCAATATAAGTTCCAAAATAAGGACTAAATATTGCTTAACGTTTCAATATTTAATTTAATTTATTTAGCACATACGATGATTTTCTGAACTGGTTTAAACATATTGATCAATAGACAAATAGCATCGAGTTTAATGGCTAGTCAAGTATTACGATACCAATCAAAATTTAAACGATGCGATGAAACCAAGGTTTAATGATTAGATATTTGAAATGTACACAAATAGAAATGTTGTGACTATTGTATTAACGGGATCAGTTGTTTAAACCTTCATATAACCAGTATCTTTTTTCATGCGTAAGCCATAGTACCTCAGTTTCCCCAATGAACACTTATTTCACATCTTTTTTTCTCGGGATCAGCTTGCTACACACCAATTTTTTTCATCACATGTTTTCCTCACTAAAATCGTTGAGCGGAAACCTTTCCTTGACCATTGCTTTACAAATCCCAAAGACAATCTCATGGCTAGTTTCCATATGTGATCACTACATGCCAAGTTCCAAGTGCCAAGTTCCATAACAATATGTACATTCTAACTAAAGTTGTCGAGCGGAAACTATTTTTTTTCTATTTGTCTTAACGGTCACATTCCCCAAATGCAATCCCCAAGAACGACTCTACAATAACTTGCTACAAGCCGAGTTTTATCATAATAAGTAACTTCTAACAAAAGGTGGAAACATTTTTTTGACAGTGACCTTGAGCCTGTATAAAACAAATGCAATTCCAAGGTACGTCTCCACATTAACTTATTTCATGTCAAATTTCATCACAAGACGCCACTCGAGCGGTAACCGTTTTTTCTATATCATAAACATATTAAGGAGAATGAAACTTTTAAGCTTATATTTGTTCAATTTAAACGATTTTCTACACGGAAATAGAATAATTCTATGAAATATGGTTTCTATTTTAAAATGCGAATGCGGAGGACGGATGCGTGGACAGCGTGCGCATGGAATACCAGCCTTAGTCATTCTCGCATGTGAATGTCTTTAAACATGTTTTGAACGAAAACTGGGTAATTAGAAGGAGAATGTGGTCGTTGCTAACTCGTGCAGTGATAGGCCCGTTTCACATTGACCAGAAACAAACATCATTTTATAAACACGTGTTTTAAAATGTGTATTCCTAATCTTCAACAAGAGCAATTGCAAGATCGGTGCATGAAGACGGTTGCACGTTCATCCAAGAAAACAAATAAGCGAGTTTACAAACGGGCGTGATTAGGTGGGATAAATGTGCACAACACACAGATGATCCTCCTGTACCTTGAACAAACGGATTAGATGGACTTGCCCTATTTGATTGAGCTTTGTAAGCCAAGATAACAAAATGTAACACGACATTTCTCCCGGTTAATCAATCATTGGGGTAGACCTCGTGAAAATCAACGCGATCTTTCTTTGTTTTCCAGTAGAGTAAAGGCGTAACTTGTTTGTGTGGTACCGCCAAGGAAGAACAGTTAATTTTGCTACAAATGAGTTCAGTATTGGCGATTAGGAAAGGTCCATGAATGAACTTCATAGACGCTATGTTCACAATCGCTCGAATTGTGTCGCCATACATTAGCCGTATTCTGTTGCTATTCTCATCAAAATCCCAAGCTTCGCCTTGTGTGTACTTTGGATTTTTCTCATGTCTTAGAAGTATTTTGACCCTTTATGTGCATGGCTTTGTTGTAACGTTCTGTTTTATCTACAGGGAGCAGAAACATTTTTTCTAGCCTATATGTATATATATATATATATATATCTAGTATATAAAATCAATATAGTTTGCTTCAGCCCCCGTGGTTTTGTTTGTAAGTAGCACGCACCTGTTATAATCTAAAGATAAGAGCATTTATCATCTAAAACAAATACTCCGTATTACATTTTTGGAACTATATTTCATTATCATTGACACTAGGATGCTCCGTTGAATTTGATCTAAAGAAAGTAGTATAAAAGCAAATGCCGGAAAACGAATGATTATCATTTATACTATCAAAGAAGAGAATGTCTTAAGATGTAGGTAGCTCACCTTTCTGGTCAATATCTTCCGACATGAGGAGGGAGGCACCAACCATTAGAAAGCAGACGACAATGAAAACCACGGCTGCACACATCACCACCTTCGCTATCCCGCGGTGTCGGGTCGGCTGGGTAAGAAATTGGTATAGTTTTGATAAAAATATATCATACGAGTGTTGAAAAAATGAAAATAGAATAACACAAACGTCATGAAAATGTGTTAAACAAGGTTTACATTGTATTAAAAAATGTTATTAAAAAAAAATGCAACATAATTTTTCAAGTGTGTTAACAAACTGACATAAATTTTGAAAACGGTTAAAGATGCACTCTTACCCTCCAATGAGCAATACCAGAATTCATACAATTGTTACCGAAAAGGATGAGTAAATAAGGAAAGCAATTATTTGTTCTTAGGGAGGATACTGTGTTTATTTTGAAAGAAAGGGGCAGAAAACACGATATTTCTACCTTATGATATGGTAGTTGATCAATGTAAATCTTTTATGACCCACCAGTCATTTAATATAGTTGTTCGTTCTTCAGCTATTAAATACACGGTTACAATCTTAATTGTTATCAGTGATAAATAATTTCCATTAAATCATTATTTCTAGTAAACTGTTAAAGGTTTATCACTCGATATTTGTGTTTGTTATAGAACAGAACAGAACATTTATTTCCATGAAGTTCATAGACCCATCTGGCAAAACATGTACATATACAATGGCGATTAAGCAGCAATAACACAATTTATGAAAAAATAATGATATAAATAAGTTATAATAATAAATACATAATTATGCAGATATAGAGAGGTGCACTAATAGTTAATATTGATCTTTGTCTTCACAAGAGCACTTGATTCAGTTACTGTGTACTGTTGTACATGCGTATGTATTGATTTTAAATACGCGTTTCACTTTAAGATTGGCGAAGTCCTGCAATTTATTTCTCCGCTTTATCAGAAGCGGGTGTAGGGTTTGACGTTAGAGGGCCAAGCATTTGTGTGTGGGTGGAGAAAGAGGGTCACCTTTGCCAATTTTGGTGTATTATATGCGTGACTTTACCATAAATATAAATATATAATAACAAAATATAAGGGTAACGCAAATAACAAAGAAACACATTTTAAATACAAAAAAGTATATACAAATCTCAAGATGATTATTTTTTGCGTAACGTTGGCCCACCTGATGTTCGTTCTCCATGTCCTCCTCCGTGTTACCAGCGTTCACTGGGTTCAGATACGTGCGAGAGTTAACGCCCATAATTTCCTCGTGGCTGCAAGCAACACGGGAAGCCACGTGATACATATGCTCAAGGTACCCGTCAATCGGTTCTTCTTCCTGCATGTGTTCACCAAGGTCATGGTCATCGTCTGCATCACGCTCCGGAGTCACGTGGTATACGCGAATGTCGTCTCCCAGCGACCGACGCCGCGGTTTCTTCCGGTGGAGACGGTCGTCAATAGCGTCAACGGAACCGGAACATGTCATCTGATGAATGCTTTCATCATCAGCCATTCTAAGTGGCACACGGGAAGATGTCTAGTCTGGAACCCAGTGGTTGATTAATAATTAAAAAATATATGGGCGCAATACCTTGAGGAGGCATCGCCACGTGCAGGTGTACAGTTGTTGTTTTTAGTTCAAACGCGCCATTAATTTTTCTAACTATTCTTATAATACACTGTAAAAAAACTAGATTTTATAAATTCATGAGTCGGTGTCGATCTTCATGCTTACAATCAATCACCAATTGCAAACCATGCATATGTTTCTCCTCACGACACTCGGAAATGTCATTTCATATAAATAAAAAAAATAAACTCGACACGTACAATGCTTATTTTTCCATGGAGTTCTTTTCAAAGTAAAATAAAAGCAGCACTTACCTACGTGTGTAGTAAGAGCGAAAATACGAAATGATGGGCATTCCTTCCCATTTTCTTTAAGTTCATAATTCAAAATTCAATCAATGTTCCTGTCTGCCGTCTGTCAATGTTTTAACGCCGCTGACGACAGTGAAAATTCACAACCACTAGCTTATGCTATCCCCGTAAAAAAATCTCCGAAAAATATTTTGGACAACAGTTCATCGCTAGTGTTTCTGGGTGTTTCAAACAATTTTCACTTGGGCTGCCCTTATAGTAGACACGTTTACCCATAACCCAGTTTTCTGACAGTCTTGAACAACTTTCATTATATCCTACATTGTGTTAATTGAAACATTACGTCAATTCATTGTCGAAAGCTGGCATGAAGCAGAGATGCTATTTATGGCAGCCATTTCCTAGTTAAGTTACACTACTATAATATACCCAGCAGTTCCCAATTGCTTCAGTGCGCTCCTGGTATTGGCCATATGAACAGGTTTATGCATTTTTCATGATATAAATATTACAATAGTGGTTCCTCGTGGCTATTTGACGCCCGAAGTGATTTTACGACATCCATTCTTCTAAATTGAGATGAACTTTCTACTCTGGAACAAAAGCTGAGCATAGAGGGGAATATTACATTCAAAGGTCTAATCGTGAGTCAATACTGTGATTTGACGTCCTACGATGTTCAATTCCAGAATGATTGAGAAAACACAGTTGGAAGTTCATACGTTTTATGAATCATATTCATAACTTTGACTCGCGTTGTAAAATAGCCTATATACATGTACATGGACATGAAATATTCCAAAATGTCATCATACCCCGTAAGGTATAGGTTGTAGTGCATGTATTTTATTAAGACTAATTTAATCCGAGAAGTGACAACGATCATTATTATTAAGTGTGACGTAACAACCAAATATATATTAATCGACTCAGAAATGCAGGCTAATAGACGAAAGAGAGAACAAGAATCTTTTGGCTAACATTAACTAGGTTGAAGTATAACAGTTTTATGGTTGACCGGACAGTCAGTTTAACTGGCGGTTAGTTAGTTGGTTGGTCGGACAGTTAGTTTAGCTGGCGGTTAGTTAGTTGGTTGGTCGGACAGTCAGTTTAACTGGCGGTTAGTTAGTTGGTTGGTCGGACAGTCAGTTTAACTGGCGGTTAGTTAGTTGGTTGGTCGGACAGTTAGTTTAGCTGGCGGTTAATAGTAGTTGGTTGTTTAGCTGGGTTGAGACGATCGGTGGTCGAAAGGTGAACGTATACACAGATTATCAAGGATAACGTTGATATTGTATACACATTTATCTTGAGTCGTAACATTAGACGTTCTCATCCGATTCTGGGATTTCCGTATGAAGCACTATGCTTTCATTAAAACATATGTCAAAAAATGTTCGGCCAAACACGAAGTGTATTTGTATTATGTTTGGTATAATTAATGAATAGACTGTTTTGTAAACATGTGCGGTTATTGATCAGTTTGTCGCCTTTCCGATAGCGTCCATGGACGGCGGACGGAGCCTGTCACGGTTATGGGCATTCAAACTGATACCTTTCAACATCCAATAAGCGCATATGTATCAATTATTTAGGCAAATCATAGCTCTCATAGTGTGAACGTCACGCGAGAATAGGCTCCAAATAAACAAACAAGTTAAATAGGCTTCTAGTCGATGTTAAGTCACCGGAAGTTCTTTAATAATATCACAATTTAGTTCACTTTGCATGTGTGGTAATCATTAGAATATCATAATCTAAGAACTACTGCATTAAGTTTTTTTAGTTAAGTTAACATACTTGTTTGATTAGATGCATTGAACGTCATAATTACATTAGTTGTTCAACTATATATCAATATCAATTAATTTCCTCAAAACTCCTAATGAAATTGAACGAGACATTTTGCCATCATCGTCTTCATCATCATCATCATCATCATCATCATGATATATATATTCACACTTCAACCTATTCAGCCGTGTCTTTGATGTCTTGCATCAAAATTCGTCTTCTTATCGAATATATCATATTGTCGTTCATTATAACAATTACCTCAATTAGGTCAGTGTGTCCCCATCAACTGATCGTGGGATTTTACAAGTTTTGGTAGTGATTCCTAAAATTTCCCCGAGTTTTGGGTAGTCACTTTTTTAATATTCGTCGCTACCAAAAACGACGTAACAGTTCTATTAATAATTAAATGTATGTTTCGTAAATGCTGTGGTAAATTTGAAGCGATTGTTCAAGCGTTTGACAAAGTGGTCACTGCGTCTAAACAGCGACCAGTATAACTGAAAATACAGAAGCAAGTTTGTAGGTTACTGATATAGCCGCCTGGCTAACTTTGTTTAACTATTCACGGATATCAAAGCGGTTCCTTTACAACCTAGTTTAAGGAATGTTGGGCATGAAAATCCCCTGCTGTGCATCTCCCGTTTATTGCACTGGTGTCACAGTAGGGACCATTGCCTGTGTATTTGGTCATTGGCTTAGGGCCATTTAGGGTTGACACTTTTCAATTAGATAATCTCATTGTTGCATATAAACAATATGCCTAGCAAATGTATTTATTGATTAAACCGATTGGAAATTAATAATAATCAAATATGAGTGATAAGTATTTAAACAGTTATATACCTTATATATATATATATATATATATATATATTATTTTTTTTAAAGCAATGTCACCATTGTAAAATATTAATGGGCTATTATATATAACATAACTCTTATTTTTATTCTAAGGCATTGCAATAATAAAATTATTATCATTTGAACAACAACAACTAAAAGACAAGATGTATTGTCCTTTTCTATAATAAAACCTCTATATAACTTCACAGATACTCAGATCGGAGATCTGATAAACAGCACCAGGCGATTTAGATAAAGATCAATACACAGAAATTGTGTACAATAAACAGATTGGGGAGGGCTGGGAGTCATAGAAGGGTTAAACTAGGCCTGTAAGGTAAGTTGAAGAAATGTGTTATTTATTAGTATTCACTTTTATTACAATCTAAAAAAATATCCATAGGGCTTTGTACATTGAAATTGTTAACATGCATCGCCATACTTGTAATAATAATAATAATAATAATAATAATAATAATAATTATAATAATAATAATAATAATAATAATAATAATAATAATAATAATAATAATAATAATAATAATAATGATAATGCTTTACTGGTACTGTTGTAATGTGCTACCAAGCATCACTTTGTTTCACTTGTTTGATAAAACTGCTCTAATGTCCATCTGTGTGTAACATCTCTTCAACATTCCCTATCCTTAAGCGTTCCAAATCCTGCTGAGCCTTATCCTTTCTGTGCACTGGAATGTGATCGAAGCACGGGGCAATGTCACCGCCAGCAGTGCCCATAATCTTCTTCCGGCCGCCCAGATGGGAGTCCATGTACTTCGTGACGTCATAAACACCACACTTGTACGTCACCCAGACGCCAGTGTCAGGAGTCACGTGTTTTCGGATTTCTTCTGAGGTGTAGGATTTCGCGCCTCTGAGGCAAGTGCCCGGTTGTGCGGTAGCGGCCATTACAGATGCACGCTCGTCGCCATAGTGTCGATACAGAGCATAACCTGAAATAGCATGCGCCTTTGCAAATTTTAACAAGATTGACGAACTACATGTATCATAAGATACGCCCTTCGAAATGACGATTGTTCTCTTGAAGTTTGCCTACTTTAATCAATTCAATATTCATAACTCTGAAGTGACAGAGATAACATGGCTGGTTATTAAACCTGACGAGAAATTCTGTCCATACACATACATTATTGGCCAAGTTTGGTGATGATCCGACAAAAGGTTTCCGATTCACAGCGCAAACAACATAAAGCTTGTGAAATGGCCCTTGCTCTGAAGTGACTGGAGTGACATGACCCGTAGTACTTCCCGTCTTATGACAGGCGTATACAAAGCAGGTCATGAAGGCCCTTTACCGCTTACCTGAATCCATAGTATTGTTTAAATCTATTTGTTATAAAAACATGTTTATCATGTTTTGTCTAGTGTTTCTAACTAAACATGATCTATATTCGGACTTCATCTACAACTTACAATTTAAAGGTATATTATATTAAAGGCATATATTTTGGCTATGTTTCAATATGAGTGCGAATACAATAAGACCTTGAGAAGGTAGTGTTAGAAGATTTGACCTAGTTATCTACTTGACCGGACATGACCCATACTAGACCCAGAACATTCTGACAATGTTTCATAACGGTCGGATGGAAAGTGTGGCAATGAATAGTATTGTGCATCACAAATCTGTTTTTCTATATTTGATTTACTGACCCATTTCTTCACCATACTGGACAATGACCTAGATTTAATGGAGTCAAACATTCTGACCTAGTTTACGAATAAAAGATTGGAGATAAAATATTATATCTAGAGTGAAACATTTAACCTGACCCTGTGGTCCAGTATATATTTGACAAAAAAAATTCTAGCTTGATCTTATTTAATTGAACAAGTTTTCTGAATTTCAATAGATTTTTTTTTTTCAAACAGTTATTTCGTCATTGCCTACGTTTCGACCCGACATTGACCTATAGTATGACTTGAACTGTGGACCTCTAATGTGTGAACAAGATTATTTCAATGATTTACCAAGATTATACACTTGGCCCGTCATTTTGACCCACGATCAAATTCTGATTGTTAACAGGTTTTTTTGAAAGTTTGTTGAAACATGACTTTTCGAACAAGGTGACCAAGTTAAAATAGATGGTTTTTATAATGACTAATAAAGCAGTGTAAATATCAGGGTCACAAACGTTCTTTACGAGCAACCCCAAACCGACGACCATTCGCATTGCAACTTGAATGGCTACCGACTTGGACACTCACTAATAAGTAATTTATTTTTAAAAACATGATTGTACAAAATTAGTGTAAACATACCTGTCACAGCTACAGCTGCTGCTACTAATGGTCCTGGAAGGTGTGGTCCTGTTCCGGAACTGTTGGCCCTCAGGCCCCGCTCCTGGCGCAGGAAGTTGCACCTGGATACACCCAGGAACCTCGCGCCCACATGCACACCTGATCGGCATGCAACAGCTGTCATGATTCCAAGAATGGACTCCTATGTCGAGTGTCAGTTTGTCAAAGAAAACTGCTCCAGCAAAATAGGTGAGGTAAGTGATCTGCAAATATCGACAAATATAAAGTCGTGTTGCTTAGCAGCAGAAATAAATGTCTTGGAAGGAATTATTGTTGTTTCCGAAGAGGAAAATTCAACATGTTAGTTGTGATAAATAAGTCTTAATGCGACAAAAATAGCTGACATGTATATGATGAATGCTCATGAATGCATGAAAATAAACATGATTGTGTAATCATGTATGCACATATACCCTATGACAAGTACCTGTTAATATAGTAATAGAGATCAATAATCGTTAAGTTCAGTATCGATTTAAAGTCGTGCAATATTATCATTACCTGTTATACTCCTAATTCTTAACCTCATTGTGATTTCTAGTTACACCTGACCTTTAAGCCGTTCAATTCTAAAATTTATCTGAGCGAGTTGTGTCACCTTGGAGAGTTTTACTTAAATGTGTGTCAAAATAAACTATCAGTTAAGTCTAACGAAACACGCGTGACACAGTCATATTGTCAACCTGTCTTAAGACATTTTATATTTAAAATACACTATTGCTTAAAATGGTGTTTTTAAACGGTATACGCCAAGTACATCTTACTCAACTAGAGGATTGTTTTGAGACAATACATGTTTCCACCGCCATAGGTGGCAGTATCTGTCAACGATGGTGAGCAGGTTATATATCATTTCACAAAATAATAACACTTATTATATATATTTACATTTAATTTCCAACTCTATCCTAACTATTAATAAATATATCTACGATGTTGCGAGATTGTTCAACAGAAGACACAACTAATGTTCACCTCTGTTTCAAAATGTGCCTAAGTTTAAACAGAAGTGCCGCGAGGTGGAGCAGTATAAGTTTGCCCATCAGTGCACGGTAGTTAACAGCGTGACCAAGCTTCGTAAATATTTGATAACCAATAGACAAGATAGAGCGGAAAAGGGACAATTAAAGGATAATATGTTCGAAAGCTATAAAGCTGGATACCGAGCTCATCCGATGTTATGCCCGTAATAAATGCATCCAAGTTCGGCAAATATTGGATAAAACTAGACGCCAAATGTCGACATGTCCAGCCCTTTGAAAGAGCCTTTGACACGTACATTAGGTTGCCCATGCATTTGCAACACAGAATAACATGGGGTTGTAGAATACATGAAATTTGCGATACTCCGCCTTATCATACTGAACATTCATGGCAAGTTTTTTTGAAAATCCTACAATGCATGGTAAAGATACAGCCCGGACATGGTTCAGTCGACAACAGTCCTATCAACAGTACTCATTTTGATATTAAACCTCTAAGAGTGACCATGACCTTTGCGATACAGGCCTGCGACTTTTTTGCGACACGCCACTTCATCGTCATTAACATTCAGGTCAAGTTTTATGGAAATCTTGTAATGCTTGGATGAAAGGCGGCCCGCACAAGGTAGTCCCACTGTGTGGGAACGGACACCGGATATAGCTCAAAAAGTGATAAGTAAACAGACAAATATGGAGTTGTTTTTCTTAACCAGAGGCAAGATCTTGCTGTGTTAACGCATATCTACCGTATCCACATATGAAACAAGTGTTTGAGCTAATAGCTGAATGCTAAATTTGGCCTATGGTGTACTTTATAATGCTTACGATTTAGCAGACCTCGAAAAATGTTTCTTCAAATCTGAGATGATCACCTCAAAACTTGCAGAATTTCGACGAGTATTGTTATTTTTAGGAAATATATCGAATAAATAAAAAATCTGAATCGAAGGATTTCGCAAGCATAAGCTCAACTATTTTTATTGTAAGAACTTGCAATGTTACTTTTAAACTGTTAAAGATATGCCCTTAGAAGTGTTCACAGTACTGTACTGGGAATAGCCGTATTGTGTACTGAGGATAGTTTCAAAGTTGAGAAATGTGTCCTGGTGATAACGTGTAAAATGGGACAAAAATTGATAGTAACACATTTAATATACAATAAACATGTATGTCTATTTCGAACTTTCAAATAATCTGCAAAAAGTGAGAGTATAATGTGATGAGAAATTATTGAGCAAACTTTAGTTAACAATGAGTTTGATCCATGCTCTCCTAAATGAAAGTATATATGCAAGCTGCTTAAATATCAGGGTTGGTCACAATACATACTTTCTCACTGAAGTGAACGAGCAGAGACCATTATTCTGTTCTAAGTTATAGCAACATCGACCCAAGCTTAGAAAAAAGCTTCACGTGTTCCAAATTTGATCACAATATCTCATTCCTTACTGATGACTTTCTGTGTACAAAAACGTACCTACTTGATTTACAAAGCAATACTACATCTATAAAAAGCAAACACCACATAAATTCTACGGCCATAGGTTTTGTGTTCATTAATAAATCAGATTACCGGCGTATTTAAAATATTTAGATATTTGCGACTCGAACGTTGATGCTTGTGAAAAACACATCATGGTTAACTTATCTGTATGAATGAAACAATTTTAAGTGCATACAGATACAAAATGAAAAAAAGCATTTTTATTTTTGCTCTCATCCCTCGACATGGACAACATCGAACAATTTCCCTCGAGCTCGCGTATAGGTAAATGGCCGTTATCATTTTAACAGTCTCGTTATTCTAATTACATCGTTACTATCCTCAGTCCACTTAATAGCTATCCCCTGTGCAGTTATTTATTTGCTTCATCTATCCCCAGTACACCGCCAGGGCATCAAAAGGTATGAATATCTCCGTAATAACAAAACATTTCGTATTGATATCTTACACATTACTAGATAATGTAAATACAATGAATTCGCTCGATTCAGTTTTTATTCTTATTTTCAATTTGTTGATTAATGTTTGAAATCGTACCACATACATGTAGATGAACATTTGTGAGCGATCATGCAACTTTCGGCGAGAATTGGGCTATTATACAAAAGAGGAAACACATTTCCATCATAGTCGTATATTGCACAGGGTCAAGTTATTTGAAACTTTTCGTTTTTGATAAATATATAACCATAAAATACAAAAAATGATAGAAAACTTTCCATGTGTCAAAATTAAACGCTTATCGATTTATCACTTTTTGAGCCATATCCGGTGTCCGTTCCCTCACAGTGAGTTCTATCGCGATACACAATTTATCTTTTGACCTCTTAGTGCGACCTTGACCTTAGAGATACAGATCTGGGTCTTGTGCGCGACACGCCGCCTCATCATTGTCAACATATTCTCATTCATCAGAGGTTTGATAATGATAAATCTAACGCACTCTGGTGAACGAGATTGGTTTAACATTTAAGGTATTTTTTTAGATCTTATAATGCAAGATACAGCCCGGACAAGGATCAGTTCAGACGGACGGACGCACGCACTTACGCTGAGCCGCCATGGTTACAGCTATGTCAAGCTCAACGCATGCGGGATCGACAAAATATGGTCTAGAGCAAACAACGCAAACTTACCCTCTTTTCTGACAAATACTAAGGGGCATTAATCAGAACTAAATGAGGTAATAGCGGTGGTTATCGAACTTGGATTGAGTGGTCAAGAGCAGACATTTGACGATTAAAGGGCCAGTATTGTACCTCGGGTTGACACCGTATATGTTATGACCATTAACGTTTGGTAAAGATCGGATGATTTGATGAATAAAATAATTTGATGAGCATGTTCTGACGAGATATGTCTATAATGAGGGAGGTTCAGTTGAAGAAAAAAAGAACATTTAGTTTACACATTTATTCAACAAGGCACTGAGCATTATAGGGCATTTTAAAATGCAGTGTGAGAACCATGGGGAGAGTAAAGAAGCCTGTCTGACAAAAACTAGTGAAGCAACACTGAACTACACATGTATATTGTATACGATGGTTATTAAAGAAAAGTCAACTTGACATGACTTGGCTACTGAAACTGAAGTTGTTTTGGGGGATGTCAAGAGCTATTGATAAACGAAGACTATTACTATATAGGCACTTGAGAACTGTAAGGGGCATCTCGACAATATGGAAATAAGGGCTTTGGTCATGGATTGGTATACAATGACTGTGGGACAAACAATGATTCCATGTTCGGTGGTGCTGGTAACGGAATTGAATTACTAGGAGTATCACAGTCCTTTTAGAGATCCCGTTCAACTACAACAAAACTACATTTTCACAAAAAGAAACCTGAGAAGAAATTGTTGTGTCCTATAACTATATAAACCAAACGTATACATAGCATGCCCCTTTGTGCCCAAATATGTTTAAAAATGTACTTTAATCAAAAAGCTATGTTTAGCTTCATGTTATTGGACTGATTTAAAAACAGTCAAGAAAAGATTTGGACAAGAGGTTTTTATCATTATCAATACTGACTTGAATGGTGTTTGCAAACACAATATCGAATATAAACTATTGCACACAGATTGGATGAAATCATATCCAATAAATAGTCCTTATATATTCAAATAGCACAGCTCAAGTTAAGTCAGAACAAAGCATGTTAAACTGACAATAATCTGAATGTTTGCTGAGAAAAACAAATTCCATAAAAACATTCAACTACATTGAAACATGTGAACTATGAAAGATTTCTTTTATATACTTGTATACGGAGCACATACAGCTTACCAAAACATTGCACCAATACAAGACACCAATATCAATATTGTTATCAAAATAAAAATTATAAGCCTAGAAACTACATTTTTACAAGCATATAAAAGTAAATGACTATACAAGTAAACTATATGAGTTCATATACATGTACACAAAAACAATACATTGACACCTGAACCGCTAATTAAATGTTCAGCAATTATCAAAGGCTGTCTTTAAGCAGCTTGATGGGGACGTTGTCATGGACGCCCTGTAGCAATAGTTCCCCTTCATAGGTCACCACCTTCTTCCGCTTAGCAGCCCTCAGCGTCCCAACAAGAGCCTCAAAGATGTTGGCACACTGCTCGTCTGCAAACAACACGCCAAACGTAACACTGTAGAGCTCGTCATCACCTGGAAAACACACAACGTAATCATCACTAACGGACAGGTGCATAGCAGCCTGGTAAACACACAACATAATCATCAGTAACAGGCAGGCACATAGCAACCTGGAAAACACACCCCATAATCATCAGTAACGGGCAGGGGCGTATCAGCCTGGTAAACACACCACATAATCATCAGTAACAGGCAGGCACATAGCAACCTGGAAAACACACCACATATTCATCAGTAACGGGCAGGCACATAGCAACCTGGAAGACACACCACAGAATAATCAGTAACGGGCAGGCACATGGCAGCCTGGTAAACACACCACATAATAATCAGTAACGGGCAGGCACATAGCAACCTGGAAGACACACCACAGAATAATCAGTAACGGGCAGGCACATGGCAGCCTGGAAAACACACCACATATTCATCAGTAACGGGCAGGCACATAGCAACCTGGAAGACACACCACAGAATAATCAGTAACGGGCAGGCACATGGCAGCCTGGTAAACACACCACATAATAATCAGTAACGGGCAGGCACATAGCAACCTGGAAAACACACCACATAATCATCAGTAACGGACAGGAGCATGGCAGCCTGGTAAACACACCACATTATCATCAGTAACGGGCAGGCACATAGCAGCCTGGTAAACACACCACATTATCATCAGTAACGGACAGGAGCATAGCAGCCTGGTAAACACACCACATAATAATCAGTAACGGGCAGGCACATGGCAACCTGGAAAACACACCACATAATCATCAGTAACGGGCAGGGACGTAGCAGCCTGGTAAACACACCACATAATCATCAGTAATGGGTAGGGACGTAGCAGCCTGGTTAACACACCACATAATCATCAGTAACGGCCAGGGACGCAGCAGCCTGGTAAACACACCACATAATCATCAGTAACGGGCATGGACGTAGCAGCCTGGTAAACACACCACATAACCATCAGTAATGGGTAGGGACGTAGCAGCCTAGTTAACACACCACATAATCATCAGTAACGGGGGACATAGCAGCCTGGAAAACAAACCACATAATCATCAGTAACGGTCAGGCACATTGCAGTCTGGAAAATATGACACATAACCATCAGTAACGGGGGACATAGCAGCCCAGTTAACACACCACATAATCATCAGTAACGGACAGGGAAGTAGCAGCCTGGAAAACACACCACATTATAACGGACAGGGGCATAGAAACCTGGAAAACATAGCACATTATTTTCAGTGAAAGGCAGGTATGTAGCAGCCAGGAAAAGACACTGCAAAATCATCAGTAGCATGCATTGATGTAGCAGCTTGAAAAGCACACTCAATGATCATAAGTAACATTGTATAGGGGCATAGCAGCCACCTAGGTATTAACTTGAACATGAGGTCAAGCGGGTGAAATATAGGTTGAGGAATAGGACACACTGACAAAGAAGTTGAAGGCAAGGGATTTTGTGATTTCTATTGAGTTTTCCTGCAAAGTCAATGGGATATGACATTTTAATTCTTTAAAAGTAGGCATATGGGCCATGCAAGTTATACAGATAGATACCTCAAGGTCATTTGAAGTCAGAGAAGTGGTAACCAATGTGTCTATAACAAGTTTCAGGACTGTAGGTCCAAGGATTCTTTTTATATTGATTGCACAAGGTTTGTGTTCAGGACTTTGACCTGCTGACCACATAATCTTTAGGGGTCATCATCAGGTCATGGCCAACCTCTCTGCCAAGTTTGAGAACCCATACTCTAGTTATCAATGGAACAAGCTTTTTTGTGTTTAAGGTCACCTGATCATGACATTTGACCTATTAACCTCATGATCAGAGGATTATTTCTCAGTGCTACATAGATGGTCCTCATTATAGTTGTGCATTGTAGTCAGTATAATATGCAATAAGGAGTGCCGCAATCGACGAAACCAGGTTTATAAATATGGGCAATCAGAAGTTATAGCTCATTATTTTTCTGTGATAGTTAGAAAAAGAATCAGCCTTTTATCTTTACTTCATCAAAGAGTGATGTGACTGATAATTACTCTAGTTAAGTATCTATGTGTTTAGTTTCGATCTATTCTAACTTAAGATGCTAGATGGGAACCATTTTTCTATTTTTAGCAACAGTGACCTTGACCCACCCCTTAAAAGTAATCCCAAGCTAGCTCTTCACATCAGCTACCTACACATCAACTCTCATTACTATCCATCCATTCTAACTTCCTATTTCTAAAGTTATATTTTTCTATTTTTAGTAACTGTAACAGTGACATTGACCTTGAAAGTGGATGCCGTTTGTAACTCTAGTACCATGGGTACAGGCACAAGTGAAGCAAAAAGATACTCGGTAAACAATCATTAACTGGACGATTTATACAGCTTTTCTTGGTGATGTGGATGGGAACACAAGAGCATTTACAAGAGCTGTCACAAAGACAGCATGCTCATCTTTTCTGCCACATTTAAATATTGTAAAGTTTTGGTGAATCAGGCATGGATCACTGTAACATTAGATCACATGCAAAATCTTAAGCAATAAAAAAATCATTAAATGCAAGATAGAGTTATCATGCTTGATTAATTAAGAAGACTGGATGGTTGGGAGCACATCATCAGGTCTAAAGTTTCAATGCAATACCTGATGTATTTGCTGAGATATTGGCTTTAATAAGGTGCAACATGCAAAACCTTAACCAGAATTCCAAGCTATGTGACGATCACCTTTGGTAATTATACAACTTTCATGTTTGTACGACTTCAGAGTTCTCTAGTAGGCACACATATTAACTGTACAGAATTATTACTAAATCTTCTACCAGAAACGTATGCCATTAATCCAGGTTAATGCCTTGGACGGAGGAATCCAGTAGTGCTTTAACTATGTTTATTCACCTTGACATGCCAATCAGGTGCATACAGTTTTGTTTTATTTAAATACAGATCCTTTTTTATATTAAAAGCAGCATTCCAAAAAATATTCACAGTAACTTATGATTAGAATCTTGATAATATGTAAATATAAACACACATCACCATAAAATGGCTTCTGATCTTGATTAGGCTTTTACACTTCAAGTGCATTACTAATCCAAAATAAATGGAATTAACTGAACTATTTTCACATTTGACATTTATATCTTCACACAAAGGGTATGGCAAAAGACATTGATCTGCTGATGGCGGCTATTTATATAAGTAAGTAAATACCTTGCTTCCCTAGTCTCTGGATTTCCTTAATCAATAACTTTACTTCATGTTCCACATTCATTTTTCTGGAAATATAAAGATGACTTGTGAAAATTATGAAGTCATGTCAATATTATAAATTTCATATTTTTAACCTGCTATTAAACATTAACATGTAAATTAAATTAAGTTAATTTAAACATAGATAAATAAACATTAATAATGATTATAAATACTGGTTGACAGTACAAATCCGAACAGGACACAAATCCCAAACACCTGTTAGTGTTAAAACACATGCTTGATTACTGAAATCGATAATTTGATGATCTAGATTAATACAGAGGCTTGCCAATTTTTGCGATATTTGCAAAGTTCCATCTTGTTTCATTGAGTTTTTTTTCCTTAAAAATGCCAGTCAATGTTCTAATACGCTGTTGAAAGTTGAAATGTAGCATGTAGGGGGATTAACAGCTCAGGGCGAGTATGCAACTTTGAGGCCTCGCAGTTATGTTGACCTACATTCAAGATATCTATAAGCAGAAATCAAGCTTTAAATTTGTGAATCATGTGTTTTGATAAACAGCAAAAACAAAATATAACTTGGTAGTGTTAAATTTAGATATCACACTTTATAATATTGATCATAATTTTATGTTCATGTTATTTCGCAAGAATAACTTTTGCAGGTTAAATTTGTCTTCAATTCAATTCAAACTAAAAGCACTCATCTGTTACGACAATACATCCTTTCATCAAAATTTAGCAGTACTTTTTTGAATGGAGTATTATCTTAAAAAACAGTTCGGAATATGTGCCCTCCCACTATCATGAATTGAAGAATGATTTACTGTCCATAAAATGAATGATTTCTCAATATATAATTGATAAAATTGTTAACCTGTACTTTGACCAATCTTGACACATGAACCAAAAAAGTTTCATACAAAATTATAGTTTACTACAACAAAAACTTTCCAAGATAATTGTAAAAAAAAGTCCAAAAGTGTTTGGATTTGTCACTGCCAAGGTAAAATGCACAAAACTAAACAATTAGAAAGACTTTTATACCGTATTACCTACCAATACAGTTCATTTCTTAACGATGCACTACAAACAACGACCGCATACATTACATCATGTCATACAATGTCCGAAATAAAATATCCGTAAAACCGGTTCCCTCACTGAAATGTATTTTACGGTGGTTTACAGAATGAAAACAATTAAAATGTCAAGATATTAATCATTTGAACAAGTGTATAACAGAAAACAACAAATGAGGTTATGTACTCACATGCTTTGTTTCTAAGACTTAGTTGCCTATCCCCACCGTGAGTAGATGTTCGTCCCGGAAGTCAATTTCGCCTTTTAGTTATTCGATATTATGTACACGATTCGCTCCCCCGCACACTGTTACCGTTATTTTAAACAACGATCACAGATCCCAAATAATACGAATCACCGAATTGGTGTTGGTTAAAACAGCGATTTAATCCTGTTCGTGATATTCTGTGAAACGGATGCTACATTTGTGCACATGCATGTATGTATGTTTTTAGTACAAATAGTAGAATAAGGAGAATACTATATTATATTTCTTTCCTATAAGAGTTTTATAATTCCTTCTCAACACCCGGCGTCCAACGTTCAATACTCTTCTTAACTTTGCTCAACTCAATGACCATCCTGACCGCCCAAGAGGTACTTGTAATATATAACTTTGATAGACTTAGTATACAATTTTAAATGAATCTTTTAGTACTGAAAAGTAAACTATCATTCATATTTAGCGGAAGTTCATAGAATAGATATTACCCCTAGTCATTCTAAAATGCCGTCCAGGCTTTTTTTTAAATGATGGTTAGCCTGGACTAACCATCATTAAAAAAAAGCCTGGACGGCATTTTAGAATGACTAATATTACCCCATCATCGGCATGATTAAATACATTATGTTTGTATTTGCGGGATTATTGCTGCTAAAACAAAATAATAAAAATATGACATCGTGGACCTGTACCATAACGTAGGATCAACAGGATACGGATGTCGCCACGTTACATCTGTTATTCACCGTTATTTACACAAATGGCGTTCAATACTTAATTACTAAGTACAAATCATCACGGATCTATATTCAAAGTGTATAGGTCTGTGATATCATTTATGATAAATCCGTCATGCCAACGGCATACTGAATGTTTTAAAATACACTCGCTGTTTTCAAGAATTATATATAATGGACTTATGAAAAGGAATATTCTCTACCTATCCACCATTAACAATTTATGAAGATATGTATGAAGACTGCTGTTGTTCCTGATGGTTTTCAGAACTTAATATTCTGGCATAAAAGTTTGCCATTTTTATTACTGTCTATGACGAACTACTGAAAGATGATCGACATGCCAGGAGGAATAACACTAATACGTACATGCCACTTCACTCGCAGGAGTTTATTGTCTCCATGCGTTATTGATGGTTATGTGATGTGTTTTCCATACTACTACGCCCCTGCCCGTCACTGATCATTATGTGGTGTGTTAACCATACTGCTACGTCCCTGCCCATTACTGATGATTATATGGTGTGTCTTCCATACTACTACGCCCCTGCCCATTACTGATGATTATGTGGTGTGTTTTCCATACTACTACGCCCCTGCCCGTTACTGATGATTATGTGGTGTGTTAACCATACTGCTACGTCCCTGCCCATTACTGATGATTATGTGGTGTGTTAACCATACTGCTACGTCGCTGCCCGTTACTGATGATTTTGTGGTGTGTTAACCATTCTGCTACGTCCCTGCCCGTAACTGATGATTATGTGGTGTGTTTTCCATTCTGCTACGTCCCTGCCCGTTACTGATGGTTATGTGGTGTGTTAACCATACTGCTACGTCACTGCCCGTTACTGATGATTATGTGGTGTGTTAACCATACTGCTACGTCACTGCCCGTTACTAATGGTTATGTTGTGTGTTTTCCATATTGCTACGTCACTGCCCGCTACTGATGGTTATGTTGTGTGTTTTCCATACTGCTACGTCACTGCCCGTTACTGATGATTATGTGGTGTGTTTTCCATTCTGCTACGTCCCTGCCCGTTACTGATGGTTATGTTGTGTGTTTTCCATACTGCTACGTCACTGCCCGTTACTGATGGTTATGGTGTGTGTTTTCCATACTACTACGTCCCTGCCCGTTACTGATGGTTATGTTGTGTGTTTTCCATAGTGCTACGTCCCTGCCCGTTACTGATGATTATGTTGTGTGTTTTCCATACTGCTACGTCACTGCCCATTACTGATGGTTATGTTGTGTGTTTTCCATACTGCTACGTCACTGCCCATTACTGATGATTATGTTGTGTGTTTTTTCCATAGTGGTACGTCAATGCCCGTTACTGATGGTTATGTTGTGTGTTTTCCATACTGCTACGTCACTGCCCGTTACTGATGGTTATGTTGTGTGTTTTCCATACTGCTACGTCACTGCCCATTACTGATGGTTATGTTGTGTGTTTTCCATACTGCTACGTCACTGCCCGTTACTGATGGTTATGTTGTGTGTTTTCCATACTGCTACGTCACTGCCCATTACTGATGGTTATGTTGTGTGTTTTCCATACTGCTACGTCACTGCCCGTTACTGATGGTTATGTGGTGTGTTTTCCATACTGCTACGTCACTGCCCGTTACTGATGGTTATGTGGTGTGTTTTCCATACTGCTACGTCACTGCCCGTTACTGATGGTTATGTTGTGTGTTTTCCATACTGCTACGTCACTGCCCGTTACTGATGGTTATGTTGTGTGTTTTCCATACTGCTACGTCACTGCCCATTACTGATGGTTATGTTGTGTGTTTTCCATAGTGGTACGTCACTGCCCATTACTGATGGTTATGTGGTGTGTTTTCCATACTGCTACGTCACTGCCCATTACTGATGATTATGTTGTGTGTTTTCCATAGTGGTACGTCAATGCCCGTTACTGATGGTTATGTTGTGTGTTTTCCATACTGCTACGTCACTGCCCGTTACTAATGGTTATGTGGTGTGTTTTCCATAGTGCTACGTCACTGCCCGTTACTGATGGTAATGTGGTGTGTTTTCCATTCTGCTACGTCACTGCCCGTTACTGATGGTTATGTTGTGTGTTTTCCATACTGCTACGTCACTGCCCGTTACTGATGGTTATGTGGTGTGTTTTCCATAGTGCTACGTCACTGCCCGTTACTGATGGTTATGTTGTGTGTTTTCCATAGTGCTACGTCACTGCCCGTTACTGATGGTTATGTGGTGTGTTTTCCATACAACTACGTCACTGCCGGTTACTGATGGTTATGTGGTGTGTTTTCCATACTGCTACGTCCTTGCCGGTTACTGATGGTTATGTTGTGTGTTTTCCATAGTGCTACGTCACTGCCTGTTACTGATGGTTTTGTGGTGTGTTTTCCATACTGCTACGTCCCTGCCGGTTACTGATGATTATGTGGTGTGTTTTCCATAGTGCTACGTCACTGCCTGTTACTGATGGTTATGTGGTGTGTTTTCCATACTGCTACGTCACTGCCCGTTACTGATGATTATGTGGTGTGTTTTCCATAGTGCTACGTCACTGCCCGTTACTGATGGTTATGTGGTGTGTTTTCCATACTGCTACGTCACTGCCCGTTACTGATGGTTATGTGGTGTGTTTTCCATACTGCTACGTCACTGCCCGTTACTGATGGTTATGTTGTGTGTTTTCCATAGTGCTACGTCACTGCCCGTTACTGATGGTTATGTGGTGTGTTTTCCATAGTGCTACGTCACTGCCCGTTACTGATGATTATGTTGTGTGTTTTCCATACAACTACGTCACTGCCCGTTACTGATGGTTATGTTGTGTGTTTTCCATACTGCTACGTCACTGCCCGTTACTGATGATTATGTTGTGTGTTTTCCATTCTGCTACGTCACTGCCCGTTACTGATGATTATGTTGTGTGTTTTCCATAGTGCTACGTCACTGCCCGTTACTGATGATTATGTTGTGTGTTTTCCATTCTGCTACGTCACTGCCCGTTACTGATGATTATGTGGTGTGTTTTCCATACTGCTACGTCACTGCCCATTACTGATGATTATGTTGTGTGTTTTCCATACTGCTACGTCACTGCCCGTTACTGATGATTATGTTGTGTGTTTTCCATAGTGCTACGTCACTGCCCGTTACTGATGGTTATGTGGTGTGTTTTCCATACTGCTACGTACCTGCCCGTTACTGATGATTATGTTGTGTGTTTTCCATACTGCTACGTCACTGCCCGTTACTGATGGTTATGTGGTGTGTTTTCCATTCTGCTACGTCACTGCCCGTTACTGATGGTTATGTACGTGGTGTGTTTTCCATACTGCTACGTCACTGCCAGTTACTGATGGTAATGTGGTGTGTTTTCCATTCTGCTACGTCACTGCCCGTTACTGATGATTATGTGGTGTGTTTTCCATACTGCTACGTCACTGCCCGTTACTGATGATTATGTGGTGTGTTTTCCATACTGCTACGTCACTGCCCGTTACTGATGATTATGTGGTGTGTTTTCCATACTGCTACGTCACTGCCCATTACTGATGGTTATGTGGTGTGTTTTCCATACTGCTACGTCACTGCCAGTTACTGATGGTTATGTGGTGTGTTTTCCATACTGCTACGTCACTGCCCGTTACTGATGGTTATGTGGTGTGTTTTCCATAGTGCTACGTCACTGCCCGTTACTGATGGTTATGTGGTGTGTTTTCCATTCTGCTACGTCACTGCCCGTTACTGATGATTATGTGGTGTGTTTTACATACTGCTACGTCACTGCCCGTAACTGATGATTATGTTGTGTGTTTTCCATACTGCTACGTCACTGCCCGTTACTGATGGTTATGTTGTGTGTTTTCCATAGTGCTACGTCCCTGCCCGTTACTGATGGTTATGTTGTGTGTTTTCCATACTGCTACGTCACTGCCCGTTACTGATGATTATGTTGTGTGTTTTCCATACTGCTACGTCACTGCCCGTTACTGATGGTTATGTGGTGTGTTTTCCATACTGCTACGTCACTGCCCGTTACTGATGATTATGTGGTGTGTTTTCCATTCTGCTACGTCACTGCCCGTTACTGATGATTATGTGGTGTGTTTTGCATACTGCTACGTCACTGCCCGTTACTGATGATTATGTGGTGTGTTTTCCATACTGCTACGTCACTGCCCGTTACTGATGATTATGTGGTGTGTTTTCCATAGTGCTACGTCACTGCCCGTTACTGATGGTTATGTGGTGTGTTTTCCATAGTGCTACGTCACTGCCCGTTACTGATGGTTATGTTGTGTGTTTTCCATAGTGCTACGTCCCTGCCCGTTACTGATGGTTATGTTGTGTGTTTTCCATAGTGCTACGTCACTGCCCATTACTGATAGTTATGTGGTGTGTTTTCCATACAACTACGTCACTGCC
Source organism: Mya arenaria (assembly GCF_026914265.1). Lineage (NCBI taxonomy): Eukaryota > Metazoa > Mollusca > Bivalvia > Myida > Myidae > Mya > Mya arenaria. The sequence goes on from NC_069126.1 coordinate 37,493,004, forward strand.
CGTTACTGATGGTTATGTTGTGTGTTTTCCATACTGCTACGTCACTGCCCGTTACTGATGGTTATGTGGTGTGTTTTCCATAGTGCTACGTCACTGCCCGTTACTGATGGTTATGTTGTGTGTTTTCCATAGTGCTACGTCACTGCCCGTTACTGATGGTTATGTGGTGTGTTTTCCATACAACTACGTCACTGCCGGTTACTGATGGTTATGTGGTGTGTTTTCCATACTGCTACGTCCTTGCCGGTTACTGATGGTTATGTTGTGTGTTTTCCATAGTGCTACGTCACTGCCTGTTACTGATGGTTTTGTGGTGTGTTTTCCATACTGCTACGTCCCTGCCGGTAACTGATGATTATGTGGTGTGTTTTTCATAGTGCTACGTCACTGCCTGTTACTGATGGTTATGTGGTGTGTTTTCCATACTGCTACGTCACTGCCCGTTACTGATGGTTATGTGGTGTGTTTTCCATAGTGCTACGTCACTGCCCGTTACTGATGGTTATGTGGTGTGTTTTCCATACTGCTACGTCACTGCCCGTTACTGATGGTTATGTGGTGTGTTTTCCATACTGCTACGTCACTGCCCATTACTGATGGTTATGTTGTGTGTTTTCCATAGTGCTACGTCACTGCCCGTTACTGATGGTTATGTGGTGTGTTTTCCATAGTGCTACGTCACTGCCCGTTACTGATGATTATGTTGTGTGTTTTCCATACAACTACGTTACTGCCCGTTACTGATGGTTATGTTGTGTGTTTTCCATACTGCTACGTCACTGCCCGTTACTGATGATTATGTTGTGTGTTTTCCATTCTGCTACGTCACTGCCCGTTACTGATGATTATGTTGTGTGTTTTCCATAGTGCTACGTCACTGCCCGTTACTGATGATTATGTTGTGTGTTTTCCATACTGCTACGTCACTGCCCGTTACTGATGATTATGTTGTGTGTTTTCCATAGTGCTACGTCACTGCCCATTACTGATGATTATGTTGTGTGTTTTCCATACTGCTACGTCACTGCCCGTTACTGATGATTATGTTGTGTGTTTTCCATAGTGCTACGTCACTGCCCGTTACTGATGGTTATGTTGTGTGTTTTCCATTCTGCTACGTAACTGCCCGTTACTAATGATTATGTTGTGTGTTTTCCATACTGCTACGTCACTGCCCGTTACTGATGGTTATGTGGTGTGTTTTCCATTCTGCTACGTCACTGCCCGTTACTGATGGTTATGTACGTGGTGTGTTTTCCATACTGCTACGTCACTGCCAGTTACTGATGGTAATGTGGTGTGTTTTCCATTCTGCTACGTCACTGCCCGTAACTGATGATTATGTGGTGTGTTTTCCATACTGCTACGTCACTGCCCGTTACTGATGATTATGTGGTGTGTTTTCCATACTGCTACGTCACTGCCCGTTACTGATGATTATGTGGTGTGTTTTCCATACTGCTACGTCACTGCCCATTACTGATGGTTATGTGGTGTGTTTTCCATACTGCTACGTCACTGCCCGTTACTGATGGTTATGTGGTGTGTTTTCCATACTGCTACGTCACTGCCCGTTACTGATGGTTATGTGGTGTGTTTTCCATAGTGCTACGTCACTGCCCGTTACTGATGGTTATGTGGTGTGTTTTCCATTCTGCTACGTCACTGCCCGTTACTGATGATTATGTGGTGTGTTTTCCATACTGCTACGTCACTGCCCGTTACTGATGATTATGTTGTGTGTTCTCCATACTGCTACGTCACTGCCCGTTACTGATGGTTATGTTGAGTGTTTTCCATAGTGCTACGTCACTGCCCGTTACTGATGGTTATGTTGTGTGTTTTCCATACTGCTACGTCACTGCCCGTTACTGATGATTATGTTGAGTGTTTTCCATACTGCTACGTCACTGCCCGTTACTGATGGTTATGTGGTGTGTTTTCCATACTGCTACGTCACTGCCAGTTACTGATGGTAATGTGGTGTGTTTTCCATTCTGCTACGTCACTGCCCGTTACTGATGATTATGTGGTGTGTTTTGCATACTGCTACGTCACTGCCCGTTACTGATGATTATGTGGTGTGTTTTCCATACTGCTACGTCACTGCCCGTTACTGATGATTATGTGGTGTGTTTTCCATAGTGCTACGTCACTGCCCGTTACTGATGGTTATGTGGTGTGTTTTCCATAGTGCTACGTCACTGCCCGTTACTGATGGTTATGTTGTGTGTTTTCCATAGTGCTACGTCCCTGCCCGTTACTGATGGTTATGTTGTGTGTTTTCCATAGTGCTACGTCACTGCCCATTACTGATAGTTATGTGGTGTGTTTTCGATACAACTACGTCACTGCCCGTTACTGATGGTTATGTTGTGTGTTTTCCATATTGCTACGTCACTGCCCGTTACTGATGGTTATGTGGTGTGTTTTCCATAGTGCTACGTCACTGCCCGTTACTGATGGTTATGTTGTGTGTTTTCCATAGTGCTACGTCACTGCCCGTTACTGATGGTTATGTGGTGTGTTTTCCATACAACTACGTCACTGCCGGTTACTGATGGTTATGTGGTGTGTTTTCCATACTGCTACGTCCTTGCCGGTTACTGATGGTTATGTTGTGTGTTTTCCATAGTGCTACGTCACTGCCTGTTACTGATGGTTTTGTGGTGTGTTTTCCATACTGCTACGTCCCTGCCGGTAACTGATGATTATGTGGTGTGTTTTCCATAGTGCTACGTCACTGCCTGTTACTGATGGTTATGTGGTGTGTTTTCCATACTGCTACGTCACTGCCCGTTACTGATGATTATGTGGTGTGTTTTCCATAGTGCTACGTCACTGCCCGTTACTGATGGTTATGTGGTGTGTTTTCCATACTGCTACGTCACTGCCCGTTACTGATGGTTATGTGGTGTGTTTTCCATACTGCTACGTCACTGCCCATTACTGATGGTTATGTTGTGTGTTTTCCATAGTGCTACGTCACTGCCCGTTACTGATGGTTATGTGGTGTGTTTTCCATAGTGCTACGTCACTGCCCGTTACTGATGATTATGTTGTGTGTTTTCCATACAACTACGTTACTGCCCGTTACTGATGGTTATGTTGTGTGTTTTCCATACTGCTACGTCACTGCCCGTTACTGATGATTATGTTGTGTGTTTTCCATTCTGCTACGTCACTGCCCGTTACTGATGATTATGTTGTGTGTTTTCCATAGTGCTACGTCACTGCCCGTTACTGATGATTATGTTGTGTGTTTTCCATTCTGCTACGTCACTGCCCGTTACTGATGATTATGTTGTGTGTTTTCCATAGTGCTACGTCACTGCCCATTACTGATGATTATGTGGTGTGTTTTCCATACTGCTACGTCACTGCCCGTTACTGATGATTATGTTGTGTGTTTTCCATAGTGCTACGTCACTGCCCGTTACTGATGGTTATGTGGTGTGTTTTCCATTCTGCTACGTACCTGCCCGTTACTAATGATTATGTTGTGTGTTTTCCATACTGCTACGTCACTGCCCGTTACTGATGGTTATGTGGTGTGTTTTCCATTCTGCTACGTCACTGCCCGTTACTGATGGTAATGTACGTGGTGTGTTTTCCATACTGCTACGTCACTGCCAGTTACTGATGTTAATGTGGTGTGTTTTCCATTCTGCTACGTCACTGCCCGTTCCTGATGATTATGTGGTGTGTTTTCCATACTGCTACGTCACTGCCCATTACTGATGATTATGTGGTGTGTTTTCCATACTGCTACGTCACTGCCCGTTACTGATGATTATGTGGTGTGTTTTCCATACTGCTACGTCACTGCCCGTTACTGATGGTTATGTGGTGTGTTTTCCATACTGCTACGTCACTGCCCGTTACTGATGGTTATGTGGTGTGTTTTCCATACTGCTACGTCACTGCCCGTTACTGATGGTTATGTGGTGTGTTTTCCATTCTGCTACGTCACTGCCCGTTACTGATGGTTATGTGGTGTGTTTTCCATTCTGCTACGTCACTGCCCGTTACTGATGATTATGTTGTGTGTTTTCCATACTGCTACGTCACTGCCCGTTACTGATGGTTATGTTGTGTGTTCTCCATACTGCTACGTCACTGCCCGTTACTGATGGTTATGTGGTGTGTTTTCCATACTGCTACGTCACTGCCCGTTACTGATGATTATGTTGAGTGTTTTCCATAGTGCTACGTCACTGCCCGTTACTGATGGTTATGTTGTGTGTTTTCCATAGTGCTACGTCACTGCCCATTACTGATAGTTATGTGGTGTGTTTTCCATACAACTACGTCACTGCCCGTTACTGATGGTTATGTTGTGTGTTTTCCATACTGCTACGTCCCTGCCGGTTACTGATGGTTATGTTGTGTGTTTTCCATACTGCTACGTCACTGCCCGTTACTGATGGTTATGTTGTGTGTTTTCCATAGTGCTACGTCACTGCCCGTTACTGATGGTTATGTTGTGTGTTTTCCATACTGCTACGTCACTGCCCGTTACTGATGATTATGTTGAGTGTTTTCCATACTGCTACGTCACTGCCCGTTACTGATGGTTATGTGGTGTGTTTTCCATACTGCTACGTCACTGCCAGTTACTGATGGTAATGTGGTGTGTTTTCCATTCTGCTACGTCACTGCCCGTTACTGATGATTATGTGGTGTGTTTTGCATACTGCTACGTCACTGCCCGTTACTGATGATTATGTGGTGTGTTTTCCATACTGCTACGTCACTGCCCGTTACTGATGATTATGTGGTGTGTTTTCCATAGTGCTACGTCACTGCCCGTTACTGATGGTTATGTGGTGTGTTTTCCATAGTGCTACGTCACTGCCCGTTACTGATGGTTATGTTGTGTGTTTTCCATAGTGCTACGTCACTGCCCGTTACTGATGGTTATGTTGTGTGTTTTCCATAGTGCTACGTCACTGCCCGTTACTGATAGTTATGTGGTGTGTTTTCCATACAACTACGTCACTGCCCGTTACTGATGGTTATGTTGTGTGTTTTCCATACTGCTACGTCCCTGCCGGTTACTGATGGTTATGTTGTGTGTTTTCCATACTGCTACGTCACTGCCCGTTACTGATGGTTATGTTGTGTGTTTTCCATAGTGCTACGTCACTGCCCGTTACTGATGGTTATGTGGTGTGTTTTCCATTCTGCTACGTCAATGCCCGTTACTGATGGTTATGTTGTGTGTTTTCCATACTGCTACGTCACTGCCCGTTACTGATGGTTATGTTGTGTGTTTTCCATAGTGCTACGTCACTGCCCGTTACTGATGATTATGTTGTGTGTTTTCCATACTGCTACGTCACTGCCCGTTACTGATGGTTATGTTGTGTGTTTTCCATAGTGCTACGTCACTGCCCGTTACTGATGGTTATGTGGTGTGTTTTCCATAGTGCTACGTCACTGCCCGTTACTGATGGTTATGTGGTGTGTTTTCCATACTGCTACGTCACTGCCAGTTACTGATGGTAATGTGGTGTGTTTTCCATTCTGCTACGTCACTGCCTGTTACTGATGGTTATGTGGTGTGTTTTCCATACTGCTACGTCACTGCCCGTTACTGATGATTATGTTGTGTGTTTTCCATAGTGCTACGTCAATGCCCGTTACTGATGATTTTGTGGTGTGTTTTCCATTCTGCTACGTCAATGCCCGTTACTGATGATTATGTGGTGTGTTTTCCATACTGCTACGTCACTGCCCGTTACTGTTTGTTATGCGGTGTGTTTTCCATTCTGCTACGTCAATGCCCGTTACTGATGATTATGTTGTGTGTTTTCCATTCTGCTACGTCACTGCCCGTTACTGATGATTATGTTGTGTGTTTTCCATAGTGGTACGTCACTGCCCGTTACTGATGGTTATGTGGTGTGTTTTCCATTCTGCTACGTCAATGCCCGTTACTGATGATTATGTGGTGTGTTTTCCATTCTGCTACGTCACTGCCCGTTACTGATGATTATGTTGTGTGTTTTCCATAGTGCTACGTCAATGCCCGTTACTGATGATTTTGTGGTGTGTTTTCCATTCTGCTACGTCACTGCCCGTTACTGATGATTATGTGGTGTGTTTTCCATTCTGCTACGTCACTGCCCGTTACTGATGGTTATGTGGTGTGTTTTCCATAGTGCTACGTCACTGCCCGTTACTGATGGTTATGTGGTGTGTTTTCCATTCTGCTACGTCAATGCCCGTTACTGATGATTATGTTGTGTGTTTTCTATAGTGCTACGTCAATGCCCGTTACAGATGATTTTGTGGTGTGTTTTCCATTCTGCTACGTCCCTGCCCGTTACTGATGATTATGTGGTGTGTTTTCCATTCTGCTACGTCACTGCCCGTTACTGATGATTATGTGGTGTGTTTTCCATTCTGCTACGTCACTGCCCGTTACTGAAGATTTTGTGGTGTGTTTTCCATTCTGCTACGTCCCTGCCCGTTACTGATGATTTTGTGGTGTGTTTTCCATACTGCTACGTCCCTGCCCGTTACTGATGATTATGTGGTGTGTTTTCCATTCTGCTACGTCACTGCCCGTAACTGATGATTTTGTGGTGTGTTTTCCATACTGCTACATCACTGCCCGTTACGGATGATTATGTGGTGTGTTTTCCGGTTTACTACGCCCTCGCCCGATACTGATGATAATGTAGTGTGTTTTCCAGGCTACTACGTCCCTGTCCATTACTGATGATTTTGTGGTGTGTTTTCCATTCTGCTACGTCACTGCCCGTAACTGATGATTTTGTGGTGTGTTTTCCATACTGCTACATCACTGCCCGTTACGGATGATTATGTGGTGTGTTTTCCGGGCAACTACGCCCTCGCCCGATACTGATGATAATGTAGTGTGTTTTCCAGGCTACTACGTCCCTGTCCATTACTGATGATTGTGTTTTTTTACAGGTTGCTACGTCCCTGCCTGTTACTGATGATTATGTGGTGTGTTTTCCAGGTTGCTACGTCCCTGCCTGTTAATAATGATTATGGGGTGTTTTCCAGGTTGCTACGCCCCTGTCAGTTGGTGATGAATATGTGGTGTTTTTTTACAGTTTTCTTCACCCCTGTCCGTTATTTATGTCTATGTGGTGGTAATCCGGGTTACTACGCCCATATCCGTTAGTGATGAGTATGAGGTGTGTTTTCCAGGCTGCCCCGCCCCTGCCCCTTACCGATGATTATGTTGTTCAATATTTTCCTGGTTGCTTCGTCCCTGTCAGTTACTGGTGATTATGTGGTTAGTCATCTAGGCTGCTACGCCCCTGCATGTTAGTCATTAGTATGAGATGTGTTTTCCAGGTTGCTATGCCCCCGCCCGTTACTGATGATTATGTGGTGTGTTCTCCATGTTACTACGTCCCTGCCCAATACTGATAATTATGTGGTTTGAAGGTAGCTACGACACTTATTCTGATATGAATAATAAATTATCTTGATGTATCACGATATGTTGATGAAATAAATATCTTGATACATGTATATTGCGATATGATGGTGAAATATTTTGATATATTGCCATATGATGGTGAATTATTGTGATACCGCGATGGGATGATGATGCATTGTGATATATATCACAATTCTGTTTTGCCAAAAATACCCATCTTTAATAAAAGTCCGTTACAGGCTATCAAAGACAGTATTAGTGTGCATGCTCTGCCGAAGACCAGGAAAATGAATGAATATGGACACCCGTCTGGTTTGCACTGCTTTTGGGTATTATAATTATGGTGTACGAAGTATCCGGTTCGATTGGAACGTTGTTGCAGTAAAAGTTTGCAGGTTGCTGACCATTAAGTAGTCATTAATTATTGTGTATTGTCAGGACTGGTGAAGATAATTATCATGATAGTTCGCACTTACATCTGTGTACAATCACGACTCACTCTCAATCTTAGAAGCACAAAACCACCAGTAAACGAGACCATTAGTACAATCACGACCCACACATCTGAGTAGTACAAAGCCACTAGGAGATCATATCATCAGTGCCATTACGACCCACACATCTGAGAAGTACAAAGGAACCAGGAGACAAGACCATCAGTGCCATCACAGCCTACACATCTGAGAAGTACAAAGCCACCAGGAGAGAAGATCATCAGTGCCATCACAGCCTACACATCTGAGAAGTACAAAGCCACCAGGAGAGAAGATCATCAGTGCCATCACAGCCTACAAATCTGAGAAGTACATAGCCACCAGGAGACAAGATCATCAGTGCCATCACAACCTATACATCTGAGAAGTACAAAGCCACCAGCCAGGACACAAGAACATTAGTGGCATCACGAAAAACACATCAGAAAAGTACAAAGTCACCAGGACACAAGAAAATCAGTGCCATTATGACCCAAACATCAGAGATGTACATAATCACCAGGAAACAACATCATCAGTGCCATTACGACCCACACATCAGAGAAGTACAAAGCCACCAGGAGACAAGATTATCAGTGCCACTACAACCAACTTTTCTGAGACTTACAAAGCCACCAGGAGTCAAGATCATCAGTGCCATCACAACCAACACATCTGAGAAGTACAAAGCCACCAGGAGACAAGATTATCAGTGCCACTACAACCAACTTTTCTGAGACTTACAAAGCCACAAGGAGACAAGACCATCAGTGCCATTACGACCCACATATCTGAGAAGTACAAAGCCACCAGGAGACAAAAACATCAGTCCCATCACAACCCACATATCTGAGAATTACAAAGCCACCAGGAGAAAAGAACATCACTGCCATTACAACTCTCAAATCTGGGAAGTACAAAGCCACCAGGAGACAAGAACATCAGTGCCATCACAACCCAAACATCTGAGAAGTACAAAGCCACCAGGAGACAAAAACATCAGTGCCATCACAACCCACACATCTGAGAAGTACAAAGCCACCAGGAGACAAGAACATCAGTGCCATCACAACCCACACATCTGAGAAGTACAAAGCCACCAGGAGACAAGAACATCAGTGCCATCACAACCCACACATCTGAGAAGTACAAAGCCACCAGGAGACAAGAACATCAGTGCCATCACAGCCCACACATCTGAGAAGTACGAAGCCACCAGGAGACAAGAACATCACTGCCATCACAACCTACACATCAGAGAAGTACAAAGCCACAAGGAGACAAGAACATCAGTGCCATCACAACCAACACATCTGAGAAGTACGAAGCCACCAGGAGACAAGAACATCAGTGCCATCACAACCAACACATCTGAGAAGTACGAAGCCACCAGGAGACAAAAACATCAGAGCCATCACAACCCACATATCTGAGAAGTACAAAGCCACCAGGAGACAAGAACATCAGTGCCATCACAACCCACACATCTGAGAAGTACAAAGCCACAAGGAGACAAAAACATCAGTGCCATCACAACCCACACATCTGAGAAGTACAAAGCCACAAGGAGACAAAAACATCAGTGCCATCACAACCCACATATCTGAGAAGTACAAAGCCACAAAGAGACAAAAACATCAGTGCCATCACAACCCACACATCTGAGAAGTTCAAAGCCACCAGGAGACAAAAACATCAGTGCAATCACAACCCACATATCTGAGAAGTACAAAGCTATCAGGAGACAAGAACATCACTGCCATCACAACTCACACATCTGAGAAGTACAAAGCAACAAGGAGACAAGAACATCAGTGCCATCACAACCAACACATCTGAGAAGTACGAAGCCACCAGGAGGCAAGAACATCAGTGCCATTACAACTCACACATCTGAGAAGTACAAAGCCATCAGGAGACAAGAACATTAGTGCCATCACGATCAACACATCAGGGAAGTACAAAGCCACCAGGAGACAAGAACATAAGTGCCATCACAGCCCACACATCTGAGAAGTACAAAGCCACCAGGAGACAAGAACATCAGTGCCATCACACACCACACATCTGAGTAGTACAACGCCACCAGGAGACAAGAACATCAGTGCCATTACAGCCTACACATCTGAGAAGTACAAAGTCACCAGGAGACAAGAACATCAGTGCCATCACAACCCACACATCTGAGAAGTACAAAGCCACCAGGAGACAAGAACATCAGTGCCATTACAGCCTACACATCTGAGAAGTACAAAGCCACCAGGAGACAAGAACATCAGTGCCATCACAACCAACACATCTGAGAAGTACAAAGCCACCAGGAGACAAGAACATCAGTGCCATCACAGCCTACACATCTGAGAAGTACAAAGCCACCAGGAGACAAGAACATCAGTGCCATCACAGCCTATACATCTGAGAAGTACAAAGCCACCAGGAGACAAGAACATTAGTGCCATCACATCCCACACATCTGAGAAGTACAAAGCCACAAGGAGACAAGACAATCAGTGCCATCACAGCCCACACATCTGAGAAGTACAAAGTCACCAGGAGACAAGAACATCAGTGCCATCACACACCACACATCTGAGTAGTACAAAGCCACCAGGAGACAAGAACATCAGTGCCATCACAGCCCACACATCTGAGAAGTACAAAGCCACCAGGAGACAAGAATATCATTGTCATTACAGCCTACACATCTGAGAAGTACAAAGCCACCAGGAGACAAGAAAATCAGTGCCATTACGACCAACACATCTGAGAAGTACAAAGCCATCAGGAGACAAGAACATAAGTGCCATCACAACTCACACATCTGAGAAGTACAAAGCCACAAGGAGACAAGAACATCAGTGCCATCACAACCAACACATCTGAGAAGTACGAAGCCACCAGGAGACAAGAACATCAGTGCCATCACAACTCACACATCTGAGAAGTACAAAGCCACCAGGAGACAAGAACATTAGTGCCATCACGATCAACACACCAGGGAAGTACAAAGCCACCAGGAGACAAGAACATAAGTGCCATCACAGCCCACACATCTGAGAAGTACAAAGCCACCAGGAGACAAGAACATCAGTGCCATCACACACCACACATCTGAGTAGTACAAAGCCACCAGGAGACAAGAACATCAGTGCCATCACAGCCCACACATCTGAGAAGTACAAAGCCACCAGGAGACAAGAACATCAGTGCCATCACAACCCACACATCTGAGAAGTACAAAGCCACCAGGAGACAAGAACATCAGTGCCATCACAACCCACACATCTGAGAAGTACAAAGCCACCAGGAGACAAGAACATAAGTGCCATCACAACCCACACATCTGAGAAGTACAAAGCCACCAGGAGACAAGAACATCAGTGCCATCACACACCACACATCTGAGTAGTACAAAGCCACCAGGAGACAAGAGCATCAGTGCCATCACAGCCTACACATCTGAGAAGTACAAAGTCACCAGGAGACAAGAACATCAGTGCCATCACAGCCCACACATCTGAGAAGTACAAAGCCACCAGGAGACAAGACCATCAGGGCCATTACAGCCCACACATCTGAGAAGTACAAAGTCACCAGGAGACAAGACCATCAGTGCCATCACAGCCTATACATCTGAGAAGTACAAAGCCACCAGGAGACAAGAACATTAGTGCCATCACATCCCACACATCTGAGAAGTACAAAGCCACAAGGAGACAAGACAATCAGTGCCATCACAGCCCACACATCTGAGAAGTACAAAGTCACCAGGAGACAAGAACATCAGTGCCATCACACACCACACATCTGAGTAGTACAAAGCCACCAGGAGACAAGAACATCAGTGCCATCACAGCCCACACATCTGAGAAGTACAAAGCCACCAGGAGACAAGATATCATGCCATACAGCCTACACATCTGAGAAGTACAAAGCCACCAGGAGACAAGAAAATCAGTGCCATTACGACCAACACATCTGAGAAGTACAAAGCCACCAGAGACACGTCCATCATGCCATCACAACCAACACATCTGAGGAGTAAAAGCCACCAGGAGACACAATCATCAGTGCCATCACGAAAAACTTATCAGAGAAGTACAAAGTCACCAGGAGACAAACTCATCAGTGCCATACGAAAAACACATCAGAGAAGTACAAAGCTACCAGGAGACAGATCATCAGTGCCATCACAACAAACATGTGAGAAGTACAAAGCCACCAGGAGACTAAAACATTAGTGCCACTACAACACCCACATCTGAGAAGTACAAAGCCACCAGGAG